>NC_142867.1:100552500-101752500 GCF_051225735.1 Oryctolagus cuniculus
ATTAGCAAACTTTTTCTATAAATGATAATCAATGTTTTGGTTTTGCAGGTCACAAGGGTAGAACTACCCACTTCTGACCTTGTAACACAAAAACTGCCATAGAAGTACCTAAACTGATATTGTATTGCAGCAAGACTTTGATTACTGAAAATAGATGGCTGATAGAATTTTGCCTGTAGACCTTACACTTCCCTAATCTATCCTGATTTTTCCTCTTCCTTTTTTTTTTTAAGATTTTTTTTATTATTTTTGAAAGGTAGAGTTACAGAGGGAGGAGAGACAGAGAAAGAGGGCTACAGTGCTGACCCTGTCACTCTACCTTTCGAATCAATAACTCTTTAAAAAGATGAAGATAAAAACTTGGCTAATCAATACTTTTACTGACATAGGTGAGACTTAACCACAGACAACTTACTTTTTCAAAGGTAGACTGCATATTGACACATCAAGGTGTTTGACAATTTTTCTTTGTCTTATTCTTTTTTTAATTTTATTTAAGTTATACAAGTTTCATATATTTTATATATACAGATTTAGGAACATAATGGTACTTCCCTCCCTGCCACCCACACTCCAACCCTTTTTCCTCTTCCTTTTTCCATTCCGACTCTTAATTTTTTAAAGAGATCTTTCCGTTTACTTAATGATTGTAAGGTTAATCCTACTCTAAGTAAAAGAGTTCAACAAATAGTGTGAAGAAAAAATGTTCCTCAACAGAAGAGACAAGGGCTGTAAAGAATCATTGACAATTTTTCTGAAAGTAGCTGTGAACCAAGGGCTTTAAAATTAAATGATTGGGTTTTAATCTTAGAAATAATCATTCTAGGGGCCAGCGCTGTGGCATAGTAGGCTAAACCTCTGCCTAAGGCACCTGCATCCCATGTGGGTCCCAGTTCATGTCCCACTGCTCTTCTTCTGATCCAGCTCTCCGCCTGTGGCCTGGGAAAGCAGTAGAAGATGTTTCAAGTCCTTGGGCCCCTGCACCTCTTCGGAGACTCAGAAGCTCCTGGCTCCTGGTTTTGGATCAGCTCAGCTCTGGCTTTTGTAGCTATCTGGGGAGTGAACCAGTGGATGGAAGACCTTTCTCTCTATCTCTCCCTATCTCTATAACTCTACTTCTCAAGTAAATAAGTTAAAAAACATTCCAGGGGCAGGTGTTGTGGTGTAGTGGGTTAAGCCTCTGCCTGTGATGCCAGCATCCCATATGGGCACTGGTTTGACTCCTCTTCCAATCTAGCTCTCTGCCAATGTGCCTGAGAAAGCGGTGGAGGATGGCCCAAGTCTTTGGACTCCTGCACCTATGTGGGAGACCCGGATGAAGCTCCTGGCTCTTGGCTTCAGCCTGGCCCAGCTCTGACTGTTGTGGCATTTGGGGAGTGAACTAGCAGTTGGAAGATCTCTCTGTCTCTCCTCTTCTATCTCTGTACTCTGTCTTTCAAATAAATCTATCTTAAAAAAAAATAAAAAGGTAGAGTGATAGTGCTTCACACAGGCATATCAGGAAGGAAATGGATCCAAAGTGGAAGAGCTGGGACTTGAATCATATACTCTGAAATGGAAATGTGGGTATCCCGGGTGGTGGCTTAACCAGCTGTGCTGCAGTACCCTGCCTCTACTGACCCCATTAACCAAGTTTCCTTTTTTCTTTTTTAGAAAGATTTTTTAATTTATTTGAGAAGCAGAGTTACAGAGAGAGAGAGAGGTCTTCCATCCTCTGGTTTACTCCCCAAATGGCCGCAATGGCTGGAGCTGGGGTGGTCTGAAGCCAGGAGCCAGAAGTGCCTTCCTAGTCTTCCGCATGTGTACGGGGCCCAAGGACTTGGACCACCTTCCACTTCTTTCTCAGGCTATTAGCAGGGAGCTAAATCGAAAGTGGAGCAGCAAGGACTTGAACTGGTACCATGAGGGATGCTGGTGGCACAGACAGGCTTAACCTACAACCTAGCCAAGTTTTTTTTTAAGATTTATTTATTTATTTATTTGAGAGGCAGAGGCAGAGAGAGAGAGAGAGGTCTTCCATCTGCTGGTTCACTCCTCAGATGGCTGCAGTGGCTGGAGCTGAGCCGACCTGAAGCCAGGAGCCAGGAGCTTCTCCTGGTTCTCCCACATGGGTGGAGGGGCCCAAAGACTTGGCCCATCTTCCACTGCTTTCCCAGACCACAGCAGAGAGCTGGATCAGAAGTGGAACAGCCAGGGCTCGAACAGTTGCCTATATGGGATGCCAGCACTGCAGGAGGTGGCTTTACCTGCTACACCACAGTGCTGGCCCCCAGTCAAGTTCTTTAATGCTTCTGTATATGGAAATAATCAGGCACTATATAAAGTTTAAGTTTTACTCAGGGCAGAATATGAGTGAACTAGGCCTGTGAGACACAAACTCAATGCCTTTTAAGGTGTCTTGGGGAATATTCCAGAGTGGTCACATTTTAGTAAGAATTTATTTATTCCATGACAGTCAATTTTGCTTTATCAATACACAATGAATGTAGTTTGGCTTGGCCCAAAATAGTGGATTTTGGATAGCAGGGTCAAATTCCTCACAGGTTGGGAATTACTGTTTTAGAGCATGAGTGTTTACAAACATCTTCAGAGTCAGGACATGCAGAAAAGAAGGCTGCTGATAAATATTAAGAAGGGCATTTCTGGGAATAGATATAAAGAAATGTACAGAAAAAGATCAAAGAATTGGAGTAGGCGCTGTGGTGTTGCAGGTTAAGCCGCGGTCTGCAATGCCAGCATCCTGTGGGTGCCAGTTTGATTCCCTGCTGCTCTACTTCCCTTCCAATGCACCTGCGAAAGCAGTGGAAGTGGCTCAAATCTTTGGGCCCCTGCACCCACGTGAGAGACCTTAAAGAGGTTCCAGGCTTCTGGCTTTGGATTGGTGCAGCTCTGGCTGTTGTAGCTATTTGGAGGGTGAAGCAATGGATGGAAGATTCTCTCTCTCTAACTCTGGCTTTCAAATAAGTAAATAAGTCTTTTGAATAAAAAAGAACAAAAGACCATGTAAGGTCGCAACAGCTGACTGAGGTGAAACAGACTGTGTGTACACATCACCCAAGATATGGTGAATGAGATTATCACTCTATATGTGACACTCTTTTTTTTAAGTTTTAAGCTTTTATTTAGTGAGAGAAATGCATAGCAGAGTGAGGGCTCTATCTAAAAGAGGAAGGGAAATCTGGATTCATACCGAGTACCAGGAGCCAGCACATGGGGAGCATGCAGGCCAGGAAGCACAGGGCGGGTGGCCTGAAGGGGATTCAGGGCGGTGAGGAAGAAGAAGGGCAAAGGGAAAGGGCAAAAAGGCTATGTGACACTCTTGAGACAGACTCAGCAGGTGTTTCTCTTGAAGGCTTTGCAGTCTTTTTAGGGACAGTTTGTTCTCATCTCTGAGTCTGTTTCCTCATTTCAGCAAACAGTGATTATTAACTACTAGAGTGTTATAAGGCTCAAATGAGATAATGTGTGTAAACCAACTAATACGTAATAGGCATACATGGAAGAGTAACTTACGGTGAATTGGCCATGCTCCTTGGTGCTTCTTGGCCTGGCACTTGATGTAGTCAACTTCCTTTTTTTTTTTTTTTCAAAGATTTATTTATTTATTTGAAAGTCAGAGTTACACAGAGAGAGGAGAGGCAGAGAGAGAGGTCTTCCATCTGATGGTTCACTCCTCAGATGGCTACAACAGCCAGAGCCGTGCCAATCTGAAGCCAGGAGCCAGGAGCTTCTTCTGGGTCTCCCACGCGGGTGCAGGGGCCCAAGGACTTGGGCCATCCTCTACTGCTTTTCCAGGCCACAGCAGAGAGCTGGATCGGAAGTGGAGCAGCCGGGTCTTGAACCGGTGCTCATATGGGATGCCAGCACTCCAGGCCAGGGCGTCAACCCACTGTGCCACAGCACCAGCCCCGATGTAGTCAACTTTCCAGATTTACCTCAGACTTCTCTTCATGACCTCCCAGGCAGAGTTATGACTACTGCGTGTCTGTAGCATTTTGTTAATTTTTTTATTACAGCACTTACCACCTACCTATATGATTGCTTTCTTTATTGAACTTCTTATCTTTTACTATATCATGAACCTCAAGAGCAAATACCAGTATTGTGGAGATGTTTTTTGATTTACGGTGATGGGGTTATTTTGCAATAAACCCCTTGTAAGTTGAAAATGCATTTAGGACACATAACCTACCAAACGTGGTCCACTGAAGAGTATCAGTTATGTTCCTTGTGATCTGTAATCTTGTGGTTGACTGAAAGCTGTGGCTTGCTGCCCCTGCCCTGCCTAGCATCAAAGGGGAGTATCTTACCACCTATTACTAGCTTGTGAAAATGAAGTACACTTTCTACTGAATATATGTTGCTTTGGCAACATTGCAAGGTCAAAAAATCCTAAGTATAACCATTGTCAGTGGGAAGTGTCTTTACTCACCTTTGCTCTTCCTAGAGACTGGTTGGTAGCTTCAGTTCCTTCTTTTTGGTCACTTATTTTAATAATTAACATTCCCCAACCTTTATCTATGTTGACTTGCCATATCCTCACAATCTTTTGAATTTATTTTTGTTATAGATGATGAATTTGTACCAGGTTGTAAAACAGTATTTTGTAGAAGGCATTGATTTGGAGTGGGCACCTGCACTGGACCAACAGACCAAACTAATACAGAGTTTGATTATAGTAACTGAGCTTTGGTTGGTTGCAGAGGGCCCTGAGCCAATTAACTAATGAAGCTACAAACAGTTAACTGGGTGAGCTGTAACCAATAACTGGTTGTTTGAGCTATAACCAATTAGAATTTTTTATATTTTTTTAAAGATGTATTTATTTGAAAGAATTATAGAGAAGGAGAGCCAGAGAGAGAGAGAGATCTTCCTTTCACTGGTTCACTCCCCATGTGGCTGCAGTGGTCAGGGCTCCACCAGGCCAGAGCCAGGAGCTTCTTCCGGGGCTCCCATGTGGGTGCAGAGGCCCAGGTACTTGGGCCATCTTCTGTTGCTTTTCCCGGCACATTAGTTGGGAGCTGGATCGGAAGTGGAGCGGCTGGGACTTGACTTGGTGCCCATATAGGATGCTGACACTGCAGGCTGAGGCTTAATCTTCCACACCATAGCACTGGTCACAAGGTGTTTTCTGTTTCTCCTATATTTCTTTCTCTCCTCCCTTCTCCCTTTTTCTCTCCCACCCTCCTTCCCTCCGAGTTACAGAGAAAGGAAGAGACAGAGAGAGAGAGCGAGAGAGAGAGATCTTCCATCTGCTGGCTCAGATGGCTGCAATGGCCAGGCTGGAACAAGGAGCTTCTTCTAGGTCTCCCACTTGGGTAGTAGGTGCCCAAGCTCTTGGGCTATCTTCTGTTGCTTTTTCCAGGCCTTTAGCAGGGAGTTGGATTGAAAGTGAAGCAGCCAGGGCACAAACTGTATGGGGTGCTGCCATTGCTGGTGGCTGCTTTTACCCCTTACAACCAACGCTGGCCCTTGTTTTCTTTTTTCTTTCCCCATCCCCTTCTCCTTCCCCTCCCCCTTCCCCTGGCCCTTCCTTTTTTTTTTTTTTTTTAAGATTTATTTATTTGAAAGGTAGAGTTAGCAGAGAGAAAGAAGAGGAAGAGAAAGAGATTGATCAGCCTTTCATCTGCTGGTTTACTGCCCAAATGGCTGCAATGACTGGAGCTGTGCCATGTCAAAGCTTGGAGCCAGGAGCTTCATCCACATTGCCCAAATGGGTGCAAAGACCCAAGGACTTTGGCCATCTTTTGCTGCTTTCCCAGGTACATTAGCAGGGAGCTGGATTGAAAGTGGAGCAGCTGGGACCCAAACTGGCATCCATGTGGGATGCTGGCATTGCAGGTGGCGTCTTAACCCGTTGTTATGCACAACACTGTCCCTTGTCCTATTTTTCTATAAATGCTGTCTCATTGCCTTATTGGCTGGTTTTGGGAGCTGGCCTGTTCTCAAATTGTTTTTTTTGTTTTGCTCAATTAAACTCTACTAAATTTAATTGTTCTAAGGAATGTCCTTTTAACAACATTAAGCAGGTGGTAAATGAAGAAAGGAGTTCTAGCCCAGTAGTCTAGATCTGGTACCAGGGCTTCAAACTGCTATACGGCATTGCATTTGTAAACAAATGTATAAATCCAAATCTTTTCACTAAGTTGAAGAAGCACCCTCCATCCATACCCCTCCCCCCGGCCCCTGCACTGCTCTGTTTTTGTTTTTTATTTTAAATGTTAGAAATATTCTCTGAAGATTTGGTCAAGAAATAAGTACAATGTGGAATCACTTGCCAGGGCTGGCAATGCTAGATATGATCATTGGAATAACAGATTGTTCTGCAGGGCATCAAGGTGCAGACCCTCACTGAATGGCTCCTCAGGTGGTAGCACTTGTGCATAAAGCTTATTACAGCACCTTGGTACACAGGTGGTACTCAGTAGACTCACTGGTGAAATAGTGAACAACTTGACTCAGAAACTTTTTGAAATAATTTGACAGTTGCTTGTTAAGGTCTATGTAAATTTGCATAGAAAAAAATACATGTCCAGGTCGCAAGGGAACTTTGGTGAAATGGGGAAGGGTTGATAACTTTTTGACAAATATGTCTAAAACATTATAGTAGTAATTAGGTAACTCAGTGCTATGGAGTTGGACGATGTACTAATTAGAGGAAAAAAGTATGAGTTATCATTTAAGGTGCTCCTGGCCAGATGCATTAGAAAACAAACCTGTCTTCTTAGGCATGCTGTTCTTGGTGGTTGCAGCCTCAAACCTGACTTTGGTAGCTGAACTTGGGCTAGATTTCAACCCCTGCACTTCATCCTTACTAGATGCCTTTGTGCAGGCCACAAACTGCCCAGCAATTTGTGGTAGCTGTGAGTGGAGCTAATTCTTGAAGGATGAGTTTAGGAGATGGAAAAATTGGCAAGGACAATTCTGAGTGAGGTAGCAACATGAGGCTATAAAACGAAAAGTAAAAATCCATGGTGTTCTTTAAGGAAGGAAATACAAGTGGTCTTTAAAAAGTGTAGGGATAGTTCATGTTATAAAGAAACGGTGTAGATTTAAAAATTTTTGCACCAAAATAAAACTTAACTCTTTGTTCTATTTTTCCATGAACTTCTTGAACATGGCTTTATAGTCCTTGGAGTGTTGCACGTGCTCCTGAATTGGCTTCAGATGGGATTGGAGAAGAAGGTTGGAAGTGGATTGTGAATAACTTTGGGGGCTGTGGTATGCAGAATGGTGGCCTCAAGATGTCTGCATCCTTGTTCCTGGAAACTGTTGCCTATGTTAAGATGGCAAAAAGTAATTAAGATTGCTTATCAGCTGACCTTAAAGCAGGGTGATTATCCTGATTATCTCGGTGGGCTTAGTGTAATTACAAGCTTGCTTAAAAGAGGAAGAGGGAGGCACAGGAATCATTGTTAAAGTGATTTGATATGGGAAAGAGTGGCTGCCCTTTGGCTTTAAAGATGGAAGGTAGCATAGCCAAGGAATCTGGTGCCTCTGGAAGGTGGAACAGGTAAGGAAATGGACTCCCCACTAGAGGCGGGAGCATGCAGAAAGAATGCAGTGCTGCCAACACTGTGACTTTAGCCAAGTGGCATTTGTTTTGAACTTCTGTCCTTCAGAACTGTAAAGTGACATTTGTGTTAAGACACTGTGATAATTTGTTAGAGCAACAGTAGGAAATGCATGAAGAGGTTGTGCTTAGAAACTGTATCTGGAAGCAGTGCAGTCTCTGGGGTACAATTAGAGAATCTATAGGAGCTGTGAAAGGTCTGGAGGCTAAGAGATCAGTTGGAGACATTAATCCAGGTGTACTCTGAGAAGCAGATACTGAAGTGGGGTTGGATGCTGTGGAGATTTACTGGGGGGAAATGCCTGTGAAGAATGAAGGAGAAAGAAGGGGAACAGGGAGGGGAAGGAGAAGCAGGTAGCAAGGTTCTCAGACTGACCTAGTTCTAAGAAAGCTTCACCTAGGCTGATGAGTTCTTGTTCCTGAATAGCCCGTTAAAGGAATCCCTTAACATGCAGGAATGGGCTTGCAGTAGTAGTACAGGGTCTCAACTACAGGATCTGTGTTTCAAGAACCCAGTGAAGTGCGAAGCCACGGATAGTACTGAGTCCCATATTACACTGTACTTTTTTTAAATTTTTTTTTAAGATTTGTTTATTTGAAAGTCAGAGGTACACAGAGAGGGAAGGAGAGGCAGAGAGAGAGCAAGCGAGCAAGCAAGGTCTTCCATCTGCTGGTTCACTCTCCAGTTGGCCTCAATGGCTGGAGCTATGCTGATCCAAAGCCAGGAGCCAGGAGCTTCCTTTGGGTCTTCCCATGAGGGTGCCAAGGCCCAAGAACTTGGGCCATCTTCTACTGCTTTCCCAGGCCATAGCTGAGAGCTGTATTGGAAGTGGAGCAGCGGGGTCTTGAACCGGTGGCCATATGGGATGCCAGCACGGCGGTGGTGGCTTTACCTGCTATGCCACAGCACCGGCTTCTACACTATACTTTTTAAATATATCCCTGTGGTGACCTTTAAGTTAAAAGGCACACTAGCAGTAATGAGAACAGTTATAATAATACACTGTAATAAAAATAACTTAAAATTTATGTTTGAATTCTGGAACTTTCCATTTGATAAATTTAAATTGGGGAAGGCAAAACTGTGGCTAAGAGGTCGACTGCTGTACTACAGTGAGCTTAGTCATTAACTGAGCAGCTCAGGGGAGGAATGGCTTTTTCAGTGGTGGGTCTAGAGGGATGGCAGCTGGCACTGTCAGTCAGCCATGCTCCCCAAAGCAAAAGGTCTGACTGCCATGTTTCCAGTGCCATCTCAGACGGAGTATGTGCAGGCAGAGCTGGTGCAGAACTGGGGATTGGGGCTTTTGAGAGACGCTGAGCTATTTGTTTTAGTTCAGCAGCTGTTTTCACAATTCCTGAATGACTCAAACTCTGCACTCGGGGTTCATTTAGGCTTTTAGTGTAATCAGTTGTGCTCTGTAGACATTACATTCTAATCCTGGTTTTGTTTTTTAAATTACAGTTTGGTGTAGGGTGATGTGATTTGAGGCAGATTGCTTTATTTGATTGCAGTAGGTGTAGCATTCTAGGAAGTTTTTACACTTTTGCTCCAGGCATTACTCATTTTTGTGAGAAATAGGTATTATAAGACAGTTGTAAGGAATATATGGGATTGCTTAAGTGACAGCCACTATATTCTGCCCTGTGCTTCCTTTAGCTTTTCTACCAGCCTTGGAAGCCTTTATAAGGACCATTCCTAAGATACCCATTCCATCAATTCGGAAGAATGATACAGATTTTAGGTGATGCATAAGGATTGCAGAGATTTATTTTTTAAGATTTATTTATTTGAGAGAGTTACAGAGAGAGGGAAATAGAGATGTCTTCCATCCACTGGTTCCTTCCCCAAGTGGCCTCAGGTGCCGGGCTGCATTGCACTGAAGCCAGGAACTTCCTGAATCTCCATGTGGGTGTATGTGCTCAAGCACTTGGGCCATCTTTCCCTGTTTTCCTAGGCTGTTAGCAGGGAGTGGATCGGAAGTGGAGCAGCTAGGACTTGAAACAGTGACCATATGCGATGCTGGTGTTGTAGGTGGCAGCTTTACCCACTATGCCACAATGCCAGCCCCAGGAGATGGGATTTTTAAAATTAAAATTTTTATTTGTGTGTGTGTGTGTGTGTGTGTGTGTGTGAAGAGAGAGAGAGAGAGAGAGAGAGCAAGCGAGCGAGCCAGCGAGCGTGAGCTCCTATCTGCTGGTTTACCTCCCAGGTGCAACAGCCAGAGCTGGATCACAGCGAGGCCAGGAGCTGGGAACTCAATCCACAGCTCTTAAGTGGACTGCAATACTCAGCCATTTGAGTCATTATCTTCTGCCTCCCAGGATGCACATTAGTGGGAAGCTGGAATTGGAGTGGAGTTAGAACTTGAACCCAGGCACTCTGATATGGGATGCAAGTGTCCCAAGCAGTCTTAACCATTAGGCATAATGCCTGCCTCTTTCTTTCCGAGAAAAGGCATAAAGGGAAGGGCAAAAGAGAGTATTTCTTTGTGGGAAGTGTAGCCATCTTTTGTCATGGCTTTGATATACTACTTGGAATATTACAGAGGATCTTCTAGAAAGCGGTCAGCAAATTTTCCCCGTAAACAGCCAGCGTTAGGCTTGTGGAACATGTTGTCTCTGTCACAAGTACTTTACAAAAAGTAGGCAGCAGATTGGGTGTGGTCTTTAGGCATTGTTGACCCTTTTCCTATGGCGTCAGCAGAATCAATTTCTGTTTCTTTCCTCCCTTTCCTTTAAGAACATGGTTTAGAGCTTTCTGTTTTAATAGTTGGTGGTAGAGTGCTTGAACAATTCGTTTCTTTCAAACTTTGTCACTAGGAGGTTAACAGACTTTAGAAAGATGTGCAGAATTTTGGGTAGTCACCTTGCCTGGCCTGTGTTGATGGGGAATGCAGAGTGTGCCGAGTCTACCTCCTTCTGTAGGCATTCCATGCCCTGTGAAAACAGATTTTTGTCTAAGAATACCAGAAGTGTAAGGGTGCACTGTGTGTTGTCTTATTGTCCTGTTCACAAGATGGTCTTCTAGTTGAGGTTTCTTGCTGGGACAGCACATTGCTTGAATAAGCTCGTCTTTAATTCTAGTGCACCTATTATGTCTACTTACTCTGCAGTGACCTCTGGCATGATTTGCAGAGACCAAGGCACTATTTTAATACTTGTATTTGTGTTTTCAGTATTGGAGGGCAGAACTGTAACCTCACCTAGGTAACATTAAGAATCCTAGGGAAGGTGTGTAGATTGTGATATGAAATACCAGTGTAATTTTTTCACTGCCTAGAGTATAATTTAAATAAATGAACCTTATAAATGCAGCCTTGCCTTCTGTGAATCATGAATAATTTGACAGCATATTCCCAGATCTGAGCAGTGATTCCTGCATTCAGCATCTGTAATAAAGTAATTCTCCTGAGCTGCTGAAATGAAATTTAGAATATTGGGTTTATGCTAATGAAGAACATCAGTAATGAACATTTGGATAATGTGAAGTTGTAAAGTTAAAGGGCAAAGTGTTACTTACTGTGGCTTCAAATCATGACACAAATTTCTCCTGGTTATTTTGGAATAATACTCCACCTTCAGTGTACCCTCAAATGAGTATGATTAGGTTGAATTTCATATGCCACTGATAGATGATTAAACCTTTGATAGGCTTGTGCTATCAAGATGTGTTTGCATCAACTAACTTCAGTCTCTTCTAGAAGGTGTATAAATAGAACTACTTTCATCATGGTCTGTGGTTTGTAGTTATTTTGCTCCTTATTTCCTAAATTAATAGCCCTTGAAGGATGACCCAAAATACCTGTTCTTACTAAAATTCATGTGTCCACACTTTGGAGGTGAAGGTTATTGAAAATAATGTGTGTATGTTTTGAAAGAATTTTTTTGATGAATTGAAATGGTTATAGTTATTTTTCTTATTCAGGACAGCTTCCTCAAAAGATCCATTTCAGAAGGAATGATGACTTTTAGTTACAAATAATTGTTTTTTTTTTTTTTTTTTTTTTCTCTCTCTCTTTTTGACAGGCAGAGCTGACAGTGAGAGAGAGACAGAGAGAAAGGTCTTCCTTTGCCGTTGGTTCACCCTCCAATGGCCGCCGCGGCTGGTGCGCTGCGGCCAGCGCACCGCGCTGATCCAATGGCAGGAGCCAGGTACTTCTCCTGGTCTCCCATGGGGTGTAGGGCCCAAGGACTTGGGCCATCCTCCATTGCATTCCCGGGCCACAGCAGAGAGCTGGCCTGGAAGAGGGGCAACCGGGACAGAATCCGGCGCCCCAACCGGGACTAGAACCCAGTGTGCCGGCGCCGCAAGGCGGAAGATTAGCCTAGTGAGCCACGGCGCCGGCACAAATAATTGTTGAATGCTGTCCTTTAGTATCAAGAATGAGCTAGACAGTACAATGTGGAAAAATAATGTTTTTATTGTGAAATAAGTGAATTATCTGGTAGATAATTTTTTCTTTCATTTTCTCTTTTCCTCCCATAGATAAATGTAAATGAGATTACGAGATTTTCAGATTTCCCCTTGTCCAAGAAAACATTGAAAGGTAAGTATATGGTGATCTTGGTACATGTTACTTACTGGATTTCTTGCTACTTTTTATAAGTGGAGTTTTAGAGAGCTGAACCTGAAAAACCTTATTTTGTCAAATAATTTTAATATTCTGAAACCTGTAAAATTTCCAGGAGCGTGTGAATAATTACAGTGAAACCTGATTGTTAAGATAAGCAAGGAAACAATGTGACACCTTTACTGTGAGTTTGCTAGGGTTGCTGTAACAAAATAGCAGACTGGGTAGTATAGACAACAGAAATTTATTTTCTCAATTCTGCAGGCTAGAAGTCCAAGATCAAGGTTCTGGCAGGGTTGGTCTCTTTTTTTTTTTTTTTTTTTTTTTTTTTTTTTGGACAGGCAGAGTTAGAAAATGAGAGAGACAGAGAGAAAGGTCTTCTTTTGCCGTTGGTTCACCCTCCAATGGCCGCCTCACTGCAGCTGGCGCATTGCGCTGATCTGAAGGCAGGAACCAGGTGCTTCTCCTGGTCTCCCATGCCACTTGGGCCATCCTTCATTGCATTCCCGGGCCACAGCAGAAAGCTGGACAGGAAGAGGAGCAACCGGGACAGAATCCGGCGCCCTGACCGGGACTAGAACCCGGTGTGCCGGCGCCACAGGTGGAGGATTAGCCTATTGAGCCACGGGGCCGGCTAAAGGTTGATCTCTTCTAAGGGCCAAGGGGAAGGATCTGTTCCAGGCCTCCTTCCTTGGCTTGCAAGTGGCTACCCTTTAGCTGACTCTTATTTGTCAAAAAAGAATTTATAGTGCATGACAGGATGCTTGGAAATATGTATATATTGTGGAAAGGCTGAAGAGACTGATTTTTACTTAATTGTGTCTTAAAGATTTCAGCCTGTAACACCATCATACAGGGATTTTTCTAAAGAGTCATTTTCCCCTCCCCACTGCCAGGTTTGCAGGAAGCCCAGTACCGTTTGGTAACTGAGATACAGAAGCAGACTATTGGATTGGCTTTGCAAGGTAAAGATGTACTTGGAGCTGCCAAGACTGGATCTGGCAAGACTTTGGCTTTCCTGGTTCCAGTAAGTACTGAAGATATTGGGTCAGATCCTCTGGTATATAGTCAGAAAACATTTTATGCCTAACTACAAATAGAGCCTTATGTAAAGAGCTTTGATGTTATATTTCCTTTGTTAGAATCTAGTAAGCTTCAATACCTTGGGGCCATATTTCTGTTATTCTCCATGGTCTTCCCCAATCCAAGCACAGTGCTTTGGTCATGATGGGCATTCATTAATTCTTTGAATGAATGAATGATTGTTCCTTCACAAGCCATTATAGTCTTGAAGGATGCCGGATGTTCCAGGTGTGGCAGTTCTGAATGGTTCTGCTATGTAGAAGGTAAGGAAACCTGGCCGGCACCACAGTTCACTTGGCTAATCCTCCACCTGCGACGCCGGCACCCCGGGTTCTAGTCCCGGTTGGGGTGCTGGATTATGTCCCGGTTGCTCCTCTTCCTGTCCAGCTTTCTGCTGTGGCCCGGGAATGCAGTGGAGGATGGCCCAGGCCCTTGGGCCCTACACCCGCATGGGAGACCAGGAGGAAGCACCTGGCTCCTGGCTTTGGTTTGGCACAGCAAGCTGGCCGCAGTGCGCTAGCCGTGGCGGCCGTTTGTGGGGTGAACCAGTGGAAGGAAGACCTTTCTCTCTGTCTCTCTCTCTCACTTTCTAACTCTGCCTGTCAAAAAAAAAAAAAAAAAAAAAAAAAGGTGAGGAAACCTGTTTTTTCTCTGGCCTTTACAGGCCTGCCAGTTGCATTTCCCGTTACTGTCTGTTTAGGATCAATCTGAAGTATGCTTATTTTCAGGAGTTTGGGTCATTTGTTGAAAATTTTTAGGACGTTGAGATCTGTCCTTTGTGACAGTACAATAGGTACTTAGGAATTCACTTATTTCTCACTTGGTCTTCTGATTTTTGATTCTCAAAAATAATTGGCCCAGAAGAATCATATTTTAGTCCCAAGTATTACCAGACTTCTATTGAATCCTAGCTTTTTTTTTTTTCTTTTATGAGCAGTGTCAGTGTGTCAGTATATAACTTGCTATTTAGATGAAAAGTTTTTAATGTGGTACAGAAAATGATAGCTAAACTCCTGATAGCTCTAGCTGGGGCTACCATGGGCTGCTTTTCCCTTCCTTCCAAGTTATGCTTCTGGTAGATGGAAGAGAAAGAAACTTGTGAGTGGTATGTTTTTTGCCTGGAAGATGTCTGATTTGAAGGGGCAAGGTTGATATATGGATAAAAAAGCTGACTTTGCCAACATCTTACTGAACACAAATTTATTGTCTTCTTTGAGGTGCTGGAAGCCTTATATCGTCTGCAGTGGACTTCCACAGATGGTCTGGGGGTTCTGATAATTTCACCTACGAGAGAACTGGCTTATCAGACCTTTGAGGTTCTCCGGAAAGTGGGGAAGAATCATGACTTTTCAGCTGGCCTCATCATTGGTGGAAAGGTTTGTCTTTTTACTGTTGTCCTTCCACCTTTGCCTCTGTACTCTGTGTTGAAGCACCATGGCAATTGCTGGGGGTTAGGGAAGACTGGTGAAGACTTAATCTATAAACAGACTGACCTTCTAGGCAGGGCTTCTTGGGGTTAGCACCTTTGTATGGCCACTGTGATTAAGAGTTATCAGTTTTATAAGTTCAGAAAGTCCATTTTTGTCAGGATATCTGAATTCATTAGACTCTGACACAGATTTTTTGTAATCTGTCGTGTTAAATATTGGGAAAAATAACATTAGTTTGTGGACTTGTGCATTGTAATAAGGAATATATCTAACACCATAATTCAAAACATTAGCTTCATTAGCAGCGCAAGAAAGGAAGGTAAATTGGAGGAATGTTTATTTTAGGTCATGATAAAACCTGCTCAATATTTTTTCTGCCTTAGAGAATACCTAGAATACTTGTATCTGCTAGAGTCTCCTCTGCTCTGTGAGGATACACACTTGACTTCCTGAGTTTGTATGTAGACATGTGAAAAAGAACAAAGAATAGCATCCCAGACCCTTGTGTACTCTTGAACCTGTCACTAAGCCCTAGCTACTAACATATTGTGATTTTTGTCTCCAAAGTAGGGAACCTCTAAAATGTATAGGTTGGCTTTTGTTTCAGTTCACAGAGTGTGGTGATTAGTGTCCAGTTCAAGGCTCTGAGGCCCTGATTGAATGCATGGGACCAATTCCAATTTTTAAGTTAGTTCTGGCTGACTGGATAGGAAATTAACACTTTGGATAGTCACTTGATATTTTTTCAAGGTCTGAAAATACTGGGTGTGATTAAGAGTATAGAATTCTGAGCTCTTTAGGCCTTCACCAAAGCTTTTTATTTAGCCTCAAAATTTGGAAATACTACAGAAATGCAAGGGAGAAGTTATGTTTCTGAGAGTATTTAAATTGCTATGATGAAGTGCCACATGCAGATGGCTTTTATAGTTTTGGTACACAGACTGCTGAGAGTGACATGTCTGTAATCAAAAAAAAAAAAAACTGTTTTCAGGATCTGAAACATGAAGCTGAGAGAATCAACAACATAAATATACTCGTTTGCACACCAGGTCGGCTTCTTCAACACATGGATGAAACAATATGTTTTCACGCCACCAATCTCCAAATGTTAGGTGAGTCTAATACATTTCTAATGAAAAAAAAAAAAAAAGCTCAAACTTGGGAGAGAAACCTCATAAATGTTAAAGGCAGAAATGTTATTTGGTAAATGTTCTGATTAAAAACAATTTGAGAAACAGTTTTTTTGAGTGTTGAGCTTTGAACCCAGAAACCACAGGAAAGTAGGCTTTTTTTTGTATTTTTTTAAAAAGATTTATTTATTTGGAAGAGTTATAGATAACAGAAGGAAAGAGAGAGAGAGACAGACAGACAGATATCTTCCATCCACTGATTCACTCCCCAAATGGCTGCAACTGCTGGGGCTGGGCCAGGCTGAAGCCAAGAGCCCAGAGCTCCATCTGGGTCTCCCACATGGGTGGCAGGAACTCAAGACGTGGCCCATCTTCCACTGCCTTCCCAGGCTCATTAGGGAGCTGGATCAGAACCAGAACAGGTAGGTCTTAAACTGGTGCTTATATGAAATGTGAACATTGTAGGTGGTAGCTTAACCTGCTGTGCCACAATACTGGCCCTGTGTTTTTCTTTTTTTTTTTTTTTGATTAAAAGAGAAGATACATACATTCATGTATATGAAATTAGGTAATTCATGGGACTGGCGCTGTGGCGTAGCAGGTAAAGCAACTGCTTGCAGTGCCAGCATCCCACATGGGCACCGGTTTGAGTCCTGTCTGCTCCATTTCTGATCCAGCTCTCTTCTATGGCCTGAGAAGCAGTAGAAAATAGCTCAAGTCCTTGGGCCCCTGTACCCACATGGGAGACCCTGAAGTAACTCCTGGCTCCTGGCTTTGAATCGGCACAGCTCTGGCTGTTGTGGCTGTCTGGGGAGTAAACCAGGAGATGGAAGTTCTCTCTCTCTGTGCCTCTGCTTCTCTGTAACTTAGCCTTTCAAATAAATAAATAAATAAATCTTCAAAAAAAAAAAAAGAAATTAGGTAATTTAGTATTAGACATTTGGCACTGTGGAGAGGTTTTAATTTTGTCTAAGTTATTATCTACTTCTGATAACTTGAAAGGTCAAATTGGCATTTAAAAATTTTTTTTAATTTGTGATACTAATACATGTTTTCTAACTGTTTTTAGATACTTCAAGATGTATAGAAAAGTTGCAGTTACAATGAGTTGCTATATACCTTTCACTCAATTTCCCCTAGTGTTAGCATCTTATGAAACTATGATACCTATGTCAAAACTGACATTAATATTGGCATATTATATAATAAATTCTAGGCTTTATTAAAATTTCACCAGTTTTTCTACTATTGTCTTTTTTTTTCTGTTTTAGGTACTGATTCATGATACCAGATTACATTTGGTTTAATGTGTATTTAAATATTTCAATTTGCGTTTTCCTTTTTTAGTTCTTGATGAAGCAGATAGAATCTTGGATATGGGCTTTGCTGATACCATGAATGCTATTATTGAAAATCTTCCCAAGAAACGTCAGACTTTACTTTTCTCAGCAACACAAACAAAATCTGTAAAGGACCTTGCACGCTTGAGTTTGAAAAACCCTGAGTATGTCTGGGTTCATGAAAAAGCAAAATACAGGTATATACTATTTGAATTAAATCAACTATTACTATTTTAAGAACTTAGTATTTTAAACTTATTTTTTGGAAATCAGATACTTTGTATGTTGTTTAGATGTGCAAAGTATGTAAATATGTAAGTTAAAATTGCTCATTGTGGAGCTGGTGCTGTGGCAGACATAGTAGGCTAAGCCTCTGCCTGTGGCATTGGCATCCCATGTAGGTGCTGGTTTGTATCTCCGCTGCTCCTCTTCTGATTCAGCTCTTTGCTTGTGGCCTTGGAAAGCAGTCAAAGATGGTTACAAGTACTGGGGCCCTTGTACCTGCTTGGGAGACCCAGAGGAAGATCCTGGCTCCTGGCTTCAGATTGGTCCTGCTCTGGCCACTGGGGACCACTTGGGGAGTGAACTATTGGATGGAGGACTTTTCTTTCTGACTCCCTCTCTCTGTCTAACTCTACCTCTCTTAAAAATAAAATTACTTATTCTGAAGTTTGGTCTGAGGAACAAAAACTTTCTCATGAGATGTTAACAGATTTTTCACTATTTCTTAGCTACTCCCTTCATGTATGAGAGGAGAGGAGATCAGTTCCATGATAAATAGCAAATGTTAAGTTAAAGTTAAAATACTTTTCTCTTAAATCAAGGCTTCTTAGAACCCTTTAATGTTTTCATGGGCAATGTGAATATGAAAGCACTGGGGAGATGAATTTAGTTTACCAAGTGCACCAAAATTATTTGGGTACCAAATCATTCTCCTTGGCATTATTTTACAGAACCAATGTGTTTTGGAATATGTTTAACAAATACATTTATATTTAACAAAATAACTATGTTTAAAAATGGTTTTATTAAAAACTGGAGAGTTGGCCGGTGCTAGGCTAATCCTCCGCCTGTGGTGCCGGCACACCGGGTTCTAGTCCCGGTCGGGGCGCCGGATTCTGTCCCGGTTGCTCCTCTTCCAGGCCAGCTTTCTGCTGTGGCCCGGGAATGCAGTGGAGGATGGCCCAAGTGCTTGGGCCCTGCACTCGCATGGGAGACCAGGAGAAGCACTGGCTCCTGGCTTCAGATCAGCGCGGTGTGCCGGCCGCAGCGGCCATTGGGGGGGTGAACCAAAGGAAAAGGAAGACCTTTCTCTCTGTCTGTCTCTCTCTCTCACTGTCCACTCTGCCTGTCAAAAAACAAAACAAAACTGGAGAGTAAAGTGTGTGTGAGAAAGAGCGAGAGAAGTGCTAATGGTTGGGGACATGTGTTTTAAGTTACATTTGGATATGGCAACTGGAAGTTGGCATGATTCATGTTTGGTGTGAATCATTGCAGACAGTGGAGATGCTTGACCTCCAGAAGAAATGTTTTTTGTGAGAATAAGTTGGGTTCTATGTTAAGGATACCAATATGGTGTCATTACTTCAATCTTTTTTCACTTTTTCTTGATATAACATTTTAGTCTAAAAAGAAATAGGTTGGATTATCCTGTTGGAAAATCCTTAAATACAGGAAATCCATTATTTGGACTCACCTTGACCTTGTTCAGTAGATTTCTAAGATTAAAAATTAGCCTGAGAAGAGGCCAAACTCTATCTTTGCAGGTGATCTTAATGGGTAAACTTTGGAGAATCTGAGTACTGGTAGCTTTGGCTATCAAGTATTGGGAATGGAATGGCATGAGTTACTTGATGTGTAGTTTCTTTGTTAGCTTACTGTTGAGTAGACATGAATCTCATAAAGTTGTGTTGATAGTTACTTGTCATAAAAATTTCAATTAGCTGGATAATGTAAAGACTAGACAATCTGAGTCAGAATTAGATAATTGTACATATTATCCCTATCTCCAGTTTCTATAGATGATAACATTGGCTTTTATATGAAAATAACTGAGACATATTAAAAACTGAATGCTAAGAGTTTGATTTTATTTTATAAGTGATTTTTGAAACATAGTTCGTATTTATAAAAACACAGGTTTTGGAAGAAGTTTGAGAATGCAGATACATAGTGGCATACTATACAAAGCTACAGGTTATGTGGTGATGAATGCAGTACTCTGTAATTCCATGGGAACCAGAACATTATAAAAAGTAGGTGGTGTTAGTGATTCTGTCTAATGTCACTATTGACTTTTTTCCTTGAATGTCTTACTAATTCAGTTAATATAACATGAGAGGTTATAATTAAGGATATTTTAGGACATCATATTATAATATCTGCTCTCAAATTATGAAGGATATGAAAATTAAAAAGAACTTAGATATTTCTGAAGTTGTATGTCAAAGTATACTTAGAAAACATGCTGTCTGGGCCACCAGCATATTGGGGTAACAGGTTAAGCCAGTTCAAGTCCCAGCTGATCCACATCCAATCTTTACTAATGCACCTGGGAAAGCAGCAGAAGATGGCCAAGTTGTTGGGCCCCTTCACCCTCCTGGGAGACGGGATGAACTCCAGGCTCCTGGCTTCAGCCTGGTCGAGACATGGCTGTTGGCGGCCATTTGGGGAGTGAACCAGTGGATGGAAGATGACTCTCTCTCTCTCTCTTTCTCTCTCTCTCTGTAATTCTGTCTTTCAAATAAATAACTCTTAGAAAAAGTGTAACTTTTTTTTGAATCTCTGTAGACAAATGGTGCTTCTAATGATTTGATTTCTTTTTTTGGATTTTTATCTATTTTTAAATGAGTTATTTATGTGAAAGGCACAGTGACAGGGGAGGGGGTACACACACACACACACACACACACACAAGAAGGGAAGGGGAGAGAGAATGAAAGAGCTATTAAGATAACAGATCTTCCATCTGCTGGTCACTCCCCAAATGGCCTTAATGGTTGGGGTTTGGCCAGGTGGAAGCCAAGAACTCCATCTGGGTTTCCCATGTGGGTGGCAGGGGTCCAAGCACTTGGCCATCTTTTGCTGCTTTCCCAGGCACATTAGCAGGAAGGTAGGTTTGAAGTAGAGCAGCTGAGACTTAAACTGACATTCTGATATGGAATTCAGGCATCACAAGCAGTGGCTTACACTGTGCCACAGTGCTGGCTCGTATCTATGTATTTGAGAGGCTGAGTGATAGAAAGAGCTCTCATCTGCTGTTTCACTTCCCAAATGCCTACAGGAACTGAGGCTGGGCTAGGCTGAAACTAGGAGCTGGGAATTTAGTTCAGGTTTCTCATGTGGGTGGCAGGAATTTAATTACTTGAGCCATCCCTGCTGCTTCCCAGGGTCTGCGTTAACACAAAGCTGTAGTCACGAGCCAGAGGTGGGTATTGATTGAACCCAGGTACTCTCATGACGGACATGGACATCTTAGTCTTCATCTCTTGACCAAATGCCTTTCCCTAATTCTTTTATTTTTAAGTGCAAATAGTTGCCTTTGCGTTACAATAATTTGCTTTGTTTTCCAGTGACTAAAACAGTTGAATTTTGTGGTGAATTATGAAAAATTCCAAATTTGAGGGAAACATTTGATCTTGCTGCTGGGTACACAGAAATTTAGTATTACATTTCCTATTAGTTTGAAATAGTCATAAAATGTTTTTAATCTTTACTAATACTTTTTGCCTTATAGTCTAGTTTGTCTACCCAACACATCTACCTTCTTCTGGTTAGAGTTTACATGGTGAATCTTTTCCCATCCTTATATTCTGTACATTGTTTACATGTACATTTTTAGTTTGTAAGTAGCCTATTTTCATTATTTAGGTTCTTTACATCTCCCTGTCATTGTGTCTTCACTTTAATGTATTTTTATTCCACACATTTTAAACTACATTGTCCACTATTATTTGAAACAGTGCTTAGACTTACTGAGATGTTCTTCTCAAATGGGAGCATGATAATGCAAGAATTTTCCTTTGTTTAAAGAATTTTTTTAGACCATATTTGTAGTGAAACTCTTTTCACTTTGCTGAAAGTCTCTTTATTTGATCTTCATTTTGGTTTAAAGGTCGTCTTGGCAGTTTTTCTTCCCCCTCTCTTCAAAGGTGTCTATGTACTGTACTCTAGGATCCATTATTCTATTAAAATCAGACAGCTTTCTTGTTCTTTTGAAGATTACATTTTTTAAGATTGTTTTCTTGTCTTTGTTTTTTAGCAAAACAGTGAATGTTTTCTCTCTTTCTGGCAGGCAAATGATACTTGAGCAGGTCACTCTATGTTCTAGCCTGTAATTAGTCTCTGGGGGCTATTTTGTTTCTGATTTGTCATTGGTCTTAAGATACATCCTTCATTCAGGGCATAACCTTTCAATGGGTCTCAGCTGCCAAACTGCGATATTTCCCAGAACCCCTCTACATAAGCATCCTGTAAACTTTGTAGCCTTGTGAGATTGCCAGTCTTTGCTCAGTTCCATAACTGTCTGGTTACTGCTTTTTGCTTGTTTTCCCTTATTCTGTCCTGGGTATGTTATGTTTTGGAGTTGGCATACTCCCCAAGGGTAAATAGGATAAAAAATTTTAGATTCAGTTTTCCTTCTTGCCTGGATCTGGGGCCAACATGTTTGTGCTTAAGGTTGCCACTTTGTCTCTCTCCAGTCTTGGAATCTGAAAATGCTTTATGAGGTGGGTGGGTGGAGGCAGGAAAAGGGAGATTAATATGGGGCTAGCTTAAAGGTATTTATTTTTCTGCTTTAGCACCTCAAGTATAGATACCTTTGATCTTTTGTTGTCTTTTATGTTTTTTTTTAGAACAGATTTATTTATTTGAAAGAGAAGGAGAGACAGAGATATCTTCCATCTGTTGGTTCATTTCCCAAATGGCTGCAACAGCTGGGGCTGGGCCAGGTCAAAGCCAGGAGCTTCATCTGGGTCTCTCATGTGGGTTGGGCCATCCTCTGCTGCTTTCCCTGGCTCATTATAAAGGAGCTGGGTGGGAAGTGGAACAGCCAGTACTTGAAGAGGCACTCATGGAATTCCTGGCCTGCAGGTAGAGGCTTAACCTGCTGTGCCCTTTTTATTTTCTTTTCTAAAATTAGGATTTTTTTGAGAGTTCTTTGTATTTTTGGAGGACAGTCCTATATCAGATGTCTCTTCACTTTTTTTTTTTTTTTAACTATGTGGCTTATCTTCCAATTCTTGACAGTATCTTTCACAGGTAAGTTGGACTTCATTATAGTTAAAATTTTCTTACAGGTTCTTTTATAGATTATGAATCTGTTATATCTGAAACTAATTGACTACTAATTTTTAATTATGTGCCACCCTTCCCCCAACATGTTGCCTTCCTCATGCTTTCTCTTAACACATATGCCCATGTGTATGTGTGTACACACACACACACACACACACACGTGACTGCCCGAGTGTATGGATGAATATGCATACCTCCTTGGATAAAGGGTACCCAACTATGTACTATTCTGTTACTTCTTTCTTAACAGTACACCCTAGAGATTACTCCACAATAATGTTGGAATAGATTAATTTATTCATATTTATTTTTTTCCCTTAACAATTGTGTGATACTTTATTGTATGGATGTGCAATTGTGATTATCTGGAATGATGGGCATTTGGATTGATGTTCTGATTTTTTCTTTATAAATGATGCTTTTTTTTTAAAAACCAGAGTATTTTGGAAATAGAATCTTAAAAATGGGTTTATTCAAAGAGTGAATGTGCACATGCTTCCCTCTAACATTTTGATGAGTTTCACCCATGCAGTAAATTGAAAGACTTAAATGCCTTACATCTGCCACTTTTAGGTAGCATTCACTTACTAATCATTTGTCTATTCCTCTAAATGCATTTTAACCCATCTTAATTTTTGATGCATTTCGAAGTATGTAGATATCTACATGCATCTCCTTATACATATCACTAATGAGAGTTGAAATTTGGTATAGAGTTTATTTTTTTGGTAAAATTTACATACTGAGGCATCTATAAACTTTAAGCATATATTTGTTGGGTTTTGATGAATGTGTGTATCTGTGTAACTATACCAGACCCTAACAATATGTAGAAAATTTCCATCAGCCCAGCTAGTTCACTCCTGTCCTTTCTTATGTGTATCTTGACCCTGTACTTTTTCAGGTGACCACAGTTTGCATGTCGGTGGCTTTTTTTTTTTTTTTTTTTTTTTAAGCATTTAACCTCTAAAGGTTTTTGACTGTATTTTAAAGAGATGCATTGAATTCACTTCTGAAGGGACCGTAGGGAAGTTTTTTTTTTTTTCTGCAACATAACATATATTTAATGTTTTTCCTCTTTTTAATTCTATAAGCACTCCTGCCACTTTGGAACAGAACTATATAGTGTGTGAGCTGCAGCAAAAAATAAGTGTGTTATATTCCTTTTTGAGAAGCCATCTGAAGAAGAAGAGTATTGTGTTTTTCTCCAGTTGCAAAGAGGTACTGTGACCTTTTCTTTCTAAGCTATTTTGTGTTGAATTATCCTTGAAATAGCAAGTTCCAGTTAGACTAATAATTGTATGAGATATACAGTGCTAGTTGTGGTGAAGGATCTGTAGATGATGATAGTCTAGTTCCTTTTTTTGGGAGACAGTATGTGGATGAGACTGTAAAACTCCATGAGGGCAGCAACTGTCTTTTTCTTCATTTCTGTGCTAAGTGCTGATGATACTGGAAACATAGTGGCCCTCCATAAATATGGGTAGAATGAACAACTGATAGCTAAGCTAAGCACAGATCTTCATCCCCCCCTCCCCTTTTTTTTAAAGATTTATTTTTATTTTGAAGGAGTTAGAGATGTAGAGACAGAGAGAGGAAGAGAGGTCTTCCATCCACTGGTTCACTCCCTAAATGGCTACAATGGCAAGAGCTGAGCCAATCCAGAGCCAGGAGCTTCCTCTGGGTCTTCCATATGGGTACAGGGACTTAAAGATTTGGGCCATCCTCTGCTGCTTTCCCAGGCTCATTAGCAGGAAGCTGGATCTGAAGTGGAGCAGCCAGGACTGGTACTTGGGCCCATGTGGGATGCTGCAGGCCCAGGCTTTAACCTACTGCACCACAGCATTGGCCTTGGATCTTCATTTCTGATCCTTCCCTTCCCAACCTGTCCCTTCCCCTGTCCTCCCCTCTGAATGTGAAACTGAATGTGCCTTATTTCCGTGCCTCTTATCTTTGCTCATGCTAATCTATCTAGAATGAGTGTCCTGTATACTTTTCATTCTAACTATAGGGAAATAGTTCTTTAAGGCTAAGCTCAAATATTAAACTTCAAAGTCCTTTTCTGACATTGTCTTTTTAAATAGTTGTTTCTTCCCCTGTTGCTTCTGCAGAATTTTGTTTCTATTTGTATTTAGTTAACAAACATTTTTTAAACATGAGCTTTGTACTAGGAATAAGGGATTCAGAGATACATAAGAAAACATGGTCTTCTCCCTTAAGAAGAAGGGACCATGGTTGGTTTGTATATCATTTCTCCTCTATATGTTTAGGTTGCTGATGATATATATAGGGCATATAATAGATCAGCTCTAGGGTGATAGCTTTTGTAGAAGCTTTGTGTGATAAATGTACAGGTAAATTTTTCTTTAGCTTGAGGGGAGATAAGTGGCTTTCTATTTCTGTTGTCTACTGAACCCTATGGTTTTACTGTGTAAAAAGAATGACTTCAGATTATTATTAGCTTTAGGATCTATTTTTTAAAAGATTTATGTATTTATTTATTTGAAAGGTAGAGTTACAGAGAGGCAGAGGCAGAGAGAGAGAGAGAGATCTTCCATCCATTGATTCATTCCCCAAATGGCTCAATTGCCAGAGCTAGGCTGATCTGAAGCCAGGAGCCAGGAATTTCTTCCAGGTCTCCCACGGGGGTTCAGGTGCTCACGGTCTTGGGCCATCTTCCTCTGCTTTCTCAGGCCATAGCAGAGAGCTAGATTGGAAGTGGAGCAGCCAGGTCTTAAACTGGTGCCCATATGGGATGTGGACACTGCAGGTGGTGGCTTTACCCACTACACCTCCATGCCGGCCCCTGAAGCACTTCTTTACACTTTTGTGATTCTGCACTGTTTAACCTGTTCTCTCTGACCCTACTTTCTGAGTGCTCTATTTTAGTCCTTTTTGCTGGTTTTTCCTCTGCTTGTCCACTGCAGTTTGGAGTACCTCAGGCTTTTGTGCTCGCTCCTTTTTCCATTCGCACTTTTCTTTATAGGTAACCTTATTTCATCCCTTTAAATTCTACCTGTGTACTAACAGCTGCCAAATCTACATCTCAAACCCTGACTTCTTTCTTGAGTTCCCACCTTGGTGTTCCCTTTTCTACTTGTATTTCCAATTGGACGTCTAGAAGGCATTTCAAATTTAATACAGGAAAAACAATTCTTCATAGACCTGCTTTCCGTAACTCCTGCCTACCTCAGTAAATGACCAAATCCTGATTCTTGTCTGTTTTCATCCCATATTCAGTTTGTTGATAACTCATTAATTCTGTGACTGTTTACCACTGCCCATGCTACAGCGTAGCCTGAACTATGCTTAATTTTGTCTTAACCTCTTTTTTGGTTTCCCCCTTCCCTCACTTTATTTCCTGTAGGTTTTTCTCCCTGATAGGCAAAAAGATCAGCCTAGCTCTCCTCAGTATCCATTTATGAGCATATATACTAAAGAGAAATTGAGGACAATGGGTTCCTTCTAGTCTATACATTGAGATATACTTAACAGTAAAATTTCACTTATATCTAAGTTACTTATCAAGTCCTGACATTTCTTGTTTTGGTCATTTGTGTACTAACTGTAATAATTGGTCTGTGTGAGAAGTTAATACAGTCCGACCACAAGAAATTAAAGTTAAAAAAACAAAAACTGAAAAGCAGGAAGTGGGACACATGGTTGCCTTGCATAAAATCCTCCAATAACTTTTTGTATAAGTTAGAATTAAATTTAAACCCCATAGGAAAAAGAACTTACATGACTTTACTCCACATAGGTCTTGTACCTCAGCTGGTTTATTAAATAGCAGGAATTTAAGGTCATTGTTAATTTGTTGATTCAAGAGATGTAGAGTGCAGAAAGATTTCAAGAACTCAATTTAAACTTTCTGAGTTTTTATAAGCCGTGTTTCTTTTTTTTTTCTTTAAAGGTTAGTCTTTTTTTTTTTTTTTTCAAGATTTTACTTATTTGTTTCAGAGGTAGAGTTACAGACAGAGACCCAGGTCTTCCACCTGCTGCTTCACTCCCCAAATGGTCGTGAAGCCCAGAGCTGAGCCAATCCAAAGCCAGGAGCCAGGAGCCAGGAGCCAGGAGCCAGGAGCTTCTTCCAGGCCTCCTACATGGGTACAGGGGACCAAGCACTTGGACCATCTACTACTGCTTTCCCAGGCCGTATTTGAGAGCTGGATTGGAAGAGGAGCAGCCAGGACTAGAACCGGTATCCATATGAGATGCCAGCACCGCAGGTGGAGGCTTGGCCGGCCCACTATGCCACAGCGCTGGCTCCTATAAGCCCTATTTCTGAAGTTGATTTTTCTCAGAATGCATCTGGGGTCTGCAGGTTCTCCTTTTCCATCTCTCTTCATGGCGGACTGTTTTTATTGTTACAAAAGAAAGGTATTGGTTCCTTTATCCTTAAACTTACTGGTATATTGTACCAGAATCAAGAGAGCCTCCCTGACATTAGAGTATTGCTTTTGAGAAAGTTAGGGCCTCCAGTGAGTGTTACTTTGCGCTTGGGGTGGTTTTCCATTTTTAACTTGAAGGGAGACTTTAATGGAATTATTGGCTGATTATTTAATTTTTAATGATTTTTTTTGATAGTTAATTTTTTGGGGGGCCTGTTTTGGAAGTATTCAGAGTTAAGCTTTCTTTAAGTCCCTTTGCTGTATTTATGTGAACAGATTCTCTTAATACCTCATGTTAGAAAGAGAAAACAGGAATAAATGAACTGTGCCTCAGTCCTTCAGTCCTTAGTATGGTTTTATAAGTGCATGAACTAAAGAGAAAATGAAAACAATCAGTTCCTTCTAGTCCAATACATTGAGATGCATTTAACAATTACAATTGACTCATGTCTAACTAACAATTGTTTATCCAGCTCTAACATTTCTTGTATTGCTCAGTTTTGTATCAGTTGTAATACAATGTGAGAAGTTAGTTTAGCCTTTGACTGATAACTGGTAATTTTCTACCCCATGGGTGTGTTAATGTGACCAATGAAGATTTCCAAGCCCAAAAGATAATATGGGAGACGATGCTGTGGTGTAGCAGGAAAAGCCACTGCCTGCAGTGCCAGCATCCCATGTGCGTGCAGGTTCGAGTCTTGGCTGCTCCATATCTGATCTAGCTCTCTGCTGTGGCCTGGGAAAGCAGTAGAAGATAGCCCAAGTCCTTGGGCCCCTGCACCCATGTGGAAGACCTCTAAAGAAGCTCCTGGCTCCTGGCTTAGGATTGGCACAACTCCGGCCATTGTGGTCATCTAGGGAGCAAACCAGTGGATGGAAGACTTCTCTCTCTGCCTCTCTGTAACTCTGTCTTTCAAGTAAATAAATACATCTTTAGAAAAAAGTTAATATGTAGTTTTGTGGTTTCAGTAAATAAAAATAAGAGTTAAACAAGAAAAGAAAGGAGTTTCTTCACATTTTTTAGATTGGGCATAGGTATCAGATAGCTCTGCTTTTTGGAATCCATTGGATACATCAACAGGAAAAATTATTTTAAAATAACAGTGTTTACCAGAAATTGTATTCTTCAAATTATGCAAATTGGATGGATTTTAGGTATTAACTTAAATATAAGAAGAGCATTTAAAGCATTTAAATATCATTTTAAAAATATGTGAGCAAAATGGTTTAAGACCACAATTCTAGACTATGGTTTCTAAGATCCACATTTTGTTAAAAACCTTTTTTGTTGGTGAAATTTGTGCTTCTTAAAATATTGTTGCTGTTCATCTGGTAAACCTCAGTGTTGCTATCCTGAAGTAAGAAATTTGTTTTTCTGTGAATGCCCAGGTTCAGTATCTATTCCGAGTGTTCTGTCGGCTGCGTCCTGGTATCTCCATCCTTGCCCTCCATGGTCGACAGCAGCAGATGAGGAGAATGGAAGTCTATAATGAATTCGTCCGCAAGAAAGCTGCGGTGCTCTTTGCTACTGATATTGCTGCCAGGGGCCTGGGTAAGGAAACTTCTTAGGCAGAAATTTATATGATCATGGGAAACATAATTTGCTTTGTAAGGTTTACCTTGGAATTCTAATAGACTCGACGAATTGTCTTTTTTTTTTTTTTTTTTCACCGTTTGAAAGAGAAATGAATAAATTGGTAATGGTTGATTAGCATTCAGGATGTTTCAGTGAAACTTTTTGTAACATTTGCATCTTTTGTGCTCTTAATTTCATGATCATTACACCGTAGAATTTTAAGGCGCCTACAGAATCATCAGAGGAAGATTAAAGCTTCAGAGATGAAAAAAATTCCTGTTTTTTTTTTTTTTTACAAAATTGGAAAAGTTATTGTAACTCATTGAAGAAAAAACCAGTAATGTCCATCTTTTTACCAGTTATTCTAATTCTTATTTTAAAAACATTTAAGCATTCAGATTTATTTTCAAAAGACCACATTG
Organism: Oryctolagus cuniculus; assembly: GCF_051225735.1. Lineage (NCBI taxonomy): Eukaryota > Metazoa > Chordata > Mammalia > Lagomorpha > Leporidae > Oryctolagus > Oryctolagus cuniculus. The sequence continues at coordinate 100,581,312 of NC_142867.1, forward strand.
TGTGAATCTACAGGTTTTGGCTCTGTGTGGTGAGATGGGTTTGGAAATGGAGAAGAAAACTACTTTAGTGATGGGAACAAAGGATGAAAATGAATAGACAGTAATTTGAATTCTTAAATCATTGTTTTCTTGTATTTTTAACAATATGGTGAATTTCAAACATACACAAAGGCTAAGTCTAATGTACCTTCATCAGCACATTTCCCAACATTAGCAATGATCTTTTTCATGATTCCCCTTTCTCTTTCTGTCCCTCCCTGAATATTCTGAAGTACATTTCAGACATTCATGTATTTATCCACATGTAACTGGAGATAGTAGCCAAAGCAGTTATATTTTTTTAAAGCATTGTAGGCTTTTTTTTTTTTTTTTTTGCTTCCTACTCTCATCACCATTTAGCTGTTTGGGTTTTGAAACATTTTAATTGTACTTGCATCTACTTACAGCTCTTATTTTTATTAAAAAATTATTTTTATTTTTCATTTTATTTGAAAGGCAGAGAGAGTGAGTGAACTTCCATCTTCTGGCTCACTCCACAAATGCCACAACAGCCAGGGATCTCCCATGTGAGTGGCAGGGGCTCAAGCACTTGGGGCAATCACCTATTGCCTTCCAGGGTGTGTACCAGCAGGAAGATGGAATTGGAATCAGAGCTAAGACTTGAACCCGGGCACTCTGATAAGTGATGTGGGCATCCCAAGGAGCACGTTTTTAAGATTTATGTATTTTACTTGAAAGAGACAAGGACAGAGTGATCTTCCATCTGCTGATTTACTCAGATAGCTGCAATGGCCAGGGCTGGGCTGGGCCAAAGCCAGGATCCAGGAGCTTTATCCAAATCCTCCACATGTGTGGCAGAGGCCCAAGCACTTGGGTCATACTTTGTTGCTTTCCCAGGCCTTTAGCAGGGAGCTGGATCAGAAGTGGGGCGGCCAGGGCTTGAACTGGTGCCCATATGGGATGCTGGTGTCGCAGGAAGTAGTTTCACTCGCTATCCCACAATGCTGGCCCCTTCAAGCAGCATCTTAATCGCTATACCAGTCATCCCAAAGGCAGTTTTCTTACTCATACTTTGTTTTGTGTGGTCTTTTCAGTTAGTTATTATCAAATGTGCTTAGATTTCTGTGTTCTCAGTTCTGACTTTTCTAAAATGTTCTAGCTGATATCACATGCCTAGTATTTTAATAGTTCAAATGAAGTTGTGTTTCTTTTCCCCGTGGGTGCCCCTTATGCAGTCTTCTGCCTCCAGCTGTATTCTGGACATATTACCCTGTGAATCTGCTGCACATTTGCACATTTCTCACCCTGGGACTTTGCTTTTTCAAGATAACCTATTTTCTTCTTCTTTTTTTTAACCTTTTTTTTTTTTTTTAAAGATTTATTCATTTGTTTGAGAGTCAGAGTTACACAGAGAGAGGAGAGGTGGGGGTTGGGGAGGAGATCTTCCATCCGCTGGTCAGTCCCCAATTGGCCCCAACGGCCGGAGCTGTGCTGTTCCGAAGCCAGTAACCAGGAGCTTCTTCTGGGTCTCCCACGTGGGTGCAGGGGCCCAAGGACTTGGGCCATCTTCTACTGTTTCCCAGGCCGCAGCGGAGAGCTGGATTGGAAGTGGATCCGCAGGGTCTTGAACTGGCGCCCATATTGGATGCCGGCACTTCAAGCCAGGGCATTAACCCGCTGTGCCACAGCGCCGGCCGCTTCTTCTTCTTAGGATTTTCTTTCTTCTTCCTCCTCCTCCTCTTCATTTTTAAAGATTTACTTATTTTAAAGGCAGTTACAGAGAGAGGGAGAGGGAAAGGGCGAGAGAAAGAGAGAGGGAGAGAGATTTGATCTTTTGTTCACTAATTTGCTCCCCAAATGCCTGCAATGTCGGGTTGGGACGGGCTGAAGCCAGGAGCTACTTCTGTTTCCCACATGGATACAGGACCCCAAGTACTTGGCACATCTTCTGCTTTTCCACGTGCATTAGTAGGAATCTGGATCAGAAGTATAGCAGCTGGACTCAAACTGGCGCTCATATAGGATGCTGATGTCATAGCTGACGACTTAACCTGCTGCACTGCAACATGGGCCCAGAAGATACCTATTTTTCTCTTTCATGGCCTGCCTGCCTGCCTTCCTTTCTTCCTTTCTTTTTATTTATTTTAACTAAGTCTTGTTCTTTATTTTTTTTTTTTTTTTTTTTTTTTTTTGACAGGCAGAGTGGACAGTGAGAGAGAGAGACAGAGAGAAAGGTCTTCCTTTTGCCGTTGGTTCACCCTCCAATGGCCGCCGCGGCCTGCGCGCTGCGGCCGGCGCACCGCGCTGATCCGATGGCAGGAGCCAGGAGCCAGGTGCTTTTCCTGGTCTCCCATGGGGTGCAGGGCCCAAGCACCTGGGCCATCCTCCACTGCACTCCCTGGCCACAGCAGAGGGCTGGCCTGGAAGAGGGGCAACCGGGACAGAATCCGGCGCCCCGACCGGGACTAGAACCCGGTGTGCCGGCGCCGCTAGGCAGAGGATTAGCCTAGTGAGCCGCGGCGCCGGCCAGTCTTGTTCTTTAATAACTTCCCGAGGAAGGGTGAATTGGAAGTAGATTTTGAATACTGGCAAATCTGATGATGGACTACTCTTTAATAATTGTGCTAGGAATAGAATATTAGGTTGAAATTATTAGAATTTTGCACATATATTCCATTGTCTTTTAGAAATCAGTATTCTTTTGAGATGTTTACCTGTCTGATTTCTTCTGTAACTCTTTTTTCTTTTGCTGCATATCTTAGGATGTTCTGCTTATCCACATGTCCAGATGTTTAATGATAATATACCTTAGTGCAAGATCCTACTTACTCTGCAGAAATTCAGTTTGACCAGCATATTCAAATAAATTTTCTATGGTCATTGAAACATTTCATGTGTGTACTGTCCAGTACTATCACTTGTAGCCTTCTGTGGTTTTGAACACTTTAATTCGTGGGACTGAGGATGGAATGAATTTGAGTGAGAGTTTTCGTTACATTTTGTGAGCTATCTTACTGAGCAATATAGAATAGAGATTCATGTCTTTAAGTTGGAGGACACCTTTGAAATGCTGCTTGGTGTTTTGGTTAAAAAAAAATTGTTGAATATTTATAATATTTTGGGTATGTGTTGTTGAAGGAATTTGTGTACTTAGATTGTTTCTATATTGTGATTCTCTGAGTTAATAACTGTCATGAGGGACCAGAAATCTATTTGAAGGTGTTTGTGCTTGTATGAGGCTTTTTGTCATATGATTGTCATGGTGAGGTGGACAGAATTAGTAATTTTGTAGCAGACCCAAAATGTCAACATGTACTCTTTTCGAGCATTAACTTCAGTCTTTTGAGAATTAAAGTTGCTGCTGGCCCTTTGGAAACCTAGCAAGGAAGTTGGCAGTGTGGCCTCCCAGGCAGCAAGAAGATTCCCACCCCCTGCCCCGCAGAGTTATCCCCGTTTTCACTATGCCTCTGGTGCTTCTGCTTTCTGCTATATTTTGTGTAACAGAGTTAGAAGTCTTTAGATGATGTGATTTCTGTTTTCCATTGAGAATGAAATATACTGGAGAAGTGAGGGGTTTGAGGTTCTAAGTGCTGCCTTCAAACCATCTTCCTTCTCAAAGCTGTGCATTGTTTTCTGGCCTCCTGAGGTACCTGGTTCTTTTCACTCCTGAGAGAGTGATTCCAGGTAGTGCCATTCGATTTTTCCTCCCCATACTAAAATCCAACCTTTTTAAATAGATGTGTATGACTTAGTGACAGTTTTGATGCTTGTCTCATTATCTGCTTGTATCTTTTTCAAAAAAATCCCATTGTCTGAATGAAATTGATCTGAAATCCTTATAGAAAAATCACAGAATTATTAAAGGTACTTCTTAAGAAATTGAGAGCAAGATTCTCTGGTAATGAATGGATACTGCTATAGTCAGAAGTAGTATAGAATATATATATAATATATATGCTTGCTAGGAAACATGGAGAGAGACCTAGAAAGACATCATTAATTTTAATAGGAATGGAAATAGCAGGCAAAGTAAATTTTCAGTTAAATTTAGAAACCAGTTTTACAGATCACTACAATGTCATGAAAAGTGGTTCTTCTAGGTTATTACATAACAAGGGTATTTAATTATTTGTCTGACATAGAGCAGTCCATTTCTTCTGTGTCACAAATGAAATAATCTTCACATTCAAATACTATCATTAATTTTAGTTTACTTTGTCAAAGAAAAATGTTTATTACTTTTTGGTTCATGCAATTAATTTTAATAAAATTCACAACTGATGTCTATTAGCTTGATGTGATGGGAAGTCCTAGAACTAATATTGTAAAATAAAGATAGTATAGTAGGGCGGATCTTGAAACTGATTTTTTTAACTTGACATTCCTTTTCTATAGATTTTCCAGCTGTGAATTGGGTTCTTCAGTATGATTGTCCAGAGGATGCCAACACGTATATTCACAGAGCAGGTAGAACAGCCAGGTGGGTGTGTAGATTCATTTCTTTGCTTTTGGTGTTCTCCAAATAATAAAGCATGTTGCCCCAACTTCAGACAAAGAACAGAGAGATTCTGGTAAGTTAATGTGATTTTGGCATTTTGTGATGTGGGTGTCAGCAACTTGATAAGTATTAGATTGTATGACTGTCCAGAACAATCCATATTTCGTTTTTATTATTTACCAGAACTGCTCACTGAATGTTACCTCATTGAATCTAATGACCTCTCTGTTTTCAGATGAGGACCCTAAGGCCTTGGGCAGTTAGTGTGCTCAAAGATCCCAGAGCTAGCTGTAAGCCCAGGAAGTCTGGCTCCTCTAGTATACATCTTGTGATTTTTTTTTTTTTTTGACAGGCAGAGTGGACAGTGAGAGAGACAGACAGAGAGAAAGGTCTTCCTTTGCCATTGGTTCACCCTCCAATGGCCGCCGTGGCCGGCGCACCGCGCTGATCCAATGGCAGGAGCCAGGTACTTATCCTGGGCTCCCATGCGTGTGCAGGGCCCAAGGACTTGGGCCATCCTCCACTGCACTCCTGGGCCACAGCAGAGAGCTGGTCTGGAAGAGGGGCAACCGGGACAGAATCCGGCGCCCCAACCGGGACTAGAACCCGGGGTGCTGGCGCTGCAAGGCGGAGGATTAGCCTAGTGAGCCGCTGCGCTGGCCTTTTTTTTTTTAAATCTTATGATCTTACCATTTGTTGTAGGGGGTCTAATAAGATGAAGAGTGGTCTAAAGTCATAATTTCCCCCTTTTCTTCCTAAGAGGAATTGGAAGCATTGCTAGAGGCCACCCTCAGATATTTTCTCTTCTTTCCATGGTTTCCTCTCCCCACTTCCTATAAAAATACCCTGTATTTGCTCAAGAGCTGTGGTGACCATCTAGAAAAGAGTATAACACAGTTCTTTGGAACTAAAAGTCACAGAAAGATACCTGAGTGAAAGTGTTGCATGATTTTTCAGTGTCATGAAGGTTGCAGAGAAGCTGGGAGCTGTATGCTGCTGGTAGAATTATGAATGGTTAATAGTTATCAAAAGTCAGAGAGTTCTTCGTGTTACCTCATTAATTCTACATCTAAAACTTGATCATTCAGACAGTAATGTTAAGAAAATAAGATGAGTAAAATTTTAGTAAAGATGTTTGTCCTGCCAATATTTGTAGTGGTTAAGAATTGGAAAAATAACCTAAATATTCATCACATTAAGGTTTTGTTTAATTGTGATTAGCTACCTCTTTCTTGGGTTTTACATTTTTCTCTGCATTTTCTTTGTCATCAGAATTGTATATGATTGGCTATTTACAGCATGGATTTCAATATTGGACTGATTGAACCAACAGTTGCTTCTTATTTCAAGCTACAACTTAAGTCTTCTCCAAGGATGACAGGATTTTTAGGCCCAAGACCTTTGCTCTTCATCCAAGCAAAGATCATACTTCTCTTGAAGGCTTGCTTTTCCACTTGACCTGCACCTACCGCTTCAGAGATCTGTTTCCTCTAGCCTCTGCTTATCCAAGAAGCCCCTTTTGGGCTTAGTATTTTTTTTAAAAATACAGATTTATGTATTTATCTGATGAACAGAGAGAGAGGAGAGAGAAGAGAGAGATGTCCATCCACTGGTCCACTCCCCAAGTGGCTGCAGTGGGTAGGCAGGGTCAAGTGGAAGCCAGGAGTCAGGAACTCCCTCCCAGTCTTCCATGTAAATGATAGGGGCCTAAGTACTTGCGTCAACTGCCTCTGCTTTCTCAGGTGCATTAACAGGGAGCTGGTTCAGAAGCAGAGCAGCTGGGACTCGATCTGGCACTCAGATAGTGGATTCCGGTGTTGTAAGCAGCATCTTAACTTGCTGTGCCACAGTGCTAGTCCCTAAGTATAATTTTTAGGTTTCTTTATGTCCATGATTTTCAGATGTCTCTAAAGAAAAACATATTTTTGTTTGTGATGGCTTTTTTGTTTATCTGAAACGAAGATTTCAGTGTTCTCCTTAGCTCAGTGTTTAAGTATTTGAATGTTTACAGGTTTTTAGTTGGTTTGAATTTTCCGTGTGAGCTATCGTTAAACATGGTTGTGATGCAAATGTCCTTAGATGTATTTTTTTATCACTGTTAAAAAGAGAGTACAATAGTGAAAGACTATTATAAAATAGTCCTTATGTACTAGAAGTTTCAAGAGTAAGTCTTAATTGCCGTCAATGTCATATTTAGAATCAGCAATAGAGTTAGGACCCTATTTTGTGACTGGCATTGTACACAGATCAACTAGTCTTTACAAATTTGTTTTCTTCTGGTATCTGTCAAAGGGGGAATGGGTAGAAGGGCAGCCTGTCTGCCTTCTATTTTATAAGAAAGATGTGTGGTGTCTCAGTGTAGTTAATGTGTTGGCTACATACTTGTATTAACATTCATAGTGAGGTCTTCCAATACATTGTCAGTGGTGGCTGGTAGAATGAATCTTTGCCCACTGTTTAATTCTCCTCAGTAAGTAAGTAATATATGTAGATATGTGAACCTGTGCACACATCTGCCTTTTGTGAACCTTTAGGACTCTGGATAGGTAATTGTCTCATAAACATGTAGGGGCTTCCATGTCTTCTAGATGCATCAGCAGTGTGGATGTGGACAGGGCAACTTACTCCCTTATAGCATATGACTGGCAGCACTTAAAAATTCTCCCTAAATAAAGACTCTTGGACATCTCATCAAGAAAAGGCCCCAGAAGGAGACATATTTTGGGATCCTTGGTTTTGGAAAAGTTGATGAGTGAATGCAGTCGAGCACATTCAGTTGGATCTAGCACTGTGGAAGAAGCTGGAGGACAGCATCCTAGTGGTTGGGTCTAGAGAGAATGCAGGTTTGAAAAAATGCTTTTAATGTAATTTCTCATAGAGTCAGTTCTTTAAAGGGCAAGTCTGTCTGACTGTTGATAACCAATTAAATGTACCCTGATTTGATTATTTTATATGTATAGCCAGTGACAAGCTTGACATATATAATGCTTAGTTTTTCTCTGGCGGTTTAAAAGTTGGCATTTAATGGGCTTAGAGATAATTAGAAAGTTTCGTGGGCCATGAGACTGAATAATTGAGTTGAATAAAGGCTAAATTAAAATTTGGTACTAATTAAAATCCTGCATGTTAGGCTGTAATTAAAACCAGGTTGCCAGTTAGTGTTTTCTTTTGGAATTGAACTATAATGTATAGAAAAACAAATTTGTTAGCAAAATAGCCAAGGTTGGGAGATCTGTTCTGACCCCCCTCCCCTTTTTCGGAGGAAAAAAAAGATGCTTCAGGTACTTGTTGCATTGAAGTACTTATTCCAATTTATTCCTCTGTCTGAAAATCTTGATCTGAGCATTTCAGAAATTTTCATCTATTTTCTTAACTATCACACCGTTTTTAATAAAGTCCCCTTTTCAGACAAGTGAGGCAAGGGATATAGCTTTATAATGCTGTGACCAGTGATACATTCTGTCACTTACAAGTAGTTCTGTTTATGACTTGAGGTTTTTGGTATTCAGAAAACCAAGCTCTTGTATTTGTTGTTATTAAAATACCTGGTTGAAAACAAAAGATTTGGGAGTGGAAGGTAGGCATACATCAGGTACTCCTTGTTTAAGGACTTTAATTTGGGGAAGACAGGGAGACTGTAGATAGAAGATGGGAGTTTATTTATGATTATATTCTTTTCCAGAGTAGTGGGACGTAGGTAAAGTAATCTCAGCAATAGTAAAATGTAGCCTTCCTGCCCTGGATATACTTGTGGCTCTCAGAAATTTGGAGTCACTTAAGGAAGTAAGTAGAGTGATTCCACTAGGGGGCAGCAAAGGCCAAATCTTTGGTTTGCTTGCTGACTAGCTGCAGTGTAGATCTGAAGGACAGCAAATTGGAAGCTGCAAGCAGAATTTCTAATAACTTGGGTGGAGTTCGTGGTGTGTTTGTGGAGAATACTAGCACTCTAAGGAATCAGTGAGAATTTTTAAATAGTGTCTTTAAGTGGTTTTTAAATTTAAATAAAGCAAGTGGGAAGACAATTTCCTTGAACATTGACTTACTGAAGCTTACTGCGTATTTCTTAAGCTATAACATATGAACAATCATTGCTAGTGAAAATTCTTATTTCTTTCATTCTTTTGGATTAGATTTGTGAAGGCCCCCTCTCTTTTAAGTGGGGGCACATTTCATGTATTTCATATATACAGTTTTAAGAGCATATGATGCTTCCCATCCTACCCTCCCTCCTTCCCTTGATCCCACCCTCTACCTTCCTTTCTTATTTTTCTTAATTTTTACAATGACATACTTTCAGTTTGCTTTATAAACAAAGCTTAACCCATCACTGAATAAACAATTCAACCAGTACTAGGTAGAAAAACCACTGTTCCTCAAAAGTATAGACAAGGGCTATAAGCAAGTCTTAAAATGTCAGTTTTACTCAAATATCATACTTGTTTGTCTGCTGTATATTACCACAAATCAGAGAAACCATATGATATTTTGTCTTTTGGGATTGGCTTGTTTCACTAAGTATAGTGGTCTCTAATTGCATCATTTAGTTGTGAAAGACAGGATTTCATTCTTTTTTGTGGCTGAGTAGTATTCTATTGTGTATATATACAGTTTCTATAGTCATCATTTGATGGACATCTGGGATGATTCTATATCTTAGTTGAGCAGGGATAAACATGGGGGTAAGGATAACTCTTCCATATGGTGGTTTCATTTCCTTTGAGTAAATTCTCAGGAGTGGAATAGCTGGGTCATATGGTATATCGAGTTTCAAATTTCTGAGGAATCTGCATATTGTCTTCCATAATGGCTGTACCAGTGTACATGCCCACCAATAGTCCAGCAGTGTATTATGGTACCTTTTCTCCCTCATCCTCATCAGCATTTGTTATTTTTACTGGGTAGAGGTGAAACCTCATTGTAGTTTTTCTTTGTGTTTCCCTGATGGCTTGGGGTTCTGAGCATCTTTTCATGTGTCTATTGGGAAGACTCTGCAGTCGGTTGCTCCTAGATGGAGACCAGTGCTTCCTTACAGGACTCTCTGCCTTTGTTGGTATCTAGGATTTAGAGGCTTAATAAAGGGCAAAGAAAATTTTTTATTTTGCATCTTGAGTCTGTGAGGAATTGGGATAAAGTACGGAAGTTGATGAGGCACTGATCTTACTTAGGAGTCTCCAGTTTCCCGGTTACTTCTCCCTGCCCTTGCTCTTCTGATCCTTTTAAAACAAGTCAGGACATGTCACCTCTGAGACCTTCCATTGCACTCAGTGAAAGACAGTGATCTCTTGGGCCTATCTTTTTTAACTTCACTACCTTTTCCTGTTAGTTCGCTCTTGTTACCTGTGCTCCATGATGGTTTTACTGTATCTTGTCCTTTTCTTTTTTAAAATATTTAAAAGGCAGAGTGACAGAGACAGAAGAAGAGAGATTTCTTCTATCTACTGGTTCACTTGGAAGTTACATTCCATCTTATCTATAGAATCCATATTACTGAAGTAGGCAGGCATACAGGTTAAAATTGATTAGGTTTGTGAGATAGAAGACTTCACCTTGACCACGTCCCTGTGTGACCTCTGGCCCCTGCCTGGCCATACCTTTGCACCCACTGGCCAGTCAGGTTAATTAGCCACTCCCCTTTGGAAGTGGATTAAAAACCTGGGTCATGGTATGCCTGGCCCTTTTTGCCCTTCCTTGCTTTGACCTTTTACCAATAGGGGCCTTGCTGCGGCTCTGCGCCTCCATGGTACGTGGCCTTTGGGCCAACTCGCATCATGCTTCCTGGCCTAGATGCTCCTCCACCTGCCTGGTTCCTGGTCCTTGGTCTGAACCCAGATTTACCTCTCTCCTTTAGACAGGGCCCTCATTCTCCTATGCATCTTTCGCACTAAAAGCTTAAAATATACCATGCTGCCTCGTTCATTTATGCCGGTATTCAGAATTCTTCTCTGAATATTAGGCAAGAACCCACATGGGTTTATTAATATTGGGAATTTATTAGTAAGAATACGGTGATATCACATGGCACCCCAAATTCTGATATCATATGTCACAACCCAGATGGGACTTTTGGTGAACTTTAAGGGGGCCACATTCTGGTGTCATATTTTAGAGGGGGTCAATAACGATTTCATTACTGTTATACACACCAGCTCTATTTATTATGTATAGGAAGGCTCAGATAATATGTGAATATTAGTAGGTGCAAATTGCTGGGAGTCATTTGAGAAACTGCTTACCGAACTCAATATCAAGCTTTACTAATGATTTCAAGGATAAAGACAATCTGAAGCTATTGGTGAAGCAGAAATAAGTCTAGGATGTGGCTCTTTGCTTGCCACATTAGAGTATGTTCTAGCTCAGATAAATACAGAAGATTCCAAATGATGTGTGCAGCATATCAGTTACCCAGATGGGTCATTTGTATGTTCTGTTACAAAGCTCATCAGAGACACAAACCCAATCCATAGATTGTGAACAAACCTGGTACTAATTATTAAAAGCTGCACATAGGCAATGAATCTCATACTAGCAAATGCCATGTTTGATTTCCCTAGTATGTTATAAGTATGTTTACTGAGAGATTGGACAATATCACTTTTTTTTTTTTTTGAGGGGCAGGTTATCTTTCCTATTCCTACCCTTATACCACATGCACAATAAATGGATCGTGGGTTAACTGTTTACTTCTCAAAACTCAAATATTTGAGTGCATAAATGAATTCGTCTAACCCATAGAACAACTTTATGAAAGAGATTTTCTCATTGGGAAACTCTTAAAGACTTTGAAGTAAAATTACTCAGTATAGTAAGTACCAGGCCTAGGATTTATACTCAGGTCTTTCTGACTCATTCTTGCCAGTGTGTTCTCAACTCCACCTGTTTTTATTTAATGGCTTCTAGTAGTTGTTGCTACTATGCAGGACTTACAGAATGCCTGAAAGCCAGCCATTTGGAAAAGAAAGGTAGATGTTTTTTATTTAAATTTGCTGTCATTTATGGTCATGAAGATGAGCTAATAGTCTATGCATTTTCCTTGTTTGTTTGGACTGTGGGAGGAAGATACATCAGAATTGTTCAAATACTTTTTAAAAATCAAATATGAGGGGCCAGTGTTGTGGCATAGCAGGTTAAGCTGCAGCTTGTGATGCCGGCATCCCATATGGGTGCTGGTTTGATTCCCAGCTGCTTTATTTCTCATCTAACTCCTTGCTGATGTGCCTGAGAGCAGTGGAAGATGGCCCAAGTGCTTGGGCCCCTGCACCCACATGAGAGACCCAGAAAAAACTCCTGGCTTTGGCCTGGCCCAGTTCTGGCTGTTATGACTGTTTGGGGATTACTTCTGTGGGGATTAAACCTGTGGTTGGAAGATTTCTCTCTCTGTGATGCTCTTTGACTTTCAAATAAAAATAAATAAACCTTAAAAAAATAATAAAAATCAAATTTGAAAAGGACTTAGTATTGAGCTGAACTTTGTAACTTACTGGCTATGTACCCTTGGACCAGCATTTTTTTTTAAGATTTATTTATTTTTTTTGAAAGAATTACATACACACACATACCCCATATATATTTATATATATATATAATATGTATAAGGAGAGAGAAAAATCGTCCATGTACTGGTTCATTCCCCAAATGGCATTAATGGCCAGGGTTGGGTCAGGCTGAAGCCAGGAGCATGGAACCCCTTCCAGGTCTCCCATGTGGGTGCAGGGACCCAAGGACTTGGACCATTCTACACTGCTTTTCCAGGAGTATTAGCAGGGAGCTTGATCATCCCATATGGGATGCCAGTACTGTGGGTGACAGTTTAACCCACTGTGCCACAGTGCTGGCCTTAGTATTTCATTTCTTTAACCCCTAGTTTCTTTCCATATAAAATGAGATTAAACATATCTACCTCTGAGTTGTTTTTTGAAACCATAATTTTAGGTAGTATCAGTACTGTTTTTGAGTTTTCTTTATATTCTTACTCTGTTAAAACTTAGTTTAATTGTTTTCCTTCTTAAAACAGAATTGATAGAGTTTAGTCATTTCTACCATGAATCCTTGCTCTTAATCAGTTTGCTGGAAGCTTTCCATGCAGTATGTGTTGAGCAGCTTGGTTTCTTTCTTATTATTTCCTCATAAACTTGATTTGTCATTAGAGAGCTTATGATATTGATGTTTGATGTTGCTAATTGATGTTCTGAGATCTTGGGCTGCTGCTGACTCTTTACTCATTGTATAGCTCTAAGTCAGTGCTGCTCTTCTTCCCTGGAGTAAGCTCTCCTTTGTACCATGTTGTGTAGGATAAATAGAATAGATGAACTCAGATTCTTTACTGATGGCTTTTTGCATCTGCAGGATAAAATGCACAGTTCTGTTATGGTGACATGAAGTCAGTCAGTTGCCACAGGTAATGCTGAGAAAGGGAGAGAGACTGGAATCGGAGAACAGTAGAGGTATGGAGAAGAAGGATGGAGGAATAGCAGAGTATAACCCTTTTTCCTCTTGATTGTACTTGTATTATGAATAGTGACTAGTATATAAATAATCACTATTGTAGAAGTTTGGATCCTAGAGACCTGGGTAATCTCAAGGTGTTTTGTCATGGATAAGAAACTAGAAGGGATAATGCTAAAGTATCTTATCTAAAGTTAGAAGCTAGTGAGTAGTTCTTTTGCATACAAATCTAGTGTTTCATTTGCTGATGGTACTTCTAGTGCTCATTTGTATTTGTTCACTCAACAGTATTAAATAGCTATTAGGGACATCTGGTATAGGTTTACATGACCTCAGATTTATTGGTCAAAATAAGAAGCACACTAATACTGGTAAGTTGTGTGTTTAATGAGGCAAGAATGATAAAAGAAGATACAGGTTGCAAAGGCAATGAGAAAAACTTCATTTTTTATAATTTGTTTTTTATTTTTTATAATTTGTATTACTGAATAATGCTTATAGCACAGCTTCTAGACAGTGATGGCAGTACAATTAAAGTCTTCTAAAATTTACCACTGAGCAAAATGTTTTCATGTATGTTTTTATATATATTTTTAGCGACAAAAAAGGAATAGTTCTTATTAGACCTTTTGAAGACCTGCCTCCTTGGAACCTAGAGAACCTGGCTGGGACAGCTAATGTAGTTTTGAACAGGGCTAGATCACTGCAGGACGAAACTCTGAGTGTGATTGAGCAAAGTTAGACAGTTAGAGGCCCAACTAGCATGGAATTGTTGTGTTGGAGAATCTGAATTGGAGTGGTTAGGAATTAATGTCTCTTAGGCAAAAGCCAAATTACTGCTGGAGTGGCAGGGCTTTTTTCCTCACATTGGGCATTTGGAGGTTATTTCAATGGAAGAATTACCATTGGCATCCAAGCCAATGGACTGGATCTCCTGTTCTAGCTAGAAATGCTGGTGAGGTTGCAGGATGTGGAGATAAACTATCTGATATCAGTTGGGCAGTCATGATCAGTCTATTGAGTCCTTGTTTCTGCAGAGAATCCTTATATGATTGAGAAAACAGTAGATTGCAAATTTGAGGTCTGTGATAGATGGGGCTGGCTGTGTGGCGTATCAGGTAAAGCCGCCACCTGCAGCACTGGCATCCCATACACGCATTGGTTTGAGTCCCAGCTGCTCCATTTTCAATCCAGCTCCCTACTAATGCACTGGGAAAGCAGTGGAAAGTGGCCTAACTGCTTGGGCCCCTGCATCCATGTGGGAGACCCAGAAGAAGCCCCTGGCTCCTGGCTGTGGCCTGTCCCAGTCCCAGCCATTGCGGCCATCTGGGGAGTGAACAGTTACATGGAAGACCTCATTCTCTGCCTCTGCATCTCCTTCTCTGTAACTCTTTCAAATAACTAAATCTATTTTTACAAAGGTCTCTGATAGGTTGTAACCAGCTAGCTAATTTTAGGCCCATTTCTTGGCCTTTCAGCAACTTCTTTTGGTATTTATTTCCTCTACTTGCTGTTCACTATTAAGATTGGCAAGTTTTTTTTCTTTTTTTGTTTTTTAAAGATTTATTTATTCGAAAGACAAAGTTACAGAGATGGGGAGATCTTCCATCTGCTAGTTCACTCTCCAAATAGCTGCAGTGGCTGGGGCTGGCCCATGCTGAAGCCAGGAGCCTAGAATTCTGTCCAGGTCTCTGTCTCCAGTATGGGTGGTAGGGACACAAGTACTTGGGCCATCTTCTACTGGTTTCCCAGGTACATTAGCAGGGAACTTTATTGGAAATGGAGCAGCTGGGACTTGAACTGGCATCCATGTGGATGCCAGCATTGCAGGAGGTGAATTTAACTGCTGTGACACAACGCCAGCCCCAAGATTGGCAAATTAATGTAAAATGAAGTTCTCCATGAATTTTGGAAGAGCTACATAAATACAACATGTTATTAATACTGGTGCTGAAAGTCAAACTTTTTTCAGATGCAGGTTTTTTTTTTTTTTTTTTTTTTTCTTTTTGACAGGCAGAGTGGACAGTGAGAGAGAGAGAGAGAGAGAGACAGAGAGAAAGGTCTTCCTTTGCCGTTGGTTCACCCTCCAATGGCCGCCGTGGCCTGCGCTGATCCGAAGCCAGGAGCCAGGTGCCTCTCCTGGTCTCCCATGCGGGTGCAGGGCCCAAGGACCTGGGCCATCCTCCACTGCACTCCCGGGCCACAGCAGAGAGCTGGCCTGGAAGAGGGGCAACCGGGACAGAATCCAGCGCTCCGACTGGGACTAGAACCCGGTGTGCCGGCGCTGCAAGGCAGAGGATTAGCCTGTTGAGCCACGGCGCCGGCCCAGATGCAGGGTTTTCTATGTGGTGTCTGGATTGTTTTTTTTTATTTTTCTTTTTTAAAGATTTATTTATTTGAAAGGGTTACACACACACACACACACACACACACACACACAGAGAGAGAGAGAGAGAGAGAGAGGTCTTCCATCCGATGGTTCACTCCCCAGTGGGCCACAACGGCCGGAGCTGTGCTGATCCGAAGCCAGGAGCCAGGAGCTTCTTCCTGGTCTCCCACACCGGTGCATGGGCCCAAGGACTTGGGCCATCTTCCACTGTTTTCCCAGGCCACAGCAGAGAGCTGGATTGGAAGTGGAGCAGCCGGGTCTCAAACTGGTGCCCATATGGGATGTCGGCACTTCAGGTCAGGACGTTAACCCACTGCTCCATAGCACTGGCCCCTGGGTTGTCTCTTAAAGGCTAAGTATATGGAGTTTTAAAACTGGGTCTTATGAAGCACATTTATTTTTCTTACACATATATTTAGCCTTGGGTCTTGGATCGTGCTTTTGAAGTCTAAAAGCTGGCTCATGGGTAAACAGACTATATTCTTGTAAGCATTATGAACAAAAAAAGTACTTAGGCCTTTTTAAAAGTTTTATTCTTGAAATAAAAGCTTGTGGAAACAGTATTAGTGTGTGGAAGATAAAGAAAGAGAGGGAGAGAGAGAGATCTTCCATCCGCTGGTTTACTCCCCAGTTGGCTGCAATGGCTGGAGCCGTGCGGATCCGAAGCCAGGAGCTTCCTCCGGGTCTCCCATGCCAGTGTAGGGGCCCAAGGACTTGGGCCATCTTCTTCTGCTTTCCCAGGCCATAGTGGAGAGCTGGATCGGAAGTGGAGCAGCCGGATTTGAACTGGCGCCCATGTAGGATGCTGGCACACCAGCAGTGGCTTTACTTGCCACACCACAGCACCGATCCCAAGTTTTATATATTATGAAAAAATTTTGCCCCTCTAAACTCTTACTTTAAATTCTATTTTCTCATGAACTTTTTGAAGTACCATCATATATCCTGTCAGCTATAGCTGTAAAAGTTTTGGGCATAGCCCCTGCATGAATTTAGTTGTGACTCTTTTCTTCCAGGTTCTCCCTGATTGGTAAATAAGATAGACGGAGTTGACTCCGTGATTCTTCTTAGTTGTGAGTCTCTGAATGACCAGAGAATATTCACTGAATGCCCTTTTGATCTCCTAAAGATTTCTTACTCCTTTGCTGCAGTTCCTGCTCTGTGTAGTCTTGTGGGCCTATTTATTTCATTCTGCTGTCTCTGAATTTGGATGTGGAATGATAAAAGGGTTGACTGTCCCTCAAACTGCTGTTACCCTTCCTTTCTAATTGTTCCTGTTTGGGCCATACAGAATAAGCCTTTCTATTTCTGAGGGTAGTTCACTTCATTCCAGGAATCTGGCTGCCCTGAAGACATTTTGGCAAGTGTACTGTTTAGAGGTCACTATCAACTACTTCCTTTCTTCTTTTATCTTTGACCTGTCCTTGGTGTGAGGCCTTGAAGGATCCGAAGTTGTGATGTCTCATATACCGTATCTAAGGATGTCACCTCACTACTTTATGTACTAGTAATCTTGGACTTCACGAATGGTTTATTTCAATAATATTTAGGCAAATGCTTTTTGATATTTCTTTGTAATAAATGAAGATGAAAAACTTTGAGTCATCCTCTTTTAAAATTCAGTGAAGAAAGTATTTGGTATTGGTTTTTCAGTTATGAAACAGACACTAAAAGTAAATTGTATGCTCAGTATTATTCTTTGCTCCTCTGTTTATTGGAAAATGCAAACAAGCATGAAGAAGACAAAAGTATTCACCGAATTCTCCAAGGCTGCCTTCTGTTCATGGCAAACTTGACTTTCCCATCTAAATGTTTACCCCTAATGGTGGATGAGTTCTAATTATTCCTTAGATCTCAGTTCATTTGTTTTGTCAGAACAGTTGACTTGTAGATTCCACTAACTGCAGCTCTCTCATATGTACTTACAGCTTGCTGTGTGTTGACTAAAGTGCCATACTACTTTACGGTTATTCCTGGTGTTAATATCTTTTCCTAATAGACTGTAAACTCTGTAGTAGCCAGGACCATGTCTGTGTTATCATTGTTTGAGTGCCTGGCATTTTCGTTCGTTCTTTCTTTC
The DNA here is from genome assembly GCF_051225735.1 of Oryctolagus cuniculus. Classification (NCBI taxonomy): domain Eukaryota; kingdom Metazoa; phylum Chordata; class Mammalia; order Lagomorpha; family Leporidae; genus Oryctolagus; species Oryctolagus cuniculus. Next base: position 100,598,721 of record NC_142867.1, read on the forward strand.
TTTCTTTCTTTCTTTTTTTTTTTTTTTTTAAAGATTTTATTTATTTATTTGAGAGGTTGAGTTACATACAGTGAGAGGGAGAGACGGAGAGAAAGGTCTTCTATCTGCTGATTCACTACCCAAATGGCTGCAAAAGCTGGAGCTGTGCCGAGCCAAAGCAGGAACCAGGAGCTTCCTTGGGGTTTCTCATGCAGGTGCAGGGGCCCAATCACCTGGGCCATCTTCTGCTTTCCCAGGCCATACCAGAGAGCTGGACTAGAAGAGGAGCAGCCAGCCCATATGGGATGCCAGTGCTGCAGGTGGAGGATTAACTTATTGCGCCATAGCGCCGGCCCCTGGCATGTCCTGTAATAATGCTTTGTAAACTTGATGAGGGAACCTAAAGAAAACTTGACATTTTGATGTGCTTTTTTTTTTTAACTTTTATTTAATGAATATAAATTTCTAAAGTACAGCTTATGGATTACAATGCCCCCACCCCATAACTTCCCTCCCACCTGCAACCCTCCCCTTTCCCGCTCCCTCTCCCCTTCCACTCACTTCAAGATTCATTTTCAATTCTCTTTATATACAGAAGATCAGTTTAGCATATATTAAGTAAAGATTTCAACAGTTTGCACCCACATAGAAACACAAAGTGAAAAATACTGTTTGAGTACTAGTTATAGCATTAACTCACAATGTACAGCACATTAAGGACAGAGATCCTACATGAGGAGTAAGTGCACAGTGACTCCTGTTGTGGACTTAACAAATTGACACTCTTGTTTATGGCATCAGTAATCACCCTAGGCTCTTGTCATGAGTAGCCAAGGCTATGGAAGCCTTTTGAGTTTGCTGACTCAGATCATATTTGGACAAGGTCATAGTCAAAGTGGAAGTTCTTCCTCCCTTCAGAGAAAGGAACCTCCTTCTTTGATGGCCCGTTCTTTCCACTGGGATCTCACTCGCAGAGATCTTTCATTTAGGTCATTTTTTTTTTTTTTTTTGCCAGAGTGTCTTGGCAAAGTATTGGTATTTCCATGCCTAAAATACTCTCATGGGCTCTTCAGCCAGATCCGAATGCCTTAAGGGCTGATTCTGAGGCCAGAGTGCTGTTTAGGACAGCTCCCATTCTATGAGTCTGCTGTGTATCCCGCTTCCCATGTTGTATCGTTTTCTCCCTTTTTTTAAATTCTATCGGTTAGTATTTTCAGACACTAGTCTTGTTTATGTGATCCCTTTGACTCTTACTCCTATCATTATGATCAATTGTGAACTGAAATTGATCACTGGGACTAGTGAGATGGCATTGGTACATGCCACCTTGATGGGATTGAATTGGAATCTCCTGGTATGTTTCTAACTCTGCCATTTGGGGCAAGTCTGATTGAGCATGCCCCAAATTGTACATCTCTTCCCTCTCTTATTCCCACTCTTATATTTAACAGGATCACTTTTCAGTTAAGTTTCAACACTTAAAAATAACTGTGTATTAATTACAGAATTCAGCCAATAGTATTAAGTAGAACAACCAAAAAAAAATACTAAAAGGGATAAAGTATTAAGTTGTTCATCAACAGTCAGAGCAAGGGCTGATCAAGTCACTGTTTCTCATAGTGTCCATTTCACTTTAACGGGTTTCCTTTTTGGTGCTCGGTTAGTTGTCACCGATCAGGGAGAACATATGATATTTGTCCTTTTGGGACTGGCGTATTTCACTCAGCATGATGTTTCCCAGATTCTTCCATTTTGTTGCAAATGACCGGATTTCATTGTTTTTTACTGCTGTATAGTATTCTATAGAGTACATATCCCATAATTTCTTTATCCAGTCTACTGTTGATGGGCATTTAGATTGATTCTAGGTCGTACCTATTATGAATTGAGCTGCAATAAACATTAAGGTGCAGACCGCTTTTTTGTTTGCCAATTTAATTTCCTTTGGGTAAATTCCAAGGAGTGGGATGGCTGGGTTGAACGGTAGGGTTATATTCAGGTTTCTGAGGAATCTCTAGACTGACTTCCATAGTGGCTTGACCAGTTTGCATTCCCACCAACAGTGGGTTAGTGTCCCTTTTTCCCCATATCCTCTCCAGCATCTATTGTTGGTAGATTTCTGTATGTGAGCCATTCTAACCGGGGTGAGATGAAACCTCATTGTGGTTTTGATTTGCATTTCCCTGATTGCTACTGATCTTGAACATTTTTTCATGTGCCTGTTGGTCATTTGGAAACATACTTTCCTATGATTGTGTGTGCACATAAATACATTTTTCTTATGTAAATGAAATTAGGCTGGGATTTTACTTTATATATAGAAATTGTGTCTTACAGTCAACATGTAATGTAAAAATTGTCCTTCAGTCTTTAAAATAAAGGGTGAACCAACGGAAAAAGGAAGACCTTTCTCTCTGTCTCTCTCACTGTCCACTCTACCTGTCAAAAAAAAAAAAAGGTACTATCAATCAAAGTTATCAAAACCACTTATTCTCTACTTTTTTTAGTGACAAATGCTTACATAGTGTGGTATTTAACTCTGTACTGAGGCATGCAGGATCTTTCAAAAAATGGGCTTTGTGCCTTTCTAGCAAACTTTCCTGCTGTCTGTCCATTTTTATACTCTTGGTTTGGAGTTTTTTCTTGTTTGGTTCACTCTTCACTAAATTAGCTTTGTATTTTCAGGTTTCCACTCCTTTTTTCATGCCACTCTGCTTTGGAATACCTTTCCCCCCTTTTTTTCTGCCAACCTCCAAGGCCCACCTGAAATTCCATCTGCCTTGACACATTTTGTTTTTCTCTGGCTTGCTCTGCGAGGTCTCTCAGGCTTGGCGGCATTTGTTGCTTGTGATTGTGCTTTTGCACTTTCTGTTCTCTGACTATTCTCTTCATTCAGCCACTTGCTTTTTTATGTGTTTGTCTTTTCTGGTTTACTGCAGATCACTGAAGACAGGGATTTTATTTGAGTTCTTGAGTGTATGCTTGATGCAAAGTTTCTTAGTAAATGCTTTACTTGGTTATTTATGAAAATTTGCCCCACAAATATTACAGCATGAATCCTGAAGAGACTGCCTTGAGATGATTATTGTGTTTGTTTATTTAAAATTTGTTTAGTTATCAAATTTCATGCTCTGTTTTTTTGCTTGCCTGTAATAGCTGGCACTAAGGTATCAGTAACATCTGTATGCAGGTTGCACTAAAAGCTAAAAACTTCAGGCTGCCTTGTGGCCCATGTCAGTACAAATTTCTGAAGATGCAGCATGAAATAAGATTTCACTAGGTGAGGGAAGAAACATTATGTGGATTGGAGGCAAGTATTTTTCCTAAGCAAACATTTGTTTCTTTTGACACCTGAGCATTTCATTTCCAAGGTATAAGGAGAATCCCTAGGAAGATGAATACATTTCTTTAGTAGATTGGATGCCATGTTTATTAAACAACTAATTTTATGACATTCCTGTACTGGGTTGAATGAGAAATTTTCTCCTTGCTGTATATACAGTAAAGATCAATTTAAGAAATTCTTTTTAATTGCTTTCTGTCTTTAAATCTAGTATTTTGGTGACAAGACCTGAAAGTCTCTAGGAATTATAACTAGTAATGGAAGCTTCTTAGAAGGCATTGAGAACCCTTGTGTTCTGTTGTTACACAAGAAGAAAAACTAGTGTTTTTAATATTTACTAATTAGATAAACTCGCTTCTGTGTCCTGTGTACATCATACTGTTAAAATTTGAAATGCTGGTTGCATTGATGTGTTAGATTTGTTTCTCTCTTTTTGTTAGGTATAAGGAGGATGGTGAAGCTTTATTAATTTTGCTCCCCTCAGAAGAAAAAGGGATGGTGCAGCAGCTACTCCAGAAGAAAGTTCCTGTGAAGGAAATCAAGTAAGAGCTTGCTTTTCTGTGATTAGAAAAGTGAGGGGGTGGAATTGTTACATTTAATTTCCTACACCTAATTCAGTTCTCTCCCTAACCCATTCAACTGTCTGGTTTTTGACTTAAAAAAATACTTATTTGGTTAGGTTCACAATGAAATTGAGAGGAAATTACAGACTTTTTCTATATACCTCTTAACCCTATACATGCCCCCATTGCAATATCTCCCATCAGAGTGGCTTATTTTTTTAAACTGATAAATCTATATTGACACATCATTGTCACCCAAAGTCCCAAGTTGAAGTGAAGGTTCGCTCTTGGTGTTGTGTATTCTGTAGGTTGGAATGCATCTAAAATGACATGTATCTACCATTAAAATTTCATAGAACATTTTCTCTGCTCTAAGAATCCTGTGCTTTTACCTCTATCCCTGTTGCCATAGTTTTGCTTTCTAGCATGCCATATAGTTGGAATCAGAGCCTTTTGAGGTCGACTTCTTTAACTAAGTAATATACATTTGAGGCTCTTCCATATGTTTTCATGACTTGAGAGCTTGTTTCTTTTTAGTAATGAATAATATTCCATTGTCTAGATGTTAACAGTTTTTCCCTTCAGTTATTGAAGTTCATCTTGATTGCTTTAAAGTTTTGTCAGTTAGGAATAAAGCTGCCATAACCATCTTGATCAGGTTTCTGCGTGAACCTGTTTTCAGCTACTGTGGGTCAATACCAAGGAGTATGATTGCTGGGTCATATGCTAAGACCATGTTTGATTTTGTAAGAAACAGCTAAACTGTCTTCCAACGTGGCTGTACAATTTTGCTCTCTTCCCAGCAATGAAGAAGACTTGGTTTTGCTCCACATTCTTGACAGCGCTTGGTGTCATCATGATCTGAATTTTGTACATTCTAATAAGTGTAGGTGTATTGCATTGTTTCTTAAAAATTTTTTTTTGTTTTTTTTTTTTTTTTTTAAAAAAGATTTATTCACGTATTTGAAAGGCAGAATCAGATGGAGAGAGGGAGGGATCAGGAGATAAGGAGAGAGGAATGGAGGGATCTTCCATCTGCTGGTTCACTCCTCAATTGGCTGCAATGGCCAGGGCTGGGCCAGACTGAAGCTGGGAGCCAGGAGCATCATCTCAGTCTCCCACACTGGTGGCAGGGGCTCAAGCACTTGGGCCACCTTACATTGCTTTCCCAGGTGCATTAGCTGCGAGCTGGGTCAGAAATGGAGCATATGGGAATAAACTGGCACTTAGATGAGATGCTGATGTCTCCGGGAGCAGTTTAACTCACTATGCCACAATGCTGGCCCCTTCCTTCCTTCCTTCCTTCCTTCCTTCCTTCCTTCCTTCCTTCCCTCCCTCCCTCCCTCCCTCCCTCCCTCCCTCCCTCCCTCCCTCCCTCCTTCCTTCCTTCCTTCCTTCCTTCCTTCCTTCCTTCCTTTTTTTATTTATTTATGACAGGCAGAGTGGACAGTGAGAGAGACAGAAAGATCTTCCTTTGCTGTTGGTTCACCCTCCAATGGCCGCTGCGGCTGGCACGCTGCGGCCAGCGCACCACGCTGATCTGATGGCAGGAGCCAGGTGCTTCTCCTGGTCTCCCATGGGGTGCAGGGCCCAAGGAATTGGGCCATCCTCCACTGCACTCCCTGGCCACAGCAGAGAGCTGGCCTGAAAGAGGGGCAACCGGGACAGAATCCGGCGCCCCGACTGGGACTAGAACCCCGTGTGCTGGCGCCGCAAGGTGGAGGATTAGCCTATTGAGCCGTGGCGCCGGCCCTTCGTTTATTTTTTGAGAGGCAGACATACACATGCACTGAAAGTGAGAGAGAGAGAGAAAGAGCGAGCGAGAGCTAGAGAGCATGCTAGGTCATAGTAGGGAGCATGGAACTCAATCTAGGTCTTCCACGTGGGTGACAGATACCCAAGTATGTGGGCTGTTACCCACTGCCTTCCATGGTGTGCATTAGCAGGAATCTGAAATTGCAGGTACCTCTGGTTGAGACATTCTAGTATGGGATGCAGGCATCCTTAGTGGTCTATTAACTGCTATACCAAGTGCCTACCCTCTCATTGTTTTAATTTGTATTTCTCTGATGATAGATAATGTGGAACATCTTTTCACATCCTCATTTGTCTTCTTTATATCTTCTTTGGGTAGATGTCTGTTAAATTCTTCAGCCTATTGTTTTAATTGGATTATTTGTGTTGTTGAGTTTAAGGGTTCTTTGTGTATTTCAGATAACAGTCCTTTATCAGATATCTTTTACAAGTACTTTCTCCCAGTCTGTGGCTGTCTTTTAGTACTCTTGCTGTTATCTTTCACAGAGCAGATGTTTTTAATTCTAATGGAGTCCCATTTATAAATGCTTTCTTTCATAGAATAGGCCCTTGGTGTTTTATTTATACATACATATGTGTATATTTTTTAAATTTTCTTTTTTTTTTGTTTATTTGAAAGATAGTAACTGAGAGAGAGTGAGTGCATGTGCTCCATCTTCCATCCTCCAGTTCAGTTTGTAAATGTTACTAACGTTTGGGGCTGGGCCAGGCTGAAACTGGGAGACTGGAGCGCCATTTGGATACCTGACATGTGCCATCATCTGCTGCTTTCCCAGGCTCACTGGCAGAGAGCTGCAACAGAGAGGAGCAGCCAGGACTGAACCAGCACTCAGATATTAGATGCTGGCGTAGCAGGCAGTGACTTAACCTACTGAGGTACAATGCCTGCCTGTTGGTGTTATATTTAAATTCATTGCCACATCAGAGGTTATTTGGATTTCACTCTATGTTGTTTTCTAGGAGTTTTATACTTTTACTTTTCACATTTACATCTATGACCCACATTGAGCTAATTTTTGTGAAGGGTATAATGTCTGTATGTGGGTTAGTTTTATTTATTTGTGACTGTCCGGCACCATTTGTTGAAAATCCTATTTTTTTTCCCATTGTATTGCTTTTGCTTCTTTGTCAAATATCAGTTGATTGTGTTTATGTGAGTCTGTTTCTGGGTTCTCTGTTTATTCTTTGATCAGTATCATACTGTCTTGATTACTGTAGCTTTATAATAAATCTTGAAGTTAGTGTTAGCTTTCTAACTTGTGCTATTCAATATTATGTTGATTATTCTGGGTGTTTTGTTTTTCCATGTAAACTGGAATTGTTTGCTGATCCTTTCACAAAATGACTTGCTGGGATATTTTGGGGATGGCACTGAGTTTGTAGTTCAGAGAAAGGAGAGTACTGATATTTTGATAATATTGACTCTTTCTATTCATGAACATGGCTATCTACATTTATTTAGTTCTGATCTTTTTTACCTTTTTTTTGTCTAATTTTTCTCATAGATATCTTGTATGTGTTTTGTTAGGTTGACATATGAATTGTCAAATTCAGCTTATTCTTTTTGGTAAATAAAGCAGTGGACTTAGTACATTCACCTTTAATTTTGGAATCTTGATGTAATTACATATTAATTCTAGGATTTCTTTTGTTTATTTTACATTTTTTTTTTGAATAGATGATTGTGTTATCTGTAAACAAAGACAGTTTTATTTATTTTGCTTGAAAGTCAGAGTTACACAGCTAGAGGAGAGGCAGAGAGAGAGGTCTTCCATCTGCTGGTTCACTTAATTGGCTGCAATGGCTGGAGCTGTGCTGATCCGAAGCCAGGAGTTTCCTCCAGGTCTCCCACGTGGGTGCAGGGGCCCAAGCACTTGGGCCATCTTCTACTGCTTTCCCAGGCCATACCAGAGAGCTGGATAGGAAGTAGAGCAGCTGGCACTCGCACTGGCACACTGGATGCTGGCACTGTAGGCAGCTGCTTTACCCACTATGCCACAGTGCCAGCTCCAACAGTTGGATTTCTTCTTTCTCAAGCAGTGTATCTTTAATTTCCTTTTCTTGTCTTGATGCATTAGTTAGGGCTTCAATTACAATGCTAAAAAAGCAGTGGTGAGAGAGGGACATCTTTGCCTTGTTCGTGATCTTGAAGCAAACTGTCCAGTTTCTCACCATTAAGTATGATATTAGCTGTAGGGTTTTTGTAGATTTTTTTTTTATCAAGATAAAGTTCTTCACTATTACTAGTTTACTCAGTTTTATATATATATATAATTCATATATTGTATAAATAAATTATATAAATAAATACATTATTTATATATAAATGACTGGATGTTGGATTTTATCAAATGCTTTTTCTGGATCTATTACTGTGAGCATGTTTTTTTTTTTTTCTTTTCTTTTTAAAATCCATTTATTCTGCTTTTCTTGCTTGCATGGTATCTGAGAAGTCAGGTGTAATTCTTACCTTTCCTTCATAGGTAAGGTTGTTCCCCCTACTCCTAGTCTTCCAGCTTCTTAAAGCATTTTTCCTTACTTGAAAAAAATTTTCTGTAGTTGAAAATGATAGTACGTGTAGGGGCTGGGGTTAAGTTTTGTTTCCCATTATTCTGCTTAGAGTTCTCTGAGCTTTTGCAGGATCTGTGGTTTGGTGTCTGATACTAATTTGGGAAGTTCTCATTCATTATTTTAAATGTTTCTTCTGTTAATTTCTCTCTTTAATTCTTATATTCCCATTACATACATGTTATACCTTTTGTAGTTGACCCACAGTCCTTGCATGTTCTGTTCTGTATATTCACTCTCTGTTTTCTTTGCTTTTCAGTTTTGGAAGTTTCTGCCAAGCTCAAAGATGGTTTCCTCAGTCATGTCCAGCCTAGTGATAAGCCCACAAAGGACATTCTTTTTCCCTAGGGCTTTTGATTTCCAGTGATTCTTTGGTTTGTTTCTACTTCTATGCTTACCTTGCATATCTGTTCTTGAATGCTGTCTACATTATTCATTAGAACACTTAGCATATTCATTGTTATTTTAAATTCTTTGTGTGATAATTCCAACATTCTCACCATGTCTGCTAAATGAGGGTTTTTGTTGTTTTAGTTCGCTTATAGTATGCCTTGTAATTTTTTTCTTAATGGCTGGATATGTACACAACAAATAGAATTGCTGTAAATAGACCCTTAGTAGGTAGTAAAGTTGGCGAGTTGGGAGTCAGAGAGCTATGGTAGTGTAATTAGATCTTAGTATCCCAGACAACCTGTACCTCTCTGGACTCTGGATTTTATAGTAGTGGCAAGTCTCTTCCTGTCACTTTGACTTAGGTGGGACAAGAAGGCTAGAAAGGGCTCAGCTGGGTATTTTTCATCCCTCTGGTGAGATAGGCTCTGATAAAACGCTCATAGGTTTGGCTCTGCTAACAAGGCCTGCAATCAGGAGAAAATGGCTGAGGAGAACAGGGTGCCCTGGTTTATTTCAAAATGGTTTCTGTTACCCTCCCAACTGTAAGAAGGACTTTCCTGTTGCTTACTGTGAGAACCTGATCAGATTCCTGGAGGTAAAGCTCACCAAAGCGTGGGGGCTCCGTTCTGAATGGACTTTTTGTTTCTGACTTACACTATGACTCCAGAAATTTCTGTTACAGTTCAGATTTTCCTACCCTGGCATTGATAACCCCAGTGGTTTCTGCTCATGAATCTGCTCCAGCAAGTCGTAACTCTGTTTTCACTTCCTTGCATCTCCTATCTGTGGTTTGTCCTTTGTCCTCACTTCTCCCCCCCATCCAATCAGGTTTTCATGTGTTAAGATTTAATGGTGATGTATAAGCCCTTTGCATATGGTGCTGGAAATTAGAAGTCTGACTTGGTTTTTTAAGTTTTTTTATTTAAACTTTTTTTTTTTTTTTTTTTTAGAAGGCAGTGGAGAAAATGTGAGTTGAAAAGGAGAACCTATTAGCTTCAGGAAGCATTCATAAGTGAAAGGATTAAACCTCTTGGATGAAATTATTTTGAGGGCTTTCTGACCAGTTCAGTGGATTGTGTGGTCTCCTGTCACTGAGGATGCGTAGTTTGAACATTAGTAAATCATCACTGTGACTTGTGTTTGGACCATTGAAACACAACTGGGTTGATTTGCCAAAAAATAATGGGGAAGGTGGTTAGAAGTGGGGAGGAGTAATTGAGGATACAAAAGGAAAGAACTGGCTATGAATTGATAATTGTTGAAACTGAGTGAAAGTTTGCTACCTTTGTATATTTTGAAATTTTCTATGATAAAAAAGAAAAATCAACTCACCTACCACCTCTCACTATGCTGATGTTGCAGGAACAAAGTGATTCTGTCTAAAATAGGGGAAGCAAGTGGACTCCTTTGTGCAGTCTAAACAATTGCAAGAAATTAATTCTTTCCTATAGCTAACTTGGGCAGGTTTTTTTTTTCTTTAATCTATAAAACCTATTTATATGTTTCGTTTATTTGAAAGGCAAAGAGACAGGAAAGAGAGAGTTTTTTTGTTCTCTGGTCCATAACACCGAGACTGGGCCAGGCTGAATAACTCAGTCTAGATCTCCCAGGTAGGTGGCAGGGACCTAAGTACTAGAACCATCACCTGCTGCCTGCCAAGGTGTGAATTAGCAGCTGGAACTGGGAGTGGAGCCAGGAGTTTCACACAGGTACTCTGAAAGGGGATGTAGGCTTCCCAAGCAGTGTTTGAACTGTTGTGCACATTGCCCACCTCTCTGGGCAGTTTTAAGAAGCATCTGTTTTGTTTTGTCTAACTGCTTAATAGGGAAGTCAGTATTTATGTTCCTGGCTACTTGCCACTTGAACTTGGTTTTATGATACTTGACTCAAAACAGAAACATTTCTGAAAATGACGTTAGATTTCATTTATTCCATTTCATTAATCTGTGTATCATGGGAGACTACTTTCTTTCTTTTTTTTTTTTATTTTTTTGAAAGATTTGTTTATTTATTGAAAGGCAGAGCTACAGAGAGGCACCCATATGGATGCAGTGGCTGGAGCTGGGCTGATCTGAAGCCAGGAGCTTTCTTCTGGGTCTCCTACATGGGTGCAGGGGCCCAAGGGTTTGGGCCATCTTCTACTGCTTTCCAAAGCCATATCAGAGAGCTGGATCGGAAGTGGAGCAGCAGGGACTGGAACAAATGCTCATATGGGATGCTGGCACTGCAGGCAGTGGCTCTACCTGTTATGCCACAGTGCCGGCCCCAGGAGCCTACTTTCTACTAATGTAGTTTTAAGAATTAACTAGTGCTAGTGGTCTTAATGTTTAGAGGAAGCATCTGATGTGTCATTTCTTTTCTCCTATATTATTTGTAAAAGGCAAAAGAGTCAGATTTATGTATAGTGTAATTTTGGTTTTATATGGTTCACATATGAGAAATAATATACATTTAAAAAATACTGAAGAAAATGAGAAATTACTGTGTAGTATTTTTAGTTACCAAAATTGAGATGTGTTAGTTTTATCTTTGTTTTTTTGTTGCAAAGAATCAATCCAGAAAAACTTATGGATGTCCAGAAAAGATTGGAATCTTTTTTAGCCCAAGATCGAGATTTAAAAGAAAGAGCTCAAAGGGTAAGTCATTTTTGAATTGGATATTTTCATTGGATTTAAAATATGTAATATAGTTAAATTTCTTCATTTTCTGCTACTTCAAGATTGCATGGTCATGTTTCTGATATTCAGTGTACTTTTCAAATAAATAAATCTAGTGTATTCCTTAATTTCTTTTTCTTTTCTTTTTTTCTTTTTCTTTTTCTTTTTTTTTTTTTTTTTTTTGACAGGCAGAGTGGAAAGGGAGAGAGAAAGACAGAGAGAAAGGTCTTCCTTTGCCGTTGGTTCACCCTCCAATGGCCACCGCGGCTGGCCCGCTGCAGCCTGCGCACGGCGCTGATCCGATGGCAGGAGCCAGGTGCTTCTCCTGGTCTCCCATGGGGTGCAGGGCCCAAGGACTTGGGCCATCCTCCACTGCACTCCCTGGCCACAGCAGAGAGCTGGCCTGGAAGAGGGGCAACCGGGACAGAATCCGGCGCCCCGACCGGGACTGGAACCCGGTGTGCCGGTGCCGCAAGGCGGAGGATTAGCCTATTGAGCTGCAGCGCTGGCCCTTAATTTCATAAAATGTGTTCTGTAGTAGCCTGTGCAAATCTCTATGGTCTTTTCAGATACATAAGGAAAATCCCTTTGAAGATGATTTTAGATGCACAGTGACCTGCTTTCTAGAATACTTAATAAATTCATCAGTTTTTTATTTCTAGAATGACGTTGTTGTAATTCTTGAACCTTCTTGACTATGAGTCTTAATACCTCCCTATATTAGATTGTTTCTAGGAAGAACAGAACTCTTGCCAAATGATCTTCTAGAATGAGATTTTAGTATATAAGACCTAATGGTCCTAAATTGCTTTCCTGGACCTAAATTAGATTAGGAAAAAATTTGAGTGCTTACTGTGTGTCAAGCATTTAAGTGATGCCATAACTTTTTTTTTTTTTTTAAGATTTATTTATTTATTTATTTGAAAGTTACAGAGAGGCAGAGGCGCAGAGAGAGAGAGAGAGAGAAAGAAAGTCTTGCATCCGCTGGTTCACTCCCCAAATGGCTGCAATGTCGGGAGCTGGGCTGAGTCAAAGTCAGGAGCCAGGAGCTTCTTCTGGGTCGTCCATGTTGAGTTTCTTTTTTCTTTCTTTTTTTTTTTTTTTTTAAAGATTTATTTATTTTTATTTGAAGGTCAGAGTTACACAGAGAGAAGGGGAAGCAGAGAGAGAGAGTGAAAGAAATTTTCCATCCGCTGGTTCACTCCCCAATTGGCCACAGTGGCTGGAGCTGAGCCGATCTAAAGCCAGGAGCCAGGACCCTCTTCCAGGTCTCCCATGTGGATGCAGGGGCCCAAAGGCTTGGGTCCTATTCCACTGCTTTCCCAGGCCATAGCAGAGAGCTGGATCAGAAGTGGAGCAGCCTGGACTAGAACTGGCGCCCATATTGGATGTTGGCACTGCAGGTGGCAGCTTTACCCGCTTATGCCACAGCGCCGGCCCCCACATCTCAGTTTCTTGAGAACTGTTCCACTTAAGGAGAAATGAATGGCAAAACGAAAAAACTATATATATTTTTTAAGATTTATTTTTTATTTATTTGAAAGAGTTAGAGAGGAAGAGACAGAGAGAGGTCTTCCATCCATTTGTTCACTCCCTAGATGGCCGCAACGGCCAGAGCTGTGCCAATCTGAAGCCAGGAGCCAGGAGCTTCTTCCGGGTTTCTCATGTGAGTTCGGGGCCCAAGGACTTGAGCCATCCTCTGCTGCTTTCCCAGGCCATAGCGGAGAGCTGGATCGGAAGAGGAGCAGCCAGGACCAGAACTGGAGCCCATATGGGATGCTGGCACTTCAGGCTGGGGCTTCAACCCGCTGTGCCACAGTGCCGGCCCTGAAAAAACTATATTGTGAACTATGTAAAGTTAGAATTTTGTAAGTTCCATCTGATATCATGTGAAAAAGATCTTCAAACAAATTAGTGATTTCTTTTCTTAGAATTTTTGGGCATGCAAACATTTGTGTGTATGTTTTGTCTAGCAAACATACTTCAAGTTAGGGGTTAAGCTCTTAGAAGCTTTAGAAGGTATACACATTTAAATAAATTTATGTGCATTATGTTATATTGTGACTTACTGCATCCTTAGGAGGTCATTCAATTATCAATCAGGAAATTATGAAACATTGGAAGGATGTTGTTTTACTGGTGTGTGCATAGAACAAATGAGCCTTCCAGGACAAAGATTATAGAATAGCACATTGAAATAAATGATATGATATATTGGGTGTCATGCATGGTTTGGCAGAATAGCTCACTGTGTTGCCAGCAGTAGCAAGCTATCTAGTTTCATAGAAGTGATTTTCTAGTTTTTGATTATAATCTAGATAGAACAGAAATAATAACCAACTGGGGTGATTTCTTGTGGACAGTTGTAGGGAAAAAATTATCCTTGAACTGGTGCCAGTGATTGTTTTTCATGCCTATAGACACAGAGAAAATGGTTTGGAGATTCGTTGGGTAGAAAGGGTGAGTGGAAAGCTAAAGAAAATGTGAAATGTAGAAAATATGGAAACAAAGAAATAGTTAACTAGGCTTTATACAAATAATTTAAAATTGTTAGCTGCTTATTTTACTAACTGAGAAAGGACCAGGCACATTAATTTCCAGTTTTTGTAGCTTTGGGGTGAAGATAGCATTTCTTTCTTTTTTAAACAAAAGAAAAATATTCCAAGTTGATGATAAATTACTAGGAATTGTAATAAAAAGAAAAACTTTAATAACAGACTTTCTGTTATGATTTTAAGCTTCATTTAATAGGGTAAAATTTTGTTTTGTTGAAGACTTACTGTTTACTGTTATAGTAATAATTATCAATGACCAACATTTATTGGCCCTATATTTCAGATGATGTACTCGGTATTCTACATGCATTTTCTCATTTTATTCTCAAAACATTCTAAGTAAAAGGTACTATTATTACGTCTTTTTAATAGATAAAGAAACTGACATTTAGAGAAACAGATTTGCTTGGAGCTCAGAGTAGATCACAGATCTGTTTTCCACAGTTTGTTTTTCCAATTGTACCTTCTTGTAACTGAATATTAACGTCTATAGTAGCTTTCTGTCAAGATGATATTCTGTGAGTTGGCTCCACAAAACAGTGAAAACTCATTTCTGATTTCACAGTTCTAAAATGTAGGTTTTTTTTTTTTTTTTGGGTAGAATGGAGATGTGCTGAATATTTTATGTGTGTGGTGTTTTTTTTTTTTTTTTTTTTTTGCTACGGTGGAAATTATCTTTGTTTAATTTTATTTTGGTCTAAATTTTTCATTTCTGTTGCACATTATACTTTTCAACCTCTTATTTTACAGTGTTTTGTCTCCTACATACGTTCAGTATATCTCATGAAGGATAAAGAAGTATTTGATGTAAGCAAGTTACCTATTCCTGAGTATGCTCTGTAAGTATTCATGGCATAATTACAGTGCTGAATTTTCAAAGTTAAGAGGAATTTTCACTAAACCTGGTCCTCTGAGAGTCCTACTTCAGAACTTTCTGCCTTAGCCTTAACAGACGTGTGTGTTAAAGAGCTACTGAAAAAATTAAATAAACTCTATAGAAAATTATCTACATACTCATTTCTTGTTTTTAGTAAGAACTTGTTATTTGTAAGTATGAATTTTAAGTGGCAGTTTCCTATGGTTGGATCATAGAGATAGAGAACAAAATTCTTTGAAATCTTTCGATGTTTGTAATTCTCTCATACTCTGAAATGTTCTCCTGGCTTACCATACACATTTTAAGGCTTTGTATGTCTGTCTGCTTGCATGTTCTCTTCTTAGGTTGGTTTCCCATTGTTGATTGTTGCCCAAAAATTATTGTCTTGGTGTTTCTTTTTCTTTTTAATGATTTATTTATTTATTTTGAAAGGGTTACAGAGAGAGAGAGAGAATTAAATATCTTCTATGAGCTGGTTCACTCCCCAGATAGCTGCAACAGCCAGTGCCGGGCCAGGCTGAAGCCAGGAGCTTTATCTGGGTTTCCCACATGGGTGGCATGGGGCCATCTTTTGCTGCTTTTCCCAGGCTATGTGCAGGGAGCTGGATTGGAAATGGAGCAGCTGGGACATGAACTGGTGCCAACATGGGATGCCAGTGTTGCAGGTGGTGGCTTACCTGCCATGTCACAACGCTAGCCCCATCTTGATGTTTCTTACAAGTACTAAGATACTGTGGCAAGATGTCCCTATTTCGTAACTGAGGTTGCTATTGTATGACATAGAATGACTGACTTTGTTTTGGCTCGCTATTTGCAAGATTCTTTTTCTTTTTTTAACCTTTCCTATAAAGGGGTATTCATAATGTGTTGGAGTCCTACCTGTGAGAAAAACATTGATAGTTCTAAGAGGCACCCTAGAGATTAATCATACTTTCAATTGTACTTGCCACAGGCTGTGATAAAATGTGTTTACAAGGCAAGATCTGTATGTTTGGCCTGTTCTCCAGGAATTTGATTGCCTTTACCTTTAAGTTGAGTCTAACAAAAACTTGTATCTGAGTGAGCTTACTCTTTTTTCTATTCTTTCTGTTAGATTGCAAGTTTAATATAACAGGCAATTTGTCAGTTGTAACTTTTTAGAACCTTTTAAATTGCTAGATAACAGTATAAGGTGCTGACTTGCCATTTAAGTAATAAATGGGAAACCATGTGCCATGGATAAAAAGTTTTTATTGGTTTTTCTGTTTATTTACCAGCACCTAAGTTTGACCATTCCTGAAAATGATCCATGGTTAAGGTTGTTAACTGATTTTTGTGCTCTGTGTGAAGTTCTGTGCTGGTTTTATGATCAATTTAGGTGGAATGTTAGCAGACGGGAGAGGCGCAGGGCATTGACACTCAGTGGCCATATTTAAGGGACGTTTTGTTGCAGCAGATTCCTATGCATTTCATCTGTTTGCAGTTGAAGTTTTGCTTTTCAGATATTTACACAAAAAAATTAACTTTAGTCTATTATTGGTGCAGCTTAATTTGTTTTTAGTTAGTTTTTGTGGCTATTTAGGTGTGTAATTTCTTTTAGACATCTCTGATGCCTCAAACAGTGCTATGTAAGATATGAAAAAAGCTATAAAACTTTGACTAAAGAAAGGTGTTTTGAATACTGAATGTGTGAAGGTCACTGTGTTTATGATAAAATTATAAATGTGTGATGAGTACTTCTGCTTTCAAGGAACTCAGTTTTAGGAGCTGAGAGAGGTAAATAAATATAAATGTGGAGAATGGGGAGAAATGCTCTGGTGGATACATTTTTTTTTTTTTTTTTTTTTTTTTTAATTTTTTGACAGGCAGAGTGGACAGTGAGAGAGACAGAGAGAAAGGTCTTCCTTTGCCATTGGTTCACCCTCCAATGGCCGCCGCGGCCGGCGCACTGCGGCTGGCGCACCGCGCTGATCCGATGGCAGGAGCCAGGAGCCAGGTGCTTTTCCTGGTCTCCCATGGGGTGCAGGGCCCAAGCACCTGGGCCATCCTCCACTGCACTCCCTGGCCACAGTAGAGAGCTGGCCTGGAAGAGGGGCAACTGGGACAGAATCCGGCGCCCCGAGTGGGACTAGAACTCGGTGTGCCGGCGCCGCTAGGCGGAGGATTAGCCTAGTGAGCCGCGGCGCCGGCCCGTTCTTTTTTTTTTTTTTTTTTTAAATATTTTATTTATTTATTTGAGAGGTAGAGTTACAGACAGAAGAGGGAGAGACAGAGAGAAAGGTCTTCCTTCTGTTGGTTCACTCCCCAGATGCCTGCAACGGCCAGAGCTATGCCGATCCGAAGCCAGGAGCCAGGAGCTTCTGCCCGGTCTCCCCCACAGAGCAGGAGCCCAAGGACTTGGGCCATCTTTTACTGTTTTCCCAGGCCATAGCAGACAGCTGGATCAGCAGAGGAGCATCCAGCACTAGAACTGGCACCCATATGGGATGCTGGTGCCACAGGTGGGGTGTTAACCTACTGTACCACGGTGCCGGCACATGGATGCATGTTCTGATCCTGATCCATAGTCTCCACAACAGTAATAATTAAGACAAGAAATTCTCAGTAGTTCCTATGTATTAGGCACTACTTGAAGTACATTTGATCTGTCAGCTATCATACAGCAGTCCTGTGAGGTAGGTGTCCCATTTTGCAAATTGGAAAACTCAGGAATGAAGAGATTACTTAACATTGGTGAGCTCACACAATTAGTAAGTGACAGAGCCAGGATTTGAAACTGAGCAGTTTTATTTCTGAATCTATGCTTTTCCTTTTCCTTTTTTTTGTTTTTCTTTTAAAAAAAGATTGATTTATTTATTTGAAAGTCAGAGTTACACAGAGAGAGAAGGAGAGGCAGAGAGAGAGAGGTCTTCCACCTGCTGGGTCATTCCCCAATTGGCCACAATGGCCAGAGCTGTGCCGATCCAAAGCCAGGAGCCAGGAGCTTCTTTTGGGTCTTCCATGTGGGTGCAGGGGCCCAAGGACTTGGGCCATGTTCCACTGCTTTCCCAGACCATAGTGGAGAGCTGGATCAGAAGTAGAGCAGTCAGGACTTGAACCAGCACCCATAAGGGGTACTGGCACTTCAGGTGTTGGCTTTACCTACTACGGCACAGGCCGGCCTCTGAATCTATGCTTTTCAGCACTATGCCTCTGTGTTTCTGGGAAACATGTCATAGTGGAAAACAACATCGGTGAATCCATGTTATAGTATTAGCTGTTTATTAAAGGAATCTTAGCTTTAAGATTTTATTTTTAATTCATCAGTGGGAACTTACTAAGAGCTCTTAGCTTTGATAATAACTGGGAGAGTTCTAAATTGAATCTTGACCTTAAAAGGAAAATAGATTTTTCTCCTCCGGGTTTTTGTTTATAAAAATCTACTTTTAGGGGCTGACACTGTGGCATAGTAGATTAAGCCTCTACCTGCGGCGCTGGCATCTCATATGGGTGCTGGTTTCAGTCCTGGCTGCTCTACTTCCTGTATGGCTCCCTGCTAATGGCCTGGAAAAGCAGTGGAGGATGGCCTGAGTGCTTGGACCCCTGCACCTATGTGGGAAATTTAGAAGAAGCTCCTGGCTCCTGGCTTTGGATTGGGAGGCTCTGGCCGTTGGAGCTATCTGGGGAGTAAACCAGCAAATGGAAGATCTCTCAGCCTCTGTGTTTTCCTCTCTCTAACTCTACCTTTCAAATAAAATAAATACATCTTTTTTTAAAAATCAATTTTTAGAGGGAAGTGTTTAGCCTAGAGAGTAAAATACCAGCTAACATGCCAGTGATCCACATGGAGAGTACTTGGGTTCCATTTCTGGCTTGTGATGCAGATCCTGGAAAGCAGCGGTGCTGGCTGAAGTAACTGGGTTCCTGCTACCCATGTGGGAGACCTAGGTTGAGTTTCTGGCTTCCAACTTTGGCCCAGCCTGATTTCGGATTTGAAGTCGTTTGGGGAGTGAACGAGTGGGTAGGAACACTGTTTCTCTGCCTTTCAAATCCATTATTATGGCAGTAATTGTGCCATACTTTGTTTCAGAAGAGGATGATACTTCAGTTCATCTTTGCACAGAACTATGTTTCCTTCTTTCATGGCCATGTCTTTTCCAGCTGATTTTAGTACTTACAAAGTGCTGTTGTATATGAAAGTTAATTCAGCCTTTACAATGACTGTGAGGTAGGCCTGAAAGGTATTATTATTTCATATTGTGTGGAAGCTGAGACTGACAGATGAATTGGAAATTGGCAGGTCTAATGTTAGAACTGTAATCTTGTTTTTGGTCCAGTGCTCTTTAACTGGACATCTAAAATGGTTTCTGACAGGTATTGAATGTATTTTGGCTTGCCTTTTGTATCTTCTGACCTCTTAGCATTGCTGTGTGTTTCAGAGGAAGGTTTTTATTTAAAAAGTTCTAGAAATTGATCTCTACCCTCGAGGAGGTGTCCTGTAATACCCACAAACATACTATCAGTTTATTGAGAAAATGATTATTTTCATTTTCCCCATATTTAAGATCTCTAGGTCTTGCTGTGGCACCACGTGTAAGATTTCTTCAGAAAATGCAGAAACAGTCCACCAAAGAATTGGTCACGCACCAAGCCGATAAAGTGGGTGAGCCAGGGGCTGCCTGCCTTACCAATGATGAAGTAGAAGAATTCAGAGCCTATTTCAATGAGAAAATGTCCATTCTTCAGAATGGTAGGGAAAGACGAAACAGTTCAGAGGACAGACTGTCTAATGATACCAGTGATGAAGAACAGGAAGAAGAAGAAGAAGAAGAAGAAGAAAAGCTGGGAAAAGCCAAAGGGTCTCAAATTCAATCTGTCCCTGGCGCTACTGAGGCACAGAAGATAAAGGAAGTTCCTGTGGAGTTCTTGGACAGAGATGAGGAGGAAGAAGATGGACCTGATGCTGATTTCCTGAAGGTGAAGCGACACAATGTGTTTGGGTTGGATCTTAAAGAGAAGAATGCCTTAGAGGTAAGTTGACTCAAAGTGTAGGATCTTCTGTTACGTCTTTTCACTGTTTGCTGTTTGTTGCCTTTTAGGGAACTTAGGAGAAGTTAAAAGTAAGTCTCATTTGGAGGGAATTTTTATTCTCTTCCCCCATATTTAAACACAGAATAAGTACCAAAGAATTCTCATTGCTTTTCATAACTTTGCAGACTCTTAAGAGGTTGGCAACTTTACTCTTATTAACTGGTTTTTTAATGCTGTGTTTTAAAAGTAGCCAGAGTCGTGATTGTAACATTATGGAAGGTGATGAGGTTCCCATGGTTTATGGCATGAGGATCTTTTGTTGTAATTCTTAACATACTGCTTTCTGAATACATTGTTTTAAGGAACTGCTGTAATTACTTAAACATTTTAAAATTAGAATTTTACTATTTTTTTAAACAAATATGTATTTGAACATCAGAGTTATAGAAAGAAGGGGAGACATGGAGAGACAGAGGTCTTCTATTTGCTGGTTTACTCCCCAGATGGCTGCTGCAGCTGGAGGTTGAAGCCACGAACCAGGAGCTTCTTGCAAGTCTCTCACGTGGGTGCACAGGGCCAAGCACTTGAACAATCCTCTGCTGCTTTTCTTGGGCCACTAGCAGGGAGCTGTTTTAGAAGTGGAGTGGCTGGGACACAAACCAGTGCTCATATGGGATGCTGGTGTTGAAGGTGACAGCTTTATCCACTACACCACAGTGCTAGCCCCTGGAGTTTTACTCATAACGAGATATTTGCTTTAGCTTTTGCTTTTGGGAACCATGCAAAACTATTTTTTTTAATTATTTACTTGACCATCAGAGTTACAGTGAAGGAAAGACAGAGAGCTCTTCCATCCGCTGGTTGACCCCCAACATGGCTTCAGCAGCAAGGGCTGGACAAGGTTGAAGCCAGGAGTCAGGAGCCTCTTCTAGATTTCCCATGTGAGTGGCAGGGGCCCAAACACTTGGACTCTCCTCAGCTTTTTTTCCCATGCTGTTAGCAGGGAACTGGATCAGAAGTGGAACAGGGGCTGGCGCTGTAGTGCAGTGGGTAAAGCCGCTAACTGCAGTGCTGGCATCCCTTATGGGTGCCAGTTCAAGTCCCAGCTGCTCCACTTCCTATCCAGCCTTCTGCTATGGCCTGGGAAAGCAGTAGAAGATGGCCCAAGTCCTTGGGCCCCTGCGCCTGCATGGGAGGCCCAGAAGAAGCTCCTGGCTTCGGATTGGCATAGCTCTGGCCATTGTGGCCAACTGGGGAGTGAACCAGCGGATGGAAGATACCTCTGTCTCTCTTTCTCTACCTTTCCTTCTCTCTTTCTGTAACGCTGACTTTAAATAAATCTTTAAAAAAAAAAAAGTGCAATTGTTTAAAAAAAAAAAAAAGGAAGTGGAGCAGCTGGGACTTGAACTGATGCCCACGTGGAATGCTGGCATCACAGGTGGTGGCTTAAGCTGCTACTCCACAATGATTTATTTATTTGTTTGAAAGTCAGAGTTACACAGATAGAGAAGGAGAGGCAGAGAGAGAGAGAGAGAGAACTGGAGCTGTGCCGATCTGAAGCCAGGAGCCAGGAGCTTCGTCCGGGTCTCTCATGAGGATGCAGGGGCCCAAGGACTTGGGCCATGTTCCACTGCTTTCCCAGGCCATAGCAGTGCGCTGGATTGGAAGAGGAGCAGCCAGGACTCGAACCGGTGCCCAGATGGCATGCCTGCACTGCAGGCGGCGGCTTTACCTGCTACAGCACAGCGCCTGCCCCTGTTGCTCCCTTTTAAAAGTTGTCTTCAAATAGCGTATGAAATGTACACGAGGACTAGTTTCAATACTTAGTTTATCCTCTTTATCTTGATGGTCTTTTTCTGTTCTTGTCTCCATGGAAAAGGGAGATTTGTAGAACTAAATTGGGGCTTACAACCAGGGACAACATTGGACTGCACAATACATGGAATTTATCCAGTAATTATATCATTAATTTTGTGACAATATTTACTTATTTGGGTTTTGTCGTAAATATTTGTTTTTTCCTCATGACAGGGAAGGTAGATAATGATATTTAACATTTCACAAAGGAGGGTGCAAAGACTTTTAAATGACTTGTCCAGAGTAGTGGTGGTGGTGAAGTTGGTTTTTTAAACATATATGGTTGCTGAGTCATGCTCACTATCAGTTGCATGTAGTTTACTTACTGTTACTGGGTAATGTTGTAACTGACAGCAGTGTATATAATTTTGGGCTACCTGTTGTGTGTACACACTTGCAATATAATAAGAATATGCCAGACTTAGATGTGAGTGTCTTCTAGAAGGCTGCCTTGTCACATTCTTTTTTCTGTTTGTCTTTCACTGCATTGATCTTGTCAGTTAGATTTTCCTAGCCATGGACAGGGAATCCTGTGTGTTAGAGCAGTAAGAGATGTACAGGAGCGGGCACATCTGGAGCAATCCAGCCTTAGTGCTATAACAGAAGGTTGGTTGATCACCCACCACAGGGTGGAGACTTATTTTGGTTTGTTTTGATGGCTGCTGAGTGTGTAGAGAATTGACCTCCTGGGAAATAGTGTTTAAAAATATGAATATGTAACCACAGTGATTAAGTTAAAATTTGAAGCATTTGTTTTCTTAAATGTGAGGATAAAATGTCTAAGTATATACTTTTATCTTCTACACTTTATAAATCCTTGGAAACAAGACTGGATTCAATTTTTAGCTCACCAGCTGCCCTTAAACATAGGTTAGTTTTAGTTAAGATTTGAATGAGGGCTGGCAGTGTGGCACAGTGGGTTAAGCTGCTACTTGTGGTGCAAGCTCCTTCCACTACAACTTCTGCTAATGTGCCTGGAAAGGCAGTAGAAGATAGTCCAAATAGCTGGTCTCCTGCCACCCAGGTGAGAGACTTGGATGGAATTCCTGGTTCCTGGCTTCTGCCTGGCCCAGACCTGACTATTGAGGCCATTTGAAGAATGAACCAGGGGATGGGAAATTTCTGTGATTCTCTCTCTCTCTCTCTCTCTAGCTCTTTCATATAATAAATAAATCGTAAAAAAAAGTGAATGATACTGAGGTTATTCATTGAATTAGAATTGATTCTAGATCCTGTTTACCAAGAAACTTAAATTATCTTTTTTTTTTTTTAAAGATTTATTTGAAAAGCAGAATTACAGAGAGGCGGAGGCAGAGACAGAGAGGTTTTCCATATGCTGGTTCACTCCCCAAATGGCCACAATGGCCGGAGCTGGGGTTATCCAAAGCTGGGAGCCAGGAGCTTCTTCTAGGTCTTCCATGTGGGTGCAGGGACTCAAGCACTTGGTCCATCTTCCACTGCTTTTCCAGGCACATTAGCAGGGAGCTGGATCGGAAGTGGAGCAGCTGGAATTCTAATAGGCGCTCATATGGGATGCTGGCACTGTAGACGGCAACTTTACCTGCTATGCCACAGCGCCGGCCCCACATTATCTTCTTTCTAATTCTGTTTTGTGTTATAGGAACTCATCGTTAGTATTAAAGCACAGATTAGCCAACTATAAAGCTTATTGATAATTTTACAAAAATATTCCAAGTTTCAAATTAAGATTCTGAAACTTGGGAGCTGAGGTTTTAGTGCCTCTTATTACTTTACTTTTTCCTCTCTCTTCCTTCATACTTTTTTTCCATTCCAGCAGTGATCATTGAGTCCAGGAGGTATAACAGACTGTACTAGGTGCCTTGTGACTTACAAGCTGACCTGAAGGGTACCAGATTAATAAACCAACAATGTCAGTACAGAATCCTGGCTTTCTGTGCATTCATTGATTCATTCAATCAATATTTTAAGGCTCTAGTACTGGTACCTTAGTAGAGAAGATGTCCAAAAGGAAGTTGTTCAGTAAAGATTAGATATGGGAATTACTAGGAAAGGGGAAAAGCATTTTAAGTGAAGAGTACAGAAACAGCAACACCATGGCAACAAGAATGCTGAGAGTAGTGGATTACTTCTGGTCTGCCGTCTAATTTGAGTGTTAGTATCTGTCTCTATAAGATGGGGCTAGTAACATGTCTGTTTGGCATAGTTAGTATGATGATGAGCAGCCACCACCCCTTGTGTACACAGAGAAATCTTGTCTAATGTTGGCTGTTAATATTTCCATTTGATTAAGAATCTTAGGTTCATGCCTGACATTGTCACAGGTAGCCATATGGAAAACAAGGCTTTTTTGTTCTGAATTGGGATGCATTATAAAAAAGAAAAGATGATGTGTACCATTTATTTCAGGTATAGCATCAGGAAACAAACTTTCCTTTATGATGAAGGCATAGTTGATAAAGCAGTTTTCACATTCTCCATGTTTAACATTGATCTAAGGAGAACTATACCCTAAGATGATGTGACAGGTCCAGTACATTTTACAGCCAAATATTTACTAACTCTCTGTGTGTAGTGTTTTGCTGAGAATTTTGTAAGATAGGATGAATTAAGAAGAATAAGTTCTAATATAATCAGACCATAATGCCTTGTAACAATGAATTGATTGGTTATAAATAGAACTGAAGATACTTTTTAAAAAAAGATTTATTTATTATTTATTTTAAAAGATGAGAAAGAAGATCTTCCATTTGCAGATACATTTGCCATATGACCGCAATGGCTCGGGTTGGGGCAGGAAGAAGCCAAGAGCTTCATCTGTGTCTCCTACATGGCTAGCAGGGACCGTTGCTTTCCCAAGCACTTTAGCAGGGATCTGAGTTGGAAGTGGAGCAACCAGTCCTTGAATCAGTGCTCAAAGGGGATGCCACTTACATAGAATGTGAGCATCAAAGTTGGCTTAACCCATTGTGCTGCAGTGCTGGCCTCTAAATTTTTTTTTTTTTTTAATTTATTTCTTTGAGAGGTAGAGTTTCAGACAGAGGGAGAGACAGAAAGAAAGGTTCTCCATCTGTTGGTTCACTCCCCAGATGGCTGCAGTGGCTGGAGCTGGGCCGATCTGAAGCCAGGAGCAGGAGCCTCCTCTGGGTTTCTCATGGGTGCAGGAGCCCAAGCACTTGGGCCATCCTCTGCTGCTTTCCCAGGCCATTAGCAGAGAGCTGGATTGGAAGAGGAGCAGCCGGGACACAAGCTGGCACCCATATGTGATGCCGGTCCTGTAGATGGAGTCCTTGCCCCTCCATGCCACGGTGCTGACCCCCATAAAGGTTTTTTTTTTAATTTTTTTTTTTTTAATTTTTTGACAGGCAGAGTGGACAGTGAGAGAGACAGACAGAGAGAAAGGTCTTCCTTTTGCTGTTGGTTCACCCTCCAATGGCCGCTGCGGCTGGCGTACCACACTGATCTGAAGGCAGGAGCCAGGTGCTTTTCCTGGTCTCCCATGGGGTACAGGGTCCAAGGACCTGGGCCATCCTCCACTGCACTCCCGGGCCACAGCAGAGAGCTGGCCTGGAAGAGGGGCAACCGGGACGGAATCCGGCGCCCCAACCGGGACTAGAACCTGGTGTGCTGGCGCCGCAAGGCGGAGGATTAGCCTAGTGAGCCGCGACACCGGCCTAGGTGTTTTTTTTTTTTTTTTTTAAGATTTATTTTATTTATTTGAAAGAGAGGTAGGGAGAGAGGGGTCTTCCATTTGGTTCACTCTCCAAATGGCTGCAATGGCCAGATCTTAACCAATCTAAAGCCAGGAGCCAGGAGCTTCTTTTGGGTCTCCCATGTGGGTACTTGGGTCCAAATACTTGGGCCATCCTTTGCTGCTTTCCCAGGCGCATTTACAGGGAGCTGGATCTGAAGTGGAGCATCCAGGACTCGAATCGGCGCCCATATGGGATGCAGATGCTGCAGGCTAGGGCTTTAACCCACTTTGCTACAGCACTGTCCCCTAAAGATGGTTTTAATAGTAAGTTATTTCATGTAGAAGCATTAAATGGTATTGGTGATCTTCCTAGGTAGAATTCTCTTTTCAGTTAATTTACAATATGGACAATAATAATACACTGTTAATTTACAATATGGATATTAATAATGTGGATATTAATATGGATATTGATAATATGGGTATTAATACACTGTTTCTAAAAGATTTTGTATAGAAGTTAACTATGGTGTGGTTAATGTTTATACTGTTTTTTTTGGTTGCACGCGGCGGCTTCCGCGAATCACACAGCCTAACTCACGTTTCTGCCACCGGTATTCAGTCTAAGTTCCCCGGGCTAACCTGGCGAATTCAACCTATAGCTTACATTTCCGCCTTACGGTTTGGCTTCCCGTCTTTTGCTCCCTGGGCTAATCTGACGGATTCCAACCTGGCGGCCCACGTCTCTGCCTCTGGTTCCAGATTTTCGCCCCTTGTTCCCTGGGCTGACTTGAAGAATCCCAAGATAGCTTACGTCTCTGCTTCAGCCTGCCCCCGCGGCTTCATCCTCCCTAACATATTTTTCTCTACCCGGTATGTTTCCTAACTTTTCTTCCAACAATATTCCCCTCTCATTTCTCCTGGCCTCTCCCCACAGTCCGTATCCAAGTCTAAGTTTCTTCTTGCTTTCACTTTAAATCCTAACTTCTTTCCCACAGTCCGTATCCGAGTCTATGCCTAGGCTTTCAATAGCTTCTTCCGGCACCTTTTCCATGCGGCTTTTCCCTAGGCTCTTTTAGTCTCTCTCTCCGGTATTTTCCCACTTCTTCCCGTTTCTTCCCTCCTAGGTTTCCTATCCGAGTCACGGCACCATTATGTCGCTCCCCCTCTTCGCGGAGGAACGACACAGGACCCTGCGCTGTTCTTTTATCTGCTCGGCCCTTCCCGGGTTTGCTGCTGGTTCTTCCCGGGTTGGCTACCATCCCTTCCACCTCCGTGGAAGGGCGGTTCCCCCTGCCACTTTCCCCACTTCCCCAGGGGAGCGGCACACTGCCGGCCGGCTCTCTCGGGGGCTGCACAGGTGTTCCTTCAGATGTTCCTGGTGCATGTTGTCTCTCTCCTCCTTTATAGTCCTCTTCCACCAATCCCAACTCTGCTACCCACACGCCGAGCACGCTGCCCTCCTCCAATCAGGAGCAGGTCCTGCTGTTTATTGGTTGAACTGGAGGCAGCTGTGTAGAAGCTGTTTCTCCCTTCTCAGTGCCATATTGTGGGAGAGCAGATGCATAGAATAAGTCTTAATTCCAGTAACAGTCTAGTCCGAGTTGCTCCCAGTTGCTCCCCACATATATATATATTATTTATTTATTTGACAGGTAGAGTTATAGACAGTGAGAGAGAGAGACAGAGAGAAAGGTCTTCCTTCCATTGGTTCACTCCCCAAATGGCCACCACAGCTGGCACTGTGCCGATCCGAAGCCAGGAGCCAGGTGCTTCTTCCTGGTCTCCCCTGCGGATGCAGGGCCCAAGCACTTGAGCCATCCTCCACTGCCCTCCTGGGCCACAGCAGAGAGCTGGACTGGAAGAGGAGCAACTGGGACTAGAAGCCAGTGCCCACGTGGGATGCCGGCACCGCAGGTGGAGGACTAACCAAGTGAGCCATAGCTCCGGCCCTGGTTGTTGTTTCAAAGTATTTTTATTTGTTTGAAAGGCAAATTTATGGAGAAAGAGGGAGAGACATACAGAGATACTTCATTCCCTGGTTCGGTCCTCAAATGGCCATAACAGCCAGGGCTGAGCCAGGTCGAAGGCAGGAGCCTGAAATTTTATCTGGGTCTCCCATGTGGGTGGCAAAAATACTGTCCTCCCAGGCTTATTAGCTGGGAACTGGATCGGAAGTAGAGACTTGAACCAGCATTCATGTGGGATGTTGCGGGCATTACAGGCAGTGGCCTAATCTGCTACACCACAACTCCAGCCCCTATATGTTTAAAATGGATATAAGAGGGGCTGGTGTTGTGATGTAGTGGGTAAAGCCACTGCCTTTGATGCCAGTATCCCATATGAGTGCCGATTCAAGTCCTGGCTACCCCACTTCAGATCCAGCTTCCTGGTAATGTGCCTGGGAAAGCAACTGAAGATGGCCCAAGTGCTTGGGCCCTGTACCCTCCAGGGAAACTCAGATGAAACTCCTGGCTCCTAGCTTAGGCCTGGCCCAGCCCCAATGGTTGTGGCCATTTGGGGAGTGAACCCGTGGATAGAAGATTTCTCTCTCTCTGTTTCTCCCTCGCTTTCTGTAACTCTGCCTTTCTAATAAATAAATTAAATAAATAAAATTAAATGGATGTGAGAGAAAGTAATACCTTTGTGGGAACGTGGTGAGCATGCTGATAAGTTGTTTTTGGAAAGTGTTGGTTTAGTTGTTTTTGGAAAGTGTTGGTTTAGCTGTTTTTTGTCTCTGTAGCTTGATTTCCTTAAAAGTAAACCATGCTAGTTTATTTCTAGAAAATTTTCACTGTTATCTTTTAAAAAGAGTAATGTGAAATGATTAGCATATCGGTTTTCTTTTCTTTTTTTTTTTTTTGACAGGCAGAGTGGACAGTGAGAGAGAGAGACAGAGAGAAAGGTCTTCCTTTTGCCATTGGTTCACCCTCCAATGGCCGCCGCGGCTGGCGCGCCGCGGCCAGCGCACCGTGCTGATCCGATGGCAGGAGCCAGGAGTCAGGTGCTTTTCCTGGTCTCCCATGGGGTGCAGGGCCCAAGCACCTGGGCCATCCTCCACTGCACTCCCTGGCCACAGCAGAGAGCTGGCCTGGAAGAGGGGCAACCGGGACAGAATCCGGCGCCCCAACCGGGACTAGAACCTGGTGTGCTGGCGCCGCTAGGCGGAGGATTAGCCTAGTGAGCCGCGACGCCGGCCCAGCATATTGGTTTTCTGTAACTTGCCATGAACCTTAGAGATTGCATTTATTCAAACTTGCACAATAGCTTGACAAATTAAGAAGCAGAGTCTCTGAAAGGTTGAATTACTTGCCTAATGTACCAGAGTTAGGAAAGTGGCAAATGGGGATTTTTACCTAGGCCTGTCTTACTTGTGTCAGTATGATTGTGTGTTTTTATTCATGATTTGTTTCATAATTTCTCCATTTAGTGATATCTTCAAGTGTTCTTTTTTATTTTCCACTAGCACTGCCATTCTTCTGCTGTCAGACCCTTTGTTGCCTCAATTGGCTTGTGGGATAAACTTGTTATGTTGATATCCAGTGTATTTTTTGGGTCATCTGTGAACTTTGGTCGAATTGGTATTTTTTTCCTGTGATTGCCCCCCCCCCCCCTTTTTTTTTTAAAGATTTTATTTATTTAAAAGTCAGAGTTACACAGAGCGAGGAGAGACAGACAGATCTTCCATCTGCTATTCACTCCCCAAGTGGCCAAAACAGTTGGAGCTGCGCTGATCCGAAGCCAGGAGCTAGGAGCTTCCTTCGGTCTCCAACACAGGTGCAGGGGCCCAAGGACCTAGACCATCCTGTACTGCTTTCCCAGGCCACAGCAGAGAGCTGGATCAGAAGAGGAGCAGCTGGGACTTGAACTGGCGTCCATATGAGATACCTGCACCGCAGGCTGAGGATTAACCTACTGAGCCATAGCACCGGTCCCCTTATTAGGTTTTCCTTTCAATTGGGCGTTACAAGCTAGCTCCTATTTATTATCCTACTGACCCATTCTTCCTGGTATGAGTTTCCACTTATGCAAAGATCCTTGCTAGGTTGTTTTCTTCCCATTCTAATATTTTCATGTCTTAATCTACCTTTAAAGATTCAAAGTTTATCTTCATTGTCTTGAAGCCATCATTTATTTCTTCAGTCCACCGACTCCTGGATTCTGATGATCTATTTTGCTAGTCTTTTTGTTTGTTTCTTGGTGTTTAATAATATGTTCCGGTGAATCTCCTAATTTTTGGTTACTGAAATTGTCATAACCTTTGTGTCTGAGAGCATTATATAATGTTCAGTTATATTAAACCAAAGGAAAAGCTCTGTAAAACAAAACTGCTGTCCTTTGAATTTTTGATACTATGACATGAGCAGTGGTGGGATGATCTCAAATGTTGAGTTGTTCAGAATTTGGATATATGTTCTTTTGTCAGAATTGTAGGTGCCTTTTCCTTTTGTTGCATCCTGTGCTTCAATCTCTAGATACAATTTAAGTTTCTTCACAATTCAAAAGGAAGGAGTATTGTGCAACTTGAATGTTACATGCTGAGTTGCTATACGTAGTTGCTTTTATTGAAATATTCTAGGAACAAATTTGTTCTAAAGTACTCTAGCTTTGCTGACTGTCTGAGCCTCTGTGTAATCTGCCAGCTGGTTAATTGAATACTGAAAGCTAGGTACTGTAGGGGGAATGGGAAAATAATTTAGACCCTCTTCAGAGCTAGTGCTAGCAAGTTAGAGCTGTGGCATTTGAGGAAGTTTAACTGGGAGCCAGGATTTCTATATATTAAGACAAGCTTATTATAGTGGCAGTAAAGTATAACTATATGTGTGTGTGTGTATAAATATGTAGTATATGTGTGTATGTGTGTATCTGTATATATAAACTAAAAGCAGTACACAAATTTCATGATAATTTAAGTTTTAGATATCTGTTTTCTTTTTTTTTTTTTTTTTATCTTCAAAGACTTATTTGTTTATTAGAAAGGCAGAGTTAGAGAGAGGCAGAGGCAAAGAGAGAGGTCTTCTGTCTGCTGGTTCACTCCCCAAATGGCCACCACAGCCAGAGCTGGACCGATCCGAAGCCAGGAGCCAGAAACTTTGTCCGGGTCTCCCACATGGGTGCAGGGGCCCAATGACTTGGGCCGTCTTCTGCTGGTTTCCAGGCTATAGCAGAGAGCTGGTTCAGAAGTGGAAGCCCATATGGGTTGTCAGCACTGCAGTAGGCAGTTTTACTTGCTACACAATAGTGCCGACCCCTAACTTTAAATGTCTTTAGGGCAGTGTTTCTCAAGTTGTCATTACTGAGGAGAGTACAAAAATTAAAAAATTAATTTGCTTGAAAGACAGTGCTCCTGTCTACTGGTTCACTTCTCATATACCCCCCAATAGCCAGGGCTGAGACCTAGGAATGCTATCTAGGTCTCTCAAATGGGTGGCAGGAAGCCAGCCCATCACTACTGCCTCTCAGGGTCTGCATTACAGGAAACTGGAGTCATGTCCTGGAGCTGGGTGTCAAGCCAGAGTACTCTGATGTGTGTGCTGGTGTCTTAACCAGCTTCTTAGCCAGCAGGCTGGATGTCTGCCCCAACATTAATGTGTTAACTTCCAATCTGTCACAGACTGGTGTTTTTGTAAATAAATTAAAGATAAGTTATTAGGAAACTGAACTCTTTTTGTTTCTTTAGCTATCTTCTTTGGTGTTTTTTTTTTAGTTGAGTTGCTTTATTTGATCTTTAATGATAAAAGCTCCTGCATTAGTTTTTCAATCTCTTCTGGGTCTTGACAGAATACAGTGTTGTAGAGTGTTTTGAGTGTGTATGTGTGAGTGTTTGAATAGTCGTGAATAATTTTTAATGAATGAAATATACTGTTTGTCATCTAGAAGCTTGGCAGTTTTTCATCAACCTTTTTCTTTTTTTTTTTTTTTTCTTTTTTGGTTGTTAGTGGTGGATTGTATTTGACTCTATAATTGTTAGCACCATAGTTGTGGTATGACCTTTTTGATATTAGACTCTATTACAGTATGAATGTGTGCTCTCAATTGTAGGTATTGGCAATGTGATAGTGTTAAGAGGTGATTATAACATGAGGAAAGAGCCTTATAAGAGACTTCACATAAGCCATTTGCTGGAATGCTCTCCTGTCCCATTCTACCAAATGCTAGTGCATTTCATCTTGAATTTCCTAGCCTGCAGAACTGGGCAAGATAAATTTGTTCTGTGCAAATTACCTTTTTTCAGGTGTTGTGTTAGAGTGGCACAAAATGTCACTCTGTGGCTTCTGGTAGGTACATTGACTGTACAGTGGTGAACCTCTTTGAGATTGGGTAATACTTATTGATCTTGTGCAGCATCGTTTGCATAGTAGAAGTTATAATTCTTGTTTTTAGCAAGGGGTCATTTTCTTTTTTTTTTTTTTTAACTTTTATTTAATGAATATAAATTTCCAAAATACAGCTAATGGATTACAATGGCTCCCCCCCATAAGTTCCCTCCCACCCGCAACCCTCCCCTTTCCTGCTCCCTCTCCCCTTCCATTCACGTCAAGATTCATTTTCTTTCTTTTCTTTTTTTTTTTTTTAGTGGGAGGTAAAATAGCAAGGTTTATTAGGGAAGGGACATCCGTAAAGATGGATGGGCACTTCTCCAGACAGAGCCTGAGAGGGTGCCCAGTTGCTCGGACTGGGGGTGGGGAGGGAAGAAGTGAGGTTACATGATTGGGTGGAGAGATTACACCTGGCCAGACCAGGCGGGCGACTCAGCAGAGAGGCAGAGGGCTGAGCGCCAAGATTCATTTTCAATTCTCTTTATATACAGAAGATCAGTTTAGCATATATTAAGTAAAGATTTCAACAGTTTGCACCCACACAGAAACAGAGTGAAAAATACTGTTTGAGTACTAGTTATAGCATTAAATCACAATGTACAGCACATTAAGGACAGAGATCCTACATGAGGAGTAAATGCACAGTGACTCCTGTTGTTGACTTAACAAATTGACACTCTTGTTTATGGCATCAGTAATCACCTTAGGCTCTTGTCATGAGTTGCCAAGGCTATGGAAGCCTTTTGAGTTCACCGACTCTGATCATATTTAGACAAGGTCTTAGTCAAAGTGGAAGTTCTCTCCTCCCTTCAGAGAAAGGTACCTCCTTCTTTGAAGGGGTCTTTTTCTTTAATTGTACCTCTCTGATGTCATTTACTGACAACACTTTCATGCCTAGGATCAAAATAAAATAAAACCTAAAATAGAGTTCTTAGCACACTATGATTAGAAACACTTATGACTTCAGTTTTAATAAACAGTTTTTGTTGTTGTTTATTTTCCAAGCCAGAAGTGTTTTGCCATAGGACAAAGAAGTTTATCTCTAGTGCACAGGTAACAGTTCATCAGTCTCTGGGTATAATTTACCCCTAAAAGGCTGTTACTGTTTTTGGTTGCTTTTCTTCTTTTAGCTTGCCTGCTAGCTCTTAGAACAAAGATGACAGACGGCCTTGATATACTTACTGTTGGGCACATAATCTACTGGTTTTCATTTGGCACAATAAGTGATTGAAAACAAAGTGTTGCTTTGTTACGTTTCTAATAAAGCCAACATGGTGGTATTCTGTGGTGCATAGATTTATGTTCTGGAACAAGTGCCTTAACTGGGCTCTGTAAGTGCACTGAAAAAACATGAAGACATTCTTAAGCATTAGGCATGCATAAAATAAGAATCATGTACTGCAGCTTTTTCTGAAGCAACGAAAGGATAAAGCTTAAATGTTTGTGGATGGTTTGTCTTGGTACAGTTTTCCTTCTCATTGGTGTATTCCCTTCACATTATAAGAATCAGTGAAGCAATTACTTTCTCAGTGGCAGCCTGTGCAAGGTTGGTCTAAAAATAGTAATGGTTACTTAAATTTTTTCTTAAATTAAAATGGTCGTATCTGCTGTTAGACCATCTTTTGGGTATCATGAGTAAGATAATTCTTTCACCTGTTTGCATTTTCATATCTCTTGGTTGTTAAGGGATGTGAGAAGTAGAGGAGTTTTATCTTCCTTGCTGTGATACCTAATTTTGGAGGGTACACTAATTTCCAAATGTTTGATGTAGGAAATAATTGCATATTCCAAAAACACTTAGGTAGAACTTGCTAAGTAACGTGCTTTTCTGTGATCTGGATCAGCATTGTTTTGTTTTCTCTGCATATTTTGATCTAATTGAACTGTTGTCCTACTTGCTGAAATTTTTACAAAGTAGAACTCTGCAAATCAGAGTGGATAAATTTCTGTTAGTCTGTACTGCCCACCAAAATCTTGTGACTTAACGCTTTTCTTAAAGAAACTATGAACCTGGCTTTTAGTGACTCTTACAGTCTTTGTTATTTTTTTTCCAGTGTTTTTTAGGTCGACACAATTTCCAGCATACTTAATAATATATATTTGGCAGCTCCAGAGCCATTTTATTAAGTAACTTGAACAAAGTATTTATATTGGTTCTTTTCAGAAATAATACTTTGTCGTTTCTAATTCTCCTCCTTACACAAAAAGGAGGAAAGAGGTATTTTATTGTCTGAGAATATGCTGTCAGTATTCTGGAAACTACTTACATAGGTGTTTGAGTGTCTGTTTATAATGCATTTATAATCACATCGCGATTAGGAGTGGTATACTGGGTAACGCTCTTGCTCTCCTAACATTAACCTTGTTTTGTGGCAGAAACTGTGGAGGTAGTTGGCTTTTCTTATTCATTTACTGAAGGAGTGAATTAATTGTATTTATCAAGAGCTATGAAAGCCTGATTTTACCCTACCTGCAGATTAACAGGTTACCTGGTCACACGTACATGTCTGTTGCTGCACAACTTGTGGAAGAGATGACCCTTGTGGCATTGGTACTACTGCCTCCTCGGTCCCATAGAGGCCATGCAGAGTTGGGCATTGGTCAGTTCTGTCCAGGGTGGACTTGTTTTACAGCTGAGAAACTCCATGCTTAGGAAGCTCCCAGTCTTATAAGAGCACTGCTAGGGAACCTGCCCAACCTTCACTCCCAAGGGAGACATATTTTTATTCTGGTCAGGAAAGAAATTTGTCTTCTGCCCCCATGGAAGACACTGTTTGTAGCATTCTGTCTTATAAGACTGTATGCTGTACAAACATCCTTGAAAAAAAAAATAGTCTGAAAGAGCAGCTGATGGATACAAAAACATGGGATTCCCATCAATGTCACTTAGCTGCAAAAATCAGAACTGTTTCCACCTAACTAGTTTTGGTTTGTTTCTCCCAAACTGGAGAGTATAAAAATTACTGTAGTTTAAATTATAAATAGGAAATTTCACAGACAGGTTACTACATGTGAATACCATTGCTTTTGTTTGATGAGGCTCTACAGTAATGGGTAGTTCACTTCTCTGGAACAAAAGTCTTGTGTTCCAAAGTGTACTTCTGAGCACCTGTGCTTATTGCTGTGAATACACTGCACAGTCATATCCTGTTTCTTCCCATGATACTGTATAACTTTATGAAGGCAAGGAGCATGTGTTTTTGTGTTGTACCTGTCAGGGTTGCCTATTAGAGTAGGTTCTGAATAGCTGTTTGTTGAATTAAATGAATGAAGAAATAAAAAAATGAATGTGAATTTTAATTCTAACCTGGGTGATTATTATTATTATTTTTTTTTGGACAGGCAGAGTGTACAGTGAGAGAGACAGAGAGAAAGGTCTTCCTTTTGCCGTTGGTTCACCCTCCAATGGCCGCCGCAGCCGGCGCGCTGCGGCTGGTGCACTGCGCTGATCCGATGGCAGGAGCCAGGTGCTTCTCCTGATCTCCCATTGGGTGCAGGGCCCAAGCACTCTGATGTGGAGGCAGGTATCCCAAACAGTGTCTTAAATGTCGCATCCATTTTGTGAACCTGGTTTTAAAACTAAATTTATCCTTCTGTCTCTTGGACACGTTTGATCTCTAAGAAGACCTTTTCTCTTTATATGATCCTATGTGTCCTCCTAATCGAAGCAATCTCCCTTCCCCCAAAAAACCTCAACCAGAGTTTAAGTGAAAAAAATTTTTTAAAGATACATTCATTTATTTATTTGAAAGGCAGAGTTACAGAGAGAAAGAGTAAGAAACAGAGATCTTTCTGCTGGCTCACTCCCCAAATAGCCACAACAGCTGGAGCTGGGCAGATCCAAAGCCAGAAGCCAGGAGCTTCCTCTGGGTCTCCCATGCAGGTGCAAGGGCCCAAGCACCTGGGCCATCTTCTGCTTTCCCAGGTCATAGCAGAGAGCTGGATTGGAAGAAGAGCAGCCAGGACTCGAACCGGCACCCATATGGGATACTGGTACTGCAGATGGCGGCTTTACCCACTGTGCTACATTGCCAGCCCCTTAAGTGAAAAATTTAAGTTAGTCACAGTCTTTTAACAATGGTTGAGAAGATTCCCTAGAAACATTGTTGTTTTGAATCATCAGTAATTTTATTTAGAGTGAGTTCAGTCAGGTTTAATGCTATACCATTTGTTTTGGGTAGGTGTGAGTATGGTTCTAAGTAGTGGTGAGATAAAGGGTATGTGTACAAATTAATATTGTCAAAAGACTGTGCAGACCCTTTCCTGAAGTTGTATTTGTTTTCAGTTGGAGATTGGAAACATGGCAGAGACAGTAGCAAATGGGATTTACCATTACCAGCACAAATGCTCCTAAACAAACAGTGCTACTTGACTATTGTTGTCTCCACAATACAGAAACTTGAAGAAGCAATCTAAAAAGTATTAGATAGTACTTGCACTGTCTGCTCCTCCATTTTCTTTTTTGTCATTTAGTAAGTTCAGTAAGAAAAATTTAGTTATTTTTAACCAGGAATGAAATAATTGTTTTGGCAAGATGATGTGTTCACATCTGTGTTGGGCTTATATGTTCTGCCAAAAGTGTATTTAGTAGTGGAATGATTCATAACCTTCTTCAAAAGCAGGCCTACAGCTCATTTATACTTAGATTCATTCCGATTAATGTGGATGGCTTTATAGTTTTCTAGGAACTTCTCTGATGAGAAGTTGAGGGAAAGAGCGCTCTCCAAGCAGGAAATGTTTTTCCTATGGCATGCCTGTATTGAGTGGCACACATCATAAAATATAGAGCCTAAGCAAATGCCAAGAAGCGATTATTTAGTGACGCTATTTATAGCTCTGATTATCTCAGGTTGAAAGAACCTGCTGGACTACTTAGAAGGACAATTTTTTCATGCTATATTGAGATCTCTATACCCATATAGCCACTTAAGGTACTCATTTATTTCTTTCATTGAAAAAATCTATAGTACCATACCCAAAGCTTTACTGAGGAAAGAATGAAAAACTCTGGGTTTGAACATGACAGATCAGCAAGGAAAATGCAAATTAAAACCACAATGAGACAGCATTTTTCTCCAGTTAGATTGACTGTTCTTCAAAGGATCACAAACTCAGGCAGGGATGTGTAGAAATGGGAACCCTCACATATTGTTGATAGGAATATAAATTAGCATAGCCATTGTGGAAAACAATATGGAATTTCCTCAAAAATATTAAACATTGAACTCATATGATCCAAGCAGTTTTACTACTGTATACACAAGAGTACTTCAAGAAGTTTGTGGAGGAATGGAATTAAAAGATAATTTGCGGGGCTGGCGCTGAGACACAGCGGGTTAAAGCCCTGGCCTGAAGCGCTAGCATCCCATGTGGACACCAGTTCGAGTCCCGGCTGCTCCTCTTTTGATCCAGCTCACTGCTGTTGCCTGGGAAAGCAGTAGAAGATAGCCCAGATCTTTGGGCCTCTGCACCCACATGGGAGACCTGGAAGAAGCTCCTGGCTTCGGATCGGCGCAGCTCCGGCCATTGCGGCCATCTGGGAAGTGAACCATTGGATGGAAGAACTCTTTCTCTGTCTCTACTTCTCTGTGTAACTCTGTTTTTCAAATAATAAAATAAAAAGATGATGTACATTTTTCATGAACTTTCTGAATACCCCTTGTATCCAAAAGAAATGTAATCAGGATACTAGAGAGACATGGGTACTCTCATGTTGATTGCAGTGCTTTTCATAACAGCTAAGGACTGGAAAGAGCCTAAGGTGTCCATGAATTGATAAATGTTACAAATACACAATGGAATGCTGTTCAGTTATGGAGAAAGTATGACATTCTGTAATTGGAACATGAATGGAGTCAGAGGTCATTTTCATAGTGGAAATGGGGCCAGTACTGAAAGATAAGTACTATATGATCTCACACATAAGTGATCAAAAGTTGATCCCATAGATGTTCAAAGTAGAATAGTAGTTACCAGAGGCTGGTGAGAGTAGGGAAAGAAAGGTTGGGAAAAAGTTGATAAACAAGTACTAAGCTATAGTTTGATAGAAGTTTCGATGTTTTGTTGTACTGTTAGGTGACTATGGATAATGATAATGTACTGTTTAAGAAGTAATTTCAAAAACTTCATGGAAAATGATGTGAAAATTACTTTGTGCAAAAAGTTTGTGAAATTCACATATAGTTCCTTCATAATATGTGTTTCTGTAAAGCTTTCAAAGGATTTTCATATTAAAAAAAAAACATTAGACAAGGTGGACTGCTTGAGCATTAGAATTGTGTTGGTTGACCTTTGAATGTCCTTTACCCCAGTCCACCCTACCCCCAATAGTTGATCAAAGTGTTATTCTTTTTAAAACTTACTACAGATATGTTACACTCCCAAGTGTAAGAAAAAGTTAGACTTGTCAGCCTTTGATAAATAGTGAGATGAGATATTCATATGGAAACATTAAGTGAAATAATATGATAGCAATATAAGAAAGACGATGTAAACTACTTACCTGTATTAATAAAAAAATTTATAGTTTTGCTTAGAACTGTGAACTTTGGACAGGAATCCCTTGGAAGATCTTTCTGGAATGGGAGAGGTTTTTCTTGAGTGTCAATGGCTGGGGGCTGGGCCAGTCTGAAGTCAGGAGCCCAAAACTCCGTGAGTCTTCTGCATGGGTGTCAGAGACCCAAGTACTTGACCTGGTCCTCCCAGGTTGCACATTAGCAAGAAGCTGGAGTTGGATGTGAAGGTAGAACTTGAACTTATGCACTACAATATGGGCATCCCAAGTGGTGGTTATTATCTTTTTTTGAGATTTATTTTTATTTGGCAGTGTGACAGAGAGGGAGAGACAGAGAGAAAGAGACCTTCATCTGTGGTTCACTCCTCTAATGGCTGCAGTAGATCACGTTGGGCCATACTGAAGCCAGGAGCCAGGAATTCTGTTCTGATTTCCCACATGGGTAACAGGGTCCCGGGCACCTGGGTCATTCTCAGCTGCTTTCCCAGGTACATTAGCAGGAAGCTGTATGGTAATTGGAGCAGCCAGGACAACCAGTGCTCTCATAAGGAATACTGGCATCACAGGTGGCACTTGCTGCAACACAATATTGGCCCCTCAAAGAGAGATTTGATAAATATTTAAAATTCTATTGAGTTTGATGGTTAGACAGAGATAGCTTACGAGTAGGTTACATTGTGTGTTGTGGTCTGTCAGTTATAGAAGAACGAAAAAGGTTTGTGGGAAACAAAGTAATTAAGCAAATGAAGAATAGTTTCTATTTTACTTAAACTTTTTTATTATTTGCCTTTAATGTGAACACTTAGTTCAGTTTAAATATAAATCTGAGGGGCCGGCATCCCTTAGGGGTGCTGGTTGTAATCCCGGTTGCTCCTCTTCGATCCAGCTCTCTGCTGTGGCCTGGGAAAGCAGTAGAAGATGGCCCACGTCCGTGGGCCCCTGCACCCTTGTGGGAGACATAGAACATAGCTATCAGAATTGTTGTAATTAAATGTTTAATCAGTATTATTCGTAACCCTCCTCTTGCTCATATATTATGACTCTGAAGTTACTGACTCATGGAATTTATTCTAGTTAGTGCCCTGTTTGTCAAACTTTTTATTAATCCTGGTCTTTCTGTGTATGTTGAACTAATTACTGTATTCCAGAGACATCATACACAGTAAAATTGGAAAAAAATTTGCACAGGAGCTTCTGATATGATGGAATAAACTAATAGATTGTCTTTCCTGCAGATAAGAATTACAAATTTTGGACAAAGTGTAAACCAGATAATCTAGAAAGTGTGTAAGGCAAAGTAGAGTTTTAGGTGTCAAAATGTGCAAGAAAGAACTATCATCAGGTTTTCTGTTGTAACAGCTTTGTCACAAGGATGGGCCACAGGCATAATAGTAGAAAAGCTTCCATGAGAAGTGTGCAGTTTTTCTGGTGTGACAGAGAAAGGGTCCATTGGAGTTAGGGCTCCAGCAAGAGAATGAGGGGAGAATTCTCTGAGAGAGAGTGCCAAAGAAAGCAAGCTCCAAATCATTGTAGGAGATTTTAACCCTTTTTGTCACCAAATGTTAAAACAATTCGATTAAAAAACAAGAATGAAAAGACAGTGAGGAACTGGACAATGCTGTCAACCACTTTTAGCCCAGTTGATATCTTAGAACACTATATCTGAGAACTGCAGAATATGCATTCTTTAATTCACAGAATGTCTTCTTAATGTAATATATGCTGTGTCATAAAGTAAATTTAAGTCCATTTAAAAAGGTTGAACTCATTTATGGTATGTATTCTTATTACAACCAAATTAAAATAGAAATCAGTAAGACGTCTAAGAACTCAGTTATTGGGAAATTAAATCTGTTTGAGATTTGAAAATAGTGTAATTGTTCTTGTTTTTGGTTTCTCAGTTTTTTGTGTTGACAGAGAGTAATGCTGAAGAATGAGAGTGAGTAGCATGTGAAATATAAATGAAGATTTGTTACAGTGTACTATAATTGTCCCAAATAAACATTTCATATTCTTGATTGGAATCTTGGCTATTTGAGGGATGGGACATTATTTCCATATTTATTTCACTATTCAGATTTTAAGTACTGTGAGTTTAAAATTTAACGTTCCTTTGATAGTTAAAGGGCAACCACTTGATCTCTATTGCTATACTTGAAAGAAAAAGTATGTAATTTCCCATTAATACTTCCTTTAATTGCTTGGTTCTGTCTCCTTTATCCAGTTTGGCCATGTCGTTGCTTGGTAAGTTCTGTAAATATCATTACATATAGCATGTGTAAGACATTATGAGCAGGTAAAGCTGCCGCCTGCAGTGCTGGCATCCCTTATGGGCACTGGTTCGAGTCTCAGCTGCTCCATTTCTGATCCAATTCTGTTATGGCCTGGGAAAGCAGTAGAAGATGGCCCAAGTCCTTGGGCCCCTGTACCCATGTGGGAGACGCGGAGGAAGCTCCTGGCTCCTGGCTTTGGATCTGTGTAGCTCCGACCGTTGCAGCCAACTAGGGAGTGAAAAAGCAGATGGAGGACTTCTCTCTCTCTCTCTGCCTCTGCCTCTCTGTAACTCTGACTTTCAAATAAATAAATAAATCTTTAAAAAATAACATTATGAGCTAAACTGGGTGAATCACATCTGATGTGTAAAAATTTGTTGAACTTGTTATTTGTCATGTGAGAGTCACATCCGACTTAAGCATTGATCATTTAAAGAGTGCAGAATTCTAACCAGTTTTATTTTAATGACTTAAGTAGAATTACTTTTATTTCTAAATAGTTTATTAAAATGGCTATTGATGCTTTTGTTGTAAAATTTTTCTTTGATAAGAAAATTAGGTAAAACATATGTTTAAGAACTGTATTTGGGTTGTGAGTGTTTAGTCAATTATTAAGGTAACTATGTCCCATATTGCAGTAGTATGTGAGTTGGACTCCTGGCTTTGGCTCCTGATGCTAGCTTCCTGCCAGTGCAGATGTTGGGGGACAGCAGTGAGGGCTCAAGAAATTGGGTTCCTGCCATCTACATGGGAGATCTGGATTGCATTCAGCCCTGACCCAACTCTGGCTCTTCGACGCATTTGGGGAATGAGCCAGTGAGGCAGAGTTCTTTCTGTCTCTCTGTATGTCTTTTTGCCTCGCAAATAAGAAAAATAAATAAAAATGTATTTTATTGAAATTTTATGTGGAATTTTTCAGTACTTTGTTTAATATGATGAACAATCCTATAATTTGTAAAAAAAAAAAGTCACAATTTTTGTCTTAGACTTGTAATTTCTTTTAAACAAAAAAGATTAGAATCTAGTTAATGAAAGCTAAAATTAAATTGCAGTTCTGTATAAGCAGCTGTTGCCCTGAATGTTGTAGTTGGTGGAAATTAGAAGCCACATTAAGATCTGTAATGGAAGATTCCAGTTGAGAAACTGCTTTTTGGTTGGAAAGTGTCATTGTTATCTTCTTTAGGAAACAGTAAGAAAAGCTAACCTTACAGGTCTTCTGTTTCAGTGTATTTATTTTATTTTATTTTATTTAAAAAGTACTTATTTATTTGAGAGGCAGAGTTAGAGAGAGAGAGCGAGAGAATGAGAATGATCTTCTATCTGCTGGTTCATTCCCCAAATGGCCAAAACACCTAGAGCTGGGCCAGACTAAAGCCAGGAGCCAGAAGTGACTTCCGGGCCTCCCACATGGGTGCAGGGGCCTAAGGACTTTGACTATTCTCTGCTGGTTTCTCCTGGCACATTAGCAGGGAACTGGTTTTGAAATGTAGAAGCTGGGGGTTGAACTGGTGCTCATACAGGATGTCAGTGCTGAAATCCACGGTGGCTTTAACCTACTGAGCCACAGCGCTGGCCCCTCAGTGAACTTAGCAGTGAATGATGCTGTTACATCGCTTTCCAGTTTGGTTTCTCTATCGTGTTGTACTGAATAAGCAGATGTGATTCAGACTGAAAGTCAGTTACATAGTTGACTTAAGATTTACTTGTCAAATCTACTAGTAGAAAGATAATGCCTAAAGACCTTTTCTCAGGATAGTGACTTCTGATGCATAAAATACCTAGGATTATAGTAGTCCTACTACTCAACCATCATTCAAAAAATCAAATAGAAAATTCCAGAAGTAGACAGTTGTGTAAGTCTTAAATAGCATAGCATTCCATGTACCATAATCACATCTCAGGCCACCTTGCTCTGTCTTGCCTGGGATGTGAATCATCCCTTCATCCATTTTGGCCATGCTGTAACTCACCATCTGCCCATTGTCTCTTACTAGCTGTCTGGCTTGTCTGATTGACCGTAGCAATGTCATAGTGCTTGTGTTTGAGTAATTCTTACTTTAGATAATAATTGCCTGAGAGGGTCTGGCGCTGTACTGCCGCTTGCAGTGCAGGTATCCCATATGCTCAGCCCTTGAGATGCTGCTGCTCCATTTCTCATCCAGCTCTGCTGTGGCCTGGGAAAGCAGTAGGACTGACCAAGTCATTGGGCCTCTGCCACCCACTCCTAGCTCCTGGCTTCAGATTGACTCAGCTCTGGCCATTGCCGCCATCTGGGGTGTGAACCAGTGGATGGAAGATCTCCCTCTCTATAGCTCTGCCTTTCAAGTAAATAAACCATTCTTTAAAAAAAAAAAAAAAATAGCTTGAGAGCCCTAGAGTAGTGTTGTTGCTGGTGAATTTTATTACTTTGTTGTTATAATTGGTCTATTTTATTAATTTTTAATCTTACTGTGCCTAGTTTTAAAACTTTATCGTAGGTAGGTATATATAGGAGAAAATATAAAGTATATATATAGGGTTTGGTACTATCTGCAGTCTGAGGCTTCTGCTGGGCAGGGTGGTCTTTAGAATCCAGCCCTATGGATAAGGGAGTGCTGCTTTACTTAGTACCTCACTGAGGGACCCACCCCGCCCCCTGCTTAGTTTCATTATGTATCAGAGCTTTTGTTATAAGAAGGAATTAGATTAGTTGGATTCATCTTTTTATTTTTTGTTTTGAACTTGTGAAATGTTTCCTTTGATTATAATAAAGTATTTATCTAATGTAAAACCCCTTGCTTTATAATTTATTGTGATTCTTTGGATGTCCTATACCTACTCTGTTCTCAAATCCTTTAATTTTCTTTTAAGTTAAAACACGTGGCCTGTGATGGGTTTATTTATAAATGCTGAGACTTTTATTGTAGGGAATAAAAATATATTAAATTCTTCAGAATATATATTTCAGCAAAACACAGTGCTAGTGATAGCAAGTTTATAAAGTGAAAAAAAAAGTCCTTTCATGAAATTTAAAATATAAGCAAGCAGATTCTCTACACATTAAAACAAAAAAAAGGCTTAAAGAGACCAAGTGAAAATACAGTATAACCCAGTATATGAGTTAGGCATATTTTATTGCAAAGCTAGCTGGAGGGTTTTTTTATCCTATCATATTGGGAAATCTTAATATATGAGACAATTTCCATTGAATGTTACTGATTTTAGGTGTTAGGGCTCTCTCTTCTTGGGGTGAATGGAGAGGAAAAACTTCACAAAGAATTACTCAGAGTGAAAGAGCAGATGGTAAGAAAAAAGGACTGACTTGAAATTTCATGTTTTGAGGATGGCCATGGTAGTTGGACTGCAGTGACTTGTTTTTATGTGAAGTATTAGAAGCACTTTTGTGGTGGATCTTTAAATGTGATTTGAGGTTATGCCTATTGAGTTTTTGCCATTTTATTTTTTAAGATTTTATTTTTTTGAGAGAGAGAGGAAGAGAAAGAAGAAGGAAGATTCCATTTGCTATTTCATTCCCCAGATGGCCTCAGTGGCCAGTGCTGGATCAGACTTAAGCCAGGAGCTTCATCTGGGTCTCCCATGTGGGTAGCTGGGACCCAAACACTTGGACTATCATATGCTGCTTTTCCAAGGGTCATTAGCATGGATCTTCATCATATGTGGTGCAGATGGAACATGGTTAGGGGCCCATATGGGATACTGGCTTTGCAGGCGGCAACTTTACCTGCTACACCACAACACTGGCCCTGGCCTTTTTTTTTTTTTTTAAGATTTATTTTATTTATTTGAAAGAGTGACAGGGAGAAAGAAGGAGATAGAAAGATTTTCCATCCACTGTTTCATTCCCCAAATGGCTGCAACAGTGAAGCCAGGAGCTTGGAACAACATATGGGTCTCCCACATGGGTGGCAGATGCCCAGGCAGTTGGACCATCTTTCACTGCTTTCCCAGGTGTGTTAGCAGTGGTTGCATTGGAATCAGATTCAAACTGGTGCTGTAATATGAGATGCTGGCCTTGTAGCATCTTGCTGCCATCTCTTTCTGTTGCACTTTGCACTGCTTTAAAACCCTGTGGGATTTACTAGGCAGAGTTGTCTCAACAAGTAATTGCTGAACACCTAGGTTAAATTCCCAGCTATTGTCCCCTGATAGGAAGACCATCCATTAATGTTTTATCTGATGAGACATGTTTTGTATCACTCTTATGGATCCATCTTGGTGTCTGTTGTGAGCAGGTAACTGATGAATGTCACGAGTCTGCTGGAACATTTGTGTTCTGGCCAAGAGCCAGATTTAATTACCACAGGAATTGTGGCAGTTACTGTGGGGTGATTGTAGTGGAGGAAACTTGAAAATTAGTTTGAAATGATTTACGTTTATCATATTTCTGGTATGTACATTTTAAAATAGATTTGCTAGAAAATTACAAAACAGTGTTTTTCCAGCACCAAGCTATAAACATAGCCTAACGTTTTCCCCACTGTAAGGCCTTAGTTTTCGTATTTCCCAAGAGATTAAATGCTACCTTTATGGTGATAGATTTTTAGCCACTAA
The DNA here is from genome assembly GCF_051225735.1 of Oryctolagus cuniculus. Taxonomy (NCBI): domain Eukaryota; kingdom Metazoa; phylum Chordata; class Mammalia; order Lagomorpha; family Leporidae; genus Oryctolagus; species Oryctolagus cuniculus. The sequence continues at coordinate 100,643,648 of NC_142867.1, forward strand.
AAGTGAATGTCATTCAAGTTCTGTTTCTCACTCCTCTTTGAGCCTGGCTCTAGTAAGTGCTGGGTAAATTCTTACTGAACTGGATTCTGCTGGCAAAGCTATAATGTTGGAAAGTATACACTCTTCATCATAAATTAGGAATGTGTTTATTACCAGTGACTGTAAGTTTTGATTTCAGATGGGAGAACTTTATAATGCATAATAATTTGTACAAACCAAATGTATTTGTTTTCCACAGATGAACTAAAAGTACAACTTTGCTCATCAAAAATTGATGTAATCATAAGGCACAAACCTTACATAATTACCTAAATGCTTCTCCTTGGTTGGATGAAGATGACTAATACAGAAATACTGTTTTGTGATTTGGTACAGGCTTATTTTTAGATTAAAAGAAATAGCAGAATCATCTTAAGTTACAGGTTGTTTAAATGTAGATAAACAGACTTACAAAATGGAGGCACTCTAATGTGAATAAATGTTTACCAAAGAAAGCAATAGCATTGCACATACTGCATATATATTGTGCTTACAAGGATTTATGAACAACAGTTTTGGGAAGTGTTAGAGGTACTTCTAGGTGGCCAATGATTGCTCTATTTATGTTATTATTAGTTACACTTTTTATATGTGATGAGTGAAGGGGATTCCTAGTTCATTGATTCCTGCTAATTCCTGGTTCAGAACAAAGTAAGAAACTAGATTAAGAATTTAAAACTTGCTGATGGTGTATTCTCATATGAGAATTGAAAATCATAAATTGGAAATATTAAACACAATGAAAATGTAAAGTATGCTGCTGGGCTCAATGTGAAAACGCTGAAGTTGTGTATGAATAAATTATTACATGAGCATGTTTAATTTATAATTTGGTAGTACTGTGATCTACATGTTACTTGCTTTTTGCTAGTATTGAGAAGATTAATAAGTTTAAAATTTCCAGGGCTTTTTTTTTTGAGATGCCTCAGGAAAGTGAATTGCTAAATGTAGGGGTGTTTTGTGTGTATATAAAGCAGCATTTACATATTACATTTGTTATCGACTGTCTTTTTCCTTTAAAAAATGTCTAAGACATTAACTTCCGAACTTATCTTTTACAGTTTAGTGTTGATTTCATCTCATTCACTAAAGAATGTGTTTGCTACAGAGTTTGTTTTGATAGTAACTTTTTTTTTTCTGATAAAATAATCTTACTGTATTGGCCCGTTTTCCATTCAGATGGGATGCTGCTGTTTTTTCTGGAGTGCTTCATTTCACTGAGTCATTTATTGTTTCCACTGCACAATAGTGACTTCAAAAGCATAAGCTCACTGTGACCCTCTTTGTCTTCTTTCCAAGTTAGAACATCTAAGTGGAATGAATCATCTCTTCTTTGGTGTTTGTGCTCATTTTATAAGGTCTTTTTTTTAACCTGTGGCTATAATTTATTTTCCAAGTGAAGTGTGTTTGATACATTGGGATATCGGAAGAATATAATAGAACATGTTTTCTTCATACTTTTTTAAAAAAATTTTATTTATTTATTTGAGAGGTAGAGTTACAGACAGGGAGAGGGAGAGACAGAGAGAAAGTCTGCCTTCATTGGTTCACTCCTCAGATAGCCGCAATGGCCAGACCTGCGCCGATCCGAAGCCAGGTGCTTCTTCCTGGTCTCCCATGTGGGTACAGGGGCCCAAGCACTTGGGCCATCTTCTGCTGCTTTCCCAGGCCATAGCAGAGAGCTGGATTGTAAGAGGGGCAGCTGGGAGTAGAACAAGTGCCCATATGGGATGCCGGCGCTGCTGGCAGAGGATTAACCTACCGCGCCATGGAGCCGGCCCCTCTTCATACTTCTTAATGTACACATATAATTTTATGCATACCCACATTTATTATAAATAAAAATGTATATTGGCTACATATTTAAATGTTCCTACTACATGGTATGACTGATTAAAAGCACTTAAGAAATAATCTGTGTAGGGGAGAAAATGACAGTGGTGGCATTAGGAATATGAGAGGAAGGGTAGTGATGCAAGATACACTGCACACCCCACTATCTGTGAGAGATCTTGTTATAAGTTTGGTTAGCTTGGGAAACCTATGAGAAGAGAAAGCAAACCTTATTTATTGTTCTGTCACTTGTACCTAGCTGAGTGGGCAATGAGGCAGAGAGCTGGGCATTAGAAAAAGTTGAATTTTCAGATTGATAAATTTACATCTGTTGAGTTTGCAAATGCTAACTCAAGTAAGCTCAACGGTTAATGCCTCACTGCTGCAGGAAATCTGATTTTGTTGGCTGAGTGTCAGGGCCCCCTATCCTGACAGAACAGATGCTGTCAATGGGGGAATAAATGTGGGATAGGAACAAATGTAGGCTGTGCCGGAACCCTGGTGCAAACTGCCATGGTTTTGTAAAACCCGTTCTTGGCAGGAGGTGTTGCCTTCTGTAGTGATGTAGAAAAAAGCTAGAGGAGTCCATGAGAGCTGCAGGGAGGAGACCTGCCCTGAATGAACACAAAAAGGGCATGTTTTCACAGTGTAATTAAAAATGCAAATCCTTTCAGCAAATAAAGGCTGTTGCCCTGGAGGAAGTCCTTGAAGTTACTTCTTATAGCTGCATGGTGACTTTCCTCTAATTTACCTAGGAGTCATGAATTTCAAAACATGCTAAACTTTCAAAAATATCTTTATGGTTAGGAGCCAACTAGGTGTAGACAGTCTGTGGGCCACAAGACAAATCTGTGTTGGTCAGTAAAGTTTTATTTTTAAGTAAAGTTTTATTTTTATTTATTTTTTTTTAAAGATTTTTTTTATTTACTTGAAAGAGTTACACAGAGAGAGGAAGAGTGGTAGAGAGAGAGAGGTCTTTCATCCTCTGGTTCACTCTCCAGATGACTGCCACGGCCGGAGCTGTGCCGATCCGAAGGCAGGAGCCAGGAGCTTCTTCCAGGTCTCCCATGCGGGTGCAGGGGCCCAAGGACTTGGGCCATCTTCTGCTGCTTTCCCAGGCCATAGCAGAGGGCTGGATCGGAAGTGGAGCACCCGGGACTAGAACTGGTACCCATATAGGATGCTGGTGCTTCAGGCCAGGGCATTAACCTACTGCGCCACAGTGCTGGCCCCTAAAGTTTTATTTTAAGTCAGCCATGTTCTTTTCAGGCCACAGCAGCAGAGTTGAGTTGTTGTTAAAGAAAGTACTTGGGTCATAAAGCTTAAAATACTTTCTGCCCCTTCACTGAAAACACATGGCATATCTCTGAGCCAGCTAAGCTTGTAGCTATAGTATGAATACTTCTTTCTTTTTCCTCAGTTAGATGACTCTTAGATGATTACATGGGGAAGCTTTTATGAGAAAGTATAGTACAATGGCAGTAACATTGGTTCAAATCTTGGCTTAGCCATTGGCAAACTGTGTGAGTGGGTAAGTATCACTTCTCCTTACCCTAGACTCTTTGCAAGGTAGGGCTCCTCATAGTACTAGCTCAAGGAATTTTTCTGAGAAATAAGTAATAAATGTCTAGTATGTGACAGGTGTTCAACAAATAAATATTAACTGTTTTCATTTCAGACTTACTTTTCTTTGAAATCTGAAGTAAAGGAAAAGGCAAAAGGAAATATTGCAAGATTGTTCATCATGTCGGAAGTTGAATCTTCCCTTATTCTTAGCCTCTGGCCATATTGATTTTGTTAGTGCTGGTCTAGTTTTCTTCTTTAAAGATGTTTGTGCCAAGTACAAGAATGTTACTTTGCTGTAAACGTCATTGGATGTGGCTGGCTGGCTGTTTAATCTGTTTATTTTTCATGCATTGATTTAGTGAATTTCAAGTCTAGGTTTTATTAGACTGCTTATGGTATCCTGGATGATTGTTATACAAAAGAATTTTCTAGTGCTGTGAGACCACATGCTTCTGGATTTCAAACTCACTGAGATTAAATTGCATTCTTTATATGCTTTAATCAGATTGCAAGCATAATGAAGTTTAAATTTATGTTTGTCTTGTGGAAAAGGCTATTGAATAGATCAGACATAATTTTAAATTGACTCTGTATTTTCACACAAGTTAATTTACTCACTTCACTGAGCTATTTAGCTTTTAAGTTATTGCATATAGTTGGTTTCTGTGTTGATTTATGGTGTTGTAGATTTTACGTGATCTTTGGTTTACATGATAATGAACTAGTGACTTCTGGTAACATTTTTATAGATGTTAGAGCTGAAGATATGCTAGAGCTATGAATAATTTTCTGCAGAATTCTTGTTTGCTTTTCTTAGACGCCCCCTTCAGTGCAGTCTGACTAAGCAAATCATGTGTTCATTCTTGGTGTTTCACAGCATCCAGCCTTCCTTTCTTTGTGGATTGTGCTGCCCATTAGGCTTTCAACTAGTCCTACACTGAGGAAAATGAACTTCTTATATCTTAGTGAATGTTAGTCATTGTCTGTCTCCTTGTATCCTGCTTTCAGATTTTTTTGGTCTTCCTTGAAAGCCAGTTAATTTGTAAAGTCACTTAGTAGAAGAACTCTGTTATATAATTTCTCAAACATCCTGATACTCGTCAACAATCTTTTCTGACTTAGGAGAGAACTGAAAAAGAAATACAGTAAACCAGAACCTTTTGTGGTGGTCTGGGTCTGCATTGAACGTTTCAGGGAAATCGGTTGTCCCTGCTGAAGACAGCTGAAGAAGGTACTCTGTGGAGAAGGCAGGTGGCATTTTGGATCCTGTGGTCTAGGCTGTTACTAGGCTGGCTCTGTAATGTTATCTATATAGTAGTGTTACATGACTATACTATAATGTTAGTAACCCAGTCTCCATTTTCTCCCCACAAAGATGTCCCTGACCATTTATCAGCTGTCTGCCTTTGCCTTCATTTCTGTATTCTTCCTCTTGTGCTAACTCTGAAGAAAGAATGTTTCCTCTTTCCAAGATTCTTGTTGTATATGGAAACATCTGATTTATATAAAATAAGTTGCCAACTTTTGGGTACCTGTTAGTGTAACATAAGCTACACCTGTTTATTATTATAATTTTATGTAATTATCTATTTAAGAATATTGGTAACTATATTTTGTAATTTTAGAGACGGTTCATGCTATTTGGAAGCAGATGTATACACATAACATATTTTTTGGTATAATATATTAGTAACATTTTTCATGTTAACTTTTTTCTTTAAAAAAGTCAAACATATACAGATTATACATATTTGTTGGGTAATTTGTGATCTTTCATTACATGTATACATTATATAATGTCCAGTTGGTATAAATATCTTTGTTTTTTCAAGCATTTAACCTTTCCCCTTACAGTGAAAACACCAAAGAATCCTGTCTTCTAGTTTTTTTAATACAAGAATATACCATAAATTAATATTATTTTCATCCTACTGTGCAGTAGAATCCCAGAATGTCTTATTCCTATCTATCTATAACCTAGTGCTTGAAAACCAATCTTTGCAATCCCTCCCTCTCCTCTTCCCTCCTCAGCCCCTGGTAATCACAATGATATTTTTAACATGTATGAGATAACCTGTTTCCATACTTAACCAGACCCCAATTTTCAAATAGCTAAGAGTTCTGTGGCCACCAGAGATCCCTCTTACCCAGAAAGGGTAATCTATAAAAAGCACAATTAACTTCCTTGGTATTGGCCTTAAAAATGAAGCAGCTTCAGTAGTAAGGCTTTTTTTCATAGTATGGCAGTTCTGCTGTGCTTAGATTTGACTCAGCTCTTTGATTCTTCTTTCCAGAGCATTTATTGGTTGTCACCTAACCTCATTTTTTTCTTGATAACTTCAAGCATTTAATTTAATTTTTGTATATATTTGTGGGGTGCTTGTGATACTTTTGTTCAGGTATACAAAATGTAATGATCAAGTCAGTGTAATAAGCATTTTATCATCTCAGACATTTCTTGACTATTAATTTATTTTTGGTCCTTAGTAATCAATTATTTTCCCTCTGCTTGTTTTCTTGCCTTTCTTCAACTGTTGCTTGGTTTTCTTGCCAGCTGTTAGCTCCAGCTGTTTTATTTCCTGCCTGTCTACTATCTACCCTGTGATATATTTCTTTCTTGTTTTACTCCTTTCAGAGGCTGTTGCATTCTTGTTTTTTACTCCATCTATTTAGCAAACTTCAAACCAGGGTTAGTTTAACTGTACAGCTTCTCCATGCCTAGGCCTGTGATGCCTAGTGCCATACAACCTGAGCTGGGACCTGTTCTTCCGCCTCCTTTTACTCCATAGTAGCATCATCAGCTGTTAATCATCCTCTCATTTTTTTTTTTTTTTTCAAATAATTCTCAAGATGAAATACTTATGGCCTGGTAAAAAGCTAAGATTCACTGGTAGTAAGTGAAAGGTGAGCCTATGCATTACACCTTTGGTATTGGGAACACCTAACACTTGTAAATTTCATACTTTCTCAATTTAGAAGGTATTTACAATAGCTCATAGGAAATACCTATAGAATAATAAAATTCCTCATTGAAGCTTTTCTCTTTTGTCAGTATATAATGTGGGGAAATGGAATAATAGAGGGAGTTATTAGTTTTCTTTGGTTGCTGTAATGTGTACTGTGAACTTAGTAATACAGAAACACGTTTCTTACTGTTTTTTTTCTGTATCTTGTGAGTTTCAAATGGATCTCAGTGGGGTAAAAGGATGGGATCTTTAGTGCTTTGGTCCTTTCTGGATGCTCTAGGAGTAAATCCTTTTCCTTGTTCTTTTTAGTTTCAGAGGGCAACCATGTTGACCTATTTCTCTGTTTTCAAAAACAACAGCAGTGGTGTGAAGATCGAGGTTTTCCTGATATTGTATCTCTCTGACCTCTTCTGCTTCCTTTTGCCACTGTTAAGGATCCTTGGGGTTACTTTGAGTCTACCTGGATAATCCAGGATAGTCCTGAGAGCTGATTAGCTACCTGATCTTTCCTTTTCATGTACACCAACAAACTCACATGATGTGGACATTGACACGTGGACATCTTGGGGGAATTTATTAGGCTACCACAGGGGCTGACCATTATCCCTGCAAAGTTGCTCTCTTTAAGTCATAGCTGTATATACACTGCTTTTGTAGTGGCCAAAAGGAAAACAGGAAATAATGCTTGTGTCATGCTGCTTCTTTATTCACGATAGTGAATACCAAGCTGTAGCAGGGCTGTCACAGTACAGTCAATCCTTATGATCATTTCCGTTGTTCTGGGATCTGCTGTACTGGAGGTTGGGACTATATGGTTAATAAAAGTAGTTAAAAATGAATAATTCAATAACTAACCCCTTTATCTTTTAGTTGCTGTTTGAGTTATTTTCTTAAAATATTTGATTATAGTATAACTTTTAGTATAAAACTGTGTTAAATTCCCTATACTTACAGCTTTAATCCACGTATAAAAGTCAAGCAAAATACTAAGGCCAAAAAATAACAAAAACTTGAAATAAATAGCGCTTGTTTCATTGAATGGATGGCACTTGTTTTAGTTTGTTGTGCTGGTAACTCCAGTGGGTTGTGTGATTCTGGGCTTCTGCTGGATTTGATTAGCTTCTGCTAATCTTTGCTAATGTAGTTCCATGTCCCTTTGCTTGGTCTCAGTGCACTCTTTATTATGTCACTGAATTCGGGTGGTAGGTTTGTTGTAAGATAGTCATCCACTTGATTCAGAATGCAAATAAATATTTTTGAAAGGCAGATATGAAATTATGGTTTTTAGAATGAAACCTTGATACCTCTTGATTACATCTGTTTCAGGGCTTTGAAGACTATTAATTTAACAACTGTGACAATAAGTAGAATTTGGTTTTGGGTTTCATTACTCTGCATCAGTTTTCCTTTCTTTTCTTTTTTGTTTATTTGTTTGCATCAGTTTTCTTCATGGGCTATATCTCATGGCCAAGATTGTCTATGAACTACTTTAATGGTTCAGATTAGGATTAACAGTAAGACTTTAGTATTAAGGTGCTGCTTCCCTTATAATATATTTCATCACAAATATTTAGTAGTATTAAGAAATACCAGGTATGGATGGGATTTTATAACTCCATGTTGAGCTAAATACTTTTTTTTTTTTGGGTATGGAATACGTTTTTCTTAGTTTCATTCCACTTCATTGTGGTGTTGAATTTATGTATGAATGAAACAGTTTTGATACATTTTTAGAAATTGCTTGCATGGACCATGTCCAAAAAATGGACAGGGAAGGATATGGCTATGTTAAATGTCTCTCCTACTTTTTAATATTTTTTTGTGATTACGATTGATGTATTTAAAACACTCAATCTTACTCAAATTACTCCATGCTTTATTTGATAACACTGTTATCATATTTTATAAAACCATATTGGTTTTTTTATTTAAGCATAGTAAAGTACTACATGCCATTGCTTACTTATGAAAAAAAAATAGAGCTTAGTGCCTACTTGAGAAATTTATTTACATTACTCTATTTACCTCATTAAGTTGGGCATGAGTGCCTGTTGAAGCAAAAGCATAGAGTTTAGGAAAATGGTTTATCTTGTTGTCAAAAAGGAGTTCTAAGTTTGCTTTCAATGATTACCATGTATTCTTCTTTGCTTAAATTTTAATTGAAGTGATATGAAGAATCTTAAGAAGTAGAAGATTAAATAAAGAAAAGTAATTCAATTGCGACCGATGTGCTGTTGAGATTCTGTGTAACAAGACCTAACTCAGTACTTTACCATGAACTTTATTGATTGATTGATTGACAGGCAGAGTTAGTGAGAGAGAGAGAGAGAGACAGAGAGAAGGGTCTTCCTTTGCTGTTGGTTTACACCCCAAATGGCCGCCATGGCTAGCGCGCTGCAGCTGGCGCGCTGCACCGATCTGAAGCCAGGATCCAGGTGCTTCCTCCTGGTCTCCCATGTGGGTGCAGGGCCAAAGGACTCAGACCATCCTCCACTGCCTTCCCGGGCCATAGCAGAGAGCTGGCCCGGAAGAGGGGCAACTGGGACAGAATCCAGCGCCCAAACCGGGACTAGAACCGGGGTGCCAGCGCCGCAGGTGGAGGATTAGACAAGTGAGCCGCGATGCCGACCATGAACTTTATTTAAAAAGTAATACAAATAAAAAGTATAAAATGAAAGCAGTTTTATCATGACTTCAGATAACTTTTATTATGGAATATGATATGACCTCTATGGTCCTGGGTGGTGTTGTGCTTTATTTTTTTCCTGATAAAACAACAAAGCACATGTCCATCAAGAATGAGATCCTGTGAGACAGTTGACTGTTTCTCAGCTGTTGAATACTCAAAGCAGAGAAGTTGTACAGGAAGTCTGGATTCTGTTTTAATTGTTAGGAAAATAATTTTATGAAGGTACTTGGCAAAAGGGGAAAATGGAATTAGAAATTGTATGAAAAACATTGAAATGCATGTGTAGTATTTTTATAATATGCACTTCCTATGAACTTTTTGAAGACCACTTGTATATATACTTCTGTGTTTCTCTAAACTTTAAAAAATACATATTTATGGGATACAGTGTGATAGTAGTGAGTGAGACCAAGTCAGCTAGCATTTCCAGTGCACACATTTTTTAGAAATTCGTTAATGCTCATCAATGTCACTTATCTATGAAAATCAAAATGACATTTCAATAAATGTATAAAATGAGTATGGATCAAATAAAATAAATCAGTGTTTCCCTCTGCTGGCATTACCCTTTTGCATGAGCTCCTCTCCTCTCACTGTTCATAGGATATATAGTAGGTTATTGTAAACTGTAGTCACCTTAAGGTGTTATATGGCACTAGAACTTTCCCCTTGAATTTAGCTTTGTTTTGGATTGATTAGCCAACTTTCCTCTGTTTCCCTCACCCTGTTGCTTCCATCCCTACCCCTTTCCTAACTTGTCCCAGTCACTGTTATACATATTGTACATTCACGCTGACTGTGGACACCTCCTTTCTTCAGTTTTTTTTTTTTTTTTGCCTCCTTCCCCCAGTTTATTTTGTATGATAATAGCTATCTTGGGACTGAAGTCATACTATGGTTATCTTTGATTCTGAACTTTCTACGTGGCTGTTACTGTTAACTTTTCAAGACTTTAAAGACTAGCTTTCCTTAAGTGTAAGGTTTCCTTCATTCAAAATGCTTAGGGTTTGGTGACATTATTTTCCTGTCATTGTGTTGTCTTCCTTGATTACTGATTAGAGCTCCTTTGATAGCTGGGAGGCTCAAAAAAATGTGTGTACCATTGTATTGTGGAAAGAAGGATTCTAGAGAGAGAAAGGACCAAGTGTAAATTTGGATGTGTTTTCCTTTAGACATTTCAGCAGCCTTGGTGGTGGTACTTAAATGTATTTTGGCCTCTGCTTTTTGGGGAAAGGATAAGAAAAGATCATCAGATAAAATATATTATAAGAAGTGAAATTTACTGCTTAGGTTAGAGAGTTGTATACTCAAATTTCCTATAATAAACGTTATGTGGAAGCACAGTATGTTAGTGTTATGGGAGATGTAACTAAGAATGGAAAGCAGGGCATAAATTGTTATTAATCATTAAGTAAATTTATATTGTTCAGTAAAACACATTTGAAAAATCAAAGTTTTGATTTCCTGCTCATTAGAAATGAACATGTTTGATGTTTATTTTCTCTAAGACTTCTCAGGCACAGTGCTAACAGTTGGATTGAATTGGTTGTTCCTGATTTTCTTAAAGTATTTAAGGAATGAAGGCCTACATATATTTAAATTAAGAATTATAAGCGGCCAACGCCCAGGCTCAATAGGCTAATCCTCCACCTAGCGGTGCCGGATTCTGTCCCCGTTGCCCCTCTTCCAGGCCAGCTTTCTGCTGTGGCCCAGGAATGCAGTGGAGGATGGCCCAAGTGCTTGGGTCCTGCACCCCATGGGAGACTAGGAGAAGCACCTGGCTCCTGCCTTCGGATCAGCGCGGTGCGCTGGCCGCAGCACACTGGCCACGGCGGCCATTGGAGGGTGAACCAATGGCAAAGGAAGACCTTTCTCTCTGTCTCTCGACTCTCTCTCACTGTCAACTCTGCTTGTAAAAAAAAAAAATTATAAGCAAGTCATAGCCATCAGTCCTTTTGGGTCTGTCATTACTGTATATGGGTAAAAGTTCATTTGCTAAATCTGACCCATTTACTAGTATATTAATGTTGAGAACCAGATGTGAAACAGAAGTAACATTTCCTTAACTCCCAATGCTAACCCATCCTGATTTGCCATAATCACTTTAAAGTGGGCATAATAAAAGTTCTACTAGAAAGCAAACCATTTGACCTTAGTTTTAGACATATTCAGTCAAAGTTGCAGAAGGGAACATTTCCTTGTTGACTTCTTTTGAAAGTACTGTCATAACAGGAAAAGTTTATCCATAGTACATAGTAAAACTTAATTTTTTTAATTTTTCAATTCAGAGGAGTTAACTATATGATGTCCGTGGGCATTTACTTCTCCAACAATCCTTGCAGCAGATTTTTCAAATGATTATTGAATCCTTATGACCTTCTTATTAAAAAAAGCTCAACTGGGGCTGGCGCTGTGGTATTGCAGGTAAAGCCACTGCCTGCAAGTGCCAGCATCCCATGTGGGTGCTGGTTTGAGTCCTGGCTGCTCCACTTCCGATCCAGCTCTCTGCTATGGTCTGGAAAAGAAGTAGAAGATGGCCCAAGTCCTTGGGCCTCTGCATCCGCGTAGGAGGCCCGGAGGAAGCTCCTGGCTCCTGGCTTCGGATTGGTGCAGCTCTGGCTGTTGGTGCCAACTGGGGAGTGAACCAGCAGATGGAAGACCTTTCTCTCTCTCTCTCTCTGCCTTTGCTTCTCTTTGTGCGTAACTCTTTCAAATAAATAAATAAACCTTTAAAAAAAAAAGGCTCAACTGTGTCAGAATGATGGGTAATTATTAGTTGCTGTTGACTTTTTTTCTTTTTTTGACAGGCAGAGTGGACAGTGAGAGAGAGAGACAGAGAGAAAGGTCTTCCTTTGCCGTTGGTTCACCCTCCAATGGCTGCCACGGCTGGCGCGCTGCGGCTGGTGCACTGCGCTGATCCGAAGGCAGGAGCCAGGTGCTTCTCCTGATCTCCCATGGGGTGCAGGGCCCAAGCACTTGGACCATCCTCCACTGCCTTCCTGGGCCACAGCAGAGAGCTGGCCTGGAAGTGGGGCAACCGGGAAAGAATTCAGTGCCCCGACTGGGACTAGAACCCGGTGTGCCGGTGCCGCTAGGTGGAGGATTAGCCTGTTGAGCCGTGGCGCCGGCTTGCTGTTGACTTCTACACTTACTATGTAGTAAATTTAAACAGTTTCAGATGAACTAAACATAATTTAAGAATTTTTGAATTATCCCTTATTCTAGGAACTTGAGTTTTCTGTTTATGAGCCAAACATGCAATTCTTTCTTTGCTTCACTCCGTAATACCACCCACTTCTTTCTTCATCCCTCTGCCAGAAACAATGAAGAGTTAATTTTGGCATTATAGGATTGTATGCTTACCTTACCCATGGGAGACCAGGATAAGTACCTGGCTCCTGCCATCACATCAGCGCGGTGCACTGGCCGCAGTGCGCCGGCTGTGGCGGCCATTGGAGGGTGAACCAACGGCAAAGGAAGACCTTTCTCTCTGTCTCTCTCTCACTGTCCACTCTGCCTGTCAAAAAAAAAAAAGACTTGTAGAAATTTTAATATAGTGACTGAAAAATATTTAAAAAATTCTGAGGAAGCACTAGAAGTTTGAAGAAAGGTATTTAGTGAATAGAAATAGTTTTAAAGGTGGATTCTGGCAGTAAAATTTGGCAAGATAGCCTTGATCATTGAAAATTCAATAACTTAATATGGAGATGTGAGAAAAATAGGGTGAGAAAGGGGGATGAAGGTTAGGTTCCAATGTGTGCTAATCACTTTTAATCTGTATCATTTCATTTTCTGAATAAGATTGCCAGACCCAGGAATTAAGGAAATACTTTAATTTTTTTATTTTTAAAAACCCATTAAATTTTTATTAAAAATTGTTTTTATTTTATTTGAAAGACAAGACAGAGACAGAGATCTTTTTTTTATAGAAAACATTTATTTAATAAATATAAATTTCAAAAATACAACTTTTGGATTATAGTGGTTCTTCCCCCCATAACCACCCTCCCACCCGCAAACCATCCCATCTTCTACTCCCTCTCTTATACCATTCTTCATTAAGATTCATTTTTAATTATCCTTATATACCACAGATAAACTAGGCATATACTAAGTAAAGATTACAACAGTTTTACCCACACAGATACACAAAGTATAAAGTAATGTTTGAAGACTAGTTTTACTGTTAATTCTCATTGTACAACACATTTAAGGACAGAAGTCCTATATGGGGAGCCAGTGCACAGTGACTCCTGTTGTTGATTTAACAATTGACACCAACTCCGACCTTATTTAGACAAGGCCATAATCAAAATGGAAGTTCTCTCTTCCTTTCAGAGAAAAAACCTCCTTCTTTGATGGTCCCTTCTTTCTGAAACTGGGATCTCACTCACAGAGATCTTTCATTTAAGTCATTTTTTTTTTTTGCCACAATGTCTTGGCTTTCCATGCCTGAAATACTTTCATGGGCTTTTTAGCCAGATCTGGATGCCTTAAGGGCTGATTCTGAGGCCAGAGTACTGTTTAGGGCATTTGTCATTCTATCAGTCTGCTCTGTATCCCGCTCCCCATGTTGGACCGTTCTCTCCTTTTTAATTCTATCAATTATTATTAGCAGACACTGTTCTTATTATGTGATCCCTTTGACACTTATCTTTATGTTCAGTTAGTGTGTGCTGAACTGTATATCTCTTCCATGTCTTATTCCCACTCTTATTTTTAACAGGGATCAATTTTCAGTTGGATTTAAACACTTAAGAATAATTGTGTGTTAACTAAAGAGTTCAACCAATGGTATTAAGTAGAGAAAGAAAATACTAAAAAGAATAAAATAGTAAGCTGTTCCTCGACAGTCAGGACAAGGGCTGATCGAGTCATTGCTTCTCATGGTGTCCGTTTCACTTCTACAGGTTTTCTTTTAGTTGCTCAGTTAGTTGTCACAGATCAGGAAGAACATATAATATTTGTCCCCTTGGGACTGGCTTCTTTCACTTAGCATGATGTTTTTCAGATTCTTCCATTCTGTTGCAAATGACCGGATTTCATTTTTTTTTTATTTTTACTGCTGTGTAGTATTCTATAGAGTTCATGCCCCATATTTTCTTTATCCAGTCTACTGTTGATGGGCATTTAGGTTGATTCCATGTCTTAGCTATTGTGAATTGAGCTGCAATAAGCATTGAGGTGCAGATAGCTCTTTTATTTGCCAATTAATTTCCCTTGGGTAAATTCTGAGGAGTGGGATGGCTGAGTTGTGTGGTAGGGCTGTAGTCAAATTTCTGAGAAATCTCCAAACTGTCTTCCATAGTGGCTTTACCAGTTTCCATTCCCAAAAACAGTGGGTTAGTGTGGCTTTTTCCCTACATCCTCGGCCAGCATCTGTTGTTAGCTGATTTCTGTATGTAAGCCATTCTAACTGGCATGAGGTGAAACCTCATTGTGGTTTTGATTTGCATTTCCCTGATGGCTAGTGATCCTAAACGTTTTTTCTTGAGTCTGTTGGCTGTTTGGATTTCCTCTTTTGGAAAATGTCTGTTTAGGTCCTTGGCCCATCTCTTAAGTGGGTTGTTTGTTTTGTTTTTGTGGAGTTTTTGATCTCTTTGTAGATTCTGGTTATTAATCCTTTATTGGTTGCATAATTTGCAAATATTTTTCCCATTCTGTTAGTTTCCTCTTCACTTTCCTGACTGTTTCTTTTGCAGTACAGAAACTTCTCAATTTGATGCAATCCCAGTTGTTAATTCTGGCTTTGACTGCCTATGCCTCCGGGGTCTTTTCCAAGAAATCTTTGCCTATGCCTATATTTTCCAGGGTTTCTCCAATGTTCTCTAATAATTTGATGGTGTTGGGTCATAGATTTTGATCTTTAATCCATGTTGAGTGGATTTTTGTGTAAGATAGGGATCTTGCTTCGTACTTCTGCATGTGGAAATCCAATTTTCCCAGCACCATTTGTTGAATAGACTGTCCTTGCTCCAGGGGTTGGTTTTAGCTCCTTGATCAAATATAAGTTGGTTGTAGATGTTAGGATTGATTTCTGGTGTTTCAATTCTGTTCCATTGGTCTATCCATCTGTTTCTGTACCAGTACCATGCTGTTTTGATTATAACTGCCCTGTCGTATGTCTTGAAATCTAGTATTGTGATGCCCTCAGCTGTGTTTTTGTTGTCCAAGAATGAGGTCTCCTGTGCTTCCTTATGAATTTCAGCATCCTTTTTTCCAGATTGGAGAAGAATGTCTTTGGTATTTTGATTGGTATCGTGTTAAATCTGTAAGTTGCTTTTGGAAGAATGGACATTTTAATGATACTGATTCTTCTAATCCATGAGCATGGAAGATTTTTCCATTTTTTGGTATCCTTTTCTATTTCTCTCTTTAAGGTTTTGTAATTCTCATTGTAGAGATCTTTAACATCCTTGGTTAAGTTTATTCCAAGGTATTTGATTGTTTTTGTAGCTATTGTGAATGGGATTGATCTTAGAAGTTCTTTCTCAACCGTGGCATTGCCTGTATACACAAAGGCTGTTGATTTTTGTGTTTATATCCTGCTACATTGCCAAACTCTTCTATGAGTTCCAATAGTCTCTTAGTAGAGTTCTTTGGGTCCCCTAAATAAAGAATCATATCATCTGCAATAGGGATAGTTTGATTTCTTCCTTCCCAATTTGTATCCCTTTGATTTCTTTTCCTTGCCTAATGGTTCTGGCAAAAACTTCCAGGACTATATTGAATAGCAATGGTGAGAGTGGGCATCCCTGTCTGGTACCGGATCTCAGTGCAAATGCTTCCAATGTTTCCCCATTATTCTAATGCTGGCTGTGGGTTTGTCATAAATTGCCTTGATTGTGTTGAGGAATGTTTCCTTCTATACCCAATTTGCTTAGAGAGGGTGTTGGGCCAAACACCCACCCCAGGTGATACTTGAGATGTGTCATGTGTTTTATGTTTGACAGAGATTCTGAGAACAGTGTCTTTAAAGAAAAAAAAATTTTTTTTCCTGTCTACTTGAAATAAACTCCTATCTGCTGGATCAGTCCCCGAATACCTGTGGCTGTGGCTGGGCTGGTCAGAAGCTATGAATTGGGAACTCAATACAGGTCTCCTATGTGGGTGGCAGTAACCCGATTACTTGAGCCATCTTCTGCTTCCTCCCAGGGTTTGCATTGGTAGGAAGCTGGAATCAGAAGTTGGAGCTGGGAATTGACCCCAGCCATTACATAATGGGTTATAGGTGTATCCCAACCACTGAGCCAAACACCCAGTTCTCTGAGAGCAATTTTGGTAGCACAATGAAGAAACTAGGAATGTTCAAAGTAGTGCCTTTTTGTTCTAAATCCATACTTCTCAGAAGTACAGTCTGCTGTATTACCGATCAAGGAGGGGAGGGTGGTTGCTAGAGTGGGTCTTGTGGGTTCTTTTCCTCAGCTTAGTATAGAAATAAAAATCTGGGAAACAATTGGCAGAGGCAGAAGCTATTATTAGAAAAGAAATTTTTATTTGATTGGCAAATGACAGAGAGTGCATCTGGATCTAGAGGAGACCAGACAGAATGCCCGAATGGGACACTGGCTTTAGGAAGTGTCCTAGGTTTTCAAGGCATTACTGTTTTTTTCCATGGAATCATTCTGTGCGGGTACCCATTGTATGGGGTTTCACATGTATGTATGTTGATTGACTTGGGGCTCATAGAGATAGTGGGGGGTCACCTGGAGGCAACCTGTCTTTTTAGGGGTTCAGCCCCCTCCTTTACTGGTTCTGGAAGACTGCAACTAACTTGAAGGTGTGATTTAAAACCACAAGGGTCACACAAGATAGCTGGAATCTCTTAGAGCCTGTCTGCGTGTTCCCAGGGTCAACCCCTTCCCTTGCCAGCTCTGGGTGAAAGAGTGCACCCACCCTGAAGGTGTGATTTAAAGCTGTAATGTTGCACATGCAGCACAAGAAGCTATTATAGTGGGGGAGTTGCCAAGCTGGTCTGGAGACAGGCTTTCTAGCCACAGCTCACAGCTTGCTTGTGAAGGACATTTTACCTATGTCTGAAGGGGCCCGCAGAGCCCTCAGCCTCGCTGGATGGCCTGATAATGACAGTAATGGTGCATAAACTGTAGATCACATTGCTGTTTAACTTTCTAAACTGTTAATTTCTGTCCCCCCTCCCCACCCAAGGATGTTGGACTAGTTCCCTTTCTTGCTCTAAATTTCTGATGCTGTGGGGGGTATTCTTTACTCCTTACAGTTCTATTGGCTCACTTGTTATTGAATGAGGTGGTCTAAATATAGTATTGACTAAGCACATATGTGCTGTTGTGATGGAAATAGGTATGAAGCCCCTATTTAGATAACACATTTGAAGAAAATGGGCAATTCTTTTTTGAATTACCTTCCCACTTGGAATGGTTGCACTATCAGGTAAAATAGTGTGGTTCATTTATGTTTTGTTTGTGAAAACAAGCAAACACAAACCAGGGATTACAGGCTAATAAATAGATTCTTTTCCATTACTAGTGTCACTGGTAGAATAAAAATTGATCATTGTCAGTGCATATCAGGAACCAAGGCTTAAAACTTAGGGAACAGAGATTAGGGAAAAGGATCTTCCTATGAGATCCTGATGAAAGTGAAGGAAAAGCAAAAGTATCGTCTAGGTCAGTAGTTTTAAAATTTTTTGAATGTTTATAAAAATTATATGCATTTCTATCCTCATGTTGTACATATTTTTCTTACACATTTCTGTGAAATACTCTTGCCTATTTGGTTGGCATCATGTTCCATTACTTCTTTCCTGTTTAGGTCAATGCCTTGTTTTAAGAATTCCTTAAAATGTTTCAGTAGGTCTGCTGGTTTCCTTTCCTTCTATGTGAAACAGTCTGATTTCCATTGGCTAGAATATCTTTGAATTTCTGCATTATGCCTCAAGGAAACTCAAGTCACAAAATGATTGAAACATAGGGATCCTCTTTATCTTTTTGTCTCCCAGTTTCATGGAGAAGACTTCACTATGGTGCATGCCTCAATGCAAAGTGGAAGCTGGGTGTTCTTTGCATGTGTCCCTGTGCCTGCTTGGCAGAGGAGGTGAATAGTACCAGATTTGGGGAAAGATCTGGTACTGTTTCTTTTTCTGCCTTTATTTCCATTGTAGCCAGATCCCATCATGTACCATAGCAGTAGTTTTGAGAAAACTACTCAAATGGAGGAGAATGTTACAAATAACCAAACCACTAGGTGGAAGATCGATCTGTGGTCCCAGAGCTGTAGGGGATACTTAACATTTGAGAATGTCTGTGCATTAAGAATCTCCTATTTGCGGATACCATGGGTTTTCCAGTGTTGAATGTATTATATTTCTTTTTTAAGATTTATTCATTTGAAAGGCAGAGTTAGAGAGAGAGAGAGAGAGAGAGACAGAGAAGAGAGAGATTGTCCATCTGTTGGTTCACTCCCCAAATGGCTACAGTGGAGGGAACTGGGCTGGTCAAGAGCCAGAAGCCAGGAGCTTCTTCTGGGTCTCCCATGAAGGTGCCTCCATTGCTTTCTCTGGCTCATTGGCAGGGAGCTGGATCTGAATGGAAAAGCCAGGACTTGAACTGGCACCTATATGGGATGGTGGTGTTGCAGGTGGCAGCTTTACCTGCTATGCCACAATGCCAGTCCATTGGTTTCCTTTTTAAATTCCTTTTCAATTGCTTAAAAAGTTTACTGTTTTGAAGTGTTTCATAGTTGTGCTGTCATTTAATAAAGGAAAAATGGACTTAATTGAATATATAAATGGAATTGTGAATCACTGGGTAGTAAATTTTATCTTAATTGGGCATATCATTTTGAGGAGAAAAATATTTGATTTTACTGTAAATACAGATATATTATATACCTAATAAAATTGCATTAAATGGTCCAGGTTTAAAATTATATATCATGCTACACTACAACATTGACCTCAGATTTGACACAGAAAGGAAGGAAGAAATAGCACCTTGAGGTTGCTTTTAAAAATTGAAGTTCTCAGGATAGACATTTAGCCTAGCAGTTAAGATGTTTGTGTCCTATGGCTGAGTATCTGAATTTGATACCTGACTCCTGCTCCTGACTCTGGCTTCCTGCTAATGCAGCTCTTGGTGTGGAATGCATTTGCTGGTATTACTTTCCTTGACATTGTCTCCTAAGAATCTACAATGATTTGAGAATGCATCTTAAAAAAAACGAGTTAAGTACTTGAATAAAATGAATTTTGAATTGTGATCATTAGTGACTCTAGTAAAAACTTCAACATAAAATGAAAATATTTTAAATAAGCTTATTCTTTAAAAGTATATTCTTTTGTAAGATAGATCATGGAAATGAAAATGGATTTGCATAGATTGCAATTTAAAGCTCATTTCTTTGTTTTTACTAAGGTTAGCTTTTATGTAAAATTTTAGTGGATTTTTAAATTAAATTATATAATGGAGAAGCAAGCTTTCTTCATAGACCTGAAACAGGCAGAGGAATCTACGGTAACAATATGCCAATTCTCCAAAGCAAATTTGTGTCCTGGGGGAACAAATGTAAAAGTGTCACAACAGTGGTAGTGGGGCTGAATTTTAAAAATAGGGTTCCTCAGTTTGTCTTAAATCCTAAATCTTGTCTCTCCCTTAGGTACTTAAAATTATGTAAAAGTAATCATAGTCATTGAATAGGGATAAGAAGAAAAAAACGCTCAAGTTTCTTATACTATAGTTTTACAAGACTGCTTAATGGTTCTTTCAGAAATACTGCTTAGGACTAGATGACAAAATGCTTTCAGTTATTAAGTAAATTAGGTGCTCTATCTTCATCTTAGGTCCAGGAAAAATATTTGTAGCCTTAATTTCACTTCAGCTGCTGAAATGAAATACAATATTTTGACTGTAGTTTGGGAAATTTGACAACCTCACATTAAATCTGAGAGTTATTCTGTATTTAATACATGTCAGTTTACTTTTGTATTGGAAAATACATTGCTAACAGCGATTTTTGATACTTGTTCATGCATTTTTTTATCATGTAAACACTACAATGGTTTATCTGCCTCTAAATTTTTTTAAGATTTATTTATTTTATTTGAAAGGCAAAGTTACAGAGAGAGAGAAAAAAAGACAATAAAAGAGAGAGAGAGGGAGAGAGATTCTTTACCTGTTGGTTCACTCCATAGATGGCCACAATGTAAATTTTTTTTATTAAACCAATGCTGCAGTTCCATCATTTAATTTCCCATGGTATGTTTTGCACAATACTTGGTGAAGAAGTTAGTAAATGAATTGGAAGATTAGCTTAGGTAGTTCTGTAAAGAATTTTACATTTTTGATGAATTCGGACTTTCGTTTTTTAAGGAAATTTAAATGGTTACTCATTTTTTTATTGAATTATAGATGCCTGCAAAACTGACTGGAGTAGTTTGCAATTTTATTCCTTTTTAAAAAAATTTTTTTGACAGGCAGAGTTAGTGTAAAATTTTTATTTATTATTTGAAAGACAGAGTTACAGTGAGAGGTAAAGACAGAGAGAGAGGTCTTCCATCCGATGGTTCACTCCCCAATTGGCCGCAACGGCTGGAACTGCATCGATCTGAAGCCAGGAGCAAGGAGCTTCCTCCCGGTTTCCCACATGGGTGCAGTGGCCCAAGGACTTGGGCCATCTTCCACTGCTTTCCCAGGCCATAACATAGAGCTAGATTGGAAGAGGAACAGCCGGGACTGGAACCGGTGTCCCTATGGGATGCTTTAACCCACTGTGCCACAGCGCTGGCTCCTGCAATTTTATTCCTAACTTCACAGCAAATTCTTATTTAAATTTAATTTATGGATATATTACCTTTAAAATGTTTAAATTAGGTATTTTACCTATATAAAAGTTCATAGGTCTCTACATTTTTAGATCTCATCATATTTTCTTTGGTTTCCTTTTTTTTTTTCCCTTTTGACAGGCAGAGTGGATAGTGAGAGAGAGAGAGAGACAGAGAGAAAAGTCTTCCTTTTGCCGTTGGTTCACCCTCCAATGGCAGCCATGGCTGGCGTGTTGTGGCCGGGCCGGCGCACCGCGCTGATCCGATGGCAGGAGCCAGGTGCTTCTCCTGGTCTCCCACTGGGTGCAGGGCCCAAGCACTTGGGCCATCCTCCACTGCCTTCCCGGGCCACAGCAGAAAGCTGGCCTGGAAGAGGGGCAACCGGGACAGAATCCGGCGCCCCGACCGGGACTAGAACCCGGTGTGCCAGTGCCGCTAGGTGGAGGATTAGCCTATTGAGCTGCGGTGCCGGCCCGGTTTCTATTTTTTATTCTCTTCTTGTCTATCATCATAAGCTTCTGTGTGTGCAGAACTGTTTGCCTTACATACCTCAACAGAGCGCAGCACAGTGTTCCTCATGAAGAAGTAAATTAACACGTGATTATACAATTTATTTTGTACTGTATATCCAATAATATATATTCTCCATTTTTTTCTTGTAATGTATCACCAGGAAGTTTGTTTTTGTCTTAAGTGTTGTCACAAGAGTAAGGTAAATGTAGGGCTTTAAAAATTCTTCCAAGTATATATTCATTTCTTTAGAAGTGTCTCTTCATACTAGTGACTTAGGAGATTCTTGTTTGAAAACCATTTTAATCTATTACTGTCTAGATCATTTTTATACTCATAATGGCTCTTAAAATACATTTATGGAACATCTACCATGTAACATGTTTATTTTCTCATCTCAACTATTTAAGTTTTAATAAACTTGAGTTATAGTAATTAGGGTTTGAATCTTTTGGTTCTCAGAGTTTTAAACAAAATAATATGGAAGAAATTATAGTTTAATGAATGTCATAGTAATGAAGATTAAATTGTGATAAGCTGTGTAAGTGCTGTGACATACTGGGTGGGAACATCTGTATTTATCATAATATACCTTGCACCAGTATCTTATCCATTGAGAATTTTAAAGATTGAGTGAATAAATAAATGAATATGAATGCCAACTACACAGGTTGGTAGAAAGTAATGAATTGCTTGATCAGGTGTGCTACCATCAGCATTTGAGTTGCTTCTTGATTAAAAACTTTAAGTTGATTTTAAGGATATGGGACACTTAATAAAGTGCTCTCAAACAATTGTTGAATAATAGATGCTGACTAATGGGCAGGGGATTTTTACTTCCACTTTTTTTTTTAAGGTTTTTTTATTTATTTATCTGAAAAGCAGAGTTAGAGAGAGAGAGGAGAGAGAGAGAGAGAGGGAGAGAGAGAGGTCTTTTTTCTATTGGTTTGCTCCTCAAGTGGCCACAAGTGCCAGAGGTAGGCCAGGCTGAAGCCAGGAGCCAGGAACTCTATCTGGGTCTTCCGCATGAGTGACAGGGCCCATGCACTGTAGCATCTTCAGCTTTAACCCGGGTGCAGTATCAGGAAACTTGGATTGGAAGTGGAGCCTCTGGGTTTGAGCGACACTCATAGGGGATGCCAGCTTTACAAAGGAGGGGGATTAACTTGCTGTGCCACAACACTGGCTCCTACTTCTGCTTTTGGGGTGCCAGCTCTTTTAGCTGTGATATTGGAGAGTCAAAGAGAAAGTGGGGTTAGGTACTAACCACTATAGATCTAATGATAAATATCACTTGTAGTCTTTGATATTACCTGTGGTTTCAGCTTCCAGTAAATAATTCATCTGTTGAGTTTTCTTACTGCTTATTGGAAGTCAACGTTTTGATTACTTGTTTTACACTGAGATGCATCCTGAGAAAAGGCAGTATGAAGGTGCATCTGTGCTGTAGAAATACATTTTCTCCAATAAAGTAGAAGTCAGATTTCATGTTCCTTTGGGGCCAGACAATAAAACCTTGTCTACTTTCCAATTCAGGCAAATATACCTAGACATCTGAGACTGGATATCATGTGATGAGTATGGACATTGATTACTAACAGGAGTGGAAGGAGGAAAGGATTAGGCTGCCTCACTGAGACCCACTGGCAGCATTATTGCCTGCAGTGGCGATAAGGGTGTCACCTTTTACTTTGTAGGATTGAAGACCAGAGACTTGCGCTTTAAGCCCTACCAGTTCAGAACTGCAAATTTGAAACTGTTTTCAGTTTCCTGCACACACCATGTTGTTGTATCCTTTTGGCCTGTGCCCATACTTACATTTGTTTAGAACATCCTTCATTTAGTTCCTTTCTCCAACTAAGTCATGTTTATTATGTTAAGGATTTTCTAACCTGAGGAACCACCTACAGAATCTTTGGCATATGTAAGGGTACTTCAGAGGTTTGTGAGAAATGCGTATCATGCAAAAACAATTCATGGTGTTCAAAATTTTCTCCACCCCAAAGGAAACTTTTAAATTCATTTTTCTACAAACTTTATTAAGTACCTTCTTATATCTATAGTTTGCAAAGTGTAGAGCAGAGCAATCCTTTGAGATAGAAGAAAAAATACTAAGTTTCCTAGTTTTACATTTATCTTTAGAGAAAAATGTTCAAGTTTATTTGCTGGATTGACAGTGGCATTCTGGTTGTCTCATGTCAAATGGACACTTGTTATGTATAGTATGAGGAGTGTTCTGAGGGAGAGTAGGTGTTGGTGAAATATAGAAGGCTTTGATCACTTCTTGGCCTTTTGGCTAAGATCAATTGTATGCAGAAGGCTTTGGATCAGTATCCACCCTTAGTTGTTCTTTGCTGTATCCTGTAGTGTATTTCAGTTGTTGTGTGTGCCTTGTTATCTTAAACATCCACATTTTGTGATTATCTTCAGTGTTAGAAAAGCTTAGTTGATATAACTAAGTCTGAAGTTAACCAGTGTCTCTGCCTTCCTCTTGTACAATATGAGACTCTTGGAATACTTTGTTCCTTTTCCAACTCAGATGTTTGATGTTCTTTAAAATTTCCAACATTAGTTATTACCCCTCTATCCTTTTGACAATATTGCTTATTTTCAAATGTACTTAAACATTCACTTCCTTGCATAGTCTTACTTATGCACCATATTTCTCTTTTAGATTTAGTTTTTTTCTCAAGATACTACTTTTTAGCAATTTGTTCAGTGAGGATATCTTTGCAGTAACTACTTTGTTTTTGACTGAGAATGTCATTGCTTCACTCATAAATGTTAGTTTAATTGGGTGTGGCAACTTTCCGTGTTAATCTGAGGATATAGTCCCACTGCCTGCTAGCACTTTCTGGTTGGTGTGGTCTAATTGTCATTCTTTTGCTGTAATTTGTCCTTTTGATTACATTTAAAATTTTCTGTGAATATTTGCTGTTGAGGATTCATATCTTCTCTCAGTATTTTTTCACCAGTGTTGGAGAATTGTCAACATTGATTTGTCTGCTGAAACTTCCTTTTGATATATGTTGATCTTTCATTTATTCATATTTTGAAGTTTCCTTTTCATGTGTTCCAACCCTATATCTCTTTTGCTGCCATCTACTTAATTTCTCATATTTTCCATTTCACCTGTGCCATCTTTTATTGTATCTGATTTACAATGTTAACCTAACGATTGAAGTTAAAATTTCACTGTCTGCTTTTCATTTCAATAAGTTATATTTGGTTATTTTTCTAATTAGCCCTGGAAAAGTACTATATCTTTATTATTGTTTGGACATTTTTCATATATCATAAAAAATGTTAAACTTCATTATTTTGAGGTTTTACCTAATTATACAAATTTTTAAAATGCTGTGCTTTCTTTGTGGTGGTTTTTTTCTTAGTGATGAGTTGCTTTCCATGTGTTTTTGTATAGTTTTAGATTTTGAAGTGATTTTCGGGCTGCCTAATGTTAGGGAATGTCTGTGTGTTCTAGTTTGGAAATAAGTTCTTCTGGACCTGTTTTGTAGTTGTTTGACACCTGAGGTATCCGTGCCTTGATAGAGATAAATGTCTTGGCTTGGAGGTTTTGATTCTAAGCATTTAAATAAACTTTCATCCTCTTACTTGTTCATTTGAGTAGTTCTTAATATATTTTTGGTCCACATTTTTAGTTTAATAACATTGATGTCTGGAAACTGATTTAAATAGTGAGAATTAAATTACAGTTCAGTTCTATTGTTGCTGATAATTACTATGCTGAATAAGATTTGGACAATAAGAATGTAGATCCTTTGTAACAGGATTATTGATGCTGCTGTGTAGCAAGTTTCTGAGGTTATTTTGAAAAGTAGGAATGGGATCCAAGGAACAAGATTGTGGCTGTGTAAGCTGCTCTGATGACTACTTTCCCACAGACACCAATCTGAATAGCTATTGATGCGGTAAGTCACCTTCACTAGAGCTACAGAAACCAGGTGAGATATGATAGTGCCTCATTGAAAAGTCTCATTGAAGAAAGCAGGAAGGCAAGTGTGATCCTTGTTGATTTTCCCCCAGTTGCAAGTAGCCTGATAGGGAGACATCTCCTGTTGATAGGAAAGTAAGTCCAGACCTTAAATTTCACTCCCATTGTTGGGCCCACTGTGATAAAATTCATAGTCAGATACAGATGCATTGCTTCTACATCCTGGCCATATATGCATATATGGACCCTCCATAGCCAGTCTTCATCCTTCCCCCAAACACTGGCAGAAACTGGCGCAGGACTCAGCTACTGCACAGTAGGAGAGGAGAGGGAACTGAGGATCTTTCCTTGCAGTTCAGAGCCTCGTCTGCCTTCTTGAGCCCCAGCACCTCAGAAAGCCCAAAGGCCTGCAGGTGGAGCTGTTATACCTGCCCAGCATCAGGCAGAGACCTGCACTTGGGTAGAACAGGCTCATTCTGGCTTGTGTCACTGCCAGCCTCTAGTGGACCCTGTATGCATACCTGAAGAATTCACAGGGTCCCGTGACTGTGAAACCCAGGTGTAACTCAGCCTAATACTATTCTGGGGTGCCAACAGGTTGCTTTTTTTCTTTTTTTTTTTTTTTAAGATTCTTTAAAATTTCATTTGAAAGGTGGAGTTACAGAGAAGCGGAGGTAGAGAAAGAGAGAGAGAGAGTTCTTCCGTCTGCTGGTTCACTCCCCAGATGGCCCCAACGGCTGGAGCTGCATTGATCTGAAGCCAGGAGCCAGGGTCTTCTTGGTCTCCTACGTGGGTGCAGGGGCCCATCTGCCACTGCTTTCCCAGGACATAGCAGAGAGCTGGATTGGAAGTGGAGCAGCTGAGACTCAAACTGACACCCATATGGGATGCTGGCACTGCAGTCGGCTACTTTGCCTGCTATGCCACCGTGCTGGCCCCAAAAGGTTGCTTTTAATACTCTTCTTCCACCTTGAGTGGACATGAAGGAACCACAGGATTAAGTCTTGGGTCTTAGTGCTGGTCAGATGAAGACCCAAAAGACTCCGCCAAAAAACTGTTCAAGTCAAATTTGGTAAAGTTGTGGGATATCAAATCAATATACAAAAATCGGTAGCTTTGTTGTATACCAGTTGTGAATTATCTGGAAGAAAAACACTTTTTTTATTTTTTTTATTTTTCCAATAACTACCTCCCAAAGTAAATAAATACTTAGGAATAAACTTAAAAGAAGTAGAAGATCCATACCATAAAAATGAAATAATTGATGAAAGAAATTGAGGACATGAAGATATAGGCCATGTTCATGAATTAGAAGAATGACTAATGTTAAAATCTGCATACTACCCAAAGTATTTTTAGATATAATGTAGTCCCTATCAAAATAGCAATGGCGTTTTTCGCACAACTAGAAACAAAAATGCTAAAATTTGTTTGGAACCATGAAGGACCTCAAAATGCAGATAGGCATTACACAATATGACTTTAAAATGTTACAGAACTACAGTAAGTCAAGCAGCATGGATAGACATAAAAACAGCTACATAGACTGGTGGATTAGGAGAGAAATCCTAGAAATAAATACATATATCTGCAGCCAATTGATCTTTGACAAAGATGCTAAGAATATACATTGGAAAAAAGATAATCTTTTCAATATATAGTGTTGAGATAATTGAATATCCAATGCAGAAGAAAGAAATGGAACCCTTATCTCTTTTTTTTTAAAAAAATTTAAAAAGATTTTATCTGAGAGGTAGAGTTACAGAGGGAGAGATAGAGACAGAAAGATCTTCCATCTGTTGGTTCACTCCCCAAATGGCCACAATGGCTGGAGCTGAGCTGATCTGAAGTCAGGAGCCAGGAGCTTCTGGGTCTCCTACACTGGTACAGGGGCCCAATACTTGGGTCATCTTCCAGTGCTTTCCCAGGCCATAAGCAAAGAGCTGGATCAGAAGAAGGGCAGCCAGGACTTGAACCAGCACCCATATGGGATGGCTGCATGGCAGGTGAAGGCTTAGCCTACTACGCTGCAGTGCTAGCCCTAGACCCCTTATCTCTTACCTATGTACATCCACTCAAAATAGATTAAGACCTAAATTTAAATGCTGAAACCTTGAACATGATAGAAGGGAACTTAAGAGAAATGCTTCAACACCTTGGAATGAGCAAAGATTTTTTTATAGATCAGTCCTCCTAAGCAAGGGAAATAAAAATAGAGAAATGGGACTTTATCAAGCAAACTTGCATGCAGCGAAAGAAAAGATCACCAGAGTGAGATGCATCCTATAGAATGGGAGAGAATATTTGCAAGTTATCCATCTGATAAGGGGTTAGTAACCAGGATATATATGGAACTCAAACCACTTAGTAGTAAAAACAACAACAACAAGAGCAAATAATCTGGCTAAAAACCAGGCACTAGATCTAAACAGACATTTCTATTTTATTTTATTTTATTTTACTGGAGAGTTACCGACAGTGAGAGGTAGAGACAGAGAGAAAGGTATTTCTTCTGTTGGTTCACACCCCAAAAGGCTGCGATGGCCGAAGCTGTGCCAATACAAAGCCAGGAGCCAGGTGCTTCCTCTTGGTCTCTCACGCGGGTGCAGGGGCCCAAGGACCTGTGCCATTTTCTACTGCCTTCCTAGGCCATAGCAGAGAGCTGAATTGGGATGTGGAGCAGCTGGGACTAGCACCGGTGCCCATATGGGATGCGGGTGCCACAGGCAGAGAATTAACCTACTGTGCCATGATGCCAGCCCCTAACAGACATTTCTCAAAGAGACATACAGATGGCTGACAAGTACATGAGAAGCTTCTTAACGCATTCATCAGGGAAATGGAAATCAAAACTACAGTGGGATTGCAAGTGTTGGTGAGGATGTGGAGGAAATAGAACTCTTGCACACTGTTGGTGGACATGTCAGTTAGGATAGCCATTGTGGAAAATGGTATAGAGGTTCCTCAAAAAAATTAAAACAGAAATACCATGAGATCAAGCAGTGCCACCACCAGGTATATATTCGAGAAAAATGAAATCCATATGTTAGTTAGACATGTACACTCTTTTGTTTGTTGGAGAGCTGTTCACAGTATTCAGGAAATCTAAACAAGTGTCTATTCATCGTTGGATGGATAAAGAAAATCTGTTGCTTTTATAAAATGCAGTTCTGATCAACCATGAAAGAGGGTGAAATGTTGTCATTCACAGCAGTATGGAGGAGGTTTAGATCATTAAGTTAAGTGAAATAAGCTAAGCACAAAAACAAGTATCACATGATTTCACTCTTATTGACAGTTAAGACTCTAGTTGGAAAGAGTAGTGTTTTAATCCTCCCTCAGATAATGGTGAACATTCTTTGATAATACACCAGAACTAAACCAGTGGTAATTTCATAAGGATTATTTTCAGTGTAGATTCTGAAACCACATTAGTGAATCTTTGTTCATTGTTAAAATCTATTAATTTGTCATGTACTCAGAATAGATTGTTTACTTGTGTTGTTTTTTAATCTCATTCTTTATTTGAAAAATAATTGTTCTCTGAGTTATGCAGATCTTCCTAACATTGACTTGATGTATTTTATTGCATTAGAGTAATTTGTGATTATCACCAGCATTCTTAGAAAAATTTTCAAGTATGGCTAACCTTCCCAGTGCTCAGTTAAGTACCAATTTTCAAAAAATCTGACTTTCTCCTGAAGCCTTGAATTTTGTCATTGACAGTCCCCATGGGTAGTTGTTCCTGGGAATAGATTCATTTTGTGCATTTTTAAGAAAGTGTCTGTAAATACCCAAGGTTCAGAAACCCTCAGTGCCTTCTAGATAAAAGACTTTCACAAACAAACCAGTAGTTGAACAAGTTGGTTTAATTGTGATGGAAAGGGAGGATGCACACCAGGGAGGACTATGGCCAATTGATCAAGTTGTTAGGAAGAACTTATTGTACTACTTAAGTTTGTATTAGATAGTTTGGTAGAGTGTTAAAAAAAGACAAGCTTTGGAGGTCTAACGTTGTGGTGTGGTGAATTAAACTGCCCCCTACAACTCTGTTACCCTATATGGGTGCCAGTTCAAGTCCTTGCTGCTCCATTTCTGATCCAGCTTCCTGCTAATGGCCTGGGGAAAGCAGCAGAAGATGGCCCATGTGTTTGGACCTCTGCCCCTGCCATGTTGGGGACCCGGATGAAACTCCTAACTTTGGCCCAGTCCAGCCCAGGTTGTTGTGACTATTTAGGGAGTGAACAGCAGATAGGAGATTCTGTGTTGCACCCCACCCCCACACCTATACCTCTGTGTTTTCACATAAATAAATAAATCTTTAAGGAAAATAAAATAAGACAGCTTCGTTCTGGCTTAGATGCTGTAGGGTAGTGGGAGAGGTTCCTTTATTGGCTATATTAATAAGTTTTATGTATAAGGAAGAAGAAATAAACGGAGACTAATTTTTTAAAGCTTTTATTTATTGAATGCAAATTTCATAGTTACAGCTTTAGGAATACAGTGGTTCTTCCCCCTATACTCGCCCTCCCACCCCGAGTCCTGTCCTACCTCCTACTCCTTCTCCCATCCTATTCTTCATTAAGATTTATTTTTAATTTACTTTATATACAGAATACCAAACTCTATACTAAGTAAAGATTTCAACAATTTGTGCGCGTGCACACACACACACACACAAAGTGTACAGTTTGAGAGCAAGTTTTGCAGTTAATTCTCATGGTACAATTCTTTAGGGACAGAGGTCCTACATGGGAGCAAGTGCACAGTGACTCCTGTTGTTGATTTAACAATTAACACTCTTATATATGACATCAGTGATCACCGGAAGCTCTTGTTATGATCTGCCAAAGGCTATGGAAGCATTTGAGACCACAGACTCCGTCAGTATTTAGGGCACCAAGCAAAGTGGAAATTCTTTTCTCCCTTCAGAGAAAAGTACATCCTTTGATGGCCTCTTCTTTCCACTGGGGTCTCACTCACAGAGATCCTTCATGTCGGATATTTTTTTGCCACAGTGTCTTGGCTTTCCATGTGGAGACTAATATAATTGGTAAAGAAGTAGCAGTCACTCTCATTAGCCATGAAAGGAGGACATTTTGATCATTTTATTGATTTGGACAATTTTGATTTTTTTGCTCTGACCCATCATGTTTAATGTAGATTTGTCTTCATGTTTATGTTCTATTTATTTTCTTAGTTTTAAAAAAAAAAGATTTATTTATTTGGAAGAGTGTCAGGGGAGGGGGAAGAGAGAGAATGAGATATCTTCTGTCTGCTGGTTAACTCCCCAAATAGCTGCAACAGCTGTGGCTGTGCCATGCTGAAGCAAGGAGCTGGGAGCTGGGAGAACAGCTCATTTGAGTAGGAGTGTACCAAGCACTTGGGCCTTCTTCCACTGCCTCCCCTGGAACATTAACAGGGAGCAGCTGGATCAAGAGGTCCAACTGGAACTTGCACTCGGATAAGGGTTGCTGGCATGGCTAGTAGTGGCTTAACTGGTAAATTAGCAGGAAAACATCAAGGCTTAACTGTGAGGATCAAGCCTTGACATCAAGCTTCACTCAGTGAGTCCAGACCAATATCTAGTTATTAGGACTGCTTTTTTCTTTTCACTGCATTTATCTATTTGTTGTTCTTGCATGTAACAAAGATGCTGATGCAGAAAGAATCTAGTATAGTTTACAACTCCATCAGAGGAGTGCTTTTCCCAAAATAACTATTATATGTCACCATGTACAAGATGTGCTTTAGGCATATGTTGTCCTATTTGGTCACTTAGGATATTAGAAAGACTTGAAACAGGCTGAATAACAACTCCTCAAAAGATAGGTCCACATTCTAAGCCTCATAACCTGCACATGTTACCTCAGTTGGGAAAAAAAAGGTGTTTGTAGATGTAAAAGTCTTGAGATGAATTCATTTAGGATTAGCCAGGTTGGGTAAAGTTCAATGGCAAATGTCCTGATGGAGTACGGACTCATAGAGGAGACACACATAAGGGACACCCACAAGAGGCAGCATATGTAATCATGGAAGCAGAGACTGGAGTGTTATGACAACAAGCCAAGGAATTCCTGTAGCCAGCAAAAATTGGAAGAGAGGAAGGAGTAGATTTTCCCTCAACAGCCATTGGTAGGAATGTGGCCTTGCTAACAACACCTTGATTTTGGATTTTTGGACTCTAGAACTTGAGGATAAGTATCTCATGAAAAGCCATGAAGTTTGTGATTGTTTGTTATAGCAGCCTCGGAAAACAATAGCCATGTATGAAAGGATTATTTTTTTTTATTTTATTTTTTTTTTATTTTTTGACAGGCAGAGTGGACAGTGAGAGAGAGAGAGACAGAGAGAAAGGTCTTCCTTTGCCGTTGGTTCACCCTCCAATGGCCGCCGCGGCTGGCGCACCGCGCTGATCCGATGGCAGGAGCCAGGAGCCAGGTGCTTTTCCTGGTCTCCCATGGGGTGCAGGGCCCAAGCACCTGGGCCATCCTCCACTGCACCCCCTGGCCACAGCAGAGGGCTGGCCTGGAAGAGGGGCAACCGGGACAGAATCCGGCGCCCCTACCGGGACTAGAACCCAGTGTGCCGGCGCCGCTAGGCGGAGGATTAGCCTAGTGAGC
The DNA here is from genome assembly GCF_051225735.1 of Oryctolagus cuniculus. Lineage (NCBI taxonomy): Eukaryota > Metazoa > Chordata > Mammalia > Lagomorpha > Leporidae > Oryctolagus > Oryctolagus cuniculus. Next base: position 100,675,623 of record NC_142867.1, read on the forward strand.
CACGGCGCCAGCCCTGAAAGGATTATGATCTAATTATATAAATTTTCATTAGTTTATGAAAGACATTTTTTAAGTGAAAGTAGCATCTTTTATTAAAGTACATGGAGATGGAGAATACTTCATGATTGCAGTTTTCTTTGCCAAAGTCTTGATTTCAGATAAGGTCCCAGAAGTTCTACTTACTGTTGCTTTTGTAACATAGTTGAAAATGTCACTGTGGATATCATCGTTATTACTATGAACATAGTTGTGACCTTGCAGGTTTTTGGAAGGCTGTTTGTGCCTAAGGACTTCATTTTGAGAACCAAAGGTGTAGGGAATGTGATCCAGCTGTAGAATCCAGATAGAATATAGTAATTACTGCATCCTTTTTCCTCTGCCAAATGTGATACAACATATAGCACAGTGCCTAGTACACATAATTGTTAAATTAGAGCCTATTGCTATTATGCACCTTATGATGCTTATGTAAATGAGCAGGTAAGAATGATTTTTGTCATTTGAGAGATCTATAAGAGAGTAGATCTTTTATTTAAGATAGGAATTCAACTCAGCCCTAAATTTTCTGCTCACTCAAGATAACTGATTATTGTGTTTAAAGGTTTACTTATCAAGGTAACAGTACTTATTGTGGATATCTTTTCTTTTGGTGCCATCCACCTGTCTACCTGCCTTCTTAAACTTTTATGGCTTTGTTTTTTTGGAACCTATAAATTTTTTTTATGGTGCACTTCTTCCATGAAATTATGTCTAATAGATCCATGAACCTTTTCTTCCCCCTCCATGCTTGTTATTGTGTGCTGCATTTGTGTATACATACACTGAAATACACAAATAAACCTTTTAGTTAGTTACCTAGTCGTTAGCCTTTTCCTGGAATCTGATTCTGTTATTGTAGGCTTATATTTAGCAATAGTAACTTTTAAAGATATATTAGAGGGTTGAGATTAGTTTATTTATAGCCAAAATGAGGAAGACAAAGTCTAGTATGGACATTTGCATTATATTCTAGCATTGGCCATGGAAAATAATAATTTGCTGATACTTAAAATTCTTATTTGTTTTGGAATGTGCCATATTGTTGAAAAAGGATATCCAGCCTTGCAGTTGGTAGTGGGAAAATGAATATTGGGCCTGGAGAAACATCAGAAAAATTATCTTGCTTACATTAAATAAGATAGATAGCACTGGTTCCCAGAGATACACGAAGAATTTTGAGCTCGGCAGTGTACCAAAGCTGCAAGGCCGCACGTGGTGGGTAATAGAATAAAGCTATTCCCATGAAAACAAACAGAATTTATTATTCAACTATTACTGTGTGAAAAATTAAGGAAAATACCTTAAAGTGATCTGGCCTTATCTACAGTTTTGCTTTTCGTTTTTTCAGATACCCATTGTCAGCTACAGTCTAGAATATTAAATGGAAAATTCCATAAATAAACAATTTACACATTTTACATTGCTTTTATTATAGCATAAGCATTTCTTATTGTTGACTGCTGTTCCTAATTCATAGGTTAAACTTTATCATAGTTATATGGTATATAGCAAACTTGGGATTATCTGTGGTTTTGGCCAACAATGGGGATATTGTAACATATTCCCCAAGGATAAGGAGAGCCTACTATACTAGTTTATTTTATTGGCTTGAGACTATTTGGGAATCAGACCTATTGTCTCATTTCTGAAGGGAAATTTAGATTAATTAAATTGGCGCTATATAAGGATACTTCAGTAAGTTCATGAAAGAAGGAATTACAATGTAAGTTTACCTTGGTACAAAAATTTTTGAAGTCAAGCATGTGAGAGGTTTTCAAAATGTTTGTGGAAACTGAGTATCAGGAAATTATGCATTTTTTCCTTTCTTTTCCCCATATACACTTATTTTTTACTCTTTTCCCCCATGAACTTTTTGAAGTATACACATTTTGTGTGTGCAATAGGGGACAGATTTTCCTTTATTTATATTGGTGCAGTGCAGATTATTTGTTGGCACTGTGAACAACTGGTTTCTTACAGGTATTGTCTGGACAGGCGCTTGTGTTGTCATTTTGTTGACACTACTCAGTTACTTGCTATTATTCATTCATTTAACACAATGTACTATTTTTTAACATCTGGTGTCTTCTCTTGATCCTTGGGGATTTGTATTTATATCTTGTATTATTTTCAAGTAGATATACTCCAGTTTTTAACTGGAAATACTCACCTTGATTTAGCTGTTGGCCTTGGATTATACCTCAAATAATAATAATTTTTGAGTCAGTGCCTGAGACCTGTACCTGGTTAATTGAGAAAACATTGTTTCACATTTCTCATTCCCTTCATGCCCATAACCCCTAAAGTCTTTTCTTACTCTCTGTTCTGTATGTTTCTCTGTCACCAAAAAGATTTTTGAGGTTTTTTTTTTTTTTTAAGATTTATTTACTTGAGAGGCAGAGTTACAGAGAGAGAGGTCTTCTGTCTGCTGGTTCACTCCCCAAATGGCTTCAATGGCCGGAGCTGAGCCCATCCAAAGCCAGGACCCAGGAGCTTCCTCCTGGTCTCCCACACAGGTGCAAGGGCCTAAGCACTTGGGCTGTCTTCTACTGCTTTCCTAGGCCATCAGCAGGGAGCTGGATTGGAAGTGGAGCAGCAAGGACTTGAAATGGTGCCAATGTGGGATGCTGGCACTGCAGGCAAATGCTTAACCTACTATTCCACAATGCCATCCCATGAGCTTTGTAGTTTGTATTATGGAAAAATATAGATGTATTAAATTTGCTATTTGTTCCCTTGTAGGCTTAGGTGATGGATTTGGCTATTCACTCCCTTCTGCAGTGAAAATCTCAGTGTTCACTATTAAGAAATTCTTACCACTTCTGTTAATCAGTATCTTGCCAGAGTCAGAAGGCACCTTAATTTATATGATTCACATGGTGGCTGCATGTAGCCCTTTGGTAATTTGTAACCCCTTTCCTCAACAGTGAGAACTGAAAAGACTGAGGATCAAGTAGCCTTATGAGTGACAGCATGTGAAAGATTTTGACAACCTATTTGGAATTAGACATTGCCTTGTTTAAATGGCTGATATTGCTAAATGCATCCAATTTTGAAAGAAAAATGAATGTGAAGGCTGTGTTTAGCTCATTAGTGGAATGAAGGAAACTTTGTGAAAATGAGGATGAATTGTCATGGAAATTAAGCAGAAATAAAGTTAATCTTCAATTGGTTTTGCTCTGTATACTGACTTTTAAATGTGACAGGTTAGAAGTTGTGAACATAATGCTTTCATTAGATTGGAAGTATATAGAACTAGAACACTAATCAAATGTCTGTTTATCTGCATCATAGTAGTCTTTGATCAGATTGAAGATGTTCCCTTCTAATATTTTTTTAAAAAATAATTGTTATTTTGAAAGAGTTGCAGAGAGATCTTCCATTCTCTGGTTTACTCCACAGATGGTCACATTGACCGGCTCTGGGCCAAGCCAAAGCCAGGAGCCAGGAGCTTGATGCACATCTCCCACATGAATGGCAGGGGTACAAGCACCTCTACCATCTTCCACTCATTTTCCCAGGCCATGAGCAGGGAGCTCAGTCAGAAGTAGAGAGCCAGACACAAGCCAGCACCTATATGGTATGCCAGCACCACAGCTGGCAGCTTTACCATCTAGGTCACAATGCCGGCTCCTCTGTTGTAGTCTTGCTTTAGTGAGTACTTTCTTTTATAATATAAGAAGCTGCATAATTTAGTCAAGTGCCTTTTTTTTTTTTGACAGGCAGAGTTAGACAGAGAGAAAGGTTTTCCTTCCATTGGTTCACCCCCCAAATGGCCACTACGGCCAGAGCTACGCTGATCTGAAGCCAGGAGCCAGGTGCTTCCTCCTGGTCTCCCATGCGGGTGCAGGGCCCAAGCACTTGGGCCATCTTCCACTGCCCTCCCTGGCCATAGCAGAGAGCTGGACTGGAAGAGGAGCAGCCTGGACAGAATCCGGCACCCCAACCGGGACTAGAACCTGGGGTGCCGGCGCCGCAGGCAGAGGATTAGCCAAGTGAGCTGCAGTGCCGGCCTTAGTCAAGTGCTTTTTATACATCTATTAAGATGATATATAGTTTTGTTTGCTTTAATCGATTAAGTAGTGAATTGCATTAATTGATTTTTGACTTCCTGGGCTAGACCTGAATTGATCATTCTGTATTATCTTTTTTACACGTTGCTTAGTTTAATTTGCTGACATTTTTGTTAAAAATTTTTGCTTCCATGTTAGTGAGTGCTGCCAGTCAGTGGTTTTCTTTTATAATGTCCTTGTCAAGTTTTTATGTAAAATTTATGCTTGCCCAACAAGAGAAGTTAGATGGTTTTTAAGACTTTTTTATTCCTAAATGTTTAGTAAAATTCACCAGTGAAGAGAGCAGTGCCTGGGGAATCTTTATGGGAAAATTTTAAATTATGACCTCACTTTTTTTGATCATCAGTAGGAATATTTAGAGTTTTATTCTTTTTGTTAGTTTTGTCAGTTGTGATTTCTACTTAATTGCCTGTATAATCCTAAATTATCTTAGGATAGTTTGGATAATTTCAGTTTACTTGTCTTCAAGTCCATTGATTTGTCTTTCTGTTATATCAAATTTCCAGTCAGTTCTTTGAGTTTTCTACTTCAGAAATTTTTGGTTTTGAAATCTTGGCATTAACATTTTTCCATTTATTTTCCCCCAACCTCTAGTTTTCCAGTCTCTTTTGAAATATCCATTTTTTATTTTTCCTCCCTAGTAAATTTGTGTTTCCCTGTAGGCTCTCCTATAAATTTATTATAGAAAAATCCTTCTATACTGATTTGGGCCATTTGTGGATTTGTTTGTACTTTTTCCCCTCTTGGCTGTGACCCATATTTTTCATCTCTAACATTTATTGCATATCAGATATTCCTGGTGCTCTATTTTAATTTGTGATTAACTTATTTGAACTTAATCACCTTGAGCTTGTGGAGGCTTCATTTTCAGCCTTTTTTTTTTTTTTTTAAATTTGATATTTGGAAATGAGAAAACTCTCCCATCACTGGTTCACTACCCAGATTCTTACAGTGGTTTTTGAGTCATGGCTGTGGCCAAAAATGGAATCCAGGTCTCCCACTTGGGCTACAGGAACCCAGTTACTTGAGCCATCACCTGCTACCTCCTGGAGTCTGCATTAGTAGTAATGTGGAGTCAGGAGCCTGTAATCAAATCCAGGAACTGTGATGTAGGACATGGGCATCTTAACCTAGTAGGCTAAATGTCCACTCCCATTTTTAGCCTTACAGCAGATCTGCCTTAGTTTTGAGAAATGTTCCTTTGTGTTGGAAACACTGTCATTTCATTGCAAAATCCATGGTATCTAGCAAGCTCTTCTCTTTTCTTTTTCTTTTTTTTGTTTTAAGATTTATTATTTGAAAGAGTTACACAGAAAGAAAAGGAGAGACAGAGTGAGAGAGAGGTCTTCCATCCACTGGTTCACTCCCCAGATGGCCACAACGGCCAGAGCTGTACTGATTCGAACCCAGGAGCCAGGTCTCCCACGTGGGTGCAGGGGCCCAAGGACTTGGCCCATCTTCCACTGCTTTCCCAGGACATAGCAGAGAGCTGGTTCAGAAGTGGAACAGCTGGGACGAGAACCAGCACCCATATGGTATGCTGGCTCTGCAAGTGCTGGCTTTACCTGTTTTACCACAGTGCTGGCCCCTCGTTTCCTATTTTTGTAACCAGGAAGAAGTGATGTGTTAGAATGAAGTGTAATGTGTTGGGAGGTACAGTTAACTAAAGGATTACTAGGTCTCAGATTCTCAGCAGGTGGCACTCTACCCACTATGCCACAGTGCTGGCCCCAACCAAACTCTTCTAATTTGGTAGCATTCAAACTCTAGATTTTGTTTTCCTTTCGATGAGCCACACTTTAATTCTTGGCTCAGCTCTTTATTCCAGCTGTTGTTTTTGCCTGATCTCCTAGAAATTTTGCCACTTGTCATGGGTGTTACTTTAATGGCTGAATTTGTGGGATTTTATTATGTAGCAATAGAATATTAATACAACAGGGATTTCCTGTAGCATAATTTCTTTCTTCCCTGAGAGTCCCCTTTAGTTTGCCTGGTTTTACTTGCAGTTTGGTCCTTCAAATGGTTGTTGAGTTTGTAATTTTCATCTGTGGGAGTGTTAGTCTGGTACAAACTTCTGTCATTACTGAAGCTAGAGTGTTCCCTTTTTCATTGCAAAATTATTTACGTGGGTTTAATGCTAATTACCTAACATTCACTGTGTTGGAATAGTGTTCTCCTAATGTGGGCCTTCCCCCATCCCTCCCCCCTGTTATTAAAGCTGCCATGATATCTTTGAGAGTCTCCTGATTTATTTACTACAGGTATATTTTATGCGGAGATAATAAAGTTTTTGGAGATGTGTTATGAGTTCACCTCCTGTTCTACTATTTACCAGCCGTGAGATTGGCAAGCTAACCTATTTTAACCTCATTTTCCCCTTGGTGAAAGATCAGGAAATCTATTCTTCACAATTCTTTGAATATTAAAATGCATATTGTTTTAGAAAGCCATGGCATTGAAGTGGCTACAGTAGCAGATGAAGATATGAAGACAGTGGCCATAGCTGTTGTTGTGTTATGATAGCATTGTTCTATGACGAAATGCCAGTTTGCAGTTGGATTGCTTTCTTTAAATAAATTCTCTGTATAAGTAATGAAACAGACAACTACAAATAGCAGAGCACAGGACAGTGTGTTGAAGTTAAATATGATTTTAGCATTTACACACTGGATGCTGCATCAGGGCTCCAGAAGGTAAAATTACCGTGTTCTCCTGAGCTTATGCATCAAAAAGAAATCCTTTTGAGATGACTTGGAGGATTGGCTTCTTTATTTTCTCTATTTTGGTATATGTCTTTTCTGTCCTTTTGTGCCAGAAAACACTGTTGTCTGGATTGTCTGCAGTAGCTGTTGTCTGAATCATCCAGAATTCTAAAAAATTTGGATTGGAGGCTCTATCAAGTGCTAATTGGATTTGTAATTTTCCTAGTTTCACATCTTCTATAAATGCACTTATCTTGTTTCTATGCGATTTTATTACAACATATTAAAATAACATATTCTTCATATTCTACTCAAGCACTTTGTTAATGTAGATGCCTGGGTTATATTATTGCAAAATGCTTCTGTTGGCAACTTGCTCTTTTTATTTAGAGAGGGTAGTAAATAAAGGTACTTAATTTACATAAGCCTATTAAATTAAATCCTCAGGGAATGAAAATAATTTTAAATGTACCTTACAATGTGGCAGCAGCTGATCCACTTATAAACATGTTCATTCTGTGGAATTCGAGCAAATTATAGTTTCATCACATTGTTTATGAACATGGAATTGAGTGAAGGGATTAACTCTATACCTATTGACCCTTTTGCAGAGGGTAAAAGAAGAAAGGGCTCTTTTTGTTTTACTCTCCAAAATGGTTGTATCAATTTATAGTTGAAATGGCTCTCCTTTAAAGAGGAAACAAAAAGGCTGAGCTTTGGTTATTAGAGGCTCTGAAGTGTAAATTTCTAAACCTCTCGTGATGACACCCACTCCCTCATTGATTGTTTGCTTACTTGATTGAATAATTTAGTCTTTCTGTTTTTTTATTTTTTCTTGGCAGAAGTAAAATTGGCAAGGGAGTATGAGTAGGACAACTGAATTATATTATGTTTAAATTGTCTTTAAAAGCTGTTAAAAGCTTCTTCAGTGATATTCTAAGTAAAGCGTTGTGTTTCCTTTTGCTGTTGGGAGTAAAGAGCGCAACCCTCAGAAGGGATTGTCCTCAGATACCCACACAAGCAGATTTTCTCCTTGGGAAGACCATGCACAAATTCAGTTAACGCAGAACATAGAGTTCATTTACTTAAAGACTTGTATGCTTCAGGCACCAATACAGCATGTCTGCCCCCACCTCCCCCCCTTTTTTTTGACAGGCCAAGTGGACAGTGAGAGAGAACAGAGACAGAGAGAAAAGTCTTCCTTTGCCGGAGCCACAGCTCAATAGGCTAATCCTCCACCTTGCGGCGCTGGCACACTGGGTTCTAGTCCCGGTCGGGGCGCTGGATTCTGTCCCGGTTGCCCCTCTTCCAGGCCAGCCCTCTGCTGTGGTCTGGGAGTGCAGTGGAGGATGGCCCAAGTGCTTGGGCCCTGCACCTGCATGGGAGACCAGGAGAAGCACCTGGCTCCTGGCTTTGAATCAGCGCAATGCGCCGGCCATTGGAGGGTAAACCAACGGCAAAAAGGAAGACCTGTCTCTCTGTCTCTCTCTCACTGTCCACTCTGCCTGTCCAAAAAAAAAAAAAAAAAAAAAGAAAGGTCTTCCTTTACTGTTGGATCACCCCTCAGTGGATCATCACCTGGGAAGCTCAGGTGATGACTCTGATAGGACAGATTGAATAGAGTACCAGGGATGGGTCTTAGTTTTTGCTTAGGAATTGTGGTTTTTCCAAGAAATTTTCAAATTTGAATTTGAATATAGAGGACCCTTCATTCTTCACAGAAGCACAAACTTCAATTTCTTCCATCAACTCTTTCAACAATCATTTTTGAGTGTTTTTTGGATATGGTTAAAATGTATATGATAGCTTTTTCCTGTCTGCAGTTAAATTCTAGTTAGACTGTTTCTAAATCGCACTTCTGCAGTTTCATTTCTTCAGAATCCATTTCTGATTGCTTTTGTTCATCATATTTTATTTGTTGTATCCTCAGGCCACTGTTCATGTACATATTTTCATAACTGCTGATTTTTTACATCAGCTTGTATAGTTCTTTTATCAAAGCAATTAATTCAGAAAATTCTATGCAAAAAAACTGAATATTCTTTTGCTCAGATATGTATATTCCTCATCCATCTCCTCTTTGTGAGAGTTTCCTTTCTATTCCCATATTCTCCATCCTCCCCACAGGTTAAATGCTATCAAGATGATTTGATTGAAGCTTGCTACTGGTTAGTAATTTGGTAGATACTATTAACCAGATCACTATAAAGGAACAGGAATATACATCTCTCCTCTCCTCTCCTCTCCTCTCCTCTCCTCTCCTCTCCTCTCCTCTCCTGTCCTGTCCTGTCCTGTCCTGTCCTGTCTTTCTTTCCTTTCGACAGGCAGAGTTACACAGTGAGAGAGAGACAGAGAGAAAGGTCTTCCTTCCGTTGGTTCATCCCCCAAATGGCTGCTACGGCCGGCACGCTGCACCATCCAACGTCAGGATCCAGGTGCTTCCTCCTGGTCTCCTATGCGGGTGCAGGGACCCAAGCACTTGGGCCATCCTCCACTGCCTTCCTGGGCCACGGCAGAGAGCTGTACTGGAAGAGGAGCAACGGGACAGAATCTGGTGCCCCAACCGGGACCAGAACCTGGTGTGCCAGCACTGCAGGCGGAGGATTAGCCTAGTGAGCTACGGCGCTGGCCTATATGTACTATTTTCATAATATGCATTTTTGATGAAACTTCTTGCTTTTTGTCAAGCCTATAGTAAACTCTTGATTACTCAAAATTGATCTCTTTTTTTTTGTGGATTGTACAAAATGTGTTCTTTGTTGTGGCTTTCTCCTCTAACATGTTTTCTGTTTTCAGATGTGTTTTACCTTGACTGATATGTTCCAAAACAGAATTTATTGGTCCTCCTGAACCCTCTCAATGCTATCACTGTTTTCCAGAGCGTATAGTATAGTTTTATTTAGGTACATGCATTAATTGTCAAGACATCTCACATGTAGTCAGAATATCTCTGGGAAGTGTGTTTTTTGGTCACTCCAGTTCACAGACAGTATGCCACTTCAGATATCACTTGTTTTTAACTCTTGAAATATTACTTTCATAGGTACCTCCCATCCCCATTTAGTTTCTTTAATCTCTATGATTTACTTTATTGTAACAAGTGGTTCTGGAGTTACCCTAGAATAAAGAAGAGATTAGGTTTTCATATTTTCTTAGTGGCTCCCACTTAGCTGCAGGATAAAAATCCAGTGTGGTACTGTCTTCTCCCAGGTAGAACATTCTGCTTTATGGTGTGATGTGGTATTCCTGTCATGAAGAGGTACTCTACATCTGTCCACTGGAATCTGGACGGACTTGTGACTGTGATGGAAGAGATAATGTGTCTTCTTAGATGAGGTCATGGAAAGTGACAGCTGCTTCATTGGATGCTCTAGTCAAGGTTATCACATCCCAAAGTGTCAATTTCATTTCTGTAGATTACCTTTTAGGTACTCTCTTAGTTACCACAGATCAGGGAGAATATATGGTATTTGTCTTTTGGGACTGGCTTATTTCACTCAGTTTAGTGTTTTCCAGTTGCATCCATTTAGTTGCAAACAACAGGAATTATTTATTTATTTTTACTGCTGTATAGTATTTAGTGGTGTGTATATATATATCCCCTAATTTCTTTACCTTATCTTGAACTGATGGGCATCTAGGTTGATTTCATATCTTAGCTATTGTGAATTCAGCTGCAATAAATATGGGGGTACAGATAACTCTTTGAAATGCTGATTTCATTTCCTTTGTGTAAATTCCCAGGAGTGTAATGGTTGGGTTGTTATGGTAGGTCTATATTCAGATTTCTGAGGTATATCCATACTATTTTCCATGGTGGCTGTACCCGTATACATTTCCACCAACAGTGGATTATGGTACCTTTTTTCCAGCATCCTTCCAGCATTTGTTGTTTCTTGATTTCTGTGTGAAAGCCATTCCTACTGGGGTGATATGAAACCACATTGTAGTTTTGATCTGCATTTCTCTGATGGCTAGTGATCCTGAGCATATGTATCTGTTGGCCATTTGGATATTCTCTTGACAAGCGCCTGTTAAGTCATTTGCCCATTTCTTGACTGGATTGTTTTGTTATTGTTGGGTTTTTTGAGCTCTTTATAGATTTGGGTATTAATCCTTTATCATTTGCATAGTTTGAAAATAATTTTTCCCATTCTTTCAGTTTCCTCTTCACTTTCCTGACTGTTTCTTTTGCAGTGCAGTAGCTTCTCAATTTAATATAATCCCATTTGTCAAATTTGGCTTTGAGTGCCTGTGCTTCTGTGGTCTTTCCCAAGAAGTCTTTGCCTATTTCAATGTTGTACAGGGTTTCCCCTGTTTTCTCTAATAATTTGATGGTATTGGGTTGTAGATTTAGGTCTTTGATCTATTTTGAGTGGATTTTTGTGTAAGGTGTAAGGTAGGGGTCATACTTCACACTTCTGCGTGTGGAGTTCCAGATTTCCAAGCACCATTTGTTGAAGAGACTGTCCTTACTCCAGGGATTGACTTTAGCTCCTTTTGTCAAAGATAAGTTGGTTGTAGATGTGTGGATTGATTTCTGCAGTTTCTATTCTATTCTGCTGGTCTACATGTCTACTTTTGTATAAGTACCAGGCTATTTTGATTATTAACTGCCCCATAGTATGTCTTGAAATCTGGATTGTGATATCTCCAGCTTTGTTTTGTTGTACAAGATTGCTTTATCTATTTGAGGGGTCTCCTGTGTTTCCATATGAATTTCAGCATCATTTTTCCTAGTTCTGAGAAGAATATACCTGGCATTTTGATTGGTGTCAAATTGAATCTATAAATTGCTTTCAGTAGTATGATATTTTGATGATATTGGTTCTTTGAATCCATGAACATGTAAGATTTTTTTCCATTGTTTTGAGTCTTCTTCTGTTTCTTTCTTGTAATTTTCATTGTAGAGATCTTTCAGGTCCTTGGTTAATTTTATTCCAAGGTATTTGATTTTTGTAGCTATTTTGAGTGGAACTGAACTTAAAAGTTCTTTTCTCAGCCATGGCATTGTCTATGTGTACAAAGGCTATTGATTTTTGTGTGCTAATTTTATATCCTGCCACTTTACCAAACTCTTTTACGAGTTCCAGTAGTCTCTTAATGGAGTCTTTGGATCTTCTATAAATATAGAATCATGTCATCTGCAAATAAGGGTAGTTTGACTTTTTATTCGTATGCCTTTGATTTGTTTTGCTTGTCTGATGGCTTTAGCTAAAACTTCCAGGACCATATATAACAGTGGTGAGACTGGCCATCCTTATCTGGTTCTAGATCTGAGGGGCATGCTTCTAGGTTTTCCCTATTGATCAGGATGCCGGGCAAGGGTTTTTCATAAATTGCCTTGTGTTGAGGAATGTTTCTTCTATAACCAATTAGCATATCTTTCTAAAAGCATTCCATGTGTTGAATTTGCTGAGACTTGCTTTATGGCCTAGTATGTGGTCAATCCTAGAGCAAGATCCATGTGCTGCTGAGAAGAATGTGTATTCTTCAAGTGTAGGATGAAAAGTTCTATAGATATATGTTAGATCCATTTGGTCTATAGTGTCGATTAAATCTGCTGTTTCCTTGTTGATCTTCTGTCTGGTTGATCTGTCCATTGCTGAAAGTGGAGTGTTGAAGTCCCCCAATACTGTTGTATTGGAGTCTAAGTCTCCCTTTAAGTTCCTTAACATATCTTTTAAATAACCTGGTGCCCTGTAATTAGGTGCATATATGTTTATAATAGTTACATCTTCCTGTTGAATTGATCCTTTAATCATCATATAGTGCCGCTCTTTGTCTCTCTTAACAGTTTTTGTGTTAAAGGGTTTGATTAGCTCTGTTGGCATAGTCTGAAGTTCACTCCTCTCCTTCAAGAAGACCTATGCCCAGTCATTAGCTCCAGTAGTTGCAATATTCTTCCAGAACCACAAAAAGTATCCATGCAGTCCTCGGTGTGAGCATGGATCCCCAAAGCAGTGACCCTCCCCAGTCAATCAGTGAGCCCTGAGTGTGTGGAGCTGCCTATAGCAACTGCCCAGAGATTATGCATATCCTGTACCCTCCCACACAGCCACAGTGTTTTCACAGTCCCAGCACACAAGGCTCCCACAGTCACTGGTGCCCAGCCCCCTGTCATTTCTCCCAGCCAGACTTAGGCATCTCTTCTCAGTTGGTTGATGGGCGCTGGAACGAAGCTGGTGCAGCTATTACATATGTTTAATATGGAGCCTGCCCTCTCTCAGCTTCTTACAGAATGCCGTTTCTGGGTGGTCAGGGAGAGAGAAACATGCCCCCCATTTTTTTCTAGGTTGGCAGGTACACTGTCTCCCACAGGACTCACTCCAGGCTGTCCCTGCAGCTTTATCGTCAGTGGCTTGGGCTTGCGCAGTGGGCACTAGATCCCATGTGGGCGCCGGTTCTAGTCCTGGCTACTCCTCTTCCAATCCAGCTCTCTGCTGCGGCCTGGGAAAGCAGTAGAAGATTGCCCAAGCTCTTGGGCCCCTGCACCCGCAGGGGAGACTGGGAGGAAGCATCTGGTTCCTGGCTTCGAATCAGCACAGCTCTGGCCGTTCAGCCATCTGGGGAGTGAACCAACGGAAGGAAGACCTTTCTCTCTGTCTCTCTCTCTCACTGTCTGTAATTCTACCACGCAAATAAATAAATAAAAAAAAAAGAGGTATTTAGGTCATAGGAGCAGTGCACTCAAGTTAATGTCCTTGCTGAGGAAATGGGGTCCTTAGGGCAGGACTGGATTCCACACAAAAGAATGAGTTTGTTCACTTCACATTCATTCTTTGTCTCTCATCCTGTGATGCCTTCCACTGTATTATGACACAACACGGACCTTACCAGTTGCTGGTACTTTAATCTTGAACTTCCAGCTCCTAGAACTATGAGGATGTAATATATTATTCTTTATAAAGTATCCATTTTGTGATACTCTGTTTCAGCAGCACAAAACTAAGATGGAACCTTTTGATTTAGACATTTCTTTTGATCTTACTTCTAGAGGTGGGGAATGTATGGCTTATGGACCACACGAAGCCCTTGAAATTTGGTCTGGCCTTGCCAGTGCAACCACAAGTGGGACTCAAAATTCAATAAATCTGTAGCAGCTTAATTTTTAAGTTGATAATTTTGTGTGACTTGCAAAAGATGTTACAAATCATTCAAAATAAATATTCAAAAATAAATAGCCCTTGGCAGAAAAACCTTTTTTCTAAACTACAGTTTAGAAATTACAGCTAATGCAAAGAAATGTACACTAAGATATAACAAAATAAATAAGTGATTTCTATTAAAAAAGACACACCCTATGAGATAAAGCTCTATCTAGTAAATAGGGCTTACCTAATGCATTTAACACATGAGTAGAGTTATTGCAATTTTATTTATAAAATCTTCCAGAATTATATCTGTTACATAATTTGTAAGGAGAACTGAATGTTTATCACAGCAGGTAGAATTCCGGGGAGTGTAAATACTCCTATTATGCTTGACCTACAGCAAGTAACGGAACAGTGGCTATTTGATGACCTTTTCAGATCTTTTTCAGAGGAGGAAAGGTTTAAATAAATAAAGCAGTTCTTTGATTCCTGGTAAATGGCCTGGAGACCGAAGCGCAGTAGAATGGACCTCATTGTGAACCTTGGCAGTGTTTTGCGCCTTTCTCTGGTCAGTAATGCTCCCTCAGGTGCAGAAGGCAGAAAGCATTCTTCTCTGTCCGTGTTCCCTCAGCTTCCTCTTTGAACTCCTCTCTTGGATTCTTTCATTTCTTTGAATTTTTCTGAAATTCCTCCACTTTATTCCCCACCTCCTGTTCTCACTTCCATTTAATATATTTTAGTACACTTACTGTTGTTGTAATAAACTTCCTAAAGATCATTTCAGTTGTATCATTATTTTGGAACTTCCCCACCCCCTACCCTCAGTACTCAGTGCTTAATGTAGCAGAATCTAAAACTTTCAGTTTTCAATAAAGTTATTTTGGCTTCATCTTTTTGAGTCTTTAACTCATCCTTAATTATTTACCATTTTATTTTAGTCGCATTGATTTTTATCTGATCCCTCTTTTAACTTTTATTTTTCATTATGGTAAAACACACATAAAATAAAATTTACCACGTTAACAATTTTTTAGTGCATGATTCAGGAGTGTAAGTGTATTCATAGTGTTACACAAACCATCTCCAAAACTTTGTCATTTTATAAAACTGAACCTGTGCCCACTAAGCAACAGCTCATTCTCTCCTCCACTCAGCCTTTTGGCAGCCACCGTTCTGCTTTTTTCCTCTTGATACTTCATGTAAATGAAATGATGCAATAGTTTTGATTTATGAACTGCCTTGTTCCACTTAGTATGATGTTGACCATGTAGCTTGTATCAGAATTTCTTTTCTTTTAAGGTTGTGTATCAACTCTCCTTTTATGAATGGGTTTGTCCCCTCCTCTGTGCCACCTCCCCAAGGAGAGGAGAATTGCAGATGTTAGGCTATTAGATACCTGAGAATAATTAATGTAACTGGCTGGAGGAGTTGGGAGAAGAAAATATTTGGAATTTTAAGTTTGCATACTGATTGAATAACTATATCTGCCATCTTATTAATGGCTTTTTAAAAAAAGTTTTTTATATATGTATTTTGAAAGTCAGACTTAGAGATTGTCCATATGCAGTGTTGTGTTTTTTTTTTTTTTTTTTTTTTTTTTGACAGGCAGAGTGGACAGTGAGAGAGAGAGAGACAGAGAGAAAGGTCTTCCTTTTGCCGTTGGTTCACCCTCCAATGGCCGCCATGGCTGGTGTGCTGTGGCCGGCGCACCGCGCTGATCCGAAGGCAGGAGCCAGGTGCTTCTCCTGGTCTCCTATGGGGTGCAGGGCCCAAGGACCTGGGCCATCCTCCACTGCACTCCTGGACCACAGCAGAGAGCTGGCTTGGAAGAGTGGCAACTGGGACAGAATCCGGCGCCCCGACCGGGACTAGAACCCGGTGTGCCGGCACCGCTATGTGGAGGATTAGCCTACTGAGCTGTGGTGCCGGCCCATATGCAGGTTTAATACCCAGATGGCCTCAACGAACTAGGCTGGGCTGGACTGATGCCAGGAGCTTCATCTGGTTTTCCTAAGTGGGAGGCAGAGTCCCAAACACTTGGGCCATCTTCTGCTGCTTTTCCCATTAGCAGTGAGCTAGCTGCATCAGAAGTGGAGCAGCTAGGGTACAGAATGGGGCTTATATGAGATGCTGGTGTTGTAGATGGCAATATAATTCGCTGTGCTACAACACTGACCCTTAATGACCATTTTTAAATACAATTTTCCTGATATGTGTTTTCATTGAAGGTGTATTAAAACTGTAATGTGTCTTTTTTTTTTTTCCTGACTCCTGATAACCTCAGTCATCTGAAAAGTATATGTGGGTACTTTGCTTGCTGAGATAGAGATGTTACCCTTAGGGACAATCTGCTGGTGTGGAATCTATCACTGCTCTTCATAAAACTCAAAAGCATGTGTGGATAGATGTGGAATGTCCAGATAGTAGTGAATTTATGCAATTTAAAAAGTACTGTTTCCCATAATACCATGAGTCAAAAGAAGTCAGGCTTCCCCATCCCCCTTTAAAGCAATTTTTCAGATTTTTAGAAAATTCTTCTTTTGGTTATTTATAAGAAACATGAGGCATCCAATTTCTTAGGCAAAAATTTTTATTAAGATCTATTTATTTGAAAGGCAGAGAGAAAGAGATCTTCCATCTGCTGGTTTACTCTCAGATGGCTTCAATGCCTGGGGCTAGTCTACGCTGGAGTCAGGAATCTGTAGCTCCATCTGGGTCTCCCCACATGGGTGGCAGTGGCTCAAGTTCTTAAGGAACTTATCTGCTGCCCTTCCTGGAACATTAGCAGAGAGCTGGGTAGGTAGCAGAGCAGTCAGGACTCAAACCAGCACTGGGATGTGGGATGCTAGCATTCATTGGAGGTAGCAGCTTAGCTCACTGTGCCTCAGTACTGGCCCCTTACTTTTTACAAAACTTATGGTTAGACTATAGCAGTGTATTTCTCTTCAAGGGTAAGTCATTTCTCTTACATCTGATTTTTTTTTCATGCCACAGTAAGGTGCTGTTCTTTCTTTTTTAAAAATTTATTCTGTATGAGAATTATCTAAAATATCCCCCACCTGCAAACAAAACAAAACAAACAAACAAACAAAAAACCAAGGCTGGTAAATTGCTTCCATTGTGTGGAAAAAGATAAGTATTTACTCTTGTTTAAAATATATGTTCACTGCAGTGAAAATCTACCCTTCCTTGTTAACATAATGAGTTTTTGTATGAAGTAGTGCTAATGTATGATAGAAATTCATGAGAGAGATTTTTGCAGGTTTAAAAAAACATTTTGTATCTGGAAAATATACTTAATGTATCAGTGGTTCCGACTTGGATATAGATACAGCTCTTAAGTGCTATTCTTAGAAACAACTTATGAAACTAGTATCTGCAGCTGTCCTTTTAAAAATTCCACAGAGGAAAAAGGAAAAAGCATTGTTCCCATAAAGACAATCAAAGTTGAATTTATTTTGGGGACCTGATACTCTGTCACACACATATGCTGGTTCCAGGAACAGTTTCCCATTCTTGATTTTTCTTTTTTTGGCCAGAGGGGTGGGGTGGGGGGACTGCTTCTTTGAGTTTCCTCTTTTTTTCTTCCTCCTTTTCAGGTAAATGATTCATTGCCCGCAACATTATTTTAATATGCCAGATTAATTCAATATCAGATGTTTTCTGCTTCCTCTGTTACTACACAGGGTCCTTTTTCATGGATGAATAATGTCACTCAGAAGTAGTGTCTTGGTATCTTGGAATCTTCAAGAACCTTTTTTTTTTTATTATTGTTACTATTCAACTTACTATCTTTCTGAAGCATGTGTTTTATAAATCAAAGCTAACCATTGAAAATTTTACTTAATATGTGGTTTTATATTTTGATTCTTTTTTTTAGGTGAATAAATTTTAGGTGTTATTCTTAATAGAAACCTTTTGACTTTTAATAATTTTTTGTTTATAGAGTAATATCATGGTGAAAGAATCTGAGAAACAAAGCAAATGTTTATATGTTGGGAATGAGGATCTTTGATGATTGTTTCTGGACTGTGTTTTCCTTCCACAAACCCCTGAGGTCACATTCCTTTGATCATTTTCTCACTTTCAGTTTCTATAGCCTCTTAAGCCTTTTAGCATAAGACATTGCTGCTAATAGGTCTGTTTCCAAGGCAATTTCTAGTGCTTTCATTTGCTTTTATTTTTGCATGTTATCATTGGAGTGAAATGTACATGGGCCAAGAAGATCTGGTTCTTGCAGTTATTTCAATAAACATTTATTGATGACATTGGATATTATGTTAGTTTGAGTATGTCAGTGAGGTAAAAATAAAATCAAACCAGAAGGTACTACTTCTAAGGTACTAAAATTGTTTTAAGGTATCTTGAAACAATACATGCTTATTATCTCGTGTTTTCTGTGTGAGTTGGAAGTCTGGACATGGCTTCATTGAGACCTCTGCTCATGATCTCACCAGGCTGTGATCAAGTGTTGGCTGGTTTACTTTCTCATCCAGGGGCTTGGCTGCAGCAGAATCACTTCCATGTGGAATGTATTTCTTTAGTGGATGTATGACTGAAGGCTCCATGTTTTGCCGGTTCTTGGCTGGAGGTCACTTGGATGTTTGTTTCCCTCTGTAATCGGTATATTTAAGCCCTAATCCCGATTGTTAGAATTTGGAGGCAGGGTCTTTGGGAAGTTATTAGGTCATGAAGATAGAGTCCTCACAAATGAAATTAGTATTCCTATAAGAGACTAGAATCAGGGTATAGAATCTTTTTTCCCGCCAAGGGCCATTTGAGTATTTATAACATCATTTGCAGGCCATATAGAATTATCAAGTTAAAAATTAGCTTGCCATAGATGTATTGAACTTTGAGTCCTACTTGTTGCCTCAGCAGGGCTGGACCAGATGATTTTGTGGGCCTTATGTGTCCAGTGTGCTGAGCATACCCTATTCCAGACTAGAAAGATGATCTCTTACTCTCTGTGCCATGTGAGGATACAATGAGAAGACATTCATCTACAAATGAGGACTCTCACCACTAACAGAATTGGTTAGCATCTTGATTTTGGATTTCTCAGCTTCCAGAATTGTGAGAAATAAATTTCAGTTGTTTTAGGCAGCTAGTCTATAGTATTTTTGTTACATCAACCTGAACTAAAGCATTACACTTAACTCCTAGAGAATGCCTGTTGTGCTTTGGCACATAGGCTCTTCATTTCCCAGGGTTTGCTTTGTCACTGAGTCTGCGAGGCGGTTAGAATATGTCTCCCCTCTGCCAGTAAGATGGAGTTGTAGGTAATGTGACACAGTCACGGTCAGGAGATCTGTCACCTTTGCCATATGGTGTAACCTGTGCATTGGAGGGACAACCAGCCAATAGTTGTGGCCTTTTGTTTATTAAGAGAAACTTAAAGGTTATGGTGAAGCTGAGGGAACTACACAAAAGCATTAACACAAGGAGGTAGGATCACAATGGGTTGGGGAATTCTGTAAGACATTTTAGGTTATATGCCATAAGTAACATGTAAATAAGTGGGTGACAAATCTGAGGTGATTAAGAATGGTGTTTTATGTGGCTTACATTTTGTAATCATGCCACGTTGTGGAAGTATGGGCATTGTTTTGACTGGACTGAATGCAAGCTAAGGATGAGTGAGACTCAGCAGTCACAGTAGCCTCCCACTCCATTAAAGGTATCCACACGTGGCCAGTACTCCCTTCTCCCAACATTATTTTCATTAAGATTTTAAAAAACTATTAATATAGCTGTTTTTCTTTAAAGTATTAAGCAGTACAGAAAGAGATAAATTTCTTGTGAGTCTGAATAAAAGTCTCATTGGAGCAGTAGTTTATTTTTTATTTTATTTTATTTTATTTTTGACAGGCAGAGTGGACAGTGAGAGAGACAGACAAAGGTCTTCCTTTTTGCCGTTGGTTCACCCTCCAATGGCCGCCGCGGCTGGTTCACTGTGGCCTGCGCACCACGCTGATCTGATGGCAGGAGCCAGGTACTTATCCTGGTCTCCCATGGGGTGCAGGGCCCAAGCACTTGGGCCATCCTCCACTGCACTCCCTGGCCACAGCAGAGAGCTGGCCTGGAAGAGGGGCAACCGGGACAGAATCCAGCGCCCCAACCGGGACTAGAACCCGGTGTGCCGGTGCCGCAAGGCGGAGGATTAGCCTAGTGAGCCGAGGCGCCGGCCTGGAGCAGTAATTTAAACATGTCTAGAAGATAATTTTTTTGGACTTACATGTTTGTGGAAAAGTCATCATATTTTTATCTTATTTTTAAAATATGCTTGTTTATTTGATTGAGACAGACAGACACACACACACACAGAAGAAGAAAGAAGGCAAGAAAGCCCTTCCATGTGTATGGTCACTCCTTAAATACCTTCAAGAGCCAGGATTGGTACAAGGCTTAGGCAAGAAGCCAGGAACTCTTTCTGGGTCTCTCATGTGGGTGGCAGGGACCTGAGTAATTGAGCTATAGTTTGCTGTTTCCCAGGCACATTAGCAGACAGCTGACTCTGAAGAGGAGGCTACACTTGATCCCAGCCTCTCTAATATGGGATGGAATAGTTTATAATTCTTCTTGGAAGTCATGCAAAGATTTCTGAACCAGATTATTGACATGATGTTGGTTAGTTTATCCTGGATGCTATTGGGGATAAGAGAGGAAGCAGATGTACCAGGTACAGGTCTGAGATGGCTTAGACTGGACCAAGATTGATAGTTTTTCCTAATGAATTTTAGAAGGAAAAGGGGAATGAAGAAAAATTTTTAAGTATTAGACCTGAGCAACTGGGAATTAAAGCTCTTTGGAGTGTTAATGAAAGTCACTGAAATGGAAAAGGTGGGCTGAGGTCAAGCAACATAAAATAATTTAGGTTTTACTGCTCAGTAAAAGGTTTAACTGAGAATACAATGTTATCAAAGTTACATTTTTTTTTTTTCTTTTTAGAATTTATTGAGGGGTTTCAAAGAGAGACAAGCACACTTCCCATTCACTGGTTCACTCTACAGTTTCCCACAATGGCATGGATTGTTGTTAAATTGAGCTAGTGTATATTTATTAACATTATATATCGCTGAGCTAGTGTATATTTATTAACAATGGATTTTCATGGAAACTGCATAGAAAAGGGACATACATACTGACCTTAGTTAGAACAAGTACTGATGTGACAGCTGCTCTGATCATCTAAAGACATCTGCTTATAGACTAGCAGTTGCAAGTAATGGTTAGTTGTTGATCACTACTGATTTGTATGAGGCTTTTGCACTTCAGGTTCCTAATGAGTTTCATGGTGGGATTATTTGTTTTTTAGAAATTGTTTCAAAACACTTAAAATTTTTATTTTTAGGTTTGGCTGTTAAAAATGTTGGTTGATCCTTCTCTTACTCCCCTTTAGTAGTTTTTCCAAATCCATCGTGTTGTATATCTGTGCATGCAGTTGGTTTTGTAAAGGCAGGTTTCATGGCCACATAAATGTCAATTTTCCTGTTTACATTACCCACTTAAACTGACAAAAGACGTGTGATTTTTGATTGGCTTGATGGAAAATTTTCCTTTCATCTTTTTGTTAATACATGAATATAGCTGCCTTTATTTTTATAAACAAAAAATATGGACTTTTGAACTATGAATGATTAAAACCATTATTACACCACAACGTGTAAAAAGAACAAACATTATCCTTTATTTAGCCTCAAAATAGGATTTCACTGATGTTTTTATTTTTTCTTTTGGAGTAAGGATAGTTTGAGTTGTGTAACTAGCTGTACTGTTTAGTTAATGGGTATGCATAAATGTATTCAGTGAAATCAATTACTTTCTACAACTGCTTCAGAGGCTCAGGTTGTACCCATGCATAACCAATGATTCATTCCTTCTGATGTAAGTGAATTATTCTGCCCACATCAGACTCTTGTACATGCTTTGGGATTTTTGCCTTGATTGCTGTGCAATGTTATCCATGTGAGGTGTATTTATACCTTTAGGCCTAGTGCTTTGTAACAAAGTATAGTGATGATTTGTTTTTAATAGAAATATTATTTTGCCAACTGAAATATAGATACATGCTAGTGGCGTGGTTGAAATGGAGTGAAATTTCCTGTAATGGAAGTATATAAATCCTGTTATGTGAATCAGAAGATTAGTGACTTGTAGTTCTTATTGTTTCTGTTTTCAATTAGTAACCAAATGATAATATACTAGTTGAAAAAGCTACAGGGTACATTTTGAAAAAGATCGACCCATCCATCTAGCCATAGCTCTGTAGGCATGCTCATGTCTCCTGCAACAGATGATTTGAAGAGCTTAACTTAAAAACTAAGAAATGAGTAAACATTTGATAAGGGAAATTCTGGTATAGGGAAAATACATCTCATTGAATATGAGGGTAAGCACATGTGTATGCTTACACATGCAAAAAACTCCCCATGTGGGGCATTTGCATAGTGGTTAAAATGTTGGTTATGATATCTGTGTCCTCTGTGGCAGAATCTGGGTTCAATATCTGGCTCTGCTTCTGATTCCAGCTTCCTGTTAGTGCAGACATTGGGAGACAGCAGTGTTGGGTTGAGTAGTTGAGTCCTTACCACTTAACATTTGAGACCTGGATTGAGTTCCCTGCTTCTAGGTTTGACTCCACCAGCTGTTACAGGTCTTTGGAGAGTGAACCAGCTCTGTCTCTTTCCCTCTGACTCAGAAGAAAATAAAACAAAACAGACAAACAAAAAATAACCCTCCAAAAGAAATGAAAATACCTTGCTGAGTACTTTAAGCTTGTCTCTCTTAAGCATGTTTTTAATGGCTAAATTAAAAAGGAAGGCCTTAACTTTACTCTAAATGTACTAGAGGAAAACAACATTTTCTCACATAATACTAGTTTTTCCTCTAACTTCCTCCTGACTCCCTCCCTCTCTCCACCCCCCCCCCCCTTTCTTTCTTTTAAGATTATTTATTAATTTGAAAGGCAGAGTGGCAGGGAAAGACAGAAAACTTCCATCTGCTAGTTCACTCCCCAAATGGCTGCCAAGGCTAGGCTGGGCCATGGCAAAGCCAGGAGCCTGGATTCTGTACAGGTCTTCCATGTGAGTGGCATGGGCCCAAACACCAAGGCCATCTTCCAGTTTTCAAGGCATATTAGCAGGGAGCTGAATCGAACGTGGTGCAGCCAGGACTCAAACTGAAGCTCATATGGTAAGCTGCAGCTTGACCCATTGCACCACAATGCTGACCCTTTTTGCACTGATATTAAGAATAATTACAGCTGGGGCTGGTACTGTGGTGTAGTGGTTAAAGCTGCTGCCTGTAATGCCAGCATCTCATATGGGCGACAGTTCAAAACCGGGCTTCCAATCCAGCTCTCTGCTATAGCCTGAGAAAGTAGTAGAAGATGGCACAAGTCCTTGGGGTCCTGCACCCATGTGGGAGACCTGGAAGAAGCTCCTGGCTCCAGATTGGCACAGCTCTGGCCATCTGGAGAGTGAACCATCTGGGGAGTGAACTAGTGGATGGAAGACCCTACCCCCCCACCCCCGCCTCTCCTTCCCTCTCTGTGTAACTGTGACTTTCAAGTAAAATACATAAGTCTTTAAAAAAAATAATTACAGTTGTCTATTCCTCTGTATTCTAAGGGAGTTGATGTAAGATCCCTCCTCAGATATCAAAAATAAAATATACTCAAGTTTCTTATGTAAGATCATATGGTATTTGCATATAACTTAGTGAACATTCTCCACTATACTTTAAAACATCTGTAGATTAAGGCTGACATTGTGGTGTAGCAGGTAAAGCCTGTGCCTGCAATGCTGGCAACCCATATGGGTGCTGGTTCCTGTACTGGCTGCTCCATTTCTTTTTTTATTTATTTACTTATTTTTTTAAAATTTCTTTATTATTATTTGACAGGTAGAGAGAGAGAGACAGAGAGAAAGGTCTTTCTTCCGTTGGTTCACCCCCCAAAAGGCTGCTACGGCCAGCATGCTGCGCCGATCCGAAGCCAGGAGCCAGGTGCTTCCTCCTGGTCTCCCAAGCGGGTGTAGGGCCCAAGCACTTGGGCCATCCTCCATTGCCCTCCCAGGCCACAGCAGAGAGCTGGACTGGAAAAGGAGCAACCAGGACTAGAACCGGTGCTCATATGGGATGCCAGCACTGCAGGCGGAGGATTAACCAAGTGAGCCACGGCGCCAGCCCCTGGCTGCTCCATTTCTGATCTAGCTGCACGGTAATGGCCTTGGAAAAGCAGAGAAGATGGCCCAAGAGCTTGGACTTCTGCTACCCACATGGGAGACCTGGAAGTAGCTCCTGGCCTTGGCCTGGCCCAGACCTGGCTGTTGTGGCCATCTGGGGAGCGAACCAGCAGATGGAAGTTCTCTTTCTGTCTCTCTTTCTCTCTGAAACTCTTTCAAGTAAATAAATATTTTAAAAATTGTATATTACATAAAATATATAAATAAGTGCCATGTGAATAGTTGTTATACTATACTTTTAAGGGAATAATGACAGTAAAAAAGTCTGTAGGGATTGAGATCCAAAGTTTTTTTTCCAAATACTGTGTGTCTGAGGTTGGTTCAGTCTGTGGATTTGCAACCTGAGGGTGTGGAGGATCAGCTGTGTTAAGGTCAACTTAGATCTGTTGGTAGATGGATCAAAACAGTTTAAAATAAACTGTTCAGTAACCATTAAAGCCTACTTTAAAGATCATTGACATGCTTGTTCAGGAATATCTAGTGAGCAGTTCACTCATTTCGTGGGTTGGTGGGGAGGAGAAATCATGTTGTGGCTTAGGAGGTGAACAAAAGGTGAAGATGTAGAGACATTTGGGCAAGACAGGAGTGTGGCTTGGTTGACAAGGTTTATAAAGGGGATGTGATATTAAGGAATAGCCTCGTCTTTCTTCCCACCCTGAGTGTGTTGGTTACTTTTTGAGCATATGTGAGTGTATCCTGAAAGTGAAGATGGGAAACAAAGGGAATGAGCTGTGCTGTAATGTCTCTCAGCAGGTGTGAAGCAAGTCCAGGTTTCAGTGAAATAGTCTTTGGCTAGGAGTGTAAGAGAAGGAACAAAATAAAGGGTAGGAATGAATGTCAGTGAAGGGGAGTGTGGGGGGCAGGATAGGGATAAAAGAGCAAGTCTAGGGGAACTGTCTCTATTTGCTGTATTTACTCAGTAGATAGTCTGTACATACCAGTGGGTTTGTAAAGACTAGAAATACAGATAGGACAAAGTCTCTGTTCTTATGAGGTCATAGTCAAGTGTCGTGTCCTTCCGCTAGTATTGTGAGTCAGTAGATAGTGGTTGTTATGTGGGAGGGCCTGGCATGGTGGTTGGCATACATCGTAGTTAACCTAAAACTGAATTAATGAATCCCATTTGCATATATTCTGCTGTTTTGGTAACTGATATCTGAAGTCACATAAAATAATTTAACTTTTAAGAAGTAATAATATGTATGTAAAAACAAAATGCTGTCATCATTACTACTGATGGTCTTCCTTTTATGAACAGTTAGTATTTGGCAATTTTTGTAGCTCAGAATACATTGCCCCATAGATCATCCATAAATGTTTGAATGTTCTTTGTGTACATAGTATTGTTTGGAAATAAGAATTAAAGTCAATTTGTGTCTGAGTAGCTGGATATTTTCACTTAAAAATGTGAGACAATATAACAAATATTAAAATAAGTTATGAACAAAGTTTTGTGGTCATAGGAAAGGATATAATTAGGACTGGTTGGTTGTTTTCCTTTTTTATTGATAAACATCTGTTCTACTTACATCTAGTCCAAACTTTGGGCCCCAGGAGGATTGTAGCAATAATTACTGTTCAGTTTTCCTTTTGAAACTATAGGTTCTTTTTTAAAAAATGGTGTTATTTGATCTTGTGTTAAATCACATTTTTTTTTTGACAGGTAGAGTGGACAGTGAGAGAGAGAGACAGAGAGAAAGGTCTTCCTTTTGCCGTTGGTTCACCCTCCAATGGCCGCCGCGGCTGGCGCACCGCGCTGATCCGAAGGCAAGAGCCAGGTGCTTCTCCTGGTCTCCCATGGTGTGCAGGGCCCAAGCACTTGGGCCATCCTCCACTGCACACCCGGGCCACAGCAGAGAGCTGGCCTGGAAGGGGGGCAGCTGGGACAGAATCCGGCGCCCCGACCGGGACTAGAACCTGGTGTGCCGTCGCCGCTAGGTGTAGGATTAGCCTATTGAGCCGTGACGCCGGCCAATCACATGTTTCTTAAAGGCAGTTATGACAACCTATGTAGAGTTGGAGATGCTATGCCCAATTTGATTTAGATTATAAATTTGATCTGAATGGTTGGTAAGGGGTATGAGGAGTTGAGGTTGTGAAGGGAAGAGGTTGTTTGAGAAGTAGATACAGTGATGAGAGTGGTGCTAAACTGTTTGTCCACACCTCTAAAATGAGGTCACTGAATTACATATCTAATCTTTACTCTAAGGGTGAACATTTATTTCTCCACAGAATGTGTACTTTGTTTTATTTTGGGTTACTCCCAACTGCAGTGATAAGATACACGTGAAAATTCTGGGAATTTTAACTACCATCAAACCCTGTTCCCTACATGTCCCAAAAACACATCATATAATTGCTATTCCTGTTTATAATGCTATATATTACTTCTCATAATACTTAAGTCTTTATTATTTCTTGTCCATCTGTGATGTACTGTAAACACTACAAAGAAGCTTTCTTCATTTTTTGTTCAAATGTTTTTAATTTTTTATTTATTTTTTATTTATTTATTTGACAGGTAGAGTTATAGACAGTGTGAGAGAGAGAGAGACAGAAAGAAAGGTCTTTCTGTTGGTTCACCCCGCAAATGGCCGCTACAGCTGGCACTGCGCCGATCCGAAGCCAGGAGCCAGGTGCTTCCTCCTGGTCTTCCATGCGGGTGCAGGGCCCAAGGACCTGGGCCATCCTGCACTGCACTCCTAGGCCACAGCAGAGAGCTGGACTGGAAGAGGAGCAACCAGGACTAGAACCTGGCGCCCATATGGGATGCCGGTGCCGCAGGCGGAGAATTAACCAAGTGAGCCACAGCGCTGACCCCTTTTGTTCAATTTTTTAATAATGGCTTGAATAATATGCAGTTGTTGTTAAATCAAATCAACTAATCATCACTGGCCATTTGATTAGCTTGGAAGTGTGAATTGACCGTCTTCTTTTATACTCAGCAGTGCGCCTGATACTCTGTGTTTGTATGTTGGGAATGATGATGGTTGTGGCTGTGACAGTGTACACGTTCAAATGATCATACTTGGTCCCACCAAGGTCATATGTTGCACTGGGCAAGTGATGGCTTTATGAATAAGTGGCATTTGAATTAGACTTGTAAAGGATGGCCCATGCATGATGGTAGGGTATTCTAAGAACAGAGCCTTCGTGTTGCCTCAGCTCTGAGCTTTGTGTCATCTTAATGTTTACCCTCAAGATGGATGGATTTATTTATTAAAGATTTATTTTGAAAATCAGAGTTAGAAGAAGGGAGGGAGGGGAGCGGGGGGAGATTGATCTTCCATCCCCATATAGCCACAAATGCCAGGACTGGACCCAGTATGCAGGAGCTTCATCCAGGTCTCACATGTGGTGACAGGGTTCCACTCTTGGGCCATCTTCTGCTTTCCCAGGCCGTTAGCAGGGAGCTGGATTATAAGTGGAACAGCTGGGACTGGAACTGGTGTCCATATGGGATGCTGGCATCACAGGTGGTGCATCTACCCCTCCACTACAATGCCAACCCCCCGGATGGATGGATGGTTGGGTTGATTGATTTTTAAAGATTTATTTATTTATTTGAAAGTCAGAGTTACACAGAGAGGAGAGGCAGAGAGAGAGGCAGAGAGAGAGAGAGAGAGAGAGAGAGAGAGAAAGAAACACAGAGAGAGAGAGAGATCTTCCATCTGCTGGTTCACTCCCTACATGGCTACAGTGGCCGGAGCTGCACCAATCCAAAGCCAGGAGACAGGAGATTCCTGGGGGTCTCCCATGTGGGAGTGGGGGCCCAAGGAGATGGGCCATCTTGTACTGCCTTCCCAGGCCATAGCAGAGAGCTGGATCAGAAGTGGAGCAGCTGGGACTTGAACTGGCGCCCATATGGGATGCCAGCACTGCAGGCAGCGGCTTTACCTGGTATGCCACAGCGCAGACCCCAGGATTTATTTTTAAAAAGTAAATTAACTAAAAAGTTTTTTTTATCATCTTCTATAATGATATTATATAAGTAAATTTAGTTGTTGCAATTAACTATTTGTATACTTTCTCAAACAGCCAAACTTCTTAGACATACTGTTACCACCTGAGAGACATATGTAAAAAAGCAGGTACATAGGATGTTTTCTTTCTGAATTGGGCAGAGTCCTCAGAAGACTGCTCTGGCCTCAGTTTTCAGTTTTTCTAATAGTATCCCATTTTCTTTATGTCCTGGAAGTGATAAGCACTCCTATGGAATTTTAGTCAGTTGGGATGAATAGAGCAAAAGATAATTCTCAAAGGGAAAGCTAAATATGGGAGGAGAGAGCTAAGTCATTGATAAGTAACATTATTGTCACATACTTGCTATACTTTTCTTGTATATATTCCAGTTGCACATAATTCTACATAAATAGAAATTCTTTTTAAAGTTTTCTTACTCTGGAAATTTTCATTTATTCAGGTACTGTTGAGGTATAAGCATGATACTGTGTTCTTGTTTTTTCTTCTAAGAAAATGATTGATTGTTTGCATTCATTGCCTGCAGCCAACCTGCTTATTAATTTCTTGATAACTGTTGATTAGAGACTTTTCTCTCAGTATACTAGGGACCTTTTATGGAATGGACAATAAAATAAAATGTTAAAAAAAGCTAGTTGTCTTCTAAGGTTTGTTATATCTTTAAAACACTAATACTGTGCCTTTAAAATAAGCTTACTTTATGGCACATAGTATCAGCAAGTCTTACTGTTTGATATATATAGATAGATAATTATCTACGTTTGTTTCCAACTGATTTTTATCTTACTGAATATTCTATTTGTAGTATTTTGTCTATCAAAAAGCTGCAGTTGAAGAATACTAGTCTTTCATAGATTTTGAAGGAAATAATTCTGTTAGCTATTCATATGCATTGATTTATAAGTGTATTTATGAATTATAATTTTGTAGCTTTTAGGTATTGTTACTCTTTGTCTACTTGTATCTGTGTTCCTCATTAACTGTTGTCTAAATGGGTTTTAGTATGTTTGAAAATGACCCAAATACAGGTTTCTGAAGTAGTAATAAAAAGACAGTCATAAAAATGCCAAGAACAAACATTTACTCTGCTCATGAACGGATTTCCCAAGTTGTTCCTAAATTAATATAAAATTCATGATATGTTTTTGAAGACAGACAACCATATCATGTGTTTGCTTAATTTCTAACATTGAAAAACTTTTAAGTGCTTATGAAGAGGGAAAAAACCCTGCGGGGAATAAATTTCTGGAATGGGTGTCTAACTCTTAAATTTTGATCCATATTATAAATTGTACTGATTTTTTTTTTTTTTTTTTTTTTTTGGACAGGCAGAGTAGACAGAGACAGAGAGAAAGGTCTTCCTTTGCTGTTGGTTCACCCTCCAATGGCCGCCGCGGCTGGCGCGCTGCGGCCAGCACACCGCGCTGATCCGATGGCAGGAGCCAGGAGCCAGGTGCTTTTCCTGGTCTCCCATGGGGTGCAGGGCCCAAGCACCTGGGCCATCCTCCACTGCACTCCTGGGCCACAGCAGAGAGCTGTCCTGGAAGAGGGGCAACCAGGACAGAATCCGGCGCCCCGACCGGGACTAGAACCCGGTGTGCCGGTGCCGCAAGGCGGAGGACTAGCCAAGTGAGCCACGGCGCCGGCCTGATTGGTATTTACACTCATATGTAGCATCACCTTTTCTCCAAACACATATATTTTCAAACATTTCATCTTTGACACTTAGATAGGAAGGAAATGCTGTCTTAGAGAAGTTTATGTTTCTGCTGTTATGGGTGAGTTGGACATATTTTACCCTATCTGGTTTTTGACATTTTCCCTTATTCTTTATTTTGGGAAAATTTGCCTTTTGCTTCCAGTCTGATGAATTGCTTTTTGTTCTGTTTTCTAGATTATCATTTGTTTTACTGACTTTATATCGTTTGTTTTTTGACCAGGAATGCCCTCCCATCTGCTGGTTTATTCCCCAAAGCCTGAAATGGCTGGAGAGGCAGGGTGCTAGGGACTCAATTTACATCTCCCAGATGGTGATGGGAACCCAAATACTTAAGCAATCACTCATGCCTTCTAGAGTCTACATTAGCAAGTAGCAGGAGCTGAGTTATCAAATCCAGGTACTCTGATATGTGATGCAAGCATCCTAATTAGGGCAAATGCCTACCCCTGGGCTATGTTTTTAAAAATTTGTATGTAGTTGAATTTGCTAATACCGTCTTTTGTGACTTCTAAGTTTTTTGTCAAAATTGAAAAGGGCCTTCACTACTCCACAGTTATGAAGGAATTCTCCAGGGTTAATTTTAGTATTTTTTTTGCTTTAATCTTTTGCTTCTAAGTATTTGGTAGTTATTCTTTTGCAAGGTGGAAAGTGTGGACCCAAATTTGTTTTTCTGTGTAGCTACCTAATCAATCATCTGTTGAAGTCTGTCTTTTCTATTGATTAAACATGCCACCTCTGTCCTTTCTGAGAATTTGTACAAGTATATGTTTTGGTCTATTTTTTGGACTTTATTTCATACTATTGATATCTGTATGCTACTTTAGAATGTGTTTAAATATTTCACAGTGTTACTCATTGTATAGTCTTATTTGAAATCTGAACTTAAACTATTTTTGCATTTCTTTCTTGATTTATTTCTTTTCTTTTTTCTTTTTTAAGATTTCTTTATTTATTTGAAAGGCAGTTACAGAGAGGCAGAGGCAGAGAGAGCGAGATCTTCCATCCACTGTTTCACTCCCCAAATAGCCAAGTAGCTAGAGTGGTGCTGGTCTGAAGGCAGGAGCCAGGAGCTTCTCTGAGTCTCCCTCATGGGTACAGGGGCCCAAACACTTGGGCCATCTTCCACTGCATTCCCAGTTGCATTAGCAGGGATCTGGATTGAAAGTGGAACAGCCAGGACTCAAACCAGTGCCCCTATGGGATGATAGTGCTGCAGGCTGGGGCTTTAACCTGTTGTGCTAAAGTGCTGGCACCTGACTTGGAGATTTCTGATGGTGAAATTTGGTCATTCCATCAAGGGGTTTTATTTTATTCTCGGATTTGTTTTGCATTCTCTCTCTCTCCCACCAACTACCCTCTACCTCATGTATCCAAAGCTTAGAGCCTGAATTAAACAATCCTTTCTTGTTGTCTTGTTACACATATGGTGGTGGTCCCTCTTTCATGTAGTTCAGCCTTTTGACAATTTTATTGAGCATTAATAATTCTACCTTCGCATATCTCTTCAAAATGTATTCATAGAGAGGAAGGTTTATATTATGTTTTTGCCTTATTAGCACACTTCAGGAATATTTATTTTCCAATTTTTTCTGACTCTTACAAAATTAACAACCTGTTTAATTATTATAAAGCTTTTTGTTTACATTTGATCAAATCTTTCAGATGTTTATGGTGGGAGGAGTTTCACCATATTTCCAGAGCTTGAAGTCTCCAAGTATTATACTTTGAAACTTACCCTTTGAACTGGTCTTTTTTTTTTTTTTTTTTTTTTTTTTGACAGGCAGAGTGGACAGTGAGAGAGAGAGACAAAGAGAAAGGGCTTCCTTTTGCTGTTGGTTCACCCTCCAATGGCTGCCACGGCTGGCGCGCTGCAGCCGGCACACCACGGTGATCCAAAGGCAGGAGCCAGGTGCTTCTCCTGGTCTCCCATGGGGTGCAGGGCCCAAGCACTTGGGCCATCCTCCACTGCACTCCCTGGCCACAGCAGAGAGCTGGCCTGGAAGAGGGGCAACCGGGACAGAATCCGGCGCCCCAACCGGGACTAGAACCTGGGGTGTCGGCGCCGTTAGGCAGAGGATTAGCCTGTTGAGCCGTGGCGCCGGCTCTATATATTCTTGAATACTACTTAATGAATGCTAGTGTAAATTTATTTCCAGGGTCAGTTTTGTGGCACACGGAGTTGAACCACTGTGTATGACATTAGCACTCCATATGAGCAATAGTTTGAGTCCTGGCTGCTCCATTTCTGATCCAGCTCTCTGTTAATGTATGTGGGAAAGCAATGGAGGATGGCCTAAGTGCTTGGATGTGTCACCCACATGGAGACCTTGATGGAGTTTTGGGCTCCTGGCTTTAGCCTGGCCCAGCCCTGACCATTGTGGCCATTTGGAGAGTGGGCCTGCAGATGGAAGATTGATTCCCTACCCTACCCTGTGTGTGTCTATTTTTCCCCCTCTGCTTTTCAAATAAATACATTTTAAAAAGAAGGCTTTTTTGTATAGTATATATTAAATCTATATGTAATATAGATTAAGGCTATACATATTATATATATTTATTTATTTCACAAGCTCATGACTCTTTTATCCTGGGTCAAACCCTTGATAGGTGGCTTACTTTTCTCAACTCTAGAGCCAAGGAGCTGACATTGACATAGAGTTGAGGTCTGCAGTGGTGTATGAGAGATGGTATAAGATGGTGGTATGGGGCCAGTGCTGTGGCCTAGCGGATAAAGCCACCACCTACAGTGCCGGTATCCTGTATGGGCACCGGTTTGAGTCCCAGATGCTCTACTTCTGATCCAGCTCTCTGCTGTGGCCTGGGAAAGCAGCAGAAGATGGCCCAAGTCCTTGGGCCACTGCACCCATGTGGGAGACCCGGAAGAAGCTCCTGGCTCCTTTCTTTGCATTGGCGCAGCTCTGGCCATTGTGGCCAATTGGGGATGGAACCAGTGGATGGAAGGCCTCTTTCTCTCTCTGCCTCTCCTTCTCTCTCTGTGTAACTCTGACTTTCAAATAAATAAATAAATCTTTTTTAAAAAATATGGTGGCACGTCACAGTGAAGCAAAAAGACTAACAGACCAGGGGCTGGCCATGTAGCGTAGTGAGTAAAGTTGCTGCAGGCAGTGCTGGCATCCCATATGGCTGCTCTACTTCCCATCCAGCCCCCTGCTGTGGCGT
Organism: Oryctolagus cuniculus; assembly: GCF_051225735.1. NCBI lineage: Eukaryota > Metazoa > Chordata > Mammalia > Lagomorpha > Leporidae > Oryctolagus > Oryctolagus cuniculus. Next base: position 100,708,659 of record NC_142867.1, read on the forward strand.
TGAAAAGCAGGATAAGATGACCCAAGTGCTTGAGCCCCTGCACCCATGTGGGAGATGTGGGGGAAGCTCCTGGTTCCTGGCTTTGGATCTGCTTGGCTCTGGCTTTTGCGGCCATTCGGGGAGTGAACCAGTGGATAGAAGACTTCTCTGTCACTGCTTTTGCCTCTGCCTCTCTGTAACTCTTCCTTTCAAATAAATAAATATATATTTAAAATAAATAGAGTAATAGGCCAACGATCAGTGTCATTGCTAGATGCCACTTTGAATAAATAGGTGGAATTGTTATAGGGACAAAGCAGAGTAGAAGGGAGTATCTTTGGAACTGGTGTGGCTTTTGAGCTTAGGATACTAGGTGAGTAAAGATTAAGCCTCTGGGGCCCACTTTCATTCTCTGCTGCTCTCTGAATCAGGCCTCAGTGGTATTTGAACCTGGCACATTCTGTTTTGTTGATTGTTTGGCAGTGATAACACTTGTTGTGGTAAGCAGATTGGCTAACCACCTCACTTAAATTTTCTAATTAATCTTTAAAAATGTTCTCTTGAAAATATATTGTCTTTATCATATGGGAGCAATTTGAAGTTTGAGAGGTTAAAAAACCTAAGTAAATGAATGATAGACTGGGGATTTGGATGTAGTAATAAATAGTTCCAAAATTGTGTGCTTAATCTCTGCTCTGCTGCCTTATTAATGAAGCAAGTCTTGACTCTTTTCTACTTTTTGTTAACTTGTTAGACTTAAATTATCCCAAATTTGATTGCTGTTAATTATAAGAGTGGGAATAAGAGAGGGAGGAGATGTACAATTTGGGACATGCTCAATCGGACTTGCCCCAAATGGTAGAGTTAGAAATGTGCCAGGACATTCCAGTTCAATCCCATCTCACTACCAATGCCATCTCACTAGTCAAAGTGATCAATTTCAGTTCACAACTGATCTTTTAACAGTGTTTTCTTTATTATGCTCAGGGGTTATTTTTATGTTAATGTTTCAACAAAACACTAAAACTATCAGATTAGGAATAACAGAATGCTTACAGTGTTACCTTTCCATGTTCTGCCATCTTTTCTGTTCAAGGAGACAAAATCTGTGCATTTGATATTAGGAAGGCCTATGATTAATTGTTAAATAAATTTATATGAATCTTTCATACTCCTTAGCATGATTTCAGGGCATGCTTTAAAATGAAATAGACAAGATAATTCGGATGGAAGTTGTCCATTATTTTTGGAGCAGCTACACTCCTGGGAAATGCATATTTAATATTGTTTAAAGTGTTCTGAAAATCTATATGTTCTGTAAAATGAGTTTCATTGCTTTCATGGTTATAAATCAAATTTGGGACCATGAATAAAATATAACTTTTTTTAAATAATGAGAATTTTGGGGTGCTCAGTTAACTTTGTTCTATTTTCTTAATACTCTGAATGTGAATCATAGTGAAGTGGTTGGTCATTCCCTCAATCATAGCATGAAGATGAGACCACGAAGAGTAAGCTTGTTACATTTCACTTGAGGATTGCAAAATTTAATTTTGCTTATTTTCCTGAAGATTGACCTTTTGGCACACCAGGCCTTCTTGCGTTGTTCCGGCCTTAGCGGTTTTCTTCTTGGTGGACTTTCCGTGATGAAGAACCTCACAGCTTTGCCTTGTGTTTCATTCTCCATTTGCCTCCTGACAAATTCATTAAGCTCTTTTACTTATGGAAATCATTTGTTAAAGAATCCAAATATATGTCCTGAACCGCTTTGGCTTTCCTGAACTCCATTCAGCTGGCTGTTTGATATCTTTTGGGTGTTTGACCACTTCAGTCAGATCAAGAAGCCGAGAGTTCTCTCTGAATCTTCTTTAACTTTTACTTCCACAGCTATCCCTTGGGAAGTCTTGTTTACTGCAGAATATATTCAGACTCTGTTATTTGCTTCACTTACTGCTGTAATTCAAACCCTTTATCATTTGGTGTGTAGACTGATAGAACCAGTTTCTAATTGAATTTTTTTCCTGCGTCTGTGCAGACTATTATATCACAAGAACCTCACTCTCCAGAGTAAACAAGATTGTCATGTATGTTGCTCAAAACTTATTCTTTCTGTCATATTCAGAATGAAATCCACCTTCTTACCATATTTATAAGGCCTTACATAGTCCAGAACCTTCCTGTCCTGCTAACGCTTCGTACCTTGCCCATGTGTAGTCACTTGGAGGCTTTTGTTTCTTGGAAACAAAGTTTTTTCTGCTTATAGGCTCTGTCTGGAACTCTTTGTCTAGGTTGTTGACTGACCTCCTTGGCATCTTTTTAGAACTTTGTTCAGGTGTCCTTTCTTTAAGGAGGCCTTAACTAACTAAAAGACATATTCCAGGTAGTCAGCCTCTAGTCCCTTAATCTGTTTTTGTTTCTTGCAGTTACAGCTCCCTAACATATTCATTGGGTGTGTGTGTCTGTCTTTGTATTTGAATGCACTGTATCCCAATTACAGGATGGTACTTGAAGTATAGTAGATAGTGTTTGTTGAACAAATTACCGAGTGTCCTTTATTCTTTTAAATTCATGTTCCTCTTAATCCCACAAAGAATTTGAAGTAGTTTAAAAAATACTTTCAAATGCATTTAAATCAATGCATGCAAAATGCAGATAGAATAGAAATGACTGGTAAGAAATTTAATATGCAGGATTTTACATGGTTCTTAAATATGGATCAGGAGTTGGACTCTGAAATCGTGAATGCCATAAAGAATACCTTGTCTGTACGAAGAAAATATTATTCTGCTCCAGAGAAGCATGGCTTTCCCTAGCATTCAATAAATGTACCGTAATATGTAAAATAGTGTATTGTACACAGCAGTGTTTAATAACTCCGTTTAAAGTAAACCTGAGGGATGATGCTGTGAGGAGTCAGATGGGTTAATAGATAGTCAGAGGATACCAATGGAATTTGAGGTGTAAAATATTTGCTTCCTTCCCCAAAGCATTATCTTTAGCAAGACCAAATAGGCTGCCCTTCTTCCTTCTGAATCTCCAAATCTGCCATGAGAATATCAAGGGAGCTCTTCCTGAGCTCACAGCTTATCCTGAAAACAAGTTACCTATCCCACCCTTAGCAGCCCAGACAGGATGGAGAATTGTAAATGAGGTCTTTTGAGAGTTTTTGGTCCCACCTGGTAACTGAATGTCAATCTGATTGTCAAGTCCCCCCCCCCCCCCCCCGGAAGTTGTACTTAAAAAAACCTACTACCACCAGTACCTTTGATTTATTCCGCTCTTGGAAGACCCCCTCCATGCTGCTCTGGCTGGAGGCCTTTGACTCTAATAAATGCTTTTAAATCTCTTTGCCATCCGCTTGGAAATTCTTCATGGGAGACAAAGAACTGAAGTAAGAATAATTTCTCTGCCACTGTTTTCCTGTAACAATGTCAAGATGAAGCTCAGAGAAGGCGAATCTCTGAACAGTGATCAAGTGTGTTCTTATTTCTTCTCTCTCTGTCCTGCTTCCAGTAAGCTTCCTTGCTTCTTTAAGGTTGAGCTTCTTGTGCTGTTGAGGTACAACTCTTTTAAGTCACAGATCAGTGAGAAGAGTTGGGTCATTGTTTCTAAAGCAGTTCATTCCAGGACAGATTTCCTGAAGGTGCTCAAATAACGGACAGTAGTGACTGTTTTATTCAAGTTACTCTATGGTGATTTGTAGTCTTTATTAGTGAGTTTTGGCATCTAGCATCATAGATGAGGAAGGATTGACACAAACTATGGATGAGCTTCATATTTTAACTCTAGAAATCTTAATATACTATTGGAGAACTAGTTGCATTTTATAGGGAAAATTCAGCTCAGCCTCTTTACTTCATTTTATTAAGAATCTTGAATGTATTAAAAATTAGTGGAAGTAAAATTTTATTGGGATTGTTTATGTTCAGATATATAGTTTCGTAACTTAGATGTTATTATGGTGGAATAGAGATAATACTTGGGGAAAAGACAGCAATTATTTTTTATCCTGTTAGTATCTATTCAAGAAATTGTCAAAGTTTGCTATTGTTGTTTTGATTATTTTCCTATCAACTGAGGGTTGATAGTTTGGCTGGGGTTGTTAGGGTGAAAACGATTTGGCAGTTGGGTGCAAGGTTTTTGTAACACATCACTAATCATGAAAAGAGTTTGTTCTCATTGAGCTTTTCTTCTCCCTTGTTCCTTCCTTCCTTGTGATTTTGTTTTTTCCGTTGTCTCTTTTTATCACTGTAACTGTCCTAGTTCTGCACAGCTGTCCTTTCTCCTGTCTGTTTTGTCCTGTACATGTTGTCATTTGGCCTGTAGTTGTACCTGAAGCTTCTCACAGAACTCTGATTACCTTTCCCATTCCTCCCAACCCAACTTTATTTTACCTCTATTTGTAATTGCTATTGTCTTTTTCCTACAGTGACATGAGAAAATGCAATTTGTCTTTGTTTTCAGTACCTGCAAAGAATTCTCAAAGGCAATACTAGAACTTGAAAAAAAATTTTAGATTGGTATTTTGACCAGTATTAATTGCTTATTTTCACTTGACAGTGATTTTTTTTTTAAGTAGAAAGACAAATGTTCTCATTTTTTTCTGTTGGCATACTCTTTTTTTTTTTTTTTTTTAATTTGACAGAGAGACAGAGAGAAAGGTCTTCCTTCCGTTGGTTCACTCCCCAAATGGCCACTACGGCCGGCGCTGTGCCAATCTGAAGCCAGGAGCCAGGTGCTTCCTCCTGGTCTCCCATGCGGGTGCAGGGCCCAAGCACTTGGGCCATTTTCCACTGCCCTCCCGGGCCACAGCAGAGAGCTGGACTGGAAGAGGAGCAACAGGGTCTAGAACCTGGCGCCCATATGGGATGCTGGCACCACAGGTGGAGGATTAACCAAGTGAGCCATGGCACTGGCCCTGGCATAACTCTTTTAAAAATAAATGATTCGGTAGAGTTGTGGAGTCCTGAGAAGAATACTGGAATCAAAGTTTGAGAGTACAAACTTTGAAGGTTGATAGGCCTGTGTTCAGAGCATCCTTCTGTCCCTTTTAGCTGAATAATTGTTTCATCATCTATAAGATATAGTCAGTCCCTCAAAAGAGGAGTTGTGATGTGTAATTGGAATATAGAACAGATAGCATAGTGTCAGGCACATACCATCTGTAATTACTGTTGTGTAGAGAAGTTTAGTGATTTCTTGATTTGTTAGGTCCCTCTGGATTGGTACTTGTCATATATCAGAATTTAGGACAAATCTAAGGTCATATGGGATGGATTCAGGAATAGGCTTTAATAAGATAGGTGCAGCAAGGGGACAGAAGACATGATTTCCACATCCCCTTACTAGTTCATACAGAGGAATGACAGAGTTTTGGCATTCTGCTAAACACAGCCTAAGTTTTTATTCAAATTTAGGTATCATGTTGACGATATTTCTTACAGAACTGTTAGCAGTTTAGCTTTGTCAGTCATTGTGCAATCACAAAAACTACTGGGGAACCAGATGTTACTGTTGTGGATTCCTGCAGTGATCTGAGAAAGTGAGCCATCCAGCATGTGGAGTTGTTGGGGCCCATAGGAATTTGGGTATGCTCTAGTAATGCAGGAAGCCATGGTCCTATAAGAAACTGAGTGCAGTTGCTGTTTGTCCTGTTGGGAGAAGGGGATGGGGGACAGATTCTGGCTCATTGTCTAGGCAGTCCAGAGAGACACTTGATGTAATTTTGGGTAATTCTGCTTTTCATATCATACTTTATTCCCAGGATCATGGAATCTATTTTCTCAAATATTCATCAAATTAAATGTCAAATACTGTATGTTTACTTTTGTGCCATTAAGGAGTTGATGTCAAGACAGGTAACATTAGTATTCACTTCAGAGTCTTAGAATGAAAAGAATTAGTCTTGATTTGCTCAGGTTCAACTGAGCTGTAAAAGATGTTAAAGATATGCTTGCTGTAGGGTTTGGAAAGTTGGTATGATCAAGTCCACATACTCAGGGAGTTGAGTGTCTTTGAAGGATGAGGTGGAAGGATCTCTTGTAAATACAGGTACAGCATAAGAAGGATCACAAGAAACATCACCAAGCAGCTTAGAGTAAAAGATAAGAAGATGTCTCAAAGGATAGCCAGAGGTGAAACAACATAAAAATCTGCTTTTGGGGAAGGAATGTCAAGGTTATTGATAGCTCTTACATTTTCTAGCTGTGGAAGAGATAGCAAGAAGGAGAATGAATTTTAGAAAGTTGATGGCTGTATAGCATATTGCATTTGGAAACTAGCTAAAATTTAAATTCTTTTGGAATTGTGATCTCTAGTAGTTTTTGGTGTAAGTTGGGCTTCCTCAAAATATTACATGTTAGTGTAACAAATTAATTTACTAACAAAATAGCAGGGACTTATTCTAAGGTAGGGGAAAAACAAACTAATAACCAGGAATCTGTCAACTTCCAATAGCTTTAAAACTTTTTTTTTTAGGCCGGCGCTGCAGCTCACTAGGCTAATCCTCCACCTAGCGGCGCCGGCACACCGGGTTCTAGTCCCGGTCGGGGCGCTGGATTCTGTCCCGGTTGCCCCTCTTCCAGGCCAGCTCTCTGCTGTGGCCAGGGAGTGCAGTGGAGGATGGCCCAAGTACTTGGGCCCTGCACCCCATGGGAGACCAGGAGAAACAGCTGGCTCCTGCCTTCGGATCAGCATGGTGCGCCAGCCGTGGCGGCCATTGGAGGGTGAACCAACGGCATAAGGAAGACCTTTCTCTCTGTCTGTCTCTCTCACTGTCCACTCTGCCTGTCAAAAAATAATAATAATAAAAAAAACCCACTTTTTTTTTTAACAATTAATAGTGAGTAGAGGTGTGTGAGAGATGGAAATAGCATTAGTCACTTCATGTTCTATGTATAGTTTATGGGGTCCCCCAAAAAAAAACCAAAAAATAACCTTCAAAACAGAGCCCCAGAACAAAGTTGCAGCATTGATATATAGAACACATTATTTTTCTTTCCTATCAAAAGTTATGCTTTTGAGAGAGAAAACAATATAATTTGGATTATATCTGTGGTCCTTAATGTAAAAAGATATATATATTTAAATGACTTCCTGGATTCTTTTTTTTTTTTTTTTTTCAGGCAAACATTTGCTCTATGCAATTAATTTTATTAGAACTCCCAGTACTGTTTGGGAAACCAGTGATACTCAAAGATAAAGTCTAATTTCTGAGTTGTTCTGTCTAAGATATTGTCAGCATAAATGGTATCAGTATGGGAGCACAGATAGATGTTTCAAAGACTGGAACCTTTGGTGCTGGCTGTGTGATGTTGAAATTTTCTCTCAACTTCCCAGGGTGGGTGGGATGTAGATGTCTCTCTCATCTTGGATAGTCCTTTCATCCTTGTAGCTTTTGTGTTTAATGATGCTAGTATTTTAAAGTACCATTTTTTGGCTTTGCATGCTACCATTTTACAAATAGTATATTTTTAAAGAATGTCTAAATTTGAATCTGTGCACATTATCCTAGCATATTTTTTGAAACATAGTATGCTTTGACTTTTAAAAATTTTTAAGTATTTATTTTCATTTTATTTAAAAGGCAGACACATGCAGAGATTACATCCATCTACTCATTCAGTCCCATGTGCCTGTAATAGTCAGGGAGGGTCCAAACTAAATCCATGAGCCAGGAACTAAATATGGGTTTTCCACATGGGTGGCAAAATTTCAAGTTCTTGAGCCATCACCTGATGCCTACCAGTGCACCGTAGGAGGAAGATAGAATGGAGAGAAGAGACAGGACCTGAACCCAGACACTCTCACATGGGATGTGGATATCCCAACTGATGTCAGATGTCCAGCCATGCATTGACTTTGGTGCTTTCTACTTAGCTAACATGTTAATGCTATGCAAGGTAGAACTTGGAACTTTCACTGCTCATGGTAGTCATGAGTGTGGCTTGGACATGGTAGTGGTACTTGTTTCAGTTAAGATACTGTTCACATGTCTTGTAATTTAACGTTAGCCATTATTGAACGATCTCAGACATAGCAGTGATGACCTCATTCCTGGGGACCAAGAGGATGCCTTAAATGCTTCTTAAATAAGTGATATATTGTCAAAAAAGGCTAACATGATAGCAAACCCAGTCTGAATTTAGTGTGTATCGTAGTATCATTATTGTAGTTCTTTGTGATAGCTTTTATAGAGACTATATTTCTGTAATTTAAAGTGTTGTTGCATGTTCATGTTTGTATTTAATTCTTATTTTTGAAGATTTATATTATTTATTTGAAAGGCAGAGTTATAGAGGAAGAGAAGGGAGAGCCAGAGAGAGGGAGAAAAAGAAAAAGATCTTCTACCCACTGGTTTACTCACCAAATGGCTGCAATGGCTACAGCTGGGCCAGACTGAAGCCAGGAGCTTCTTCTGGGGTGCAGGGGCCCAAGTCCTTGGGCCATCTTTTGCTGCCCTCCCAAGCACATTAGCAGGGAGCTGGATAGGAAGTGGAGCAGCTGGGACTTGAACCAGGGCCTGTATGGGATGCCAGTGTCTTGGGTGGCAGATTTGTCCACTGTGCCACAATACTGGCTTCTTTGTATACATTTTTATATTGATGGTTGAAATAAAAATAAATTTTGGCTGGCGCCACAGCTCACTTGGCTAGTCCTCCGCTGCAGCACCGGCACCCTGGGTTCTAGTCCCGGTTGGGACACCGGATTCTGTCCTGGTTGCTCCTCTTCCAATCTGGCTCTCTGCTGTGGCCCGGGAGGGCAATGGAGGATGGCCCAAGTGCTTGGGCCCTGCACCTGTGTGGGAGACCAGGAGGAAGCACCTGGCTCCTGGCTTTGGATTGGCGCAGTGCGCCGGCCGTGGTGGCGGCCATTTGGGGGGTGAATCATCGGAAAAGGAAGACCTTTCTGTCTCTCTCTGTCTTAACTCTGCCTGTCAAAAATAAGTAAATAAATAAATATTAAGATAAAAACGGTATTCAGGATGAATCACACAGGAAATCTAACTGTATGCTATTTGTAAGCAATATATCTAAACAGAAAGGTTTGGGAAGTTTGAGAAATATGTCAGGAAAGTACAAACAGAAAGAAAGCAGGAGTGGATATTTTAATATCACTTAACTTGGAATTCAAGACAATTAACTTAGTTTATTAATTATTGTCTTCTTTTCTTCCCAGTGTAGTCAGTCTGCCTTAAACCTGTTAACCAAATGGCCATGTGACAAAAATTAGCTTCTTATGTTATCAGGATTTTGTATGTAGCTTATATAATGTGTAAGTTCTAGAAGCATTCCCGAAGTTGTAAGAGACAACAAAATTGATATTGCCAATTTGGATACAAGTTAGAAATGAAATAAATATTGTCAGTTTTTTGAAACCTAAAAAGAGAGGCAAAAATGTGTCGAGCTCCATTTCTCTAAATTGCTTCCAGCTGCCTGCTTCCTAATATAGAAAAACTTATTAAAAGTGGCAGGTCAAAAATTGAATTCCTAAGGCAAAATATGACTGGTTCCATAATTTTGTTAAAGAGCAGGAAGTATTGGAGATTTTGTCACTATTGTAGCTCTATTTTTTTTTTATTTTGAGAATAATGTAAAGCAAATACATATTCCTAGCCCAGGAACAGTGTTTAGCCTGGATAGCTTAAGTGGATGGAAGAAAATACTAACCTGGGGAATAGGGACTGTGAAATTTTTCCTCATGCGTTCCAAAACTGTTAAGTATTTAAAAAGTAGATGGAGCCATTTAATGTGCTATATAATTAAAGACTGATGAATTTTGTCATGGAACTTAGTTGGGAATGATGCTTAGGTAAGGAAATATCATGAAAGCAAAATCGGCTGTGGCTTGGTTGGAGAATAGAAATTTAAATTTTATCTAGACTAATTGGGGGCTCAGGGAAAAGAATTTTTAGGCTAAAATGGCATAAAGAGACTCATAAAATAAAGAAATTTATGTAAATTCTGACATGAAATTGATGAGGAAAAGGAGACAAATACTTGCCTTTTGAAGATGTTTGAGGGTTTGGTAGACAATTGTGTATCTGAAAAATAGGGCAAACAATAGAGGAAACTGCATTGAAAGTATTTTTGAAAGTTATTTTTTAAAGGCATTCAGAAATTAAAGTGGTAGGATACATGCTCAAGAAAGGAGTTTGTTAGATTTAACAGATAGTTTCTGGGGGGGGGCAGTCCTGTGTTTTATAAGAAAAAGGATGCGTTGGAGACCATTATGATTAGTGAAATACACAGTCTTAAAAAGACAAATATTATATGTTTTCTCTGATTTGTAGAATCAAGTATATAGAATACAAAAATACAATGTATGAGTGAAATTGACATTTTGTGATTTGATTATTGTTTATAGCCCTTGTCTATTGTTGAATTCTTTATTTGGTAGAGGGTTAAGCTTGTGAATGTGAAGTAAATTGAAAATATGTCATTGAAAAAATTAAAAGGAAAAATAAGAAAGGAGACGGATGGAAAGTATCATGTTCTTAAAGCTGTACATAAGAAATACTTGACATCTGTTTCCTTTATATACATGAACAATAGTTTCTGGAAAATACTTCAGATTATGCCTCTGGATTTAGGGGCTGGGAATCCTGCATCAGAAACTGAGCCATCAAAAATATCATGTAGAGTGTTTGTTGTGAATATCAGTAGAGATTGTGCCTTTACCAGAAGGGGGAAGCCTTCTGGATTACCACATGTATTTGGTCTGGGGGGAAAAGGAGGCAAGAAACAAGCAACACATCGTGATCTGTTTTCTCATTTGTGTTAGTTAACCTGTTGAGATTATTTAAAAATGAACCACGAGTATTTTATAAAATACTTTGTCACTGTAATATTCATATTCATTACCCCTTTTCATCACACCATACATAAGAATTTCTATTTCCAGACTACAAGGAAAATAGTATTGCAGGACCTTATTGACCATAGGGGAGTGAAAGGGATTAAAATCTACTTGTGGTTTGCATCTTAATATAGTCAGGAGCACTAATCAAGTCTTGGCAGACAAGTATGTTTGACAGCAAATCTAACCATTCTCCTGTATGATTTTATCTGTAATAAACATGCATTATCTACATGATACTAAAAAATGGAAAAAATTTCAAGCTGTTTCTAAGTGGTCTTGAAATAATTCATGCAGTGTCAACGTAAATTAACAATTCAGGTATCTCATATAAGATCTGTAATAACTGATTCTTATCTGAAGAGCAGTAGGGTTGGTTAGGGCTTAATAGTTTGAAATAGCATATTCAGCTTTTAAAATTGATACATGCGTGTGAAAACATTTAATTTTAAAACTAAGCAAGATTTTAGGCATTTTACTCAGAGGTTAAGACACCCACATTGTATATCCAAATGACACGATGCGATTCTCAGCTCTGCTTTTAATTCTAGTTTCCTGCTAATGTGCACCAGGTAGTAGCTCAAATACTTGGGTCATTCCCTTCTACATGGTAAGAACACTTGCTTTTTGGGAGGGAAACTGAAGTTGCTGAAGAGGACCTGAAAGACAACCTTTAAACTGAGTATCCTTTACAAAATACCTGTGCATGTATTACCTGCCAAAATTAATTTTAAAAGAACAACACTGAACTAAGACTCTCTTGTAAGTTGTATGTGAAATACACCGTCACTGGACACTCAGGTATCTTGCATCACTGATCCATCAGTAATGGTGCAGAGCTTGCCACTCAAGGGCCAAACACCTCTCCCACAAGAGGGTGTTTTCCTTGATCTTCCCTCCTCAGCCCAGACTCTCTAGGGTAAGCTTCCTATTGTAGGTTAGTTTTCATGTATTTTCTTATCATTACTTCTTACTTTTGTGATTGAATGGTTGCTGTTTTCCACTAGTTGTTTCTGTGGATAGAAGCAGGCTCCATGAAGGTTGGGAGTCTCCATCTCTGCCCTTAATGTATTCTATGGTGCCTTGTGTGGAGTTTGCACTCTGCATGCTTGTGTGAGTGAAGAGTAATTCTGGAAGATCAGAGTGAAGCCAGAGCCCGTAAGGAAAATAGAATAATCAAATCTTTTACTCATGTTGGCATTTCTATTCATCCTTTAGTGGCTTCCCTATAACCACAAAAAAAAAACAAAACAAAACAAACAAAAAAAAACAAAAAAAACACCTTTTTTTAGAGATGAAGAACACAAATCCCTTTTAGAAACTAAGCTGAACCACAAAAAGGAAAAAATGCAGATACCTCTAAATTTCCTCATGTAATTTTGGTGGTCTCATTGGTTTCCAAAAAAGCTCTTTAACTAGACGCATCTCTTTGCAGGATTCTACTCTGCTGGATTGTTTTTCTGATTTTCAGTTTATTTTGAGAAGTTTGAGGTAATTTTTTCATGAGTTTTTCCTCCTGTTCTTCGATTGGACTTTGTGGATGTATTGTGAAGATTTTAAAACATGCAGAAAGGTCATATAAAATATACTTTGGGGGCTGGTGTTGCGGTTTGGTGTGTTAATCTGCTGTTTGCAATGCTGGCATCCCATATCAGAGTACTGCTGCTAGTCCCAGCTGCCCTGCTTCCAATCCAGCTTCCTGATAATGTGCCTGGGAAGGCAGCAAAAGATGGCTTGGGCCCTTGGTACCTGCGTTGGAGACTCAGATGGAGTTCCTGGCTTCTGGCTGTGACCTGGACTAGACCTGGCTGTTATAGCCATTTGGGGAAGTGAACCCATTAATGGAATATTCCTCTCTGTCCTTTTCATATAAATAAATCAATGAATAAAATACATGCACACACACACTATCCGACACCAAAATATCCACTCCCATATCTACAGTGTTAACATTTGTGCTTCCTCTTTATCATGTAACTATCCATTGTCTTTTATTTAGTGCACTTCAGAGTAAGTTGCTAAAGTCATCATACTTTTCCATATACATCAGCTTGCATGGCATTAATTGAAGTTCATTACTTCTTTACAAGATTCTTTTTTTGTAGTAGAAATTTATAACAATGAAATACCCTAAGCATAAGTTTAACATTCAGTAAGGTTTTTTTTTTTTGACAGGCAGAGTTTGACAGGGAGAGAGACAAAGGTCTTCCTTCCGTTGGTTCACTCCCCAATGGCCGCTATGGCCGGCACTGTGCTGATCCGAAGCCAGGAGCTGTGTGCTTCCTCCTAGTCTCCCATGCGGGTGCTGGGGCCCAAGCACTTGGGCCATCCTCCACTGCCTTCCTGAGCTACAGCAGAGAGCTGGACTGGAAGAGGAGCAACCGGGACTAGAACCTGGAATGCTGGTGCCCAGTGAGCCACGGTGCCGGCCAAACATTCACAGAGTTTTGTCAAAAGCATATCCAGGGGCTGGTGCTGTGGAGTAGCAGGTAAAGCCACCGCCTGCAGTGCTGTCATCCCTTATGGACGCCGATTCTAGTTCCGATCCAGCTCTCTGCTATGGCCTGGGAAAGCAGTAAAAGATGACCCAAGTCCTTGCACCCCTGCATCCACATGGGAGACCTGGAAGAAGCTCCTGGCTCCTGGCTTTGGATCAGCCCAGCTCCAGCCATTGCAGCCAATTGGGCAGTGAACCAGCGGATGGAAGACTTTTCTCTCTCTCTCTGCCTCTCCTTCTCTCTCTTTCAAATTAATAAATAAATCTTTAAAAAAAAGTATATCCATGCTTTTAAAAAGATCTGGAGCATTGCTCATCTCATTTTCCAGCACATTTATATTACTGGTTTAAGTGATTATAACTTACTTCTGTTTAATTGTTATGTTTCCCTTTTAATGATCCCCTCAGTTTGCAGTGTTTGATCAGCACTCTCTTTATTGTTGGATGGACTCTAATGAGAAAAGATAGGTCAACTAAAGATACTTAAGATTTGACCTGGGGCCAGCGCTGTAGTGCAGTGGTTAACACCCTGGCCTGTAGCACCGGCATCCCATATGGGTGCCAGTTGGAGTCCCAGCTGCTCCACTTCTGACCCTGCTCACTGGTATTGTGACTGGGAAAGCAGCAGAGGATGGCCCAAGCTCTTGGGCCCTTGCATCATGTAGGAGACCCAGAAGAAGCTCCTGGCTTCAGATTTGCTCAGCTCTGGCTCTTGTGGCCATTTGGGGAGTGAACCAGCAGATGGAAATCACCCCCCCCCCCCACAGGATGAGTGTGTGTGTGTGTGTGTCTTTGAAATAAATAAATCTTTAGAAAAAAAAAGTTTACTGAATAAGATCCAATAGTCGGTCAGTAAAGAAATTGCTGATTCTAGTGTTTATGTTGGTTATGTGCCCTGATAATCCTCTGGGACTGAAAAGAGTTGTGAGAGAACTGATTGGGCTGAGGGAAGTGCATGTTTTAAGTATCCCCTGTGCTCACAAGGGCTCTACAGGCAGAAATTCATTTAGATGTAAAGGATTCCTGTCCCTCTGCTTCCCTTTGAATTTAGTTTTCCCATCACACATCTTACCCAGTTGCTCTCAAAAGTGTCATAAAGAAATGATGACTGAGTAATCTGTGAGGAAGAACAATAGTACTTTATTTTAGAGCACAGTGGTGGACAGGGGTTTGGGAAGAATAGGCACAGCAATTTAGGATCTTGTACCAGCAGTTGGTAATATTCATCAAGTCATGGAGACATAGGGAGATGTAGTATCCCATGGGATGAAGAAGTCTAAAACTTAGCTTCCTTTCACAGTAGTCTTGTGAGGTGTGGTTACATTGTCACATGTTAATCTTTGATATGATTATTTTTTTCATAAGCTTTACATGGATGAAGATGCTATTAATTTCTTAAATAGGAGTTGGTTTATCATCACAGTTATAAATTAATGAAAAACTAAAGGTTTCATATATTAAGAAATATAAAAGCAGCAATGTTAGTGATACATAAAAGAATCATTGGTGTATAAACAGCTTTCTTGTACTTAAATCATGTTATGGACTCACTTGCTGATTTTCATAATCACCATGGTCATTTTCTAAAACATATAATAGATTATTAACGTCACAAATCTATTTTAGTGAACTTTTGGTTTTTGTTTTTAAACATTTCTTTATTGATCATTATTATCAGTATCTATTTGTTAAGTGAATTGCTCTTTTTGCATACTTATTACCATAATGTAATACTGTAACCAATGTGTGTCTTCTAGAAGCTTCTGATAATTCTTGTTTTCTGGGCCAATCTCTCCCTTTTAATTTTTTTAATGGTTCCCTGTGGTTCAGAGTTAAAAATCAACCAAGAAGCTTACAGTCCCTCAAAATTTTAGAAATTAAGCCTCTATGCAGTTGGCATGATCTCTGTGTAGCATGAAATCAAAACATAATATAGGTTATTGAGATTTATTGAACTCTTTTTTGGTATGTTTTGTATTTCTCATTTAATCCTCCCAGTAGCTTTGTGACATGGTACTGTTATTATCCTGAGTTGACGACTAAAGAACAGAAGTCAGTAATGTAAACTCACACAGCTTATAAGTGGAAGAGCTTAAACTGAAGTACATCCTCTTAACTATTAAAATTTCTGCTCCTTCTGTTTATGTTCCTAATGGATGCATTAGATTAGATAACTAATAACATCAATGGTCCTTTATTCAAAGACAGTCATTCAAGTTTTTCCCCAACATTAGTTACTTCTTTTTGCCTCTCATCAAAGTTGACTGGGGTATGACCACTTTCATTCTGTACCTCAGGTGGCTGACTGATTGTTCACTTATCATAAGAATGCTATGGCTTGAATTTTTGATATCTTACTATAGTACTTTCAGGATTTAGCTAGATCTTGACTGGTGTATCTTATTAAATACTATTATTCCATTTCACTATCAGGAATAGCTTAATTGTCATAGGATGTTTCCCAGTTTTTGTATAGTAAATTACTATAATAAGAGGAAGAATATTGAGTTATCAGCAATTATTACAATTCTTTTGCTTTCTAAGTATACTTTTTTCCTTCTCTAAAAATTGAAATTTGCCCTTAGAAATTTACAGATACCTTTTTACTTAGCCAAAAGATAGCTTTACTTATCTTGTGTTCAGGTAACATTATCCTTAAAGTTTCTGGCACATTTCATTATCATTTAGATTGTGGTACTTCAGCATTTTTAGCACAGTTCTGGTAATAGAAGAAAATGCAAAAGTTTAATGTTCATCCTCTTCACACGTAAACCCCTTTAGTGTTGGGGAACGGTCATTAGTAGGTTTAATAATTCAATTTCTAGACAGTGTTTCCAATACTTCTCATTAGCTAGTGAGAGGTAATTGCATTCACTTTTGGGAAGTGTATTGCCAGAATTAAACTGTTGATATAAAGCAACCATTTCCCTAATCATCTGTGTTTTTGATATATTTCCATACAGAAGAAAGAACCTTCTAAATCAAAAGTCAAGAAAAAAGTGACCAAAGTTGCAGAAGCAAAAAAAGTGATGAAGAGAAATTTTAAAGTGAATAAGAAAATAACATTTACTGATGATGGAGAGGTAAGAATCTGTAAATGCTTTATTTCTGAGGTTCATTCTGAGTTTCATGAAGAGCTTGACTCATTGTCCAGTAATGACAGATTAAATATTTCTCTACAACACACTGGCAGGTCCTTTCACTATTACTGTAAGGCATTTTGTCAGCTCTATGGCAATGACCAAGGTTGCCTTACAGTAACTGAAATTACTTCTTGGTGATGCTGATGTGGAGTTGGTTTTGAACTTTGTTTTTATAACTGAGATTTCCCCTTTTCATAGATGAGATTTTCTCTTCATGTTCTTCATCAACATTTTCTATGGGGTCAAGCATAAAAAATGCCAATACAACTACTTACCACCATTTCTTTTGCTTACCTTTATAATGTCTCTTTTTTGCACTAGCTCAATTTTAGATACTGGACTTAGATGTTTCCTGCTGGGTTAGCCGTCGGAGGGAATTTTCTGCATCAAAGTCATCTTGGTGCCTTGTTTTCATCTTGCCTTTACCCTGGCCTTATTGTAAATATCCACTCATAGTGCATGAAACTATTTACCACTCCCAGGTTACTCATGACAACTGACTCTATTTCAAGTAATTATGTTAGTTTTTAAAATGGTGAAGTAAATTCACACTGTCAAGTGACTTACCTAGGGAATGAAGATTGGTTAATGGTCATAGCAGGGTCTACTGAATATCACCTCGTGGCCTCATTCTCTCCATCCTGTGATTTCCCTAACCATTCTAAGATAGCATATGGTACCTCATACCCACCATAATCTCTTTTCCCTCACTTTTCACAGCTCTTACTTGGTGACTCCACGGTTTATATTTATTTTGTTACTGTCCATTCTTTACATCTTATGTCTCTTTCAGGGAAGATAACTTGGCCGACTTCGTGTTCACTATTGTATCCTCATACCTACCATAATCTCTTTTCCCTCACTTTTCACAGCTCTTACTTGGTGACTCCACGGTTTATATTTATTTTGTTACTGTCCATTCTCTACATCTCATGTCTCTTTCAGGGAAGATAACTTGGCCGACTTCGTGTTCACTATTGTATCCTCATACCTACCATAATCTCTTTTCCCTCACTTTTCACAGCTCTTACTTGGTGACTCCACGGTTTATATTTATTTTGTTACTGTCCATTCTCTACATCTCATGTCTCTTTCAGGGAAGATAACTTGGCCGACTTCGTGTTCACTATTGTATCCTCAGCACCTAGAACAATGACTAAAATATAGTAAACCCTCAGAAAAAATTGGCAAATGAATGAATATCACCTATTTCTGTAATGGAATATGTTTTCTTTTCATTTTTAAGTTAAAGATTTTGGTATTGTTTTGAGATGTGTAAACCTGTTGAAAAGTAACAGTGAAATTTGAAGTTGCTGAAAGCTGAAGAAGAAACCTATGTAAATAACTAATAAACTTCTACGATTTAGTGAAAAAGACATCAGCATAGGAGAAGCAGGTTAAACTGGAATACAGTCATATTACAACTGCTGTTCACTGTGAAATGAATGTTGTGAATAGAATGAAGATCCTTACTGTGTTACTATATTTATCTTCACAGATTATACAAATTAACTCCAAGATCAGTGTAAATCCTTACTCATAAACTATTTCATTGTTTGTTTATTGTTCACAGGAATGGTTTAGCACTGTGAACCAAACTGAAATTTTGATCTAAAGTGCTGAAAGAAATGCTACTATTGTTCAGTCTTCAGAGGGGTGGGCTTTCTCACTTTTGTAATAGAAATAGGAATGAAGAATCCTAGTAATGGGTGATAGTGTTACCATCACAAGCAATTCCTCCCCTGCTTCTGTAGGATTAGTGACTGCCAGAATGAGTCTTCATGTAGCGGTATTTTTCACCTTCATTGGTTGCCAACAGTTGAGACTATAGGAATCTCATCTTGAAGAATGGCTGAGGTGGCTACAAGAGGGATGGAGGCATTAATACCTGAGATGTGTGTTCTTACAGTTTCCATTTGTCTGCAGGTTAATTAGCAGTCTTTCAAAAACAGTGGCAGCTATTTAAATCCTTCGACAACCAATTATTAGATAAAATAAGAGAATCTGTTTTCTCTAAATTGCCTATAGCTTTATAGTGTTAGACTTGGAAATTACTGAGTCCAACAAACCTCTTTATTTTTCTGCAAAGGATACAAGTGTCCAGAGATAAATTTATTCAGCATCATACAATATATGAGTAAAAAAGCAAGGACTTTCAGTCTAGTCCCCTGACTTCCAGATAAGTGTCCTATCTTCTCTGTTATCTTGTTCCTAGCCATAGATTTTATGTGAAAAATTGTGTATAGTTGAGCCCGTGAAACCCAAACTTTCTCCTTATTGAACTGTTTCAATTCTTACATATAATATAGGCCAATAAGTACATCCTTGTTCAATTTTAAACACCTGTTTGATATATGTTAGATTCTAGTTGGGCTCTTAGGAGAGATGAACAATATATCCAGCTGCCCTCATGAAGATTAACAAGGGAATTACGAAAGTAAAACCATATAGTATGATGAGATATATGTTAGAGTACATACCAGGTGCAATGATGGCCCAAAATAGATACACACTAGTCATCTTGGGTCTCTGTACAGTAGTTTTGGACTTAGTTATGTGGAGGATAGGTTGCCAAGAACACTGAGAGCATGTAGAAGCATTTGTATTGCACTGTCACCGTCTCCAAATTATTTTCTTAAATTTTCCTTTACTCTGATTTCCTTGGGTTATGGGAAAGTTCCATTCCCCTGATTGGGTAAATTTTTCCTATGGTTTGTTCACTTTATTTACGAAATTGGTTAAAATGTTTAAGAATTAGAGATTGTAAGGCAGAATGTGGGTTTGCGCACCACTTCAAAATCATTACATGCAAACACACACACAGTGATATTCTGTGATGCTCCCTGTAAACTGCCACATACTTAACTTTTTTCTGTGTATAGTTGGTTCAGCAGTGGCCACAAATGCAGAAGACTCTCATGAAGGATACTGAGGAAGACGACGACACTGGTGGTATCAACTTAGACAAAGCAAAGGAAAGGCTTCAGGAAGAGGACAAATTTGACAAAGAAGAATATAGGAAGAAAATTAAGGCAAAGCATCGGGTGAGCCTCCTATCTTAAATTAATATTGAATGAAATTTAGTGCATCTCCAGATATCTCAGTAGTCAGTAGGGTAGTTGTCAGTAATGACCATATTACTTTCTTAATTGCTTTTGGTGATTTTCTTTTTTCTGTAATTATTTTGTCATTTTCTCTGTTCCTTTTGTCTTTCTGCTGGGGGACTCCTAGTATACTGACTAGTTTCTGAGAATGTCACTTAAATCAGCTTTGATCTGAGGTAACTCAGGTAATAGTAATGGAGTTTTTGTTGTTGTTAATGTCATTACTTCACAGAAAATTAATACAGGGAGTTTCATGTTCTCCATCCCCCCCCCCCCTTTTAAGATTTATTTATTTATTTGAAATGCAGAGTTACAGAGAGGCAGAGAGAGAGGAAGGGAGGGAGGGGGAGGCCTTCCATCCACTGGTTCATTCCCCCCTAAATGCTGCAATGGTCAGAGCTGGACTAATCCAAAGCCAGGAGCCTGGAGCTTCTTTCATGTCTCCTATGTGGGTACAGGACCCCAAGGACTTGGGTCGTCTTCTGCTGAGACTTGAACCAGTGCCCATTTGGGGTGCTGGCACTGCAGGTGGCAGCTTTACACACTATGCCACACACAGCCCCTATGTTCTCCTTTTCTATAATGTGTCATTACCAGAATGTTATGTATATACAACTGTCGAATTTGTATATATATATAGCTTTTTGGGATTCCCTTTTTGTCATCCAAGTTGTGAGTCTCAACTCTTGATTTTATTACTGAGTAACATTAGTGGTATGGCTGTACCAAAATTCATTTCACCATCACCTATTGAAGGACATTAGTGTTTCAGGATTCAGCTTAATAGTTAAATTTCTTTCTATAGCATTCACTTGATAATAGATAAAGGATTAAATTTACTATATTGGGAGCGAGGGAAGAAAACCTGTAAGAAATGTTTCTCTAAGCATGTAACCTGTTGGTATTAAAGCTGCACAATTTTATGTTATTCTTGATTATGATGACACTTATTAGTATTTTCATGTCACAGTATTTAATTCCCTGAAAGTAGGCACTTTAATAGATACATGAATTAATTAATCAAACAAAGATTTACAATTTAGATAATTTTTTGCAACATGCTCTTGAGATAGTGAATGATTTCAGAGTAACATACTGTCATACCCTGGAGTTCCTGCTATGACACTAAATTCTGTATTGAAGACTTGATAGGCCTTTGAATGTAGTCCTGCATCCTGAGAAGGGTTCTTAAAGTTATTCACTTCTTTTGACTTTGTAACTATTTAATAGTCCAGTGCAATCTCTCTCCTCTCTGCTGTTTCCTTCTCTTTTTAAGAGAACAGTGGGTCTCTATTTTAAAATTTGATGTAGCTTCATAGCACCATTGATGAACAAGAAAAAGTAGATATTGAAGATAGCTTCAGGCATAAAAATAAATGTTTAGAAAAATGTTCCAGAAATATGAAGAACAAATGAACCTGAAAAATAGCTGTTTACAATTGTTGGATATTTATGTCATTGAGAGAACTAAAGATTTCTTTGATTGCTTCTTTTAGATCAGTACTTAAATTGAAATTTGGCATTGACATATTGTTAATGCCTTTAATGAGTATCCACATCTTGTCATGTTAGAGCTTGAAATCTACATAGAGTAGATATCCAGGGAAAGATTGGATTTAAGATATTTTACCCTTTAGTATTTCTAAATTGTGGTCAACAGTAAAATAGGACGAAATTACCCAAATGAAGTATTTTCCTCATTTTTGTTCTTTACCGTCTCCCAGCTTTTGTGTGATATTGTTTCTGAAACCTTTAGGAAGTTAATTTCAAATGATCTAATTGTACATGCAGTACAGTGTTGGTGTGCTAGTCTTTGCCCTAGGCTGAGAAAATGTAGAATATTTAAAATACATGGGTCCCTGTGTTCTCAGGAAGATTTATAATTAAAGCATAGTTAACTGTGGATATGCTCTCACTGCACAAAAGCTGTTTGCACGTCTATTTTTTTTACATTAAAATTTTTAGAATGAGTAATATATTCTGATGGTTCTAAAATCAAGATGCTAACCTTATACACTGAGAATTCTTGCTTCTCTCTATATCTGTCTCTCTTATTCATACTTCCACCCCATAACTATTAATTTTTATTGTGTCCTTCCAGTTTCTTTATGCAAGAAGGAGTATGAATACATATTCTTTTTCTCCCATTTTCCAAAAATGGTAGCATACTATTTATGAATCATTGTCTACTTCACCATTTTCACTTAGTTTTGAACGTTTAAATCATTTT
This sequence comes from Oryctolagus cuniculus, assembly GCF_051225735.1. Taxonomy (NCBI): domain Eukaryota; kingdom Metazoa; phylum Chordata; class Mammalia; order Lagomorpha; family Leporidae; genus Oryctolagus; species Oryctolagus cuniculus. The sequence continues at coordinate 100,730,469 of NC_142867.1, forward strand.
CATTGCCCTACTATTAAAAGTAATGTACATATGTACCTATGTATTCATTTATATGAGAAGCAGGGAGATAGAAGAAACTGAGCTTCCTTCTACTGGTTCACTCTACTCTGCTGGTTCACCCCCGAAATGCCCACATTTACCAGTTTTAGGAACTGGGAACATCATCCAGGTTTGTTATGAATGTGACAGGGGCACAGTTACTTGAAACATCACTACTGCTTCCCAAGGTCTCCATTAACAGGAAGCTGGAATTGGGAGCTGAGTGGTGAACCCAGATACTCCAGTGGGGGATGCAGATATCAAACACAAGGCCAGATGCTCACTCCAGCATGCAATTTTTAAATTGTTTGTCATTGTCCCATACCAAGGTTGAAGAGAAATCTGAATTTCATTTACTACTGCTTTTGAAGTCAGTATCTCTGTGACTAAGAGAGTAAATATAAGTCTTTTTAAAAACAAGTAACAGTCTTCTATTTTATGTAAAAGATTTATTCTGTACAAAACAACCCATGGCATCCCTTCCAAAAAGAAGTTTGAAAATACTATGTAGCCTGGAAAAAAAAAAAAAAAGAAATAAGTAGAATAGATGCCTCTATTCAACTTTAGTGTAATGCTTCCTGATACTCATGTAACTGGTTTCTTGGTAGTGTTTTCATCAGTAAAGTTGTTATTTATACTATTTATATTTGTATATCTTTAGAGAAAGATTTACATTTGTGAACACTTTGAAATTCATATGCTTAGAATAGTAACATACTTAAGACATAAAACGGGCTCAAATCCATTGTGCACCAAGCTGTCCTGGAATGGATTTCTGTCCAGAAGACAATGGAATATTTTTCTTAAATGGCGAGTTTTAACCGTTGGCATTGTGAAGTAGTAGTGTTTGGTGGAAAGAGTAGTGGGCTACAAGATGGAATTCCTACAACTGAGTCCTGAGTAAGGCATTATCTACTTCAATTTGGTTTACCAGTCACCAATTTGGACTGTACTTTCTTTTAAAATTTATATGTTTGTTTGGCTTTTGAAAGACAGAGATCTCCCATCATTGGTTCATTCCCTAAATTCTTCTGACATCCAGGGCTGGGCCAGGCCAAAGCTAAGACCTAGGATCTCAACCCAGGTCTCCATGAGGGTAATGGAGACCCAACTACTTCAGCCATTGTCTGCTGCTTCCAGGTTTGCACATCAGTAGGAAGTTGGAATAAGGAACAGAACTGGGAGTTGAATTCATGCACTCTTATATTGGATGAGGATGCTTTTCCCATGGTTTCCATTTTCTTTATCTGAAAAATTAGGAATGAGATAATAGAAGCTAATCATAGATGATCAGTTGGATCCTCTAATTCTATAGATATACTTAAAATATGGAAACATAATTACCCTTTACTGTTTGGAAACTGGCCTTTTGATTTGTAATTTACCTTCTAGCAAATCAGGTTGCTTGTTTTGCTTGATCATAAGACTTCCTTCTTGTTCACTTATATCCCAATAGCTGGTAAAAATTTTAAAATGAAGTATTCTTAATCTCGCACAGGTTATTTTGCTTTAATTAATTGCTTTGCCTGAACACATTGTTGGTTTTGAAACCATTTTTATCTTAATTGAGTATATTAGTATAATGACAATCTCTGGTTTTTTAGCATAAGGTTTTGCCTTGGGCAAATGTAATTATATTTCCTTTTGAGGCTGTCACTTATAATTTTGTTACATTTATGAAACCATACTTAGAAGAATTACAGGTCCCCAAAGAATATTGAAAATACTAACTTCACAGTCTAAGAGTAAATTTTACTTCATGAAGACAGGAAATGTTGCATAAATTTCACATAACATTTTATTTGTTGTGTCTGAATGAATTTTGCTTGTGAAAAGAAAACTCCATGAAGCCTATCACATGCTTCTGCATTTGACACATATATTTTTAAAATACCCATCAATTTTAGAAGGTTTCCTAAATTTTGGAATCTTTTTCTAGCATGTTCAAAATATTTCATGATGCCTTATTTAACTTAAAAGGATAAGATACTTAATATGTAAGACTGTTTAGTCTTAGTGATCTAGTTTAAAGTAGTGCTTTGATCCTGCTTTCAAAAATAAATAGCCTTGGGGCTGGCACTGTGGCATAGCAGGTAAAGCCACCGCCTGCTGTGCCAGCATTCCATATGGGCACCGACCGGTTCAAGTCCTGGCTGCTCCACTTCCAATCCACCTCTCTGCTATGGCCTGGGAAAGCAGTTGAAGATGGCCCAAGTCCTTGGGCCCCTGTACCCGTGTGGGAGACCTGGAAGAAGCTCCTGGCTCCTGGCTTTGGATCGGCCCACCTCCAGCTGTTCCAGCCAATTGGGGAGTGAACCAGCAGATGGAAGACCTCTCTCTCTGCCTCTCTTCTCTCTGTGTATCTCTGACTTTAAAGTAAAGTAAATAAATCTTTAAAAAAAAAAAAAAAAAAAAAGCCTTGGGGCTGGCACTGTGGCGTAGCAGGTTAAGCCACTGCCTGCAGTGCTGGCATCTCATATGGGCGCTGGTTAGAGTCTCTGCTGCTCCACTTCTGATCCAGCTCTTTGCTATGGCCTGGGAAAGCAGTGGAAGGTTGCCAAAGTCTTTGGGCCTCTGCACCCACGTTGGAGAACTGGAAGAGACTTCTGGCTCCTGGCTTCGGATCCGTACAGCTCCGGCTACTGCAGCCATTGGGGAGTGAATCATAAGATGGAAAACCTGTTTATCTCTCTGCCTCTGTCTCTCTGTAACTCTGCCTTTCAAATAAATAAATCTGTAAAAATAAATAGCCTCAAACCATAGTTTGTGATAGGCACTCAGTCTTTATAACGTAGGATTCAGGTACTTATTCTGTCCTCCTTGCTTTTTCTCCATAGTATACCTATCCTTGATTCATGTTTTCATCTATCCAGTTAGTTTCTACTGTGACTCAACTACTTTTTGTTGTCTTGAAGATTTAGAAAACTGAAGTATGAAATTTAAAAAATTATAATGAAAATTTTGGGAAATTTTTATTTTTAACAATATATATTTATGGATTACCACATATAATATGTATGTATTATGAAATGATAAATTAGCATAATTGACATATCTAGCACCTTCATTTTTTTGTAGTCTGAATATTGAAAATCCTCTATTAACTACTTTCAAAAATGCAATGTATTATTATTTACTGAATTCACAATGCTGTGCCTATAGATCACCAGAACTTACTCCCCCTGGTTGAAACTCTGTACACATTAATCATTGACTCATCTTTTTTTTTTATTTTTTATTTTTATTTTTTGACAGGCAGAGTGGACAGTGAGAGAGAGAGAGAGATAGAGAGAAAGGTCTTCCTTTGCCGTTGGTTTACCCTCCAATGGCCGCCGCGGCCGGTGCACCGCGCTGATCCGATGGCAGGAGCCAGGTGCTTCTCCTGGTCTCCCATGGGGTGTAGGGCCCAAGGACTTGGGCCATCCTCCACTGTACTCCCTGGCCACAGCAGAGAGCTGGCCTGGAAGAGGGGCAACCGGGACAGAATCCAGCGCCCCGACAGGGACTAGAACCCGGTGTGCCAGCACCACAGGCGGAGGATTAGCCTGGTGAGCTGCGGCGCCGGCCATCATTGACTCATCTTTACCCGTCTAGCACCCCCTTCCTCCTATCCTCTGGTAACCACTATTCTGTTTAGAAACAGAAAGCCAGCCTGTTACTACATAAAATTTTGCCTATAATTTTGAGATGACTATCTTCAGACATTCTTATTTGTATTCTCATGAGCTTGTAGTATCTAGTGATTATCATTTTAACATCTTGTTGCTTGGACTCCTTATATCTAGTGTCAACAATTAGAAAACTATTCAGCATGGTGTTTATCTTATCTATCAGCAGTGTGGCAAGTCTTGAAGCTGTCTATTTTTATTCTTTGTTTTTTGGAAAAAATTTTTAACCTCATGTGATTTTGAGACCTGGGTTGGTTATTATACTGATGGTGAATGGTTAAATTTTGGGTTTGAGTAGTGTGCAGGGTTTGTCCCTAGTGGGATCGAAATATCTGGCAGGGTTAGATCAGAGTCTGCAAAGCCCTTGAGAGGACAGGCTGTTGTCTGTTTTGTCTGTTAATACATACCTGAGTCCACCATATGGCCTGGCACGTGATAAACTCAATAAATATTTGAAGCAATTAACTCATAAATCAGTCTTTCCATGTTAGTTTTTTCTCCCTATGTTAATACCCTTGTTACAGATTAATTTAGAGAGGGCACCTTTATTGCCCAATGAAGTTATGCAGTACAGATAACAGATTAATGAAAACTGTATAAGAGATGGCAAAAATTAACTGAAGTCCATAAAAAGCTGTCAGGATAAAGAGTCATCTTGTAGCAGACAATTAGCAATAATAAAAGAAAAAATATCATTTGTTGACAACTGTGGTGGTATGAGGTGAAAAGTTCATGCCAAGATGGCCACTGAGGTGAAAAGGTCATGCCAAGATGGCCACTGACAACAGAAACTGCCTGGCAACAGGCGGTGATTGGATGGCTGAGGAAACCACATGACAACAGAGGAAACCACATGACTACAGAGCCTGACTGATGGCAGGCCGTGATTGAATGGTTTCAGAAACTGCCTGGCAACAGGCCGTGATTGGATGGCTTTGGAAACCACATGACAACAGAGGAAACCACATGACTACAGAGCCTGACTGATGGCAGGCTGTGATTGGATGGCTTTGGAAACTGCCTGGCAACAGGCTGTGATTGGTTGGCGCATAGACCGCCCCATGACCGGATTGGCTGGTCTTGGCTATATAAGCTGTTGTACTAACTCATATAAGCGAGACTGCGGGCTGCTCGCCTCAGGCCTGCTTTCACCTGACTCCCAGGGTCTGTGTGGTGACTCCGCGCCTCTTGCCCCCACCATGCTCCTGCTCTCAGAAATGAATCCACTGCAATGTTGTTGAGAAATCATCTGCAACAGGCAACATATTAATACTAGGCCTAATACTAGGTATTAGGGCTGGCATTGTGACCTGGTACGTTAAGCTACCACTTGTGATGTTGGCACCCCTTATGAGTGCCTGCTCAAGTCCCAACTGCTGCACTTCCAATCTAGTTCCCTATGAATGGGCCTGGGAAAGGAGGAAAGATGGCCCAAATTCTGGTTCTCTGAACCCATGTGGGAGACCTGGATGGAATTCCAGGCTTCTGGCTTTGGCTTGGCCCAGCCCTGGCCATTGTGGCTATTTGGGGAATGAACCAGAGGTTGAAAGATTCTTTCTCTCTCTCCCTCTCCTTCTCTCCCACCCTGTCAATAACTCTGCCTTTCAAGCAAATAAATAAATAAATAAATCTTTAAAAAATATACTAAGTATGGATCTATGAAACTAAGTATTGTGTGGAGGAATATGGAATGTGTTGTGTGTTGGCATTGAGGAGGGAGAGCAATGGCTCCACAGACCCAGTTTAGTCCCAGGGACACCCAAGTTACTTAATTAGTTTGATTTTCCATTATTTATCTATAAAATGGGAATAACAATACCTAAAAAGTTCTATTAGATAGGTTTAAGAAGAGGAAAAACAAGATGATGCATGAAATGCCTAGCAATTATGTATATGTAGTAATTCAGAGCTGTTATTATTGGTAAGAAAATAATAGTAGTCATGTGATAATAAGTGCAATTTTATTTTTTGTAGTTATTTAATATTTTATAGCTATGTGTTTTTTTGACAGGCAGAGTTAGACAGTGAGAGAGAGAGAGACAGAAAGGTCTTCCTTTCATTGATTCACCCCCCAAAGCTATGGTTTTAAAATTAATTTACACAGCAAATACAGAAAATCATTCTTTTTTTTTTTTTTTAGGGTAACAAAATATAGCTATGTTTAATTTTAGAATCTAAAGCAGGAAAACTTTTTTGTAGATAATAGAAATAAATTATCTTACTGTATTTAGAAAAAGAGTAGATAAAATTGCAAATGCATCCATCCGTAAGGCAAAGCTTGTTCTCAAACTTTGCAACGTTTTGATGAATTATCCCAATTTTTTCTTGAGTATTATTTTGCTGTTTTCATGCATTTTATAGTCTGCTAATGCTCAAAGAAAATAATGCCAACTTTATGAAAAATTTGGACATGTTTTTAAAGATTTTATTTGTTTTTAATTTATTTGAAAGACAGGGTGTTGTGATGTGACCCAAGTGTGAGAGGGATAGCTGAGAGAAGTCTTCCATCTGCTGGTTTACTCCGCAAATGGCTACAGAGGCCATAGGTAGGCCAGGCCAGGATTTAGAAACTCCATCCCAAAATGTGGGCCACCTTCCATTGCTTTCTTAGGCACATTATCAGGCAGCTGGATCAAAAGTGGAGCAGCCAGGATTCAGACTGGAGGTCATATGGGATGCTGACATCGCAGGTGGCAGCTTAACCTGCTTTGCCACCACACAGACCCCACAAATTGTTTAGAAACTGGCATCCATTACCTTCTTTTTTTCTTCCACAAACTGAGGAAATTTGAGATTGTTTTTATTTTACTGGCGGAATATCTGTTACAGTCTTACTAGAATTACCAGTTCAGGAATAGAGTTTGAAGTGGCTACTGTTACTAAAATTACATCTGTTAATACTTAACCTTCCAACCCTAACATTGTAATTTTATTAGAATGTGCTTGGAAAAAGTGCTAAATTGGGCACATGTAGGCCCTGGTGTGAGATTGGTCTCTTTTTCACTGTGCTGTTTGACAGTGAGCAAGTCAAAACCTTTGTGAGTTTTTGTTTCTTCATCTTTCCTTTTTCTTCCCCTGACCATGCTTTCTCGAACTTCTAAGTAATCCTTAGAATATTCCTTTTGTATAATTAAACATTGTTTTAAGTGTTAACCTGCTTTATTGTATGTTTTATTTGAAAGTCAGTATACTTATTTTCTCCAAAGCTGGGGAAGAAAAGGCAAAATAATCATAGAAACAGAATTATTTAACATTGTGTATTTTTTGGGATGGGACTCATAAACAGTGGTTGTGTGAATTGTTACTTTTACTTAGATTTAGCTTCCATATTGTGCATTATGAAGCTATAGAAATGAAATATGTAAACTATGGATGCATACAGTAATGTGTAATCTTTCAGACTTTTAACATGTATGTTTTTACTTTACCCATAAAGGAGTCTATGTAAACTAGCTAATTATGTAGTAGCTGTTCTTGTTCCCTTCTTAATGCTCTATCTAAAGTCTGCATTCAGAGTATGTGGTAGAGTTGGTGATGTGTACATAGAGTGTCATGGTAATGAAAGTTCCCAGATTTAGGAAATGTGTTCATTCTTATGTTGCTTTGGGCTTAAGATGATAGTAAATCATGATGCTATTTTTATATTCATGAAAATTATTTGCTGGCTATTCACTTTTTATGTTGATGTATAATATCATTAAAATTTCTAAAATGTAAATTGTTGCCCGTATACTTTTGAGAATAACACCTTTTTAGACTTGTTTTTGTTTATTTGAAAGGCCGATTGACAGAGAGGGAGAAACATTAAAAGAGAGAGAGATTGAACTTTCATCTGCTGGTTCACTTCCCAAATGACCACAATGGCCAGGGCTGGGACAGGCCTAAGCCAGGGACCCTGAACTCTAGTGAGTGGCAGGGGCCCATGCAATTGAACCATCTTCTGTTGCTTTCCTAGGTGCGATAGCAGGGAGCTTAATTGGAAGTGGAGCAGCCTCCACTGAAACTGGCTCTCCCAAATAGGATGCCAGCATCCTTGCAGCTGGTGACAACCCACTGCACCACAATGCTGGCCCCATAAGGCTTTTTATTGTTAACACTTTATTTTTGGCAAAAGAAATAGGCTTTAAAATTTAAGATAGCATTCCTTTCCATATTAGCTGGGTCATTCTGTTTTGAATTTTAACGTTATACATATTTTTCTTATTTCAAAAATCTTGATGGATTTTGTGATTAAAAACTAATTGGGAAGTTTATTTCTTATTTCAAAGAGTTATAGGGGGTGGGGGTGGAATCTTTCATCCACTGATTCACTCCCCGAGATGGCTACAATGGCACATGCTGGGCCAGGCCAAAGCTAGGAACTTCATCAGGGTCTCCCACATGGGTGTCAGTGGCCCAGATATTTGAGCCATCTTCCACTGCTTTTCTCAGGCCATTAGCAGGGAGGTATACCAGAACTGGATCAGCTGCAACATGAACTGATGCCCATACGGCATGCTGGTGTCGCCGGCAAGTTTACTCACTATGCCAAAACACCGGCCCCAATTAGAAACTAATTTAACACAATAACATGTTTTTTGTGTGTGCGAAAACTTTGCCACTTTGCCAGGAACCCCCAGGGTGAAGATTTTATATTCTTAATAAATTCTGCTTTCAAATAGGATAAGGAAAATAGTTATTACTCTGTTTTTATTTTCTTTTTTTTTTCTAAAAGGTGATATTGAATGTATACCAGTCATATCAGATTCTGTGCAAGTCACTTAGGTTATTTTGTATAATTTGACATAAATTTCATGAAATGTGTTCTTCTGTTGTTTCCATTTTAGGTTGACAAAGTGAATTAGAAGGTATAAGTAGCTCAAAAATACATTGCCAGTAAGTGGTAGAGCTGGTATTTGATTCTGGACCTGACACACACTTAATGATTATGAATTACTATATGGATCTCATAGAGGAGATTCAGTAAATATTTATGGAAAAATTTATAGAAAAATGAATGTCATATCATAAAAATAAAACCAGTCAGTGTGTTTTCTTTTTACAATCTACTGAAAATTTATATGTTGCTAATTTCTCCCTTATCCCATAGGAGAAAAGACTGAAAGAAAGAGAAGCCAGAAGAGAAGCCAACAAGAGACAAGCAAAGGTAAGAGTTTCTGTGCTTGTGGGCGTGAGTTTGAGTGTGTGTGTGTGTGCCGATATATACTTACTTTTTACAAACTCTATTAAGGAGAAATTGGCAAGATGCATTCATATTTTAATAATAATGTCTCTAATGTATTAATGTCTGTAATGTTACAGTGGGTTTTAAATCTACTTTTCAATGTATATTTTATGTGTATTTATGTTTTTTAGTTGGATTTAAGCTCATGTAGTCTGTTAATTTATATTTGATTGGGTTGTCTGTCGTGCAAATGAAAAATGCCTAAGAGAGTTTGTTCATTGGGCTTTGCCCTACTGCTCCTACCTTCTATTCCCCTTATAGTTAAACAATAATTTTAAGCCAACAAGTACAATTACTCTCATATATATAAATATATATATGTATGTATGCACAATCATAGATATCATCCATATGCAGCTGTGATTTTTATCTGGTTATGTTTGACACTGAGTTCAGCTTCCATATACGGAGAGCATTTACTAGAAATGGTTTCCTAGAACCGGGGCTGGGTAACCTGTGTCATTTCTCATGGTATATCTCATTGTGCCTGTACCTGACTAGTCATTATTTCTTCCTGGCAATTAGCAAAGGTCTGACTCCATTGAGTTAACTCAAGATGTTTTAGTCATCCCCCCCCCCCCCCCCATGCTGGCCACAGCACTTAGAGAGCAAGTCATGGTATAGTACTGGGAGTGGGAAGCAATTACTCTAAGGCATAAGATGAAAAGACTGCTTATATTCTGCATTAAATATGACTGTGTCTTCAAAGATGCCTGAAAACAAGAGCACTGGTATGTGCAGCTTGACTGCTAAATCAGATAGTGATTTCTGCCTATGCTTTTAAAATGGAGATATGAATTACCATGGCAGAGAAATGAAAATCTAAGGGCTATAGTGTGAGAATGTTAAATTTAGGAAGAAAATCTTAAGTCTAATAAAAAGCATTGGATACTTATGAATATTGCATGTTCAGTATAAAAATAAACATATTTTGTTTCACTAAGAACTTGATTTCCACACATAAAAATGTAAAATGAGAAATGTAATCCAGAGCCAAAAGAGAGCCCTGTTATTGTATTTCTTTTGTGTTTTTTTTTGTGCATATCTGTATGTACAGTTGGCTGTCTGTGTCCTGTGTATCCATATCTGTGGATTCAGTCTACTGCAGATCAGAAGTATAGCTAGGCCTGCAGTGGTTGAATTTCTACTGAAAGCCTTCCTTGATGTCACTGTTCCCAAAATTATACATTTTGAACAACTATCAGTATAGAATTTATGTTGTTAGCTCTCTAAGCAATCTAGTAACGATATAGTAGTGAGGGACCTTTTTTTTCTGCCAAGGGCTGTTTGGATATTTATAACATCATTCAGGGGCCATACAAAATTATCAACTTAAAAATTAACCTACAACAGAGTTACTGAATTTTGAGTCCTGCCTTGACAAGGCCAGATCAAATAATTTTGCTGGCCTATATAGCTGACTTAAAGTCACTGGGAGTTTGGGCCAGTATTGTGGCACAGCAGGTTAAGCCACTATCCGTGAATCTGGCATGCCATATGAACAGCGATTCTTATCATAGCTGCTCTACTTCCTATCCAGCTCCCTGCTAATGCACTTGTGGGAGACCCGGATGAAGCTCCTGGCTTCAGCTTGGCCCAACCATGGCCATTGCAGCTGTTTGGGGAGTGAACCAGAGGATGGAAGATCTTGATATTCCTCTCTATACCCCACCCCCCTTCTGTCTCTGATTTATTTATTTCTTTATTTAAAGAATTATTTATTTATTTGAAAGAGTTAAAAGAGAGAAAGAGGGAGAGACAGAGGAGAGAGATCTTCTATCCACTGGTTCACTCCCCAAATGACCACAACAGCCAGGTCTGGGCCAGGCCAAATCAAGGAGCTAGGACCTTCTTTCAGATCTCTCTGATGGTTCAAAGGTCCAGGGACTTGGACCCTCTTCCAGTGCTTTCCCAGGCACTTTAGAAGGGAGCTGCCAGGTCTCTAACCAGTGCCCATATGTGATGCAGGCATTCCATATGGCAGTGTAAACTGTTGTGCCACAGTGCCAGCCCCCTCCCTCTCCCCTCCCTCCCACTCTCTCTCTCTTTCTTTTTCTCTTTCTCTTTCCTTTTCTCTCTCTAATTTTGCCTTTCACATAAATAAATCTTTAAAAAAAAGCATATGGAGGACATGCATAGGTTATATGCAAATTCTGTACCATTTATGTGAAACAGTCTAGAGCATCTGTGCATTTTGGTATCTTTGGGGGTCCAGGAACTAATCTCTTATGGATACCAAGGGACAGTTGAATTAGAAATATGCTTTACTTTTTGTACTTACTGATGCTGAATGTTTGACCTTTATAGTGGCTTAAGCTTTCAGAAATTACTGTCACCCTTGGGCTTACCTTCCAGATCCCTCTCCTTTTATTCCCTTATAAATTGGTGTAGATGTTTGATTTTAGTACTGTGTTGTTGGAAAATAAATCAAAAACTGTAAAGGCTGTCAGAGTTAGGTGTTCCACTGGGGCTGATTTCTATCATTAAATGTTTAGTAAGACAATCCCCTCCCTCCACTCGCCTTCTCCCTCCCACATCTGTCCTGTGTGTGTGTTTCCTGAGAACTCAGGAAAGGGACTAACTGTCTAACTGCTGAGGATGATATTGGGAACAAGATGAGTTCTTGTTGCTTACTTATCTTTGCTGCTCAGCCAGGAGCCTTACATCGAGGCTGTTTTCTTATTGCACCAAACAGGTGAGTTAACTTCTATCTTAGAGCCCTGAGAACTCAGAGATGGTGATACTCTAGTAATAGTGCTATGACCAAAGGGCTGAGCGGCCGATTTGGAGTGACAACTCAAACATTTCTCAAGACATTGAGGACTGGCAGCAGGGACAGGTGCAGGCTAACTGATGGAGCCCAAATAATTAGATTGAATCAGCTTTTCTACATCCAGCTTCTTTTCAAATAATAGTGACAGATGATGAAGGCTCTCCTGGCTTCTCTAGTGTCCTTTAGAAATAGACCAAGCATTTCTTATTTGGAGAGACTTATGAGGGTTATAGCCCAAAGTTCAGTGATATCTACCAAAAATATTCTTTGTGAATGATCAGCTTTCCTACTAGTGTGTATTCTTTTGATAACAAATATATTATTTTTAGAGTGAACTTGTGTTCTCTTGAATTTTCTTATTTAAACATGATAATTGTATGACTTGTGGATGTTGCCTTCTGAGGCAGTGTGGTCAGATTCAATATAGAACATCCTTTTAATCCCTGAACCTACAAGATATATGAAAAGTGTCTCAATGGTAAAAGGAATGAATATTTGCAGAATTATTACGTGAGCAAATGTAGTCTTACCTCCTTATAGCTGTTTTAAGGAATTGGCCGTGGAAACGGAAAGAGTCTTTTACGTTGTTTTGTGCTTCATATAGCAAACCTCATGTGGACTCTAGAGGACAGAATGTTTTAAAAGATGTTGGGGAAAAATGTTTGAATGAAAATTAATGGAATTATCCTTATTTCCCAAAGAAGAGAATTTAATTATGATGTGAGTTTTCAGTTTTAGAAATGATGCTTACTGGTTGTTTCTTCCCTGGCACATCAAGAGTATTTCTTTTATTTATTTATTTATTTATTTATTTATTTATTTATTTATTTATTTATTTTTGACAGGCAGGGTTAGAGAGAGACAGAGAAAAAGGTCTTCCTTTTCCATTGGTTCACCCCCCAAATGGCCGCTACGGCCGGCACGCTGCGCCGATCTGAAGCCAGGAGCCAGGAGCCAGGTGCTTCCTCCTGGTCTCCCATGCAGGTGCAGGGCCCAAGCACTTGGGCCATCCTCCACTGCCTTCCCAGGCTACAACAGAGAGCTGGACTAGTAGAGGAGCAACTGGGACAGAATCTGGTGCTCCAACCAGGACTGGAACCCGGGGTGCCGGTTTGCATAGCAAACTTTGTTTAGCTGAGAAGTATTTGAATGCACAATAGAATTGCTTTAACAGGATATTGTGTATTCTCATATCTTAAAATTTTTCAATGAAATCTAGAAAAGTAGTTGCAGGAATGATCAGCGGGCTACATTGCTTTTTGGGTTCAATAAGGTTGCATAATCCTGAAAATATAGCTTCACCTTGTTGTGCAGCTAGACTTCCTCTTGATTTGATGGTCACAAGTACTTTTACTAATCTCTGCTGACCAGAAGGATGTTCCAGAATTGTAAGAAAAATGAACAGTTGTGCTGAAAATTGAGCAGACAGTCCTCAGAAATACGTCAGTACAAAGGTGCTTTTGAAAAGAAAGTAGGATTTCTTAAATGAAAATATAAGGTTCATGACACTTATATATTGACTGTGAAGCAATAAAAAGTAGGAAACAAGTACTGACACACTGGAAAATGTAAAGCTGCTTTGAATATATTATAGATGATTCTTATAGTTCTAATGCTTTTATGTGGGAAAAATTATTAAAATAAGTATAGTGTTATATATTTTGAGGTTAAAATTTTGTAGACACTGAAGATTTTAACTTCAACAAATTTTTTTTTTTTTTTTTGCTTTTGCATTTGAAGACCCTAGTCTACTTTAGTTATTTAGCATATAGTGGTTTTGGGAAATAGGTTGTTGGATACCTAAAGTGGTCTTGTTCTATCAGAAAATTCATTTTGAAGTTAATTCTCTCAGGATGCAAAGTCCAAAGATGTAGAATTTGTGTAACTTTATAACTTTAATAGCCCTGAGAGATGTTCTGGACTGATTTTCCAATGTACTGGCCTTTAGTGACTTTTCTAACCCAATAATAGTTTCATAAAGCAAAGATATATTAATTCATTTTGGTAGTTTGTCCTCCTTGCTTTTGTGCTTCCAACATACTCTTCCATTTATGAAATAATTATAATTCTTAAAAAAATCATTATATTCTGTGATGATATTTTGGGGGCCCTACAGGAGAGGATGAGAGTATTAGTTGGGCAGGGCTTGAGGCTCTGATTTCATCTTTGAGGCAGTCCCCTCTTCCCCTTTTTTGGCCTCTGTGTATTGAGATTTTGTTTGTATAAACAAAATTTACTTAAATGTATACATGGGTCCTTACTATTTCAAAAGTGCCCAAGTAGAGCAAACGTGGTTGAATGATTACTTTCTCAATGGCACTGTTTTCTTTTGTGGCAGAACACGTGCATGCACCTTGGTTCCCTGAATATTTGTTTCCTGTTAGTGTTAATTGCCCTAAGTTTTGTATTTCTTCCCCCTCCTCTGCCCACTACAGAAACAAATGGCATAGGCTACTTATGGAAAATTACAAACAGTCAATACACTGAGTAAGAACAGTGTTATAGGCTGAGGATGTACCATTCTGGGCTTTTTCCCATCTTGTGATAAATGAAGGGTGTATAGTGCATGATCACTTCTGATTGCATTTTTATTTGTATGATCCTGTGTAATCTTGACCTGAGCTATGTAATGGAGGGTATGAATTAACACAGTTCTTAGTATAGGTTGTCGCTCCCCGTCTTCGTGGAGGAACGACACAGGACCCTGCGCTGTTCTTTCGTCTGCTCGGCCCTTCCCGGGTTTGCTGCTGGTTCTTCCCGGGTTGGCTGCCGTCCCTTCCACCTCCGTGGAAGGGCGGTTCCCCCTGGCCACTTTCCCCACTTCCGCAGGGGAGCGGCACACCGCCGGCTGGCTCTCTCGGGGGCTGCACAGGTGTTCCCCTTAGATGTTCCCCTTAGATGTTCCCCTTAGATGTTCCCGGTGCATGCCGTCTCTCTCCTCCTTTATAGTCCTCCTCCACCAATCCCAACTCTGCTACCCACACGCCGAGTACGCTGCTCTCCTCCAATCAGGAGCAAGTCCTACAGTTTATTGGTTGAACTGGAGGCAGCTGTATAGAAGTTCTTACTCCCTTCTCAGCGCCATATTGTGGGAGAGCAGATGCATAGAATAAGTCCCAATTCCAGTAACTTAGTCTAGTCCGAGTTGCTCCCCACAGATCCCCCTTTCTTTTTATTTTTTGGCGTTGATACGCGCCTGTCTTCGGTGTCCCGCGGCACACACTCTGCTCTACTTGCTAGAGTTGCCACAGGTTCTTACAAGTCCTATCAATCAGGCAAACCGAATCCGGGTCCTCTCTTCGCCATGTTGTGAGGAGGTTTTTAGGCGCTGATGCGTGCCTGTCTTCGGTGACCTGCGGCTCATACTCTGGTCGAGCCGCCTGCTGGTGCTTACCGCCTTACTAATCAGGCAGACCGAATCCAAGCCTTCTCATTGCCATATTGTGGGGAGGCCTATTGGTATTGATCCGTGCCTCTCTTCGGTGACCTGCAGCTCATACTCTGGTCGAGCTGCCTGTTGGTGCTTACCGCCCTAATCAGGCAGACCGAATCCAAGCTCTCTCATTGCCATGTTGTGGGGTGACTTATTGGTGTTGATAACGTGCCTGTCTTCGGTGACCTTCGGCGCATAAGCTGCTAGCCGCCCGCAGGTGCTCATCGCCTCACTAATCAGGCAGACTGAATCCAAGCCTTCTCATTGCAGTATTGTGGGGAGGCCTTTCTATTTCTCTATTTCTCTATCTCCGGGCATTCCTATTTCTCCCATTTTACTTCTGTCTGCCAACATTCCTATTTCTCTCATTTTACTTCTAAACTTCTGTTTCTCTTATCCCTGCGGCTTCCCGGCGCCCGCCCCGAGGCTGCTTCACGGCTCTGCGCGGCTTCCCGGCGCCTCGCCGCCCCATTCACGCCCCGTGCTCTTTCTGCACGCGGCGGCTTCCGCGAGTCACACAGCCCCAGCTCACGTCTCCGCCACTAGTATTCAATCTAAGTTCCCCGGGCTAACCTGGCGAATTCAACCCAGCTCACGTTTCCGCCCCACGATCTGGCTTCCCGTCCTTTGCTCCCCGGGCTAATCAGACGGATCCCAACCTGGCTTACGTTTCCGCTTCTGGTTTCAACTCTTCGCCCCCCATTCCCGGGCTAACTTGAGAATCCCAAAAGTGGCTTTTGTCTCCGCCTCGGCCTGCCCCCTAACTTCAATTTCCCTAACATTTTTCTCTACCCGGTATGTTTCCCCAAGCTTTCCTCCAACAATACTCCTCCCTCATTTCTCCTGGCCTCTCCCCACAGTCCGCATCCGAGTCTGTTTGTTCTAGCTTTCACTTTCGCTTTCGACCTTAGAGATTTCTCCCAGCTTCCCCCTGTAGTCCGTATCTGAGTCTATGCCTAGGCTTTCAATAGCTTCTTCCGGCACCTTTTTCGTCCGGCTTTTCCCTAGGCTGTTTGCTAGTCTCTCTCTCTCCGGTATTTTCCCATTTCTTCCCGTTTCTTCCCTCCTAAGTTTTCTATCCGTTCTAGGTTTCCAATCCGAGTCACGGCACCATTATGTCGCTCCCCGTCTTCGTGGAGGAACGACACAGGACCCTGCGCTGTTCTTTCGTCTGCTCGGCCCTTCCCGGGTTTGCTGCTGGTTCTTCCCGGGTTGGCTGCCGTCCCTTCCACCTCCGTGGAAGGGCGGTTCCCCCTGGCCACTTTCCCCACTTCCGCAGGGGAGCGGCACACCGCCGGCCGGCTCTCTCGGGGGCTGCACAGGTGTTCCCCTTAGATGTTCCCCTTAGATGTTCCCCTTAGATGTTCCCGGTGCATGCCGTCTCTCTCCTCCTTTATAGTCCTCCTCCACCAATCCCAACTCTGCTACCCACACGCCGAGTACGCTGCTCTCCTCCAATCAGGAGCAAGTCCTACAGTTTATTGGTTGAACTGGAGGCAGCTGTATAGAAGTTCTTACTCCCTTCTCAGCGCCATATTGTGGGAGAGCAGATGCATAGAATAAGTCCCAATTCCAGTAACTTAGTCTAGTCCGAGTTGCTCCCCACATAGGTCATCAGCCTGTGAACATTGGAGGGTAAGTGCTTTTTCCCCTCACATCTTATCTGTTAAATGATCTCATTATAAAGCAACAAATAAGACATGAATAATTGTTGGTAGTAGTCATTGCCAAATGATTATAAGTCTTGCATTTATTCATTTTTGGTAGTGCTTTATTATAAAACCAGTTTAAGATTTCCTTTTTCATTTTGGGAGGTAAAAAAGCCTCATTGCAGTACAGTAACTCATTTAATAGTGCCCTAAATGAGTCCTTTGGTTTCTCCAAGTTAATTGCTCAAATAATACCTTGTTTTAGTGCTATAGTAAGATCCATTTTAATATCCTTCTACTGTTTCAATAAGTGACAGTCTTATAAAGGCCTTCCCCTTAATAACTATTTAATAAGGTGGTTATGAGTCTGGCACCTTAGACCGCTTGGCCATCCTGACACACTATATAAGTTAGCTATGAAAACCCACATAAGTTTAGCTTTTGTTGAGATTCTAGTGTTGGTGTGGTTTGCCTAGGGATTAATATTAGGCTGTTCTTCCCTTTGGTGATAATTTAGAAAGAAATAGATTGCTGTGCTTGGACTTTTAACCTTTTTATCCTGGCGTATTTAAGAGGTGTTTTCAGTGTTTTGTTGTTGTTGTTGTTTTGTTTTGTTTTTCCTTGGAGAATTGTTCATCTCTATTCATGACAATTAGTACATAAGTACAGGAGAGGGAAGAGTGTAGTCATGATGTCATCCTCATGATGAATACTTGCTGTTTTTTAAGACTCTGCTCAAAGATCATCTCTTTAGGGATAGGTTTTAGGAAGGTTTTTCTGACTATCTCAGATACTAGAAACTCCTGCTTTTGAAACCTTTAAAGTTTACAGCTCTTAGTTGGATACTGTCTATCCTAGACTCAGCTCTAGATCTTTTTCCTATCACCACAGTGCTTACCTCATAATTAGCACTTACTTGTATCAATGGCTGCCTGGCTGAATAAATCAGTGAGGATTCTAGAGCACAAATACAAAATGTGTAAATTTTTTATTGAAGGAAAACACATAAAGCTCACAGTTTTCACTGTCTTTAAGAATACTGTTCAGCTGCATTACATATATTCACATTGCTGTACAACTAAGATCACTATCACCACTATCCACTTCTACCACCCTCTCATCACCTCAAACTGAAACACTATACCCATTAAACAGTAACTTCCCCTTCCCTCCTCCCTCTAGAGCCTGTACTTTTTACAGAAAAACTTACATTCCAAATTATTATTTAGCAGACAAGAAACTGAAGAGCTTTGATGAACAGATGATTCTATGTCTTGCAGTTAAATAGCAGCAAAATTGGTTTAGAACCCACATTTCTTGGTAGTTATGTGTATGATTTTCATCCTACTGTCTATGTTCTTTAGAAAGATGTAGAAAATACCAAATACCAAAGGGCACTGTGCGTTGCTTTAGGGCTTTGCTAAATTTATTTTATTTATGAGATCATAAATAAAAGCACAATAAAAAGTTACTAATACCATATTATTGGTAGTACTGTAGCAATCTCAGCACTCACAAATTATAACCCAAGTTTCTATAGCATCAGAATTTTTTTTTTAAACTTTTATTTAATGCATATAAATTTCCAAAGTACGACTTATGGATTACAATGGCTTTCCCCCCATACCGTCCCTCCCACCCACAACCCTCCCCTTTCCCACTCCCTCTCCCCTTCCATTCACATCAAGATTCATTTTCGATTATCTTAATATACAGAAGATCAGCTTAGTATACATTAAGTATGGATTTCAACAGTTTGCTCCCACACAGAAACATAAAGTGAAAAATAATAGATGATTTTTTAAAATGATGATGAAATCAGAGCAGACCTATTGTCATGTTTAATCCCAGTGAGAGTCAAGTTGGGAATTGATAAATTGATAATTTCTTTTTTTTTTTTTTATAGAGGATCAGTTTAGTATGCATTAAGTAAGGATTTCAACAGTTTGCACCCCCATAGAAACACAAAGTGAAATATATTGTTTGAGTACTCGTTATAGCATTAAATCTCAATGTACAGCACATTAAGGATAGAGATCCTACATGAGGAGTAAGTGCACAGTGACTCCTGTTGTTGACTTTACCAATTGACACTCCTGTCTATGGCATCAGTAATCTCCCTATGCTCCAGTCATGAGTTTCCAAGGCTATGGAAGCCCTCTGAGTTCTCCGATTCTTATCTTGTTTAGACAAGGTCATAGTCAAAGTGGAGGTTCTCTCCTCCCTTCAGAGAAAGGTACCTCCTTCTTTGATGGCCTGTTCTTTCCACTGGGATCTCACTCGCAGAGATCTTTTTGCCAGAGTGCCTTGGCTTTCCATGCCTGAAATACTCTCATGGGCTTTTCAGCCAGATCCGAATGCCTTTAGGGCTGATTCTGAGGCCAGAGTGCTATTTAGGACATCTGCCATTCTATGAGTCTGCTGAGATTCTCACTTCCCATGTTGGATCACTCTCCCCTTTATTTACTCCATCAGTTAGCGTTAGCAGGTACTAGACTTGTCTATGTGCTCCCTTTGACTCCCAGTCCCTTCACCATGACCAACTGTGAACTGAAACTGATCACCTGGAACAGTGAGATGGCATTGGTACATGCCACCTCGATGGGATTGAATTGGAATCCCCTGGTGTGCTTCCAACTCCACCACTTGGGGCAAGTCAGCCTGAGCATGTCCCAAATTATACATCTCTTCCCTCTCCCATTCCCACCACCATGTTCAACAGGGATCACATTTCAGTTAATTTTCAACACTTAAGAATAACTGTGCATCAATTACAGATCTAAACCAGTCATATTAAGTAGAACAGATAAAAAAAACTACTAAGAGGGATAATGTATTTAGTTGTTCATTAACAGTCAGGGCTATGCTGATCAAGCCACCATTTCCCATAGTGTCCACCTCACTCCAACAGGTTTCCCTCTTGGTGTTCAGTCATTTCAGAATTCAGAATTTTTTTTTAAGATTTATTTATTTATTTGAAAGGCAAAGTTAGAGAGAGGGAAAGATAGAGAAGATCTTCCATCCACTGGTTTACTCCTCAAGTGGCTGGAAAGCTAGAGCTGGTCCAGTCCGAAGCCAGGAGCCAGGACCTTTTTCCATATATCCCACATGGGTACAGAGGCCCAAATACTTGGGCTGTCTTGTGCTGCCTTCCCAGGTGCATTAGCAGGGAGCTGTATTGGAAATGGAGCAGCCAGGACTCAAACTGGCACCCATATGGGAGGCTGGCATGGCTTTACACTCTACACTACAGCACCGACCCTGCATCAGAATTTTTAATAGCATTACATTTGCCAAAAGCTTTCAAAAGTGGGTATGGCATTGTTTTTTTCTTTAGAACAAATAGTTGCAACACTGACAGTAGTTTTGGAGTGTAAGTCTCATGGGCAGGATCCAACATAGTGGTGACTAGTAGCTGCTATCATTCATTGACTGCTTCCCATTTTAAAAATACTGTGTCTATTTTAGTCCAGTAAGGCTGCTATAACAAAAGAACAGAGGCTGGGTATCCTAGAAACAAAGAGAAACTGAATTTTCTCATTTTTGGAGTCTGGGAAGTCCAAGGTCTTGGTGCCAGCAGATATATTTTCTGGACAGGGCAGCTTTTGTGTTCATGGATGTTGTGGTCTTCATGTGGTGCATGAGGCATGGATAGCATCTCCTTTGGGCCTCTTTTTAAGGGCTTTAATTCATGGGGACCCAGCCCTCATGACCTAAATAGCTCCTGAAGACCTTATTTCCCAATTCTATCATGTTGAGTAGTAGGGCTTAAATATATTATTCTTAAGGACCACAGGCATTCAGATGACTTGGTGACTCAAGGCTTCCCAGGTAATATTGCTTTCATGCTAACAGACAGGGTTGTGATTACTAGTATAATTATCTATAATTATCTCCATTTTGTAGATGAGGAAATTGAGGTTTATGAAGACTAAGTAACTTTCCCAAGATTACACAGCTAGGAATTGGCAGAGCCAGGACTCAAATCTACTTTATGTGACTCTGAAGCCTTGACTCTCAAATACTATGCCGTATGTGTTTTCAAGGAAATTAACAGTGTTCACATTTTAGAATCTCAAAAGCTAAAACAGAAATTGCAAATATGTAGTTTTGTATCCTGAAACTGCTTTTATCTACAATTAGTTTCCTTTTATAGATGGATACATTGAGAAACTGAACAGTTAGTTATATAATCATCATGGAATACAAAATATCATGATTTTCCTATTAGCTGCTATAAAAACTCACTATAAATCCAGTGGTCAGGCTTTTTCTTAAGGATGAAATGTTAGGGTTGGTGTTGTAGCACAGTGGGTTAAGCTACTGTCTATGACACTGACATCCCATATGAGTACTCGATTTTTGATTCAGCTCCTTGCTAATGCTCCTTGGAAAGCTGCAGAAGATGGAGCCAAATACTTGGCTCCCTGTCACCCACATTAGAGACACTGATGGAGTTCTAGGCTCTAGGCTGCAGGCTTCAGCCATTGTGACCAGTTGAGGGGTAAACCAGTGAATGAAATATCTCTTTTTCTAATTTTGCCTTTCAAATAAATAACATGGAACTTAAAGAATGAAGTATTATGAAACATTTTACTATTACTTCTAGTACAATAAGACAAGATAAACTTGCCTAATCCACCTATATTTCTTGATTTTTATGCATTTTCCCTCTGCCTACGTTGTCTCTTGATTGCTGCTTGTTTCTTGCTATATTTCCTTTTTGAAGCCTTTCTTTGTCTCCTACAAACAAGTTTAGGAATTTTTTGCTTTCTGCACCACTATATTCTTGTACATTGTTTTGCTGTGTTAGTTAGTGATTGTCTTATTTCCAAGCTGTAAACTCCTTGAGAGCAACAACCAACTGTTTATCAAAGCTGGCACATAATAGATGATCTGTAAATAATTCTGAATCAGTGAAATGCAAGTATATTATTTCTTAAAGTCAACATTTTGCATGTTAATGCAATATCAGCTATAGACTCCTTGAAATCCCACATCTGGACCTGTCAAATATATTGAAGTTGCATTGGTGCATTTACGTTTCGGCCAGATTGAGAGCTGGGACACTCTCAGTTCCAGTTGCTGCCCCTCCTCTCCCACCTTGTTTTAAACAAATCCATTATCTTGTGTTAAGGTTATAGAGCCTTGCTTTTAAGGCAGAATGTGAACTGTGTCATCATTCAGGATCACCTTAGAATGAAACCATACTGTATTTACTAAGACTTAAATAAATTCTTAAAGGATGAACTTTACTAGTATGTATGTACTGATTCTGCCTTTATTCTTTCCTTTTATCTAACCTCGAGGTTCTCGACTTTTAATGTGGTTTTATATACAGAACTATATTTATGTATATACATTGTTGGTACTATCAGGGATATTCTAGGGTAATTTGATCATTTTGATTTTCATCTTGCCTGTTGACTTTGGAACTTAACCCCCATGAAAATTGAAATTTCACTCTGCTATGCAGTTCCTTGCTCATAAATATTTGCTAACTGATCAAAATAACTGGATTAGGGTAGTGTTGTGGTGAAAATGTATTGGATGCCATTGAACTTAAGTTGCCTGAATAATTGTAACCTCACTCAGATATACTTTGATCATGAAAAAGCAAGCACTAAGATTTAGATTTGTTTCCACTGCCTCACTCTGGCTACCGTTGGCATTGCTGTGTGTTAAGGGTGATCTTGGAACATGTTGTAGACAAGCTTTAACCCTAAGAATAAAAAAAAAAATAGTTTTCAGAAAACAAATCAGACTTGTTACTTTGAAAAAAATTATTAATTTGAAAGGCAGAGATAAAGAGAAAAGGAGAGAGAGGTAGAGAGAGGCCTTCCATATGCTGGTATACTCCCCAAATGGCTGCAGGGCTGGGCCAGGCTGAAGCCAGGAGCCAGAAGCTTCCTCTGGGTCTCCCACGTGGGTGGCAGGGGCCCAAGCACTTGGGACATCTTCCGCTGCCCTTCCAGGTGCATTATCAGAGAGCTGGATCACAAGTGGAACAGCTAGGACTTGAACTGGTGCCTATATGGGATGCCAGCACTGCAGGCAGCGGCTTAACCTTCTAAGCCACCACAGCAGACTCGATATTTACTTAACTTCTAGTGTAATACCAGCTTACAGCAGAATTTTAATGACTATTTCAAAAGGTGTTCCTCTAATACTTTTTAGAGAATGTTGTTTCTTTTAAGAAATTGGAAATTGGCCGGCGCCGAGGCTCACCAGGCTAATCCTCCGCCTTGCAGCGCCAGCACACCGGGTTCTAGTCCCGGTCGGGGCGCCGGATTCTGTCCCGGTTGCCCCTCTTCCAGGCCAGCTCTCTGCTGTGGCCAGGGAGTACAGTGGAGGATGGCCCAGGTGCTTGGGCCCTGCACCCCATGGGAGACCAGGAGAAGCACCTGGCTCCTGCCATCGGATCAGCGTGGTGCGCCGGCCGCGGCAGCCATTGGAGGGTGAACCAATGGCAAAGGAAGACCTTTCTCTCTCTCTCTCTCTCTCTCTCTCTCTCACTGTCCACTCTGCCTGTCCAAAAAAAAAAAAAAAAAAAATTTGTAAAGTAAAATATTCTAACCAGGTAAACCAAGGGGGAGAAATATAGCAGATTTGAGTAGGTGTCACAAAGCCCATTTGTATCTCTGCCTATGCTATAGACGAAAGTTATTATTAAGTGGTCTCAGACTCTGCTCAGTTGGGTGGTCATGAAGGTCCATTCAAGTAAATGTAGCAAAACAATTAATCCTCTGATGCCCTTTATACCTACTCATCGTTTATTTGGTTTATCTCAATTTGGAGACATTTCGACATTTGTATGCTAGAATTAGAAGTCTATAGACACATTTTCTCTAAAAGAACAAATTCTTTTTCTTTGAATGACTGTGGTCAGTTGGCAATTATGTGGCTGTGTGTTACTGCAACAGTTATATATTCTGCTTTGTAGAGACTGACAGTTGGAATCATTGGCACATATTTGTGTGTGTGTGTTAACATTCACTGATGGTCTGCATCATGAGATAATATTTTTAACTGTTAATAAAGCTATTGCTGATTGTTGGATGATTATATATACCTTGGTAATTTCTCACATAATATACAAAAATATCAATTGTATAGACTTTTAAAACTGTATGCAGATCTTTTGCTCCTTTTTTCTTGTTGTAAAAATTTTGCTTCACAACCCCAACTCCTGTCATTTATAAGAAGGGATAGAAGCAACGAATAGCTTTAAGACTTGATTTTAGTAAATCTCAGACTGAAGTACAGGAATCTGCGATCCTCCAAATTATTACCCGAAATTTTCTTTTTAAAAGATATACTTATGTGAAAGGCAGAAACAGAGAAAGAGAGACAAAGAGACCTTTAGATCTTTTGTCTGCTGGTTCATTCCCAAATTGGCTCCAATGGCCAGGGCTGGGCAAGGCTGAAACCAGGAGCCAGGAACTCCTCTTGGGTCTCCCAGATGTGTGTCAGGACCCAAGTAATTGGAAAAAGAAATGCAGAAACTGTAAAGAACTATCCGAATTCTGTCTTAGAAACCAAGATAGAGAATTCTTTCATCTTTATTTTTTGTCCTTAATTTTCTGTCCTTCAGATTTCATGTTAATTTTTTCACCTGGATTATGTGAAGCATTATCTAGAATATTCTGAAGACAATGGTGGGTTGTGAGTCTCAGAATTTCTCTGTGTGTATTTGTGTATAAAATTGCTTTGACTCTTTAAGCTTTATTCTCCTTATTAATAATATGACCACTTTGGAAAAGTGTCTGACTGTATCTGCTAGGCTGAACATATGTCTGTTCTCTATCCCACATGTCCTCTCCTAGGCATATACTCAAGAGAGAGATTTTCACATCTACACCAAAATAGTTCATATAGCAGCATTATTTATAGTTATGAAAATCTGAGAAGAATTCAATTGCAGGGTAAATGCATGGTGAAATAGTCTTACAATGAATTAATATAAAACTTTGAGAGAATCACTGTTAAATACAGTAAGAATAAGAAATTTCACAAACATACTATTGAGCAAAACTTTTAAAGAACTTCTTGTAAAAGCAAAAATAATGTTTTGGAGGCTGGCACTCTGGCATACTAGGTTAAGTCTCAGCCTGTGGCGCTGGCATACCATAAGGGCGCTGGTTTGTGTCCTGGCTGTTCTGATCCAGCTGTGTGGGAAGGTAGTGGAAGATGGCCCAAGTACTTGGGTGTTATACTCACATGGGAGATCCAGAAGAATCTTCAGGCTTCTGGCTTCAGATTAGCCCAGTTCCTGCCATTGTGGCCATTTGGGAAGCGAACCAACAGGTAGAAGACCACTTTCTGACTTTCCCCTCTCTTTCTCTGTAACTCTGCCTCTCAAATAAATAAGTAAATCTTTAAAAAAATAATGTTTTGTGTCCGAGTCAGCATAGTAGGGTTAACTTTGGTGAAAATATAGGGACTTTACTTGAATAGAATATTACTAAAAGGAATATTAAGGAGGATTCTAGAGAATTTAAGTGTCCAGATTTTGTAATCTGAGTGGTAATCACATGGGTTGTTTTCTTTCTGGGAGTTTATCAGACTGTAAATTTAAGATTGTGCACTTTTCTGAATGTATGTTGTACTTTTTAAGCTTCAGTTTAAAAAAAATCATGTTTTAAAATAAAGAGGTAGAGCTATCTATGTACTTTTAGCCTAGGTGTTTTAGTTTGTAGATTAAAGAATATTAGGGGCAAGTGTTAGAGATAGCAGTTAAGGCAGCACTTGGGAGGCCTGCATCTGTATCAGAATGTCTGGGTCTGAGTCCTGGCTAATGTGCACCCTGGGAGGCAGCAGGTAATGGCTCAAGTAGGTGGTCCCCGCCACCCACATAGGAGACCCAGATTGAGTTCTGGGCTCCTGGCTTTGGCCTCACTGTGTCCTGTTGTGGGTATTTGAAGAGTGGTCCAAAAACAGAAGATTGGTGTCTGCCTCTGCTTTTCATCTAAATAAAAAGTTAGAAATAATAAAACATTTAAGAATGGTATATAGATGGACCAGCATTGTGGCACAGCAGATAAAGCTGCTGCCTGTGATGCTGCCATCTCATTTGGGCAATGGTTCATCTCTCGGATGCTCCACTTCTCATCGAGCTCCCTGCTTATGGCCTGGGAAAAGCAGCAGAAAATATCCTAGGTGTTTGGGCCCTTCCCACCTATGTGGGAGACCCAGATAAAGCACCTGGCTTCTACCTTCAGTCTGGCCCAGCCCTGGCTATTGTTGCCATCAGGGGAATGAATCATCAGTTGGAAAATCTCTCAAATTCTGACTTTCTAATAAATATTTTTTTTAAAAAAAGTGTAGAGTATAATGGGTATTAGGAACCTTAGTTCTTTGAGTCATTCATGTTTTATAAAAACTATGAAAGAAAATTAATGATTTATAATCTTAAAAAGCACATTTATATTTAAATTCCCTTATTTCAGTGTGTGCTCTTTTACCAGCCAAAAGTTATTAAATGGGTTTTCCCAAAGAAGAAAGTGCATTTTCTTTGGCTCTGATGTACATTAAAAAAAAAAAAAAATCTGTTTTTTGGAAGAATACAATAATCATTGTGCTATTTAGAAAGTTTTAACCTCTTTGAGTTTTACAGTCTCTGCGCTAAAATTAGATGATTTAGTAGTCTTAGAGGTCTTTACTTTTCTTTTTTAAAAATTTTTTTAAAGATTTATTTTATTTATTTGAAAGAGTTAAAGAGAAAGGCGGGGGCGGGGGCGTCTTGCATCTGCTAGTTCACTCCCCAGTTGGTCGCAATGGCCAGACCTGTGCCAATCTGAAGCCAGGAGCCAGGAGCTTCTTCCAGGTCTCCCACGTGGGTGCAGGGTCCCAAGAACTTGGGCCATCTTCTACTGCTATCCCAGGCCACAGGAGAGAGCTAGATCAGAAGAGGAGCTGCCAGGACTAGAATTGGCGCCCATATGGGATGCTGGCGCTTCAGGCCAGGGCTATAACCTGCTGCACCATAGTGCTGGCCCCAAATAAATCAATCTTTAAAAAAAAAAAACAAAACTAAAAACAGGTGATGAAAATGAATGGTCCCTGTGTGTAACACTTGTAACTTCTAGAATTGAAATTGAGTAGTAACGGATCACGGAAATTCTGAATGATCCAGAGCTTGAAGGATCATCAAATCAAAGAAGTGATTATTTGGGAGTCATTTTCATTTGCATTATTTTATTCTTTCCATGGACTTGAGTTAATCATACATTTTCTATGTGTATCTTGTGTGAATTGGTATTTATTCCTTTCCTTTCACTTTGTGTAGATAATCATCAATTCCAAAGGTATTTACTGAGTCTCTTGTATGTTTGCATTGTACCTGATTGATGCTAGAAGTTTTCAATTTTAATAATAGATAGGTAGACACTTTCTTTAGTGCATCCCCATTTTTATCTTTCTTTAAGTGAATAAGTCTTTTGTGATTCCAGATTAAATATTAATCTTGAAAAATGTTAGAGAAATGATATGAATATGAGATCCCAGTTCTATCAAGAATCACTTTGCTTTTTTATCTTTGGACTGTGTAAGATTATCACTGCTAGAATTTAGATTATTTTACCTTTCTTGATTTTCAGCTGTGTACATAAATTTCCCCCTTACTATAGACATGTTTGAGTTTTATTTCATAAAGTCTTCATATTTCTTTTGATTGAAAATAATATATACTTTTTTTTTTTTTGACAGGCAGAGTTAGACAGTAAGAGAGAGAGAGAGAAAGCGCGATCTGAAGCCAGGAGCCAGGTGCTTCTCCTGGTCTCCCATGCGGGTGCAGGGCCCAAGCACTTGGGCCGTCCTCCACTACCTTCCCGGGCCATAGCAGAGAGCTGGACTGGAAGAGGAGCAACCAGGACAGAATCCGGTGCTCCAACCGGGACTAGAACTCTGGATACCAGTGCCGCAGGCAGAGGATTAGCCTAGTGAGCTGCAGCACTGGCCGTTATATGTAAATTCTAAACACTACTGCTGTTGATCCCTGCTTTCTGATGTTCATCTCCAAGACTTTTGTCTCACTCAGCACAGCTAATACGCAGCAATTTTTGATTCCCTTTCAAGGAGAACTGAAAGTAAAAGTAGGAAGAAAGCAAGTTTGCGTTATTCCTAAGCAAAAGAGAAAATCAGAATGGATGAGACTGTGGTTTATGTTGTCGGCTCATCAATAATATTAGACCACAGGTTTGGGGTTTAAGAGCATGTGATTTGGAGATAGGAAGTTCAGGTTGTGTCATTACCAGTAAGTTTTGGCATCCAGGGGAATCATCTTTCCTTGATTTCCTCTTCTGTAGAATAGTAACAGTTGTGTGGTCTATGTTAGCTTTCTGGAGCTCTTATGAAGATCATAAATGCATAAGGGACTTTTGAGCTGTGAAAAGTTGAACCACCATTGTCAGTGTTTTTATTTTGCCTTTTTAGCCTGGTTTGTTCTGAAACACCCAAAATCTAAACCAGTGGTTCAATCAGGTCTTGATGTGTCTTGAATCCAAGTCACTAAAAGGTGTCTTAAAATGTACATATCTGGTTTATTCCATCTTCACCTTCTCTGCATCATAATCTTTGAGGGAGGGAGATTATTTGTAGGTGATCAGGCAGTTTATATATAAGATACTGCCATCATCCCATTAAGAACCGGTGATCGAAATCCAGTTAAGCACCTGTGTACTTACGACCCAGATGTGTGAAGCTGTTTCCATTTTTGACTTGTGACTTATGTCATTAATGGCAGAAAGTTTACTAGAAGACATGAGGATAAATGTAAGCAAGTCCAGTTTTATGAATCAATTATAACTCAGCACAACCAGTAGTTGTTATTTATTATCTATAGATGCTCTAGTTATCTCTCAGTGAGCCTGATGGCATGCAGGTTGGCATGTTTCGTTCCTGCTCAATTCGTTCCTGGACAGTGTCGAAAACCAGTGCTAGGATGCAAGGGAATGGGAATATGAGCAGTGTTTACTCAAAGTTTGTGTGACACAGAGGCTGTAAAGATTGGCAAGTACACCAGTGGGTCCTATTTGTTGGATGAAGGAAAGAACTTTCTGAGGGGCCACACTGGAAGAAAGAGCCTCTGGTGTGATAGGTGGAACCAATGCTGACCAAAAGTGTTTAATGTCCTGGGAGCATGATTTCTACTCCTGGTGCAGGCAGAAGTTTACTGTGTAGCCTTGAGCAACTCTCTCTACTATGGTTCAGATTATTCTGGCCTGGATGTTTTGCAGGGCTCCTTTCAGCTCTGTACTTACATTTCTTTTTTTTTTTTTTAACTTTTATTTAATGAATATAAATTTCCAAAGTACGACTTATGGATTACAATGGCTTCCCCCCCATACCGTCCCTCCCACCCATAACCCTCCCCTTTCCCACTCCCTCTCCCCTTCCATTCACATCAAGATTCATTTTCGATTATCTTAATATACAGAAGATCAGCTTAGTATACATTAAGTAAGGATTTCAACAGTTTGCTCCCACACAGAAACATAAAGTGAAAAATAATAGATGATTTTTTTTAAATGATGATGAAATCAGATCAGACCTATTGTCATGTTTAATCCCAGTGAGAGTCAAGTTGGGAATTGCTAATTTCTTTTTTTTTTTTTTTTTTACAGAAGATCAGTTTAGTATGCATTAAGTAAAGATTTCAACAGTTTGCACCCCCATAGAAACACAAAGTGAAATATATTGTTTGAGTACTCGTTATAGCATTAAATCTCAATGCACAGCACATTAAGGACAGAGATCCTACATGAGGAGTAAGTGCACAGTGACTCCTGTTGTTGACTTTACCAATTGACACTCCTGTCTATGGCATCAGTAATCTCCCTATGCTCCAGTCATGAGTTTCCAAGGCTATGGAAGCCCTCTGAATTCTCCGATTCTTATCTTGTTTAGACAAGGTCATAGTCAAAGTGGAGGTTCTCTCCTCCCTTCAGAGAAAGGTACCTCCTTCTTTGAAGACCTGTTCTTTCCACTGAGATCTCACTCACAGAGATCTTTTTGCCAGAGTGCCTTGGCTTTCCATGCCTGAAATACTCTCATGGGCTTTTCAGCCAGATCCGAATGCCTTTAGGGCTGATTCTGAGGCCAGAGTGCTATTTAGGACATCTGCCATTCTATGAGTCTGCTGAGATTCTCACTTCCCATGTTGGATCACTCTCCCCTTTATTTATTCTATCGGTTAGTGTTAGCAGGTACTAGACTTGTTTATGTGCTCCCTTTGACTCTTAGTCCTTTCATTATGATCAATTGTGAACTGAAATTGATCACTTGGAATAGTGAGATGGCATTGGTACATGCCACCTTGATGGGATTGAATTGGAATCCCCTGGTATGTTTCTAACTCTACCATTTGGGGCAAGTCAGCTTGAGCATGTCCCAGATTATACATCTCTTCCCTCTCTTATTCCCACTCTTATGTTTAACAGGGATCACATTTCAGTTAATTTTTCAACACTTAAGAATAACTGTGTATTAATTACAGAATTAAACCAGTCATATTAAGTAGAACAGACAAAAAAAACTACTAAGAGGGATAATGTGTTAAGTTGTTCATTAACAGTCAGGGCTATGCTGATCAAGTCACCGTTTCCCATAGTGTCCATTTCACTTCAGGAGGTTTCCTTTTTGGTGTTCAGTACTTACATTTCTTTTAATTTAGTAACTGATGAAATAATCCTTGTCATTTTTATATCCTAAGCTTCCTGTCTAATATTTGCTGGTGTGTCGCTTATTCTGTATAGTATCTTACCCAGTGGTTGATGTACTGCAGGAGCTGGTAACCATTCCAGTGTGAGAGCTTTGATAGGCCTTCTTGGGGTTTTTGGAAAGTGTCAGAGGTTTTTACTTGCATACGAGAAGAGTAGCAAGATGGATGGCACTGGAAAAGTTGGTGAATCATAGAGGATCTTGAATGCCAGTTTGAAGATTTGTGCTGATTCTGGAGGGTTGGGGGATGCAGCTTAAGTAAGAGAATAATCCTAGAAGAATTGGCTTATTTACTCCACTTACATTTCTTGAGTGCCTTCTATGTGGTAGCCATTGTAATGCCAAGGTAGAATTAACCTGCTCTTGAGAAACTGGACGCTCAAAAGGGGGAAGATTTTGGGAAGTACAATGCAATGAATACTGTGATAGAGAAGGTATAGTAGTCATCTGCATCTATAATCAAAATTTAAAAAAGGAAATGTTTATTTGGTGCTTTTCGCTTGTCAGATACTATTCTAAGAGATTTCTGTAAAGTTCAGAAAATGTATTTTAAGTGTATAAACTTGATCTCATGAAGGTATAGCTAACAGTGTTATCACCCTGATTTAATGGAGAAAGACATTGTGGCATAGAAGGATTACCTACCTCCTTGTCTGTAGTTGTTTCAGAGTTTTAATTTAGCTTGTTGGATTCTCCAGAGTGGGGAAGAGAGAAGCCAGGTTACAAATCCTAGGGAATAGCATCATTGAAGGGGCAGGCAGATGAAAAGCAGGTACAGAAATCGATAAATTAGTCAAGGAAGTAAGAAGAGAGGATTTAAAGAAAGAGCTGGTTCAGAGTGCAGAAAGGTTCAAAGAGGTGAAATTGATTGAGATTTGGGCATAGCCTTGAGATTTGGAAATCAGAATTATCACCATGATCTTAGCAAGATCAATTAATTTTGTCCTCTTTCATGTGAATAGTAGCTTGGGACACACGGTAATAGGAAATGCTTGATTTCTAGATGTTATAGCTTTGTATATACTGGGGTCATCTTCCTTTTGCCAAGTGCTTGAAGCGACTAAGTCTGTTTCTTTACTTGATCATGTAGTTTTGCTGTCAAGAAACAAGGATTAGAGAAAATCTCTTGATGCCTCATGTCATTTAATACCTAACAACAAAGGACTTTGATTTGTTTTTCATGGCAGCATTGGGAGAAGCTGTTTGTGTTAACTCCATTTATCAGGTAAGGAAAGGGGACTCAGAAAGTTTAGGTAGAAGGGCAGGCCAGGTGCAAGGAACATTATCAATATGGCTGGATAGGGTTTTCCAGAGTTGTGGTTTTTTTTTTTTTTTTTTTTTTTTTTTTGCCCTCAAATGTGAAGTTAAAAACACATTGTAAACCCTTTCTCAGTACCATGTAGATAGAACATAGTGCTTAATGTTTGTATCTGAAAAAAAATTCACAAAACAGTACTTAGCTTTGCTATGTGTCATATACTCAGAGTTACTGTTTATTGTTTCCTTATTAAGAACTTATTGTCACAGTGCACTCATGATTTTATGATATGCTGAGTTAATGATGTATTAATGAAGGGCCGGCTCTGTAGTGTAATAGGTTAGGCCTCCACTTGTGGCACTGGCATCCCATATATGTGTTTGTATGTGTCCTGGCTGCTCCACTTCTGATGAGGCTCCCTGACAGTGGCCCAGGAAAGCAGTGGAGATGGCTCGGGTGCTTGGGCCCCTGCTTCGGATCAGCCCAGATCCAGCCGTTACGGCCATTTGGGCGAGTGGACCATCGGATGGAAGATTCTCTCTCTTCCTCTTCCTATGTTTGTCTGTAACTCTGTCTCTGAAATAGTTAGATCCTTTTTAAAATGATGTATTAATTGGTTAAAATGAGCAATTTGTTAAAAACAGGTTTGTTGTAAAGAAAAGTGGGTTTTTAATGAGGAAGTAGAGCTAGAGGGAAGTGCTGCACTTCTCCTGTGAATGTTCTCCCATGCCAGGCCAAGGGACTGTCTCCATGTCTCAATTCTGGGCAAAAAATAAAGAAGGTTCTTGAAGATTCTATCCTGTGTCAGGGAGCTAACATAATTATGACTTTGTATCAGTAATATGAGGATAAAACCCTAGGAGAATTCCTTACAAATAACTTTCAAACATGTTATTTCGTTTGTTCCCCCATAACAACCTTGAGAAGATAACACGGGAAGTGCTACAGGGCAGTGGATTAAGCCGCAATCTGCAGTGCCTGCATTCCATATGGGCTCCGGTTCAAGTCCCTGCTCCTCCACTTCCAACCCAGCTCCCTGCTAATGTACCTAGGAAAGCAGCAGAGGATGGCCTAAGTGCTTGGGCCCTTGTACCTGAATGGGAGACCTGGAAGAAGCTTCTGGCTCCAGGCTTCGGATTGGTCCTACACTGGCTGTAGTGGCCATTTGAGGAATGAACCAGCTGATGGAAGATCTCTCTCTCTGTCTCCCCTTCTCTCTCTCTATAATTCTACCTTTCAAATAAATAAATTAAAACACACACACACACACACACAAAGCCAAAAGGTATGTGTTACCTTTACATAGCTAAAAAACTGAATATAGAGAGGTAAATCTCCTTGTTTTAAGTTTAGAGCCATAGTTAGGAATTCAATTTTATTTTTCTGATGTCTAGGACAGTGAAAAGAAGAAAAAGCTAAGCTAGGTGACCTTCTCAAAAGTCTGAGCAAGAGACTGTGAAAGTGATATAAATAAAAGGGAGGGGCCAGTTGCAAATAATTATTTGACTATATTTTTATGTTGAGGTCCATGCATGTGTACCATACACTGCAGTTCTTCAAGATAGTTTTGTGGTTATATTGTAAAATTGTAAGCCCATTTACCCAACAAGCCACAGTGTAAAATTGCCATTATGCTCTGTCATGGGCTATGATAGTTTTCATCACTCATCATCTCTTTAAAAGAGGCTGAATTGAGAAGGCAATTTTCATTGTTTAATGTTCAGTCTGGAAATACTGATATTTAAACTTCAGAAACTTATCTTTTGGAATAAGACATGTCAGCAGGTCTTTTGTCAAGTGTGAACTGTTATGAATGTGTCTGAGTCGTCTTTGTTGGTATAGTTTATTAGTCTTGCTTCAAATTTCACTCTGAACAGACTGCGGATCATCAGAAGTAGACTGAAACACAGAATAAAGAAATGAGTGCTTATATAAGATTCTATTAAAGTGAACCTCAAAATATAAATTTTATGTTTTTCTGATCTATAGTTTTGTCTAAAGAAGTTTTGTTTCTTTTACCAAAAACAAAAGTTTAGTATGTTTGATATTCTTGTTTTTAAATAATATTTTCTGCAAAATGCGCCAGTTTTTAAAAAAAATGTTCCTGGACTTTTGGCAGCTGAGATTTTTACGTTTTTACAGAGAATTTTGATAAAATGCCATTCAATTAGTAGAAGCATTATAGAACTTCTGTCATCATTTGTGTGTTTTCTACCCTGTCTAGAAACCTGAGTTTCCTGCAATGTCAAGTACTTGCAATTAGGTTTTTAAAATCTCTCCCAAATTATTATATGTAATACCAACTCCTTCCTTGAACTCCATATTTGTGTAGCTAATTCCTATTTGACATCTCATTTTAGATTTTTAGTAATAATCTCAACATATCCACATTCAAACTTCAGATTTTTGTCTCCTGATTATATTGTTTCCGTGGTCCTCCTTATCCCAGAAAATAACAGCTTCACTCTTTCAGTTACTCAGGAGAACCTGATAGATATCTTTGTCTTCTCCCATTCTTGTACTGTACCATAATTCATCAGTAAATCCTGTGTACTTAAAAATTAATCCAGGAAATTGACTAAGTCCAAATATAGTCTTGAATATAGTTAAAAAGTAATATGCCAGTGTTGGTTTTACAGTTGTAAGAAATATACTATAAAATGTCAACAATAAGAGTAAGGGATATATAATAAATATATGATAATATAAATATATGATAAATCTCTACTACCTTTGGAAATTTCTTATAAATCTTAAAATCATTTAAACATAACAAAACTTGAGTAAAAATAGATGGAGAATCCAGCTCTCCTCCTTAAAAAGTTGATACTATCTGTAGTGCATTTTCTGGTGTTTTGCTTGGAATCAGCTACCTTGATGTTTTAATACTGCTTTAACTACCTCTTGTTGTCTCATCTATGTAATGCTTGATATGCTTGATTCATTTCCATCTGGAAATACACCACAGCTACTTGCTGTGGCTGAGAATGCCTTGGTAAAACTGATTTTCATTATTGTTTGGTGAGACTGCTCTTCATTTGACTTTTATTTCCACCCCTAAACATGATGTTCAGGTGTAAGCTATCCCTTGCTCACTCCATCGTGTTGCTGACTGCTCCCTTGGACCAGGCATTTCCAGTACTCTGATCCTCCAGCCACTTTTTAACATCCCTCCTTATTGTCACATTGATTCAAGTCTCCGTCATTTCTAAGGGGGAAGCTGTCAGTTGTTATAGCCTTCTAGCTAGGATATTTGACTATTTGACTCTTAGTAAGCAGAATTCACCTTTAAAAGTAAGCCACAGGGGCTAGCCTTGTGGCATGGTGGGTAAAGCCACTGCCTATGATGCCAGCATCCCAAATGGGAACTGGTTCAAGTCCTGGCTTCTTTGCTTCTGTTCCCTGGTAATGCACCTGGGAAATCAAAGGAAGAAGACCCAAGTACTTGGACACCTGCACCCATTCAGGAGACCCTGAAGAATCTCCTGGCCCCTAGCTGTGGTCTAGCCCAGCCCTAGCCATTGTTGCCATTGGTGAGTGAACCAGTGGATAGAAGATATCTCTCTTTCTGCTTCTCCCCCTCTCTCTGTAACTTTGCCTTTCAAGTAAATAAGTAAATCTTAAAAAAAAAAAAAAAAAAGTAAATTACATCATATCATTCTGTTTAGAACCCAAACCTCAAGAGTCTTCTTAGCCTATTCCTAATAATAACTACAAAGTTCTACATATATGATATAGCTCTTCTGATACTGTTTCCTACTATTCTGCCAATTATCTCACTTAATTTCAGGCTCTGATTAGTCCTTAAATACAGATTCTGGCCTTTGTCCTTGATATTGCCAGATAGTTATGTGATCTGCTCCCATGCTCCCTTTAGATTTCTATTAAAATGTCACTTTACTGGTGATTACTGATAGATTTGATCCAAAATAGCAACCTGCTCCTGTCTTACCTTCTCTTACCTTGATAGATTATTCTGCATAGTACTCATCTGTACCAGAAAGTCTGTAAATATGTTCCAGTTTTGTTGTTGCTTGTCTTGCTCCACTAGAATGGGAACCCCATGATTGGCAGGACTTGTTTGCTCACTAACTGTATCAACAGTGCCTAGCATGGTGCCCAGTAAATAAAGTCACTTAATATTTATAATGAGTGAATGTAGTGGTAAATCTTTAGTGCAGTTACTTGTTTTCACTGTGACACTTGCAAACAATGACATAGCAGAAATATAGCCTGCTGTTTATTGGAAGGCACAATAACTTCAGGGCTGTTTCAGAATCATTTTGGAAGAGTAACACGACAAAGCAAAATAAGGGAGAGGGGACTAGAAAGTTGTGTATTGGCTCCAAATAGAAATTAGTACATACACATAGACATTCTAACTGTACTGTTTGTCTTCAAGTTAATTTGTAAACTGGAAGATAATGTGTTTTTTTTTTCTGTAGAAAAGATGTCACACACTGGTTGATTCTATTATCACTTATATGTACCATACAAACAAGATACTGTTAAAAATGAGAAAGAATGCAATGATTAATTATAGCAGAATAACTTTTCCTACAGGAACCTAAGCTATGTGGTCATCTTAATTATAACTCAAAGATACCTTTACCTTAACCTATGGGGAGGACATCTTGAGCTTGCTGGGAGCTTAGAACCCTGGAACATATAAGTTGTTGGTGGCAGAAAAGCTGAATTAATTGTAATCCTTCATTATGTTTCGTACATTTCCTTTCTCTGCTGGTCACCCTAATAATGAGAAAAGAAGATATTATTTTTCTCTGTTTTAGTATTTGGAATAAAGTTTAGCTTTCCTACCCCTATATCCAACCATTTGCTCTAGTCCCAACTCTTTCCTTCCCTTTAGCAGTCCCACGAATGAAAATAAACAGATAGATAGAATTTTGATGCTATAATAGGGTGAATTACTCTCCCTTGCATATTTAAAGGGGGTTTCAGTGAAGTGCTAAATTTAAGTTAATAAAGGATTACATTTCTAGCAATGATTTACTGAAATGACATCCATTGCAACATCTAGAATTTGCTTTATGAGTTAGTTATATTGCAATAATTTTAATCCTTTTACACTGTGTAGTCTTTTTTTTTTTTTTTGACAGGCAGAGTGGACAGTGAGAGAGACAGAGAGAAAGGTCTTCCTTTGCCATTGGTTCACACTCCAATGGCCACCGTGGCTGGCGTGCTGTGGCCAGCGCACCGCGCTGATCTGATGGCAGCAGCCAGGTACTTATCCTGGTCTCCCAAGGGGTACAGGGCCCAAGGACATGGGCCATCCTCCACTGCACTCCTGGGCCACAGCAGAGAGCTGGCCTGGAAGAGGGGCAACCGGGACTTAGAATCCGGCGCCCCGACCGGGACTAGAACCCGGTGTGCCAGTGCTGCAAGGCGGAGGATTAGCCTAGTGAGCCGCGGCGCCGGCCGCAATATATAATCTTGAAAATTCTTTTTGTCAGACGTTCCTGTTGAGTACCAAACAAGGGTATAATGTTAAATAACAATATTAATTACAAATGTATAAATAATATTTGACTATGTCAAAATCAACTTAATTTTATGTAATTAATCTTCCATTAAGTGGTTATTTGCATTGAATATTCTTTAAGATCATTGTGTCCTGTCTATAAAATCAGCAGTTTCTTTGCTGTGTTTGACCTTTGCAGAGAAAAGCAAATTGGCATAAGCATAAAATACATAAGAAAACTTTCCTCATTCCCTTAAAATTAGCACTTACATAAGTTAGTATGTGTGTGTGGTGGAAGAGAGGGATGGTATTGTTGCCTACAAAAAGTATTTTGAATGGCACAAAACAAGGGATACTTAGTATTCTTAATATTGTTGCCAGGTTTATTCAGCTTTGGTTTGCAAAAGAAACTTGTTTTGACAGCAAAAGTATGGGTCCATTTTTGTTCATTGTGCTAGCTTCTCTACTGACTTCCATTATTTCTTGGAATTTTACCATTCAGTTTCTTTCAGTAAATGCTCTAAATGTGGCACTCATGTGTGTGTGTATTTGAATTTGTGGATATATTTGACAGCATTTTTCTGTAACAATGTGTTTTTTTTTTCTTTTGGTACAAATACAAATATATTCACTTGAAAATATGGATGCTAATTTCTTTCAAACCCTCCCACTTCTCCTTTTCTTCATTCTCCTTCCCATTCATTCCTTCTCCTCCCACCCCTTCTGTTCCCATCCTGAAAACTAGAAATTGTCTTATTAAATATGGACTATATCTTAAGGCATTCAGATCTGGCTAAAAAGCCCATGAGAGCATTTCAGGCATGGAAAGCCAAGACACTGGCAAAAAAATGAGCTCAATGAAAGATCTCTGTGAGTGAGATCTTGGTGGAAAGAACGGGCCATCAAAGAAGGAGGTACCTTTCTCTGAAGGGAGGAGAGAACTTCCACTTTGATTATGGCCTTGTCTAAACAAGGTTGGAGTTTGTGAACTCGAGTCTTCCATAGCCTTGGCAGCTCATGACAAGAGCCTCGGGTGATTACTGACATCATAAATAAGAGTGTCAATGGTTAAATCAACCACAGGAGTCACTGTGCACTTGCGCCCCATGTAGGACCTCTGTCCTTAAATGTGTTGTACTGTGAGGATTAACGGTAAAACTAATCTTCAAACAGTACTTTATACTTTGTGTGTCTGTGTGGGTGCGAACTGTTGAAATCTTTACTCAGTATAGAGATGATCTTCTGTATATATAGATAATTAAAAATGAATATTAATGAAGAATGGGATGGAAGAGGGAGTGGGAGATGGGATGGTTGTGGGTGGGAGGGTGGTTATGTGGGGAAGAACCACTATAATCCAAAAGTTGTACTTTTGAAATTTATATTTATTAAATAAAACTTTTCTATTAAAAAATAAATATGGGCTATACTGTGATTGGAGAATAGGAGCCACTGATCAGAAAAAGGTCTGGAAGGAAATCAGTGAGAAAAGGTTTATAGAATCAATATGGACATAATGTGAAGGTAAATCATCCTAAATACTTACTCAGTTCTTGATATACTTGTGAATCAGTGAAAGGTATTGGGAGATTTTGCATTATCATCTTAGCATAATTATTTATATTTAATTTGGAACTGTGTGACTTTTTTTAATGTAGCTTTTTAAAATTATTGTTATTTTTTATTTATTTGAAAAGTACATTTACAGAGAGAGAGCGAGCGAGCGAGTATGCTGTTCCTCCGCTGGATTATTCCCCAGATGGCAGCAACAGCTAGGGCTGGGCCAGGCTGAAGTCAGGAGCTTCTTCTGTGTCTCCCATGTGGGTGGCAGGGGCTAAAGGACTTGGGCCATCTTCCACTGTTTTTCCAGACACACTAGCAGGGAATTAGATCGAAAGTGGAGCAGCCAGGCCTGGAATTGGCACCCATATGGGATTCTGATAGTGTAGGCAGCAGTTTTACCTGCTATACCATAATGCCAGCCCTATGACCTTTTTTTTGTTAAGAGTAGAAAATTGAGCCATGATATATTCTTCTAAGTAGGTAGAAAAGAGTGTCTTAACTGTCTGAAGGTCAAGTTTGAAGAAAGCTTGACACTTTGTTCCTGAATAGCGTGATATTTATCAAGAATGAGCATGTTGTCTCAGTCCCCAAAGGAAAGCAATTGCAATCTTTCCCTTTTTCCTTTTCACTGTCAACTTTAGATCTCCATAAATCTTATGGCTGATAGTTCAGAGAGATTTTTTTTAATCCTTGTGACTGACAGAACATCACCTTTATATTGGAGTCTTTTAGTAAGCTTTTATTATTATAGTGAGAAACTTGAGAAAACTGATAAAGGGAAAAGTGTTACTTTTAGCTCATAGTCTTGGAGATTCAAGTGCAAAATCAGATGGTCCCATTGATTTGGCCTTTGAGGGGTGTGTGTGGAAGAAGGCTTATCTAGCAAGTCAGGAAGCAGAGGACTGAACCCAACCCAGGCTTTATTACCAGTCTCTTCTGGAGAACTGCCCTCCTATGGTGTGCCCCCAAGCAGAAGACTTACTGGGGTCCTCCTGTGTCCACCTCCAAACACAATGATTGGATTAAGTTTCTGCCCTCTTAGTGCTGTTAGCTTACCACCTTGGGGTTTAAACATTTGCAGAAGTTCAGGAGCCAAATCATGTTCAAACCATAGCAAGGAGTAAATTATTATAGGACTGTTTTTCCCTCCTAGTTGACGGTTGCCTTTGTCTCATAACATTGGCCAAGTAGGAAAGTTTCATTTTCATATTTGTTTGAGAGTAAGAGAGAAGTAGGGAGAGGGAGAGAGAAGGAGAAAGAAAGTACCCTCATTTGTTGCTTTATTCCCCAAATGTCCATAGCACACAAAACTGTGCCAGGCCAAAGCTGAGAGCATGGAACTCAGTTCAGGTCTCCATTAGGGGTGGCAGAGACCTGACTGCTTGGCCAGTTAAATACCTGCTGCCTCCCAAGGTGCACATTAGCTGGAAGGGAGAATTGAAGTGGAGCTGAGACTGGAACCTAGGCACTCCAAAGTGGGATGTAGTCAATCAGCATCCTG
The DNA here is from genome assembly GCF_051225735.1 of Oryctolagus cuniculus. Taxonomy (NCBI): domain Eukaryota; kingdom Metazoa; phylum Chordata; class Mammalia; order Lagomorpha; family Leporidae; genus Oryctolagus; species Oryctolagus cuniculus. Next base: position 100,770,775 of record NC_142867.1, read on the forward strand.
TGTTTCTGCCATGTCAAACACCCACCCTCCATCTAGGAAAACTGTTCTTAGAATACTTCCTTTGGTACAATTCTGGATTGTCTTGTCTGGCTTTGGCCTGGGGCTATTTCCCTTTTAAATATTCTTGAATTCCTTTTGTAAATCTTTTCATGGAGAGGTAAAGTGTTTTGTGGAGGAGAAATTAAACTTAAGACCATCTGATGGAAATACTGCTTGTGCATTTTGTTTAACTCAGAATATGGCTTAAATGTTCTGTTGATAATACAAAGCTGCCTTAGATGTCTTTATAGTTTTATCAAAATAGACTGTAGAGTACCAGTCCTTTCTAGGTTTTGGACTACATTGGGTCAACCCATCACATGCTCCTATCTGCTGGTTCACTCACCCAAATGGCTATAACAGCCAGGTGTAGGCCAGGCCAAAGCCAGGAGCCAGGATCCAGGAACTTCATCCTGTTCTCCCATGTGGACAGCAGGGACCTCAGCACTTGGACCATATTCCACTGCCTTCCCAGGTGTATTAGCTGGACCAGAAGCAGAGTAGCTAAGATCCAAATCAGTGGTGGCTTGACCCGCTATGCCAGAATGTGGCCCTTAAAGGATCTGTTTCTGTTAGGTGTTTAAGCTATGCAAAGTAGATTTCCTTACTTGGACCTGAAGGGCAATACATTCTCTTTCATCTGCAAAATTGCTGAGAGTCAGAAGAGATATTGCTGTAGGTGGTGATGTTTCCACAAAAGCAAGAAAACAAATGTTGCCTCTGGAATGTTTTATAGCCACAAGATGGATAGCGAAATCAGTGATTCACCCATGATGATGGGATTTATGGGGGAAAAAAGATCCTACACGTGATGAAGATTAAAGGTAGCCCAAAGAGCTTCATGACAGAACTTGTGAGAAATGGAATGAGCTTCCTCATGGGGGCAGTGTGCTGTGTTGACTCCACTTTCAGATGCCATTTCGACCGAAGCAAGGGATTTCTCCTTTTAGTGGAGGTTGGATGGGCCAGCTTCCAAGGTCTTTCTTGACCCTTTTAAGCTCCTAATTCTGTTGCTACATAGAGTAATCAATGGCAGCAAACATCATGTTATCTAGCAGAGAGCTATCTATTAGCCTTGCAGTTGCTTTGAGAGTAGCTCCTCTGAAATGTAGGAGGGTGCTTGATAGTTTTTTCTCTTTACTGGCCAAAACCTTCTGCCATCCTAACAAATCCAGCTTTAGTTGATATCTCAATAGCTAATTTCAGACTTTCTTAAAATCAACTTTTAGTGCCAGAGTAATAGGGCCTGGATTAACGGCGTGTTGCTGTACTTCAGTCGAGCTTCTTTGTTGGCAGCAGTAGAGCAGAGTGGTGAAGAGGATTGGCTCTGCAGTCAGAATGTCTGGTTTCAGGTCAAGTTATTGACGCCCTTAGAGAAGTTACTCCTCTTGTCAAGCAAAGGCTATAATAGCGCCTATTCCATAGCTGTGTTTGGAGGTTTTAGTAAGGAAGTTACTATATATGAAGTTCCCACAACTCAAGTTGAACAATCAATGAAATGTGATTCTTTATTTTTTTTAAAGATTTATTTATTTATTTGAAAGAGTTACATAGAGGAGAGGTAGAGGTAGAGGTAGAGAGAGAGAGAGAGAGAGAGAGAGGTCTTTCATCCACTGGTTCACTCTGCAATTGGCTGCAATGGCTGGAACTGTGCCAATCCAAAGCCAGGAGACAGGAGCTTCTTCTGGGTCTCCCACATGGGTGCAGAGGCTCAAGGGCTTGGGCCATCTTCCACTGCTGTCCCAGGCCATAGCAGAGAGCTGGATGGGAAGTGGAGCAGCCAGGTCTTCAACCGGCGCCCATGTGGGATACCAGCGCTTCAGGCCAGGGCATTAACCCGCTGCACTACAGTGCAGGCCCCAAAATGTGATTCTTGAGCCGGCAAGAGGCTGTAGAAGAAATAATTTTATTTATTTTCTGAGAAATGACCACAAACCAGCATAGGACATAAAGTTTCTATGAATATTTCAATACTTTGCATGGCATTTTAATTATGTTTAAGAGACAGAAACTGGTTGTCTGTTGACACATGGATGTTTTCTGAAGTTCTAATGTGTGTATTTTAAAAATTAGATTTCTTATATCTTAGTCTGCTATCAGATCCTGTTCTGGGCTTATGGGTCACAAGCTTTTAAAAATTTTTGAGTACCTCTAATCCCATTTTTGAAATTCCCTGTTGCTCTGTTACTTTCATTATGGAAGAACAGTTTCAGGGGTATAAACTCACAATGGTCTCTCAGCAAGAGATCTGTTGTTCCTGTTTTTAAATTCTTATCAGAGTAGTTTCTGCCCCTCTTCATGTGTTCAGCACACAGATGCAAAGTAGTGCCTGTGACAATCTAATGTTTATCTGGAAGAATGACCAGGTATCCAAGACAGCAGTTAGAAGAGGGGAAGGACTTTTTCTTTCTGTGGCAGGGAGAAAATAGAGCTGCTGTCCTGCCAGATGTTAATTATAACAACAACTGTGACAGAAGTCTATTTTGCCTTCCCAGCTTACGAAGCACTTTGACAGATCATGATACTGTTAGCTTCTTCTCACCACTGTCTTTTGTTATAAGGTGAACAGGGATTAGTGTTGCATTAGTAGGAATTGGAGGTTGGAGAGGCCAAATGATGAATTTCTGGGCTGTGGGCTTTACTGTTTATGTTCATATAGGTGATCCATAGCCTATCATACTTGGGGAATCTGACTTTAGTCACTCAAGTCATTATATGCCCTATGTAGATTGTGTAATGTTCTCAACAAACCTACTATGTACTGTCCTCCCAATTTTGCACATAAAGAAAACATAGCCTTGGAGATGCCAGTATTAAATTGAATCTTAAAAAGTTACTGATGTGCAAATTATTAAAAAAATTAAGTTCATGATAGGTTGGATCTAATTGTTTCCCAGTGAAAATAAATTGGTGCATTTCTGATCTGATCCATTTTTTGTTGACTTTTATGATTTGACTTTTACAGGATAGTTTTATTTTTCCTTATTTTCAGAACCATTGGAGATACCTTTTAGTCGTTGTCATGTTCTACCTGACAGTTATTTTCCCTTATCAAATGAGGAGTCTGAAGGTCAGAGAGGTTCACTGATGTGTCTAAGGTTGTGCAGGTCTAAGGTTGACCAGGTAAAATCCTCAGACTCCTAACTATTTTCCTAGGCCACATCACAAAATGATGAGGGGACTGTAGAGCCATGGGTTTTGAGGAATGTTTGCAGAGAACTCTGGATGTTTAACTTGCCTAAGAAATACTAAGGGGAGGGGGGATAACATAGACTCTTAAGTCATACGGATCTGGATTAAAACATGTTTCATTTACTAGTTATGTGATCTTGAGCAAGTTTAGACAGGGAGAGAGACAGAGAGAAAGGTCTTCCTTCCATTGGGTCACCCCCCACCCCCCCAAGGCTGCTACGGCCTGTGCTGCGCCGATCTGAAAGCAGGAGCCAGATTCTTCCTCCTGGTCTCCCATGCGGGTGCAGGGCCCAAGGACTTGGGCCATCCTCCACTGCCTTTCCGGGCCACAGCAGAGAGCTGGACTGGAAGAGGAGCAACCGGGACAGAATCTGACGCCCATATGGGATGCTGGCACTGCAAGTAGAGGATTAACCAAGTGAGCCACGGCGCCAGCCACTTGAGCAAGTTTCTTAAACTATCTGAACATAGGTTTTTTCATCTATAAAAGTGGCCATAAGTAGCTTAACCCTTGAGTATTGAGAAATAAGTGAGATAACATTTCTGCAGCACCTATTAGTGCTTGCTGCTTAGAAGATTCTCCACAAATTAGTTTGTGCTCATATTGCACTGCTTCAGAAGGGAAGATATTGAGTCCTTTTTTAGATATTTCTGGAAATAATGGCAAATACCAGTGAATAGACATTGAATGTAGCAGTTTCTTTGCAATTTGTAAAAGAGAGATTTCAGAGTTGTCTTGCCACCACTACTAATTGTGTCCAGATAAAAGCCAAAAGTACCCTTTATTCATTTATTTATTTTTTTTGACGGGCAGAGTGGACAGTGAGAGAGAGAGAGAGAGAGAGAGAGAGAGAGAGAGACACAGAGAGAAAGGTCTTCCTTTTTCCATTGGTTCACCCCCCAATTGGCCGCTGCGGCCGGTGCATTGTGGCTGCTCTGATCTGAAGCCAGGAGCCAGGGCCCAAACACTTAGGCCATCCTCCACTGTACTCCCGGGCCACAGCAAAGAGCTGGACTGGAAGAGGAGCAACCGGGACAGAATCTGGCACCCCGACCGGGACTAGAACCCCGTGTGCCGGCGCCGCAGGTGGAGGATTAGCCTACTGAGCCGTGGCACCGGCCTAAAGTACCCTTTTTTTTAAAGGGCATTCTTGGCTTGTGAATGGTCAAGTCCATTTGACCTCCCAGAACTTAACCCTTTCTTAATTTCCTTGAAGAAATGGCTGGAAGCATAGAGAACAAATGGCCAAAACTTGGCATATTGCCTTCAGGATCTCTTAGGGTATTTTGAGAAATTCATAGCTTTGATATATTTCCAAGATTGATTGGTTCCCATAATTCTGGAATATGTAGCACCCACTGTGAGGAGTGTAAGTGGATGAAGTTCTTGTTTTTTGTGACTCTTTTTATATACTGCATTTAACTTTTCAAAAAGAATAGTCTCAGATTAAAACACAGTGCATACTTGAATAGAATGTATGTGATTGCTTTATTTTTATGATTCTTTGAAAGTCATCAGTACCATTTGGCTTTGTGTTTTCATGATCCAGAAATTATTCTGGGAAAGTAAAAACTCTAGTAAGTTATTATATTTGCAGTGTTTTAGATTTATGTAACAGGCAATCATTTAGCCTAGCAATTAAGATTCTGGTTAAGATACCATGGACCTACATTTTTGTACCTGTGTTCAAATCCCAGCTCTGGCTTCCAGCTAATGATGACCCTGGGAGGCCGTAGGCGATAGCACAAGTAATGCATTCTTCCATTTTGGAAGGGAGACCTCTACTGAGTTTCCAGCTTCTGCCTGACCCAGCTATAGCTGTTGTGGGTATTGGAGAGTGCGCAAGGGCTGAGAGCTTTGTCTGACCCCTTCTTGTACTCACTTCTGTGCCCCTCCCAATACTCATTCATTCTCATTCTCATTCTCATTCTCTCTCTCTCTCTCTCTCACTCAGACACACACAATATTTTAAAATTATGTCATACTTCTGGTTATAGATAATATTGGTGGAATCTTATTTTAATGACCTGATGAAATTTTTAGAAGTTTTAGGTTATATCTATATCTCAGTCTAATTTGAATCTTTTTGCTAGAAGCCTGTGTTATATTATAGGTGCTATAGAGAACTTCTTTGAGTTTCTTTTTTTCTTTCTCTCTTTCCTTCTTCCCTTCCTTCCTTTCAGATTTATTTTAATCATTTATTTAAAAGGTAAGCTGACAAATAAAGATATCATCCATCTGTGGTTTTACTTCCCAAATGCCTGCAACAGCTGGGGTTGGGCCAGGCCAAAGCCAGGAGCCCTGAACTTCATCTGGATCCCCCCATATGGTGGCAGAGACCCAAATACTTAAACCATTATATGCTGTCTTCGCTCACACATTAACTGGAAAGTGGATGGGAAGTGGTGTAGCTGGAACTCAAACCAGAACCAGCATTCTGATACGGGATGCACGCATTGCAAATGACAGCTCAAACTACTGTGTGACCCTGCCTTCCCTTTCTTTCAGTTTCTGAACGACTTGTGTAAAGCACAGTTATGTTTGACATTTAGTTGCTAATAACTAAGGGGTATTGGTTATGTATGCAGGGTTGATTTGGAGGTGCCTTTTATATATCCTCACTGATATGTAGAAGCTCTGCATTTTATAATCTTAAGTTTGTGAGCATGTGTAGACATAGATTTATGATAATCCTATGGAAGATACCAAGAAAGCTTATTAAGGGCACAACTGGATGAGACTAGTAGTAATGGTTCTTTTTCCTTATCCTGCTTCTGTTTGTAACTGGTTGATTTCTTTATTCTAGAAGAAGGAAGATATTTAAAAGGAGGCCTTTTTTTCTTCACTTATTTGAAAATAATTTCTAAGACAAAAATATCAAATTTGATAGTCTTTGAAGCTCCATCTTATTAAATTAAGCATTGGATTCATATGCAGAACATGAAATGTTTTTGTTAAAAACAGTGTGATGATTTTTCTACCTTCAAATATTGAAAAGTTTACCCAAAAAAGGTGATTAGGACCAAATTTGTTTGTTCATTTTAATTTATTTATTTCTCCCTAGACACCTGGCATTCTTGTAATGTTTATTGTGATTCTTTCTGATGATTTTCCTTTTCATGGGATTCTGTATCTTGAAGACCTCCTGGGCTTTTTCAGCATGTACAGCTAGGTAAATATTTGTCTGCCTTTACATTTGCTTGCCAAAGCTGTATTTTAGTATGAAGAACCTGGAAATTAGAGATGAATATACTTTTTAAAAAATCCTAATTTAGAGACTTACTTAGTATACAACCTTGGAAAAATTACTGAACTTGACCAAAACTGAAGTTACTGGTCTACAAAATGAGAATAGCCACTAAGTGGAAGCAAAGTACTTACTTTTTCCACTATAGCTTCCTTAGAATTTCACATTGGATATTAACTGGAATTAGAACAATTTTTTAAGCTTTATTTATCTATTATGTATTCATTCATTTAAAAGCAGTTACAGAGAGAGAGAAAGAGAACATGAAAGAGAATGACAATCTTCCATCCGCCGTTCACTCCCCAAATGGCCGCAATGGCTGGAGCTGTGCAGGTGAGAAGTCAGGAGGCAGGAGCTTCTTCTGGATCTCTCACATAGGTATAGGGGCCCAAGCACTTGGGCCATCTTCTCCTGCTTTCCAAGGTGCATTAGCTGGGAGCTGGATGGGAAGTAGAGCAGGTGGGACTTGAACTGCCACCCATATGGGATGCCAGCACTGCAGGTGGCGGCTTTACTCACTGAGGCTCAGTGCTGGCTCCTCGAACAGTGTTTTAACTTTAGGGTTTTCTAAGTCTTCTCAACATTGATATTCATCCATTAGCTACATCTTCAATAAATAAATAGATAATTTCCTATCATGTAAACAGTTGAGCTGGCACTGTACATTCTTCTTCAAATCCCTGTGAAGGAAACATCTTCACAAATAGCAATATAATTTTCCTGAAATTATAACTTGTGTATTGCTCCTACAGATCAAATAACAGAATGAGATTTGTGGTACATGTTGGGAGCATTCAGTAATATGTGGTCACATAACATTTGGCTTAGCTGTTTCATACTGGGGCAGTGCTGAAATGTAAAAATGACAAGACCATTACTTTCACCTATTCTTATTAGTGAATTATGACAAAATAGGTTACTTTGGCTCTAACTTGGTCATTCTCACCAGCTCTGGATAGCTGACAATCAGAAATAGATTGAGAGTTTGTGCTACCTCTGCACATACTGTCGTGCTAATAAAAAGAACTGCTTTTGCATTCTAATGAGATCATTTTGACATGGCTTCTTCAAATTAGCCTTGGCAGAATGTCCCTTATTTCACGGTGGCTGTATCAAAATGTTCTGCTGCTTCTTATACCTACCAAGACCAGATATTTATAGGTGTAATTGGATACTTTTCAACCTTAAGACATGCTGTTCAGAAAAAAATTTTGTTCTAGTAATTGAAGGCAATTCCCTACCTAGTGGATTTTTTATGACGAGCTTTGAATAATACTACACTTGGCAAAATATTTTCTTGACATTTGTATTAGTCTGTTTATATTGCCATAACTAAATACCACAGACAGGATGGCTTAAATGACAAAAATGTATTTTCTCCTAGTTCTGGAGGTTAGAAGTCCAAGATCAAAGTGTGGGACTGGTTTCTAGTCAGGAGTCTTCCTGGCTTTGAGTGGCCATCTTCTCGCTCTGTGCTGACTTGGTGCTCTTGTGGAGTCTCAGAGAGAAAGGGAGAACTCTGGTGTATCTTCCTCTTTGTTTAAGGATACCAGTTCTGTCTAACCAAGTCCCTACCTTATGACTGCATGCCTCCTCAAAGGCAACTTGCAAATGGAGTTACATTGGCCATTAATGTCTGCAAGGTACAAATTTGGAGGGAACACAAAATTCAGTTCAGAACAGTGTTGCATTAGGCATTGGATTTATGAGAATTAGTTAGACATCCATCATCTTGATCTCTGAAGGTTTCCTACTCTATTAAGGCAATCCAGCATATAAACCAATTATCACAATGTAATCTGGTTAAATATGATAACAGATATAATCAAATGAGTTTCATTTTAGCCAGATATTGAAAAATTGAATGAGTTGGTAAGAATAAGGAAAATGCAGACATTCTAGCAAAAGCAAGTGACATCACACTCTAGAGTTGACCTGTAGCTAATAGAGAAACCCGATGAGTTTTAAACAGAAAAGTGACATCATCTGGGTCCATTTGGCCTGGACTCTGGACAGATGTAGAACTCCCTGATTCCTGAAGTGCTTAACCAGAGAGCTATTTCTGAAGTAGTACTTACAGCTAGAGCTAGAGTTCCAGGAAGAGCTTTCTTCTGTGGTGTTTTGGAGTTTTTTAGATACTGACCTTACACTTTCCTTTGTATCTTAAAGTATTTTAATGTTTTCTCCTTGGATTGACCTGGGGTGGGAACACCTGAATTTTATCACTACAAATGTATGTGCAGAAACATTCTTATGTACCTTTTTTTTTTTAATTCTCTGAACCAAGTCAAGTGTAGTAAGTGTTTAAAACTTGCACTTAATTGTTTTTTTAAAGATTTATTTGAAAGAGTTAGAGAGAGAGAGAGAGAGAGAGAGAGAGTTCTTCCATCTGCTGGTTCACTCCCCAGTTGGTCGCAATGGCCAGAGCTGTGCCAATCCAAATCCAGGAGCTTCTTCCCAGTCTCCTATGCAGGTGCAGGGGCCCAAAGACTTGGGTCGTCTTCTATTGCTTTCCCAGGCCATAGCAGAGAGCTGGATTGGAAGTGGAGCAGCTGGGTTTTGAACTGGCACCCATATGGCATGCAGGCGCTTCAGGCCAGGGTGTTAACCTGCTGCACCACAGTGCCGGCCCCACACTTAATCATTTTTAAGTGCTCTTTAAAGTTTCATCCTTGGTGTACCACGTGTTTTGTAAGCATGAAACTTTAAGCATCAAAAAGGATTCAGTATTTTTATCCTGTAGAAAGCTCTGTGAATAGTCATGAACTAGTATCTTTATATATATATATATATATATATATATATATATATGATTTATTTGAAAGACAGAGGTAGAGAGAGAGAGAGAGAGTCTTCCATCCACTGGTTTATTCCCCGAATGGCTGCAACGGCTAGAACTGAGATGATACAAAGCCAGGAGCAAGGAGCTTCTTCCAAGTCTCCTACGTGGGTTCAGGGGCCCAAGCACTTGGGCCATCCTCTGCTGGTTTCAGAGGCACATTAGCAGGGAGCTGGATCAGAAGTAGAGAGCCAGGATTCGAACCAGTACCCATATGGGATACTGGCACTGCAGGTCAGGGTTTTAGCCCAGTGCACTGTAGCACTGGCCCTATGAACTAGTATCTTAATGGTGTATTTCACCCTCCTCTCTGAATTAGGAAGATTGGCTTTGTGCAAATTTTTCTCATAGAGCAATTTAGTGGTTTGATGTGAATTAAAGATGAGTAACCACAGTGAGGTTATAATGGCAAGCTTGACATTTTTGAAGTGAATCTAGGAAAATAAATTTTATAAAGTAAGATCACTCTCATTCTCACTTGCTCTTGTTAAAAACAGGGTTATAGTTTGGATGGTGTGAACCCTTTTCATTCAATAATATATTCATATATAGTGGTCCTTTTGTGATAATTATGAATATTGCTTAGGTTTAGGAAAAAGCCTATGTAGAATTCCCAAATGTGTGGTTATTATATGAGAGTATCTTTTGAGAGCAAACCATTAGGAGATTGACTAACAAGTGGTTGAATTGTCAGATGTAAATTTTTAAAAAATTTTTCTAACTCCACTTTTACTACGTGGTAGAGAATTAAATAGCATCAAAATTGTTTCACCATGAAATGAAGAAGAGTTGTGAAAAATAAAACTGGCCGGCGCCGCGGCTCACTAGGCTAATCCTCCACCTAGTGGCGCCGGCACACCGGGTTCTAGTCCCGGTTGGGGCGCCGGATTCTGTCCCGGTTGCCCCTCTTCCAGGCAGCTCTCTGCTGTGGCCAGGGAGTGCAGTGGAGGATGGCCCAGGTGCTTGGGCCCTGCACCCCATGGGAGACCAGGAAAAGCACCTGGCTCCTGGCTCCTGCCATTGGATCAGCGCGGTGCACCAGCCGCGGCGGCCATTGGAGGGTGAACCAACGGCAAAAGGAAGACCTTTCTCTCTGTCTCTCTCTCTCTCACTGTCCACTCTGCCTGTCAAAAAAAAAAACTAAAAATACCCATCCTCCATAAACTAGATTAAATAATCATTTCAAATTACTTGAGAATTCTCTAAAATCATTTCCAACTTTTTACATGAAGTAATTTTAATTAACACACAATTATTCTTAGGAGTTTAAATCCAACTGAAAATTGATCCTTGTTAAAAATAAGAGTGGGAATAAGAGAGGGAGGAAATGTATAGTTCGGCACATGCTCACTCAGACTTACCCCTAAGGGTAAAGCTAGAAATGTGCCATGGACTCCAAATTCCATTAAGTTGGCAGGTACTGATGCCATCTTACTAGTTAAAGTGATCAGTTTAAGTTCATAATTGATCATAAAGATAGGGTTAAGTGTCAAAGGGATCACATAAATAAGACCACTGTCTGCTAATAACAATTGATGGAATTAAAAAGGAGAGAACAATCCAGCATGGGAAGTGGGATACACAGCAGACTTGTAGAATGGCTAATGCCCCAAACAGCACTCTGCCCTCAGAATCAACCTTTTTTTTTTTAATTTTTTTTTTATTTTTTTACAGAAGATCAGTTTAGTATACATTAAGTGAAGATTTCAGTCGTTTGCACCCCCATAGAAACACAAAGTGAAATATACTGTTTGAGTACTCGTTATAGCATTAAGCCTCAGTGTACAGCACGTTAAGGACCGAGATCCTACATGAGGAGTAAGTGCACAGTGACTCCTGTTGTTGACTTTACCAATTGACACTCCTGTTTATGGCATCAGTAATCTCCCTATGCACCAGTTATGAGTTTCCAAGGCTATGGAAGCCCCTTGAGTTCTCCGACTCTTATCTTGTTTAGACACGGTCATAGTCAAAGTGGAGGTTCTCTCCTCCCTTCAGAGAAAGGCACCTCCCTCTTTGAAGACCTGTTCTTTCCACTGGGATCTCACTCACAGAGATCTTTTTGCCAGAGTGTCTTGGCTTTCCATGCCTGAAATACTCTCATGGGCTTTTCAGCCAGATCCGAGTGCCTTTAGGGCTGAGAATCAACCCTTAAGGCATTCAGATCTGGATAAAAAGTCCCTAAGAGCGTTTCAGGCATGGAAAGCCAAGACACTGTGGCAAAAAAATAACCTAAATGAAAGATCTCTGTGAGTGAGAACCCAGTGGAAAGAAAAGGCCATCAAAGAAGGAGGTACTTTTCTCTGAAAGGAGGAGAGAACTTCCACTTTGATTATGGCCTTGTCAAAATAAGGTCAGGGGCCTGGTGCCACGGCTCACTTGGCTAATCCTCCGCCTGTGGCGAAAGCACCCTGAGTTCTAGTCCCGGTTGGGGTGCCGCATTCTTTCCCGGTTGCTCCTCTTCCAGTCCAGTTCTCTTCTGTGGCCCGGGAGTGCAGTGGAGGATGGCCCAAGTGCTTGGGCCCTGCACCCACATGGGAGACCAGGAGAAGCACCTGGCTCCTGGCTTCAGATCAGCGTGGTGCGCCGGCTGCAGCGGCCATTGTGGGGTGAAGCAACAGAAAAGGAATACCTTTCTTTCTGTTTGTCTCTCACTGTCAACTCTGCCTGTCCAAAAAAAAAAAAAAGGTCAGAGTTTGTGAACTCAAGAGTCTTCCATAGCCTTGGCAGCTCATGACAAGAGCCTCAGGTGATTACTGACATCATAAATAAAAGAGTGTCAGTTGTTAAATCAACCACAGGAGTCACTGTGCACTTACTCCCCATGTAAGATCTCTGTCCTTAATGTGTTGTACTATGAGAATTAACAATAAAAATAATCTTCAGACAGTAAAAAAAAAAAGTTTCACCATCAAATGATGAAGAGTTGTATAAAATAAAACTATAAAAATATCCTATCCTCCATAAACTAGATTAAATAATCATCTCAAATTACTTGAGAATTCTCTGAAATCATTTTCCAACTTTTTACATGAAGTGATTTTTTTGAAGATATGTTTTCCTTTTCCCCCTGCCCCTTTAAATATTCACATTTCTTGTGCTCATTTTAACACTCTCAGCCCCAGGGTGTTTCATTCATGTTATTACCCCAAACTGTTTTATTCGTGTTGTAATCCAACATCTCAGGGTGTTCCACTCATGTTAGAATCCCTCATCCTAGTGCATCTCAGCCTTTTGGCTAAGATCAAGTGTAGAATCCCACATCCCACAGTGTCCTTCCTCATCTGGAAGTGGAGGTAGTGGTTAGAAAAGAGTGAGCATTTAGTTAGAATCCTGGTGAAATGAGCTCAGCAGTCTGTTGGATTTAAAAAATTTGTGTTTGATTCTGCTTTGCAAAGAAATAGATCTTAAATTCCCATAATAATTTCATGGTGACATCTATTATGTAAGCAGTTAAGACTCAATTGTGTAGATAATAAGGTAATTTGAAATAGGCTCTTAAGTCATTATGTATTTGGAGAGTAAAATTTATTGCTTTTCATTGATGGATGAGAGGTCACATTTACAGTTTCTTGTCTGTTTGGCTTCTATTTCTGTTAGTACTTAAGGAAATTACAGGAAAATTCATTTTGGTATTGCACAAAAGGGTTTAAGGATATTCTTGCAGAAAAGGATTTGAGGCCACTTCTTGGCTTTTCTGGCCCAGTGACACAATCTGGAGCATATCAGGTTTCAGCATTTCTTCATTTATTTTTAAAACATTGCTTTCACATCTGAAATTATGTGATTCAATAATGTGATTCAGTAATGTTTCTGATTTTTGTTTCTCTTATTCTCTCTCTCTCTCTTAAGTTTTACTTTATTTATTTGAAAGACAGAGTTACAGAGAGAGGTAAAGACAGAGAGAGAGGTCTTTCATTCGCTGGTTTACTCCCCAGATGGTCGCAAGGGCCAGAGCTGCACTGATCCAAAGCCAGGAGCCAGGTGCTTCTTCCCAGTCTCCCACGTGGGTGCAGGGGCCCAAGGACTTGGGCAAATTTCAACTGCTTTCCTACGCCATAGCAGAGAGCTGGATCGGAAGTGGAGCAGCCGGGACTAGAACCAGCACCCATATGGGAGGCCGGTACCGCAAGCAGAGGATTAACCTACTGCGCCACAACGCCAACCCCTTTCTTATTCTCTTTTACTATTTCAAATAACTATTGCTCAAATAAAGGTTTTAAAAGAGCAAGTAGGAGGATATATTGTCATCCTCCCCCCGACATGTTGTTTTAAGGACACTTTATACTAGAGTCCATTATATCTTGAGCTGTAGCTCAGCAGACTGCTAACTATGTTGAAATGCCAAAGAAAATTGAATGTACCTTTTTTCTGTACATTTCATCTATGACTCATAATAGTAGTGATCATATTTCAGGTATTTTCTCCATAATATTAATAATTAATAATTAACTTCAGCCCTTAAGCCTATTTGGGGAGTGGGCCAGGGTATAGAAGAAGTAACTAACTAACTAACTCTCTCTCTTTCTCTCTCTCTCTATTCTTCTCTCTGTAACTCTGCTTTTCAAATAAATAAATCTTAAAAAAAAAAAAAGTGCTAGCAACACCCTTTCACTCCCTTGACCTGTCTCTACAACTCACGATTTACATAATTGTATAAATTATATTCCCTGCCTTTGTTCTATGAATGTCTTTATAGAAGTGTCCATCTTAACATTCATAATCCCAAGATTCTGCCCTTATTGGTTTCTGAGTATTTCTATGGAGTAAATTTTCTATCACCCATGTAATACCATGGTAAGTTTTGTGATGCTCATTGCTTCTTCTACATAACTTTAAAATTATTTGTGCTTACATTCACACCACTCTATAGGATAAGTTGGGTAACTGAGTTACTATAATATAGATGAGATTTGGTTTAAACTAGGTGGTAAACTGACAGAACCGGAACTAGAAGCCACTTACTGACTGGTTGGGTTTTCAGTAGACCACATTATCTATGATGATTATTTTTAAAAGTATGCAAAAAATTCATTCACTGAAAACATTTCCTATTACTGTTGAGAAAATAGTAGCAATCTGTGATATTGTTTTGTGTTACTTTGCTTCCTGCATCTTTGCCTTTTTCTCTATGACCAGGAATGGCTTGTTGCAACTCCAGTCCAATACCAGCTTCTCTACTTTGTCAGTAGATCCTGTCCCCTCTCTTCTGCTCAGGAATTATGCTCCTGAATTATCCCATGTCTGTTTCATAGCCTCTGTTTCTTCCTTTTTGCCAGATCCTTCCTATTAGCAGCCAAATGCTGTAAGGGTAAGAAAAATCCTTTCCAAAGTTTATATACTCCCTAAGTTTTTTTTAAATAAAGATTTATTTATTTATTGGAAAAGCAGAGTTACAGAAAGGCAGAGAGAGAGAGAGAGAGAGAGAGAGGGGTCTTCCATCCACTGGTTTGCTCCCTATATGGCTGAAATGGCTGGAGCTGGGCCAATCTGAGGCCAAGAGCCTGGAGCTTCTTATGGGTCTCCCACGTGGGTGCAGGGACACAAGGACTTGGGCCATCTTGTACTGCTTTCCCAGGCGCATTAGCAGGGAGCTGGATTGGAAGTGAATAGCCATAATTTGAACTGTTCCCCATAAGGGATGCTAGTGCCACCTGCAGAGGCTTTACCCACTGCACCACAGCACTGGCCACTTAAAATTTTTTAAATATTTTAATTAGTTTTTAACATACTCAATATTTCATAGGTACAATTCTAAGAAAGTAATGATATCCACTTCCTTCCTTCTCCCTCTGCTTTTTTTTGTTAGTTTTTTGTTGTTGTTGTTGTTAGTTTTTGGGATGGCATCCTTTAAATTCATGTTCCAGTAAAAAGTTTAATGCTTTACCACGTAAGAAGTTTAACAAGCAAAAGACCCTAGTTCAGCAGGAATATATAGACAATGATTATAAACAATAATGGTGGGCTGGGACTGTGGCATAATGGGTAAAGCTGCTGCCTGCAGTGCCAGTATACTATATGGGCGCTCCACTTCCTATCCAGCTCTCAGCTATGGCCTGGGAAAGCAGTAGAAGATAGCCGAAGTCCTTGGGCCCCTGCACCAGTGTGGTTGACCCGGAAGAAGTTCCTGGCTCCTGGCTTCATATCAGCATAACTCCAGCCGTTGTGACCGTTTTGGGAGTGAACCAGCAGATGGAAGACTCTCCATCACTCTCCATCCCTCCCTCGCTCCCCCTCTACCTCTTTGTAACTCAGCCTTTCAAATAAATAAATAAATCTTAAAAAAAATGGAATGGAAAAATGACCATTTCACCCATATGTAATACATTTTAAAGTAATCATAGGTCATTAAAACTATAGTCTACTTAGTATTTCTACTTGGATGTTTGTTAGGCATTTCAAAAATTTTATTTAATTTATTATTTTTAATTATTTTTGTTAAAAAATGATGAGAGAGAGGAGAAGAGACAGAGATCTTCCATTTGCTGGTTCACTCCCCAAATGGTCACGGTTAGACCAGTTCAAAGCCAGGAGCCAGAAGCCCATCTGAGTCTCCTGCATGAGTGGCAGGGACCCACGTTCTTGGCCCATCTTCTGCTTTTTCAAGCAAATTAGTAGGCAGCTTGACCACAAAGAGGAATTGGGACTTGAACTGGCACTTTAATATGAGATGACAGTGTTACAGGAGCTTAACCCTCTGCGCCCTAACACTGGCCCTACATTTCTGACACAGCTAAACTGTTGATGACGCTCTAATTTCTACTTGATCTCCACCTCTCCAAGTATTCTCTATTACAGTCAGATAACTCTTCGTATCTGTGGGTTTAGCATCCTCGATGGATCGATCCAATCAACTGTAGATGAAAAATATTCAAGACAAAAATTTGCGTGTGTACTAAGCACACCCAAACTTTTTTTTTCCCCTGTAATTCCCTAAACAATACTGTGTAACTGTTTTTTTGAAAGATGTATTTGTTGGGACCAGCACAGTGGTGGAGTTGGCACCGGCATGAGCACCAAATGTCCCGGCTGTTCCTCTTCCAATTCAGCTCTCTTCTATGGCCTAGGAAATCAGTAGAAGTGCTTGGGCCCCTGCACCCATGTGGCAGACCTGGAAGAAGCTCCTGGCTCCTGGCTTTGGATTGACCCAGCTCTGGCTATTATGGCCATTTGGGAAGTGAACCAGCGGAAGGAAGAGCTTTCTCTCTGTCTGTCTCTCTCTATATCTGTAACTCTACCTCTGAAATTAATAATAATAAATAAAATCTTTTTAAAAAGAGATGTATTTATTTTAAAGAGTTATGGAGAGTAAGAAAGAGATCTTCTATCCACTGTTGTATTCCACAAATGGCTGCAAAGGCCTGGGGTAGGCCATGACACAGCCAGATTCATCTGGGTCTGTCATATGTGTAGCAGAGGCCCAAATACCTGAGTCACCTCCCATTGTTTTTCCCAAGTGGTTAGCAGATAGCTGGATCAGAAATGGAGAAGCCAAGACTTGAACTGGCACCCATATGGGATGGTGGTGTCACAAGTGGGAGCTTTACTGCTATGTCACAATGCTGACCCTCGCTGTGTAACTATCTACATAGCGTGTGTGTGTGTATGTGTATTAATTTAGAGGTGATTTACAGAATACAAGAAGATATTTGAGTGGATGGGTATAATTGTATGCAATACACCATTTTATATAGTAGACTTGAATGTCTGCTGAGTTTGGTATCTGTAGAGGTTCTGGAATGAATTTCCTGCAGGTACTGAGGGATATGTGCTATTGTCATTCAGTTGGTTGATTAGATCGGATGCCTAGGAGTGTGTTGGGTACACCAAGCTAATGGCTAGCTCTGGGTCTTTACATTTAATAGCTGCTTTTCCTAGAATGATCTTTCCCCAAATTCACATCAGGAGCTCCCTGCTCCCAACCCTTTTTGCCTGTATTTATTGATGGCTACCAGTTAGTTTCTTTTTACTCATTTTCTCACCCTTAATATGACTCTTATGTTTTCATTTCCCTCTGACTTTTCTGCCCTTCTATTACTCAGAAATCACAGCACTGGATCACATCTCAGCATTGATCCAACTTCACAGTCTCTGAAACCACCCTTCCTCAGTTTTCCTAAGTCCACCTCCACCAGTTCAGAGTTATTGATCTGCTAATGTTTTGTTTTTTACTCTTGGTGGTAAATAAATTTGCCTTCACACTCCTTTCCTTCTTAGTGCACATTTTTCTTCTGCAGTTTTATTTTTTCCTGTAACTTCAGTTATGATCTCCTTACAGATGACTCCCAGATCTTCTGACTATAACCCTATCTTTCTTTTTGAGTATCCACCTCAATTTCTATACACAAATATTTTGATAATATTTGTTTACATATAAGCATGTTCACAGCATAATTTGTTTACTTTCCCTGCAGATGGTGTTTACACCCTAATTTTTTGTAATTAATGAAATTACTAAACACTTGGATCTACCGTTTGTATCTTCCCTCTTCCCCCTTTGTATTCTAAATTTTGTATTTACAAAGATCCTTATTTGTACTGCTCTAGGTTAACTTTTTATTGTTGTTCCTTGATTGTTTTGCTCTTGATGGATTTTTCACATGTTAATTACTGTTTACTTCTTATAGTACTAACAGTAGTAATCTTCTAAATGACCTTCAGTATTTCTGGATACCATCCATTCTAACCATCCTACAGGTTACTACCAGGTATCTTTTCTCTAACTCAGGTCTGATGTCATTCTTCTCCTGAAAGCTGAAGTAGCTCCTCATTGCACAGTGAATATATTTAACCCCAAAGCTTGGTATCCTAGGCCTCTTGTGATTCAACCATTGTCCATTTTCCCAACTTAGTGGCTTCCTAAATTTCTTCTGCCTGTGCCTACATGCTCTGCTTGGCAAATGGTAAGATAAAGTGTTTTTTTAATTGAGTTGAAACTAGCAATGTGAAAGATTTTAGGTATGTAGCCAATAGCATAAATGAACAAGTATAGTGTTCCCAAAGGTAACCACTAGGGCTGGAATTTATGATAATCAGACATTAAGATAATCACTCTGATATAGAAAAGCTTCAGTTACATATTGATTAACTGCAGGAAAATGGGGAGAGGGCAAACTTCATGAGGAAATTGAGATTGGAGTTTATTACAAGAATAACTGAATTTGTACAAGTGAGAAGGCGGCAAAGTTCAAAGGTGCAGTGGGAATAGCTATCAATGAATTAAAATTAATTTACCCCCATGTAATACTAGTTTTTTTTTTTTTTTTTTACTTTTTTTATTTGGTTTGCATTTTTTTCTTTATTTTGCAAAGTGAGAAAGAGCAAAGAGGGTATGACTCTTGTGCTCATCAAATACCCATGCAAACCACTTCTTTGCTTCTGCAGTTGGAACTAGCATTTATTAATGTCTGGTTTGCCGGCTTCTGGAATTGATAATGTCGCTCCCCCATTGGCGGAGGAACGACACCAGACCCTGTGCTGTTCTTTTGTCTGCTCGGCCCTTCCCGGGTTAGCTGCCGTTCCCTCACTCGCGGAGGAACGACACCGTCCCGGGTTAGCTGCTGCCCCCCCCCCCCCGCGCTGCTTTCCCTGCTTCCGCGGGGAGCGGCACACCACTGGCAGGCTCTCTGGGGGGGGGGGGGGCTGCTCAGACGTTCCTCAGGTGTTCCCCTCAGATGTTCCTGGTGCATGTTGTCTCTCTCCTCCTTTATAGTCCTCTTCCACCAATCCCAACTCTGCTACCCACACGCCGATCGATCACGCTGCTCTCCTCCAATCAGGAGCAGGATCAGCTCCTGCAGCTTATCAGTCAAACTGATGAGGCAGCTGTGTAGAGGTTGTTTGCTCCCTCTCAGCGCCATATTGTGGGAGAGCAGATGCATAGAATAAGTCTTAATTCCAGAAACTTAGTCTAGTCTCAGTTGCTCCCCACACTTAATTTTCAGAACTCCAAAAAATAGTTAGTTAAAGCTCCCTTCCCCCCATTACAGATAGGAAGATAAAGATATTGGAATAACTGGCTAAGTTAAGTTTCAGAGCTGGGACTCAGATTGAGAGCTTTTAGTTCTAACATCTGCTACTTTCCTGTTACGGTAATAAGACCTCTGAAAATTACATGAAGCTTTTTAGAAGACAAGTCCCCATTGCCAGGTTTTGGGAGGATAGGAAGTTTAAAACTTGTCTCTACTCCCTTAAAATCCAGATTGTTTTCTGAAAGGCTTATTGAATTTTGCTGTGGAAAAATCCATCCTTATTTGAATGCTATTTATAGCATTGCTTTTCAGTCTTTGATATCTAAAAGTATCACTGAAATCCAGGTTATTATAAGATAGCAAAAACTAAGTAGCTTGCATTTGAAATGAAACAAACAAAAACCACCAGATAGTAGTTGAGAGATGTTTAAGACAGATCAACAAGCATTTTTCCAGTGTTTAGTCACCTAGTTACTAAGAAGATCTTTGATTTTGTGTTCATTTTTTGTTGTTACTGTTTCCCAGCAAATATTATCCCTCTAGTCATGTAAAATCTAATATCATTCATGACTAATAACATTAGATGAAAATAGATCTGCTATCCTGCACATTTGAAGGTTCCTAGTTATTTTTTCTCCACTGTTTGAGCTTAATGAAGCCTTTTTCATGTTTTTTTTCTCCTGGACTGCTCTAATCACAGTCCTCTTTTCTTCTTAAATTGAACATGTGCCTCCTAGAAAATGGTATATTTAATGGCAACATTAGAAGTGGAATAATTAACTAGTTACTTCTGTGTTTTAGAGTTTAGAAATACCTACAAATTAGGATATTTTTTATTTAAAAAAAATGAAAATCCCAAGTTACATTTTTTTAGTGGTTGTAAGCAGCTGAATAGGAATGTTTTACTGCCATATTAGATATAAGCCATTTTGGTACTATGCAATATGTTGTTTTACACAATATAATAATCAAGGCTACTAATCAATCATCAATAATTGATCTCTAAAACAGTAAAGTTTGCAAGCATTCTGTTCTTTAAAAATCTTAAAGGAATTTTTTTTTATTTGTCCCTATCCAACAAGCTGTTTCTTGGAAAAGTGTTGTTCTTTTACTTTTTTAGTCTTTGTCATTGATTTAAGAAAAAATTATTTATTAGTTTATTAGACTCTCAGCAGTGTAGTATTAAATTCTCTTGATGTAAGAATAAGCCCACATCTGAACTAACCTGAAAATTGTGGTCTATTAGAAAATACTGGTTAGAAATATATTACATTTTTTCCATTCTAGTTACTAAGTTAATGCTTTTTATAACTTTTTCAGTAAGAGGAATTGGATATTGTTTTGTTTGAGATGCTGTTCTTAATGCTTAAAAGCTGTATTTTTAAGATAGATGACTCATAGATTTTAATAGCCCTGTTAGTCACTTCATGGACAAGTCTTGTTAGCAGAGTGATAATGATTAGAATGAAAAAGATACCAAACCATTTATATTTTTCTGTAGACTGTGAACCATAAAAATATCTGTGTGGAATGTCAAAAGAAATTGAAGAACAAAATGACATTAGTGTGTATGTGAAGTGTGAATTTATTGGCAAAATGTCTACACAAACATGGTTGACTTCAGTTATCTTAAGACTTAGACATATTCAGTGTATATTCCTTTGCCCAGTTAGCATTATAGTTAACCAAAGAGGCCTCTGAATTCCTTATTTACTATACAAAATCTCAGTGGTGGTCTAAGTAATAAGTAAAATATGCTTCCTGTAGTTGAAGATAGTGCTGATACTGTGTGTCTTGATTATTTCCATATGTACCCTGCTAACTGCACTCTACACACACAGATTACTGAAATACTATAGAGCTGTGCCTTTATTCTTGACCAGATTTGTAAAACCCCATTTACTTTTCCCAATTCGATGAAGTTGGCTTAAGCCAAAGCATTTTACTGGAGATGTTAGCTGGTTCTGCTACACTGATAATAGACAGCAAATGAGACATGATATTAATTCATCTGACAAAATGTATCAGACTTCACCCTCCTTTGGAAAGCTAAACAGTAAACTTTCTTGATTTTCCTCTGTATGATTTTTCCAACACGAGATAGTACTATGATTTAATGATGAGAACATAGAATTTGCAGCTAGAAGACTGGTTCTAGTCCAAACTCTCCTGTTTACCAACAACATGGCATTAGGCCAAGGTATTTAAGATCTCTCAATCCCAATTTCCTTATTTATAAAATAGAAATAAAGACCAATCAAGAAGGTTTGTTTGAGAATTAAGAGTCAACATAGTAAATATGCTTTGTAGATCATATTGATTAAAGAGATGTCAGAATTCCTGTTTCTGGATCTTAGAGTATTTCCAGGTTATCTTCTTCTAATTTTATGGTTATATAATTTATAGTTGTCAAAATCACAAGAAATGGAAACTGAATCTGTACTGACTCATAACACATTGCTTCCTTCATTGAAAAGTCAATGTTCTCAAATTTTTGCTTAATTGAAGATCCCAGTAATTTATTTATGACCTAGAAGTACTGTGAGCTCATGTACAACTTTATGCAAAGCACAGAACCATAGAAAAGTTGCTAAATTCTGTAGCCTATATTATAACAATTTGAATTACAGCAATGTATAGAAACTTTGAAAAAGTTATTTAGTTATAGCAACAGCAAATTACCTGTGGGCTTTTTGGTTGCTGGGAAACAGGTAAACCAAAATTAAAGAGAGAACTCAAAATTTCAGTAGACAGAGCCAAGAATGAAAAAGAAAAAGAAGCATGAGAATGAGAAAATGTTTTTGCCTAGAAGTTTGGTTTGAGCAACCACATCATGAATACAAATGATTGTTCTGACATTGAGGCATTATAAAAAAATTCAATGCATAACATACCAATTCTTTAATAAGTAGGTACTTTGAATAATTAAATATGTTAAAGAACAGCAATTACTTTTTTTGTAGCAAAGATTACTAAAAATGTTCCAACTCTCCTTATAAAATATGTGGAACTTGAAACAAGATCAAATATAACAAAGTAAACCAAGAGATTTTAACTGTTTGTTAAAGTGTAGATGTATGGTTTGCTATAGACACAGGCCTGTGTTGAGAATTTGACTGTTCTGAATATTTAGTAATTTTATTGTGTCTCTTGTGAGGATAAAGGTAGTTTAATGGAATGTATAAAAATAAGGTGATCTTATTTTTAGAATGAGTAAATAATAGACTTCTCATATGGTGCCCATCTTCTGTGGTTGGAATATTATAACCTATCACTAGGCTGTTAGTTCAGGAATCCATCACACTGTGATGAGAGACAGACACAGGCAAACAAACTCCCTTTCTTCTACTAGAAACTTCATGGGAATGACAAGTAGAGACTGTAGGATCTGCCAATAATATCTTGTACTGTCCTCAGCTATTTCAGACCTATTACTTTGTCCTTCGAGTCTCCTAAGTATTCCCTGGAACCTGCAGCACCTTTCTTTACATTTTTTACGTTTCAACATGGTCCTTATTGCTAGTCTGAATTTTTCAAGTACTGTACCACTTTTGTTTAAAAAATTATTTTTTATTAATTTGAAAGGCAGAGTTACAGAGGGAGGAGGAGAGGCAGGAGGAGATCTTCCATCTTCTGGTTCACTCCTCAAATGTCTGCAACAGCCAGAGCTGGGCCAGGCCAAAGACAGGAGCCAGGAGCTTTGTCTGTGTCTCCTATGTGGCCCAAGAACTTGGGTCATTTTCTACTGCTTTCCCAAGCACATTAGCAGGGAGCTGAGTCAAAAGTGGAGCAGCCGGGTCTCAAACTGGCACACATAACGATGCTGGCCTTACAGGCGGAGGCTTAACCTGCTACACCACAACACTGGCTCCCTACTGCACCACTTTTTAAAAATGCCACTCCATTGCTTAAGAACTTATGTAAGCCGGCGGGGCGGCTCAATAGGCTAATCCTCCGCCTGCGGTGCCAGCACACCCGGTTCTAGTCCCGGTCAGAGTGCCGGATTCTGTCCCGGTTGCCCCTCTTCCAGGCCAGCTCTCTGCTGTGGCCCAGGAGTGCAGTGGAGGATGGCCCAAGTGCTTGGGCCCTGCACCCCATGGGAGACCAGGAGGAAGCACCTGGCTCCTGGCTTAGGATCAGCGCGGTGCACCGGCTGCAGCGCGCCAGCCGCGGCGGCCATTGGAGGGTGAACCAACAGAAAAAGGAAGACCTTTCTCTCTGTCTGTCTCTCACTGTCCACTCTGCCTGTCAAAAAAAAAAAAAAAAAAAAAAAGAAAGAACTTATGTAGACATCCTCGTTCTTTACTCTTGTAGGTGTACACTGACAATCTACCTTACAGTCTTTCCACAAATATGTTTACTGTTACACTGTACTGAATTCTACAAGTGTATTTTATGAAGTTTATGGAAAAAATCATTATGAGAAAACTACACGTGGATTTCAATTTTTTGTACCAAAAATCCTTTAATTGCATTTTCCACAAAGTTTTTGAAATAACCTCATATTTGATAGGGAATTGGGGGAGACTATGAGAGCAATTAGAGTAAATGGATAAATAGATTTAGAATTGAGGGAAGAACTATAGCATACTGAAATAACAGAAGGTGGAGACTAAAGAAGAAAACTTAAAACTCTGCCTGAGATAGCAAGTTAATGTTTAATCCCAAACTGCCAGACATGACCCCATTTCCTACTTTCTACTCCAATATGCATCTGCTCTTGTGTAGCCTTTCTTCCCCTTTCTTCTCATTTTCCCTCTGTGTTTAAGACCATTTCTCTCCCGCCCCCCTCCCTCTCATTATGTGTATGTATGTGTGTATGTAACTGTTTTTCTATAAACTATGTAGTATTCAAAGTTCATTTTTTTCTTACTAGTGTTTTGTGTCGGTCAGAGATTATATTGTAGGCCCATCTTCTCAAGTAGATTTTAAGGATTTTGAGAATTTTTATACTGTTATACATTTTAATACTTCTTTGTTGGTGTTTTCCGTAGTTTTGTATGCCACCAGCTTTCTTCCAAGGCTTTAAGGGATAGGTTTCACCTCCTGAGTCCTTCACTGAAGCTTATACAGGGCTGAGACTATAATTATGCCAATGAAATTAGGGTTTACTGGGAGATAACTAAGTCTATCTGGTGAATGTTTATATATACCAAAAGAATTATGAATGAGCAGCACAGTCCTTTAGTATTTGGAACCTTCTGGTGTGAACTTTTTCAGATATGGCTATGTTGATCATTTAACCACTCTCCCCCCAAGATAGACTATAAGAAAAGTGTGCTGATTCTTTACTTTCTTGCCTTAAAGTACAGTTGTGAGTGATTCTCCATTGAAATACCATTACTTTTGACTTTGTATTTTGTACTGTGACACAGGAGTGAACTTCAGGTAGGCTCAGAACCTATCGGCTAAAACGTGCCACACCTGTAAACTTGACCATCCAATCAATCTTAGAGCTATTTACAATTACTCTATTGTAATGTTCTACTAGTAACTTGAGTTTTGTGAGTGGCAAGAATGGAGCCAGAATCTCCAAAACACTAAGGAGAGGGTCTGGGGAGAGAGAACCAGGAGGGTATAGAAGTGTCTGGGATTAGCAAGATGAGTTACACCTGGCAGTACCCTCAGTTTGTTCAGGTGTTACCAGTACTTCTTCATGTCTCCAACCAGAACTTTAGAAGACCTGGGAAATCTGCACATGAGAGTGTACCAGGTTGTCTTGTACTTTTCCATGGTAGTCAAAACAGATGTTATTTCATATCTTTTGCTAATATGGAATTTTTATATTTTATCATCATCCTGTGGAACTAGCATTGTAAAAATGTACCTCAGTAGAAAACAAATTAAGTAATTTATATATGTACTATCAATTTGAAAATACCTATGCAGGTGCTGTTAGAATTAGTAGAAATACACATTTTAAAAGAGTTTTTAAACTCATTACATTTTTGTCATTACATACAGTCTCAAAGATGATCCAAGTATATATCCAGTATATGAGAAGACGTGGGGAAGGAGAGTCTACACCACTTTTGTTAAATGATAAAAAACTCTTACTTTTAAAAGGTTAATAATTCCTGGTTCCCTAGATTTAAACCCAAATTTCCTTAGCATACATCAAAGCCTTCACAAGGTGGGCTTTGCTCACTTTGTTATCCTTTGCTCCCACTGTTCTCTGATTCTTCATTGTTGCTGTACTGAACACTTCCTATTGTTTCCTGTCCTCTGCGCTGTATTTTCAGTCATCATTAAACTAGTGTTCTGAATCTCTTCTGTGAAGTCTTCGCTGTCCTCCTAGATTTCTTTCGTGTGTATGTGTATGCTAATACAGTAATTCTGTTGACAGTTGCTTTACTGTATAGAGATCTTCCATCCACAAAGCTGGCATATAGTAGATGATCAGTAATAATTGCTGAAGAAAGGGAGGAAATGATGAGTTGTGCTTGAGAGTTCATGTTTGGTAGCTTTTTAGCATAGTGATCATTTAGGATTGATTTGAAAATGATTATTAAAATTGACTTGATAGTACAGATTTTAGATAATGGGAGATATTTGTTTAAAGCTATCTTTTGTGGAAAGAATTTTATGTTAGAAACAATTTTATATTGAAAACCAAATACTTGGGTTCTAGTTTACCACTGTATTAATTCTCCACATTGTTTTTGTAAAATATGAATTTCTAAACTTTTTATTCATTTGTGCACTCATTAAACAAATACACATGCTAGAACTTATCATTTTTATTAAATTTTAACCTTTAATTAATTATACTGATTTTTCTAATTATATTACCAGTATATTTTTGTTTTCCTGATAGAAGTTTGTTATTCTAGTTATTTTTTTGGAGAACTGTAGAGAAAGTAAATGTCTTTTAAATATATGGTTTCTAGGAATTGTAGTCTTAACTTTTCATCTTTAATTCTTTATGGGGAGGAGATTTAATCTTATTCAAACATCTCTGTGATGTATAGAAATTGCTCTTGTTAGTCCATTTCCAGATGAGAATTGGTTGCTAAATGGAATATTAAGAAGATTGATATATAGATTAGCTGATTTTCCTTGTAAGCAGAGAAAGTAAATAAAAGGTAAGAAATTTCATGCAGTGGATGAATTAGCTATATTTACCAGTTATCCATCTCTTCAAAATAAATTTTTTCTGTATAAACAAAATGTTTTCTTTGCTTTTGTGTTGTTGGATGCAAAATTAATTATCTTAATTATGTCTGTGTTCATATACATATAAGTGTGTGGCAAACTGTAAAGAGATGGAATAGAGAATTGCATTGTTTGGTTTTCAGCGCATTGAGAATTTTATGAAAGCTAATAATCAAATATTAAAATTACAAACTCTGATTTCTTGGTAAATGAAAGGTTGCAAGAGAACATGAGGATAATACACTTTGCATGTGTCTTAGTTTAGAAGGGGAGGAGCTTGGTAGATGCTGAGAAATTTTATGAATAGTAAGAAGATTAGGAATTGGGAAATAGAAATGAAATTAAAGTATCTTTATACATTTTTATTGTCCTGAAGGTGAAGATGGTAAAGATACAGGAAATTGATAATAATTGAAATTTCCATTTTTTCTGTCAATGCACTTGATGATTCTTCTTTTGAATTTGAAGAGAAATACAATTTAGATGATTTCTTAATCTTTCCTGATTATAAGCCATTGTTTATTTATTATATGCCACAGATCATAGTTTGTTTTTTTTTTAATTTTAATGTGTTACTCAGATTAAGTTTTAGAATAGAAGCCCAAAGTGAATAGAGGAGCAGATTTAAGAAAACGTTATAAATTCTTATAGTGACTTTATTCATTTTTTTTTTTTTTTAAATTTTTTGACAGGCAGAGTGGACAGTGAGAGAGAGAGAGACAGAGAGAAAGGTCTTCCTTTGCCGTTGGTTCACCCTCCAATGGCCGCCGCGGCCGGCGCGCTGCGGCCGGCGCACCGCGGCCGGCGCACCGCGCTGATCCGATGGCAGGAGCCAGGAGCCAGGTGCTTTTCCTGGTCTCCCATGGGGTGCAGGGCCCAAGCACCTGGGCCATCCTCCACTGCACTCCCTGGCCACAGCAGAGGGCTGGCCTGGAAGAGGGGCAACCGGGACAGAATCTGGCGCCCCGACCGGGACTAGAACCCGGTGTGCCGGCGCCGCTAGGCGGAGGATTAGCCTAGTGAGCCGTGGCGCCGGCCGACTTTATTCATTTTTGTAAATGCAAATTTAATTCTGTAGTTGCTGAAGTGTCATAGGAATGTAATAGGATTTCAAATGCTTCTTAGAAAACTTAGAAAATGGTATTTTGTTCATATATATATTTATTCACTTTTAAAAAATATCCTTGTCATAAAAATGTGAAAACCTCCTGTTATGGACAACTATGTGACTTTTCAGTGAGGTAACTACTGTGATATTTTATAGGAATTGGAGTGCAATTTATAATTCGTTCCCATTTTTGGAGAGGAAAAGGCTCTGCTCTTACTGCTGAAAAGAATATTAAGAATGATTACTTTCATCGTTTTATTTTTTAATGGAAACTCTTCATTTACCGTAGGTAGAAACTTTTCTAGAAAATTGGATTTGTAGTTGGCATTTAAGCTTTGTCCTATATTTCAAATCATGACTACTTAGGATAATTTCAGAATATGAAAAAAGATGGAATTTTAGGCAACTTTTAATTTAACTTCTGGCAGGTTTGAGATATCTAGCCTGAATAACAGAGGGGAGCTTTGACCTAGTAATACTGATAGTGACCTGGTAATACTGGTACTGGTACTTTTAAACAGTAAAATTAACTGTTTAAAAGGTGACTGAGTTCTTTCAGGCTCATGTAATACTCCTTAGGCAACTTCTCTGAAATATTAAATACCATCATTGAATAAATGATTTTATTTTTTGTCTTGGTGCATAAGATACGACTTATTTTTCTGAGCTGTTATAAGTACTTTTTATATTATAGCCAGATCTTCTTGGAATGTAAACTCAGTGACGTCAGAACCCTTCTCTTTGGTCTCTTATTAATTGAACTTTTTGCGAAGTCCAAATATTACTTCTTAGCAGCAGATATTAAAGATTCACTGTTTTCTTGTTGTTGCATGCTATATTGTGGCTAGACTGAAAGCTAACTTTCAGAGCATAGAGGCATTATATTTCTATGTTTCAGTAAGAGATTATTGATTTTAACATATGAAATTATCACACTTTCTCTGTACCATTGCTGAGATATATTGTATGACATATAAAATACAGGCTTACTTAATAATAATATCACAGTACTAGGCTTTAGTAATTATCACCAGAAATACTTCAAGGGATTAGAATTTTAACCTGAAGACCCATAATACTGATTAATTCAGAAGCAATCTCAGGGGCAAGATCAAAGTTCCATTTTAATAATAGAGTGGATGCCAGACACCATGGACAGTGCTTCTATTCCAGCTGTCTTGATTTCAGAAAGTCTAATAAAGCCCAAAAGTTATCAGCCTGCTGCCCAGAATACCAAGTTGTTTTCTTCTTTTGTGGTAATAGCTTTGTGGTTTGAAATAAACCGCTTGTGCCAAACAGAAAGTTACATGAATTCCCGCTTTGGAACAATTCACCATTTACTGATCAATACTGAAATGTTTGTATACATCATACTATCCAGATTTACTCATTCAAAGGAAATGATTCAGAACTTTAAGGTGAAAGTTAATTGAAAAATTACTTGAATAGGAAATCTGCTTTGCTATGGTTTTATTATCTATCATAGATTATGTACTTAATAGCATAACTACAGGGGCAGGTGCTGTGGCGCAGCCGGTTAATGTCCTGGCCTGAAGTGCTGGCATCCCGTATGGATGCCTGTTCAGACCCTGCTGCTCCACTTCGGATCCAGCTCTCTGCTTTGACCTGGGAAAGCAGTAGAAGACGGCCCAAGTCCTTGGGTTCCTGCACCTGCACGGGAGACCCGGAAGAAGCTTCTGGCTCCTGGCTTCAGATCAGGGCAGCTCCGGCTGTTGCCTCTCATCTTTCTTTGTAACTTTGACTTTCAAATAAATAAATAAAATCTTAAAAAAAAAAAAAAGCATAACTTCAAAGAATTGTTATAGAACAATTTTTTTAGTTACTTATATATTCTGACAAGGACTGACAATAGTTATATTTGTGCATTTAAAATGCAAAACACATGAACAAACACAGTAGTGAACTCCTGTTTAAGAATTCTGCTCTTGATGGATTAGAAAGCAACAGTGCTTCACATTTTATTTTTTGTTGTTGCTCATACATGTTTTCTATTTTTTTTAAAGATTTATTTATTTATTTGAAAGGCAGAGAGAGAGAGAGAGATCTTCCATCTGCTGGTTCACTCCCCAAATGGCCACAATGGCTGGAGCTGCGCCAATCCGAAGCCAGGAGCCAGGAGATTTTTCCGGGTCCTCCACACAAGTGCAGGGACCCAAGGATTTGGGCCATCTTCAAGTGCTTTCCCAGGACATAGCAAAGAGTGGGATCAGAAGAGGAGCAGCCAGAACTAGAACCAGCACCCATATGGGATGCACCATAGGCAGAGGATTAACCTACTGTATCAGAACACTGGCCCCATAACACTTTTAAGTGTGTACTTTCTCCTGCAGAATATGTACGACTCCCTTTCTTATGTGGACTCCATTAGAATGGAAAGAACTTTCAGAGTATGGGCCAAATTTTATGTTTCCTTATATCCCCCAAAGTCACTTGCCATGTACACATTGTGCATAGTAAGCAGTAGACAACTATGTGTTGCATAAATTTAATACTGAACTTAATTGTAGCCTCTATTCCTGGACTACATGGAACAACAAGCATATTTTTCTGAGTTAAGATTTATTAAGTTTAGCTACCATATGTTTCGCTAGTTTTTCAGGATGCAGTTTATTTCTAAGCCTAAAACTATAAGAATACACACACACACACACACACACACACACATCTTTTGAGATATTTCACCTTGTATCCTAGAGTACAGATTTTTCAGGTTTGTAAACCTTCTGGAATTGTGTTGGAATTTATCTACAAATAAGGACTTCAGAAAGCATTCCTTTTCCCCAAGTAAACTAGAAGCTTATAAACATATGCTATAGTCTTAAATATTTTACTGGCTAATAAACAGCTACTCTGAGAAATTTCATCTGTGGTCTTTGTCAGAATAATAAACAAAATGAAAGATAAGCTAATCAGCCAAATATCTGAAAGACACAAAGGTCTCACCAGGAATAAGCAAAGTATTTTACGGCCCATCTATAAGGTTAAAAATCTATATTAAAATTATCTAGGGCATTAAAAAGTCATTATGAAATTGTATTTTAAGTTGGTAATGTTAGATTCTGAAAGAAGTTGAGGAGAACTCTCTGTGGATATTTAAGATAGAATACTCTTGAACAACCAGTAGGATTTGTGGATAACAGTATTTCTCCTAACAGAATATTGAAATACCTATACTGTTCTTCATATGGAAATATGCTCCTCAGATATAGCTTCAGATTTTCTTAGTGACAATAGATGTACATCCATCATAATCCTCCTGTTACAGCCTGTTCCTCACTTGACTAGTTCTCATGAAACTCTATGAGGAATCACGGTATAGTTTCCACACAAAGGATGTGCTGGCGCTTTTCCTCACACACAAGGCTGTAATCCAGGACACTGTTTCTTTTAACACTATTAAAGATATCCAAACAATGACGTAAATCTGGAGCTCAGGGTGTACAATAATGTTTGTTCCCAGTGATTGTTATGCTATTGCAAGCAAACAGTCACAATGGCACAAAACTGTACTTACCTACTAGCAATGTTTGAGCCACAGCAATAATTGGGTTTACAAAAACCTAAGGAGCAGATTCCCAGCATAACTAGCAAAGATGAGCTTAAATGTAGAGTTGCTATCTTATATAAGAATAGTCTTTATAACCCAGTCAATCATATCTGTATTTCTTTCCAACTGTCAGTAAGAATGTTACTTTGATCCTTTAAGCCTGTGTTTTCAAATCTGAATCTCTGTAATGATAATATTCATACTTCTTGCAAATGTAACATGCATTTTTAAGCTTAAGAGTCCCCCTTCTTGCCGGCGCCATGGCTCAATAGGCTAATCCTCCGCCTTGCAGCACCGGCACACCGGGTTCTAGTCCCGGTTGCCCCTCTTCCAGGCCAGCTCTCTGCTATGGCCCGGGAGTGCAGTGGAGGATGGCCCAAGTCCTTGGGCCCTGCACCTGCGTGGGAGACCAGGAAAAGCACCTGGCTCCTGGCTTCGGATCAGCGCGATGCGCCGGCCACAGCACGCCGGCCGCGGCGGCCATTGGAGGGTGAACCAACGGCAAAAGGAAGACCTTTCTCTCTGTCTCTCTCTCTCACTGTCCACTCTGCCTGTCCAAAAAAAAAAAAGTCCCCCTTCCTCACTGAAAATTTGGTTTCTAGGGTTAGTGTTATAGCACAGTTGGCTAAGCTGCTGTTTGTGGAACCAGCATCCTGTATCAGAGGCCACTTCAAATCTCTGTACTCTGCTTCTGATCCACCTCCCTGTTAATGCACCTGGGAAGACAGCAGATGATGACCCAAGTACTTGAGTCACTACCACCCATATGAGAGACTTGGATGGAACTCCTGGCTTTGGCCTGTCTCAGGACCTGCCTGTTGGAAGTGTTTGGGAAGTGAACCAGTGGAAAGAAGAAATTTTTTAAATTTATTTATTGATTTGAAAGTCAGAGTTACACAGAGATAGAACAAGAGGCAGAGAGAGAGAGAAAGAGAGAGAGGGAGGGAGAGGGAGAGGGAGGTCTTCCGTCTGCTGGTTCACTCTCCAATTTGCCACAGTGGCCAGAACTGCACCGATCTGAAGCCAGGAGCCAGGAGCTTCTTCCAGGTCTCCCGTGCTGGTGCAGGGGCCCAAGGACTTGGGCCATCTTCTTCTGCTTTCCCAGGCCATAGCAGAGAACTGGATCAGAAGTGGAGAAGCTGCAACTCGAAATGACGCCCATATGGGATGCCGGCACTGCAGGTGGTGGCCTTACCTGCTATGCCACAGCGGTGGCCCCATGATAGAAGAATTTTTATGTTGTTCATCTACTCAGTAATCTTGCATATTTGTTGTTAAAAGTAACATAAACACTTTTGCAGCTGTATGTTAAATTCAGTTTTAATTAGTCATTCTTCTTATTTTGAAAATTTATGTAATCCATATACTATAAAATTGACCTTTAAAAAGTAAAAATTCACTGAATTTAATATATTCATAAAGTTATACAGTCTGTATTATGTCACCCTCACAAGAAATTGAATACTCACTAGCTCTACTATCCTCTGCCTTCATCTCGGCAATCACTAATCTGTTTTTCTGTCTCTATGATCTGCCTATTTTGATAGTTCATATAAATGGATTCATACAGTAGGTGGTCATTGGTTATTGGTTTCTTTCACTTGATATCTTGATTTCAGGGTCATCCATGTTGTAGCATATACCCATACTTCATTTCTTTCACTGACAGGTAATATTCCATTGTATGGATATCTTATCTTCTGGTTATACAGGTATCATTTATAGAAAATTTTGGTTGCCTCAGCCTTTTGGCTTTTTTAAAATAATGCTGCTGTGAACATTTATGTGCAACTGTTTCTGTGTAGACAATTTCAGTTCTTTTGGATTTATATATACCTGGCATTGTACTTGTTGGGTTGTGGTTAACTTTTGAATAATTTCCTGTTACCGAATCAAAATACTTTTTAATTTTCAGTACTTATTTTATACGTTCTGCGCTGTCCTTCTAATTGGTGCTCTAGTACTAGGGGTGGGAGGGAGAGAAAAAGAAGAAAGAAATTTTGTTGATAGGACTTTTTAACTGTATACTTCATTTAAAACGAGCCAGTTGCAAATAATCCTACATCATTAGGAGACTGGCTGTGAGAGCAGAATGGTCTGAACAGAAATGATGGAGACTTCTGTGCAAATGTTTAAAGATTGTTTTTAGTTGGAAGTGTTCGTTCTGTGACTTTCAGTGATATCAAAATGATACATTTTCTTGGAAGATACACTGCCATGCTTTGTAAGTTTTACAGGTGTAGGTATGTTTTACCCACTGTTTAGAATTCCTGTTTTTTGAATATACATGGTTGATGCATTTTTCATATTTTAATGCATTCATTCATAAACATTTGTCAGAACCTGAATTCATTCAATTCCTTTCAAATTTAAAATGCTATTTGTATTTCACCAAACAAGACAATTTCAATACTGGCTTAGAGTCCTTTTCCAATAGCTCCATGAAAGAGATTCAACTGGATTTCTACCAGCAGAAGTGAGAATGAATTGATGGAACATGACATGAAGAATGTAGCAAAACTGACCATGCACATGACTAAAAACCCATCTTTATTTTTTAAAGATTTATTTATTTATTTGAAAGTCAGAGTTACACACACATACACACACATACACTCACACACACACAGGGGGTGGGTAGGTCTTCCATCCACTGGTTCACTCCTCAATTGGCCACAATGGCTGGAGTTGCACTGATCCAATGCCAAGAGCCAGGAGCTTCCTCCCGGTCTTCCCATGTAGGTGCAGGGGCCCAAGGACTTGGGCTGTCTTCTGCTACTTTCCCAGGCCATAGCAGAGAACTGGATCGGAAGTGGAGCAACCAGGTCTCGAACTGGCGCCCATGTGGGATTCTGGCACTGCAGGTGACGCCACAGCTCCGGCCCTAAAAACCCATCTTGTAGTCTTTTATTGCTCTGATGATAGATCTCATCTAACTCCCTAATAGTTTCTTTTTCTACCCCTCAGATACAACAGTCTGGGCTGAAGTCCTACCATTCTATGGAAATAAACTCAAAATATTCAAAAATATTTAAATTATTATTAAAAACTAAATGACTAAAGCTATTGAAATTTTACATTATAGTATAGGAATAGTAAATTTTAAGCCTTGTCAACTGATCTTTTGTTTACTAACCTGAAGTTCCTTTAGTCCATGAATGCTCACTTTTAACTGGTTCAGTGAATAATGTCACTGACCTTTTTATGTTTCCAGTGGAAAAAATTGTATGATTTCTTCAGTAATTTTGTACCTTGAATGTATACCTTGGGTACATCTGAGTCTCTAATGTATAGCTTGGGTACATCTGAATCTCTAAGTATTACAGATGGTTAATTATAGCAATCTGGATTTTTACTTTAAATTTCAAAACTGAAGATTGTCTTAAAGTGTTCTTAGAAAGTTATTTTGAAATTTGACTTGTGAGAACAAAATGTGTTGTGATTACCTCACATTTCTCTAAAAAGAGTTTTTTCTTTAATTTTTACATTCTTTATTGAGATTGGAAATTGTCTATCACAAAATAGGAACTAATCTTCAAGAATTTCAGAGTATCAAGAGTAAACATGAATTTGCTATGAATTTGCACAGTCTGGGAAGACTTCAAGTCTCAAGTACAATTAAATAACTAAAAATTAAATACAATTCTTAAAGATTGCTTTTCTGAATACCATGTGGTAATAAGGGTGATTCTCCAGACTTTGGATTTATAACCTCACAGACTGTCAAACAAGCTTGGACAGGGCAACAAATTAGTCAGAAAAATTAATCAGGTAACAGGTCTCCAAGAAACTAATCATGTTTTTTATTCTTTCTGTTCCATTTATATTGGTGTCAGACAACAGATGCTGTCATGTGCTTTGCTAAATTCTGGGTGAATGGAAATAAGAAATGTGTTGTTATCTAGCATATTTTGATTTCCTATTATTTATACCAATTTGATTAATGTTTTCCCTGTATTATCTCAGTTTATTGTTACATAGTAGTAGAAGCTGAGGCTGCTATTGTCCCTATTTTACATGTGTTGAAGGTCATGATGATAAAATAATCTTGCTAAAGGCCAACTAAATGGACGGTGGAAGAGCTGGGAGTCAAACCCAGAGTGACTAACTCTGAAGCCCTAGTTCTTAAGCACTGTTGGACACTGTCTGCCTTAAAAGATCTTATGGCTTAGTGAGGGAGACAACATTGTAAACCATAGAAATATTGTGATAAATACCACGGGAGAGTTAAACACTGAGAGCTGTACAGGAGGAATTCAGGTTCAGGAAAAGTTTAACTTTATCTGTTATGGTCTGTTACTGGTCTGGAAAAAAAGGATGAGATAATCAATAGATATTGGGACACGAGGCTGAGTTTGGTGACATATTCACGAGTCATAAGATGGTTTCTGTATAAAGATATTGAGTGCAAAAAGATCTGTCAGTTCTTGCCAGCCATTTCCAGGGCACTGACTCTACTATATAAAGATTTTTAAATTCTGGTCAGTTAGTGGAGATCTGTAATAGATAACTTTAGCAGAGTCCTAAGAGAAGAGCCAGAAGATAACGTGTAGATCAGGACAAATAGCAAGTAGTGTAAGTGAACATAGTTCACATCCTGTAGTTGCTTTTCAGGATTGTAGGTTCTGGCATTTCTTAAGTCAGACTTAATGTTAGGAATTCTCCATTAACATGCCTATTTGGTTTAAAGTGCTAGTGCTGATTTCAACCAAGGTGTGAATTGAGTATGATCCTCACTATTTCAGCAAGTATCTATGTGTAGCTACATAAAAGATACAGTATATGTGAAGGTCAAATTCTTAACACTTTTAGATAACATAATGAAATTTTAAATATTTCAGTGGATTTTTCTTATATAGTAATTGGGGTTACAAGAATTCATGTTCAGATTAGTTTAGATTTTAGAAACATACCTGTGAAAAGAATAAAAATAATTTCATAGTAATTGAAGAAACTTTCATATGATGATCACCATATGAACAAACTAATATGAATTTCCCCCTATATCTCATCATGGCATTTAAAATAGAATTTGCTCTCTGTACCTGTGGATTCCATATCCGTGGATTCAACCAACTGTAGATCAAAAATATTTAGAAGGCCGGCACCGCGGCTCACTAGGCTAATCCTCCGCCTAGCGGCGCCGGCACACCGGGTTCTAGTCCCGGTTGCCCTCTTCCAGGCCAGCCCTCTGCTGTGGCCAGGGAGTGCAGTGGAGGATGGCCCAGGTGCTTGGGCCCTGCACCCCATGGGAGACCAGGAAAAGCACCTGGCTCCTGGCTCCTGCCATCGGATCAGCGCGGTGCGCCGGCCGCAGCGCGCCAGCCGCGGCGGCCATTGGAGGGTGAACCAACGGCAAAGGAAGACCTTTCTCTCTGTCTCTCTCTCTCACTGTCCACTCTGCCTGTCAAAAAAAAAAATTTTTTTTTAGAAAGAAATTGCATCTATACTAAACATGTGCAGCCTTTATTTCTTGTTATTCCCTAAACAGTGCAGGTTGTATTAGGTATTACCGGTATTTCTGAGATCATTTAGAATATACAGGAGGATGTGCGTAGGGTCTGTACATATACTGTGTCATTTTGTGTAAGTAATTTGGATGTACACAAATTTTGGTTCTCCACAGGGGTCCTGGAACCAGTGCCCCCATGGATATTGAGAGACCATTTTACTATTTTAATCCAAGACTATAAACCCTAATAGAAAATTCATCATAGCAAATTAATGAGGAATGAGTTAGGATTTTCCATCCATGAAAAAAGTTTTTGAGTGAGTTTTTCAGGTTCTGAATTCTTATCAAATACTCAGCAAAATACTATCTGTTCCACTCATTTGAGGATTTGATGGTGTTCAGCTTCCCTTTCCTTGTTTGTTTTCTGAAGAAATTTTACGTAATCCACTAAAATTTCAAACTCTGCAAATATAGGATGCTAACTTGCTCAATTTTGCATACCCCATTAATTATTATCTCAAGGCACTGTGCACTCTGGAAATGATTGACTCAAGCTGAAGGGAGTTTAGGTCTCTCCGCATTTTATGAATTCATGTAAAGATCAGGAATTTGATCAAATGTAGGTACAAAGGTCTATAGAAATAACTATATTCTTTGTATATGTGGAAACCCTTAGTGTATACAGATTCTGACAATATGTTTTCTAATATGATCTTCCAGAAGGAATTTTTTTTTTAAAGATTCGTTTATTTGAAAGGCAGAGAAGCGGGGGGAGAGAGAGAGAGAGAGAGAGAAAAGTCTTCCACTAGTTCATTCCCCAAATGGCCACAATAGCCAGAGATGCGCTGATCTGAAGCGAGGGGCCAGGAGCTTCTTCCAGGTCTCCCATGTGGGTGCAGGAGCCCAAGAACTTGGGCCATCTTCTACTACTTTCTCAGGCCATAACAGAGAGCTGGATAGGAAGTGGAGCTGCCAGGACTCAAACCAGCACCCAAATGGGATGCTGGCACTGCAGGTGGCGGCTTTACCCACTGCCACAGCCCCGGCCACCTAGAGGGAATTTTTAAACATAATTTGTTATGTTTTACTTTAAGGCATTATTACACACTCATTTTTCTTTTCTTACTGATCATTTTTTCTGTTAATATGCTTATTGCATATTTTGCAACCATTTTTTAAAAAACAGCCTCTAAAATATTTCCGTTTTATAGTTGCAAAAGTACAGGACAGGTGGTAGGTGGTTGATAATTACCAATAAAAATTGTATGGTCAGATCTAAATAGATCTAAATAGGACAGGTTTTGAACTTAGTGGTTGATAATTACCAATAAATATTGCATGATCAGATCTAAATAGGTCAGGTTTTGAACTTAGCTGTTGCCAATAGCAATGGGTATTTACATCCTCATTTAATAATAAATAGTATTTGGATTTAAAAATCAAACGTGTTACTGTTTACATATTTTACCAGAGACTAACCATCTAGATTATAGCGATTATAATGCATTATAACATTTATGTTATCACTAATAGGATTCCATTCTGATATATGCATACTAAATACCAGTTTATCAAATACATGTTAGTGTCCACATATTTTTAGTGACTACAGCAGTGAGCAGTAACAGGGTATGACCTCTATCTTCATGGAACTTTCTGCCTAGTGGGCGACACAGATAGTACACAAATGAGGAACTCATCCTAGGTTTAATACTGTGCATCTAGCGTGCATATTTGAGGTGCACACCTTGTACCGTAGAACCTGGTCTTTGTCCCAGATTCCTGGCACAGAACTCCCTGAAAGCCCTTGGAGCTTCTTGGGTGACAGAGTATCTTTTGTTACTCATACAAGCTCTCATTTCAGCACATGTGGATTTAGTTGCTAATACAGTATTTCAGAATAGATTCCCTAGATAGTTTCAGAATAGAGACAGATCACCAGAAAGACCACAGAATTTATTTGAAAAGCTATCTATCCACTTTCTGTCTATTTAAAAGGCAGAGTGAAACACAGAGGGAGAAATCTTCCATCCAGTAGTTTACTCCCCAAATGTGTTCAACAAGCAGGGATGGACAAGGCCAGGCTGAAGCCAAGAGCCTGAAACTCCATACAGGTCTTCCACACCAAGGACGGAGACTCAAGCACTTGGGCCATTATCTGCTGCCTTCCCAGATACATTACCAAGGATTGAAGCAGAGCAACCAGGACTCTGATACAGGATGCTGACATTGCAAGCAGCGACTTGACCCTCTGTGCCACACCAGCCCCAGATCACAGGATTTGATGGCAGAAAATTTTAGCCCTTCCTTGACAGGGTGAGGGGGGCAACTAGAGATTGGATTATAAAAATCCTAAACAATAAGTTTCAGAGATCTTCTGAGTTGGTGGACAAACTCTTGTGTTGAAAAGGTGGCTTACCCAAATGCCAGAGAGGGCAAGGGAAGCCCCGTGCCCCACCCCATACCTGTCCTATACCTCTCTTCCATTTGGCTGTGTCTGAGTTGTATCCCTTATAATAAATTGATAGTCATGTGTAAAACACTTTTCTGAGTTGTGTGAAATAGTCTTAGATAGTTATGAAATGAAAGGAGTTTGTGGGAGCTCTTGATATTGTAGTCTGCTAGGGAGAAGTACTGATAACTTGGGGACCCCATTTGCAGCCTGTGGTATCTGAAATGGCAGCAGTTTTGTAAGGCTGAGCCCTTGACTTGTGTGGGATCTGTAGTATATGTAGTTAGTATCACAACTGAATGAAATTTTGGGCACTGATTTAGTGTGGGAAAATTAATGTAGAAAATACCACATATTTGTTTGAAAGCACTACACCAGTCTGTAGGCCGCAGAAGAATATTCCAGTAGAGAAGTAGCATGTGTGAAGGCACTGAAGTGGAAAGAGGATTGACTTGTACCAGGACCCAAAAGAAAATAAGTTGTAAGTAGTTGACTAGACATCATCACATTTGGAATTTATAAATGTAAAATTGTAATTACAGCAGAGAAGTTGAGTGGTCAGAATGTTTTCAAGGATCCACTAGGCAACTGGTGCAGTACTCCTAGCAAGAGCAAATAGAGGAAGACAAGATTAATAAGAAAGGAGATGGATACAAACAATGGAACATCAGAAGCACCCCCTTTGTTTAATGAAGCTTATAAAATACACTTAAACTGAAAAATATTGCATAAACAGCAAATCCCAAGTTTTAGTGGTGAAATTTGCAATTTAGGGTGATTTATGAGGAAAAAATCTAACTTACAGCCAGGTTTATATGACCTTGGTTAAGGAATTTAAATGATCTGAATCATAGTTGCTTAATTTTGCACTTGATCTTAGCCAAACGGCCGAGAAGCGATAGTTGCTTAATTTTGAAAATGGGAACAGTAAGTCTTTTTTGTTCTATTTTGTAGGGCTTAAAGATCAAGTAATATAATGTATGTCAAAGCACTTCGTAAATTTTTTTGTACCAGAATGCCACTTCCTATCCATGTTTCTTTCCATCATCAAAACCAAAAGCTAGCTGGGTAATATTTCTTTTTTGGATATTTTTGCCTGTCCTACTTATAAATGAGTCTTCCAAATAACTATTTTAGGAAAAGTCCATTCCTATTTTAGGTGAATTTTTTTCCCTCAGAGATTCTGAAACTATATTTCAGGAACAGCCACTTCATAGAGGTGACCCTGATCTCTTTGTGTGGATGAACTACTTTAAAAAAAAAAAAAAAATTCTCAGAGTCTTAAGAGAGGAATGTGGGCATGTATGATGGTAGGAATTTTTTTGAGTTTTGAGCATGGTGGGAGGTTACAGAGGGGCAGGTGACTAGTCTGTGAGGCAGGTAGTGATTCCAGCTTCCACCCCTGAGATACCTGAAGAGAAAGAGTTATATTGATAGGTAGGGCTCATATTCAATCTGCAACATGTAAGGAGATGTGTAAGTTGAAGACTGCTTTCTGTGAAATGGTAAGCATGTAGCAGGACCATTGATTTGGTTCACTGTTGATTGGTGCACCCCAGAAATTTACATGCCTAAATCCTCTACTAAAGTGCCAGATTTCACATACACAGGAGAGACCTTGAAGAACCTCCACTAAAAAAACAGTGGTAGGAAGCTAAAAGAACAAAACAGAGATGCATCCAATAGATTAGGATTTTCAGGTTTAATTCAGGCAAGGTAACTGCCTATGAGAAGACAAATTCAATAATCTTCAGAAAACTTGATTGAATATAGTGTTTGCATAGTATTTGTGATATCTAGTTATCTACAAAATTGGGCAATGAAACAGAACAGTGTGATATATAGCCAAGAAAAAAGCAGTCCATAGAAACTGGCTTTTAGCCCATGTTATAATTTAGCAAAGAGTTCAAAGGATGTACTCTTAAGATGTTTAAAGAATTAAAGGAAAATATTATATTAATAAATACCTTAGCAGAGCAATAAAAAGTTTTTTTTTTCAGAAAGCAAACAAATCCGAAAGTTCTAGAATTGAAAAATACAGTTGTCAAATGAAAAAAAATACTTAAATGGGCTCAAAAATAGTTTGGAAATGTCAGGAGAACATAACAGCCAACTTAAAGATGTAGTAGAAGTTGGCCTGTCCAAAAAAAAAAAAAAAGAAAAGAAACAGAAAAAAACATTGAAGAAAAATGAACCAGAACATAAGAGATCTGTGAAGCATTATAATATCCATGCACTTTTTAAAAAAAAAAAAAAAAAGATTTATCTATTTATTTGAAAGAGTGGCACAGAGAGAGAGAGGTCCTCCATCCGCTGGTTCACTCCTCAGTTGGCCACAATGGCCGGAGCTGTGCCGATCCAAAACCAAGAGCCAGGAGCTTCTTCCATATGTAGTCAGTAACATTGATTTTTAGATCCAAAAAACTGTGGAGCCTAGAACAGCTGAACACAAAGAAAACCTTTCCTAGACACATTAGAGTCAAACTGTTAACATAAATAAAATTTTTTGAAAGCAGCCAGAGGAAAGTAATATTTGTTGCTTACCTTTGGAGGAAAACAACTGAAAGTATTTGCTGCAGAAGATAACATTTGAGTTTTTAACAACAACAAATAATTTTATAAAATGTGTAACCACTAGCAGCTTCCCAGTATTTAAAAGGGCTTTAAAATGAATTTTACATAGAGGTTAATATATAAATGCAGTTTTAAAAAATATTGTATAATATAGAAATGTGTCAATATTTAAACATCCACTTAAGGAGATTCTGTATAATCCAGTGAATCAGTATTTTCTGAGTTAGCAGTGCATGATGTTACAAAATCATTCACTGGTGAAAGAACTATTCAAAGTGCCAGGTAGGCAATTGGATTAGTCTCTCCTCCCCTCTCCTCTCTCTGTTCTCCCCTTCCTCCCTCCCCTCCCCTCTCCACTCTACTCCACTCCTCTCTTTTCTTCTTAGTTTTTGTTTTTATTTTAATTGAAAGGCAAAGAAACAGACACATACAGAGAGAGAGAGAAAGCTTCAACCTGCTAGTTCACTCCCCAAATGTGCTCAATAGCAATAGCTAAGCCAGGCTCAAGCCAGGGACCAAGAAATCAGTTCAGATCTTCAACATGGGGAGCAGGAACCCAAGTACTTGAGCCATCACCTGTTGTCTCCTAGTGTGTGCATAAGCAGGAAACTGGATTACGAATGCTGGGACTTGGGCTGGCGCCGTGGCTGACTTGGTTAATACTCCGCCTGTGGCGCTGGCATCCCATATGGGTGCCAGGTTCTAGTCCCAGTTGCTCTTTTTCCAGTCCAGCTCTCTGCTGTGGCCGGGAGGGCAGTGGAGGATGGCCCAAGTGCTTGGACCCTGCACCCGCATGGGAAACCAGGAGGAAGCACCTGGCTCTTGGCTTCGGATCGGTGCAGCGCGCCGGCTGTAGCAGCCATTTGGGGGGTGAACCAACAGAAGGAAGACCTTTCTCTCTGTCTCTCTATCACTGTCTAACTCTGCCTGTCAAAATAAAATAAATAAACAAAACAAACAAAACAAATGCTAGGACAATGTGATAGTTTGAGATATGTGCACTGTGTCATGATAAGATTGAGGTAATTAGCATATCAGTATTGTTTCTTTGTGTTGGAAACATTCAAAATCCTTTCTTCTAGCTATTTTGAAATAAACAGTGAATTACTGCTAATGATAGGTACCCTACCTTACTATAGACCACTAGAACTTACTCCTTCTGTGTTTGTGCTCAAGAACCAACCTCTATATATTCCTCCCCATCTTCCTAGAAGCTGGAAACCACTAATCTAGTCTCTACTTCTGTGAGGTCAACCTAATTAGTTCCCACATATGAGTGAGAACGTGTGGTATTTGTCTTTCTGTGCCTGCCTTATTTCTATTAACATGACTATAGGCTCATGCAGATTGCTACAAATAAGATTTCATTTTTTATAGCTTAACATTCCATTGCATATATGTTATACCTCATTTTTTTTATTCATACTTATGCTTCCAATAACATAGGAGTTGAGATGCACTTCAATGCACTGCTATTATTTTCTTTTTTAGAAAAAAGGTTTATTTTTATTGGGGGGGGGTCTTCCATCCATTGGTTCACTTTCCAAGTGGCCGCAACAGCCAAAGCTGAGCTTAGCTGGGAGCTTCGTGCATGTCTCCCAAGTGGGTGCCCCAAGTCCATCCGCTGATGCTTTCCCGGCTGCATCAGCAGGGAACTAGATCGGAAGTGGAGCAACCAGGACTTGAATTGGTAGCCATCTGAGATGCTGGCATCACACTCAGGGGCTTAACCCTACTTGCCATAACTTTTTGAGGTAACATCATGTGTTTTCTTGTGTCAATGGATTTTAATATAAGAAAATACAAAAATAAATGTCATTAGTAGTCTGAGAAGCCACATTGTAGCTACTCCTTAAAAAACCAGGTGATCATCAAGGTTTTTATGGTATCAAAAATAGTAAGTATTTGTAAAGGCTGTGAAAGTGACTCCTCACTTTCCCAACTACCTATCTGTATTGGTCTGATTTTCTTGTATTTGAAC
Source organism: Oryctolagus cuniculus (assembly GCF_051225735.1). Classification (NCBI taxonomy): domain Eukaryota; kingdom Metazoa; phylum Chordata; class Mammalia; order Lagomorpha; family Leporidae; genus Oryctolagus; species Oryctolagus cuniculus. Next base: position 100,814,354 of record NC_142867.1, read on the forward strand.
CAGAACAGTACCTTGTAAACAGATTGAATATAGAAGTGGATTCGAAAATTTAGCTGTTTTCTTTCAAGCCAGGCATTAAAAAGGCTTGGAAAAATATAAAATAATATTCTTTAATTTTGAAAATTACAGCTATTTTTCATAAAAATATGCTTTTTGTTAATTTGTAGTGAGTTTATTAAATGAGTAAGTAAATATTTTTAAATCCATGGTTTTAATTTGTAATACAGTGACTGTTAGTAGACATCCTCCATGTTAACAAAAGCTCTTTTGAATCCAAGTCTGATACCCTAAAGTTTGAAAACTGTTTTGAGCTGCTATGCCTTCGCCTTCAGACAAACATTTCTTTAAGAGTAGTAGACTGGAATATTGAAAATATCTTATAACCCAGGAGATTAGTGTTCTTAAGTGTATGTTGATGTTTGACTTTTGTTGTTATGTTTATTTTCAAGTATATATCAGTTGTGCTACTTACTGCTTCTAATGGCAATTCTGCCTCCCACCCCACCCTACCCTACCCACCCTGGCCTTGCCCTTCTGATACTTGTTTTGGGAGGTTTCATTTTTCTCAGGGAAATTTATCAGGCAAGAAATAAGGGACCTTTGCAGTGGTGACTAATCCTTACTTTCTTTACTTCTTGCTCCTTTTGTTGTGTTCCAAGGTTATCAAGGGAGAGCTGTTCAGAAAGTGTTAGAGGATTTTATGGTTATCTGCGTAATTGATTGCTATGCTATTCTGAGTTGTTACTCAGTTTCTGGGGAAGAGCATTAATCATTTGAGATCAAAGAATTGTTGAAGTTTGTGTCCCTTGGTGAGAAGAATTATAAAGTTGGCAACTGAGAAACACTTAGCCAGGAATTTTTATTTTAGTTGTACTTAAAATTTTCCTTTTCTAATTAATAATTTTATTAAAAATAATTGTAGATATTTATGGGCTATGCTGTGACATTTCAGTACCCGAATACAGTGTATACTGACCAAAACATGGCAATCAGCATTTCCCTTTCTTTGACTTGACGTTATGATTGGAGACTTGGAGCTTCTTTCAGTTTATAAATATCTACTAGGTTATTGTGAACTGTTGTCTTCCACTATGTGTGTAATACTGGGAACATATTCCTTTGATTTAACTCTGCTTTGGTACCCATTATCCAAACTCCTTCTATCATTCCCTACTCCTCCCAGCCTGTAGTTATCACCATTAAGTCTGCAGATGTAGTCATCACCATTCATTGTTTCAGTAGAGTCTTTTTTTTAAAGCTTCCACATATGAGGGAGAACATATGATATTTGTCTTTCTGTGTCTGGTATATCTCACTTAACACGATGTCTTCTAGTTACATCCATTTTGCTGCAAATGACAGGATTTCATTCTTTTTTATGGTTGAATAATTTTCTGTTAAATAATTGCGGCAGTGCTTGTTTTTTTAGATGCTAAGTAGCAAAACTGGTGTGGAAGAAATAAATTGTTGTTAAGTAATGTTCATAGCATGAATGTGTAGTGCAATTCATACTCTGTTCTTGGAGAAAAATAAATTAATCACCAAACAACAACAATAAAACTCACCTGCTTGTATGATGCTGGATAGATCCCACCTTTGTCCATGCATTACTGCTTTTCTCATTTGTGGTGTTCATGCTTTGTCCCCCATGTTGTTTGTAGCTATGTATTTGCTTTGAATTTAGAAGACTCCTCAACTGTAAATAAGCTTGTGTAGTTGTAATTTTTTTAAAACACAGACTATTGTAAAATCAGACACATGTTATCAAATTCTTTCTTCTGATCTTGTATATCTTCACATAATATTTTTGGTAGTTCAGGAGGACTAAAACTTTGTGTGTGTATATGTATATATATGTGTGTGTATACATATACATTTGATTATTAAGGTGAGTTATATAGACGTAATAAAACTGACCATTTTTCTCATTTTTAGGTTTAAGAAACTTAATGGTGATTTAGTTTTGAATCATATTTAATTTTGGAATGATATGAATTTTTTTTTCTCTTTGCAAGTAGTTGTGATTCTGAAACTTATATAGAATCCTTCACCAGAGGAAGCGTTTGAATTTGAGAATTTCAGTTGGAGAGATGTCTAAGGGTCTAGAAATAAAACCTGATTGTTCATCAGTTGACTTCTTCAGCCACAGTTTCCCTTATATTTTCTTAGGCCAAAGATGAAGAGGAAGCCTTTCTGGATTGGAGTGATGATGATGATGATGGATTTGATCCGAGTACACTTCCAGATCCAGATAAGTACAGAAGCTCTGAAGAATCAGATAGTGACGATACGGAGGATAAAATTAGGTATGTTTTTGGTGTTAAGTACATACTCACATTGGTTTGCTTCCAAAAGATGTCATTAGAGATATTACTATGAGACTTTTTAGCTCAGTTAATAACCTGGAAAAATTCTGCTGTTTTCTACTCATCTTGCTTGTAGATCCTTACAAATATCTCACCCTTTTCCAGTTATTTTACAAGCTTTTTTGTGATTGCTTTAGTATCTATTAGTGATTTGTAAGTGTGATACATGAATTGTTTGCTTTGCTTTTTCCTTGTCTGAGTCCTTCAAGCTTACCTGCTTCATGTGAAAACAGAGGCAGGATCTTATTTGATTCACTGTTATGCTTTCATATTCTTTATTTACAATTAACTAACATAAAATAATGGGAAACTTCTGTATAAACAGCCTTTGATAAATTCTTTCAGTTTAAAATATATTCATTTGCTATCTTCTGTTTATTTGCCATTGTACCAAAAACAAATGACATGTAATGAATAATAGTATGACTTGTTTGGTGTTTGTTTTCAGAGTATCAAATATTAGATTATGTAAGATTCTATTGATTTAATAGTTGAGAATGTTAAACTTCATGGTTGTTCTAAACCAGCAAGTCAAATATTTAAGCATGATGGAGGTATTAATGGCAAGTTACTATGATTGAAGGGAAGATAAAACTTGATGTAGCCACGAACGTGGTAGCTCAGGGAGTTTGGAAATTGAAACTCTTAAACAAGAATAGCATTATGAAAAAATCTCAGGAAGAATATCCTCTTGGGTGAAAATGCTGTAGGGCGACATTCAGAGTGACCCTTCATGTGCTCATTTAAACATAGAACTGTATTGTAAAGAGGACTCACTTACCCAAAATTGTGTTTTCCCGGATAATATCAGAAACTTGAGGCATTTGCTATCTAGGTGGTGAACATATTAGCTTCATAGAATTTGTAGACTTTAGTCTAGATAGTGGACATACAATGGTACTTCAAAATGTTAGTGGAAAATGAATTAAAAATGTTTACTTTGGTGCAAAAAATTTTGAAATATATCCATATTTTTTTCTTTTTTAAAGATTTATTTATTTGAAAGAGTTACACAGAGAGAGGAGAGGCAGAGAGAGAGAGAGGTTTTCCATCCTCTGGTTCACTCCTTAGTTGGCTGCAACGGCCAGAGCTGCACTGATCCGAAGCCAGGAGCTGCTTCTGGGTCTCCCACATGGGTACAGGGGCCCAACCACTTGGGCCGTCTTTTGCTTTCCCCAGCCATAGCAGAGAGCTGGAAGTGGAGCAGCTGGGACTTGAACCATGCCCATATGGAATGCTGGCACTTCAGGTGGCAACTTTACCTACTATGCCATAGTGCTAGCCTCCATATTTTTTTCTGTAGTGCACATTTCTGTACACTTTTAAAATATCCCTCATGCCATGGACTTTTAAAATTTTTGGCACCAAAGTAAACTTTTTAATTCTATCTTCTGTAAATTCTTTGAAGTACCGTCTCATTAGCTTCACTACCACAAGAGGTATTACAGGTGAAAATAATTTAATTGAGTCCTAGAAAAATTTGTGGATGTTTGTGACAAAGGGTTAGTTTAGGTTACACAGGTTACACAGGTTACACAGGTTAGAGTTACACAGAGATAGGAGAGGCAGAGAAGAGAGAAAGAGGTCTTCCATCCGATGGTTAACTCCCCAATTGGCCACAATGGCTGGAGCTGCGCCGATCCGAAGCCAGGAGCCAGGAACTTCTTCTGGGTCTCCCACATGGGTGCAGGGACCCAAAGACTTGGGCCATCTTTCACTGCGTTCCCAGGCCATCGCAGAGAGTTGGATTGGAAGTGGAGCAGCTGGGTCTTGAACTGGCGCCCATATGGGATGCTAGTACTTCAGGCTAGGGCGTTAACCCACTGCCCCACAGCGCCAGCCCCATTTCTGTTGTTTTAAAATTGACCTCTGATAGTAAATATGCATACTGTGTGCCTCAGCAAGTTCACTGCATATGTCTGAGACCTAGATGAACTATCAGTATGGTCAAGTTTGAAAACACTGTTATATAAATGTCCTTCTATTAGGGTTGTTTATGGAAACTGTATTTTGGCATGCATGAGTTAATGTGTAACTTTCAATCATTAACTCCAAATTTTTCTTTGTAATTTGAGTCTCTGGAGAAATACAAGTAGGTTTTTTTTTTTTTTTTTTTTGACAGGCAGAGTGGACAGTGAGAGAGAGAGACAGAGAGAAAGGTTTTCCTTTTTGCCGTTGGTTCACCCTCCAATGGCCGCCGTGACCGGCGCGCTGCGCTAATCCAAAGGCAGGAGCCAGGTGCTTCCTCCTGGTCTCCCATGGGGTGCAGGGCCCAAGGACTTGGGCCATCCTCCACTGCACTCCCTGGCCACTGCAGAGAGCTGGCCTGGAAGAGGGCAACCAGGACAGAATCCAGCGCCCCGACCGGGACTAGAACCGGTGTGCCGGTGCCACAAGGCAGAGGATTAGCCTAGTGAGCCGCGGCGCCGGCTGCAAGTTGGTTCTTAAAGTATGTTCTGCAGCTGTATTTTGCTTATCTGTCTAACATATCTTTAAAAGACGGAACCAACCTTTGAAAGCCATTGGCAAGATGTCAGCACTCTTTCTGCATCTGTTTATATGGATTTTTTCTAACATTTTTTATGATAGTTTCTGAGTCATCCTTCATCTGCATGCCGCAGACATTTCGTTTTATTCTGTCATTTCTTACTGTCACAGTGACATTTCCCTGATATCACCTAGTTAGTGTAACTTGTTCTCTAATAGCTTCATGTGTTTTGTGCTCTAAGCCTGTAAATATTATGTAGGTAGAAATTTTGTCTCTGCAAGATGTTTATATTTTGCTTGTTTTTCCCATGAACAACTCTATCCTCTTATTTTCACCCTCAGTATTAATGTCATGGGCACAGAGATAGCCCTGAAATATTTGAATTGATGAACTAATTGATGAACAGGGTTTGCAGGATGAAAAAAATGAAAGATAATTATAAGAGGCTGATAGCTTGAATAATGCAAAAGATAACGAACATAACAGTGGTTGGAAAGATGCAAGGAATTAAGATGAAATAGTGTAATAGTGATGCACAAGTAGGTAAAGAGTACCTTGAGAATGCCAAAGCATTGTAACTCACAGACATGGGTTTATGTGGAGCATATTTGAACATTCTGTGAAAATTGAAATGATTTTAATTTCAGCATAACTATTAACTTTGCATTAGTGGGGAATGAAATTGGTCAACTTGTGTTAAGCTGAAGAAAAAGTCTTTCGTTGAAGAGACTGTCAATAAGAGATTTATTGCTAATGTAAGTGTTTTATTCCTTCAGTGTATTTAAGGCTTCCTGGAGGAATTTGTTTACTTATTTATTTTTTTGGTCTATGAATACAGATTATCTAGTCTTTTGCCCTCTTACAGATGAAGAAACAATAAAAGCTAGGGACAGATCTCTGTAATTTGCATAAATTAAACTCATTCCCTAGCTCTCCTACCCTAGTCAGGTCACAGAAACACTCTGGCATTAAGGGAGGTAGCTCAGGAAAACTATTGAAGACAAATTTAATGTTTGATTGAAGATGTGAATCCATGGACTAACCATAGTACAGATTTAACTAGACCAGGGTTTCCCACCCTCCATGTTGTTGATATCCTGACATATTCTGATAGTTACTTGTTGGGGATAGGAGTTACCGTTGGTTATTTAGCATTATCTCTGGCATCTACTAGTAGCAAATGCCCCCCTTACCCAGTTGGAACAATTCAAAATGTCATCAGACATTGCCAGATAGCCATTAGGGAACAAAATTGCCCATGGCTAAGCACCACTGGACTAGATTGCAGATGGCAGATACATACTACTGGTGCTTAATTTCCTCTTTCCCTCATCTAGGATGGGCTTTGTGTATATGCTTTTCCCAAGCCCAGGTAGTCCTCTCAACAGAGCTTTTATCAGTCATTTAGAACTGGTACGGAAGATAAAACCTATTCCCTATTCTTGGCCTAGAAGACATGATTTAGAGTAAGTTACAAGTACCAGTCCACATGTATAATATCTATTTATGTTCTGATTTCTGTTTTCTCCCATTTCCTTACTTTCTTAAAATTGCTTCAATGGCAATGAATCAAGATCTATGTAAGCTAAAACCAAAATTGTTTCAGAGAAGCAGATTGTATGTAGTAGAATTTGACAATAGTAATTGATGCTGGTACTGTTATTTATAATAACAGCACCAGGATAGTTTTTCCTGTTCCATTTTGGCTGCATCATCTTTCATCAACATTGGCTATATGGTAGGATTCCAGGGTGTCAGTTTTAGAGGGTCCTCCTGTTTCCTGGCTTTATTTGCTGCACTGTTTCTAGCACCTGCTCGGTAATTGCAGCAACAGCTCATACTAGAGCCTCTTGGTTATCCTCACTCTGCCTGTAAGTTTTTCTTTGGATATGAACTTAGTCTTTTCAGAGGTGAGTTCACTTTTAGGGAAGTAGATATGCCAATTAGAAAATAGCTATTCATTCCAAACTCACTAGTTAGTTTATATGAAAGTTTCCTCTGGGTGATTCTTCTTCCTTCGCTTTGCTGACACTTATAAATATTCAGCATGAGCAACACTTTTCTCTCCACATGGAAAGACATTTTGTCAGTGGGAAGCAGACAACAGAAAGCCAGACCCAGTAGAGAATGACTGAATCTGGGGTCAACAGTTCTTCCTCAGGGAGGTCTGACAGGGCTTTAAAAAGTTTGTATTTCTGTCCTACTTCTCAGCTCACTGCACAGCTTTGAGAGAGTAACCCCCCCTCCACCCTGTGTAGAAGGATCACAGATGTTATCTTTAGCACTGAAATTCCGAAGAGATGGTGATATGCAGGATTCAGCTGCATATCATTCTGTTGTTTAAATTTTTTATTTAGAAGGCATAGAGAGACAGATGAAGAGAGATCTCCCATTGGGTCAGTCATTCCCCAAACACCTGCACCAGCAGGGCCCCTGGCCAGGCTGAATCTGGGAGCATAGAACTTAATCTATGTCTCCTGTATGTGTGGCATGGACCCAAGCACTTAAGTTGTCACCTGCTGCCTGCCAGGATGAGTGTTAGCTGGAACCTGGAGTTGGGAGCTGAGCCAGGACTTGAATGCAGGCATTTCGATATGAGGTGCATATGTCCCAAGTGATGTCTTAACCATTGTGTCAAATACTTTTCTGAAGATTCAGATCCTTTAAGTTAGCATACAAAATGAGAATTCTTGCTTATTATATCCCAGTGACAATGAAAATTGTGTTATCTTTAGTTTCTTTTAAGGAGCTTGAGAAATGCTGCCATCGATCTTCATTTATCCTCAGAAATAGAGCTGAGAGATGGGAAGGTGGTTAACCTACCCATAGTACAGGAAAAGTCGAGATCAGTTGCCTGAGGCTCTAAGCTTTGGTGTGCTGTTATTGTTGACAGTAAGTGTAGAAGGGAGGGCTTTCTGTGATGTTCTTTGGTTTCTTTCCTCCCCTTCATGTGTCTTAAAATGAATCCCAGCTGTGTTTTACTCCAGCCTTCACATTCTGTTTCTCCTTTGGGGCTGTGGAATTAACACATGTGGCATAGATGATACTAGATATTTTATTGCTGATAAAATAGCGACATAAACTTTAAAATTTTTGAAAGTAAAAGAGAGAGACGGAGAATGTTCTCCATCAGCTGGTTCACTCCTCAAATGCCTGCATTAGGCAAAGAACTGAGTCTGAGAGCCGGGAGCTCAACCCAGTGCTCCCACGTGGTTGGGAGGAGCCAGCTACTTTGAGCCATCACTGCTGCCTCTCAGGGTCTTCAATGGCAGAAAACTGGAATCAGGAGCCAGAGTCAGGAATCGATCCCATGTACCCAGTAAGGTGTGTAAATGGCTCAAATGCTGGGCCAGACACCTGTCCTCTTCCCCTCAACCGGAAGTAGAGTAATTTGGTGTGAAACCTGTCTTTTTTTTTTTTCAGTGAACTTTGACATTATACAGTTCATTACTCTACAGGAAACTACAAAATCAACTGTTATTGTATCCAGTAAGTTTTGTGCTTTTCAGGGGAAAAAAGATCTCAAATATTGTAATTACCTTTGGGTTCATAAATGATTTTTCATTTCAAACAGCCCATATAATGTTGTTATGTTGTGTCACAATAAAGATGTTTTTGAAAGCTTCTGTGTGTGGTGCCAGGAGCTCTGGAACACAAGCCTCCTGTACTAACTAAATCGCATTGTATTTATCTAAGAATTAAAAATACCCACTTAATCTGTCTCTGGCTTATTGTCCTATTTCTTCTATCCATTCTTTCAACTAAGAGTGTTTCAGAGCTTTTCACATCCCAAGCATGGTGAGTACAGTTACAGAGGATGGTACAATGTTAAACAAAGCAAACACTCATGCTGCCTTCACAGAGCTCTTTGTTCAGTGGAGGTTACAGATGGCTGAGCGTGCAATTACAGAGTGAGGGATTGTTGCTGTGATTTGTGAGTAGAGAAGGCAGTAGGGAAGGCATGGTTAGAGAACCAACGTGGAGAGCACTTTACCTGGCCTGGTAGACCAGGAAGTGAACCGAGTGACATCTAAGCCAAAATGAAGTATATTAAATCTTACTGAGCTCAGGAAAGGGTAATTTATCCTTCTAAAGAGTATGTGGCCTTTGAGGTGAGACAGGAATTTTTTAACCATAATCCAATTAAAGTCATCTTTAAATAAAATTATTTCTTTTAGCTATGTCACATTCTGAGAGATTTGGCTTTGAGCATTAAATACAAAATTAATGTTTGTATATATGGTAGCAATCATCATATTTGGTTTTGCCATCTTCATGTGAATTGCTATTAATGTGAAAATTTGCAAATTATTGAAGGCAATGAAAAAAACCTGAATGTTCCAGATATTCATTATTCAGTCAAGTTTAGTATTTATAATATTAAACTTTTTCAAGTAAAAGAGAAAAAGGTAGTCATTAAACTCTTACTGTATTAAATTAATCTTCAAAGACTAGTCTTTAAGACTGATTTCTTTGTAAAGAATTGTATGGTGTGACACTTGGTAGATTATTCTAGGCAGCTTAATGCCGATTATATCTGTAATTTTTACTAAGTCTTTTCATAATTCAGACATTGTAACTTTGTTGATACTTGTCCAGAGCAGACTGTTCAATATCTAATATGATTACCTGTTATATCATCTCATATTAAGTGGGAAGACTACCTTAATCTCAGTGGTTTCCTACTATTGTTGAGTTCTGTGACATCTCTCTCTCTCTCTTTTTTTTTAATTTAGTTATTTGAGAGGTAGAGTTACAGTCAGTGAGAGGGAAAGACAGAGAGAAAGATCTTCATCCACTGATTCACTCCCCAGATGGCTGCGATGGCTGGAGCTGCGCTGAGCTGGAGCTTTTTCCAGGTCTCCCATGCGAGTGCAGGGGCCGAAGCTCCTGGGCCATTTTCTACTGCTTTCCCAGGCCATAGCAGAGAGCTGGATCGGAAGATGAGCGTCTAGGACTAGAACCAGAGCCCATATGGGGTGCTGGTGCCACAGGCGGAGGATTGACCTGCGCCACAGCACTGGCCCCTATGGCATCTCCTTAGAAGTTTTGCCCAGCAACAAATATTCCAAGACCTTACAGTCAGATTCACAGTATTTGTTAAGCTTTTTAATTTGGAAAGTAAGTGAATATGAGTCAAAAATGAATTTCTGGGAAAGGAAGATTCCCAGAAACTCTTATTTTTTTCCTTAACTGTTTTTGAGTGGGGCTGAGGGTGGTATATCATTTTACAAAAATTTTAGTGGACTTATCAGTGCTGAATATATAGTATGATTCTTTTTTAAAGAATGTTTTCTTACAGAGTCTAGATGGTTGGGTTGGAAAAGAACTGAACAATTTAAAAACAAGCAAACACTGTTTGATTACCGTTTCTACCCCTTGAGGCTGCTTGTTGATAAGTCTAGTTGTGAGTGGTAGATGTGAAGGGAAGTTGACTCAGCTTGATGATATATTGACTTTATCTTCCCTTTTTTGTGTACTCTTTTTTTAACTTCTGGAGATTTATCCCCCATTCCAATAAGCCTAGCAGCTTTCAAGAGAAAATCTCAATCATCTCTTTTTATCTACTAAAGATTTAAAAATAAGAAAAATATTTGAAGAAACTTCCAAAGTGGGTTGTTGAAGTGTAGGGGTGGGAAAAGGCAGTATTGCTTTTCTTGAAACTTTCAGGAAAATGTCAGTACACACTGAGGAAGGCGGTGTGCACTGTTTTCTTATGTGAAGATTGAGTTTGAGAGAGGGAAGATACAGTATGAGAAATTTGAGGTTTGGGTAAAGCCTTTTTTTTTTTTTTGGTAGGGGTGGTACTCTCTTGATTGTCCTTACCATCTGCTTTTGCTCTGGGCGTTCTATCCTGTCATTTACTCACCCATTGTAGAACTGTCACTCACTGACAGGTGTGAGTTTACCGTGTTTCAGAAATACTAGGATCTACGAATCTGAGTGAATGGCTTGGGATGTCATGAAACCAAGGCGAACCGCCCTTGCCAGTAGGGTCTCTGGGCTCTGCCCTGATATGGCAGCTCTTGTTCCTGAAAAGGCCATTGAGGATGACTTTTAGGACCATCCTGTTTTTCATTTCACATTGCTCCATGTATACTGCATGCATGTCAAGTATGCATAACTTTCCATCTCTTAGTTACACGATAATTTCCTTATCTATGCCCTCTTGTAGAATTTTAAGTTGTACCCATGCTTAGATTTTTGGTTCTTATTGTTTGGTTTTATTTTGTTTTTGCTACTGTAAGTTATTCTTCAATGGCCAGCTTTGTTGAAGATAGGATTTTCTATCTTGAAGTCATTTGAAGGACTAATGAAGCCTAGGATGAAACTGTGAAACTCAATTTTGCAGATAGTAGGAACACTGGGGACATGCTTGGGTAAGTGATGATCTTGAAAACTGAAAACTAATCAGTGAAAGTAGTTTGAGAGAGAAGGTGATGTGCTTCCGGGGAGCACAAAATGTTCTACATGCAGATTAGTAGTGAGAAAAATGCCTAGCATAAACTCCCCTCATGTGGTGGTTAAAATTTTTTTAATCTGGGAGAAGAGAAATAATTATGTTACCTAAATGGCTACAGAGCAAGGATTCTTAACCTGGACTCTGTGTATGAGCTCTAGTGGAATCTTGGACATTTTGAAATTGCAGACAAAATAATGGTGCGGGTGTGCATACAGCATAGACACACTTGTGCATTTATCTGGGAAAGGGGGTTATGAGTATTTATCAAATTCCCAAGTGATTTTATGAACCAAAAAATTAAAGATATTGGGGCCAACCTTGTCACCATTCTCAAGTGACAAATACACTTCTGTAGAAGAAAATGTTTATAAGTGGTATTAGTGTGATATGCAGTCTACTGCCTTCAGTTTTCTCTTCAACACCCCAGCCTTTTTTGATTATTGGAATTTTAAGAGGACATTTTTACCTCTCTTGAACAGTTAAGTTTATAATGATTTCAGAACCAATGATTCTTAGACCGAATTGTTTCATAAATGTTTTTAGAACTGAGCAGCTAGGAAAGAGACATGAAAGATAAATACATCCTCACTCCCAGTTCTGTATGCGGTAGCCTTCACTGTGTGAAGGAAGCTGAGCGGATTTTATGGAATATACTGCAGTAATTAATCTTCATTGGAACTGTTGCCATAGCCTTGTAAATTAAAATTTATAAGGAGAAAAAAATCTGTGGCACAACATATTTGAATACCAAATGTCAACACTTGAGGATAGGTGTAAACATTGCTGAGAATTTTCAAATTATTACCAGCTCATTTATTACTAGCTTTCAATTATTTAGGAAAGAGTCCAGCCTATATTTCTTGATAAGAATGTAAGAAAGGAGAGTTTTATGAAAAAAGGTCTCAGATTGGGCATGCAGGTGCTGAATGTTCACTCTCAATTTCCACAGCCAATTTAGCAGCATGTCGTAAAAAGGCACCCAAGGGTTTCTCTGTAAGGGAGCATTCACTATTCTTTGCCTCCAGAACCTACCCTCAGCTTGCTTGCAGTTAGGTCAGCCTGCAGTTTCCACCTAATATTTCTTTCCTGTGCGTTCCAGAAAAGAGGCAAGAAAAAGCAAGAAGTTGCAAAGCTTCTCAGACACTGCTACAAAAGGAGGGTGCTTTTTTGAAGCAGCCTCTTGTCCTGGCTTTTGTTAGATTTCTGATTCGGTTTGGGCAACGACACTGATCCTTTGGTGATGTAACAGATAGAAATTCATGTACTCTTAAAAGTACGTGAGTAAGCTCAGCCACTACACAAGTTAGGAGCTCTAACCAGAGACATCTTGATACTTCTGGTTGCACAGTCCCTTTTCCTGAGTCAGATTTACAGAATCTCCCATGATTTCAGTTGCCATTTTATAACTTATTATTGGAACTACTTGCCCTAGCAACCTTTTAAGTTTAGTGCTCCCTCCACTATGTTTTATTTCTGTAAAGCATTGCATACAGAGGGAAAGAAGTTGACAGAGTTTCCCAGAAGAACTTTCTCTTGATGATGCCTTATCTTCAGTTGGATCAGACAGTACTGGGAATATTCTTATAGCTGGGTATAGTGGTCTAAATGCCACCTAAGGAATATGTTTTCCAGGTCACAGAGGCCATTCTGGCATGGTTTTATTAGATTGAATTCACATATTATTTAAAGTCTGCTATTTTAACAATGGGCATTCTTCCTGCTCATGACAGGTACCAACGATTATTTTCTTCTTGTTTTAATATATCATTTATCCCACTCCTTCCTACACCTTTAAGTCTGTTGGAAGGGTTTCTGAAAGCTAGAGAGGGAATAAAAAATCAAATGTTGTAAGACTTAGGAGTTCCTGTGTGCGGAAAAGTATGTCAATGAGTTAGTCTCTTTCCTTTTGCCTTTCTCCATCAATTCTTAAGAATTTAAACCATATCTGATTCTGCCAGGATGAGCTCAGAAGCATCTGTTTTATAAAAATAGTTATTCTAGCAGGTATAAGATATGAATTAGATGAGGTTCTAGGAATGAAGAAACTGAATGCCTTGCCCACATGCATCTTTGCATACAGTTTTGGAATTTTGATCTTTGTACTGCATTTTTATAAAGTTGGAAGCAGTAGGAGAGGTAGGGGTTTGTGAAATGATGTCTCTTTTGTAACAAAAATGATCTACTTGGTGTTAGGGGGAATCAGACAGACCTGAGTTTGGATATTACTTTCTTTTAATGAGTCATGGGCCTTGGGTGAGTTAACTTAATCTCTGTAATTCTTCGTTTTGTGTAACAATTGAATGCTTGTAACTCTTTCCTTATGAGGTTACTGTGAAGACCTAATGAAGATGAAAAGAAAACAAAATATGGCACAAAATGGAGCTATTGATGTATAGTAATCATTTAACTACTAAAAGTGTAATGGAGGTAGAAGTTTTTAAATGAGTATATTGATAAGAGAAAAATTTAATCTCTTTTGAGATACTTATTTCTCATAATTTTGCTCATCAAAATCATTTCATTAAACCCTAGGTACACATTGTGCCAGGTACTATATTCAAAACACTCTGCAAAAAAGTTACCACTGCATGGGTTGAAAAGAATGATGTAGTAAGGGGGGAAAAAGTCACGCAACATCTGGGTTTTCCTTCCATATGCTGAAGAGAATACTACCGAATTGGAGTGTGGGAAATGCCCATACCTGACTGCTGCCCTTCTTCAACATTTTGCTTATTTAGGCATTCAATGAACTGAAAGCCTGCTCTGTGCCCACCAGAGAGCAGTCAAAAGAGACTGGATCTCAGCCTTCATGGAGCTGACACTCCCAGGAGGGAGACACAGCACAAAGACATAAACAAGAAGTAGAAAAGAGGTGGTGATAAAGGCCTCCAAAGCTGTAACTTTGGTCAGGAAGGAGTTGGGAGTTTGCTTTACTGGAGGTGGTTAGGGAAACCCTCTCTAAGGAGAGATCTACAGATTATTGAAAGCCTTCTCCTTAAGTAAGGAAAGAATAATTCATCCTATAATTCATCCTATTCTAATCATGAGGTTTTAGAACACTTATTAAAATTTAAATATTCATTGTAAGTAGCTTGATCCTGACTATGCAATCACACATATTCCTGCCAGTAATGGAGACTCCCTGCCTCTTTTCATTCCGTCATCCTTCCACCGTATGTCCTGTCTGATACTGGCTTCATGGAAGGTGATGTATGTGAGAAACATCTGCTATTCTAGTTCATAAAGTCGTAAAGTAACAACTCATTAGAAAGGCGGATGTCCTGATGAAGTTCACAGGAACAGGAAAGTGAAGTTGATGGTCTTAGTGCTCCAAAGGAAGGCTGGAAAGGTGCTTCAGGTTATCTGTAAAAGTAGCATGTAATTTTGGAAATAAGAAAATTCTAATGTGTTTCTGTGCTTAAATAATTTCACTATGTATCAGTTGGTGTATTAACCCTTTTGAGTTATGCAGTTTTTGAATGTACTTTTTTTTCTTTTTGGAAGTTTACTTTAATCTTCACAGTAAAAACTGAATGAGATATAGAGTTTCTAGGCCGGCGCCACGGCTCACTAGGCTAATCCTCCACCTTGCGGCACTGGCACACCAGGTTCTAGTCCCGGTCGGGGCGCCGGATTCTGTCCCGGTTGCCCCTCTTCCAGACCAGCTCTCTGCTGTGGCCAGGGAGTGCAGTGGAGGATGGCCCAAGTGCTTGGGCCCTGCACCCCATGGGAGACCAGGATAAGTACCTGGCTCCTGCCATCGGATCAGCGCGGTGTGCCAGCCACAGCGCGCCGGCCGTGGCGGCCATTGGAGGGTGAACCAACGGCAAAGGAAGAGCTTTCTTTCTGTTTCTCTGTCTCACTGTCTACTCTGCCTGTCAAAAAAAAAAAAAAAAAAAAAAAAGAGAGAGAGAGAGAGATAGAGTTTCTGTGTCTCTCCTCACCACCCTGGCTGTTTTCTCTGTTATTAATAACTTATATTGGAAAGTGGTATATTTGTTAAAATTGATGATAATAAATATACAGTTTACATTACAGTTTGCTCTTTGTGATATATATCCTGAGGGTTTTGACAAATACACAGTGACATGCGTATACACTGTCAAGTAACATACAGAATAGTTTCACTGCCCTGAAAATTTTATACTCCACCTATTCATCCCTCTCTCTGAACCCCTGGCATTTGCTGGTCTGCTTACTGCACCTATAGTTTTGGCTTTCTAAAATAACATATAGTTGGAATCATACAATTATTAAAAGTATCTTTTTTAGACTGGCTTCTTTCCTTGAGCAGTATGCTCTCAAGGATCCTCCTTATCTTTTGTGGCTTGATAGCTCTTTTTTTTTTTTAATTACCAAATAATACTCTACTGCATGGATGTGTCACAGTTTGTCCATTCATCTATTGAATGACATCTTGGTGGCTTCTAAGTTTTGGCAATTATGAATGAGGATGATATAAATATTCTTGTGCAGGTTTTTGTGTGATAATAAATTTTCAGCCCCTTTGAATAACCACCCAGGGATGTGATTGCTGGGTTGTATCATCAGAGTATGTTTGATTTTTAAAAAAAAATTCCCAGATTGTCTTCCCAAGTATCTGTATCATTTTGCATGCCTGCAGGCAATAAATGAGAGACGTGTTGTTGCTCCATAACTTCACTAGCATGTTGTGTTGTCAGTGCATTGGATTTTAGCTATTTTTTAAAAAGATTTATTTTATTTATTTATTTAAAAGACAGTTACAGAGAGAGGTAGAGACAGAGAGAGAGGTCTTCCACCCGCTGGTTCACTCCCCAGATGGCTGCAACAGCCGGAGCTGTGCTGATCCGAAGCCAGGAGGCAAGTGTTTCCTCCTGGCCCCTTATGCAGGGGCCCAAGCACCTGGGCCATCTTCCACTGCTTTCCAGGCCATAGCAGAGAGCTGGATCGGAAGTGGAGCAGCTGGGACTAGAATCAGAGCCCATATGGGATGTTGGCACTTCAGGCCAGGGCTTCAACCTGCTGCGCCACAGCGCCGGCCCTGGGTTTTAGCTATTTGTGTGTATATTTTATGCATGTCACTATGTATTTTGTGCTTGGATTTTAGCTATCTTATGGATATTTTGTAGCTTAAAGAAAATTGTTTTTAACTTTTAAAATACAATAGACCATAAGAGTATGATTTGTTTTTTCGGAATTTGGTTAATTTCTTTTCCGCTGAACATGAACTTCTAGCATATCCTAGCCCTTCCTCATGAACAGAGCTCCCTTTTGAGGAGCTGTCTTCCCACCCTTTCAAAGTGAAAGCTTCTTATCTGAAGTAGGGCTAATTATAATACGCTTAATTAAATAAAAGCATCAAAGCCTCTTCTTTCTTTCTGAGAACCTTGACCCACCGGAGACCCAGGACCTCTCTCTCCTCCTATAATTTTTGTCCTAGATTTATCCTACCAGAGTCTTGTCCTGCCAATATCCCTTCCTGACTGTCTCAGCTTCCTAGACGTTCTCTTCTTTTGTGTTTCCAAATGACAGTTTTTGGTGATCAGCAACAAAAAATTGGGTTTTGATGGTTAGGATTTATAATTCTGTTCTTGGATTATGTTTACTCAGTAGCCTTAGCCTCATTTGTTATTTATAAAACTTGTTTAAATGAAATAGTATGTAGTACCTTAACAACAGACTTAAAAGTTTTTGGAACACAACACATCTTAAATTAAAGCCTTATACCTTATAATTTTTTGGAAAAAAAAAATTCCAGTATAATACAATTTTAACAGAGACTGGATATCTTTCCCATTATGGGGAACTGGAGCAGTGATAATTAATATTTGTAAAGCATTTACTATGCATATATCACTTACTTCATCTTTTCATATGGTAGATATTAATTGCATTCTACAGATTGGAAGACTGACACTGCATGAAGTTCAGCGGCTTTTCCAGTTTGGGGTGGTTGCTAGGGTTTATTCAATAAAGGTCCAACTCCAAAAGCAGTTATCTAAATGAGAATTTTTATGTAGGCATTTAATAACAGTAATTGAATTGCTAATTTTTAAAACAACAGTTTCATCATTAATCAAGGAGAGGAAAAAAAGGGATACATTCTTCGCATGTTGAGGTGGAGCCCTATGAATGAATCTTGGTGGCTTTCTGAAAGAACATACATAGAGACACCCACTCTCTGTGCCACCTTTGAGCAGCCAGACAAGACACCATCACCGGAGCCTGAACCACTGGGGCTCAAGTACCTATGAAACCGTGATCCAAAATAAACCTATTTCCTTTATAAAGTTAGGCTGCCTTGACTATTTTGTCATTATGACAAAAAAGCTGACTAATGTAAAAGGTGGGAGATTTTCACTAAACTGACTCAATGGGATTCTTGCTAAAACTGGACTAAGTGGGCAGACCACTGGACTAAAGATAGAGCCCATTTGGATAGAGGAATCACAAGATTCTGACTCAAATTTGGTCAAAAAGAGAGTGTCTTTGTCAATACTTCATTCAAGATTTAAAATAATAATAATAAAGAGAAAACTCTGGAAAAAAGATTAAGATTTTAATGTCATTTTAAAAAGGATAATATATTTTATTGCAAAGAGAATAAAAATTACTCATTTTTTAAAAATTGAAATGTCAAATTATGTTCATCTTATAATGTTAAGGATTGCATTATTCCTCATTCTGAGTCTGAGGTTACAGGGTACTTTTTTTTATAGGATTGCATTTCTTTTGCCCTTGATGTTTTATTTTCACCCTTTGATCTCTTAGGTTTCTTTGGAATTAATGATACACTATTGGGAAAAGTAGTGCAGCACAGATTTAATAATCCACTTGCATAATGACTTAAAATGAATCACCTATGTCACAGAAAAAATATATGAATGCAGTTTTAGATATGACATACGATGGGCCAGTTAGATAATTAACAGTATAGAAGCTCAACTCAGTGGTTTATTAATTTACTCAAGAAATATAAACTGAGCTGCTGAATACCAAAGCAGTGTGACTGCATATAAGAAGGCAAAGTTTTTGTCTTCAAAGAACTTAAATTTCTAATGGTGGAGGCAAGTAAGCCAATCGATCGATGACTATGGTGTAACATTTCAGATGGTTTAATGAAACACAGAACTAGAACCAGTAAGAGGATCAGGGAAGGCGTCTCAGGTCTCAGGTGAAGTAAGGTGATGGAATGAAAAAGTCTAAAATAAGACAGTTGCAGAGGCCTTAGTGAAAACATGATTGATTAAATTGCACATGGGAAGGAGAAAGTGGTTCAAGGATGACTTCCAGGTTGTTAGTGGGGCTAGTACTCTTCACTCAGAAGGTAGATGGAAGAGGAAGAACCGAATAGGGACAACATGTAGTAGTTAGGAGCATGTTTAATTTCAGGTACAAGTAGAAGGTAACTGGGAACTGGTAAGAATATGCTGATCTAGTGGTCAGGAGAGAAGTCTAGAGAGAATTTGAGGCATATTTTTAAGGCATATAATTTTGAAAACATACAAAGCCAAGTTTTAGAACATGAAGAATTCGTGGTTTTAGAAACAGCAGATAGGACCTGCACACATACACTCTTGACTGAGTGCTCTGGCTGTGCTCTCCTCTGTAACATTACTGGAAGTTAAATTATAAGAAAGCTTACTGAAATGTTGCTGTCCTATCCAAGTAGTGGTGATACTTGTGGGTTTGAAAAATCCCAACAGTTATGATTTCTACCACTCAAAAGAGTGGACCTTTATTAAATGACTTCTTTATTGAACGCCAGACCTCGAAACTAACAGCTTAGTAAGCACAAGGAAGGAGATCTACTACATAAAACTCCTGTATTGCCACACAGAATGCATGCCAGAGGAGAGGCATGGACACACATAGGGTGGCATGTTTAGGAAGGAGGTCATACTGGAACTGGACTTTGAAAGATAGGGAGACTTGGCTGGCGCCGTGGCTCAATAGGCTAATCCTCTGCCTTGCGGTTCTAGTCCCATTTGGGGCGCTGGATTCTGTCCCGGTTGACCTCTTCCAGGCCAGCTCTCTGCTGTGGCCCGGGAAGGCAGTGGAGGATGGCCCAAGTGCTTGGGCCCTGCACCCCATGGGAGACCAGGAGAAGCACCTGGCTCCTGGCTTCAGATCAGTGTGATGCGCCGGCTGCAGCATGCCGGCTGCGGTGGCCATTGGAGGGTGAACCAACGGCAAAAGGAAGACCTTTCTCTCTCTCTCTCTCTCTCTCACTCACTGTCCACTCTGCTTGTCAAAAATTAAAAAATAAAATAAAAGTAAATCAAATTGTTCATCTTCTTAAAAAAAAAGATAGGGAGACTTGACTTAATTGGAAAAAAGAATCCCAAATATTCACAAGATAAATTGAGAATGTAGGGCAGCATGTTCAGGGAATAAAAGGCTCAAAGAATGGGTTGTTTTACAAGGGTATAATGTCAGATAGGTCACAGAGGATGGCTTATACCAGATCATGTGATTCCTTAGACATTAAACTAAATAGTTTTCTTGGCAGTTGCTAAAATTTTTATGAAGAATGATGAGAGCCAAGTTGTGCTTTTCAAAGACAACTGCTGTTACTGGTTGGAAGAAGACATGTTTCACAGGGGACATTAAGACTTTGTAAATGATATTTCTTTTTTTATATATTCAACAGACTCTTTAATAAACATGTAATATGAGATAAAATCACACACAGAATTCAGTTTTTTTTAACTTTTTGTAAATGATATTTAATTAAGAACCTTCATTTAAGACCAGTTCTTAGTTTGTTGTTTTGTTTTGTTTTCCTGAGGGGAGAGTAGGCATGGAAATTATTATTGAAGAACTTCCTAAGAAGCCTGATATGTAAAACTGAAAAGTTCGGCCACCAGTAACTCCCATGTGGTCCGAGGAGCACTGTTTGCAAATCTGGAATAATGGCTCTGGCTTCCTTTTTTCAATTAAGGAATAGGTATAATTTTCATTCCATACAAACCTCTGAAGTGTCAAGCATTTAAAAGGCTCAGTTAATATAACTGTAGCCCAAAACAAAGAAATCATTCTACCTAGTTTGTGGCATATAATAGGAAGTTTGTTTTCAAATAAAATAATTCATGACCGTAATCAAATCCTGACCCAAGAAGACTCTCACCTTTCCTTATACATCTATTGACTCAGGAACTCGAAGTTTGAGATTGGGTCATCAACAAGAACAAAGATTTTGTAGCAGCGCACTTGCTCTGTATTATTCTGAGTTCTTGGGATTACAAAGAATAATTCACATATGCCAAGCTGCCCAAAATTTCAAATTTTATTTCTTTTTTTATTGCAAGGAATAATACAGCATGGTTGTAGAAACATCAGAATATACATAACAGCAAAAAGAAAATTTTAGAAGTCTTCCAAATCTTTTTCTGGACAGCCATTCCTACACAGACTTTTTGGGAAACAGAGATGTACTCTCATTTTGTATTGTTACAGCTTCAGTGTCCATAAATATTCCTGCAACAATATTTTTAATTGCTGTATAGTGTCTTCTTTCTAACTTTGTAATTCAATCCTTTATGGTTGTACTTTGGTGTTTCCAACTCTGTTAAATTAAAATAGCTTTGCTTTAAATATTCTTGTTATTAAATCTTTGAACATATCCCTAAGATTATTTCCTTGGAATAAATTCTCAAAAGACAAATTGCTGGACATGCACACTTTAAAGACTTTTGAAAGGTATGGGCAGATTGCCCTCCTGAACATTTATGTTAATTACTCTCCCTCTTTGGAATTAACATGCATACAGGTAAAAAAAATTCACTAGTATCGGGGAGTAGCAATGCTGAGTGCAAAATGAATGAATAAGTGATTCAAGCTGTATGAATTCAGAGCAAATAGCCTACTTTCAATAGGGGGATTATTGATTTTTTTTTTTTTTTAATTTATTCAGAGGCTGAGTTACTAGAGGGAGAGACAGAGAGAGAGAGGTCTTCCATCCACTGTTTCGTTCCCCAGATGATCCCAACAGCTGGGGCTAGGACAGGCTGAAACCAGGAATCAGGAACTTCCTGGTCTCCCATGTGGGTGCAGGGGCCCAAGCACTTGGGCCACCTTCCACTGCCTTCCCAATCCATTAGCAGGGAGCTAAAGTGGAAGTAGAGCAGCCAGGTCGTGAACTGAACTGGCACCCATATGGGGTGCAGGTGCTGCAGGTGGAGGCTTAACCTACTATGCCACATCGCTAGCCTCTGTTGACTACTTTTCATGAGAGATGAGGAATTAGAGCTAGGACTTAAAGGGCAAGGGAAGACCCAGCAGGAGAGAGATGCCACATTCACAGCAGATTATGGTGGGAGTACTGCAGAAATGTCTCAGATCTCAGGAGTAAGAGCAGTGCTTGAGTGAGAGAAAAGGAGGAAGGCTGACCCTTGTGTGCTAACTTGAGGTTTTCTTCCCCTGCCTTAGTTTCTCATGACTTTAACCCAGAGGTCACTAATATTCTGGGAGGCTGGGTAATTATAATAAACACCTTAAAAAATGTTGAAATCAGTAATTCAAACCTATTGAAAAAAAAAACTCAATTTCTAGGAGAATTATGGGGGTTTGGAGAATTCACAATCGACTCAAATTTGAAAATCATCAAAATAGAATTTTCCTGTCATCAGTTAACATTACATATTTCATGGTGAGATCTTTCTTTGTACTTAGTTGTGTGATCAGTTCTTGAAATGACACACCAACCATTGCTAATTAAATCTCTTTATGATTTGGATTTTTGAAAGATTAGTAGCTCTGAATTCTTTGTTTGTTTTTATAGCAGTGATGGGGCTTTTAATGCTCTAAGATGAGCCATGTTTTACTTTTTTTTAAAGATTTATTTATTTATTTGAAAGTCAGAGTTACACAGAGAGAGGAAAGGTAGAGAGAGAGAACAGAAGTCTTCCATCCTCTGGTTCACTCCCCAATTGGCTGCAATGGCTGGAGCTGCGCAGATCTGAAGCCAGGAGCCGGGAGCCAGGAGCTTCTTCGAAGGGTCTCCCACGTGGGTGCAGGGGCCAAGGACTTGGGCCATCTTCTACTGCTTTCCCAGGCCATAGCAGAGAGCTGGATCTGAAGTGGAGCAGCCGGTTCTCGAACAGGCGCCCATATGGGATGCCGGTGCTTCAGGCCACAGTGCCGGCCCCCATGCTTTTACTTTTTAAGGTATGCTTTTTGAATGAATATGTTGTACTCTGAATGCTGAGCAGGAATGTGGTCCTTTTGAGGCTTTGTTTAACACATTTGAAGAATGTGGAAACAGTTCAGCCCCTTAAGTCCCACAAAAGTACTACCTTTAGCTCACCAGGCACCGTCTTCAGAATGTTTCCCCATCTTTTCAGTCAACTGCACCAATGTCATGCTGCCGTGCGTACCTACTAGAACTCTTGAATGAAAGGTGCAAGAACCTATCCCTGAAGTTGTAGCAAATAATTAAAGAACCAAGAGACTAGAATTAACCATCATATACATTAGGCTATTAGTCAGTCATAAAGAAGTCCTTATCTTTGCTTGGATCCAGGAAACTACTGTTGAGTATTAACTAGATGGGGGTCAGAACCCCTCTCCCTAATTCATTAGGGGATGAGTATAATGGAGGCCTCTAGTGCCACAGCATTTGGAACAGGCCTTTTCTGAAGAGAGCAGAATGCAGCCATATTTTGCTTTCTGCTTACTGCTTTCTAGATTAATTACATCATCCTCTTTTTTCGTATATCACTCATAGAGGACCTATACTATTATTTAATAGTTAATTGGCTGCACAGATTACCACTTAATTGTCATAGAATATATGCCTTGAATGAATGCCTTTCTAGAATTTGAACTGATTAATAAAGCAGCAAAGCTGCTAATTCTGAAATATTTGGGTTCCATTAATTTTCCATCTTCCTTTTATCTGAACCACCTATTTCCTGTAGAGCACATTAACAAAAGAAGCATTAGTAAAGTCCACTAATTAGGCTGGTTCTGATGAGCTGCTCTGAGATGCCCTTGATTCACAGGCAGGCAAAAACCCCGTATCACCTTGTACCAATTAAATCATAGCACTGCAGCCCCATGGAATTGGCACAGGACTGGCCATACTCATAAGCAGATTAGGACTTGATGCATGTGTCTTTTAAAGCCTCTTTTCATTAAGAGTTACTTAAATTCTTTGCTGACCGAATTTCCTTCATAGGCAACTGTTTCTTGTTCATCTCTCCAGGAGCCCTTTTAAATTCAGTTATTTGTGGCTTAAAATAACCTCATGATACTGTCTAGCTTGTTTTTCCAGCAATAGTGAAAGAGAATGGCTGAGTCAGAGCTATGGGTGCTTCTGGGAGGTAAACTGGGGAATTATTTACAGTTTTGCTTCAAGCTGGTCCCAACTGGCTCTGCTGATTGGGCACATCCACTCCTATATCTAGGCTACCTTCTGAAACAGAATAGAATTCTTTGTAACTTGAGCAGTTCTCTTTTGCAATACACTATTTGTCTGGGATAAATGTAGTATTTCTTTGACGTTTTGTTACTGTTGCTGATTACTATATGAAGGTACTTCAAAAAAGGTCATGGAAAAGTGGAATTTAGGGGGCTGGTGCTGTGGCATAGCAGGTAAAGCTGCCACCTACAGTGCCAGCATCCCATGTGGGCACCTGTTCCAGTCCCAGCTGCTCTACTTTTGATCCAGGTCTCTGTTATGGTCTGAGAAAGCAGCATAAGATGGCCCAACTCCCTGGGCCCCGGCACCCACGTGGGAGACCTGGAAGAAGCTCCAGGCTCCTGGAAGAAACTGGGATTGGCCTAGCTCCGGCAGTTGCAGCCATTTGGGGAGTGAATCAGTGGATGGAAGACTTTCTCTTTCTCTCTCTCTCTTTCAAAAATATAAATAAATCTTTAAAAAATGGAATTTAAAAGTTTTTTTGGGAGCCAGTGTTGTGGCATAACATGCAAATCCACCACCTGTGACACTGGCATCCCATATGGGCACTGGTTCATGTCCTGGCTGCTCTACTTCTGATCCACCTCCCTGCTAATGACCTGAGAAAAGCAGTGGAGGATGGGCCAAAATGCTTGGGGCTCTGCCCTCAAGGAAGCTCCTGGCTTTTGGCTTTGGCCTGGCCCAGCCCTGCCCTTTGCTGTCAACTGGGCAATGATCCAACAGGTGGAGGACTTCTCTCTGTCTCTCCTACTGTCTCTCTGTAATTCTGACTCTCCATAAATAAGTAAATCCTAAGAAAGTTTCTTTTGGCATAAAAATACTTCAAAATCCATTCATGGGTTTTTGATAGTATGTATTTTCTATGGTTATGTTGAAGGCTCCTCTATATATGGATCTAAAAAATGTTTTTCTCTAAAATAAACTTTTTAATTCCCTGTCCCACAAATTTTTTGAAGTACCATCATACAGTCAATGGGAGAATTTGTTTAAAAGGGAGTGGTTTATAGGAAGAAAGTAAACCAGCATGTTGCTTACTACTGTGTTCTCTCATTTATAAATTTTATTTAATTCTCACAGTAATTCTAATTATATAATACCCATCTTTATTTAAAATAAAAGAAAGAAAAATGGAGACTTAGAAATATTAATTGATGGGTTAAGTTCTGACTACTGATGCCAAATCAATATTGTTTTCACAGTTGATTCTTTAAGTTGTAATCACCCAAATGTTGAGTGAAGTGAGTCAACTCTAATTGCTTTTGATAGACTACTTTTGGGACTGGATTTAGAGTTGTTCAGATCTGGGTTTGAGTCCCATGTGGGTAATCTGGATCCAATCATTTAAAATCTGTTAACCTCAGAATAAGGCTAATGCTCTCCATACTCAAGATTTTTCATGAAGATAAATGATGTCATCCATGTTAAAGCATATGTCTTAGTGCCGCACTCAGTGCATGGTCGCTACTGCCATTGTTATTTGAGTTTCTGTTGTTTTGTTTTTGTTTTTGTTTTTGTTTTTTTTTTTTTAACAGGCAGAGTGGACAGTGAGAGAGAGAGACAGAGAGAAAGGTCTTCCTTTGCCGTTGGTTCACCCTCCAATGGCCACCGCTGCCGGTGCACCGCGCTGATCCGATGGCAGGAGCCAGGAGCCAGGTGCTTTTCCTGGTCTCCCATGGGGTGCAGGGCCCAAGCACCTGGGCCAGCCTCCACTGCACTCCCTGGCCACAGCAGAGAGCTGGCCTGGAAGAGGGGCAACCGGGACAGAATCCGGCGCCCTGACCGGGACTAGAACCCGGTGTGCCGGCGCCACAAGGCGGAGGATTAGCCTAGTGAGCCGCGGCGCCGGCCGAGTTTCTGTTTTTAACATTATATCTTATTATTGAGTCATATTTGAACATGAGGGTTATCAAAATGCTTTGAGAATGTTGTTTTTCTTTTATTTTTAGTGCATTGAGTGTTTTCTACTTTCAGAAATTGGCTTTGTTTTTGTGGTCTGTGTCTTAGGCATGTGTAGAATACATGTGTAACAATGTTTGTTTTAAGATTTGTGTGTGTGTCCATCTGAGATATAGATATTTAAATGGGGAAAATTAGTTGTCTCCAATCATTTGTAATGTAGCATTTCAGGTTTTATTTTACTCATGATGTATCACAACCTAATGCAACAGATACTAGAATCAGTATCTGTTAACCCACAGACTACTACCTGATGGATTACTTAACTTTAAATGGAATGGTTACATGTGACAGGAGAAGCATAGATTAGGATCATACATACCTAAGGGGCATCTCAGTGGCTTCAAAGTGTAGATAACGTATCCATAGCTTCCTAGAATTCTTGCAAGGATTGGAAAACATGATGCATACAAAGTATTTTGCATGTTCCTGCTGTACAACAGGCCCTCTCTCCACATCCACTGATGAGAAAGAACTTATGATAGATGATGTGGATTTTTTCCCATCTTGAATAATAATATCACTTTACCAACTATCTGTTTCTGGTAACTTTGTCCTATTTTAAATGTTTGACTTCATACTAATAAGTTTATTATGTGTAAAAGTAAATCATTGGATTTGTTCCCACCAGTGATACCAAGAAGAAGCAGGGAATGAAGAAAAGGAGCAGCAAAGTGGAAGACGAGGGACCAACAAGTCGCAATAGAAAAAAGGCCAAGTGGGAAACCCTGGAACCTTTGGATACGGGCCTGTCTTTAGCAGAGGATGAAGAACTGGTGTTACATCTGCTCAAAAGTCAAAACTAACTACTTCCCGCCTTGTCTTCTCCTTGAGATCTCTGGTCATGATTCTGTGGCCAAGAGAAACAGTTGACTTTTAGGCAAATAGATATGGCATGTTTCATTCCTAAAGGACACTTCGTCCAGGAAGAAGCAGTCGGATCTGAGTCTCTTTCACAGGCCATGCTTCGTGCTGCCACGGATCCCATTGTCCAGCATGTGCTCTGTTGGTTCTGTCCTGGGCTTCTACCTCTTGTCATGGGAAATGCTGCCTTTGCTTTGCTGGCGATTTCTGAAGTCCTTGTTTTATTGTTAGAAATTCCTTTCTTACCTACTATACATAAGTTTCTATGTTATTTTTAAGCAAAACTGTTAGTAATTTTGTTGTATTTAATATTTCCAAAGAGACAGTATGATGGACCAGTCCTGAGAAAAAATGTGTATTTTTGAATTGAGACCATCAATAATAAACATATTTCCTATCAAAGAATGCATTAGTGTTTTTGTTGTGTCTGGTAATACAAGAACACCTCAAGGGAATGTTCCCGAGATAAACCGTTTTTTCATAAGCTTTAAGTTACCCTTTTCAAAGATAATAATTAACATAGTTGCAGACATGCTAGCGATCACTCATAAAATCTATAGAAGTCCTGATTCTGAGGATGTTGTAACTAAACCTGATCTCGTATTGAGCACATAGGAGCCTATCCGTATTGTGCAAGCGTTCTGTATATCAGGTAGCGTGGATCCACCCAGACTCAGCTCCTAATGATGAGTGAAAAAACAAAAATCAAGCCTTGGGGGCTGGCCTTTTGGTGCAGCAGGTGAAGCTGCCCACTTGCCGTGCCAACATCCCACATCAGAGTGCCTGTTAAAGTCCTAACAGCACTACTTCCTATCCAGCTCCCTGGTAATGCACCTGGGGAAACAGGGAATGGTGACCCAGGTATGTAGGTCTCTGCCGCTTACATGAGAGACCTTGATTGAGTTCCTGGCTCTTGTCTTCAACCTGTCCCAACCCTGCCTATTACTGCCATTTGGGGAGTGAATCTGTGTTCTCTCTTTGTGTCTTCCTCTTGCTCACTCTGACTTTCAAATAAGTAAATCTGTAAACAACAACAAGGCCTCTTTTTTTTGTTACAGTTAACTGTCAGATTCTTTATTAAAAGAAGAGAATATGAGGGAGAAATCGGAACTTTGGCAAGATATTATCATGGATATGTCCTCACCCTCTCACTATTCTGATCTTTTCCTGTATCTCTTTGCACAATATAGGGGAAAAACAGGGAAGCCAGTCATGACTCCAAGGGAGCTAACATTATACCTGGGTGTCAGCTCCTTACAGCTTGGGCTAAGTCCATGTTTGTGTCTAAGAAGTTTCTCTGTATGTATACACTACCCTGATGAGAAACACCAGCATCATTCTGCCATCAGAAGGGGAGACAGCTCTTCCACTTCTCCCGCTTTCTACTCTTGACTCTGCTAGTTCACCTGGTGCCTCTTCTGTGATGACTCTCACCCATTGTTGTTCTCCCAGCCTCTGCCTGGAGCCAGAGTGTCCTCATCAAGACTTTGGCCAGACCAGAGCAGGGTTTCCTGGTTTCCTAACTGGTTTCTCTGCTTCTGGTCCCAATCCTGTGGTCAGAGTGCTCTTCTCAGCTTGTAGGTCTGAGCTTATTTCTCCCCAGCTGTTCCCCCATCACTGCTCATTATGCCGTTTGTTACACATTGGCTGCTAAACCTGTTGTCCCTGATACATGGCGAGTTTCTGGAAAGGAAAAAGGAATGTGTTTCATCCATCCTCCATATCCCCAGAGCCAAATACAGTACCTGATCTATAATTGGCTTAGTGAATTAATGGATGGACATGAATAAACCAAGACAACTCTTAAAGATCTGTTGTAGCCCATTGCTCTGTCACCTCTGGGAGGAAGGATACAGAGTGATGGAAATGAGGACTAGATGAAGTGGCCATAATGAGGAGGAAAGGGAAAGTAGGTGAATAAGGGATTACTAGGAAGATTTTAAAATTAGAATTTCTGATGTGGGGTCTCTTTGCCTTGAATATTTTCAAAAGAAATAAAGTTGCAAGAGAATTTAAGAAGTTTTCCCATTGAATTTATTCTGTGAGTTTTAGATTATATTTTCTGACCCAATCAAAGAATTAAGACAATGTTATTTCTCTCTACGTGTAATCAATTGAATAAATACACTGCAAGACTTTTCATTCATAAATTCATTTGAGTTGTGAGTATTCTATCCCTGGAATTGAGTGGATTCTGTCTAATAAAGGCATTGTAGGGGCTTTCAGTTGGCTGAGGTTTGAAAACTAATTACAACATCAGAATAGTGTTAATAGAAAAGTAACAAATATCTGTTTGGGTGAATTAAGGCCTACTTAATTCTGGCTACCTGGTATGATTTTGCTGTGTATGTTCAGTGGTAATAGACTCTGACATCATGGGTGGGCTCATGATCCAAATCTGGCCAGCCATGGTTGCCTGTTTCTGTGAGATTCAGCAGATGGGAGAGAAATTCCTTACCCTCAAGGAGTCACTAAAGAGGACAGATCTGAAGTCTTTGGCAGTCATTTTCTGTGGCCAGTGGGAGTCAGCTCAGAAAGATTGAGTAAGATCAACACATCTAGCTCAGTAGAGTGAAGGGGTGGAGAAGGAGGCTGAGAGCCTTGTTTGGACCCTTGGGCTTCAATTTAATCTTGGACTTTCCAGTTATGTCATGGGTCAATAAGTTCCTTTTTTTGATTAAACAAGTTTGAGTTGTATTCTGTCCCCAGAACTGGATGGATCCATACTAATATATACATTGTAGGAGATTGTAGTTTGCTGATTTTTTTTAAGATTTATTTTATCTATTTGAAAGAGTTACTGAGAGAGGTCAAGACAGAGAGAGACAGGTCTTCCATCCTCTGGTTCACTCCTCAGATCGTCGCAATGGCCGGAGCTGCACTGATCCGAAGCCAGGAGCCAGGTGCTTTTTCCCGTTCTCCCACGTGGGTGCAAGTCCCAAGGACTTGGGCCATCTTCTACTGCTTTCCCAGGCCACAGCAGAGAATTGGATCAGAAGAGGAGCAGCCAGGACTAGAACTGGTGCCCATTTGGGATGCTGGCGCTTTAGGCCAGGGCGTTAACCCACTGTGCCACAGCGCCGGCTGGTAGTATGCTGATTTTGAAAACTAGTTAAAACATCAGAATAGCACTGATACAAACCTCAGGTAACAATACATGGTAGATTATATTTTTTATCTTTATGATTTTTTAAAATTTTATTTATTTTAGAGACAGAGTTACAGAGACAGACAGAAAGGTCTTCCATCCGTTGGTTCACTCGCCAAACGGCTGCAACAGGTGGAGCTGACCCTATCTGAAGCCAGGAGCCGGGAGTTTCTTGTGGGTCTCCTACGTGGTGCAGGACCATCCAAATGCTTGGACCATCTTCTAGTGCTTTCCCAGGATGCAAGCAGAGAGCTGGATTGGAAGAGTAGCAGCTGGGACATGAACCCTGTGCCAGCACTGCAGGCAGAGGCTTAGCCTACTACACCACTGTACTGGCCCCAAGTAGGTTGTATTTTGTTTAGCAAATATTCACTCTGCCCCCTCCTTCCTTCTGTTTTGAAAGCGTATCCTTAATACCCCACTGATGTTGAGCTCCGCCATGTGACTTTAGCCTACTCTGCTGGAAGGAACCATGTGCTAGTTATTAGTAGAGGCTTTAAGATGCATCAATGTTCAGGAGCACAAGAGCAGTTATTTGTTCCATAAATGTTAATAAATTTAGCAACTACCATATGCCACACTCTGTACTTGTGAGAAATACAAGCAGTTCCCTTCTCTGCTATCCCATAGTGGGGGGAAACAGAAAAGCAAACTCATGATTATAGTACACCATGAAAAAGAGCAGGCAGAGGCCGGCGCCGTGGCTCACTAGGCTAATCCTCCGCCTTGTGGCGCCGGCACACCGGGTTCTAGTCCCAGTCGGGGCGCCGGATTCTGTCCCGGTTGTCCCTCTTCCAGGCCAGCTCTCTGCTGTGGCCAGGGAGTGCAGTGGAGGATGGCCCGAGTACTTGGGCCCTGCACCCCATGGGAGACCAGGAGAAGCACCTGGCTTCTGCCATTGGATCAGCGCGGTGCGCCGGCCGCAGCGTGCCGGCCGCGGCGGCCATTGGAGGGTGAACCAACGGCAAAGGAAGACCTTTCTCTCTGTCTGTCTCTCTCACTGTCCACTCTGCCTGTCAAAAAAAAAAAAAAAAAAAGGCAGAAAGAGGAGGAAGATTATTGTTTGAGTGAGGGGGCTGTTGCTGGGATGCCGAAAAGGACAGAGGACATAGGTACTTGCTTGCTCTGAGATCCAGAGACAAATTCTTGCTTGATGCTTAACTGGAGCTGGAAAGCCATTCATCAGATTCAGTCATGTAAAATGATCCCTGAAATTACATAAGTCTGATAGATCCACCCAACAGCACAGCCCTTTGGAGGACTGCCATCTCATAAGCTTAACATGGCATTTAGATTTGTTTGGGGCTATAAAAAATAGATAACTTTAATTAAATGTAATTAATTTTGTTACACAACATTTGAAATACCCTGAACATGAAAAGTCAGCTCTATGACTGTCAGAGGCTGATAGAGGATGCAGATGTTCCTGGGAAGTATAGAAAGTGGGGGTGGGAGCTGGTGATACAAGTAAAGGGGAAAGAGCCTGCAACCAAGATTTCAAACGCGGTTTCCTGTCTTTTAAGACTGTTTTAACTAGACATGTAATCATAGTGTGATTTTCTTCCAGAGCCCCTGCTGATCCGACAGCCCAGGGCAGACATGTTTTAAACCGTATTACCTAGTGCCTGCTGAATCGGGAATTGGCACCAGCCCCTTAGTCTGTGAACAAGGCACTGGTGCACAGAGCTCTGCCCAAGCAGGGATGAATTAGGTGAATAACCTTTTTACTACTAGAAATAGGAATTTAGGTAGTAAGCAAATGCAAAGGTTATAAGAAAGACACAGGAGAACATGCTGGGCAGAATGAGCTCAAATCAGAAGCTGGACAAAGGTGAAAAAGAACTCTCATAAAAAAGTGACAAGGGATTCAGTCGTCCACGGGTCCTAAAGCAGTGCCTGGAGAGTGGGGAATGGTGATTAGGGTTGACTGGGTAAGGCCCTCTGATTCCTGTTGTTGAGGCCTCTCCCATCCATAGGGATCCCCTTGTTCTTGCCTTGAGACTAAACCGTCTCATGGATCTTCCTCTAAGACTTCTGTGTGAATCTGTCTCCTTCCCTGCCTGAGGTGTAGGGCCCCATCATCTGAGCTAGTCTGAGTGAGTCTTAGGGCCTTTTGTACCCCAAAGAGTCAGTAAGACTTGGAATACTCTAATGCAGTAGTGCTTTGACTAACGTGTAGGAATCTCAGGGGATCTTTTAAAAGCCCTGATTCTTACTAGCTGTGGGATGGAGCCTGAGACTGTGCATTTCTAACAAGCTTCTGGGAGATGCTGCTGGCCCCATGCTGCATTTGAGTTTTGAGGCTCTAATGGAATTCTGAAAGTTATTAAAATCATTACTCATAGATAGGGATTCTATCAGAGTCCCGGCAGGAAACAGATGTCATGCATGAGTTAGGGTCATTCTAAGAGGGGTTAAGAAACGGATTATTTACATACAAGAGGGCGCAAGGAAATTACAAAAGGATTATCTACCCTAGGGCCAGAAATGGAAGTGTTACCAACCCTGGCCCTAGGAGGATTAGGGGAGGGACTGGTTCCCAAAGCCTGGCCTGAAAGGAAAATGATGCTTAGTGACCTTCAAGTGAGGTATGTAACCAGCCAGAGGTGACATAGGAAAGAGCCAAGAGAATAAATACCTTGACCCAGAGCTCTAAGAGAACTAGACTGGTGGTGGTTCCATCAGGCCCATCTGACCCACAGTGGATATGAGTTGTCTGTGGGTATAATCTATAGGCTCCCAGGCCTCAGAGCAGGGTGGAGCAGGATATATGGGACCAGAGAAGAAACACTAGCTCACGGATATAGAGTGAAAATACAGGGGATCTCTGTTCTTAGGGAGGACAGGAGGTGTCTTCATAGACTTTGTTCCTTCTACACCTACTGTGTATCAGGGACTGTTCTCGGTACCATAGATACAGCAAGGATGGATAACAAGTAAACACATACATGAAATGCTGTCAGGCAGGGGTAAGTGTTAAGAAGAAAACTGAAGCAGGATAAAGGGAAGGAAGGGAGGAGGCTGGAACAGGGGCTATGTCGATGCATCTAATAGATAGGAAGCCTGAAGGAAGAGGGCTGCATTCCAAGCACATCAGCAGCAGGATGTGAGTGCAGAAAAGACCATCTACACTGGTCTCACTCTCAAATTCCTGACCACAGTCCTTTATTGGCCTTAGTGCTGCTGTCCTAGCATGGTCCTCCCTCCTACTCTCTCCGACAGTTATTTCACTCATCTTCCTTTCATCATAAATTTCCAAAACCTCCTTCCCCACCTTTGGCTGATGACCTTGCTTTGAATTTTACTGAGAAAATGGCAACAGTTGAAAGATAACTTCCCCCAGCTGCTACCCCACATCAGCCCACTTCACTGCATCTGGCTTCTTACACTCTGCCTTCCCTTCTGCTTCTGGAGTGGAGCTGCCCTGCTCCTGTCCAAGGCCAAGTTCTTTGCTTGTGTGTTGTCTTCCCTCTCCTCTGGTCCTGTCATGGATACCACTTCTGCAGTTGTTCTGTCTCCAGTATTGCTATTCTCCTCCCCTACAGAGTTATTCTCAACCATGATAAACATGCTGTAATGTCTTCCATCTTCAAACAAAAGCCTTGATGTCCCTGTCACTTTCCTTTTGTATTTAACTCCTCAAAAGAATGGCCTTGCTATACACAATTTCCCTTCCCAATTTGTTTAAAAAACAGTTCATTGAGGTATAATTCATACTCAGTAAACTACCCATGCTTAAAACATATAATTTGGAGAGTTTTGACATAGATGTACATCCATGAAACCATTGCCACTGTCACTGAACATACCCCTCACTCTCAAAAGCTTTCTCATGCCACTTTGTAGTTTCTGCCTAACCTCCAGCCCCCACCACGCCTCCCTGCTTTCTTAACCAACCACTGATATTTTTCTGTCCCTGTTGTTTACATTTTCCAGAATGTTATATAATATCATACAGTACAAGGGTACTTCAAAAAGTTCATGGAAAAAGAAAAGTATATTTTGATGCAAAAATATTTTGAATTTATGCATGGTCGTTTCATAATACAGATTTTCCATAAATGCATGGATTTAAAAAAACTGTTACACCAAAACAAACATCTTTTAATTCCACTCTTCTGCAACATTTCTGAAGTACCCTCATTTGTACTTATTTTTCTCTGAGTCCTTTCTGCATAATTATCTTGAGATGTATGTTGCAAAATATATCAACAGCTCATCCCTTTTTACTGCTGAATAGTAATTTATCCTAAGGATCATACCAGTTTCTTTAGCTATTTACCTGTGAACCAACAGACAAAAAATTTCCAGTTTTTGGCATTTACAAATAAAGTTGCTAGAACCTTTCTATACAAAACTTTGTATGGTCCTGTTTTCATTTCTTTTGAGTGGGAATAAATAGTTCATATGGTAGTAGTATATTTAATTTTTTAAAGAAATATTATGGAAGGGCTATGCAATATTACATTCCCATCAGAAGTTTCAGCTTCTGTATGCTCTCACCAGCATTTGATATGATCAGCCTTTTCATCATAGCTGATTTAAGAGGTATATAGTGTGGTGCGTGATTTTAACTCGTGTTTCCCTAATAACTAAAGATTTTGAGTATTTTTTAATAAATATTTATTTCATTTAATTTGAAAGGCAAAGTTACAGAGAACGGGAGAGAGAGCAACACAGGGTGCTTCCATTTGCACCAGCTATGTCTGGGTTAGGCCAAAGCCAGGAGCCTGGAACTCCATCCATGTCTCCCACGTGGGTGCCAAGCACTTGAACCATCTTCCACTGCTTTCCCAGGTGCATTAGCAGGGAGCTGGATCAGAAAGTGGAACATCCTGGATTCGTCCAGGTGCTCACATGGGATACTGGCATCACAGGTGGTGGGTTAAGCTGCTGCATCAAAATGCCACCCCCTTGGACAGTTTTTAAGTACCATATGTTTGGCATCCATATATCATCTTTGATACAGTGTCTATTCAAATATTTTGCCCATTTGTTTATTTGATTCCTTCTTTTCTGACTGAGAATTGAGAATTCTGATAGTCTGGATACACATCTTTCATCAGATCAATGAATTGCAAATGTTTTGTTTTCTGTCTTGTGATTTTCAATCTTCTAAATTTACTTTGCAAAGTAATAATTTTATCTATTTGAAAACCAGAGAAAAAGAAAGAGACAGAGACAGGCAGGCAGGTAGATAGTTCCCATCCACTGCTTCATTCCCCCAAATGCCTGGCACAGCCAGGAATAGACTAGAACAAAGCCAGGAGCTGGCAACCGAATCTGGTCTTGCACATTGATAGCACAAGCTCAACTACTTGAGCCATCAGCTGCTGCTTCTCAGAGTGTATATCAGTAGGAAGTTGGAATCGGGTAGAGCTGGGACTTGAAATGAGGCATTCCACTATGGGGTGTGGTGTCTCAACCACTGCACCAAACACTTGTCCCACCTAATTGTATTTGAAGGAAACGAAACTTTAATTGTGATGATTTTCTATTTATTAACTTTTCTCTATTGCTTGTGCAGTTTGTATCATTCTCTAAGAAATCTTTACCTATCCCAAAGTCACAAAGGTTTTCTTCTTTATTTTCTACGAAAGTTTTATAGTTTTCAGGTTTTTCTTCAGATTTTTGCACTATTTGAGTTCATCCTTGTATGTAATGCAAGGTGTTGATTGAACTTTTTTTTGATACAGGTTATCTAATTTTTCCACTATAATTTGTTGAAAAAACGATTCTTTCACCAATGAATTGTGTTTGCAAGCTTTTAAAAACATAGGACCATGAAAATCTCTTAAATTATTCAACCAAGGCACCCGTGTTCTAGCTGCCATGATTGCTATGTGCTCACCTTTTGTAAACCATCCTAGTGTTGCTCCCTGCTCTTTTCCATGAAGTCCGCCTTCCTGCTCTGGGCCTTTGTGCCATGTAGCTGTGATAGGGCTTTCACTGAAGGGAGGCAGCACCAGGTGTCTGTTTCTTTCTGTTCTGCTTTTTGCTCCTGTGATCACTGATCTTCACTGGAATGGCAGAAGTCTTTCAGCACTCTTCCCTGCAGAACCTGCCTGTGATGTTTCTGCAACACAGAGAGTAAACCTGGCATTCTGGGTGTTATGCCATCAAGCTGTGATGGGAAACTTGGATTGCATAAGTACTCTCATTCTGCCACTCTAATTAAACTTTTCGTTACTGTAACTCCACTCTTGTGAAGTCACCAGTGACCTCCAAGTTGCTATATCCAAGATCTATTTTTGGGGCTTGTCCTAATCAACCTTTTAGTAGAATTTGACTTTCTCACCTTCTAGAAATATTACTTCTTTTCAGTCTCCTTTTCTGACTGCTCCTTGCTTGACTTCTAAACATTAGACTTTTCTATCTACACTCATTCCTTGAATAATCGTACCCAGTTTCATGGCATAAATTACTGTCTCTGCACTGACAGCATTCAAATTTATGTTTCCAGCTCATTTTCTCTGCAGTCCACACTCACATCCAACTATATTCCATATCTTTATCTGAGTAACTAATAAGCATTTCAAATTTAGTATGTCCCAAGTTGAATTCTTAATCTTCCCCTAAATCTTCCCCTCTTTTTTCTTTTCTATCACTTTTGATTACCATTATTTTGGTTTCTCAGGCCAAAAACCTTGGAGTCATTCTTACCTGTCTCACATCCCATATCTAATCCAGTATCAGATCCACTCAGCTCTTTTGAAATACAGCAAAAGTCAGTTTCATATCCCTCTTTCCACTGTAGTTTCCTCTGTTTTCCCAGCTTTCACTCTCTGGACTATTGCAATACTCTCTGAACTGGTCTCCTTGCTCCTATCTTTTCCTCACACAGCGGCCACAGTGACTGCTTAAATCATAAATTAGATCATGTAGCTCCTCGATCAACACTTACTTGTTTCCTATCTCACTTCAAGTGAAATCTAGTGACTTTTCATGGCCTACAAGGCCCTACCCTCATATTTTATTCTCGACCTCCTATTCTACTACTTTCCCTCACTAAGTCCATTTCAATTATACTGTTCCCTTTGGTTTTTCTTCTGCTTGGAGTTCTTGACTCCTGGAGACTTGTGTGGCTCACGTATCATCTTAAAAAAAGCTTTCCTGACCAGCCAATGGAGAACAACACCCTCTCAATCACCCAGCTTTCTCTCTCTCTCACTCTCCTCATAGTACTTAACTCCAGGCATTTGTTTTCTTTTTTTTTCTATCTCCATGTTCTTCTCTCCCACCACTGGCAAGCAAATAAGCTCCTTGGAACCAAATTTTCTTTATTCATTGCTGTATTCCAACTCCTTGAACAAGAGATGGTACATAGTAAATACTCAGTGAGCATGTGGTGAAATAACAGATACATTCTACCAATTACACATCCAGAATTTCTTCTTTACAACCAATCGCCTAATATCCACCTAGGTTAAGAGTTTATATTTGGAGAGAAAAGTTAACTTTAGCATTATAACTCTTGGCTGAGTGTAGAAGTGGCAAAAGTCCCATGAGATGCAGTTTGTATACCCATAAGTTCTGTGCACAAAGGTACCCACAACATAAGAAGGTACTTCAAAAAAGTTCATGGAAAAATGGAATGAAAATGCTATTTTCAAAATTTTTAATTTAATTTTTGAGAAAGTAAGCTCCCATTCTCTGATTCACTCCCCAAATGCCCATGACAACTGGGGCTAGGCCAAGCCAAAGCTGGGAGTGAGGTATCCTATCAAGGCCGCCCACCTGGATAATAGGGACCCAATTACCTGGGCCATTACCTATTACTTTTTATTATTTTTATTTATTTGAAAGTCAGAGTTACAGAGAGAGAGAGAGAGAGAGAGAGAGGTCTTCCATCTGCTGGTTTACTCCCCCATTGGCCGGAGCTGCGCTGACTGGAAGCCAGGAGCCAGGAGCTTCTTCCGGGTCTCCCACTTGGGTGCAGGGGCCCAAGGACTTGGGCCATCTTCCACTGCTTTCCCAGGCAACAGCAGAGAGCTGGATTGAAAGTGGAGCAGCCAGGTCTCGAACCAGCACCCATATGGGATGCGGGTGCTTCAGGCCAGGGCATTAATGTGCTATGCCAAAGCGCTGGCCCCTACCTATTACTTTTTAGGGTACACATTAGTAGGAAGCTGAAATCAAGAGCGGAGATGGGATTTGAATTCAAGCATTCCAGTATAGGATGTAGGCATCCCAAAAGTCATCTCAACTGCTAGGCCAAGTGCCCACCCCAATTAGTTCATTTTGCTGCAAAAATTTTTGAAATCTATGCATAGTTTCATCATATGGATTTCTGAAGGCCCTAGTATTTGTCTGATTGTTTTGAGAACTACTCTTATGCCTTGGAAATCATATCAGTGCCACCCTAGGTCAGTCACAGATGATTGATATATTGATAATATATCAATGTTAGTCCTTTTGGAGTGAGATAAATCTGAATTGATTAATTGATCTACTACTAATTAATTGTTCCCCACTACTTACATAGCTATTGAACATGGTATCTGTCCTGAGACATTTTAGTCTACTGTAAGATTTAATAGTAAAATAGCTACAATACTTCTTTAGGGTGCTAAATTAGATAATATAATATTGCCTAGTACATAGCAAGTGCTCAAGAAAAAGTTATCACCAGTAAGACTGATTGCTTTTAAGATCCAGCTAAGCTATCAAATCATGACATATTGTAAGTAGAGAGGCTCAGGCAGCTACTAACTCTTGTGGTCCTTTCAGCTGAGATCTCAGACACATGAAAGAAGCTGTCTTAAATACTCCAGGTTGTTGTTGGACCCCCAGAGATCCATGTATGGAAGCATTGTCCACCATGTTTCAATACTGAGAGGTATTGAAGAAGTGGTACCCAGGGAAGGTAATCGAATCACTGGAGCACTGTCCTCAGAAGGGATTAATGTAGTTCTTCTGGGATCTGTTTACTTACCATGAGGTTGCTTTGTCATAAGAAGAGCAGTCCTGGCTCCTGAATCTCTCCGGCTTCCTGCCTCACCATGTAAGCTCTCCACATGGCCGCTTCCCCACCCATTACACTGCCATGTTGTGATGCAGCCAAGGGAGACTTCACCAGATGCTGAACAATTGAGTCCACCTGAGCTTGGGTTTTCAGTCTCCAAAACTATGAGCTAAATCTCTCTCTCTCTTTAATAAAGTATCCTGTCTCGATTATTTTGTTACTTCAACAGAAAATGCACTAAAACAGAAGCCCACTCAGAGTCCCAGCTGAATAGCCACAGAAGTAGCCCTGGGCAACACATCATGGAGTGGAAAAATTACCCAGCTGAATATGTTAAGTACATGAAACTGTGAAACAAGTCATTGTGGAAGCCTCTAAATTTTGCTGTAGTTTGTTATGCAGAGATAGAAAACTGAAAAATATGATGGTCCTACAGTTGTTTATCCATTTTCCCATGGCTGTACACTGGAGATATTTCTACAGCTGAGGCTATAATGAATTAAGCCACCCAAAGACCCCATCTCTTAACTCATCTTATTGCACTAGGGATTAGGTTTCACCAGATGAATTGGGTGGTGAGGAGACAGACATACAGACCGTGGCAAGAGTGTAGCCTCTGTGGGGTCTGACTAGGTAAGGCCTAGCTATTTAGAGCTTTTCTCTGCAGATGGGAAGTCCCTGCCCATTCAGGGCTGTTAGATGATGCTTGCACTGCCCAGTCACAACAGTTTAAAGATGGGTGAAATATGTAAGGTAAATAGACATCTCCAGCATTCTGCAATTTTAAAAAATCTGGAAAGATACTTTCATTTAAGCCCTCATATAAATTGTTTGTCTTAAAATTTAGTCCTGTTTTATTTTTTATTTATTTGGGGAAAAAAGGTTGTACCTCTGTCTTTTCAATGATATGGCTGTCAAAGGTATTATTCTCCTCTCCTCATTTAGGCCAGAACCATAGCATCTTCAGTGTGTGTCTACCCCCCAGGCTACTCTGTTATACCCTTAGAGCTGCTACCTGCTGGGTCCAGGGCTGTGGGTGCAAGGCTGGGGTACTGAAGTCTTGACTTCAGACTCTAATCCTAGCTCTGTAAATAAGTATGTCTGTGACCTTGTGTCAGTTAGGTATAGGAACTTCCTACTTTCTCTTTTCATATTAGTAATGCTGATTTTATAATAATGAAAGAATATTAGTTGTAGAAACTATAAAACTGTATTTATGTAAAACAAAATAAAAATGACTGTTTCATGTCCAAAGGTAACATTTTTAGTACAATCATGTACTGCATAACAATGTTTTAATCAATGATAGAAGACATATATGACCGTATATATCATATATATGTTATGTAGTAGGCTTTACCATATAGGTTTATGAAAATACATTCTATGATCTTTGCACAATGACAAAATTGCTTAATGAGACATTTCTTGGGACACATCCTTGTCACTGAGCAACACTTGACCATATTTTGGTCTGTTTCCTTCCATATCTATATGGTAGAATCCATGGAATCATACTGGTTTGTAAACTACTTTTTTCCTCTGCGTTGATGGACAGCATAGTTTTCAGTAATGCATTAAAGTCCCATTAGCAGCCCCCAGGATCTGTGAGCACAGCCAGTGCCCAGATCTCCAGCAAAAGGAAACAAGGCTCGTTGGCTAACTCTAGTATTGTGGCAAAAATTGTATAGGATGGAGCATGGAATACACTATAGTGCCAGAAAGTAGGAAAATGCTAAACACACCACAAAGGGAATATACCAAAGGGAAAAAGGAGCCAAGAGAAGGAGCTCCCAGGGGCCAACGCTGAAAGAATTTGAGTGATAAATAAAGTGGTATTGAATTGTTTTTTTTTTTTTTGTAAAGATTTATTTATGTTATTTGAAACACAGAGTTATAGACAGGCTGAAGCAGAGAGAGAGAGATAGGCAGAGAGAGACAGAGACAGAGAGAGAGGTCTTCCATCCTCTGGTTCACTCCCCAAATGGCTGCAATGGCCGGAGCTGCACCAATCTGAAGCCAGGAAGCAGGAGCTTCTTCTGGGTCTCCCATGTGGGTGCATTGGCCCAAGTACTTGCACCATCTTCTAGTGCATTCCCAGGCCATAGCAGAGAGTTAGATCAGAAGTGGAGCAGCCGGAACTTGAACCGGCACCCATATGGAATGCTGGCACTGCAGGTGGCGGCTTTACCTACTACGCCACATCTCCAGCTCTAGTAGTATTGAATTATAACCCAATATTACAACATTAGTATCCATGAATTAATGCTGATATAAAAAAAGATTGAACAAATAAAAGTGTGAAAAGAAAAAGATTTCTTGTACAGAGGAATTTGAGATTATTCATATTATGCCTTTAAGCAGGTTGAACATAACACCCCACTTCTTGAGTGTGGGCTATGCATAGTGACTTTCATCCAAAGAATATGGTGTGAAAAGAGAGCAAAAAGAGAATATAGTGGAAAACCCTGAAAAACAATACTTTTTCCAAGTAAAAAATCAATATGTAATAGTGGTAAGTTGTGTTGATAGTACAAGGGTACTTCAAAAAAATTTATGGGAAAATTGAATTAAAAGAAGTCTCTTTTGGTACAAACAATTTTGTTTTTCAAAACAAAATTGCATAGTTTTTCATCATATAAATTTTTCATGCACTTCTTGAACAACTCCCCACATAATGGATTTCAAACTTTTTTTTTTTAGAGGAACACTTATGCTTTCTTTTTTTTTTTTTAACATTTATTTAATGAATATAAGTTTCCAAAGTACGATTTATGGATTACAATGGCTTCCCCCACGTACCGT
Organism: Oryctolagus cuniculus; assembly: GCF_051225735.1. Lineage (NCBI taxonomy): Eukaryota > Metazoa > Chordata > Mammalia > Lagomorpha > Leporidae > Oryctolagus > Oryctolagus cuniculus. Next base: position 100,855,815 of record NC_142867.1, read on the forward strand.
CTCTCCCACCCACTACCCTCCCCTTTCCCACTCCCTCTCCCCTTCCATTCACATCAAGATTCATTTCCGATTATCTTAATATACGGAAGATCAGCTTAGTATACATTAAGTAAGGATTTCAACAGTTTGCTCTCACACAGAAACATAAAGTGAAAAATAATAGATGATTTTTTTTTAAATGATGATGAAATCAGATCAGACCTATTGTCATGTTTAATCCCAGTGAGAGTCAAGTTGGGAGTTGATAATTTCTTTTTTTTTTTTTTCTCTTTTTTTTTTTTTTTTTTTACAGAGGATCAGTTTAGTATACATTAAGTAAAGATTTCAACAGTTTGCACCCCCATAAAAACAACTCCCCACATAATGGATTTCAAACTTTTTAGAAACAAAGTAAACTTACCATTTTGTTACATTGTTCCACTATTTTTTAAAGTACCTTAATACGTATCCTTGATATGACTCTTAAGGTCATTGAAAACCAAAACAATCTTAAGGAGAGGCAATGACAGAATGTAAAGTGATACTGCTATAGCTTCAGTATTAGTTCCGATGTTGCCTATCCCCCCCAAAGATCCATGCAGTGAAGACATGATCCTCAGGGGGGCACCACTGGGAGGTGATATAGCCTACAGGAGGTGGGAGCTAGTGGGAGGTCCTGGAAGGTAATTCTTACAGGAGGGTAGTTATGAGAGCCTGGGTTTGGGCCTCACCTCCGTGCTTCTTGGCTTGTCTGTGGTCCATCCTCTGCACACGCTGTACCATTGCCATCCACTAATCTGAAGCCAAACCTGTGGGGGCCAACTGATCTTGGACTTGAATCTCCAAAACTATGAGCATAATAAATCTTTTCTCTTTAAAAGTTAGCTACCGGGCAGCGCCGCAGCTCACTAGGCTAATCCTCCACCTGCGGCACCAGCACCCTGGGTTCTAGTCCCGCTGGGGGTGCCAGATTCTGTCCTGGCTGCTCCTCTTCCAGTCCAGCTCTCTGCTGTGGCCCGGGAGTGCAGTGGAGGATGGCCCAAGTGCTTGGGCCCTGTACCCGCATGGGAAACCAGGAGGAAGCACCTGGCTCCTGGCTTTGGATCTGCACAGCATGCCAGCCGTAGTGGACATTTTGGGGGTGAACCAATGGAAAAGAAGACTTTTCTCTCTGTCTCTCTCTCTCTCACTGTCTAACTCTGCCTGTTAAAAAAAAAAAAAAAAAGGTTAGCTGCCTTGGGTATTGTGTGTGTGTGTGTGTGTGTGTGTGTGTGCATGCGTGTGTATTAACAAAAAAACAAATATTGCTGATGCTCTGGTTGGGACCCTGGAACATAAATAGGGCATTGGGTAAAAAGCAAGGAAATCTTGGGGCTGGCGCCATGGCACAGTGGGTTAATCTTCCACCTGTGGTACCGGCATCCCAAATGGGTGCTGGTTCTAGTCCTGGCTGCTCTTCTTCCAATCCAGCTCTCTGCTGTGGCCTGGGAAAGCAGTGGAAGATGGCCCAATTGTTTGGGCCCCTGCACCCGCATGGGAGACCAGGAAGAAACACCTGGCTCCTGGCTTCAGATTGTTGCAGCTTCAGCCGTTATGGCCATTTGGGGAGTGAACCAATGGAAGGAAGACCTTTCTCTGTCTCTCCCTTTCACTGTCTGTAACTCTTAAATAAATAAATAAATCTTAAAATCTTCAAAAAAAGTAAGGAAATCTGAATAAAGAATGGAGTTCAGTTAATAATAATTTATCAGTATTGGTTCATTAATTGTGACAAAGGTAACATACTAATGTAAATGGAAGGTGTTAATATGGAAAACTGGGTGTGGGGTATGAAAATTCTGTACTAGTTTCACAATGATTCTGTAAGTCTAAAATGCTAAAGAAGTTTATTTAGGAAATAACGTGCAACAGATGTATCACATTCTATTTAATCTTTATGCTTGGACATTTAAGTGTTTTCTAAATTTTTGCTTTGAACACATGTATTATGAGGATCCTTACAATGAAATCTTTGTGTACATTCATTATTACTTCCTGGAGAATGTGTTTGTGGAAAGGAAATTGTGGAATAACAGGTGTGTGTTTTATAAAAGTATTAAGAATTTTAATACAAGATACCTAATGAGGCACTTCAGTTGGAGAATAAATTAACTTCAAATCACAGATTTAAGTGAAAGATGCTCAGGTTTGGAAAGAACTCTTAGATGTTTTTGTGTGTTAAGCCAGTCACATAAAATGCTATGAGGTGTCTGTATCAGCTCCATGAAAAAAAACACTGGCCAACGTCAGTCAGGGCTGCATTCAGGGCTGAGTCTTACATTAGTGGCTGCAGCCCTTATACAGATAATGCAGAACATGCTGCTTCCTTTGTGAATAGCTCAGGCTCAGCAAAAGAAAATGAAAAGAAAGATCAGAAATGCAGATTTTTAGAGCCCCAGGGAACATGAACAGAGCCCTTTGAAATTGTCTTATTTAATTTTTTTTTAAATTTGAGAGCCAGTGAAAGAGAGACCAAGGGAACCCCCATCTGCCAGTTCATTCCACAAGGGATAGGGGTGGGAACTACCAAAGCTGGATGCTGGAAATTCAATCCAGGCCTCCCACATGAGTGGCAGGAACCCAGCTACATGAGCCATCCTCCCTGCCTCCCAGTGTCTGCATTAGAGTCAGGAACTGGAGCCAGGAGTTGAATTCAGATATTCTGTTTGGGACACTGGTGTCCTAACCAGAGTCAACCGCCAGGCCAACCACCCCTCCTAAAGTTTATTAGGCAATCAAAGAATGTTGTAGATCAGTGTTTCTCCGAGTGTCATCCCTGGAACCAGCTGCATCAACATCATCCAGAAACCTGTTAGAAGGGAAATTACTGGGTCTCACCCTAGATCTATTGAATCAGAAGCTCTGGGATTAGGGCCACAATATATGTTGATTTTTTTGAGAAGTCTATGCACTTGAAATTGGTTTGGGGAGCTTTATTGGCATGTAATTCACATATAGTTCACTCATTTAAAATATACGGTTCATCAGTTTTCAGTATATTCATGGGTTTGTATAAATATCAAAACCATAAATTTTAAAATACTTTTATTATCTCAGAGAGAATACCTATACCCATGGGTCATCATCTCCTATCCCCTCCATATCTCCCTGTGCTATGCAACCGCTATTTACCTTCTATCTTTATGTATTTGCCTGTTCTGACATTTCACATAAATAGAAACATACAATATGGGCCTTTTGTTTCTGGCTCTTTTCACTAAGCAAAATGTTTTTAGACTCATCTGTGTTGTAGTATGCATCAGTCTTTGTTCTTTTGTACAGCCAAATAAGATTCTTTCATTGGTATATACCATGTTTTGTTTATCTGTTCATGAGTTGGTGAACTTTGGGTTGTTTTTATTTGTTGTCTATTTCATAAAGATATGCTGCTGCTTTGAACATTCCTGGGCAATATGTATTCTCATAACCCCTTCAGCTTTTCCCAGTGCAGTCTACAGTTTGAAAACCACTATTTCAAATGACAATAGCTAAAATTCAATAATTCTTTTTAATAAGTTAAGAAACAGGAGTGTCAATTTGTAAAGTCAACAACAGGAGTCACTGTGCACTTACTCCTCATGTAGGATCTCTGTCCTTAATGTGCTGTACATTGAGACTTAATGCTATAACGAGTACTCAAACAGTATATTTCACTTTGTGTTTCTATGGGGGTGCAAACTGTTGAAATCTTTACTTAATGTATACTAAACTGATCTTCTGTAAAAAAAAAAAAAAAAAAAAAAAAAAGAAGAAGAAGAAGAAGAAATTATCAATTCCCAACTTGACTCTCACTGGGATTAAACATGACAATAGGTCTGATCTGATTTCATCATCATTTAAAAAATCATCTATTATTTTTCACTTTATGTTTCTGTGTGGTAGCAAACTGTTGAAATCTTAATGTATGCTAAACTGATCTTCTGTATATAAAGAGAATCGAAAATGAATCTTGATGTGAATGGAAGGGGAGAGGGAGTGGGAGAGGGGAGGGTTGCGGGTGGGAGGGACGTTATGGGGGGGAAGCCATTGTAATCCATAAGCCGTACTTTGGAAATTTATATTCATTAAATAAAAGTTAAAAAAAATAAGTTAAGATCACTATTTTAAAACTTTATTTTACTTATTTGAAATATATATATGTTTGTATATATATAAACATATATATACATACATTTATAAATAAATAAATAAATATATATATATATATAAATTTTCCACCTGCTGGTTCTCTTCCCAAGTGTCCATGACAGCCAGGGTTGGGCCAGGCTGACCTAAGGAGCCTGGCAGGGACTCAAGTACTTCCGGCATCATCTACTTCCTTCCAGGATGCACATGACCAGGACTCTGGATACTAAGCAGGTAGCCAGGATTCAGACCAGGCATCCCGAATGGCAGCTTAGCTCACAGCACCACAATGCCTTCCCCAGGGATTACTGTTTCGTTGCTAAGTCAGGGTAGAAAAAGGAGAACCTAGGCCGAGGGATCTGATGCAGTGTGGTTCATGGACCACTGTCCTGTCATTATGGAGAGGCAAGGCTGGACTGGGATGGCTGAAGGAAAGGTAACCTGGTTAAAACGGAAGTGTTCGTTTTTTGACTGGTAGGCCGCACCTTCACCGGTTTACCAGCATGCATTGGCGTTTAAAGGGCATCTGGGATCTTAAGTGTTGATGCTTTTCTTCAAAGGAAGTGACTCATTGACACCTCATGTTTTTATAGTTCCTGAAACTTTGTGAAACCTTTTCTTCTTCTTCATCTTTTTTTTAAAGATTTATTTTATTTACTTGAAAGGCAGTGTTACAGAGAGAGGTAGAGCCAGAGAGACAGGTCTTCCATCCGTTGGTTCTCTCCCCAAATGACCGCAATGGCTGGAGCTGCACCGATCCGAAGGCAGGAGCCAGGAGCTTCTTCCAGGTCTCCCACGTGGGTTCAGGGGCCCAAAAACTTGGGACTATTTCCACTGCTTTCCCAGGCCACAGCAAAGAGCTGGATTGGAAGTAGAGCAGCTGGGACTTGAATCGGCGCCCATATGGGATGCCGGCACGGGAAGCCGGGGATTTAACCCGTTGCACCACAGTGCTGGCCCCAAAACCTTTACTTCTACACTCTATTTACTATCACTGTCACCTTAGCAATATTCTCAAGAACAGCCACATACCTCCATTTTCCAGAGAAGCCCCCAGAGGCATAGTGAGTGCTCTGGTTTGAATGCCCCCTCTAAAACTTAGATTGATATGTAGTCCCCACTAAGAGGGACTGAGAGATGTAACCATGTTGGAATCTCCAAGAAGTGATTTGGTATGAGGACTCTGCCCACTCATAGACTAATTGATAGATGAGTTATCTCTTGAGTGGGTCTGTACTAAAAGTCATGTTGGCTCTGTGTCTTGATGCGTCCCTCTCACCACATAGTGCCCTGTGCCACTTTGAAACTCTGTCAAGAGTCTCCATGAAGAAGGCCCCCCCCACCTGATGTGACCCCTCAACCTGTGAGATGGATAAACCTTTGTTCTTTACGAATTACCTGGTCTTCGTATTCAGTTATAGCAGGGATGGGGAATGTCTGGCCTTCAGGCTGTATAAGGCCCATAGAATCATTAGGTCTGGCTCTGCTAAGGTAACTGCAGACAGGACTTGAAGTTCAGCAAATCTATAGCAGCCTAAGCTTTAAGGTGTCAATTTTGTATTGCCCATGATTGATGTTATAAATGGCTCTTGGCAGAGAAAAATCTTCCCCACTCCTTGGTTATAGCGACAGAAAATGCATTAAAACAGGGAGACTAAATGACCTACCTGAAGTCACAGAGGTGGATGTGATAAAATTGGGAAAATTGTGATCAGGATGAGTTCATATACTCCTAACCTCAGCAGAACAGTGGCTCTCTATCCTATTTACATATTAAAATCACTAAAGGAGGGGCCAGCACTGTGGCACAGTAGGTTAATCTGCCTGTGGCACCATCATCCCATTTGGGCACTGGTTCTAGTCCCAGCTGTTCCACTTCTGATCCAGCTCTCTGCTATGGCCTGGGAAAGTAGTAGAAGATGGCCCAAAGACTCGGAGTCCTGTACCCACATACTTGTCATTGGGCTCCTGTACCCACATACAGGACAGAGGAAGCTCCTAGCTCCTGGCTTTGGATTGGTGCAGCTCTGGCCATTGCGGCCTTTTGGGGAGTGAACCAAAGGAATGAAGTCTTTTCTATCTCCCCTTCTTGATGTCTGTAACACTACCTCTCAAATAAATAAATAAAATATTAAAAAAAAAATCACTAGAGGAAATTTAAAAATACTAAAACCCAGGCTTAATATTAAGAGATTCAACTTAATTGGTCTGATTTGGGGCCCACATATTGGTAATTTTTAGAAGTCCTGCGTGACCCCACCCAGAATTAACATTCTTTTTAAATTTTTAAAAGATTTTGGTTTTGGAATAATTTCAGACTACAAAAAAGTATATGAAAGGTTCTCAAGCAGTCCTGTATCTCCTTCCTCAGCTTTCCCAAATGCTAGCATCTGACAACCACAGTGCAAAGCTACGATAATAATGCCGATTCAATAGTATTCATTAATATTTTTTTTAAAGATTTATTTGTTTATTTGAAAGATAGAGCTACAGAGAGAGGTAGAGACAGAGAGAGAGGTCTTCCATCCGCTGGTTCACTCCCCAGGTGGCCGCAATGGCTGGAGCTGTGCCGATCTGAAGCTGGGAGCTGAGAGCTTCTTCCGGGTTTCCCACATGGGTGCAGGGGCCCAAAGACCTGGGCCATCTTCTGCTGTTCTCCCAGGCCGTAGCAGAGAGCTGGATCAGAAGAGGAGCAGCTGGGACTAGAACCGGTGCCCATATGGGATACCAGCGCTTCAGGCCAGGGCTTTAACCTGCTGTGCCATAGAGCCGGCCCCCACTACTATAACCCTTATTCAAATGATAGCACTTAAAATTGTTGAATAATTCTGGATAGTTCATTGCTTAGTTCCATCTCCTCAGTTCCTTCGTGATTTTAAATGCATCCTAGATTGAGAATTGCTGGGATGCCTAGTAAGAGCCCTGGAGTTGGTATTCTACAGGTAGGCTCAATTGGTGACATGATGCATTTTTTCTCCCTATTCTCTGACATATGAGAGCTGTGTCTGAAAAATCTTGGGTATTTCTAAGCTATTGTTATGCTGCTGATAGGCTTTGTCATTTGAAGATTTCTGACTTTTTAATGAAGTGCCAGATATGTCTACTGGAGGGAGATATGAGACCTAGTTATATTCACAACAAGGTTCCTAGGACCCAGGTGAAAATGGAAAATGGACCCAGGTGTATTGGAGAGGAAATAGTTAGAGAGCTTTCAAATATTAACTCACAGTTCAATGGTCTAGGTCTTTGCTGAAAACAATGGCATTCTCTGGATGTGAGAGTCTTGAATGTAATTTAGATTTTAATTAGAGATGTGCTAGGTCTAAATACAGAAATATTTATATAGGGAGGCCAAAGATACTAAGCTGAAAACCTTGCATTTCCTACAGATGGTTTATTAAATTAAAACATGTTTCTTAACCTCCAGTGTTGACCCTACCATTGCAAAAATGAGTCATTGATATGTGAACCTGTCAGTTATCCTGAATGACTGGCTGGGTACACCAGCTGGATGCCAACACCTGACAATACATAAATCTGGGTAGTTCATGAAGGCTTTTATTTTTGTTTTTTTCCTTTGTCAAACTATCTTTACCCAATTAATTTTTATCCCCATCTATTTATTATCTCTTGTTCTGGGTAAAAACAAGCCTGAGTGTCTGTGCTGTGTGCAAATTAGCACACCCCTGAAGTTCCCAGTCAGTGCTGAACAGGAGCTATCCTCAAGGGAGTCAAAAATATTATTAAATTGGAAATCACATCCCCATCACCAGCACTGGACTCCTCTAGGCCACAGATGTGCACTGTCAGTGAGCATTTCAGCTGTGAGGCTCTAGCCTGGCAGCATGTGAGCTTGGCATGTGTGTTTATGTCAGAAGGCACATGCACACACACAGCCGTGGCCTTCAACTTCACAGAGAAAGCAGCTGGCTCCCATAGCGTTAGGACTTGTGGCCTTGTGGGGCAGCACGGAAGACTCTCTCAGACCCCCTAGCCCCCGAGCTGCTCCTTCTGAAAGAGTGCCCCTCTCCTTTCCCTACCAGTCCTCCTGTCCTGGCCCACTGCTGCCACTCCCTCTTGGAATATTTGCTTGATTTCCTCTTTCGGCTTGAGTTAAAAGTCTTCTTTATATATTGGCTCAACACTCAGTGCTTGTACAGGAAACTTTAAAACATTCATGGAAAAATGGAATTAGGAATACGTTTATTTTGATGTAAAAAACATTTGAAATCTGTGAAGTTTTTCTTAATGCCCGTTTCCTGCGAACTGCTTAAAGACCTGTTGTATGTGATGTAGTCCAAGTAATGGTTCACTTACTGGATTTCTTCTTATGCTAGCAGCTAGCCCAGTGCCTGCCTGCCACATGGAAAATTCCTAAGAAATACTGTGTTTGAACAGCTGAATGACCACAGAGAACGACTCATTCAGCCTCTGTGCCGTGCACAAGGCTAAGCCATTTGCTTTCATCAGGGCAACAGTTCTGAGGGGAGGATACTGTGTTCCCCAATGCTAAATATAAGGCTTCCATAAAATACAGAGCAAGGACTTGAATGCGAGCCCAACAAACTCCAAACCTCCTCCTCTAGCTGCTTGCAGCAGGCCTCACTCCCAGTGTGCTGAGGCATCTACTAGTCAGTCTGGCTACTCAGGAAGGACTTTAGGCCTTGATATCTGGCTGATTCCTTCAGCTTTTCTCAGTAGCTCTGGTCAGCGCAAGGGCAGGCCAGCTCAGCTCCACTCACCTAGAGGTAGGGAACGCTGTGTTCTGGTAGAGAGAGTCAAAGGGATGGGGAAGAGGAGATGGAGGAGGACTGGCCTGCAGGTGGCCTCCCCAGGAGCAAGCATTCCTGTGGGCTTGAAGGCACTGCAGCACCCTGTCTGCCTCCTGCACACAGACCCTGCCAATCAGCTCTTCAGGTGAGTCATGTTCAGATCCACCCTCCTCCCAGCACACACCTCCAGATGTGCTGAAAGACAACACAGCAGATAGGCGAGAGGAGGGATCCCTTTGTGTAGGGAGGTTCCCTGTGTACTGGGGAGGGGGAGGCAGTGGGGCAGGGGCTTCTCTTCATGGTTTTTAGATGAACAGGCAATTCAATGTGAAAATAGGCCAGGCATTTCTAAGGTTTCTACAACTCAAGATTAAAATTTCTCAGTTAGGGAAGACTCTTGTTCCCTTAAAATCTGTCTCTCTACCTCCTTTCTCTGCCTCCTACACCTGACAAGCAGAACTTGTGTGGAGTGATTCAGGCTTCAGCATGGGTTATTCAAATTCCACTTTCTTCCTCTCCCTGTTGTAATATTACCCATGATATCAAATGTCTTCCTATGTCCTATAATATAATCAATTATTATGTTTCACTTAACATTTTTTTTTTTGACAGGCAGAGTGGACAGTGAGAGAGAGAGACAGAGAGAAAGGTCTTCCTTTTCCGTTGGTTCACCCCACAATGGCCTCTGCGGCTGGCGCACCGCACTGATCCGAAGCCAGGAGCCAGGTGCTTCTCCTGGTCTCCCATGGGGTGCAGGGCCCAAGCACTTGGGCCATCCTCCACTGCACTCCCTGGGCCACAGCAGAGAACTGGCCTGGAAGAGGGGCAACCGGGACAGAATCCTGCGCCCTGACCGGGACTAGAACCCAGTGTGCCGGTACCACAGGTGGAGGATTAGCCTATTGAGCTGTGGCGCTGGCCCACTTAAAAATATTTTAAAAATAAATAATTATCCAAAACAAGCATACTAATTCATATATGAGGGCTTTCTGTTACCATAGTACCTTCTAGAAAAGGAGTCCTCCCTCCTCCCACTTATATGGAAATGTTGGCCTCGCAGGGTCTTCAACTCCTTGTTGCTTCCTGGCACCAGCTGACCAGATGGCAGTAAGGCCCAGCCCAGAGGTCTACAAACCCTGAGTTAGCTGATACAAGAGAGAGAAATAATGAGCGAAGTCAATGGCCGTCCCTTACAAGGGAGTTTAAATTAGGAGCCATGGAATTGTGGCAGTGGAGCAGGGAGTGGCTGACAAGGCCAGAAGTTTGCAGAGTGGTGTTCAGGCCTGAGGAGCCAGAGCAGGTTCTGTCTGAGCTGGGATTGTGAGGAACTGCCAGCATGCATAGGCTACAGGTGGAAAGAAGGCATGACTGCTTTGTTTTCTATAGTATTGCATCTTGTCTAAAGTGCCACACTATATGGGTTACGTTATGCCTTTCAGTTTTGCCTTCTAATCTGAAAATATTAGAACTCCAGCACCTAGTGTACCATCTGTGTTCCTCTGAATCCCATGGTGACTGAAGAACTTTGAATCCTTTCTATAGACTATGCCCCCAGCTTAGTACCGCAAACATGGTTAACATTATTGAGACAACTCTGAAGATATCCTGGAAACAGCTCTTTGCAAACTCACTGCAGTGCTGTCATTGTGAGATACCCATGAGCACAAAAGACAGAAAGAGGCCTGGGAGCCTCTACTTACTGATAAGACCATGAGGCTGGCAAAATGAGCATGCATCACACTGTCAGTCACTGTAAGACCTCAAAGATGACCTCTGGTGAGGCTAAGGAGCTTGGGGGAAATAGAAGGGCTCTTCAAAAAGTTTATGAGAAGTGCATATTATGAAAAACTGCACATGAAGTTCATTTCTTTTGGACCCCAACAAACTTATCTTTAAATCCATTTTTCCATGAACTTTTTGAAGTACCCTCATATTGGGAACCTGTGAGTCTGTCATTAAATGAGTATCAGGGAAGCAAAGACAAGAAGATTCTAAGAGTAAACACAATATTCAGAACTCCGATTCCTGAGCTTTAGAGTGATTGCACCCTCAGCTGCTGCATGGACAAATGCAGACCCAGACCGTCTTCATGACCATGTCCTAGACTGTATCAGGAAACCCCTTAGCATATCAGGGGTCCCATGGAGTTGTTTTGATCCAACTTTATGACCGTGTGAGCAACTTTGGAAAGCAGAAAAGCCAACAAAGGATATCACCAAGGGGAGCTCCTGTGTTTATTTGGACAGACACAGTTGCTTCCCTGCTCCACAGGAGGCAAATGCATGGTATGTGCTTAAGCTGTTGGAGTAGTTTAAGACTTTGCTTCTACTCTGTCATTAAATCTTTGTAAAGATCTGACACAAGTCCCCTAAGGAGTTTGTATTATGGCTTGATTTTTTTCCTCTATGCTGGAGAGGGTTATTCAGTTCTCAGAAAATGGAAATTAGCCCTGTTCAGAGAGTCTCAAGAAACTGCCTTTAAAAAAAAAATTATGTAGTTCTCTTGCCTTAGAAATCTTTGTGTCAGAGAAATCCAGCTGAATTAGTGGAGTTGCTGCCTGGGCACTGTGGAGAAAGTAGGTTCAGTATCTGCACAAGGAGATGGGATGGCCTGCAGTGCAGTGAGGGGCACATGGAGCCTGAGATTCTCTGTGTGTTTTAGGTACAATACTGTGTACTGTAGCAGTAGTTAGACTAACATGCCTTAAGTTGTGTGTTTTTTAAAGGTTTATTTACTGTGTATTTTGAAAGGCAGAGAGAGAGAGAGAGAGAGAGAGGGAGATCTTCCACCTACCCCCTGGTTTACTCTCCAAATGGTCATAGAACCCCTGGTCAAAGTCAGGAACCAGGAACTCCATCTGGATCTCCCACACGGGAGGCAGGCCATACTCTCTTGTTTTCCCAGACACATTACCACGGAGCTAGATCAGAAGTAGAGCAGCTGGGACTCGAACCAGCATTCTGATATGGGATGCTGACATCTCAGGCAGCCACTTAGCTCAGTGCATCACAATGTCACCTGTGATCTGTTTCTTGAGGACAGTTGGTAGTATATATCAAAAGCTGTGAATGATGTGTCTCTTTAACCCAGCAAGTGTTTTCAGCAGTTTATAGTAACAAAGTAATAGAAGATATGGAAGGATCTTTAGTTCATCCTTATTTTAAACCAAAATGGAAAAAAAAAAAAACTGGAATGTAAATCCTACAGTTAGAGAGAGGGTCAGTAAATTATGGCAGATCCAATGGGCTCATGCATCCATTAAAAATTCCGTTGTTGGTGTGGGCACTTAGCCATGGTTGGGATGCCTATGTTCCCCATCACGGTGCCTGGATTTGATTCTTGCCTGTGGTTCCTGACCAACTTTATGCTAATTTAAGTTCCTGCTACCCATGTGGGAGGCCTGGGTTAAGTTCCTGGCTACCAACTGTATCCTCAGCTCAGCCTTAGTGGTTGCACACATACGGGGAATGAGCTAGTAGATGGTAGCTTGCTCTCTCTCTCAAGAAAGAAAAAAATAAAGAAATACTCAATACACCCTCCTTCCCCACCATGTCATCTTTCATAGAACATCTTCCTTACTCTTTAAAAAGTTTCTGTTGTGGGCCAGCATTGTAGCATAGCACATAAAGCTACCACCTGTGAAGCTGGCATCCCTTATGGGCAACAGTTCATGTCCCATATGCTCCACTTTTTTATGATCCAGCTCCTTGCTATTGGCCTGAGAAAAGCAGTGGGAGATGGCCAAAGTGTTTGGGGTCCCTGCTACCAGCATGGGAGATGAGCACTGGCAGTTGTGGACATCTATGGAGTGAACTAAAGGATGGAAGGTCTCTCTCTCTCTCTCTCTCTCTCTCTCTCTGTCTCTCTCTATAACTGACTTTCTACATAAATCTTTTTAAAAAATATGTTGTAAAAATTTATTGGCACTTCTTTTTTATTATTATTTGACAGGTAGAGTTAGACAGTGAGAGAGAGAGACAGAGAGAAAGGTCTTCCTTTCGTTGGTTCACCCCCCAAATGGCCACTACTGTGCCAGTTTGAAGCCTGAAGCCAGGTGCTTCCTCCTGGTCTCCCATGCGAGTGCAGGGCCCAAGCACCTGGGCCATCCTCCACTGCCCTCCTGGACCACAGCAGAGAGCTGGACTGGAAGAGGAGCAACCGGGACTAGAACCCAGCGCCCATATGGGATGCTGGCGCCGTAGGTGGAGGATTAACCAAGTGAGCCATGGCGCTGGTTCTGGCACTTCTTGATATAAAAAGGTGTTCATGATATTGTTGCATTGAAAGAGATCACAAATATAACAATGCAGAATGAATCATTAAAATACTTGTACATTTTAATGATAATTTTTAACTTCTTGCTTGTGTGCATTCTGTGTCTTTTCTCTAGTATTTATAAGGCTTTTTTTCTTTAAAAAAATGAAGAAAGGAAAACAAATTGCCTAGTGACTATTTGTAAAAGCAAGCAGCTTTGGATGAATGTGTCAGAAGCGAGAGAAGAGGGGAGTTCCAGGATTGGAAGAGTTGGATAGAAAGGAGGGATGGTCAGTGTATGACCACATACTAATTGCTTTTACCAAGAGCCCAAAATTAACAGGATAAAGAACAGAGGAGCCTATTTGTCTTTCACATGCAAGTTAAGCATTCCTGAACAGTGGGCGGTGCTGTCCATGCTCCGGAGAAGCAGGTGCCTGCCGTCTGAAAGCTCTGCTACTCTCCGGCATTTTGCTGTTCATTACGTGCACAAAGGAGACCGAGTCCCAGCCACATCACGGAAGAGGGAGTGGAGGAGGCTGATGCACACTCCTAGCCTAACACATGCCATTCACAAGAGCTTTGTACACTGCCTCAGCTAACAGCAAGGAAAGTTGGTAAACACCGAGTAGCTGGGCAGCCGCGGCCTTGCCTGTTTCCTATTCCATGGAAGAAGAGTAGAGTGGGTTCTTCACCACTGATGGTCTAAGTTCTGAGTTTGGTTGCAGTGCTCAGTGAGGCAGGGAAGGAAAGCAGAGAGAGGTAGAGGGAGAGGAAGCAGAGCCACCGCGGCATCTTCCCGCTCGTGTTTCCTGTTTGCTGCTGCATGTGATGGTGCCCAGCACACAGATGGTAGATGTGCAGCTGGGCTGAGCACTTCTGTTCCTACTCCCGAGGTGCTGGCACCATGCCTTTCTTTCCTCTGCAGGAAAGAGGCTCAGAATGCCCATGCTTGTGACATTATTATGAGGAGCCTGGGTCTTTGCAGCAGCATTACTCCTAGACTCGTCTTACCACCTCCAATCTGTGATGTAATCCACAGCCAAGGGGACCTTCTAAAATCAAATCACTTCATCTTCTTGCTTATAGTACTTTAGAGGCCTTCCATTGTTCTTTGGTAATGGTTAAAACCTTTACCTTGAGACATGATGTTCTTTGTCATACGACTCTTGCCTCCTTCAGCAACACTATTGCTCTGCCATTCTCCAGCCACAGTGGTTACATCAGATCTTGAGTGTGAAGAACCATTCTTTCCCACCTCTGGGCCTCTGTCCATGCTGTTCTCTGCCTAGAGAACTCTTACTCTTGCTCTTCTCCTGATAGCTCCACCTCATCCTTCAAGATCATGGAGTACACTTCACTACTCCAAAGGGACTCCTTGTCTCCCTCAAACTGATTAACACAGCTGTGCTGTGTATCTCCATAACCCCTTGTGTTCTCAGAATGCCCATCAAACATGTGGCTGCCTATGTAAGGATTGCTGTTGTTCCTTGCTCAACAATAGCAACCCCTGAGAAGAGGGCCTAAATATGTCTTGTCACGCTGTGTGCTCCGTGGGTGAATACATAAAGCACTGGATCCTTTGGGTGTGGTATAATGGTATCAGAGGACGTGCAGGTGGGAGTTACCTTAGGCTGCTAGACTAAGGAAAGCGGCTTCCCATGAAGAATGTTAGAAGGTGAGCTGTCACTCCCCCTCTTCATGGAGGAACGACACAGGACCCTGCGCTGTTCTTTCGTCTGCTCGGCCCTCCCCGGGTTTGCTGCTGGTTCTTCCCGGGTTGGCTACTATCTCTTCCACCTCCGTGGAAGGGCAGTTCCCCCTGGCCACATTCCCCACTTCCGCAGGGGAGCGGCACACCGCCGGCCGGTTCTCTCGGGGGCTGCACAGGCGTTCCCTCAGATGTTCCCCTTAGATGTTCCCGGTGCATGCCGTCTCTCTCCTCCTTTATAGTCCTCCTCCGCCAATCCCAACTCGGCTGCCCACACGCCGAGTACGCTGCTCTCCTCCAATCAGGAGCAAGTCCTACAGTTTATTAGTTGAACTGGAGGCAGCTGTGCGGAAGCTGTTTTCTTCTCTCCCAGCGCCATATTGTGGGAGAGCAGATGCATAGAATAAGTCTTAATTCCAGTAACTCAGTCTAGTCCGGTTTGCTCCCCACAGTGAGCAACACATTCACTGACCTTGAAGGAGAAAACGGAGTTTTAGTTATTAAAGAAGCCTAAGTATGTATGTAGGGATCAGATATTTCAGAAGGTACAAAAATAAATGTTTCTGACCTTGTCTTCAGGCATTCCTGGCCTCTGGGATATACTTGTCTGCAGATGTCATTTCCCATTTATAGATTAGCCGGGAAGGTTGTGGGTAGGCAGGTAGGTGGACTGAAGGATGAGGGTGAGTCTATGGGGCTGCTACTGTAACTGAATACCACACACTGGGTGATTTATAAAGCATAGAAGTTTATTTAGCTCATATTTTGGAGCCTCCAAAGTCCCAAAGCATGGCTCTGGTGTCTGCTCAGCCTCTGGGGAAGGCCTTTCTGCCAGCAGGACCCTCTGTAGAGCCCCAGGGTGGCCCCAGCCAGAGCCAGCCCGCCGGCCAGCCGGAGCTTGCTTTTGTAACAGAGGCCTTTCTTTGATAACCCATCAGTTCACTAACACATTAATCCATGGATGGATTAATCCATCATGAGTACACAGCCCTCATGACCCAATCACCTCTCAAATGTCTGGCTTCTCCAACACTCTATTTTAAAAAAAAAAAAATTTAGTTATTTATTTGAAAGGCAGAGTTGCAGATGGGCAGAGGCAGAGACAGAGAGAGGTCTTACACCCACTGCTTCACTCCCCAAATGGATGCAACAGCTGGAGCTCGGCCGATCCAAAGCCAGGAGCCAGGAGCTTCTTCTGGGTCTCCCACATGGGTGCAGGGGCCCAAGGACTTGGGCCATCTTCTACTGCTTTCCCCAGCCATAGCAGAGAACTAGATTGAAAGTGGAGCAGCCAGGACTTGAACCAGCACCCATACGGAATGCCAACAATGCAGGTGGCGGTTTTACCCGCTACACCACACCACTGGCCCTTCCAACACTCTTAACATGTGATACAGAGGATTAAGTTTCCAACATGTGAAATCTTGGGGTTGCATTAAACTATAATAGGGGCTGAGAGAGAGGAGGGGAAAGAATGAGCGTAAAAGGCCCAATATTTAATAGTTTTTAATGCCTTACTAGCATGTTGAGCACTGGGGTAGACACTTTTGGGGGATGAGAAGGGCAACTGATACAGAGATAGACGATGGAAAGCTTAAGGTCTGTAAGAGAACAGAGGAGAAAACACCAATTCTTCTAAGCCAGGCAGGAGATGGCAACACCGAGAAAGTGAATTTAAGCTGGGCTTTAAAACATGATTGTAGGGAGGGGGATCTTTTGGTGCAGCGGTTGACACCACTTGGGACGCCCATATCCCACATTGGAGCTCCTGGTTTGAGTCTCTGCTCCTTTACCTCCCATCCAGCTTCCTGCCAGTTCACACCCAGGGAGGCAGCAGATGATGGCCCAAATGCTTTGGTCCCTGCCACCCAAGTTGGAGGCTGGGATTGAGTTCCTGTCTCCTGACTTCAGATTGGTTCAGCTCTGGCTGTTGTGGGCATTTATGGAGTAAAGTAGTAGAAGGAAGATCTCTCTCTCTCTCTCTCTCTCTCTCTCTCTCTCTCTCTCTTTCTCTCTCCCTCTCTACTCTCTTCCACCTCTACCTCCTTTTCCTCCCCTTTCAAATAAAGTAAAAATTAAAAAACTTTAAATTTTTAAAGTTTCCAGTCAATATAAAGGGAAAAGGCATTCTAGAAATGGAAATAACTTGAGTTTGAAATATCCAAGAGCTTGGGTAGGAGTGAGAAGCTGGGTGCATCAGGAACTCAGGCTGGAGGCAATGACTGTGATGATAATCATCGTCAACATTTAGCAGATACTTCTTAGGTACCAGTCACTGCTGAAGTGCTTCACCCGTATTGGCCAGCTTGTAAGTGACAGAGCCAAGATTCCAGGCCAAGACAATCAGACTCCAGAACCCACACTCATAAGCATGGACTTTTCCACATCGTCAAGGAGACTAAATGCTGTACTAAGCTCCTGGGAGATTCCATCATTTGGAAAATGATAGTTTTAAACTGTACTTTAGAAAATCATTCTAAGAACTATGTGGATATAGGCTGTCATAGAGGTCATGAGAGGTAGAAAACATGGAATACTGCTAGCAAATGTAGACTTCTTAACAAGCAAAACTGACAAGTGAGCCTTGAATGCTGGAGTTAATACCACAGATGAAAATTAATGTGAATTCTAATAGAGTTTAGAAATAGCAGGGCAATCTAACCTGCATGAATGGAATTCATCCATTTTAACTTGAGAGAAGGTAGGGCTGATGAGTCCAAATCGAGATTTCTTTTGGCTCTTGGTAAAGGAATGACCCTATATCTTGTCCCCAGATATACTGACTTGAATTGTTTCCTTCCAAATGTCATGCCCACCCCAAACCTCAGAGCGTGACCTTATTTGGGAATATGATCGACTTTATCATATTGGTGATGGTCGTTATGGAGTAGGGTGGGCCCTAAATCTAATGACTGGTTTTCTCAGAGGAAGAGGAAAGGAGACACAGAAACACACACAGTGGACACAGACACACAGGAAGATGGGAGTAGATACTGAGGTGGGTGGAAGTAGATATTTGAGTGATGCGTCTACAACCCAAGGAAGCCAAGGATTGCCAGCAACAACTGGAAGCTGGAAAGAGGCAAGGAAGAGTCCTTCATAGGACCTTCACAGACAGCATGGCTTTGATGACACCTTGGATTTAGATTTTTAGCCTCTAGAATTGTGAGAGAATAAATTTCTGTTATCTGAAGTGACTCAGATTTTAGCAATTTGTTACAGCAGTCCTGGGAAAGCTCAGGAAGTTGCAAGACTAGAAGCCAAGGTCTTGTTCCACTTTCCTGAGTGTGTAGAGGCAAAGTCCTCTCATCTAGCTTATTGAGGTTAACCAGGTTATTGATGACCTCTAATGGTTAGGGTTCAAGTCCATCCTCCACCACTTACACTCTGGACGATAGTAGGCAAGTAACTCAAGTGCTGTGTGCCTTGACTTTCTTACCTTCAAAATGACGTTAATAGTAGTGCTTCCTCTTAGGGTAGTTTTGGGGGTTGAGCTGATATACTTTAACATTTAGGGGAGTAGTTACAGTTACCATTATTGTTACTATCATTCACTAGGGTTTGAATTGGGAAACAAGATGCCCTACCCTTTAGAGGTTATACCCCCTGCTCTAACTAGGTTTGTACCTGCCTGTGTTCATTGTACACATAACATTCCACATCCCTGCTGTCATGCACCTGGCCTTGGTGATGAAAGCTACAGGGGCCTCCTGCTCAAGGCCAGTTAAACATTCCTGTGCACCTCAGGTTAAATATGTATGTGCCAGTGCATGGAGTTACTGCCCAACAGCCATCTGTGGTCTAGTTGAGGCAAGGTCCCCAGGGCCTGCTCACCAGTCCTACTGTGAAGTTGTTTGTTCCAGAAAAGGTGGTACAAGTTGCCAAGCAATGCAGAGCGGCCACAACTATTAGATCCCAGTAATCATACCTCCAGGTCTCACAAGGCCTATTTCAAATGAAAGAGCCTGGGAAGAACTCCAAAACCATTACTTTCTCTTTCTCAGTCCCAGTCTATCCTACAGGTCACAGGATAGCAACTGCTGAGCACACCATGGCAGAGTTTCATGCTGGCAGTGGAAAAGAGTGTAGAAGAAATTGGGAGTGTTCTCTAGGGTTCTCAATCTATCAGCCTGCCCTGGTTTCTTAGGACTTTTAGCTTCTCTAAATCTGGATTCTCCTAGATCTGGGATGAAGGCATCCTTTTCACTCTCCAGGGTTCTGGCTTATAGAATATTTACACAAAGAACTGAGGCAAGTATGGGACCACAGATCACCTTTATTTATTTATTTATTTATTTAAGTAAAGGCTCTTTAGCAAACCATTTAGGCTTGAAGCCAAATGGGACTTTGTTTATCTTTCTCTGCCTCAAAATCAGAGCTATGTACACAAAGATGCTTCAAATTCTTTGACTCGTCTCTCACAGTGAGTAGCATCTGTGGCTCCTTACTCTTGAGCCTGGGTGGGATCTTTGACTGTTTTGACTAGCAAAATATGGGCAGAAGTGACACTCTGTCACTTTCCCAGATGGTTTTTTCCTGGGCTTTTGGAACATTTACTGTTAGAGCCCTGGGAGACATGTGAGAAGTATACCGCCCTGCCAGGAGAAACCATGTTGTGAGCCGTAGGACTCCACGAGGAGGAAAGGAGTCCAGCTGAGACTGGCCATGGTGCAGGCATGTGAGTGAAGCTGCTTCCACCACCCCTCTCCCCCTCCACCTGAACCAGCCCTGCTAGTCAGTGCCATGCAGAGCAGAATTGCTCAGTTGAACTCGTCCCAAATTCCTGACCTGCACAATCAGGATATATTATGAAATAACTGTTGGTTTTAAGGCACTGAGCGTTGGAATAGTTTCTTACTAAAGAATAGATAACTGGGACACTCTCCCTGTCCCAGATGGAGAAGTTGGAACACGGAGAGTACAGTTTGGACTTGGCACAACATGTGGAATCTCTCTGGTGCTTAACAAAAGGAGGCTGACAGCACCAGGAGAGCCCGAGGATCCATGAGAGTGAAACCAGTGGGTATCTGTCTCTTACCAGTTTTGCTGATCAGATAAAGGTCAAGTGTCCCTCCTTAGGACTTCTTGAATGTTTGGAAGTGTGCAGAAATCTCTTCTGTGAAAACCTAAGGTGGAAGAGTAAATATCATATGCTCACTTCAAAAAACAAAACAAAAACCAGAAAAAACACCTTAATGTGGTTTGACTCTGCAAGGTAAAGACATTGTTGGAACTGGTAAAATAGGATCTGGCAAAATACTGATTTTCTTCTCCTGAGTTGTCTTTAATCCAGAGCAGAGCAAATCCCATTATATGCTCAATTGACACGTGCTATTTCCCTCTTGGAGCCCTTATCATAATCGTAGTTAATTGTTCATAGGATTATGTGTTGAGCATCTGTACTTCCTCCCTACCTTGAAACTCCATGATGGTGAGGAGTTTGTTCTCCACTGAATCTGTGGCGCCTAGGACTTCACAGGTGCCCAGTAATATTTACTGAGTGGCTACATGAATAATAAGGTATACCTGACAATTAGCTTGTGGGGCCCTGATTTCATCCCCTGAAGCCTCATCCTTTAAACTGACACCACAGCTATCCTGCCCTCAGCCGTCACATAGAGAGGTCTTTCAGCAGGGGTGCTGGCCGTGCTTGGTGACCCACACGTTGAATAGCTGGCCTCTCCTTGGTCTGCAGTCACTGAACTGTGCCAGCATGAATGGCAGGACACAATGAGCACACCTGCTCCTGCTAAGCTAGCTGTGTGACCCTAACCAAGTCACCAGCGGACTGAACTCAGCCTTCTATCAATAAGGCACAGGCCTTGCCCTGCTGATTTCACTTGGTAGTTGTGGGAATTCAGTCAGGAAATGAAGCCAAGACGTTTGTAAAGCTCTTCAACCCATTAGCGGTAGAAGTACACAAAAAGGATTAAAATACAGGAATACTTCAAAAAGTTCGTGGAAAATGAAATTAAAAGTTGTTTATTTTGATGCTACACATTTTTGGAATTTATGCATATAAGAGATCTTGAAGAAGTCTGTGGAAAACACACATTATGAAAAAGCTATGCATGGATTTCAAAAATGTTTGCACTAAAATAAACTTATCATTTAATTCCATCTTCCATGAACTTTTTGAAATACTCTTGTCAATAATACCCAAACTAGGCCTTTTCCCATAGCTCAAGGACTTTATAAAAAATAAAAAGCTTTATTGTGATATAATGAAGCATACCATTCAATTCACCATCTTAAATTGTTCAGTTCTTGTTTTAGTATATTTCCAGAGTTGTGTGACTGTCACAATCAATTTTCAAACCTTTTCACTCTTCCCCCAAAGAAACCTGTTATCTCTTAGTATTTACCTCTCCTACCTTGCCCAGCCTCCACAGCCCTAGGCAACCGCTAGTTTACTTTCTGTCTCTGCCTTTTTCTATTTTGCTCATTTTGTGTAAATGGAATTACACAATACGTGACTGTCTGCGTCTGGCTTCTTTTACTTTGCATAATGTTTTCAGAGTTCATCCATACTATAGAATATATCTAGACTTCATTCTTGTTTATTGCTGTATATAAGGGTTTGTAGAATTAAAATATAAGTTTATTTTGGTGCAGAAATATTTTTGAAAACCATGAATAAGAGAGGTATTCAGAAGGCTCATTGAAAATGTTATGAAAATGTTATAGAAAAATCATGCATGGCTTTTTTTTTGCACCTAAATAAACTTATCTTCTAATTTCATTTTCCACTGAACTTTTTGAAGTACCTACATAATATTTCATTGTATGGATATATTCTGTAAGAATCAATTACTTACATGAAATTTACAATCAAGCAAGCATTGTAAATGTTATTATTTGTTGTCACTTGTGTGTTACACACATCTTAGGTCCATATAATTCATAATAAGGATGTGGGCATATACATATTTTTGCACCCAAAGAGCTATTGTTAAACCCCTGCCAGCACACTATGTCTGCTGGGGATGGAGGAGCAGCATCACTGGTTGCTTGTCAGTGTTCTAAGCAATTAGACTTGAGGCTCTCATGGAGGACGGGGCGGAGAGGGAAGGTGAAGTTTAAATTTAGCAGGACAAAGCAAGGTCATTCCCTTTGCAGCAGTTCTTTCAGGGCCTCCTCGTTGGGTAGCACACCTCCTTTTATGAGCTTCTTCTGAGTCTATTTCCCCTGAAACTCTGAATCCTCTGCCCCCTTTAAGGTGCCCCGTTTAAATCACCTCCTGCTCTACCTTGGCAGGAGCTCAAGAAGGAAGATTCACGCTGGTCTTCACTGCTGTATGGCTGTCGCACAGTGTGTTCTGCTTATATCTTATTTCCTATCTTGGAGCCCATGCCCCGCATCTTGCAAGGTGTCAATGACAAACACACATCAGGCTGCTCCCAATGTGGTAAAATTCCCCTGTGCTAAAATTGTCTCTGTGCAAGAGAGTGATCTCTGCACAGGCGTCACAAACATAATCTTGTGTTTCCATGGTTTGATGACACAGGCTCTTCTTGAGTTGCCTTCTGTCACCACCACGATGCAAGGAGCCTGCTGACGTCACTAGAGTCAGCTGCTGTCCCTGGAGTAAGTGCCTGCTGCCTTGAGGAACGTTAGCTTGCATTGGTGGCGTTCTCATAATACATTCAACATTTTTCTTCAGAGATCTTTCCCTAGGCTGACTTAATACTGGTAGCTTTGTCTTTTTTAAAGGGAGAGCTCAGATCTTGGTTCACCTGTTTGTTTTTCCTGTTTGTGTGCTTTTGGAAGGACACTGATCCAGTGATATTTCTGCCTGTCCTAGCAGGACCTCTGGCTCTCTGTTCCTCTCCCTTCCTGCCTGCTGCCTCCTAGAAGCTCTGATCAGTCAGCCACCCACCTGGTTCACAGGAGACAGTCCTGTGGCCCCTACACTAGAAAGTCCCAGGGGACTGGAGTGTTAGAGAAAGTGGGGATGTATGGAGGAAGTCGCCTGTTTTCTCTCTGGGTCCAGGCTTGACTGGAGGTGTTCATTCTGCCTCTAGATTGAGATAGTGTTTCCTTCCTGCCTGGGATCATCATAACCTGAAAGAATAAAGGCTTCTGTGTTTTGTGGCTACCTCCCGAGTCATTCATTGCTTTGTGTTCCCTATCCCAATCCCTGTGTGCTATGGGTGTGTCTGAGTGTGAAAGTGTCAAATCTGCAGAGAATTAAAGTCTCTCAGTGACAGTTTTTTTTTTTAAAGGTTTATTTTATTTATTTGAAAGACAGAGTTACACAGAGAGAGACAAAGAGAGAGGCTTTCCATCCGCTGGTTCACTCCCCAGGTGGCCACAATGGTTGGAGCTGAGCTGAAATGAAGTCAGGGGCTAGGAGCTTCTTCCAGGTTTCCCACGTGGGCGCAGGTGCCCAAGGACTTGGGCCATCTTCCACTGCTTTCCAAGGCCATAGCAGAGAGCTGGATCAGAGGAGGGGCAGTTGGGACTAGAACTGGCACCCATATGGGATGCTGGTGCTTCAGGCCAGAGCTTTAACCCGCTGTGCCTCAGCGCCGACCCATCAGTGACAGTTTTGAGAGAGAAAACTTCGACACTAAATGTGTGAAGATTTTCACAGCGCCAATAAGATTTGCCTAATGATTAGTGTGATAAAAAGTTGGCAAAATAAATCGATCCGGTGCTTACATTGTGCCTGTGCAGCAGTTGTACTGTACCTGATAAGCTGAAGGCATTCTTCATTAAATATCACATTAACACCTTAATTGATAGATTCCATAATTGTATTATATGCCACAAGATGACTTCTGGGGATAATTATTTATCCTTTTATTGGCAAGAGGTTCAGAGCAGATGTTGTGGTATGTTATTGCTCAAAAGTGATTAAAAGCAAGACACATGTGACATGAACTGGAAAGTATCTCTGGCTTTTGAATCCAAATGAGACAACTTCTGGCTGGTGCTGCTCCTTTGCAATTTACATGGAATGAGCCTCTCCACATACAAATGCAGAAAGCCCTATTGGTGCTGGGTGCCCAAAGGCTGTAACTATGAAAGGACTTCAAAAAGTCCACAGGAAAAAAACGGAATTAAGAGATAAACTTTTTGTGGTACAAAATATTTTGAAACCTGTGCATATCATTCCTTTCATAATTATATTTTCTGCAAGCTTTTTGAAGATTCCTCAAATGATTGTTTTATTGTACTTGAGTTGTAGTGACCAAGACTCTGGTCCAGGTTCCTATCCGTGGGGACCTGCAGTGTCTTACCACCTGCCGAATCACCACTTTCTCTGCCTCCATGCTTTCCTGCTGTCACTGGGAAACCTGAAGCTCTCTAGGATACAGGAAACTAGGGCAGACCCACTGCCCCTGGAGGCTTGTCTCTAAACATTGCTGACAGCACTCTCCCTGCCCCAGTAAAAGGCAGCACTGGTTTACCCTAACCACTCCCTGACCCCTCTGTGCCTGCGCCATTCAAACCTTGCCCAAATATTTACAGGCATGCAGAAATCCTGAACAAATATTTGCCCACCAAGTTAAATGGTTTGTAAGTATTTAGTATTCCGTGCTGTTTGCGTCTCTCACACAGTTTATGATTTTTAAACACAACCAGAACCAAGTGCATTTCAGGGGGTGTCCACAGTACAAAGGCAGAGTGAATGGGTGAATACGGAACTTTTGGTCTATTCCAGCCCTCTCCCCCTGCCTGCCCCCTCCTGATGTGAGTAGGCTATGCTAAAAATAGCAGTGTTGCTACAGCTCTTCTGCAGGTGGGAAGCATTGTGGAAACAGATTGTCTTTGTTTTTCCCATCTCCCTTCCCAAGTCCTGAATGGTGCCTTTGGATTATTGTGTGTGCCTCCGAGGGCTCTGGAGCTGAGAGGGAGCCACCTGCCATCATGCACGTGGTCTGAGGCAAGGCCACAAGCATTTCAAATGGCAGCATTAAAAGCAGTCATTTGTAAGTGTGTAAAAAAGTTATCTTAGAAAACTGCTGCATTTTTCTTTTGCTGCCATACTTGCGATAATATTCGAAAACAAGGGAGGGTTTAGGGAACATTAGATATAAATATGAGAAGAATAAATCCTTCAATATGTATTCAGTTCCTACTTCACACAAAGCAAGAAAGGTTTTCCCCTGCCCCTAATGTCTGGAACCACCTCATAATGAGGTTCATTGGTAACAACAAAGAGCTTACAGTCTAGTCCAGGAGTCAAAGCATAATCATGAAAGTTATAATAGTTTCCAACAGTAACTTCTTAGTATATGTAGAATGTTTTCTGATTTAGAAAAGTACAAGGAGGGGTCTTCAAAAAGATGGTAGAAAATGCATGTATCTCTTACTTCCATTTTTCCATGAGCTCTGAGAACTCCTATAGCTGGGCGATTACACAATGTAGCCAACTAACCCGGTCCCGGAGTTGGGGATGTCTGGGCAAAGGTGAGGCAGGGTGAGGAAGTGAGGGAGAGCTGGTGCAATTTTCCTGGAAGTAAAAGGAGGGCCCTAAAATGTAACTGTACCCATGACTTGATCTCAGTAACAGTGTTGAAAAATGTCTCCATTGGGAATGCATGGAAGTTTCTGGGAGCTTACATTGTGCCTGTGCGCCAGTTTTACTGTACCTGATAAGCTGAAGGCATTTTTCATTAAATATCATGTTAACACCTTAATTGATAGATTCTGTAATCTACCCCTTTCTGGGGTTTCTGGAAACATTTTGCACCCAGAATACTGTGACTTCTCTTGACTGCTTGCGTGAGCTTGATTGCATTCTGTGCTGGAGAGGGTATGTCTGTTGATTCCAGGCTCTCAGGAAGCTTACCCTGTATGACCCAGAGCAGCCTAAGCCACTACAACTGACAAATGAATGCCTCACATCACCTGTATGAACATGATACTCATGTAACAGGTCAAGGTCATTCTCCTCCAGGTAGTCATTTCTGGACTTGGACTGGCGTGTCCTGTTAAAAAGCAGAGGATGTGAACTAAGGATGTGAAGGACCTCTACAATGAAAATTACAAAGTGCTAATGAAAGAAATGGAAACACACACACATACACACAAATGAAAATATCTACCATGTTCATGGATTAGAAGAATTGATGTCAGGGCCAGTGCTGTGGCATAGAAGGCTAAGCCTCTGCCTGCAGTGCTGGCATCCCATATGGGTGCCAGTTAGAGTGCCGGCTGCTCCACTTCCCATCCAGCTCTCTGCTATGGCCTGGGAAAGCAGTAGAAGATGGCTCAAGTCCTTGGTCCCCTGCACCCACGTGGGAGACCTGGAAGAAGCTCCAGTTTCCTGGCTTTGGATCAGCCCAGCTCCGGCTGTTGCAGCCTTTTGGAGAGTGAACCAATGGAAGATTCTCTGTCTCTGTCTCTGTCTCTCTCTCTCTCTGCCTTTGCTTCTGTAACTCTGCCTTTCAAATAAATGAATCTTAAAAAAAATAAAAGAAAGTAAGCAGAGTCTGGACAAGGGTTCGGTGCAGGAGCTTTATTTAAGGGACTTCATTTTGGGATCCACAGGACTAGAAGAAAGTTACTAGGAAAACTGAGGCAGGGATTGAGGTAATACCAGTACAGTCTAGTTCTTTCTGTGCAAAATTGAAGCTCCATCTCGCTGGGACCCTTGAAGGAGTTGTTTGTTAGTTTCCTAAGGCTGTGGTAATGAAGTACCACAAACTGGGTGGCTAAACAACAGAAACCTGTTGTCTCACAGTTCTGGAAGTCCAAGATCAAGGTGTCAGCAAGCCTGACTCCTTCTGAGGATTGTGAGGAGTCTGTTCCATGCCTCTCCTCTAGTTTCTGATGGCAGTCTATGGTGTTCCTTGGCTTCCAGATGTAACACTCTGACTTCTGACTTCATCTTCACCTGCTCTTCCTATGTGTGTGTCTATCTCCAAGTTTCCTTCTTAGATTTATTCTGATGACTTCATCTTAATCTGATCATCTGTAAAGGTTCTGTTTTCTAACAGAGTCACATTCACAGGTACAACAGGTCAGGACTTCAATTTCATTTTAAGCAGAAAAATTCAACTCATAATAAGCCATATGGGTGTACCTTGGAATCATCTGCCCCAGGGTCTTTAGAGGAGAGCATTGGCTCCTGGCCTCCTCTGTTAGAGCCCTGTGGTGTGGCAATGCTCTTGCTTGTCCATATTGCACTCTTGGGAGTGCCCAGAGGATATTGGTGGCATCCCCTGAGTGGTTTCACAGCATCTCCAGGACTGACTGAAATTGAGAGACAGTTTGAGCACATAAGGGTACACCTGTAAAAGCTGCCAGGGTAAGCATTTTGCATAGAGATATGCGGCAAGCTATGGAGGTGGAGAGGGGAGGCTATTCCTTAATCCCTTACTGAGGCTCTGATGGGGTTCCTGTTTGTCTGACCCTACCCACCCACCCCTCAACCTCACCACTGGGCTGGGAACTTCAAGAGGATAGTTCATGCAGGCCTTTTCCCTGTGGAATCCCAGTTATGCAGAAGACTGCCAGGTACATCCAAGCATTTCATTTATACTGAAATAATAAAGGATCCTACCCCCAGTGCCTCCACCATGACTGATGTTTGGGGCACCTGACAAAGTCACAGGAGAGTGGCCCTCCCCCTCACCACTGGGAAGATGAAAAGTGTGGCCTGCCTCCTTTTCTCACCCTACCGCCCCCTGCCATTCTAACTCCTGTGGGCTGACAGTATAGAGAGGGACATGATTTTTTTGTAAAAGGTTACATCTCATTGTCTTTTTGGTGAAACCACCTTGTAATATATTTTTTATGTATGCTAATAGCCAAATCCCTTTGGAAGTGATGCAAGATGGATCCTCATTAGGACAAATAGTGCTGAAACAAGATGCCTGCCTGTGACCGTGGCCATTGTCTCCTTTATTTCAACATGGCTTGCAGAGGAAGAAGAGAGGTCATCTGTGACGCTCTCATTTAAAAGTAATCTCTGAGCATCTGTCTGTGCTGAAGGCTGCATTAGGTGCTAAGCGGATGGAGCGTGTTCAGACGAGATCCTAACAAGGTCATCCCAACACTCTTACCTGTTTGGTTCACACTGGGTGGATGGGGACACTGTGACCCGACTCTAGGAGTCACGCATGAAGAACTGAAAAGAAATGTCATTTGTTCTGACCTCAAAGCAGTTGCCATTAAAAAATGTATTTCCCACCTCTTTTCCCTGCACCACTCTCCCTCCTGTGCCCTACTGCCATCATAAAGGTGTGGATCTGGACTGTGCTGTTAAAGGCATGCACAGAGAGTCTGAGACTTGCAAGCCATGAGGAAATTCATCACACACTGACAGTCTAAACTGAGGATGATGTAACCCTAAGGAACAGAACTCTTGGATACATCCTTTCAGTTTCTAATACGTAGACATGCATGCATGTACAGTTATTGGTAAGTGTATTAGCTAGAATTTATTGAGTGCTTACTGTGTGCTGGACACTTTTATTTTTTTATTTTTTTTAACTTTTATTTAATAAATATAAATTTCCAAAGTACAGTTTATGAATTACAATGGCTTCCCCCCCACAAGTTCTTTTTTTTATTTAATAAATGTGAATTTACAAAGTGCAACTTTTGTATTGTTGTGGTCCCCCCCCAACCTCCCTCCCTCCAGCGGCCCTCCCCTCTCCCACTCCCTCTCCCATCCCGCCCTTCATCGAGTTTCATTTTCAATCACCTTCATATACAGAAGATCAACTTAGTATACACTAAGCAAGGATTTCAAAAGGCTGCACTCACACAACCATACAAGGTATAGGACATTGTTCGACTAGTAGTGTTGTTTTTAAGTTTCATAGTAAAACACATTAAGGACAGAGACCCTATGTGGGGAGCCTATACTCAGTGACTCCCGTTGTTGATTTAACAATTGGCACTCTTATTTATGACATCGTGCTGGACACTTTTAAATATTTCCAACTCTCAGTGTGCCCCTGTAGAATGGGTGTTATTTCCATTTTAAACAGAAGAACTGAAGTTCAGAGAAATTAAAATTTCTGGCTAAAATGACACAACTGTGGTGGGGCTCTGACCAAGGTCTTGCCTGATGTGTTACATTATCCAATAGCAAGTTTTCTTTATTTTGGGAATGAGAATTTTTGGGATGTCTGGCCAGAGGCCTTGACTCTATGGATGGTGGCTCTCCCTTCCGATCAAGTGTGTGATAAAAAGGCCCTGGCCCCGCAGGGCAGCACGCTCTACCCGGAGCTCTCTGTGGGGCCCCACAAACCTTTGTTGCTGCCAGTGCATCTATGCCTGGTCCAGCTTCAGCACCCACAAGTTCCTATGTCTGCCTCTGTTAGCGCCCTGGTCCTGTGCTGAACCCTGTCTGATGGGGGCACTAGAGTGGCTAGGATGGGAACATACAGGCTCTCTTGGGCTGGTGGTGGTCAGGTGAGGGGGACAATAAGAAAAATGGTCAGAAGGTGAAGTAGGCATGGTACACTGGTCACTGTGTGGGTGGGCCAGGCAGGGGGACAAGGGCACTCAAGGGTGGTGTTCTTGGGTTTTTGCCTTGGGCTGCTGAGTGGGCAGTATAGACAAGAGCACATCAACCTTAAGGCAAACATGAAGGAAGCTTACACTCGTGCTTCCCACATGTCACCCTCTCTGGAGATGGTCCGTGACTTCATGTGGTGAGGCTGGGCCACCACAGGAAACGGTTTGCATGGCCTTCAGGACTCCTGGCTGAGTTTTAAACAATTGTAGCATAAAAACTAAAGGATGGTTTGGTTCATTTTTCTATTGCACAATGTGTCTGTTCTTTAGGAAGCTGATTTATGGCAACACGTAACTTTGCTGCTTCCATGGGTATTTCTTTTCTGTGAGTACTGCTCCTTTACGTATTTATATTTATCACATTTAGACATGCAAACAAGGCATTCTCTAGAATGTGCCTTTTTTTTTAAGGGAACGCAGAGACAATTTGAAATGAAATTGAGGTGAATTTATTTTAGCTTTCACATTCTATGTAATGGTACTCGATTTTCTTGGGCCCCAGTTGTCTAAGCCTGGGGTTCCCTGAACAGCTGCTCCTCAAGATCACCTGGGGAGCCTTGAATAGATGTGGCTTCTTGTCATGATCCCCCTCTAGGGGGTTCTGACTCACTGGGGATGAGGCACCTGCATTTTAAGTTCGTCAGAAAATCCTGATGAGCAGCCAGGCTCAGGAATTGCCCATCTGAGTCAGTCTCCAGATTTATAGCCTCAGTATTGGATTACATTAGCATTTTATTTTCTTCAAAGGCTCTGTGGGCATTTTAGGGTAGATTTAAATGGTATTGTATTAAAAAAAAGCTAATATTCTTTCACTGAGTGTTTGCCATTGCCAGATACTGGGAAAAGTACTTTTTAAGGAATTGTAATCCTCATTGAAGAGTTATTGGGCATCCTCATGTTCCAAAGTCAGGGAAAATGAAGCTGAAAGAGGTTGGAAAAATTCTTTGTATTTTTTTTAAGATTTATTTATTTATTTGAAAGTCAGAGTTACAGAGAGAAGGAGAGGCAGAAAGAGAGGGAAAGAAGTCTTCCATCTGCTGGTTCACTCCCCAATTGGCCGCAACGGCCGGAGCTGTGCCAATCTGAAGCCAGGAGCCAGGAGCTTCCTCTGGGTCTCCCACGCAGGTGCAGGGGCCCAAGGGCTTGGGCCGTCTTCTACTGCTTTCCCAGGCCATTGCAGAGAGCTGGATTGGAAGTGGAGCAGCTGGGAGTCAAACCGGCAGCATATGGGATGCTGGCACTGCAGGCAGTGGCTTTACTTGCTATGCCATAGTCAAGGCCCTGGAGAAGTTCTTTGAGTAACTAGCTCAGATGACCAGGTACAAGAACACAGCACCCAGCTAACTCTGATTCTGAAAGGCAGCCTGCTTCTGAACCATTGTGCAGAACAGCAAGTTTGTGGGGTTAGTGATGATTCCAGAATTCTTCACTTTTTGCATTTTTGAAATAAGACACCTACCTCTGTTATTTGTGGGAGGGTAATAAGTCAAGGTTAATACTTCTGACAATGGCTGAGCAGTCTAGTAGAGAAACATCTGTTTATTTTTCTGCAAAAGAACTAGAGAGAAAGCTCTTTGTCTTGGTCTACTTTCTGTTTCTGTAGCAAATGCCTGAGATTGGGAAATTCGTGAAGAGCAGAGTTATTTGGCTGACAGTTCTGGAGGCCAGGAAGCTCAAACTATGATACCAGCACCTAGTGAGGCTCTTCTTGTGCATCATAACACAACCAGGGGAGGCACAAGGAAAGACAGAGCAAGGGTGCTGACTTGGTTCTCTCCTCTTCTTATAAAATCATTGAGGTTATCCTGTGGGTCCAGCCCATCTGACCTCACCTGATCCTATTACCCCCAAAGCCCCAACTCCAAATGCCATTAACATATGAATCTGGGGATTTACTCTCCAAGGCATGAAATTTTGGGGGATGATTTGAAATCACAGCATGCTTGTTGGGAAAAACAGATAAGCACAGAAAAGCAGAGAAGAAGAGCAAAAGGAAAAACTATGGTTTCCTAACTATTTGAATCTGTTAATATATTTTATTCTTTTCTGAGCCCAGATTGATTTGTTTATTACTTATAAATACAGTAAAACCTTTTATTACACACTTAATGTATCCAGCAGTTTACTACACCCAGAAGATGCTTCTGTTTGTGCTGTCATAAATCGATGAGAGACTGTTAATAGTAACACTGGCTTAATCACTTTGATGCTTCTTGTTGCTAATGGGGACTATAAAAATAGATGGATGTGTGAATAAATGTGCTTTCTGAAATGTGCCAGGCTTGAATGAGGAAATGCATGAGCCTGAAAAGGCAGGTCCACAGAAACCTTAGTGATAAGGATGCTAACACAACACCTCCTTGCTTTAGCATAATTCTTTGACTCTTTATGAAACATTTTCTTTCAACTTTACAATAACCCTGGAAGGAGGCAATTTGGCTTAACCCTTCAGGTGAGAAACCTGGGCGCTCTCCTAATCCTGAGCATTCTGCCGTCACAGCCTCCCTCTGGATCCAGACGGACCTGGCGTTGGCTCATTCAAGCTCGTTCTTCCCAGCCCACCACTGCTTCTCACAGACCTGCGGAGCCTGCAGTTTCCCAGGATGCTTGGATTAAAGCAGGCTCGGCTGACATTTGAGAGCAGCTTCAGGCTGCACAAACATACTTCAATCATGGGTGAAAAGGAAACAGAGCAGCTCAGGAGGGAATTTGCCATAAATTCTTAGCCTTTTCAACAGTTCGACTTTATTAGGGCATGAGCCAGTGATATTTTTCTTCATTTTCTAACTTAGATGCTCACAAAAGGGTTATTGCTTTGTAATATTTAGTTTTCTTGGCATTGTAGCTGAATTAAATGCAGACCAAGTGAGACCTGGAAGGAAGCATCTCCTCTCTTTCTGATCTACTGTCCTGGCCCAGTTTCCTATATTTAATGAACACAGTGGTGAACGTAAGAATTGACCTACATGCTGTGGGCCTCCACAGAACCAGGGCAGGCCTTGCAGAAATGAAGAAAAATATCATGTAAAATGTGGCTTAAATTGGGATTGCTTTTTTGTTTGTTTCCTCCAGGCCTGTCTGTCTGTCTGGCACCCATGTGATTTTTCAACTTGGAACTTGTAGGTTGAGGGGAGGAGGGGAGACATTACAAAGTATTTTTTTTAAGTTTCTGTGTTTTATTAACTGGAGAGTAAGTTGATTCCATCATATTCCCAATTCCAATGTTTAAATTTAACTGAAAAGTGATCCCTGTTAAATATAAGAGTGGGAATAAGAGGGAGAGGAGATGTACAATTTGGGACATGCTCAAGCTGACTTGCCCCAGATGGTGGAGTTAGAAATGTGCCAGGGGATTCCAATCCAATCCAATCAAGGTTGCGTGTACCAATGCCATCTCACTAGTCCAAGTGATCAATTTCAGTTCACAATTGATCATACTGTATCTGTTATTTCTGAAACTACAGGGCATCTGGAGCTGATGAGCACTGGGTTGAGTGGGGGCTAGGGGCTCTGTAGAAGGGAACTCTGATAAATTCGTGTCAGAACTAGACTCAGATCTGGTGAGTTTGTGGACAAGGATCAGAGTTCTGAGGGAGTTGGAAGGAATTCAGCCAGTGAAGGACTGGCCCAGAGGTAACCTTGATCACACAGGCAGGGCAGATGGTATTAAGTCTCGTGGGCACTGCCGGTCCTGGTGGTGCCTGAGGACCAAGAAAAAGCCAAGAGGGATGTCCCAAGGCCTCTCTCTGCTTTTTAGGCCGACTGGGGTAGGTACTTTCCTTCTGTAACCTAGGCAGGACACAAATCTGCCTGTTTTAGGCTGCCAGCCGTTGGAGGAAAAGACCTCTTCCCATCCACCACCAATCACATTAAACTGCACTGAGCCAACAATGAGGAACACACAACTGTGAGATCCTAACCCTGGGAGGGAGAAAGATGAGTCAGAAACAGCAGAATCAGATCTCAGCAAAATACAGCTGCTGGCATAAATGGGTGAAAAGGCAGTATGGAAACCTAAGGAGATTGAAGTGCATTTGTTACAAAAAGACTTTCTGAAGAAAAAAAGCAATGTTTTCATCTAATCAGTAGGTGAAGCTTAAAGAGTTAACAGTCACTACTGACACCCACCTAGGTGGCTCGGAAGGTGAAAGCACAGAGCAAAATCACACGGATATGAAAATCATAAGGGAAAGGGGGAAGCAAGGGAAAGACTGGGAGGAAAGAACAAGGAGATTTAACCTGCAGATGATAGGATTTACAGGAGGATAAAAAGATCGACTGAAGAAGAGACAATAATTAAGGACATACAGAGGGGTGGGCATTGTGGTACACTGAGTTAAGCCACCATTTGGGATAATGTATATCCCATATTGGAGTGCTTGGGATCAAGAGCTGCCATTGCCTCTCACCCAGCTTCCTTCTAATGCACTTGGGGAGAAAGCAGACGATGGCCCCAGTAAAGGGGTTCCTACCACCCATGTGGGAGACCCAAATGTGGTTCCTGGCTCCTGACTTTGACCTGACCTAGCCCTGGCTGCTGCAGCCATTTGAGCAAGTGAACTAGTGGGTAAAAGATCTCTCTCTCTCTCTCTCTCTCTCTCTCTCTCACTCTTTGAAATAAATTTGTAAATATATAAATAAATCTTTTAAAAATATACGAGAAGAAAATTTCTGGACAGCTTCATGGAAAGCTCTGAATCTGTATCTGGAGGGATTAGCCAAGTCCCAGGGCAGATTACTGAGAAAAGTGAAACCTGACATATGAGGGAATCTTTTAAAAGTTTGTGGAAAATGCCTATTATGAGAACACAATGCATGGATTTCAAAATTTTTTGCGCCAAAGTAAATGTATCATGTAATTTTTCCATGAACTTTTTGAAGTTCCCTCATATTCTGGTAAAAATTGAACTCTAAAGAGAAAATCTTAAAAGTTTATGCCAAGAAGAAATAGTTACTTACGTAAGAATGTAAGATTGACATCATCTGGAGGCTAGGCAATGCTGGAATAAAATCAAAAGGAAATACACAATATGAAAATTCTTTGCCCGGCTGGGTAGGGCGTAGCAGTACTAAATGGCTGCTGTAAGCTTGAAAAAAAGGAGGAGGGGGGGTATCCAATGGCCAGTCAAGATAGTCAAGATATTCACCCCTCAAGGCAAGGGAAAAAAAGTGATTTCAAGGTATGTGATACTGTAGAGCATTGCACTCATGTTCATTTCATCAGCAAATGTTTGAAAAAGACTCAGAGCAAACAGCAATTGAACTAAAATAAGAAGAGGTAATATAGAGGAAAGGAAACATTACTGAGCTAAGAAATTTGGCTTTTTGTCTGTAGATCATAGAAGACTAAGCAGTCCCCAGCCTTGGGACTGGAAGCATAGCAAAGGAGGAGAGACCATGGCTTCGTGAAAGGATTCCTAATGAAAGTAGACCCCAAGACAAAAATGGGTTCATTACTTAGATTTATCTAATACTTAATGAAAGATAGTTGCAATGTTACTTAAATTTTTCTAGACAATACAAAATGGAAAAGGTTTGAATTCACTTAATGGAACCAATCTAATTTTTTTTACTTTAATAAATTTAAAAACTATAAAATTTGCAAACTGTAAACCAATCTAATTTATGAATATTGATGCTGAAATTGAAATAAACAGAAAAATAGAACCTAGTGGAGTTTTAAAAGAATATTAGACTGTGAACTAGTAGAATTTATTTTAGGAATGCAAGAATAGATGAATATAAGGATATTTATCAATATAATTCATTGCTTCAACAAATGAAAAGAAAAAAATCATGTCTATATTCATTTTTGAAAAAGAATCTTTTAAAATTCTTTTAAGAGAAATACAGAAATACAAGTATCAACCTAAATACAATAAAAGATTATTCACCATAAATTAACTGCAATTATTAAGTGACAAAACATTAATCTACTTCTGTTAAAAATCAGGAACTGGAAAGGAATATTACAACTGTCTTTATACAGCTTTGAGTTAGGGTTTATAGTGAATGAAATAAGAAAGGAAATAACTGACACTGTTTGAGTCTCTTACCCACATGCCCAAGTCTCATGTTGGAATCCTTCACTTCAATGCTCAGTTCTGGCTCTTGACTCCATATTCCTGCTAATGCAGACACTGGGAGGCATCAGGTGATGGCTAAAGTGATTTGGTTCCTCCCACCTTTGTGGGAGACCTCACTCTGTGTGCCAAGCTTTTGGTTTTGGCCACCAGCCCAGCCCAGCGCCACATTGTGCATTTGGGGATTGAACCAGTAGATAGAAGATCTCTGTCTCTGTCTCTGGTCTCAGATTAATTAATTAGTTAATCAATTAAAAATAGTCCTACTGGTGGCATGTTTTTTATAACTTTTCAAAACCACTAAGACTCCACTTTTAGGTATTCAAAAAAGCCACTCAACTTTGGAAAAATAATTGTTTAAAAAGGTAGCTGGAAATGTTAAAACCTGGAGTGGGCATTGTGGCACATTTAAGCTGCCATTTTAATGCTCACATCCCATATTGCAATGCCTAGGATCAAGTCTCACCTGAGAGTTTGATCTGTCTTCCTGCCAATGTGCCTGGAAGGCAGCAGGTGATGGCTCAGATACTTGGGTTCCCCCACCCATGTGGGAGACCTGGATGGAAGTCCTGGTTTCTGACTTCAGTGTGGACAAGCCCCAGCTGTTGCAGGCATTTGGGGAATGAACCAACTGATGGAAGATAAGTCTCTCTCTCTCTCAGACTTTCAAATAAATAAAAATAAATAAGTACACTTAAAAAAAGAGAAGTATTAAAGTATCTTTCTTTTTCTCTAATTAAGCAGTCCCAGCAGTGAGATTTCTAAACAGAAAGGAATGTGTAAGGTTTTATTTTCAGAAATAAAAATTTAAAAATTCATTTATAGTAACTTTAAATACAATGCCTATTTGTAAATAAGTATATTAAGAAAGACACAGAACCTATAGGAAGAAAACTATAAAATCTATTGACGGACACACAAAACTATCTGAATACTTGGAAAATTTGTCAAAGGAAAAACTTAGCACAAAACGTATAATTTCTGGGGCCAGCAATGTGGCATAGTGTTGGTTAAGCCTCTGCCTGTGGAGCTGACATCCCATATGGGCACCAGTTTGTGTTCCAGTTGTTTCTCTCCTGAACCAGCTCTCTGCTATGGCCTGGGAAAGCAGTGGAAGATGCCCCAAGTGCTTGGACCCCTGCACACCTGTAGGAGACCCAGAAGAAGCTCCTGGCTCCTGGCTTCATATCAGCTCAGCTCTGGCTGTTGCAGCTATTTGGGGAGTGAACCAGCTGATGGAAGATCTTTCTCTCTATCTCTGCCTCTTTCTGGCTATAACTCTGCCTCTCAAATAAAGAAATAAAATCTTTTTTTTTTTAAAAGGATAATTTCTTCAGAATTCATATATACATTTTAGGTAATTTCTGTCAGTATCCTAATTGAGAGTTTGTAATCTTAGAAATTAGATTATTCTTCCAATTTAACAAATAAATAAATAAACAGAAATATAACTTCTTTATAGTTTATAAGGAAGCATGGACCTTTTAGACTAGCCAAGAAAATCTGTGAAAGAAAAATGATGAAGAGATTGCCCTCATTGGATGTTATGAGCCACTTTTAAAACAATAGCATCAATACAACCTTGGTTTTGGGAAAAAGAAAGAGATTAGTGGAGAGTAAAATAGATAATGCAGAAATGGAACTTAATTTGTGTGAGAATTTGTTATTGTAGAGGAGGAAATGGCTGGATTTAATAATACGGTATTGAGATTCTTGGTTTTCCATCTGGATGAAAGAAAATTTGAATCCAAATATGCACAAAATAATGCAAATATCATTTAAAAAAATAGAGAGTTAAATACTGGGCTTTAACTTACATAGTGTGGTGGTAGGAGAGATCTCTACCCAGACTAGAAGTTCACAAGCTATAAAAGAAAAACTTTACCAAGCAGACAGAAACACAAACAAGTAGATGATAGTAAAGAATCAGTGAAAAATAGGATTAATGGATTTACATTTAATGATATGTAAGTAATTCTTACAAGTTATTAAAAAGGAATAAATTGGGGCCAGTGCTGTGGTATAGAAGAGTAAGCCTCTGCCTGCTGTGTTGACATTCCATTTGACTTCCAGTTTAAGTCCTGGCTTCTCCACTTCCAACCCAGCTCCCTGCTAATGCACAGGGGAAAGCAGCAGAAGATGGCCCAAGTGCTTGGGTCCCTGCACCCACATGGGAGACCTGGAAGAAACTCCTGGCTCCTGGCTTTGGCCGGGCCAAATCCTGGCTATTGTAGCCATTTGGGGGGTGAACCAGGAGATGGAAGAATCCTCTCTTTCTCTGTCTCTCCTTTTCTCTCTGTATCTCTGCCTGTCAAATAAACAAATCCTTAAAAGCAATATAAAAATTTAAAAGGCAGAAACTTCCCAACAGAAAAATGGACAAATGATATGCAAGACTATTTGCAGAATAACAACTCCATATGGCCAGAAGTTTATGGAAAGGTACTAAAAGTGACTGATGTTTAGGGACTTTAATCTGAAGTAACAATATCTTTTATAAGTGGCCAAGATTTTGAAAAGCAGTGATATCCATTGCTAGTGAAGATGTGGGGAAAGAGACCTGTGCAGTGCTGGTAGAGACATAAATCATTAATCTTGGGGGAAAGCAGATGATCAAATGCTATTATAATTAACCCTACACATTCCTTTCTGTATAGGAATCTCACTGCTGGGACTTTGCTGTAGTCTGAATGTTTATTTCCTCCCCAGATTCACATGTTGAAACGTAATCATCAATGTTATGGTGTTAGGAGGTGAGGTCTTTCAGAAGGTGATTAATTCATGAGGGCTCTGAATGCCCTCACTAGAGAAGCCCCCACAAGAGAAGCTCCATAGATCTTCCTTGTCCCTTCTCCCATGTGAGGACTCAATGTCAAGGTGCCATCTATGAAACAGAAAATTGGAACTCACCAGATACTGATTCTGTAACTACCTTAATCTTGGACTTCATAACCTCCAGAATGTTGAGAAATAACTTATGTTTATAAGTTTCCCAGTTTATAGTATTTTCTTGTAGTAGCCTGAAGACATTAAGACAGAC
The DNA here is from genome assembly GCF_051225735.1 of Oryctolagus cuniculus. Classification (NCBI taxonomy): domain Eukaryota; kingdom Metazoa; phylum Chordata; class Mammalia; order Lagomorpha; family Leporidae; genus Oryctolagus; species Oryctolagus cuniculus. Next base: position 100,894,302 of record NC_142867.1, read on the forward strand.
TATTTTTTTTTTAATTTGACAGGTAGAGTTATAGACAGTGAGAGAGAGACAGAGAGAAAGGTCTTCCTTCCGTTGGTTCACTCCCCAAATGGCTGCTACGGCCAGCGCTGTGCCGTTCCAAAGCCAGGAGCCAGGTGCTTCTTCCTGGTCTCCCAAGCAAGTGCAGGGGCCCAATCACCTGGGCCATCCTCCACTGCCCTCCTGGGCCACAGCAGAGAGCTGGACTGGAAGAGGAGCAACCGGGACTAGAACCTGGTGCCCATATGGGATGCTGGCGCCGTAGGTGGAGGATTAACCAAGTGAGCCGTGGCGCCGGCTCCCAGACTATTCTTAAGAACAAAAACACTCATATGTAAAGATATTGTGCTGTTTAATTTTATGTGTGAACCTTGGGCCACAGGGTGCCCTGATACTTGGTCCCGTATTATTCCAGATTTGTCTGTGAGTATATTTTTGGATAAGTATTACTGGAGGGTGTTTGAGTCAGTAGACTATGTAAAGCATAGTGCCTCCTCTAGTGTGGATGAGACTTATTCAGTTAATTGAAGGCCTGCATAGAACAAAAAACCTGACTCTCCTGGAGTAAGAGGCAACTCCTGCTGCCTAACTACCCTGAGTTGAGATATCGGTCTTTTCCTGCCTTCTCACTGGAACCAAAGCATTGGCTGTTGTTAGAGCTTGAGCCTTCTGGCTTTTGGATTAGAACTTAAAACATCAACTCTCAGTCTCCAACTTGCCAACTGTGGATCTTGGGATTTTCCAGCCTCTAAATTCTGAGAACTAATTCCTTATAATAAATCCATATAATATAATATAATATAATATTTATAATATATATTAATTATATATATTATATATTTTTATTTTTTTAACTTTTATTTAATGAATATAAATTTCCAAAGTACAGCTTATGGATTACAATGGCTTCCCCCCCACAACTTCCCTCCCACCCGCAACCCTCCCCTTTCCCACTCCCTCTCCCATCCCACTTCAAGATTCATTTTCAATTCTCTTTATATGCAGAAGATCAGTTTAGCATACATTAAGTAAAGATTTCAACAGTTCGCACCCACATAGAAACACAAAGTGAAAAATACTGTTTGAGTACTAGTTATAATATTAAATCACAATGTACAGCACATTAAGGACAGAGATCCTACATGAGGAGTAAGTGCACAGTGACTCCTGTTGTTGACTTAACAAATTGACACTCTTGTTTATGGCATCGGTAATCACCCTAGGCTCTTGTCATGAGTTGCCAAGGCTATGGAAGCCTTTTGAGTTCACTGACTCTGATAATTTTTAGACAAGGCCATGGTCAAAGTGGAAGTTCTCCTCCCTTCAGAGAAAGGTACCTCCTTCTTTGATGACCTGTTCTTTCCACTGGGATCTCACTCACAGAGATCTTTCATTTAGGTGGTTTTGTTTATTTGTTTGTTTGTTTGTTTTTTTCCAGAGTGTCTTGGCTTTCCATGCCTGAAATACTCTCATGGGCTTTTCAGCTGGATCCGCATGCCTTAAGGGCTGATTCTGAGGCCAGAGTGCTGTTTAGGACATCTGCCATTCTATGGGTCTGCTGTGTATCTTGCTTCCCATGTTGGATCGTTCTCTCCCTTTTTTATTCTGTCAACTAGTATTTGCAGACACTAGTCTTGTTTGTTTATGTGATCCCTTTGGTTCTTAGTCCTATCATTATGATCAGTTGTGAACAGAAATTGATCACTGGGACTAGTGAGATGGCATTGGTCCATGCCACCTTGATGGGATTGAATTGGAATCCCCTGGTATGTTTCTAACTCTACCATTTGGGGCAAGTCAGCCTGAGCATGTCCCGAATTGCACATCTCTTCCCTCTCTTATTCCCACTCTTACATTTAACAGCGATCACTTTTCAGTTAAGTTTCAACACTTGAGAATAACTGTGTATTGATTACAGTATTCAACCAAAAGTATTAAGTAGAAAAAACAAAAAAAATACTAAGAGGGATAACGTATTAAGTTGTTCATCAACAGTCAGGGCGAGGGCTGATCAAGTCACCGTTTCTCATAGTGTTCATTTCACTTTAACAGGTTTCCTTTTTGGTGCTCAGTTAGTTGTCACCAATCAGGGAGAACATATGATATTTGTCCCTTTGGGACTGGCTTATTTCACTCAGCACAATGTTTTCCAAATTCCTAACAGGGATCACTTTTCAGTTAAAATTTAAACACCTAAGAATAATTGTGTGTTAATTACAGAGTTCAACCAATAGTACTAGAACAAAAAAAATACTAAAATGGATAAAGTATTACATTGTACATCAACAGTCAGGACAAGAGCTGATCAAGTCACTGTTTCTCATAGTGTCCATTTCACTTCAACAACTTTTTATTTTTTGACAGGCAGAGTGGACAGTGAGAGAGAGAGAGAAAGAGAGAAAGGTCTTCCTTTGCCGTTGGTTCACCCTCCAATGGCTGCTGCGGCCGGTGCGCTGCGGCTGGCGCACCGTGGTGATCCGAAGCCAGGAGCCAAGTGCTTATCCTGGTCTCCCATGGGGTGCAGGGCCCAAGCACTTGGGCCATCCTCCACTGCACTCCCTGGGCACAGCAGAGAGCTGGCCTGGAAGAGGGGCAACCGGGACAGAATCCGGCGCCCCGACTGGGACTAGAACCCGGTGTGCCGGTGCTGCAAGGTGGAGGATTAGCCTAGTGAGCCGCGGCGCCAGCTCTCATAGAGATTTATACAAGGTAAGTACCTAATATTTATCAGGAACACAATGGCTTCTTGAATTATTGAAAGATATCATGGTATCTTATGGAACCATTAAAAAGCAAAAACAAAACAAACCTCTGACTCCATTGCTTGACTTGAAGAGATTTCCATGAAGTAATTTATAATGAGAAAAGCAAGATGCAGAAAAGTGCCTAAAAGGCCCCAGCACTGTGGCACAGGAAGGTTAGGCCACTGCTTGCTTGCTGCTCTGCTTCCGATCCAACTTCCAGTTAATGCACCTGGGTGGGGGATAGTGGGTGATAGCACACCTGCTGACCATGTTGGGGGAGACCTGGATGGAGTTCTGTGCTCTTGGCTTCAGCCTGATAGAGACCTGGCTGTTGCAGCCATTTGGGGAGTAAACCAGAGGATGGAAGATCTCTTTGTCACCTCCCTCTTTCTCTGTCACTTTATTAAATAAATAAATAAAAAATTTAAAAGGTTTATTTATTTATTTGTAAGGAAGAATGATAGAGAGAAGAAGGGAGAGACAGAAAGAGAGATATTCCATCTGCCGTTTCATTCCCTAAATGTCTGCAACAGCTGGGGCTGGACCAGATGGAAGCCAGGATCCAGGAGCTTCTTTCAGGTCTCCCATGTGGGTGCAAGGGCCCAAGCACTTGGGCCATCTTCTGCTGCTTTCTCAGGTGCATTAACAGGGAGCTGAATTGGAAGTGGAGCAGCTGGGACTCAAACCGATGCTCATATGGAATGCTGGCACTGCAGTCTGTGGCTTTAACACACTGTACCATAGTGTCAGTTCCAATAAATTTTTTTAACAAAGTTCTTAGAACATAGTTTTACTGTTGTGAAACAAATAAACAATACCATATCTTTTATACATATGTTCCTTGACTTATGATCAGGTTACATACTGATAAACTTTCCAGACATTGAAAAATCATGTCAAAAAAGCATTTAATGCACCTAACCTGTTGAATATCACAGCTTAGCTTAGCCTACTTTTTTTTTTTAAAGATTTACGTATTTTATTTGAAAGTCAGAGTTACACAGAGATAGGAGAGGCAGAGAGGGAGAGAGAGAGAGAGGTCTTCCGTCTGCTGGTTTACTCCCCAATTGGCTGCAACAGCCGGAGCTGCGCCGATCCGAAGCCAGGAGCCAGGAGCTTCTTCCAGGTCTCCCACATGGGTGCAGGGGCCGAAGGCTCGTGGGTGCAGGGGCCGAAGGACTTGAGCCATCTTCTACTGCTTTCCCAGGCCATAGCAGAGCACTGGACCAGAAGAGGAGAAGCTGAGTCTTGAACCGGTGTCCATATGGGATGCTGGTGCCTCAGGCCAGCCCCAGCCTACTTTTAATATGCTGAGAACCACTACATTAGCTTATGGTTAGGCAAAATCATCTAACACAAAGCTTGTCTTATAATAAACTTATGAATATATCATGTAATTTATTGACTACAATGCTGAAAGTGCAAAACAGAATGATTTCATGAGTACACTTTTGCACCATAATAAAGTAAAAAATTTTAAGTCGAGGAACATCTACATGTGTACACGTTTGTATAGGTGTGTGTTTATATTATTATATGAGCAGAGAAAAAAATGGAAGGACACATAATGGGTTGTGAAGATTCCTGTTTGGGGAAAGAGACCATGATTTTTGTGGAGCTGTAAGAGAGAATGGGGCCAGAGGAGCAGAAGAAAACTGAAAGACCAAAATGTGTGATAGGATACCTGTGTACATTGAATTACAAATGTGTATGTTTGTGTAAGTAAATTTTAAAATAACATTTTTAAACAAGGAAGAATAAAGAAGAAAACCTGATGGGTGGGGCTGCCAAAGCCCCTCCAGATCTAGCACAATTGGAGGGTGGAATAGCATTGGTCAGGATGGTAACTCCATGCCATCTCCCTGACCAGCAGCATCCTACAAGAGAAGCCACTTGACCTAAACCATATGCTATTTTTAAAACTAAAAATGGAGTTACATGTACCAGATATGAACAGGCCAGGTTAACATACCGGAGAACTCTGTATTATAGTTCAGGATAATCAAAAGACTGATAATGGTGGTGCTGAAAATGTTTACGACAACTAAAAAAAAACTAGAAAGTTCTTCTTATTCTGTACCCTAGAGTATGCTGTCCTGAGCTGTTCCAGTATGTTTACTGTCATTTAAGAGAGGCTTGGCATTTAAAAAAAAAAAAATCCTTCTGCTAAAGAGCCAAATAATTCTTACGTAATACTGAGCTTTTTTTGGCGAATTAAGGAGGACCTAGTATCTCTATTGTACATTTATGACTTCGGAGTCCCAGAGCAGATTGCTATGCTTATTTATAGAAAGAGAATCCATCTCTTTGTCTCTGTTATTCTTGCTGCTTATTGCTGCTCACCAGCATGGAAATGTTGCCTCAGTCCATCAGGAGGGCAGGCACAGCTCTTCCAATAATGACCTCCTGCCTGTCCTTAGCAATTACAGGAAACAGGAAGTCACCAAGAGAGGGCAAGAGGCTTGAGTTCCATTGTTAGTCATCACCCTCTGTAGGGTACAGGACTCTTTGCCAGGAGTCTGGGGCTAGGAACATTTGCAGCTGCAAAATCGCCTCTGTGGCCTCTCGAGAAGAGGTTGCAGCAGGAAGATGTCTGAATGAGCATCACTTGGACACCTTCCTGCAGGTGTTCAGCATACTTCACCTGCCTGAGGGGGACACTGGCTTCCCTCAGTGGTGTTTCTCACCTGGCTTCTGTCAGGTACGACATCAGCACAGACATCAGAATGGCATCGAGTACATTGGATTTCCTCCTTCATTGGCAATCTTGTTCCAAAGATGTTTAACAAAAATGTAATGGGGGACCGGCGCTGTGGTGTAGTGGGTAAAACTGCCACCTGCAGTGCCGGCATCCCATGTGGATGCCAGTTAGGGTCCTGGCTGCTCCACTTCTGATCCAGCTCTCTCCTGTGGCCTGGGAAAGCAGTAGATGATGCCCCAAGTGCTTAGGTCCCTGCACCTGTGTGGGAGACCCAGAGGAAGCTCCTGGCTCCTGGCTTCCAATCATCACAGCTCCGGCCATTTCAGTTATCTGGGGAGTGAACCATCAGATAGAAGACTTCTCTCTCTTTCTCTCTTTGCCCTTCCTTCTCTCTCTGTGTAACTCTGACTTCCAAATAAATAAATAAATCTTAAGAAAAAAAAGAAAATATAAAGGAATTTGGGGCCAATGTTGTGGCATAGCAAGTAAAGCCACTGCCTGTGACGCTGGCATCACTTGCGTGTGCCAGTTGGAATCCCAGCTGTGCCAGTTCCAATACAGCTCCCTACTGATGTGCCTGGGAAAGCAGCAGAAAATGTCTCAAGTATCTGGGCCCCTGCCACCCATGTGGAAGACCTGGAAGAAGCTCCTGGGTTTGGTCTGACGCAGTCCTGGCCGTTGTGGCCATTTGGGGAATGAACCGGCAGGTGGAGGAGATTCTCTCGCTCTCTCGCTCTTTTTCCTTTTCTCTCTCTGTAACTCTGCCTTTCAAATAAATAAAATAAAATCTTAAAAACGATCTCATACTTTCTGTACATTAGGAGCATATGCAGATAACAGGATTATACATACATCTAAGAGTAATTAAAATTACTTAATAAAGATAAGTAAAATAATTTTTAAAATTTCCTGTGTCCAAGATAGATTGCTTCACTTTGTTCTGTTTGTCCCTGTTTATCTCACATTCCCGTGTTCCAGCTGCTTCTTGTCCCCATACAATGATTGACGTTATTGGACAGGACACTGATTTAAGCCTTCATGAGGTGTTTGTTTCTTCACCAGTAATCTCAGACTGACTCCTGGAGACAAAATAAATTCTTAAATTTCTGATTAGGACTTGCAAGAATCTTTTGACTAAAATCAACTTGGGGTTTTGGTCTTTGTAAATATAAATGAAGAATTATCGAGACTCTTTGATTGATGCCAACCTGAATAAAAGGAGTAAGAGCAAAAGCGAGTGAGCGAGCACGTGACTGCCTAGAGGACAAATTACAGTAGATCCTGTCCTCAGGATGTGCAATTTTTCAGCCGGCAAATTGGAACACAAATTCTGGCAAATGCTTTTGTAATAGTGGAAATAATAAGGCAGACTCCTTTGTGTTTTGGCTGTTGCAGAACTTACAATAAGGTAATAACTATCCCATCTAGATGTGTAGAACAAGAAAGCAGAAAGAACCCCATCATTTAAATCCTGGGGGAAACAGAATATTAGTTTCATTGTTGACTCTGAAATCCCACTGATTCTAGAGGATTTTAGAGGTAAAATCCCAAGTCTGTTGAATAATTATTTAGAGGAGTCACATTGCAACATAACCTCTGCCTTTTTCTCAAATACATGATGAGAGAATAATTTGGAGTGATTTCCAGCCAGTTTTATGGACCTGGCCTCCGGATTGCTAATGTTTGAAGGAGACGGGGAAAGAAGTAATTAAGGACCTTTGCTGCAGGTTGCTGTGTTCTCTTGCTTCTGGGCACATTCTGCACTTGAAAATGAAATTGGAATTTTAAAAACACAATCAACATCTCTTCTGCTGTTTTCTAGTTTCTGCCCAAATCCCTGGGTTTCTGTCTTTCATACTCAGGGAAATGAAAATGGACTCCTTGATTACTTATGGCCCCAAGTTGTTGCTCATATTTTTGCTGAGATGAATGTTAATTGCTCATACAGAATGCAAATATGAGCCACCAGGATTTTTCAGGATAGGGCCAAATTGTTACTCATGTTAGATTTCTCAAAATCATTCTACATGAACTGAAAGCAGCCTGTTTTTGCACTTGGAACATGAGAAGCGATTGTTGTAATAGATTGAGTTTAAATCTTTTTTGGAAAACTTTTTTATTGGGTTTGGTTGTTTCAAAAATCACGGGTAAATCATGCCACTTTTAGGTATACAGTTCATGGCTAAAAAAAATAGCATCCTCTCATCGTCTGTGTTGAGGCATTTTATTAGCATTATGGAGTAGTAGAGTCAGAAGGGACTAATGTTCATTGTGTCAATTCCCTTCCTTTAATATGTGAGACATATGCAAAATGTTCAGAGGATCTGGCCTTGGGTCTCACAGCTGGTTAAAAGGTCAACAAGGCCATCATCTGGCTTTCCTGACCGCTGCACTACAACTAAAGAGTGCATTGGCCAACTCTCTTCTAACTTGAAGAGCATGGTTTGTAGGACATGTAGGAGTACTTCAAGGACTCCATGGCTGATTTTCACAAGTATCACTTCTGTTTGTGTTTGTCTAGAGAAACATCATTATAGTAGTACCCCCTTATCTGTGGAGGACATGTTTCAGGACTCCCAAGGGATGCCTGAAATCAGGAACAGATCGTACTCAAACCTATTTATAATATATATATATATATTATTTCTGTATGTTCATGACTATGATAAAGTTTAATTTATCAATGAAGAACAGTAAGAGATTAACAGTAATTAGTAACAGAACAATTATAATAATATGCTGTATTGGAAGTTACTTGTTCTAGATTTGAATTAAATGAGATACCGATGAAAGTAGAACGAGGAGACTGATTATTGTTGGTCAGATCTTAGGGAGCGTGCTGTTCAGCACAGCAAGTGGTTCTCCCTCTCTTCTGGAGGTAGGCTTGTCTGGGGCAGGCGCGATGAGGCTTGCTTTCTTCTGGCAAACTGACCGGTAAGCCCAGTTCACCTGATTATTACTTTTGGAGGAAAGGCCCAGAAATGAACAAAATGCGAACACAGGCATCACATTTTCTTAAGTGGCTTCAAGAACAGTGAACAGAGATCTTAGTAAGGGGGTTGATTTGGTGGCCTACCTTTAGAAGCTAGCTTAGATTTCTTGCTAGAAGGTAGCCTGGATTTTTTTTTTATTCAAAGATAATATTTGTACTTGTTTGGTGCATCCTTGAATCTTTTCACTCATTCTTCTTCCCTTTGAGCTTCCTTCCAGGGAATTCTGTACATACACAGAACAAAACCAATGTAGGACAAAACAGATGTATGAAATAAGGTAGATCTAGCAGTATTTTCAGCACCATTGCCAAAAAGTATAAGCAGGGTTCTTGGTAAATACAAATTTTCTCCAAATCCTCATTTCTTTTTTTTTTTTTTTTTTTTAAACTTTTATTTAATGAATATAAATTTCCAAAGTACAGCTTATGGATTACAATGGCTTGCCCCCCATAACGTCCCTCCCACCCGCAACCCTCCCCTTTCCCACTCCCTTTCCCCTTCCATTCACATCAAGATTCATTTTCGATTCTCTTTATATACAGAAGATCAGTTTAGCATCATTAAGTAAAGATTTCAACAGTTTGCTCCCACACAGAAACATAAAGTGAAAAATACTATTTGAGTACTAGTTATAGCATTAAATCTCAATGTACAGCCCACTAAGGACAAAGATCCTACATGAGGAGTAAGTACACAGTGACTCCTGTTGTTGACTTAACAAATTGACACTCTTGTTTATGGCATCAGTAATCACCCTAGGCTCTTGTCATGAGTTTCCAAGGCTATGGAAGCCCCCTGAGTTCACTGACTCTGATAATATTTAGACAAGGCCATGGTCAAAGTGGAAGTTCTCTCCTCCCTTCAGAGAAAGGTACCTCCTTCTTTGATGACCCGTTCTTTCCACTGGGATCTCACTCGTGGAGATCTTTCATTTTTTTTTTTCCCCAGAGTGTCTTGGCTTTCCATGCCTGAAATACTCTCATGGGCTTTTCAGCTGGATCCGCATGCCTTAAGGGCTGATTCTGAGGCCAGAGTGCTGTTTAGGACATCTGCCATTCTATGGGTCTGCTGTGTATCTCACTTCCCATGTTGGATCATTCTCTCCCTTTTTGATTCTATCAGCTAGTATTTGCAGACACTATTCTTGTTTATGTGATCCCTTTGGTTCTTAGTCCTATCATTATGATCAATTGTGCACAGAAATTGATCACTGGGGCTAGTGAGATGGCATTGGTACATGCCACCTTGATGGGATTGAATTGGAATCCCCTGGTATGTTTCTAACTCTACCGTTTGAGGTAAGTCAGCTTGAGCATGTCCCGAATTGCACATCTCTTCTAATGAAGAACTGGATTAAGGATTCCTCTGGGTTGCCTTTAGAAATCTCTCTTTTTTTTAAATAATAGGTAAAATCCAACAATTTTATGTAGTACAAGCAAGTGGTATTTATCCCACGTAAGCAAGGCTGTCAGCATTTTAAAAAATCAATAAATTGGACATACTACACAAACTGCAAAAATGTTAAATGGTTACATCAACTTTTGTAAAAGATATTTGGCATAAAAAAACTGAGCAAACAAGAAACAGAAGAGAAATTCCTCATCTAGATAAAGAATATCTACCAAAACCAACTTTAATAGTGAAATTGGACAGTTTTCCCTTAAGTTGGGGAAAGGGGGAAGTGTCTTTTTCTCACCACTACTTTTCAATATTATGGTGGAATTACTAGATAGTGCAGTAACACAAAGAAAGGATACAAAATGCATACATATTGGGAAGGAAGACATAAAACTGCTAGCAAATGTCATTATTGCATGTATAGAAAATTCAAAAGTACATCATAAGTACCCCTGGAACAATGTTAGTGTAGCAAAGTGGCGAATTACATGTACAATTTAATTGTTGTTCCATGTATGGGTAAGAGCTAGGATTTGAAATTTAAAAACAAAATTAAGCATCATTTAAAATTGCATCAGGTTAAAAAGCAAATCCCAATCGGTGTCTTTTAACTGGACAGTTCAGGCCATTAACGTTCAATGTGACTAATGAAAAGTGGTAACTTTGCCCTGCCATTTGCCAAAGATAAGTTCTAATATATGCTTTGAATTCCCTGTGATCTTTTGCTGTGAGGTTTCCTTCCTTTATCTTCTTTCATACTGATGACCATGTTTCTGTGTTTCTGTGTGTAACACATCTTTAAGCATCTGTTGCAGGGCTGGACGAGTGGCGACAAATTCTTTCAATTTCTGTTTGTTATGAAACGTCTTTATTTCACCTTCATTCACAAATGATAGCTTTGCAGGATATAATATTCTGGGCTGGCAGTTTTTCTCTCTTAGTACCTGGGCTATATCTCGCCATTCCCTTCTAGCTTGTAGAGTTTCTGATGAGAAGTCAGCAGTGAGTCTGATTGGCGATCCTCTGAAAGTAATCTGACGTTTCTCTCTTGCACATTTTAGGATCTTTTCTTTATGTTTCACTGTGGAGAGTTTAATTACAACGTGTCGTGGTGAGGATCTCTTTTGGTCGTGTTTATTAGGGGTTCTGTGAGCTTCCTGTACTAGGATGTCTCTGTCCTTCTCCAAACCTGGGAAATTTTCTGCTAATATCTCACTAAAAAGGCCTTCTAATCCTTTCTCCCTCTCCATGCCTTCAGGAACTCCTAGAACCCGAATGTTGGTTTTTTTAATAGTATCCTGAAGATTCCTGACAATATGTTTTAGATTTCTAATTTCCTCTTCTTTTCTTTGATCTGACTGTATCCTTTCCTGTTCTCTCTCTTCTAAGTCCGATATTCTCTCTTCTGCTTCACCCATTCTGTTTTTAAGGCTCTCTAATGTGTTTTTCATTTGATCTATTGAATTCTTCACTTCAGTCACTATCACAGTTTCCTGTTGTACTAATTGTTTCGTTTCATTTTGATTCCTCCTTAATATTTCATTTTCACGAGAGAGATTTTCTATCTTGTCCATTAAGGCTTTATGTAGTTCAAGAATTTGTTTTTGAGAACTTCTTAATGTTCTTATCAATTTTTTGAGATCTGCTTCTTGCATTTCTTCTATGTCATCATCTTCATAATCTTGAATTGGGGTGTCTTTTTCATTTGAGGGCGTCATGGTGACTTCCTTGTTTTTATTACCTCGGTTTTTGCATTTGTTATTTGGCATATTGGAGATATTTGGTTTCTTCACTGTGGTGCTTTTTCTTGTTATACTATGACTCTAGATTAAGTGGACTATCTGTTTTTGATGGAGCCTTAGGGCTTGAGATGGGTGTGGCCTGAGAGCTCTGTTTGGTGTGCCAAAGGTGACACTCCCAGGTTAGGAGTGGTAAATCTCTCTTTCTCTCTCTTTCTTTTTTTGATTCAAAAGGGAAGTAATTCCGCACAGCTGAACGAAGTTGGAGGTAGTTAGCAGGCAAATGATATACCCACAGGAGCCAGAGATCGGAAGCTCTTTCCCAAGGACCACACAGGGAATCTGTTTGGCCCTCAGAGTGGGTTCAAATTCTCCTTCAGTCTCCCACTGGGTTGCCAAGGTTACAGAATTGTAGCGTCTCTGGAGAGTACTCAGGTGAATTCCGTGAGTTCTCTCCCCCACCGTCTCTTTTTTCACAGTCTCAGTTCAGTAGCACCACAAATTTACTAGGTCCTAATCTCCTGTTAATTCGCCCCGCCCAGAGTCAGGGTTTTCTGCTAGGCTCAGGGCCGGTGCAGACCTGAGGTCGCTCTGCTTATGACGTATGTCCAAGATGGCGCCTGCTCTTTGTCTTGCTCGCCCTTGAGAGGTGAGCAGAGAGAGAGAAACCCGTGTCCGTACCAGTCACCTTTTTCTCTCTCTCTCTCTCTCTCTCTCTTCCAGTTAGCCTGGTGAACTTTTCCCCCCCGGGGGTCGTTCCCTCTAGTCTCCTCTCTCTGCTTGCCTGCCGGTGTCTCGGGCTATTGAGGTTCGGCTCACCTTGCGTTCCAGCGCTGGTGTGTTGAGTCTGCCGCTGGTGTCCCGAACTGTGGGCTCCCACGCTCTCCACACAGGTCCGCTGTGAATCACGCGTTCTGGAAGAGTTTCTTCTGCTGTTTCCTCCCCTACTCTTCCTTGAACCTGCAGTATCTCCACTTTTATTAAACTATCTCTCCCCGGACTATCAGTGCGCTCCCTTCCTATTCCGCCATCTTGCCTCAATAGTCCAAATCCTCATTTCTAAAAGAATCAAGATTCTTGAAGATAGCATTAGGAAACTTTTTCTTGGTATAATTTATAATAATAATTTTCTAAGAAAAAATTTTTTTGAGTATAGCAAAGCTAAGCATGACAAATTTCACATTAATTAAGTCTGAATTCATGAGGGTTTATTCTACTCAATATCATCCATTAAGCTTCATTTCATACCAGATTATGAGTTAACTTTAAACTCTTCCAACCAAACTGGAACTCTATGACTGAAGTTTTCACATGACAAACCCAAATTCTATGAGGAAACTATTTCACCTAAATATAATTTCTAATTTGTTTTGTGGTGTTTCAGTGTAAGGATAATGACTTGAACTAGAAATTGTATTTTAATAGTTATAGGAAGGTAATTTCAGTGATTATAATATATGCTAGCAAATATTGCAATAAATTGACTAATTTGGTTCACATTACAGAAAATATTAAAACTGAAGCATTAAGTTGTGAGCATACATATTTATTGAAAATCTCTTAGGGGTCGGCGCCGTGGCTCAACAGGGTAATCCTCCGCCTAGCGGCGCTGGCACACCAGGTTCTAGTCCTGGTCGGGGCGCTGGATTCTGTCCTGGTTGCCCCTCTTCCAGGCCAGCTCTCTGCTATGGCCCAGGAGTGCAGTGGAGGATGGCCCAAGTGCTTGGGCCCTGCACCCGCATAGGAGACCAGGATAAGTACCTGGCTCCTGCCTTCGGATCAGTGTGGTGCATCGGCCGCAGCGCGCCGGCCATGGTGGCCATTGGAGGGTGAACCAACGGCAAAGGAAGACCTTTCTCTCTGTCTCTCTCTCTCACTGTCCACTCTGCCTGTCAAACAAATAAATAAATAAATAAAATTTATAAAGAAAATGACTTAGAAAAGATACCTTTAAATTGTTAATTTTATAGAAACTGTCTTCCGCCTTTACAGACCCAACTCAGTATGCATGTTCACTAAGCAGTACCATCTGAATTATAGCTCAACAATATACCTTATAATGTTTTCTGTCCTCTTTCCCTTCCTCTCACCCTCCCTCTCTCCCTTCCTCCTTTCCCCTCTTCTCCCTCCCTTCACTTGTTTTCACCCTTGTGGCCTTCCTTCCTTCTTTTTTTGAAGCCTTTAAGAACTTGTCTCTTTCTTCCTAGTTATTAAGTTATATGCCTAAATTCTTTATCTTTACAGGGATAGAAGCACTAAGAGATTGCCACCCAGTCAAAGGCTAGAGATTGATAAGGAAGAAAATATTCACATTCTTAAAAGAATTTGCACCAATTCCTGGAGATGAAGATCTTTATCAATGGATAAAAAAATTATATCAGAGGTAGGGTCATCTTTTCTGCTTTGATGGCTACTTTCTGCTTGCAGGATTTCTTTCTGAGTTGTTCTTTTTGGGGAGTTCTCGTTAGTGAGATTGACTCTGTCCCTGTGGACTCATCTGGGGAGCTCTGCTTGCTCAGCCTTTGCATCTCTTCCTACTTCCTTTTTAGAATTGATGCTACTTTTCAGCAGTCCTTGCAAATGCTTTTTCTAAAAATGTTCAGAGGAAAATCAAAATCCTAATTATCCCTTCTGAAGCAGATGGCCTAGTGCCACCTGCTCCCCTTCTCTTCTTTTCCAAAATAAATTTTCCTCTTGACCAAACTTCCTTGATTTTGCATTGGCATTTTATAGTATTGTACAAATTATGCAGCATTTAAATCACACCTAATTATGATCTCTGCCAGCAGGGTTTGCTATCCAGAATGGAAATGGGAGAGTCCCAAAAGAAACCAGAGAAGAATCAGCCATTTGAAAGACGAATCAAGTAATTACAATTGGCCATCCTCATTAGGAAAGATTGGGAACTCAGACGATCAGTTCTTAACCCACCCACAACCTAGTGAGTAATTCACAAAGCCTCATTCTGACCGGGTTGTTATAATAATACCATGTGCTTCTATATGGCAGGAATAGCTCAGTAGTTTTTTGAAAAGATTCTTGGAAAATGAGAGTGATTATGCCTATGGAGGAGGCTTCAGCAAGAAGGACCCCAGAAAAGGCCTTGCAGAACTATGTCTCTTAGTGGAGGCAGTTAATGATTGATCTAGTTTTCTATAGTCTTTTATTTAAAAGTTTCCAATTTTAAGTTAGTTGGCTTTTAATTCCCCAGTGGGTCTGAGCCAGTTTTTCCCCCTTTACTTTACCTTACAGAATGATTAGGGTATGCAAAAAAATTTTAATATTGACCCAAGTCAAATATAATTAGGTGTTAAGACCAGCAGAGCTGGGGCCGGTGCCGTGGCTCACTTGGTTAATCCTCTGCCTGCGGTGCCGGCATCCCATTTGGGTACTGGGTTCTAGTCCCCATTGCTCCTCTTCCAGTCCAGGTCTCTGCTATGGCCTGGGAAGGCAGTGGAGGATGGCCCAAGTGCTTGGGCGCCTGCACCCTCATGGGAGACCAGGAAGAAGTACCTGGCTCCTGGCTTCAGATCGGTGTAGCTCCGGCCATAGTGGCCATTTGGGGGGTGAACCAACGGAAGGAAGACCTTTCTCTCTGTCTCTCTCCCTCACTAACTCTATCTGTCAAAAAAAAAAAAAAAAAGACTTGCAGAATAAATTTTAAATACTTTAAAATACAATCTGTATTTCCGTATTTCCAACAACCTAAGGGCTCACAACTAAGCGTGGGTGAGTATATCCTGATACTCCAACAGCACCCTTCTTGTTCCCATGCTGAAATACATGATAGTACTTCAAGATGTTTGTGGGAAAATGGAATTAAATGATTAGCTTAAATTCTTTTTATTTTTTTTTTAAGATTTATTTATTTATAGGGCAGAATGACAGAGAAGGGAGAGACAGAGAGGGGCAGGGAAATGAAATGCATCTACTTGATATGCCATGTCTTTTTTTCTTTCATTTGCTTTTTTAAAAAGATTTATTTACTTATTTGAAAGGCAAAGTTACAGAAAGACAGAGTCAGAGGTGCAGAGAGAGAGAGAGGTCTTTCATCCGCTGGTTCACTCCCCAGATGGCTGCAATGGCTGGAGCTGCACCGATCCCAAGCCAGGAGCCGGGAGCTTCGTCCAGGTCTCCCACGTGGGTACAAGGGCCCAAGGACTTGGGCCATCATGCACTGCTTTCTCAGGCTGTAGCAGAGAGCTGGATCGGAATTTGGACAGCTGGGACTTAAACCAGTGCCCACATGGGATGCCAGCACTATAGGCGGGGGCTTTACCTGCTGTGCCACAATGCCGGCCCCGATATGCATTTCATGACAGCACATTCTCATCTTCCATCTTGGCTCTTGCTGCCACCTGTGCTTGCAGCAGTTTCAGCCCACTCCCCCTGCCCTCTGCCTTTGGAAGCCTTTTCGAATTCACCTATACCTGCCTCTCTACGACTTAGAGTTAACTGTGGGCTACTCCTGTTTGACTACACTGTACTTTGGCTTACTTGCCTGCCTCTGCACCCAAGAAGGTGAGTTCCTGGGGTCAGCAGCTGTGCATTTTTGCCTTAGCTATGACTGCATTCTTGGTGCCCATCACAATGCTGGCCACAAAGTAGGCACTGAATAGGTGTCCCTGAACAAAGGAGACTAACAATCTTGTTTCCTTGCTCCCCTCTGCTGTCTTTCATTGTTTTCATGAAGAAAAGTATCACCCTGCAACAATATTAAGCTATTTGAAATTGTGCTTCTAGACTCAAGGTGTTATACCTTGAGGGTCATCGTGACCATCTGGGCTGGAGTGGAAAAATGATCTCTTAAAGATGCCAAAAGGATCTGGCACAGAGAATGACATCCATTTTCTCATACCTGGTAGAGGATTGAGCACATTACTATTACACTGAAGGTAGCATCCTTTGTTCCCCACCTGAAAGAATAAAAATCATTGTTGAAATATTTGTAAAATGTGGTAAAAGCATACAATTTTTTAGAAAAGTAAAAAAAGATAAAACAGTTAAAATTTAGTTGTCACTAAAGAAAAAGCTCTGAAAAATTGGGATTTATGCTATATAATATTTGATACATAATATGTGTAACATATATGAATGTAGTTCAGAAAGTTTATGAAAAATGGAATTAAAAGATAAGTTTAATTTAATTGAAAAATTTTGAAATCCATGCATACTGGGAGTCTTCAAAAATTCATGAAAAATACATATTATGAAAATGAATTGATTTTAACTTTTTGCACCAAAATAAACTTATCTTTTAATTCCATTTCCTTGAACTTTTTTTTTTTCAGACCTATTGTCATGTTTAATCCCAGTGAGAGTCAAGTTGGGAATTGATAATTTCTTCTTTTTTTTTTTTTTTACAGAAAATCAGTTTAGTATACATTAAGTAAAGATTTCAACAGTTTGCACCCCCATAGAAACACAAAGTGAAATATACTGTTTGAGTACTCGTTATAGCATTAAGTCTCAATGTACAGCACATTAAGGACAGAGATCCTACATGAGGAGTAAGTACACAGTGACTCCTGTTGTTGACTTAACAAATTGACACTCCTGTTTATGGCATCAGTAATCTCCCTATGTACCAGTCATGAGTTTCCAAGGCTATGGAAGCCCCTTGAGTTCTCCGACTCTTATCTTGTTTAGACAAGGTCATAGTCAAAGTGGAGGTTCTCTCCTCCCTTCAGAGAAAGGTACCTCCTTCTTTGAAGACCTGTTCTTCCTTGAACTTTCTTGAGTCTCCTTGTGAATGTTAAAAAACATATTAATAAGTCAAATACCATATATTCAATACCTTTAGCTTAAAAGCTAGAAGACTGAAATGGTAATTTTATCTGTCTATCTGGTATTTCTCTATCCTAAACCTTTGTCTCTACTTTTGATGTAAGTGCTCTTTTGTGTTTTGAGTTTGTAATTCCCATTTGTCTGAATTTTAACTGATAGAAGGAAGAAGTGCCAGGATATGAGTAGCCACATCATTTGTGGGAATGTGAGTCCATATCATAACTATAAATCCTCACTTGAATTTATCTGATTAGCAATTTTTTGTGGTACATTATCAATGTACTTAATGGTTTATTTAATAAACACTTGTATGATTTCTAAGTGTTAGACATTATGCTCACTTCTAGGGATACAACCATGAACAAGCTGTAGCCCCTGATCTAGTGAAGAATATAGACAGCTGAGTTGGCAATAGCATATGGGTAAGCATTGCAGAAGGTACACTAGGGAGCTCCCGGGTGGGATGGCTACCTAGGGTCTGGAGGTCAGACAAGGTGGTAAACATGGAGCAAGACTGAGCAAGAGCTAGCCAAAATGGTAGGGTAGGGTAGGAAGCTGTGTGTGCAGTGTCCAGGGAGCACATAAAATCTGGAGGATTTGGTAAGACCGTGTGGTGTACAGTAGAAGTGAACAATAAAGAGTAGGTCTAGGAGTGGGATGAAAAGAAGGGAGGGCTAAGTCAGAGAGAACCTTGTAGGTCATTATTAATCAAAGTAATTTTTGTGCATATTCTATGGTAAAAAGAATTAAAAGAATAAATTTTTGTTTTTAAGGAGCTTACAATCTACTTGAGAGAAGGAATATATATATATGCATATATATGTGTGTGTGTATGCACAAACACAAAAATGACATTAAGAACGCACAAATGGCTCGGTTAGAAGTAACAGTTATGTGAAACCCTGAAGAAACATTTGAGACTGATGATGTTAACCACAGCATGGATTAAATCAGATCTTCCCTTACAATGTTTTGTTGCTTTGTTGGCCAAGGCAAAAGTAATCATACATTAAATAACTGTTAGAATTTTGATTTCTAACCTCCCTAAACAATGGTTAGGGAACTGCTCTGTTCCAAACCTGTCTAACAGCCACCAGCTTTCTTGAATAATATGAGTACCTTGTATTCTTGCAGACAGAGCTCTCCAATAAAACTTTCCACAGTGATGGAAATGTTCTGGGAGGTTGTTCAACAGCTAGTTTACTGGCAGAACCAGGGAAAAAAGCATTTAGTGCAAGTGAAGACAGGGACAGGTAGTAAATAAAGGAGTCAGGTAAGGTTGAGCCTCGTGTGCAAGTGCAATGAAATCTGTCCGTATAAAGGAACTCCATCCATGGAGGTGGTATTTGAGTTTCTGTCTAGTTTTTCAACACTTGTACTACGCCAGTGATACGACTTCATGACCTTCAGCATTTTCATGCTTTCATCCCTTTAGCCTCGCTGTTTACTCTGTTGTGAAGATCCTGATCCCTTTATCCTTCACTGGGCCCGTCTCAACCATTACCAACCACAGTCACTGTCTCTTCTGTGTTCCCGTGCAGGGTAGCTATAATTCTTCTAGCATTCATTTATCTCACTAAAATTGATTGGGAGGGGGGGTCCATCCCAGGATAGTCTCAGTCCCCTTGAGAAATTTATTTAGCTGTTTGATATGTTTTCTCTCTTCCCCACCTCTAGGCAGTGATCTGCACATGGTAGATCCTCAAAGAGAAAAAAAAATGGTGAGAGTAAGATCGAGACAAAGGACTGTATTGGCTTTAGTGTTGTTTTCGTAAAGCTAGAGGCCCAGCACCCTCAGATGACAAACACCTCATGTGTATGTCAGAGCAAAAATGTCCCTTGTATTTATACATTGCTCCTCGTCATGTATTTCCAGTACGTCTAGGGCCTGCTTTGACAAGCAAGCCGATTAACTACAGACAATACTTAAATAGGCTTGGAAAAGAGGAGTCACTGGAAGACTTTTATCTTCCCCAGATTAGTTTAAGCCTTTCTCTATAGTCTTCAGTGAGAATAAGAAAAACAAAGGAAGAAATTCATTGTCTATAAATTTAACCTGAACAAAGGACTGCTTGTAAGCAGATGCAAGCTCGTTAGCATAATCAGAAGCGTTAAGTACTCAGAGGCTCAAGTTGAAAGAGCAAGTTGGCTGAGCCCTCTGAAAAGTGGATGCATGTTTTTCCCCCCAGACTTGGGGCTATGCTTAGACTCACACTTTTGTGTTTCTGGAAGGTTTTGCTGAAGATCTGGGCACTCTTCTCCATCTGGTCTGGGCTGTGAGTCAGGGATTCCAGAGGTGATGTGACCCTTGTTGAGTGGCCACTGGTTGGCGGAGCTCTCTGCTCTTCTGGTTTACGGCCCACTAACCTCTGTCCACTGTTGGATTGCCTTGTTAAACCATCATTAAGGGCAAAAAATTAAACTGCAGTAAGTTCTTTGAGAGAGGCTTTGCTGAAGGCCTTTGCACTTTCTTTCATAAATCGTGACTCCATGGAGATTGAACAAACGGCTTGGGCAAATACCTCCCAATGTTGAATGTGGGGAAATTCCCATGGGTGGGCAGGATTCATGCCAAATCCTTCCTCATCTTTATTCCCAACACAGAACAACCTGAACAGAAGAAAGCTCTTGGATCATCTTGATAGAGGCTGCATCCTAAATATGAAAGCCTTTTTCCCTCCAAGCTCATTAGAAAATATGGAAGATTAGAAAATTCAATTAAAACAAGGTCCCAAATGGCATTCTCTTAGTGTGCCTGAGCTTGCTATCAGGCAGGCCTGAGGAGATGGGGTCTAAATTCTATTCTGTTTTCCTCCTTATGCAAATATTGCTGCTTTATTTCACAGATCCAAAGATCTTTTTAATAGGCTTCCAGCATGGAAAACTTGTGCTGGTTAAATGTAGTCAATTTCTAGTCTCTCATCTTTTCACTTTGGCCAAGGAAGAGAAAAAAATCATACCTCACCCCTTTTCCCTGAATAAGTTTAGATTTATTCAAATTTCCCTTTAAACCACAGAAGCCAAAGACCTCCACCTCATTCTTGCTTCGGATTCTGGTTTGTTTGGATTCATCACTTGAAAGTTAGTTTTAGGGTATATGGACTACATTATTAACTTGTGTTAAAGGCTGACAGTTCTCTGAGGCATTCAGATAATAAGTGTTCAAAGCATACTGTGTGTTGTGCTGAGGAAGACATAAGGAAACAGAAGGTGAGGTAGGTCTCTGTCCTTATCACTGTGTTTGCTGATAGCCTCACTGACTTAAAGCAGAGAGCTGCAGGATACTAACCTGTGGGGTCCTCACTGGAAATGCAGCAGCCACGCAGCCAAGAGAGAAGGCAGAGTGGACTGGCAGAGAGCCTCTGTTCTGCTGCAGCAGCCTCCGTTACTGAGAGGCAACCTTCACACATGGGGTGATTACATGGCTACACCTTGGCCTTGTGCACTGGTCCTCTCTGACAACAAGGATGGATGCCTGAGCCAAACTGAGCCAGTTGGCTTTTCTCTGGCCAATCTGTGGAATGGAGCCTGAGGCTGTGGGTTCGGGCATGGGGGGCATCTTCTTCCATGATGTAGAGGACAGCCAGTCTACGAAGACACAGGAGACTGAAGCAGACGTTCAAGCTATTTTCAGTCCTGTACTTGAGTTCTGTGAAAGATGCCCCTTTATCTTTTTAATAAACTTGTTTTGACATATGCTATTTCATTTGGTTTCTATAGCCTTTAAATAAGGAATTTAATTGAATCAACTGGATCATCAGAGAACAAGATCTAGTAGGGCAGGGGTAAGGGGTCTGTGGGGAGTGCCATCAAATGAAAACCCAGTGTTTTAGGTAAAAGAGAATTGTCTAGATTCCTAGTGAGAAGCAATTGAGTCCAGAGAATTTTCTTACTGAGTTTGTGAGGTAGAATTGATCTTTTTTGTGACTGGTTTATGGGAAATATTAACTGTTACTCTTGACGTTTGTCTGCCTGGGTGCTATGATCATTGCTCTTGTCTGTGAACTTCAGGTAGAAATATTACTTTTATAAGTTCTTGAGACACTTGCATTATACTTTGGAACCACATACAGAAATGGACATGTTAGTTTATTTCCTGTCACAATTGGAAAAACAGAAAATTGGAAACATACAGAGAAATACAAAGAAGGGACTATCTCCTGAAATCTTACTTTATGGAGACAACAAAGTTAAACATTTTCTCTCTCTTTTTTTAAAGATTTCTTTATTTGAAAATCAGAGTTACACAGAGAGTAGGAGAAGGAGATGGGGAGGGAGAGGAGGAGGGGGAGGGGAAGAGGGAGAGGGGGAGAGAGAGAGAGAGAGAGAGAGAGAGGTCTTCCATCTGCTGTGCTATCTTCTACTGCTTTCCCAGGACATAGCAGAGAGCTGGATCAGAAGTGGAGCAGCCAGGACTTGAACTGGTGCCCACACTGAGGGCAGCACAGATTCCCTGTGTGGTCCTTGGGAAAGAGCTTCCGATCTCTGGTTCCTGTGGGTGTATCATTCGCCTGCTAACTACCTCCAATTCTGCTCAGCTGTGCGGAATTACTTCCCTTTTGAATCAAAAAAAGAAAGAAAGAGAGATTTACCATGTCTAACCTGAGAGTGTCACCTTTGGCACACCCTTAACCCTGAGGAACCAAACAGAGCTCTCAGGCCACACCCATCTCAAGCCTCTAAGGATCCATCAAGAGCAGACAGTCCACTTAATCTAGCGTCACAGTATAACAAGAAAAAAAAAAAACACAGCAAGGGAAGAAGAATCCAAAGAATATCTCCACAATGCCAAGCAACAAACACAGAAACCGAGGAAACAAGAACAAGGAAGACGTTATGACACCCCCAAATGAACAAGACACCCCAAGCCAAGATTATGAAGATGATGAGATAGAAGAAATGCAAGATACTAATTTCAAAAAATTTATGATAGGAACAATTAGAAGTTTTCAAAAACAAATGCTTGAGCTACCGAAATCCTTACTGGACAGGATAGAAAATCTCCTTTGAGAAAATGAAATCTTAAGGAGGAATCAAAATGAAACGCAGAAACTAGTAGAACAGGAAAGTGTGATAGTGAAGAGAAATCAAAATGAAATGAAGAACTCAATAGATCAAATGACAAACACATTAGAGAGCCTTAAAAACAGTCAGTGAAACAGAAGAGAGAATATCAGACTTAGAAGACAGAGCACAGGAAAGTATACAGTCAAACCAAAGAAAAGAAGAGGAAATTAGAAATCTAAAAAATATTGTAGGGATCTACAGGATACTATTAAAAAAACCAACATTCGGGTTCTAGGAGTTCCTGAAGGCATGCAGAGGGAGAAAGGATTAGAAGGCCTAACTTTTTAGTGAGATACTTGCAGAGAACTTCCCGGGTTTGGAGAGGACAGAGACATCCTAGTACAGGAAGCTCATAGAACCCCCAGTAAACATGACCAAAAGAGATCCTCACCATGACACATTGTAATTAAACTCACCACAGTGAAACATAAAGGAAAGATCCTAAAATGTGCAAGAGAGAAACGTCAGATTACTCTCAGAAGATCTCTAATTAGACTCACAGCAGACTTCTCATCAGAAACCCTACAAGCTAGAAGGGAATGGCAAGACATAGCCCAGGTACTAAGAGAGAAAAACTGCCAGCCCAGAATATTATATCCTGCAGAGCT
The DNA here is from genome assembly GCF_051225735.1 of Oryctolagus cuniculus. Taxonomy (NCBI): domain Eukaryota; kingdom Metazoa; phylum Chordata; class Mammalia; order Lagomorpha; family Leporidae; genus Oryctolagus; species Oryctolagus cuniculus. The sequence continues at coordinate 100,917,357 of NC_142867.1, forward strand.
CTCATTTGTGAATGAAGGTGGAATAAAGACCTTTCATAGCAAACAGAAATTGAAAAAATTTGTCGCCACTCGTCCGGCCCTGCAAAAGAAAAACCATATGATTATCTCAATAGACGCAGAGAAAGCATTTGATAATACAGCACCTTTTCATGATGAAAACTCTAAGCAAACTGGGTATGGAAGGAACATTCCTCAATACAATCAAAACAATAAAATAAATCTTAAAAAAAAAAAAAAACAGGTGAAAGTATTAGCCTTGACAAGGAGAAGGACATTTCTCAGATATGAGAGTAAAAGAAAGTCCTAGAGATACTAGAAGTAGAATTAGGAAAACTGAGAGAATCCATATTAAATTTTATAATCTTCCCAATAAAAGTAAAATTACCAATAGAAGGTGAGGTACTGTATTTGTGTTTAACAATAAGGAAACAGAGTGAGGTGCGGGAAGTGGCTACTATGGGCAGTGCTACCCACAGAGGGAGCTGAGAGCCAAATGAAAGTGTTCTAGCAGAATGAAAGGCCTTGTTGGGGTCAGTAGCTTATATTTGATTTTACATTGGAAAAGGCTCAGGGTCATTTTAGGACTTTATCTCCACTTTTCAGACTACCAAGTTTTCTAGGGAAAGCCTTGGAGAGAGGGAGTTGCCTTGCTGTGGAAAGGCTGCAAATGGAATTCTAGGATGGTAAGTGAGTGCATTGTTAAAGTGACTGTGAAGGGTGTGCAGATGGATCCCAGAATGGAAGGGTGATGAATTGGGAAGCTGACATGGGTGAGGAAAGAGAGACCAAAGGAGGCTATAGAGATGGCATAAAGGATCAAGAACGGGGACATTAGGAATTTATAGACATATTATGATGTTTTGCAGCTGTTTGGAAAAATCATGATATCTACCAATTGCCTATGTCTCTGCAGAGTCATGTGGTTGAGTGGAGATAAGGGCCACTTGCTTTGTAGGGAATCTCAGAGGCTAAGGAATTAAAAGGATTGTTAAAGGAGCATTAGACGTCTTTAAGTTTGATGACAGAGAATATTAGAGGGAAAGGGCTGTGAGGGAGTCCAGAGGGAAGGTGGAGGACAATGACCTGCATTGTCTGTTGAGAGAAGGAGGCTGAAGATTGACTCAGAATGAAGAGAAGCAGCACTCACTGACCAGGGACGGGAGGAGAGTGGAGTCAGATGAGCAATGTTTTAGTTAAGAGAACTTCGAGGATGGAGTGTCAGAGCCAGTGTAACCTGATTTGAATCCTGACTCCTCTAAACACTAACTGGAGGCAACTTCCTCAGCTGCAATTTTCTCATTTGAGAAATGGAGATACTCATTACTACCCATGCTAAGTTGAAAAAAAGCTAGGAAATTCTATGAAAGTGTATATAAATGTCTGGCATATAATGGATGTTTCATAATGGTGCTACTTTTATGGTTTCCCCATAGGGGACTTTGTAACAGAACAGCTGAGGGCAGGAACTGTGGGTTGATATGAGTGAGGTGGAGGCTGGCCCATCTGGACACATTTGTGAACACTGGTAGAGGGAACAGGAGGGAGGAGTGTGCGGTTTATGTGGCAATTGTCATTTGCAGAGACTGGGGGACAGATTAGGGGGACATCTTAGCTAAGAAAGGGCAGTGTATCCTGGTGGTTTTTGGAGAGCTGGGGTAGGGAGCATGGTAGTGGGCTCCAGGCTGGGGCAGGCAGCATCCACCCATGAGCAATCTGCAAACCCAACATGGTGGAAGGAGCACAAGTCCGAGTTCAAAGACCGATGACTAACTGAGGCCTGGCTCTTTCCCTTCAGCTAGCCAAGGGAAGAGAGCCAAGCACATTATCAGAAGAGTCATGTGAAAGTAGTCTGTAGCCTGTGCAGGACTGTGCAGTGTTGATGTGGCAGCCACAAGGGGACAGCCTTGGGGCTGGGTGAGACAGAAATGTGTGCAGATAGAGAGCATCACATGCTAACACGCTACTGAGTTTCTTACACTCTGACCTTGTTTTTTTTTAATGACCTTTTAAGAACAAAACTGAGCTATGGGTATAGAGATTTCCCATCTTCTCCCTGCTCCACCCACCCACAGTTGGCCCCATTATCAACATCACCTACCAGAGTGGTACACTTGTTATAGTTGATGAACTGACATTGATACATCATTATAAGCCAGAATCTGTAGTTTACATTAGGTCTACTCTTGCTGTTATAATTCTGTGAATCTGGACAAACCAGTAGTGACATGAATCCACCGTTAGAGTGTCACACAGAATAATTTCACTTTCCTACATATCCTCCCTGCTCCACTTCATACCTCCTTCTCACTAACCCCTGACAACTGCTAATCTTTTTACCATCTCCAAAGTTCTGCCTTTTCAAGAATGTCTTATGGTTGGAACCATATGTATGTTGCAGCTCCCTTTTTGGCATTCATCAAGGACTCCGGTAACTATAAAAATCCATGTGAGGCAGGGCCTGTTCCCCCTGCTCTAAGAGGACAGCGCTGAGGCACTGAGATCACAGGTGCCCTGTTGGAGACTGCGCAGTGGGCGAGGGCTTTCACATCCTCTTCCTAACACTGCGGCCTTCCCGGTGTGGAAGGGAAGAAGGCTGCAGTGTCGGTGACTCATTGTTGTCTTGTTTTTGCCAGGCTTCTCTCTGTGCCCCTGCATGATTTTCTCTTCCTTAAGGGGAAAATGTTCTCTGAATATAGTTGTTTTTCTGCAACTGTTTCAGCCGGGGATTGGATTTTCTCTTTGCTTTAACGCCCCAGTTGAAATACTGATGTCCCCTTTTCTGCCAAATCAGTCCTGAAAGACACACTCCTGTCTCATTGATTCCTCACACCTCCCCTGGCCAGTCACTCGCTGCTGCTGCTGCTTCGTTGCTGACAGTGATGGATTTTCACCACATCCACAGCTTGCAGCCTTCTTCAGCAAGTGATGCTCTCCGCCCTGTCACAGCTTACGGCTCCTTCTCAATACCCAGCTCTCACCCTCAGTCACCTCCTGTACATGTGTTATCCTGTGATTCATTATGTTTAGCTAGCCCGTTTCATAAATGAATTCTCTAACAGAGCGACAGATCCTATAAAAACCCCAGTTCAGTTTTGTTACCAAGTGTAACTGACAGAGAGGAGCATGGAGGAGCACCATCTGAGCTGACATTCTGGGAGGGTAGCACCCACGTCACAAGCATGCCTGTGTGCAGAAGGGCAGTGGGTGTGGATTCTCTGGTGCCACCACTCCTGAATGATCAGGGCTCAGGGGTGCTTTCAGCAAAGAATACAGGGATTTACCTTCAAATCCTGCCTCTTCTCCTATGGGCGCCCTCCTGCTTCAGAGGCAAAGTCCATTCAGTGCCCTGGGGAAGATTTGACCAGAACTCAGCTGGTCCCAGATATGACAAGGATTCCCACGCCTTTCATGTGGCACAGAAGCAGTGGTGACAGTGGCAAACCCTGGGTGTTTCCATGATTTCCTGTTTGGACGAATGACCAGAGTCCAAGAGGAGCTCCTTGATGTATTGCCTCTGGGATCTTTGCACAACCCTGAGACAAACTCCCAATTAATTGATATGGACATATCTGGGAGGTGGCCTCAGCACTGGATTTAAATTGACTTAAAGTATGAAGGTACTTCTGAGAGTTCCTGAAAAATGTGTACTCTGAAAAAAATGCATGATTTTAAAAATATTTTTGATCATTTTGTTGTTTCAAAATATTTCAAACAATACAGAAAAATATAAAGAAGAGTTCAGGGGCCAGCACTGTGGCATAGTGGGTAAAGCTGCCGCCAGCAGTGCAGGCATCCCATATGGGCGCCAGTTTGAGTCTTGGCTGCTCCACTTCCAATCCAGCTCTCTGCTATAGCCTGGGAAAGCAGTAGAAGATGGCCCAAGTCCTTGGGCCCCTGTAACCACGTGAGAATCCCTGAAGAAGTTCCTGGCTCCTGGCTTCAGATTGGCTCAGCTCTGGCCATTGTGGTCATCTGGGGAGTGAACCAGCAGATGGAAGACTGCTCTCTCTCTCTCTCTCTCTCTGCCTCTACCTCTCTAACTCTGCCTTTCCTATAAATAAATAAATCTTTAAAAAAAAGCATTCAATAAGCACACATAGCTTTAATAATCTTTAACATTTTTCCATATTCAGTTCATATATAAATGTTATATACACACATATATGCTGTTTCTCTTGAAATCAGGGTTATTAAAATCACATAATATGGGATTCACGACAAGGATCATAAAGTGAGGAAAGAAGAGTTTTTTTAATATTAGGGGTATAAGTGAATGAAGGCAACATTTATAAATGTCTACATGGTGAGCCAGCATTGTAACATAGTGTGTAAAGCCTCTACCTGCAAGGCCAGCTGCTCTGCTTCCAATCCAGTTCCTTGCTAATGTGAGACCAGGAAGAAGCTCCTGGTTCCTGACTTTAGCCCTACCCAACTCTGGCTGTTGTGGCCATTTGGGGAGTGAACCAAATGATAGAATATCTTTCTCTGTCTCTGTTTCTTCTTCTCTCTGTAACTCTGCCTTTCCAATAAATAAACAAATCTTTTTAAAAATATCTATGTAACAAATAATATGGTATCATGGTATCCACACATTTTAATATAAATATACTAATATGAGAGAAAACATGATGTTTGTCTTTCTGTGTTTGGCTTATTTCACTTAGCATGGTGATCTCCAGTTCCATCCATTTTGTTACAAATGTCAGGATTTCATACTTTTTTATGGCTAAATAATATTTCATTGTGCATATATACCACATTTTCTTTATCTAGTCACCAGTTCTGGACATCTAAGTGGATTCCATATATTTGATATTTTAATTGGACTGCAATCAACATAGGAATGCAAGTATCTCTTTCATATGATGATTTCATTTCCTTTGGATATATTCCCAGAAGGCTGGGTCATATGGTAGATCTATTTTTAGTGTTTGAGACATCTCCATATTGTTTTCTACAATGCCATACTAATTTATATTCCCACCAATAATATATTAGGGTTCCGTCTTCTCTACAGTCTTGTCAGCTTTTTGCTTGTAGGATAAGAGTCATTCACTGGAGTGAGATGATACCTCACTGTAGTTTTTATTTTAATTTCCCTGATGGCTAGTGATACTGAACATCTTTTCATGTATTTGTCAGGTATTTCATTGTTTATTTTGTTTTTGAATTTCTTGAGCTCCTTATATATTGTAGATATTAGTTCTTCATCAGATGCATAGTTTGCAAATATTTTTTCCCATCCTGTCAGTTATCCCTTCACTCTTAATTTTTTCCTTTCTGCTGGCGCCTTGGCTCACTTGGTTTATTCTCTACCTGAGGTGCTGGCATCCCATATGGGCACCAGGTTCTAGTCCCAGTTGCTCCTCTCCCAGTCCAGCTCTCTGCTGTGGCCCAGGAAGTCAGTGGAGGATGGTCCAAGTACTTGGGCCCTGCCCCCGCATGGGAGACCAGGAGACAGCACCAGGCTCCTGGCTTCAGATCGGCGTAGCTTTGGCCATAGCAGCCATTTGGGGGGTGAACCAGCGGAAGGAAGACCTTTCTCTCTGTCTCTCCCTCTCACTGTCTATAACTCTATCAATCAAATAAATAAATAAAAAATAAAATAAAATTTTTTTCCTTTGTGTGAGGAAGCCTCTTTGTTTTATATAATCTCATTTTTGCTTTTGTTTTCTGTATTTTGAGGGTCTTATCCAGAAAGTTATTGCCTATGCCAATGTCTTGTAGTGTTTCCCCTGTTTTCCTCTAGTAGTTTTGTGGTTTCACGTCTTAAATTTAGCCTTGATCCATTTTGAGTTCATTTTTGTATAGAGTGAAGAGTAAGGATCTTGTTTCAAATTTCTGCATGTGGAAATTCAATTTTCCTAACACCATTTATTGAAGAAGCTGTCCTTTCTCTAGAGAATGTTTTTGCACATTTGTCAAAGATAAGTTGGTTACAGATGCATGGATTTAATTCTGAGGTTTCTATTCTGATCCACCGTTCTATGTGTTTATTTTTATGCCAGTAACATACTGTTTTGGTTATGAATCCTGTTGTATATCTTGAAATCTGTTATTATGATGCCTCCAGCTTTGTTTTTATTTTAAAAATTGCTTTGGCTATTCAAAATCTTTTGTGTATCCATATGAATTTTAGGATTTTTTTTTCTAATTCTATGAAGAATGTTGAGGTATTTTGATGGGGATTGTGTTGAACCTGCAAATTGCTTTGGGTAGTATGAGTATTTTGAAAACATCAATTTTTTTTGCCTTTTTTTATTTTTGACAGGCAGAGTGGACAGTGAGAGAAAGAGAGACAGAGAGAAAGTCTTCCTTTTCTGTTGGTTCACCCCTAAATGGCCACTGCGGCTGGTGCGCTGTGGCTGGTGCACCACGCTGATCTGAAGCCAGGAGCCAGGTGCTTTTCCTGGTCTCCCATGTGGGTACAGGGCCCAAGGACCTGGGCCATCCTCCACTGCCTTCCTGGGCCACAGCAGAGAGCTGGACTGGAAGAGGAGCAACGGGACAGAATCTGGCACTCTGACCGGGACTAGAACCCGGTGTGCCTGCGCCGCAGGTGGAAGATTAGCCTATTGAGCCACGGCGCCGGCCCAAAAACATCAATTTTTTTATAAAAAGATTATTTATTTATTTATTTATTTGAGAGGTAAAGTTACAGACAGTGAGAGGGAGAGACAGTGAGGTCAGTCTTCCATCTGCTGGTTCACTCCCCAAGTAGCTGCAACAGCTGCAGCTGGGCTAATTCAAAGCCAGGAGCTAGGAGCTTCTTCTGGGTCTTCCACATGAAAGCAGGGACCCAAGCACTTGCACCATCTTCTACTGATTTCCCAGGCCATAGCAGAGAGCTGGATCAGAAGAGGAGCAGCTGGATATGAACTAGTGCCCATATGGGATGCCGGCACTCTGCATGAGGAAACTTAACCTACTACACCACAGTGCTGGCCCTGATATCAATTCTTCTAATCCATGAACATGGTAAGTCTTTTCATTTGTATTTGGGTGTGTTTTAATTTCTTTCATTAGTATTTTGCAATTTTCACTATAGAGGTTTTTCATTTCTTTGGTTAAATTTATCTCAAGGTATTTTACTTTTTTTTTTTTTTTTGGTAGCCACTGTGAGAAGGGTTGTTCTTAAAAGGTCTGTAACAGCCAGATCATTGCTGGTGTATAAAACGCTACTGATTTTTGTTTGTTGATTTTGTATCCTGCAACTTTTCTGAATTCTCTTATCAGTTCTAATTCTCTCTTTGTGAGTCTTTCTGTTTCCCTATATATAGAATCATGTCATCTGTGAGCAGGAATAATTTGACTTCCTCTTTTCTAATTTATGTGCCTTTTATTTATTTGTCTTGCCTAATGGCTCTGGCTAAAACTTTAAGAACTGTAGTGAATAAAAGTGGTGGGAGTGGACAGCCTTGTGAGGTTCTTTTAGTTGATATGCCTCCAGCTTTTCCCCTACCCAATATGGTGTTAGCTGTGAAGTTGTCATGTGTTGCTTTTATTGTATTGAGGTATGTTCCTTCCATACATAATTTGTTTAGGGTTTTTATCATGAAAGGACGTTGTATTTTTATCAAATTCTTTCTTTTCATCTGTTGAGAGCATCATGATTTTTACCCTTCATTCTGATGTGTGATGCATCATGTTTATTGTTTTATATATGTTAAACTCTTTCTGCATACCTGGAATAAATCCTATTTGGTCAGGGTGAATGGTCTTCTTGATGTGCTTTTAGATTTGGTTTGTTAATATTTTGATAAGGACTTTTAATCTATTTTTATCAGGGACATTGGCATATATTTTTCTTTTTTGTTGTATCCTTGTCTGGTTTTGGGATTAAAGTAATGCTGGCCTCATAAAATGAGTTTAGAATGACTGACTCCTATTCAATTGTTTGGAATAGTTTGAGAAGAGTTTATGTTAGTTCTTCCTTAAAAGTTTGGTGCAATTTGGATTTTCTTTGTTGGGAGACAATTACTGATAAACTCTCATTTACTGATTCAACCTCATTCTTGCTTATTGTTCTGTTCAACTTTTCTATATCTTCATGATTCAGTTTTGGTAAGTTATTTCAGATATCTATTTGTTTCTTCTAGGTTTTCCAATGTGTTGGCATATAGTTGTTTGGAATAATTCCTACTAATCCTATATTTTTGTGGTACCAATTGTAATATCTTCTTTCTCATTTCAGATTTTTATTGATTTGAGTGTTCTCTCTTTTTTTCTTAGTCTAGCTAATGGTTTATGAATTTTGTTTATCTTATCAAAGAATCAGCTTTGGAAGATCCAAGATGGCTGAATAGCGGACTAGCCAGACCAACTTAAGCTGCTCTGAGATATGAAAAGAACAAAGGATGTACTATGTTTCCAGGGGTCTGACTGAAGGAAATTTTCAACAAAGAAGTGAAAAACAAAACAACAACCAACCAGCCAAACAAACAAAAAAACAGAGATCCTGTGTGACAAGAGGAGAGAAGACAGAGACAGCATGGCAGTCAGTCAGATGGAGCCGCTAGTTGCCATCTGTGAGCCACCATCTTATACCTTAAGGGGAAGGAATTCCACAGTCACCCACTGACTTTCACTTTAGTCTGGAGAGCTGACAGGGTTCTGAACAACTGCTGGGCTTGGAACATGGAAGCTGCATTGCTTTTCTTTCTTCCCCTCTCTAACCCACACAGAGTGGCATGCGTGGCAGTGAAAAGCTGCACAGTGCTCCTCTATTCTGCTGCTACCAGCATCTTAGTCAGAGTCAGGGTAACATGTGGGGCAAAGAATGGACCTCTGCATCCTGCAACTGTGGGAGGTTTGGGGCATTAGCCCCAGAGCTATGCTCACACGCTCTGCATGAGCTGCGGGATTTGCCTAAGCTACCGGGGGCTAACACCAGAAGCATCCCATAAAAAAATCTACTCCTACCTTGGAAGATCTGGATAATGACCCCATTATACCCTGCAAACCCAGGACTGTAACAATTCATTCTAAATTTCTCAGTGTCACTGGAATCTATCCAGTGGACATAAGGTAGAACCTACCTGCATTCCACCTCTCTGGATTCATACTCTCCACGATAAAATCTCCGGTACACCTTGTAGTCATCCTGTGGGACTAGCACAGGTTTCGCTTCATATCCTGTAGTCCTAGGATTAGGGCTGTTGTTATTATAAGCCACAGCACCAGTTGGACTGTTTTTGAAGGACCTAAGGAAGGTTCCAGCTGTATCACACAGGCCTAGAGCAACAGAAATTGGTGCCACAGGCCTAGCATTACTCAGGCTTCCCAGTAGGACAAGGGGACAACCACTCTTGTCTCTCTCAGCACCAGGAACCAGGCCCTAACTATCACATTCACCAGGATGACTGATACCAAACTTTCTTGGGGCCAAAGATACACACCCAAGAAAATCCTTATTCATCTCAAAGCCACACTTCCATTCCTATGAACTTCAGCAGGATGGTCCACTGTGTCACAGACACAGCTGACATTGATTAAGACAAAAGAAATCACTCAGAGACTACACTTCTGAGCTCACCTAGAACAAAAGGCAAAGCAGAAAACCAACTGATAACCTGCATTCCAGCTAAACCATACATTCTTTCCAATAAAACCTACTTCATAAAGAAGACAGGACGAGTGCAACAGATGGGCAGATGTCAGCATAGACACAGAGAAACAAGGTAGCATGACGCCTCCAAAAGAACTCCAATAATCCTCCAGAATTAGATCCTAAATGGAAGGAAATCTATGAAATGACAGATATAGAATTCAAAATAATGATTGTAAGGAAATTCAATGCAAGAGAATACAGATAGATTAAAGAAATTAGGAAATTCATGACAGACATGAATGAAACTATTACTAGGAGATAGAACTCATTAAGTAGAACCAAATAGAAATTTTGGAGATTAAGTCGTCAGTCAGTGAAATAAAAAAATGTGATTGAGAGCTTTTACAGTGGAATAGACCAAGTGGAAGAAAGAATTTCAGACCTTGAGGACAAGAATTTTGAAATAACCCAGACATGGGAGCTGGTGCTGTGGCGCAGTGGGTTAAAGCCCTGGCCTGCAATACTGGCATTCCATATGGGCACTGGTTTGAGTCCTGGCTGCTCCACTTCTGATCCAGCTCTCAGCTATGGCATGGGAAAGCAGTTGAGGATGGCCCACATTCCTGGGCCCCTGAATCCATGTGGGAGACCTCAAGAAGCTCCTAGCTTTGGATTAGCTCATCTCTGGCCTTGTGGTCATATGGGGAGTGAATTAGTGGGTGAAAGACCTCTCTCTTTCTCTCTGGCTCTACCTCTCTCTGTAGCTCTGTCTTTCAAATAAATAAAATAAATCTTTAAAAAAAAGAAATAACCCAGTCAGATGAAAATAAAGATAAAAGAATTTAAAAGTGATAAAAGTCTATGTGAAATATGGGATATCACTAAATTATCAAATATTTGCATTATAGGTATTCCTGAAGGAGAAGAAAAGGAAGTAGGCATTGAGAACCTAATAAATGAAATAATAGTTGAAAATTTCCCAGGTCTTGAAAGAGACATGGACATCCAGATACAAGAAGCTCTAAGAACCGCAAGCAGACTCAACCGAAAAGGACTTCTCCAAGGCATATTTTCCTCAAGTTGTCAAAAGTTAGAGACAAGGAAAAAATCCTAAAGACAGTAAAAGAAAAGTATCAAATTATATATAAAGGGAAACAAATTAGATTAACATCAGACTTCTCAGCAGAAAACCTACAAGCCAGAAGAGAATGGGATGATATATTCAAGGTCTTTTTTTTTTTTTTTTAAGATTTATTTTATTTGAAAGACAGAGTTACAGAGAGAGGTAGAGACACAGAGAGAGGTCTTTCATCTGCTGGTTCACTCCCAGATGGCTGCAAGGCTGGAGCTATGCCAATCCAAATCCAGGAGCTTCTTCCCAGTTTCCCATGCAGGTACAGGGGCCCAAGGACTTGCGCCATCTTCCACTGCTATCCCAGGCCATAACAGAGAGTTGGATCAGAAGAGGAGCAGCAGGACTAGAACCGGTGCCCAATGGAATGCCAGCGCTTTAGGCCAGGGCGTTAACCTGCTGCACCACAGCACTGGCCCCTCAAGGTCTTAAAAAGGAAAAACTAACAGGGCCAGCACTGTGGTGTAGTGGATAAAGTCTCCGCCTACAGTGCCAGCATCCCATATGGGTGCCAGTTCAAGTCCCAGCTGCTCCACTTCTGATCCAGCTCTCTGCTGTGGCCTGGGAAAGCAGTAGAAGATGGCCCAAGTCCTTGGGCCCCTGCACCTGCATAGGAGACCTCTAAGAAGCTCCTGGCTCCTGACTTCGGACGGGCGCAGCTCTGGCCATTGTAGCCAATTGGGGAGTGAACCAGCAGATGGAAGACCTCTCTTTCTCTGCCTCTCCTTCTCTGTGTAACTCTGACCTTTAAATAAATTAAGTAAATCTTTACAAAAAAGATAAAAGGAAAACTTCCAACCAAGCATATTATACCCAGTGAAGCTGTCCTTTAAAAGTGAAGGAGAAATAAAATGTTTTCTAAGTAAGCAAAAACTGAGAGAATTCATCACCACCACCAGATCAGCCTTACAAGAAATTCTACAGGGTGTCCTACATTAGAAGTAAACATGAAACACATGTCACCACCAAATTCACTCTCAGTGCAAGTAGAATCATGATCCAATCAACCAAATGACAGGTCTTAATTCTTATCTATCAATAGTAACCTTGAATGTAAATGGATTAAATTGACCAACCAAAAGACTTAGGATGGTTGAATTGATAAAATACAAACAAACAAACAAACAAAAAACCACTTGACACTGCCTACAAGAAACTCACTTCACAAACAAAAATACACATAAAGTGAAAGTGAAGGATTGGAAAAAAAGATATACCAGACAAATGGAAATCAAAATCAAGGGCATAGCTATCCTGGTATCAGATAAAACAGACTTTAAATAAAAAACTGTACAAAGAAATAAATAAGGACATTATATATTGATAAAAGATTCAATTCAACAAGAAGATATAACAATCATAAATATATATGCACCTAACACAAGACCATCCAGATATATAAAACAAATACCATTACACCTAAAGTGAAGATAGACTCCAATACAATAATAGTGGATGACTTCAACACCCCACTGTCATCAATGGACAGATCATCCAGATGGAAAATCAATATATATCAGAGTAGTAGCATACTATCAAATAATGGACCTAACAGACATTTACAGGACATTTCACCCAAAGGCTCCTGAACACACATTCTTTTCATCAGCACATGGAACATTTTTTAGGAAAGACCACATATTAGGCCACAAAGTTTCAGCAAGTTTTTTTAAACTTTTATTTAATAAATATAAATTTCCAAAGTACAGCTTTTGGATTACAGTGAGTTTTTCCTCCCCATAACTTCCCTCCCACCCACAACCCTCTCATCTCCTGCTCCCTCTCCCATTCCATTCACATCATGATTCATTTTCAATTCTCTTTATATACAGAAGATCAATTTAGTGTATATTAAGCAAAGATTTCAACAGTTTGCACCCACACAGAAACACAAAGTGTAAAGTACTGTTTGAGTACTAGTTATAGCATTAATTCACATTGGACAACACATTAAGGACAGAGATCCTACATGAGGAGTAAGTGCACAGTGACTCCTGTTGTTGACTTAACAATTTGACACTCTTGTTTATGGTGTCTGTAATCACCCGAGGCTCTTGTCATGAGTTGCCAGGGCTATGGAAGCCTTTTGAGTTCACCAACTCTGATCTTATTTAGACAAGGTCATAATCAAAGTGGAGGTTCACTCCTCCATTCAGAGAAAGGTACTTCCTTTTTTGATGGCCCATTCTTTCCACTGGGATCATACTCGCAGAGATCTTTCATTTAGTTTTTTTTTTTCTTTTTGCCAGAGTGTCTTGGCTTTCCATGCCTAAACTACTCTCATGGGCTCTTCAGCTGGATCTGAATGCTTTAAGGGCTGATTCTGAGGCCAGAGTGCTATTTAGGACATCTGCCATTCTATGAGTCTGCTGTGTATCCTGCTTCTCATGTTGGATTGTTCTCTCCCTTTTTGATTCTATCAGTTAGTATTTGCAGACACTAGTCTTGTTTATGTGATCTCTTTGACTCTTAGTCCTATCATTATGATCCATTGTGAACAAGTTTAAAAAGTTTGGAATTATACCACATGTCTTCTCAGATCATAAAATAATCAAACTAGAAATCAACAACAAGAGGAGCAATAGAACATTCATAAATACTTGGAAATTAAACAACAAGCTGCTGAATGATGAATGAGTCATTGAAGAAATTAAAAAGGAAATCAAAAACTTTCTTGAAATAAATGAAAATGAAAACATAACATATCAAAACCTGTGGGATACAGCAAAAGCAGTATTAAGAGAGAAGATGATATCATTAAGTGCTCACATTAAAAAAAGAGAAATGTCTCAAATAAAAGATCTAATGATGCATCTTGAATACTTAGAAAAACAAGAACAAATCAAACCCTAAATCAGCAGGAGGCAAGAAATAATAAGGATCAGAGCAGAAATAAATGAAATTGAAACTAAAAATACAAAAGATAAACAAAACAAAAAGTTGGTTTTTTGAGAAGATAAACAAAATAAATAAACCCCAACCAGACTAACAAAGAAAAACAGAGAAAATACTCAAATCAATAAAATTAGAGATGAAAAAGGAGACATTACAACTGACACCAGTGAAATACAAAGGATCAAAGGGACTGCTATGAAGCACTATATGGTAATAAACTGGAAATCCTCAAAGAAATGGATAACTTCCTGGATATATGTAACCTACGAAGATTAATTCAACAAGATAAAAACAACCTAAACATATCCATAATAAGCAATGACATTGAAGCAGTAATCAAAAGTGTTCCATCAAGGAAAAGTCTGGAACCTGATGGCTTTACCACTGACTTCTACAAAACAATCAAAGAGGAAATAATTCCAATATTATTCAAACTATTATAAAATATTGAACAGGATAGAACTCTGCAAAACTATTTTTATGAGACCAGCATTACTTTGATACCAAAACTAAAGGCATGATATGAAAACTACAGATTTACATCCTTAATGAGCATAGATACAGAAATTCTCAACAAGATACTAGCAAATTGAACCCAAAACCAGATCAAAAATCATATATCGTGAGCAAGTGGGATTTATCCAAGAAATTCAAGGGTGGTTCAACATTTGCAAATCAATAAACATCATAAATTGCATCAATATAATGAAGAGCAACAACCATATAGTCATCTCAGTAGATGCAGAGAAAGCATTTGACAAGTTTCAACTCCCCTTCATGATAAAAACCCTCCACAAATTAGGAAAGGAAGGAACATCTCCATTTCTTTATCTCATTTATGTCTTGCACTGATTTCCTAATTTCATTTAACTGTTTACTTGCATTCTCTTGTATCTCTTTGAGTAACCTTAAAAAAATTCTTTTGAACTCTTTTGAGGCATCATCTTGCCTTGTTTTTTCATATTTTCTATGTTCCTACACCAATTTCTGTACATTTGGGGATCAGTTGTTTATATTACCTTTAGAGGATGGCTTTGCTGATTAAAAGCTTTTTCCTGAAGATGTGCCTTTGTTTATTGGTTTGGTAGACTACTTTGGCTTTAGTTCTACTTGGATCTCATAGTGCAGTCTCCCTATAAATTTATTTGCTATAGTTGATGATAGTAGTAGTAGAGATCTGGAGTGCTCCTGTAGCTTCGTGCTGTTGATTAGGTCCCTGTCATACAGGTCCCCAGCTGTTTCCTGAAGCAGGGAGCAGAATCAGGAGTTTCTTAGTTGTTGAGAGTACATGCTTCTGCTGTGGGTGGGCCCAGCACGTAGACTCTGAACCAATATCCAAGTCTGGAGCTGGCATTGCAAGGTCATCACTGGCTGTAGGAGCTGGATGTTCTTACAGACTCCCAGCTTCTTCCTGGCTCCAGAGCCCCATGAGTCACTTTAATGCTTGATGGAGGAGGTGGGCCCCACAGATGTTTGAGAGTGGCTGGACCTGTGAGAGTGACTTTGCCTCTAGGAAAGCAGAAAAGGCAGTCCTAGGCCATTCTCCATAGACTTCTTGCTGAGCTGGGTGGGGTACTGGAACACCATGTAGCTGCAAGCAAGCAGCAATGTAGTAGCCTTGGGTCAAACATAGAAACTCGGCAGCTTCTGCGGGGGTCGCTGGAGTTCCTTCCCTGGGCCTGGACAAAGCACAGAAACTCTGGGTCAGAGACTCCAACAAATGAATGATGTACTGGACTGGGTCTGCCATAAAAGCCCAGGCCAAAGCCCCGAGTGAAGCTCCGTGTGCTGCCTTAGGTAAGGTATGGAGAGCCTGGTTCGAAGCTCTGAGTGAGTACACTGCGTGCTATGCTAGATGTAGCATGGCAAGCCCAAGTGAAAGCCCCCAGCCATTGTTTTGGATGGGGTCAGAAAGTCCAGGCAACTGTTTGTGAAAGGAGCAAGAGTCTAGAGCGATGCCTGAGGAAAAGCACAGAATCTTTGGCTACTGTCAGTGGGAGGGGCTGGATCTGAACAGTGCAGAGCTTAGCCTGCGGGCCCTTCTCTGTGCTGCTGTTGGGAGCAGGCTGGTTCACTGTTTAGAGTGAATGCATGGTCCTGGGAAAGTTCACTCTCCCAAATGTGCACACTGTCCAGAACATGTGCACATTCCCTGTTCTGTGCTCACACTTAAATACAAGAACTGACCCTAGTGCAGAGGGAGCTCTGAGCCTCCATAGGCAGACTGAGGAGGGGCACAGGGATGCTGTCTGAGTCCAGGTGTGCACACATTCTAGCAGCAACCACTGATACTTCAAGTGGTCAGGGCATGGAGGCAGAGGGGAAGAGGAAAATCCTCAAATCTCAGAGTGCAGTGTCTTACTTGGAGGATCTTAGGGTCTGGATGTCCCAGCTGCCCTGTTCCCGCTGCCCTCTGTGGTGCAGAGCAAAGTGCGGGTTAAAGTGCTGTGGTCACTGTTGCTCTTTTGGGTTTTCTTGGATCTTTGAGACTCAACCTTCCTTGCTAGAATGTGGGGGTCCTTCGAAAGAAGATATGCAAGGGCTGCTGTCTCCCACTACAGTATGGCTTCTGACATTGACTCCTTTCTCAAGGTGGTGTCGCACTTCTGCAGCCTGCTCTCTGAGGGCTGGTGGAGGGGACACCATGTTCCTCCTCTGAAGCAGTGGGGCCCTGAGTTTCCTGGGAGCTCTCCTTGCTGAGCTGCTCATCAGTGGTGACCGAATTCTGGGCCCTGCTGAGGCTCTCCTGCTCACCCTGTCCCCTGCAACATGGGACTAGCATTCAATCACCACCAATGGCTTTGTTCTTCTTTCTATACTGCTGTTCCTGGTCTCTGTTTCCAACTATGCTCCCACCGTTCCCTTAGTCCTTTGGGTACACTTCCTTGGGCCCTCATCTTGAGATGTAGCTGATTTGAATCTTCTCTGTTAGGGGAGGAGGTGAATGCTGACTTCTCTCTTTGGCCATCCCATCAGAATCTTTTTCAAAGATCTTTAAGTCCCTTCATATGTGGCATTCCTCTATATCAGAATCCATGGACAGATTCATTCCTGATACACCTTTCTAAAAATTAATTCAAATCCTATTACTTTTATTGTCATCCAACTTGAATGATCTTTTATTGATTTTTATTTTTCTTGAAAACAGAGATATTAATATCACAAAGTTAAGGATTAAAAATATGGAACACTTCATGAATTTGTATGTCATCCTTGCTTGGGGCCATGCTGATCTTCTCTGTATCATTCCAATTGTAGTATATGTGCCAGAGAAGCTAGTACCCTGTTACTTCTTTTTTTTTTAAAGACTTTTATTTATTTTTTTGAGAGGTAGAGTTACATACAGTGAGGGGAAAGACAGAGAGGTCTTTCATCCACCAGTTCACTCCCCAAATGGCTGCAATGGCAGGAGCTGCGCTGATCCAAAGCCAGAAACCAGGAGCTTCTTCCTGGTCTCCCACATGGGTGTAGGGGCCCAATCGCCTGGGCCATCTTCTAATGCTTTCCCAGGCTGTAGCAGGGAGCTGGATCAGAAGAGGAGCAACTAGGACTAGAACCAGTGCCCATATGGGATGCTGACGCCTCAGACAGAGGCTTAACTTACTGAGCCACAGTGTTGGCCCCATTGCTGCATCTTAAACCTGACCACAGAACTGTCCAGGACCTGGATCTGTCTCAGCCCTAGACATTCCCAGTTCCACGTTTATTTTCCAACATGGCTAAGAGCTTGCATTTACTAGCAGTACTGATTTTGTACTTCAGTGCATTTGCACAGGACACTGGAGACAATGCTTCTGAACCAATCCATTTGTGTGTGGCTTAGAGTGCCCTGGACTGTGTGACCTCACCGCACCCACAGCAGAAGTGGCCTGACATAAAAACTCTGCTCAATAGGGCTTCTCAATTTCGGATGAAGCCTGGCCAACAGATTCCTTCTTTTGGCAAATTTGAATGCAATGAACGGAAAATCAACAGACAGTAGGATGAAAAGAAGCCAAGATGTACAGGGAAAATGTGGTAGGCAGAAGCTCAGTAGTAGTAAACACCATGAAGACGAAAACCATAGGAAATGAGGTAAAAAGAGCAGTGTCTGGAGTTGGGGAATCAGGAGAGAGAGGAAGAGGGAGAGGGAGAGGGAGAGGGAGAGAGAGAGGGAGAGAGAGAGAGAGGCAGGCTTAACCATCCGTGTGATGGATCACTTTGGATCCACTTCGAGGAGAACCCATGAAAACTGAGTGCTAAGAATTGTGTTGATTTCTGAATGTTCTAAATGAGATCTGAGTATCTTGATGTAGAGATAGATTTCTGTTCCTTCTGTACTTTTGCATGAAATCCTTATTAGCAGAACTAATCTTTTAGTCTCATTCTGGAAACATTTTAACAGTTCTGAGGTCCCCTCTGCCTAGATTACTTTTTTCTCTTCCACTCATGGTTAACTATGAGTCTTACCTTAAAAGTCAGCTCAATGGGCTGGTATTTTGGCACAACATGTTTAAGCCACTGCCTGCAGTGGTGGCATCCCATATGGGTGTTGGTTAGACTCTTGGCTGTTCTGCTTCCAATCCAGCTCTTTGCTAATGTGCCTGGGAAAGCAGCAGAAGACGTTCCAAGTTCTCGGGCCCCTGCACCCACATGGGAGACCCAGGTGGAGTTACAGGCTTCTGGCTTCAGCCTGGCCCAATCCCAGTCACTGTGGCCTGCTAGGGAGTGAACCAGTAGATGGAAGATTCTCTTTCTCTCTCCTTTTTTCTCTCTCTCTCTTCCTCTCTCCTTCTCTCACTCTTTCCCCTCCCTCCATCCTTTCCTTCCTCTATCTCTGCCTTCAAATAAATTAATAAATATTAAAAAATATTCAGTTCAGGTGCTCTTTCTCCTTAAGCCTTCCCCAGTCCCTGTGGGCTGCTCTAACAATATACTCATACGATAGAGTAAGTAGCTTGTCAACAGTAGGGCTTTTTTCCCTCCCAGCCATGGAGGCTGGGAAGTCTAACATGAAGCCGTCAGCTGTTGAGTGAGCACTGTTTTTCCCACAGCCTTCTTGCTGTGTCTCACCTGGAGGGAGGGAAGGGCTCGGTCTCTAAAGTCTCTTTTGTGAGGACACCAAGCCCATGGATCACTAGAAGGGAAATGGATCCACTTTCAGGAGAACCAAGGAAAACTGTGTGCTAAGGATTGTGCTGCTTCCTGAATGTTCTAAATGAAATGTGGCTATCCTGATGTGCAGTTAGGTTTCTGTCTCTTATTTCCTTGTGCCCATTTGCATTAAATCCTTATTACCAGAAGGTAATTCATTAGTCTCTACCCTCACATTGCTGGGTAGTGTTCATTCAGCACATGAATTTGGAGGGAACGCAGACAATCGGACCATAACATCTCCTCTGTCTTTCTCTGGGCTTCTTGTGCTGTGCTCCCTAAGACTGTGAACATCTCCATCCCTGTCCTTGTCTCACTGTGTTTTGTCACCTATTTATCATTCCAATTGGATGTCTACCTCTGGGTGGCAGGGATTACATCTTACTTGTTTTGTAATGCAGCTGGTAAATGTCAGAACTTGACTTTGGACTCAGATCTTTTTACCACTAACCTCTTTACTGCTGCCTTATCCTGTTTCTCAGTACATTATTTCAGCAAGAGATTTTTCATAACACCTTAACTCTCCTATAAGTTTAGGCATCTGTATTTGATGAAATCTGTCTACACCTCAGAGTAAGACAGTTATTTATAACTCTCAGGTTTGCTTGCTAATTTATTAGCTAAAAAATAAAATAGTCATTTCTTGCTGAGGAGTAGTAAGACTAAGATGTTTATGGCTAAACAAATCTTTAAAATCTCTTCCTAGTTGCAAACCATGCCAAGATATAGCAAGCACACATGGCAAAAAGGCTCAGATATTTATTTATAGTGGGCTATGAATGAATGGGATAAATAAGATTCTGGAATCTTGGCTACAAAAAAGCAAAACATAGACAGGAGGAGGAAGGGGGGAATCCACCAGCAGGGAGGGACTGGGCTGTGGAATGAATGGTCCCTCCTGGGGAACCTGAGAGTGATACCTCCTGTAATTCTGCACTGTTGATGCCTTACTTGATTTACCCTAGTCATGGCCTTATCAATGGATTTGTTTCAGAACCTTAAAAAAAGCACTCTTAATGGGTATTTTTATGCCTTTGTGATTAGAGTATTTTTTAAAGGTTTATTTTAAAGGCAGAGTGACTGCGAGGAAGAGACAATGTGAGAGAAAGAGAGATTTATTTTCCTCCCACTGGTTCATTCCCCAAATGGCTGTAACAGCCAGGGCTGGTCCAGGCTGAAGCCAGGAGCCAGGAACTACATCTGGGTCTCCCATGTGAATGGCAGGGGTCCAAATACTTGGGTCATCATCTGCTGCTTTCCCATTAGCAGGGAGCTGGATTGAAAGTGGAGCAGCCAAGACTCAAACTGGCATTCCAGTGTAGGATGGCAGCATTACAAGCAGTGGCTGAACACATCGTGCCACAATGCTGACCCCATGATGGAGGTAGTTTAAGAAGCAGATAGTGACTATCTTGTTTCCTGCAATGTCCCCAACACCTAGTACAATGCCTGGCACATTGTCAGCATCAAATGATTAATTATGAGTGTTTTTTAAAATGAGTCACTTAGGGAGATCTGGGGAAACCAAGTAGATTCAGCAATGAACTGTCAATATTTTTCAGAACAGACAAGAAAAAATAATGTGCATTTTAGACTACATGACTTAGATTAGAAGAGAGACAGATCATTACATCTCCAAAACAAGGATGGGTTTAAAACTATGTTATTCTCTAATGAACTTTCGCAAGGAAAACACTAGCATTTAAATTAATTAGTTTAGGCTACTTTAGGGGACCAGGTGAGATGGACTTTGGAAGAATCTCCACATCTTTATTCTGTTATTATTTATCAATTCATTTTCCAGTAATCATTTATAAAACAAATACTTGATGTCATAAATGAAATGGCTTAATAATGCAGTAATTGAAGGCCTGGGTCTCGCTCTAAGAACTTTGAGAAGGTGATGGTATTATCGGACAGACTCTTGCTCTTGGGCAGGATTTAGCATCATACACGAAGAGCTCTTGGATCCTATGTGATCAGGGCTGGTGGTTGACTGCTTAAGTGAAAAAGATGATTAAAGTTAAAAGCATAAACATCATTCATCAGTTTTCCTAGAAAAGTTATTTTAACTTAAAATGTATAAATGTGCATTTATTTGCTGACCTTTTGACACTAAGCCAAAAATTATAGGTACATCATTCTGGAGTTTAGCAGTTTCTTCCTCTTTTCTGTTTCTTTCTTTCTAGATTTATTTATTGGTGTATTTGAAAGGCAGAGGTGAGAGAGAGGGAGAGAGAAGAGGAAGGTAGAGAGACAAAGAGAGAGAGAGAGAGAGAGAGAGAGATCCATTTTCTACCCACTGGTTCACTTTTCAAATGGTCACAACAGCCAGGTCTGGAACAGTGCAAGCCAGGATGCTGGAACTCTATCTGGGTCTCCTGTGTGGGTGGCAGGGGCCCAAGGAGCCATCTTCTGCTGCCTTCCCAGGGCATTAGCAGGTAGTTGGATCAGAGCCAGGGCAGCAGAACTCAAATTAGCACTCCAATATAGGATGGTGGTGTTAACGAGCTGTGGCTAAACGTGCTACACCACAATGCTGACCCCAGCATTACCTTTCTTACATAGTTGTGTCCACAGGGCATCACCGGCAACTTCTGGTTTCAGTATCTGTAAACAATGCCTTTAGAGGAAATTGAATACCCTTGGAGACAGCTTAAACAGGCCTGAACTGTGGGTTTATCCAATATCTATTACTATTATGGCAACTATTAGGTGACCTGCTCTTGAGTTTGAAGAAAGGGGCTGCGGAGGCCAGGGATTGTGTTTCACTGCTGCATAGGCTTTCTGACTGCATACAGGAGAAACCAATCCAGGAAAAGGCTGCCCGAGACTGACTCATTAATCCCGTTTGTTTGCCTTCCAATGTACCCTGTGAACATCAAGGTTCTTATTTCCTTTGATTGCCTCTCTGCACTTTGTCTGTTCCTCATCATTAAGAGTTATAACTAGGGGCTGGAGCAAGATAGTGGCTGAGTAAGATGCACTGGTGATTGTCTCCCCACCGAGACCCTGGTTGGAACAGTTATGTATGTGCCAAGCCACCTTCACAAGAGCAGAAGAAGGCACTCCACAGTGCCTGGTTTAACTATAATAAAAAGAAAAGTTAAACTGAAGAACATAGGAAGAAAAGGGTTTTCTGTGTCATCCCTGCCCTAGCTTCAAGTAGGACAGTGTGGAGAGGAAGAGGGAGTTAGACTTGAATCTCAGTCCTTAGATTGGGGGTCCTTGTTCCAGGCCCACTTATAAAGTTGAGAATTAGACAGGGCCCTATGGCTCCTGTTTCTGGCCCTGTACTTTCTTTCTTTTTTTTTTTTTTAAGATTTATTTTATTTATTTGAAAGAGTTACAGAGAGAGGTAGAGACAGAGAGAGAAGTCTTCCACCCACTGGTGCATTCCCCAGATGGCCGCAATGGCCGGAGCTATGCTGATCCGAAGCCAGGAGCCAGGAGCTTCCTCCAGGTCTTCCACGTGGGTGCAGGGGCCCAAGGGCTTGGGCCATCTTCTACTGCTTTCCTAGGCCATAGCAGAGAGCTGGATTGGAAGTGGAGCAACCAGGACTAGAATTGGCGCCCGTATGGGATGCCGGTGTTTCAGGCCAGGGTGTTAACCCGCTGAGCCACAGCGCTGGCCCCAGCCATGTACTTTCAAACTGAGTTATTAGGTTCTCCTTGGCCATTTGGCCAAGAAGTTGTATCTATTACATTTCCCCTGACCTCCAGTTAATAGAGGAGCAGGACTCCAGGTGCTAGGAAGTTGAGGTGGAGGGGAGAGGGGTAGTATGAGCTTAGAACTTTGCCTTGAAGCTCAGTACTGGGCCTACTAAGGTAAGACCCAGTACCGTATAAAGCCAGAAGGACTCTATTGCCAGGTGAGCGTCTGTAGACATAGCCATTGGATCTGCATCAAAGGAGACTGGTACCCATGTGGGATGCCTTGTTTTCACTTGTACCACTGCCAGCCTAATGCAGGCTTGTTAGGTACCCCCAAGACCATGTAGGGCCCAATGACTGTGAGACTAGGGTACAACCCAACTTAGTGTCAGCTATACTGCCAACGAATCATCTTCACCACCCTTCCCCCAATCTCTGGTGTCTCAGATGAGGAGTATTTTAACTTCGGGAGAGTAGGGCAGGAAAATGACATCAGAGCTTTGCCTTGAAGGAGAGGGTCAGTTCCACTGCAGTGAAATCCAACACCAGATGGAGCCCAGAGGGCCCTTTCCCCAGGCCGGTACCTGTAGATAGAGACCCAACACTAGATAGAGACTCTAGAGCTGCCCCAGCATCAGGTGGCTATCAGGTGGTAGGACAGGTGAGTATTATCCCCAGTTTTACATGGGCCTGCACTTCATCTGCAAGACAGTGCAGGTACCTGTGTCTGCAAGAGTCAGGCACAATAGAGGTTAGTGACACCCTGGGTAACCAAATGACAGCTTTCACCACTCCTCCCACAACTGTGAGCAGACAGCAAGGAGCCAAACTCTAGCAACTGGCAAATGGGGCACCAAAGTGAGCACAGGACTGCATCTTAGAGCTGGTAAAACCCCCACTAGGAAGATGCTGATGGTCTCTGACCCTAGGCTAGTGCCTGCAATGGAGCCTCTGGATCTGTACCCATCTTATGTGGAGGTCCATAATAGCAGTGAGTTGGTCTTATATCCTAATCAGCGTCAACTGTGATTGGTTGTAGTGGCCTCAGCCTGCAAGACCATGTCAGCAGCAATTGGCCCTTAGCAAAATGAGCCTTGTCCCTCACCTGTGCTGTGCTGATCTTGGAGGACTGTGGGCTGTGAGTGTGATCTAGCATTGTGGAATACATAGGCACAGGACTCCTTACTCATTCCTCCACCAAGTCTAGGCAACATATCAAGGAGCGAGTAATTGCCTGCTTGGGGGAAAAAAAGGTAGCTGATGCCCAGACATTGTGTAGCAACCTGGGGCTGGCAGTCTGGGGACCTGCATGCCCCTGCTGGACTTCAAGCTAGTGATACTGTAAGCATGACCACACCCCGGCCAATATCTGGACCTGAGCATTCCCTTTGAGACTCTGGACAGAGTCTTAACTCCAGCTACTGTGCTCTGAGAGGCAGTGCCCTGGCAACTATACACCCACTTGCTGGGACTAAAAAGAGTGTCCCCACCCTCACGGCTGCTGTTATTCACTACAGTGGAAGAAGATATGGGGGGCACACAGTAGCACTCAAAGATACAGAAATAAATGAAATACAAGCTAAAAACACAATATACAAGGTGAATGAGAGGTTTTTAAAAAGATAAACAAAATTGATAAACATTTGGCTAGTTTTACTAAGAAAAAAGGTAAGACTCAGTTAACTCAGTTAAATAACATCAGAAATGAAAACAGGAGATATTTAAGTTGGTACCACAGAAATACAAAGGAACACTAGGGGTTATTATGAAGAGTTTCATGCAAAATATAGGACAACCTAGAAGAAATGCATAAATTTCTGGATACATATAACATGCAAAAATTGCACTATGAAGACGTGGAAAGCGTGAGCAGACTAATCATGAGCATGAGCTAAATTGAATCAGTAATCAAAAGTCTCCCAGCAAAGAAAAGCTCAGGACAGATGGCTTCCAAACTGAATTCTACCAAATGTTTATTTTTAGTATTTATTAGTTTATTTTAAAGTCAGAGTTATAGACAAGGGGAGGGAGGGAGGGAGAGAGAGAGAGAGAGAGAGAGAGAGAGAGAAAGAGAAAGAGAAAGAGAAAGAGAAAGAGAAAGAGAAAGAGAAAGAGAAAGAGAAAGAGAAAGAGAAAGAGAAAGAGAAAGAGAAAGAAATTGTGTATCTGCTGGTTCATTACTCAAGTGGCTACAAAGGCCTGGGCTGAGCCAGGCAGAAGCCAGGAGCCAGGAGCTTCATCCAGGTCTCCCATATAGGTGCAGGGAACCAAACGCCTGGTCCATCTTCCATTGTTTGCCCAGGCCATTAGAGGGAGCTGGACCAGAAGCAGAGCAGCTGGAATATGAACTGGTACATAGGATACCTGTATTGCAAGTGGCAGCTTTACCTGCCATACCACAATGCCAGCCCTTCTACCAAACTTTTAAGGAAAGACTAACATCATTTCTTCTCAAACTGTTCCAAAAATTTAAAAGGAAGGAGCCTGTCCACGCTTATTCTATGAGGCTTGCATTTCCTTGATTCCAAAACCATATATGGACACAATAAAAAAAAAAAAAAAAACACTGTAGCTCACTATCCCTGAAGAACATAGATGAAAAACTTCTTAACAAAAGACTAGCAAATTGAGTCATTGTGTATCAAAAAGATTATTTACCATGACCAAATGGAATTTATCACAGGGATGCAGGAATGGTTTAACATACACAAATAAATATAGTCACAGGATGAAGGTTAAAAATTATATGATCTCTTCAAAAGGTGTAGAAAATTTGTTTGATAAAATGCAACATCCATTTGTGATAACAACTTTGAGCAAATTGGTTACAGAAGAAATATACCTCAACGTAATACAGGATATGTATGACATACCACAGCTAATAATATTGAATGGGGCAAAGGTGAAAATATTTCCTCTAAGCAGCCCACCTAGCAAACTCATAGAATGACAATCAATTTAAATAGCACTCTGACCTCTGAATCAGCCCTTAAAGCATTCTGATCTGGCTTAAATGTCCATGAGAGCATTTCAGGCATGGAAAGCTAAGACATTGTGGCAAAAAAATGACCTACATGAAGGATCTCTGTGATAGAGACCCCAGTGGAAAGAAATGGCCATCAAAGAAGGATGTACTCTTCTATGAAGGAAGGAGAAAACTTCCACTTTGCTTATGGCCTTGTCTAAATACTGACAGAGGTTGTGGATTCAAAAGGCTTCAATAGCCTTGGCAGCTCATGTCAAGAGTCTTGGGTGATCACTGATGTCATACATAAGAGTGATAGTTATTAAATTAACAACAGGTGTCACTGTGCACTTCCCATGCAGAACTTCTATCCTCAATGAATTGTATCATGAGAATTAGCTGTAAAACTTTTTCTCAGTTTTGTGTGTGTGTATATGTGTGTGTGTGTTTGTGCAAATTGTTGAAATCTTTACTTGGTATAGAGTTTGTCTTCTGTATATAAAGTTAATTGAAAATGAATCTTAGTGGAGAATGGGACTGGGAGTGGGAGAGGGAGGAGGAGGTGGGCTGGGAGTGGGGGTGGGAGTGCGAGTATGGTGGGAAGAATCACTATATTCCTAAAGTTGTACTTAGGAAATTTGTATTCCTTAAATAAAAGGTTTCTTTGGGAAAAATATTTCTTCTAAAATCTGGAACAAGATAACGATCTCCACTCTCACTGCTCTCACTCAATATAATACTGGAAATTTTAGCCAGAACAATTAGGCAAGAAAGAAATAACATATATACAAACACAAAAGGAAGAAGACAAATTCTCTGTATTAGAAAATCTAAAGATTTCACCTAAAGGCCTTATAAATTGATTCAGTAAAGTTTCAGGATACAAAACAAACATACAAAAATCAGTAGCATTTTTATTTTTTAAGAAAACTTTTATTTAATGAATACAAATTTCATAGGTACAGCTTTGGGACTATAGTGGTTCTTCCCCCAATACCCACCCTCCCACCCCCACTCCCATCCAACCTCCTACTCCCCTTCCATTCCATTCTTCATTAAGATTCATTTTTAATTAACTGTATATACAGAAGACCAATTGTGTACTAAGTAAAGATTTCAACAATTTGCATCCCCCCCCCAAAGCATAAAGTACTGCATGAGAACAAGTTTTACAGTTAATTCTCATAGTACAACACAATAAGGACAGAAGTCCTATCTGGGGAGTAAGTGCACAGTGCCTCCTGTTGTTGATTTAACAAGTAACACTCTTATTTTTGATGTCAGTGATCACCCAAAGCTCTTGCCATGAGCTGCCAAGGCTATTGAAGCCTTTTGAGTCCACAAATTCCATCAGTATTTAGACAGGGTCATATGCAAAGTAGAAGTTCTCTCCTCTCTTCAGAGAAAAGTACAACCTTCTTTGATGGCCCCTTCTTTCCACTGGGGTCTCACTCACAAAGATCCTTCATGTAGGTCCTTTTTTGTCACAGTGTCTTGGATTTCCATGCCTGAAATGCTCTCATGGGCTTTTTAGCCAGATCTTAATGCCTTAAGGGCTGATTCTCAGGCCAGATTGCTGTTTATCTTCCTTTAGTTCTAATAATACTCACACTTGTGGGGCTGGTGCCATGGTGCAGTTGGTTAATCCTCTGCCTGCGGTGCTGGCATCCCATATGGTCGCCAGTTCTAGTCCTGGCTGTTCCACTTCCAATCCAGCTCTCTGCTGTGGCCTGGGAAAGCAGTAGAGGATGGCCCAAGTGCTTGGGCCCCTGCACCCACGTGGGAGACCAGGAAGAAACACCTGGCTCCTGGCTTCGGATTGGTGCAGCTCTGGCTGTTATGGCTATTTGGGGAGTGAACCAAAGGAAGGGAGACTTCTCTCTCTCTCCCTCGCACTGTCTGTAACTCTACCTCTCAAATAAGTAAATAAAATCTTTAAAAAAATACTCATACTTGCTTTATATATTTAGCTGCTCTAATATTAGGTACACATATAATTATAATTGTCATTCTCTCTTGCTGGATTGATTCCTTATTATATAATAACCTGTCTTATCTCTTTTTTCTATTTTCATTTAAAGTCTATTTTATTTGATATACCCACAGCTATTCCTATTTCTTTTTTACTCAATTTGCATGGAATATCTTTTTTTTGTAGGGCAAGAAGAAACATTTTAGTTTCATTCTTAATTTAGTTAAATATAATTAATCACCAAAGTTATTGAATTCTTTTAGGATTTTGGTTTTCATAGCATCTCTTAATATAATTTTTTCTTGAGTTATGAGTAATTATGAATCACTTGTTCAAAATAGCTACACAAGTAGTAAAATACCTTAGAATAAGCTTAACCGAGGAAGTGATAGATCAATGTAAGGAAAATTATAAAACACTACTGAAATAAATTGAGTAAAACACATACAAAAGAAAATGGAAAGACAGGGGGTGGGTGTTGTGTGCACAAAGCCCTGATTACGAATCTCACATCCTGTGTTAGACTGCCTGGGATCCAATTCCACCTCTGCTTCTGAGCTATCATCTTGCTAGTGTACATCCCAAGAAACAGCATATGATGACTTACGTACCAGTCCTTGCCAACCATGCGAAAGACCTGGATGGAGTTACTGGCTCCTGAATTTGCTTGACTTTGGCCTGGCCCAGTACTGGCTGTTATAGTCATCTGGGGAGGTGAACTTGCTGAAAGATTTCTCTCTCTCTCTCCACCTTTCAAATAAAAGAACAACAAAAAAAAAACATTTAAAACATATAGAGAACTGCCATGTTCATGGATTAAAATGTCCATGCTACCCAAATTGATTTACAGATTTTATAAAATGTACATCAAAATTCCAATGGCATTTATTACAGAAATATAAAAAAATCTTAAATACATGTGGGAGCATAAAAATACCTAGAATGGCCAAAGCAATCTTGAATAATAAAAAACAAAGCTGGGGACATCACAATATCTCATGTTAAGACAAGCTTCAGAGTGACTGTAACCAAAACAGCATAGTACTGGCATAAAAACAGACACAGAAAACAGTGGAACCTAATAGAGAGCCTAGAAATGAATCCACACATATACAGCCAATTGGTTTTCAACAAAGATGCTGAAAATACTCACTAGAGAAAGAACTGTTTCTTTAATAAATGGTTCTGGGATAACTGGATATCCATAGGCAGAATATTGAACCTAAATACCTCCATGCCAAGCATATACAAAAATCGACTCAAGATGGGTCAAAGATCTAAATGTTAAGACTTAAATCTTTGATATTACTACAATAAAATATAAAGAAAACACTTAAAGACATTGGCATAGGCAAGGATTTTTTTAGATAAGATCCCCTAGTCACAGGTAATAAAAGCAAAAATAGATAAATAAAATTGTATCAAACTAAAAAACTTCTGCACAGCAAAGGAAACAATCAACAGAGTGAAGCAACAGCCAACAGAATGGGAGAAAATATATGCCAACTACTCATCTGACAAAGAATTAATTTTCAGACTATGTAAGAACTCAAAGAACTCAACAACAAAAATATGAACATCCCAGTTAAGAAATGGGCAAAAGATATGAATAGACATTTCGCAAAAGGAGAAATACAAACAGACAGCAAATATATTAAGAACTGCTCAATATTATTAGCTATTAGGGAAATGCAGAGCAAAA
This sequence comes from Oryctolagus cuniculus, assembly GCF_051225735.1. Classification (NCBI taxonomy): domain Eukaryota; kingdom Metazoa; phylum Chordata; class Mammalia; order Lagomorpha; family Leporidae; genus Oryctolagus; species Oryctolagus cuniculus. Next base: position 100,946,360 of record NC_142867.1, read on the forward strand.
CTACAATGAGTTATCTTTTTCGTCTGGTTAGATTGGCTGTTATGAAAAAGGCAAACCAACCAACCAATAAACAATACACAGAAGAAACAAATGCTGGCAACACTGTTGGTGGGCATATGGATGGATAATTCAAACACGTGCTTGTTACTTGGCCAAAGTCTTACTCTGCTATTGATGAGGCAAAGGCTCTACTTTCTTATGGAGAAATAACACAGGTTTTATTTAATCTTTTTAAAGAGCACCTTTGGCAACTATATGGCTCTACTTACTTTTCCTGGGTATTCAAGCCAAGGGAAGGGATTTTGAGAGTGCTAAGTATGGTCTTAAAAGATTGCCTCAGGACATTTATAGTAGAAAGAACCATAGAGACCTCTCTATAACCCTTAGGTTTTAGTTATGTGTGTGTCAGTTGGTCAGCAAATTTCACATCATAAGAATATATGTTGGTTACTACATAAGAAGTCTGGAGGAGGTTGCAGTCTAGGTTATCTCATCAGTTCAGTAGTACGTCCTTCCCCAAATATACAGGTTCCACTGGCCTTTCTTCTCTGCCAAATCTGTGTGTGGTAATGTCTAAGTGTCACATCCCTCATGGAAATTTCCTAAAGAGGAATCAATGATATTTGGGGTGGTAAGAGAGTGAATTCTTCTTGTGTCTCTTTTTCAAGGATGAAACTCATCCAGAATGTCCTTAGATGATTTTGCTGTATATCTCACAAGATCCTGACCACAAAGGAGGCTAGGAAAGTCGGAAGTCAGTACTAATATCCTCAGTACTGGAGGTACCAATGGACAGTTGTTTGGAAATGCTTGATAGGTAGTCAATCATTTGTCCCTGGCCATAGTAGATACTGTACTACCAAGGAACATGGGACTTTCCTGAGGTCTCATAGCCAGTAGGAGCTAAGACTAGAATCTATATTTCCAGTTGAGTATCCAAAAAGACAGTTGAGTGTTGGAGAGTGAGAACCTTATGCTATGGCATCTCTTCTTCTCACTGGGCTCACAAATATCTCAGGCTCTGATTTAGAAATTTAGAACCTGATTCTTGATGGATCAAGATGGCCTCCGTTGGCCAAAGGAATGTGAATTTTTCCTTTAGTCTCTTAGCTTCCAGGAAATATATTAGGACACATTTTATTGTCACAACAAATGTAGATGTTTCTTTTCTCAGAATTCAACTTCTGCAAGGTATGGTGATTTTTTAATTGGTCAAAGGACAAAAAAAAAATTTGGGTTTTTAATTCCCCTAAGGTGGGCTATTTTAGAAATCCTCAGAAAAGTCAGGTAAGGAAAGATCACAGCCCAGATCAATAACTGCCTCCTGGGCTGAGAGAAGATGGTTTATTTATGTGCCTGGGCTGTTGTTGAGTGAATGCTCAATACACAGTCTTGTGGTCACATGGATCTAGATAACACCAAGCAGTGAATTATTAAAACCAGAAGGGACTTGCTTGATTCACTTCTCATCCTGTGTTCATACAGAAAAAAAAAAAAAGCAACTTCTACTCTTGACTTCCTTGAAAAACTTCCCAGAGCTGTGATTTGGAATCATGTTTGCCAATGATCTTAAATTCAATATAGGGCAAACTCATCACATAACAATAATTCTATTCCTGGGAGAGTATGTGTAAGTGCTATTCTGGAAAAATCACATCATATTTTAATTGTGCTGTAGAAGCAAGCAAGTTAAAGGAACCTTGAAGACCAATAATTTTCAAGGGAATTCTCATTTTGTAACACAATTTGAAATGCTAATGAGCTTTATTCTACATATCTGCTTAATGTGTGATATATTAAGTTAGAATTTCCAGAAATGAGGCCGCATTATGTTTCTATGGTATGAATGGGTAGGAGGACGTTAGGATATTTGTTTTCATGTACCATAGTGCATCAGATTCTGTCAAATAGTAGGCAAAGGGCTAAAAATATATCAGGAGCTGTTTTAATGACTTCCAATGTGATTGAGGAGGTACACAAGAGTGTGGTAAAAATTAACAGTTGTATAGACAGCGAAGGAGTAAATTGTAGAATAAGTGGATTGATTCAATATACATTGGGATATTGTGATCCTATTGTCGGATAATATAAAATGTCCTATGCATACAGACTTCAAGTATTCCTGGTCTTGTGATTTTAACAACTCATTGTAAATGAGTAAAAAGTTGCCATACTTTCAGTATGGCTTTCTCTCTTCAATTCTGATATGATTCTCTGCTCTTAATGACCCTTTCCAAGGTTTTAAACTTTGTTCCCAAAGTCTATGGATTAGTACAGGTCTCTGGAAGGTTTTCCTTTGTTCCCCTTGGTTAGATAAAACTTAAATGTCCTTCTTAGACTTTTTGACTATGACTCCTAGGCACATTCCAGATGTTTTTAGAGGAAAATGAATTGGTTTCCAGCATGACTGACTTCCTTTCTCTAAGAATTTTTCCAGGATTTAAATACCCTACTCCTTTGTTTTAACTAAAGGAGGACTACATTTCACTCCTCATCCTTCAAACAACCAAGCCCTTTCAAACCTTAGGGCTTTTGACATGAACTTTTGTTTTGTTTTTCAGTCAGTCCTCACTTGTCATTGGATAAAATGCTTTTGGTTCTACATATCAGATAATGGTAAACTTGTCTTCAATATCAAAGAGAAAATTTGCTGGAAAGAAGAGTGGGGAAACTCAAGGAACCCAAAGACAGGAATGTAATTAGGCATCAGGAACCAGGACCTGGGAGGCAGTAGAAATCTAGATTGTGTTTCCTATCTCTCATGTCTGCTTTTCTCAGCATATCTACTTCATTCTTTTTGCTTTGTGAACTGCCTTCCTTTTACACCTGTTCAGATGGTAGAAGACACGGACCTTCCATAGCTCCCAAGTTTATAAGCTATAGATTCAACTGTCCAGAAAGGTTAAAGCTCTTTTTCTGGGTTTCAATTCCAAATTCCAAAGAAGGCCCTCTAATACACCTTGTGTTAGAAGCCCATTGCTGTGCCTATCAACTGTGTCTAGGGACCAAATTTAAGCAGTAGAGAGTAAAAATGTAATGTACTTTTAACACAATATCCATGGACAAGATCAGCAGATTTCAGAGATGAGGCTGGGCTAGTCAAAGGTCTTCTGTTATACCCATTCTTCATAACTGTGAAATACGTATCTATCCCACTCCCTTCTTTTATTCCTTCCTTCCTTCAGTAAATATCTTAGGTGAAGTGCTAGTTGTTATAAATTTAGTTCTGAACAAAGTCTGGCCCTACTTCAGGGATCTTATAGATGAGAAGAGAACACACATATAAAGAAAACTCTTGCTTATCCTTTACTGTCCAATTGAAATATCACTCATATTAGTTGGAGAAGTCTACTCTGACCCTCTCCCTTATAACATGTTTGGTGTTACTCTCCATCTGTTTATTTCCTGTGACTCCATGTACCTAGCTCTATTATAGCAATCATATTTGATTACAGTTTTGTTTCTTTGATTCTGTGTCAGTAGCTTGTAAATTACTATAAGGAAGAGATAGACTCTGAATTCAGATTATTTGGCCCAAGATAAGTGTTTAGTGGGAATCTGTTGATGGAAAGAACTGTTGTTGAGGGTGAAGTAAGGTCAGAGTTCTTGGTTTCCTCCAGGGTATAAGGCAGTTGAGGGGAACACTGTATAGGTATATGTGTCAGTATTGATGACTTGGCATCTCTTGGGAGGACAGGGCTACCATTGACATATGACCTCTTCAAAATGAAAAGATTTTGGAAGGATTAACCTTCTGCTCGCAAGAGCAGTAATTGAGATTTCTCAATAGTTCCAGTGGGAAATGCTTCATAGCTTGTTTTTATTACACAAAAGACAGGTCAGACTATTAACTTGATAGTTTTATTGAATCTTTGAATTTTCCTCTATGAAAGAGAGGATTAGGGCTCAGGTATCTCCCTTCCTACTACTTAATTATTTATTATTTTCCTTCTCCATCAAGCCCCTATCAGTGGCAAGCTCTCAACTGATAGAACCAAAGTTCTTGGTTTATTGAAGGAGGAAATAAGTAACATAAAATTTGCCCAAAATACTCTTTGAGTGAGTCACAGAATAATTAGAAATCCCCAGTTTTTATTTAAATTATATGTATTTTTTAATTAGAAAGTTTCTTGAAGTAGTTAGCCAGGACTTGTTATGCTCATCAGAACTGACTCATGATCCTTTTGGATTTTTGAGTGAATCCTATTGTTAGTTTTCAATTTTCAACAATACATAATTGACACCCAAGAGCCCCATAATTTCTTTTTCCCCTGAGTCAGTTGTGAGTGGTGGGAGGCAGGTCTGTACTTCTCTTCTAACGAGTCTGGTGTGATTCTGGATACTGGATTTTACCCTGAGGTGGAGCTGCTTCTGCTACTGTATTTGCTAAGGCATTCTCCACTGGATTTTTACTTATTCCACATTTTGAGAAAAAAAAATCAGTGGAAATTTTGCTCTGAATAATTCCCCTTTCTATTCCCCATCCAGCCATTTTGGGAGGAGGATCTTTGAACAATGATCATGTTAGCTGGCAGGGCTTCCTCTATTCAAGATGCTGTTAATTTTCTCCTTGGTAAAAGAATGATACTAATGGACAATACTTCATAAGACTGTGAGGAATTAGGTAATAGTAAAATGCCTGCTCACCCCATCTCAGTGTATTGAAAAGCAGATGAGTCAGGGTTCATCCTACTGTATACTTCCCAACTCTCTTTTTCCACCACCCTCGATGGTACAAGCCTGTCAGAAGTCACAACCGTGGTGGGAGCTGCCACTACTGATTGGTCTCCCATACTTCAAGCTAAATGTTTTCTCATCTCCAAATTATTTCATTTTTAAAGATTTATTTTATTTACTTGAAAGACAGAGTTACAGAGAGAGGTAGAGACAAAGAGAGAGGAGTCTTGGATCTGTTGGTTCACTCCCCAGATGGCTGCAATGGCTGGAGCTGAGCTGATCTGAAGTCAGGAGCTTCTTCTGGCTGTCACATGTGAATGCAGGGGCCCAAAGACTTGATCCATCTTCCACTGCTATCCTAGATGCATTAGCAGGGAGCTGGATCAGAAGTGGAGCAGCCAGGACTCGAAACGGAGCCCATAAGCAATGCTGGTGTTGCAGGCCAGGGCTTTAACTCACTGTACCACAGTACTGCCCCCCAGTTTACATCTTTAAAAATAATGGAGCATTTGCTTGCAGTTATCTCTCATCTAAAGTGGTCTTTCGGCCGGTGCCGTGGCTCACTAGGCTAATCCTCCGCCTTGCGGCACCAGCACACCGGGTTCTAGTCCCGGTCGGGGCACCGGATTCTGTCCCGGTTGCCCCTCTTCCAGCCCAGCTCTCTGTTCTGGCCCAGGAGTGCAGTGGAGGATGGCCCAAGTGCTTGGGCCCTGCACCCCATGGGAGACCAGGATAAGTACCTGGCTCCTGCCATCGGATCAGCGCGATGTGCCAGCCGCAGCGCGCCGGCCACGGCGGCCATTGGAGGGTGAACCAGCAGCAAAGGAAGACCTTTCTCTCTGTCTGTCTCTCTGTCCACTCTGCCTGTCAAAAAATAAAAAAATAAAATAAAAATAAAATAAAAATAAAAAAATAAAGTGGTCTTTCATGTCAAACAGTGTGCAGTTGATGAAAAAGGAGAGTTAAAAAATTGGATTCTAATTAATTTGATCACTAATTGTTATGTAGCTATGAGTCACTGTATTTTTGTAAATAGGAATAAGGACTACAAAGATTAATGATGGCTGTCAGCATTAGTAGAAGAATAAAATGGAAAATTTCCATAATGAAATCTTGTGAATGCAATACTTAGCCACACTGGATTGCATAAAAGCCTGGCAAAGATGAAAGTTTTTTTTTTTCTGCATTGTGGTGTGAGAAAATTGAGGTACAAGAAATCGTCTCTTTTCCATGGATATCCTATCCCTATGTTCCAGACTTCTGACAGAGCCCTCCTTGCCATGTAATGTAATTGTGGTTTGCTTGTATCCTTCTCCAGACAGAATGAGATCTGCTTGAGGGTATAACTCTATACTATTCATCTCTGTGTTTCCAGTTCCCATTTCAAGGCTTGGAACATAGAACATGCTCACTGATGTTTGTAGAATGAAAGAATGGGAAGAGAGCCAAGAGCAAAGATTTGATTTCAATGCTTCTTTATTTCTTTTACACTGTTTCCAGCCCCACAGTGTCTATAAAGTTAACAGAGGAAAAGGAGAAAAGCCAAGTTAGAAGGATATAAATGAGATGCAATTAACAAAGAGCATAATTTTTAATAGATTTTTTTAAAAAAATAAGAAACATCTAATCCAACAGTATTACTCAGTCATGATAGATTTACTGAGGATTTGCTCCAGAGTGGGCATTAGTGTACATGTTGCAGGTTTGCCATGTAGTGTGGAAGATGGAGAAATGTATGTAAATGTGTTACTAAAAGTCAGCAATAAGAAATGAAGGCCCTAAAAGAGTTGGAGGTGGCTAAGGGAGACAGCCTTCCTTGGCAGGAAATGACCTCATGGAAGAGGCTGGATTTGGTCTTGGCCAGCTAGAAGTTTAAAATAGCAGAGGATATCCTAGGAACAAGGAAGTGCCAGAAAGGACAGTTCTGCATGTGTAATAGATCTGTTAGCTAGGGACAAGTGCTCTATTGGACTCCGTGGAAATGCCAGGATCCTTCTGGAGGGTGAGAACTCCTTCCATGACTTCTGCTCCAAGCCAGCTGATACTCACTTCATATAATATCTTGAGATGTATTCCTTTAATGACTTGAATTAGTTGTTCCTTTATCAGAAGAGTCAATATTCAAGAGCCCTGGGCAATAAAGAAGAAAATCGTTTCACCGAAGAAAATGGTAAATTGAAACATGCTGAATTTCTCTCTGGATGTACCCTGTCACTCCTTTCCCATCATGGACATTTGAATTAGATGGAATAGGGTTTGTGGTATTTTTTATCTGTCATTTTCTAGATAAAATTAGCAAGTTATTCAGTCTCTCTGAGCCTTCGAGTTTACTCAGCTGTACTTTATATCCTTTTATTTTTCTAAAAAAAAGAGATGTATTTATTTATTTGAAAGGCAGTTACAAAGAGATAGGGAGAGACAGAGAGGGAGATCTTCTATCCACTGCTTCACTCTCCAAATGACTTCAATGGCCAGGGCTGGGCCAGGCCGAAACCAGGAGCCAGGAGCATCTTCCAGGTTTTCCAAGTGGGTACAGGGGTCCAAGTACTTGGGCCATCTTTTGTTGCTTTCCGAGGCCATTAGTAGGGAGCTGCATTTGAAGTGGAGAAGCCAGGACTTAAACTGGCACCTATGTGGGATGTTTGTGTTGTAAGTGGTGGCTTAACCTACTTTGCCACAGTGCCATCCCTAGTACTTTATATTCTTATAAAGTGTGCTGCCTTGCAAAAATTTTTTGAGGATAAATGAGATAAGGTAGGAAAAGTACTTGTCACACAGAGAGTGTACAATAGGTACTGCCCAGTACGTACCTAGATATGTTAGGTGCAAACTCAAATGCCCACATTTACTAAGAAAATGATGTTCATGTGTGGGGAGCAACTGAGACTAGACTAAATTACTGGAACTGCTAGGACTAATTCTATGCATCTGATCTCCCACAATATGGCGCTGAGTGACAGCAAACAACTTCTACACAGCTGCCTCACCAGTTTGATAAGCTGCAGGAGCTGATCCTGCTCCTGATTGGAGGAGAGCAGCGTGCTCGGCATGTGGGTAGCAGAGCATGGATTGGTGGAAGAGGACTATAAAGGAAGAGAGAGACAATATGCACCGGGGAACATCTGAGGAACCCCTGAGCAACCCCTGAGAGAGCCGGCTGATGGTGTGCCGCTCCTCCGCGGAAGTGGGGAAAGCGGCACCTCCGCGGAGGCGGGGGGCCGGCAGCTAACCCGGGATGGCGTCATTCCTCCGTGAGTGAGGGACCGGCAGCTAACCAGGGAGAGCCGGGCAAAAAGAACAGCACAGGGTCCGGTGTCGTTCCTCCACGAATGGGGGAGTGACATTCATGAAAAATGTAGACTGAGTATAAGATGGATATAAGGGCCTAAGGGGACCATGACAAAGTAGAAGTTTCTAAAAGGGACACCCAATATCCAGAGTCATCTGATTATTATTCCAATGGAATTTGACCCTTGTGGTGTCAGATATTTCTGATTTTTTTTTGAAAAAGCCAATAACCTAGAGTTTTGTAAGAAATCCTCTGATTTAAAAAGTAAAGAGATTGCTATTGCTGTCAGGATTCACTTTTACCTTTGAATTTATTTATCTTCGGAATGAATTCTTCAAATTTTAGTTAGGCGTTTGATCTCCCCTTTCTACCTTCTACAGTAAAATATTCTACTTTTTTCTGCTTTTCTTGCAGCCAGGTGACCAATTGCTATTTAATGGAGTATGAAGATGAATGCTGTTTGCAAGTTCATGGTCATGTACTTGGAAAGAAGCTCCTTAAATTTCATCTCTTATTTGGAAGAAGCTCCTTAGATTTCACTTCTTATTTTCCTCTTCTTACTGATGGTAAGCTTGGTTGAACTATGGGTATGGGCTCATTACTTTTGAGACAGCTGGGAGTATCAAGATAGAAGGAGAGTTGCTTACACTTCTGCGTCACCTACTAGTCCATATTTATACAGAAAAAGAATTATCTAATTTAAGCCACTGTTTTTTGAACTCTAATAAAGCAGTAGGATCAATACTCTAAATAATATAATAAATGATTCAAAATTAAAGCAAAACAAAGGAAGCACTGTATATACTAAAAATATATTTGTGAGTTGAAATTGCTAATAAAATATTAATTTTTCAAAAAAATTACTAGACAGAGACACAGTTCAACTTTGGAGCACTGGAAAAATCAGACTTATATACAAAGCAAGATGGAGTGTACAGACTTTGGTATAAGAATTCAGATGACTTAGGTACCAACTGAAGACTTCCCTCCTCCTTTGCCTGGTGGCTGGCCATGCAACTGCTATGCCAGAAACTCTAGTGTGGCAACAGCCAAGACAATACATGGGGCCTATGACAGGTGTATTGCATGCTTGCTGGGTCTGATCATCTTTCAGGAGACATAGGGATGAGACAACCTGGGATGGGTGGTGCTCCTATAGTTGGGTACCCTCATTTTGTATCCATTGTGTCCTTTAAAACATCTAACCTTCATTTTATAGGTGAGGAAACTGTGGTTGAGGGAGATTAAATAAGTTCACTATAATAATTCATAGAATATGTATTCAAAGCTAAGCCCTTGCTTCCTTCTGCTGGCTGGCTATACTTTCTACTTCCTTGGTTGCCATGGTGGGCTGAATAGCACTGCTTTTTCTACTAAGGAAGATGAAGAGAAAAACAAACTCTGAGATCTCTGTTTAGCATTATTAGAAATGCTGGAAATAAAATCATGAATAAGAAATTCAAAGGGAGAAACTAAAAGGATAAAGTAGAAGAGGTACTTGATTATTAATGATGTATTTAACTTTAATTATATTTGAATAAGCCTAGAAATAACAAATGGTGTTTGGAGCATAATGTGCTGGAGCTTCCTACAATGCATTTTGATAAAAGAGGGGCTCATTAAACAGGAAGATTATCTGCTTATTTGCAGTGACAAATCATTACTTAAAATCATGGCTTTGAACGGCTTTGAATACATGGGAACCTGATCATAAACAGATTTTCATAATCCTTGCAAGATTAATAAATGATAATTACCTTATTCAACGGCAAAAGCCTTGGATTGAAGTATATGCCATTGTAACAATTTTTTGCTACTCATATTCTAAAATCAATCTTCATAATGTATTACTTACAATACATTCCCCATCCTTTCATAGTCACGACTAGACGTTCTTCATTGTAGAGCACAAAGTAATTCAAGTATTTCATGACTGTCAGTTGCTGCTTTAAAAAATCATATTTTGGGTTTTAGTTTGCTGGTGAGTTAGGGCCATTACTCAGTATCTGTTGACACTGTGACGCAGCAGCCTTGTTTTCTCTAGGTTAGATGAGCTACCATTTCAATATTGAAGTTTCAGGACACCAAAGAGCATATCTGAAATTACACAGTTGATGCCCTTCATAGAAATGGAAGGCCTAGAGACCATCTCTGAGTTGTATGTTAATAAAACCCTTCTCAAATGGAAAGGTCAGATTCACAGAGACTGCAGGATTTCAGCCATAAAATAGAATGTGGGAAGGCCTCTGCATTCGCGTTGGGAAAACCTTTACCCTGACACAGCCTTGATTATTACTGAGGGAAAACCAGAAAGAGTAATGTGAACACCAGGGCAAGGTTAGCCACAGGAGCAGTGGGAGGGAGGGGTGTTCAGCAGAAATGTCCCCAGGTGACAGACAGGCACGCTTTCAGTGATAACTGTGCAAAGTCCTCTACCTTCATTGCTCAGCATGAAAACCTCATACCAGTCTCTACTCCTAGGGAAACAGATGCCGAGCACTTAGACAATGGTTCTCTCTCCAACTCCTAGATCCCTTGTAAATTCTCTTTTCCTTAAGTCACAAATTCACATTCCTTCCTGGAAGTAAAACTCATCCCTACAGATTTTACAAAATATTTTATTATTCAAGATATTTATGTAGAACAGGGTCTAAGGAATTCTGCTTCTACTGCCAAAAAGCCTCTCATTTCTTATCCTGAATTTCAACTCTCATCTCCTCTCAGGTTCTTGGCCCATAGTACCTTTAATTTTCAATCCCCTCCCCCTTGGTTTTCCACTTTTCCATGATGAATTGCTTTAGAATTTCTGCCTCACAGAAATACAGTGTGATGACTTCATGAATTTTCATTTTTAATTTTCTTCTTTTTACAATATCCCAGAAATACAAGGGAACTTCACAGCCTATGTACAAAAATGGAATTAAAAACAGTTTATTTTGGTACAAAAATTTTTTTAAAACAAATGCATACAAGAGTCCTCAAAAAATTCATGGAAAAGATCAGGCATTTGGTGTAGCAATTAAGATGCCACTTGGGACATGTTCTTCAATCAAGGTACCCTTTGGCATCCCATAGCTGAATGACTGGATTCAAGTTCTGGTTCCACTCCAAAATCTGGCTTCCTACCACTGTGCACTCTGATAGACTGCAGGAATGGCCCAAGTAGTTGTGTCCCTGCCACCTACATGGGAGACTCAGATTGAGTTACTGGCTTCTGGCTTTGACTTGGTCTAGCCTGACTGTTGAGGGCATCTGGGGAATGGACAGTGGATAGAAGATCTCTGTCTGTATGTTTCTCTCTGTATTTTTGTATTTCAAAAAACTTTTTTCCAAAGATCTTTTTAAAAAATTTATTTGAAAGACAGAGTTACAGAGAGAGAGAAAGAGAGAGAGAGAGATTTTCCATCAGCAGATTCACCTCAATGGCTAGGTTGTGCCAGGCTGAAACCAGGAGCCCAGAGCGTCTTCTGGATCTCCCATGTGGGTGCAGGGATCAAGCACTTGGGCCATCTTCTGCTGCTTTCCCAGGTTCATTAGCAGGGAGCTGGATGGGAAGTAGAGTAGCCAGGTCTCAAACTGCCGTGTGTACAGGATGCTGGCATCACAGGCAGAAGCTTAACCCACTATGCTGCAATGCTAGCCCCTCAAAAAACTTTTTTAAAGTAATAAAGTTCATGAAAAATGTGTACTATGGAAAAACTGTGGATTTCAGAATTTTTTGAATCAAAATAAACTTATCTTTGAATTCCTTTTCTCCATAAACTTTTTAAAAAATACTTTTGTGCCGGCGCCGTGGCTCAATAGGTTAATCCTACATCTTGTGGCACCGGCACACCGGGTTCTAGTCCCGGTTGGGGTGCCGGATTCTGTCCTGGTTGCCCCTCTTCCAGGCCAGCTCTCTGCTGTGGCCAGGGAGTGCAGTGGAGGATGGCCCAGGTGCTTGGGCCCTGCACCCCATGGGAGACCAGGAGAAGCACCTGGCTCCTGCCTTCAGATCAGCGCGGTGCGCCGGCCGCAGCGTGCCGGCCGTGGCAGCCATTGGAGGGTGAACCAACGGCAAAAGGAAGACCTTTCTGTCTCTCTCTCACTGTCCACTCTGCATGTCAAAAAAAAACAAACAAAAAAAAAAAAAAAACAACTTTTGTATTTCCTTTCTAACAAGCTTTCACTCATCTGGTCTGTTCCTATGAGCTTAGGCTTCCCATTCTTGATTTCTTTCATTTTTCAGGAAGTCAGGATTTTGGATCTTTACATGCCCAGGACTGGAGACCATGTGTTCATCCTGCCATACCCCTAAGAAGCAGAGACAGTTCTTTGGCCTTTCAGTGATTTATAACTTGAAAGGGAACAGAGCCTGGGCTTTTGCTTAGTCTCTTTTCATCCCAGTTTCCCCATTTTTAATTCAAAACCAGACACCAACCCTTCCCATCATCAATATTCAGATTCTATTCTACCACTTTGTTAATGATGAATCCAAATTCCGCTTCTGCTCCTGCTTCCCCAAGAAAGTCATGAGTATCTGTGGTGTCACAGGTAGGGGCCCCTCAGAGCACACAGCATGTCCCTTGGAAAATCTGGGATTATGTTTCCTCTGTTGATACTTTCCCCAGGCGAGCTCTGCTGTTTTCCCTCTATTCTTCCTAATTTTCTTGACATCCACAGCTTCCTCTCTTTGTTACCCAAAGCAGCTTTCCTTTTCTTTTCCTCTGAAGGAAAGTTGATGGGGTTTGTCAAATGAGGAGACAGGACACAGGAGCCTTCAGTCTAAGAGTGTGCCACTGGATAGCTACGCGCTCCCACTTTTATTTAGAGGGTACCAGCAAGTCTGCAAGCCAGCAGGCACGTAGGCAAGGTTATACATCAACTTAAGGGTTTGAGAGAAGGTATTTGGTCTGGTGGTCTGAGATAGGGATTAAAGCTGTGTTGTAAATTTTCAGACAGGTCCATTTAGATGCTCCTGCAAATTTACAGATTCCGGAAAATTAATGTCCATTAGCCCCCTGCTGCTCCCAATGCCACATTCCTTCGGGGCTGGTGTGCCCATCCCCCTCCTGTTTTGGTGTAAGCAGAAACTGCAGCCATGCCCCTAATTTCAGGGGTGTGTGCCCCCCTGAGAGGCATAGCTGTAGAGATGCTGCATAGCCTCTCTACAGAAAGTGGTGCCCAGCTCAGCACTCAGGCTATGGTTGCTGATTCTTCTCCATTGGAATGAGTGGGATTATCAACAAAATGTTTTTTTTAAAGATTTATTTATTTATTTGAACGGCGGAGTTACAGAGAGAGCGGGAGGGGGAGGGGAAGATATCTTCCGTTCATTGGTTCACTCCCTAAATGGTTAGAACAGTCAGGGCTCAGCCAGCCAGAGCCAGGAGTTTCCTCCGGGTCTCCCACATGTGTGTAGGGACCCGCGTACTTGGGCCATCTTTTTTTTTTTTTAAGATTGACAATTTAAAAGTCAGAGTTACACAGAGAGGAGAGACAGGGAGGGAGAGGTCTTCCATCTGATGGTTCACTCCCCAGTTGGCCACAACAGCCGGCACTGCGCCAATCTGAAGCCAGGAACCAGGAGCTTCTTCCAGGTCTCCTACATGAGTGCAGGGGTCCAAGGACCTGGGCCGTCTTCTACTGCTTTCCCAGGCCATAGCAGAGAGCTGGATCAGAAGAGGAACAGCCAGGTCTAGAACTGGCACCCATATGGGACGCCAGCGCTTCAGGCAAGGGCTCTAACCCACTGCACCACAGCACTATTGGACCATCTGCTGCTGCTTTCCCAGGCATATTAGCAGGATGCTGGAATGGAAGTGGAGCAACTGGGCAGCTTTACCTGCTATGCCATAGCACAGCCCACTAACAGCTTTTCAACAGTACTCTTTTCACTGAAGAATTCTCTGACCAGGTGTTCTAATTAAAAAAAAAAATTCTCCATATCATTACTCATAAAATGAGGTTATTAGTACTTCATAGGGTTTCTGAGAGGATGAAAGGCAATAACAAACACAGAGCATTTAGCACAATAAAGTTTATCATCATCATCATTGAATGGAATCAGATTATGCAGTTTTTATCTCCTCTCGCTGGATCTCTGGGGCTATCTCCATTAACAGCGGAGTTGTCCAAGTTTGTTGCTCACTTTGAGCTCCCCAAAGGCAAGTTCTTCATGTTTATCCCTCCTTGTATCTCGAGCATCTGCCACAGTATAAAGCTCAGAGTGATGTTTGATAGAGCTTGAACAGTTCAGTCTCTTTGGCCTGGGAACGTTCTGATACATTCTGAAAGAGCACTGCATGTAGAGAAAAAGACTCAAAGAGGAAAACTAAGGCCCAGACCTGTCGCTGAAAGCTGTTTGTGTTTTTCTCACTGAAGAGTACTTTGCAGTGAGGGGGTGTCCTCTCTTATTTTTGGAACCGCAGTGCTTAACATTGTAGTGGGCACAAAAGGGATGCCAGGGTTTCTGACTGATGATAGATTTATTTCATTCATTTTATTTGTTAGCAACTTGATGTTTAATTGTTGAAACCTAGTAAGTTATTTATTTTAATAAATAACTTTAAAAAATAACTTTATCAAGCTATAATTCACCTATCGTACTTAATAAGTAACTTTGAATGTCAATTAAAATCTGAATGAGATCCTAACTATCATAAACCATCTACTCTGTGTACAATGGAACAAGATTAACTATAGAATACCTCTGCTTTGCACCCATACTTCTCTTTCTATTGTTTGAATAGTCACATGACTGATTGTGAATGGGAAGAACAATGGGTCTCCCTGGCTGCCTGGGATCAAACTTTGAATGATTCCTTCCCTGGATTCTCTGTTTCTCTTAGACACTGAGAAGTGTGCGTGGGGGAAGGACTGGACTAAAACATGCGAGCATGCCAGGGATGCGTTAATCTCACATCCTATCAGTCTGATCATCTTTAAACATTTCTTCATCAGTGGCTGAAGACCTATCTCATGGGAAAAGGCCAAAGATTGCAGGGCTCAGTTCTTACTGCTCTCAGCAATTGTCAGCCCCAGAGCTGTGCACCCAACTTAGAAGAGAAAAAACTCTGTATTAGCCCAGTGACCTTTCTTTAGAAGGCCATTCAGGCATGTACTCACCTTATGCTCTTTGAGCATGTTCCCAGGCAGGTGGGGGACTCCCTTGAACCCTAAATGATTTTACAGAATGGTTCTTTGAACCACATAGACAGCCACCCTCAAAAGAGTTATAGTAAACACAGTTTTTTGAATCTCATAAAAATTTTCTCATGAAATTTTAGTATTTAATACTGATTGACACCCTGGCTGGTGTCACCTTAATGTTGCTGTGTGTTCAAGTGTACCGTATCGCAGACTAGTCCATTACAAAATGCACTGCTTTTTTTTTTTTTTTTGACAGGCTGAGTGGACAGTGAGAGAGAGAGAGAGACAGACAGACAGACAGAGAGAAAGGTCTTCCTTTGCCATTGGTTCACCCTCCAATGGCCGCTGCGGCCGGCGCACTGTGCTGATCCGATGGCAGGAGCCTGGTACTTCTCCTGGTCTCCCATGGGGTGCAGGGCCCAAGCACTTGGGCCATCCTCCACTGCACTCCCTGGCCACAGTAGAGAGCTGGCCTGGAAGAGGGGCAACCGGGACAGAATCCGGTGCCCCGATCGGGACTAGAACCCGGTGTGCCAGCGCCACAAGGCGGAGGATTAGCCTAGTGAGCCGCGGCGCCGGCCAATGCACTGCTTTCTTTCCTCTATCCTGGTCCTTCCATAGGATGGTGATTGTGAAATGAGCTGGCCTTACATCAGGTCCTTTAGCTTGGCAGGCTTTCAAACTTTGGTGTAAGAAAAGTATCTTACAAGTGTCTGATTCCAATGATTACATATACATATATTACATATACATACAATATGACTCTTGATATAATCTGTTATTAATTTTGATCACTTCATGTTTTTGGTATATAACATGTTTTATTATCCGTGCAGCTGCTGTCTGTTAAATGTGAGGTTCTGAAATGATCTTTCAGGTTTGATATCTCTAATAAAGGGGTTCAGGAAGTATATCTGGAGCCTTCTCCCCACAAAAGTATGATCTGATTCGACTGAGTAAATTCATAAATAGAGCAGTATCTTTCTTAGGAAAGATCTTGCTTTTATTTTGCCCTCTCATACTTTGAGCTGTTTCTCGAACATACATAACTCTAAAACGGGAATAATGATTTCTGCCATGTTTCTTTGTAAGGGGTGAGGTAACTTAACAGTTTCATCCTGGTGTGTATAATACAACATGATGGTTCTGAAAAAGACCTTAGAAATCTATTCCAGCCACTTCCCTTTATATAAAGATGAAAAACTTGAGGCAAGATATGAAAAGAATTACCTACGGCTTCCTGTCATAAAATAAGACACTCTCTTTAATTGCCCTCTCTTGGTGATTGTTGATGTTACTATTGCCATTGTCAGCATCTTATCAGGTTTCTGCCTATTGTAGCACATCTGTGCATTCCACCCACTTGATGGAGTTAGTTCCCTGCCAACGTCTGTGAGTTTAAGCTAACTTGTGAGGGTGAGGAAGCTCAATAAATTCCCATCTCTTATGGAAAATGACCAAACTGATTAGCTCATCAGCTGTAAGGGTATTCTGAGATGCAGATGGCTACCTGGCTAAAGCCACATCAGAATTTCATGGACACAATTAGTTCCCTCCACTTACGGCCATTTAATTATATAACAGCAATTAAACCCCAGCCTACAACATTAAAATACGATTAGCCTTTTGCTAATAATACATAAGAAACATCAAGATGATTATGAGGGAGGAGTGAGAACGTCTGGAGTGCAAGAGGATTCATTTTCAGACTTTCTGCATTCACTTACAGAGGAATGGAATGAGCTGATGAGACACCTTGGCGATTTCTTGTGCGGATAAGAATGAGGAGTTCTATATCTCATATCTTTTCCTTGTGCTAAGGAATTTTTATAAAATATGAAGTGCTGTTCTAGCTCAGATACCAGTCAAAAGGGACTGTTCAAGCAGTGCTTCAAGAAGTTAAAACAACTGGCATTATTCAGCTTGAACAAAAGACACTTGAGAGTACTAGAGAATTTTCTACTACCTGCATGGATTTTCTAGTTAGGCTAATGATAAGCTACATTCTACTTCTACTGAAGCCAGGATAAATTAAAATTTCAGTGGGTTGTGGGCTTAAAATGCATTACTATTAATTGAGGGCAATTTTATCCTGAATTCTTGGTTGAAAAGGAGAGAAATCCAAATCAAATATACTTAAGTGAAAATTAGTTTTTAAGCTGAAAAAAATCATGGGTTATTGACTTGAGGGAATGCTTGATTTAGGTCGTCAGTCATGTTATCAAGACCCAGTTTCTTCCCTCTCCATTTCCTGGCTGATTTTTCTTTTTCTCTATCCTTCTCTCTCCTTCTTCCCACCCCTTGGTCTAATTTATTGAGATGAAATTCATATGCATAAAATGAACCATTTTTAAGTGAACAATTCTATGGCATTTACTACATTAATGGTGTTGCACAGCCATTGTCTCCCGCCTAGTTCCCATTTTCATCTCCAACATAAAGCCCCTTATTCATTAAGCAGTTTCTCTCTATTCTTCCCCTCCCCTCAGCCTCTGGCAACCACCAACCTGTGTTCTGTCAATATCGACGTTTCTGTGCTGCATTTTTCATATTACTGGCGACCTTTTGTGTCTGTCTTCTGTCACTTAACATGATGATTTAGAGGGTCATCCACATTGTAACATGTGTCCACACTTAATTCCTTTTTATGGCTGAATATTTCATTGTAACTGTAGACCACAATGTTTATCTTTTTGTCTGTTGATGTTTGAGTTGTCTGGTTCCTTCTAGTTATTGTGAATAGTATTATTATGAACATGTGTATACATGTGTGAGCACTTGTTTGAATACCTCTTCTTAATTCTTAGGGCACATACATAGTAATGGAATTGCAGGATCATCTGATGACTGTTTTGTAGGTTTTGGGAAACCTACAAATTTTTCCACAGTGATCGGACAATTTTACATTCTCACCAACAATATACAATAATCCAATTTTTTCCATAATCTCACTAGCATTTCTCTGGTGCCTCCCACTCCCCCATTTTTTTAAATTTATTTGACAGGTAGAGTTATAGACAGTGAGAAAGAGAGAGAGACAGAGAGAAAGGTCTTCCTTCTGTTGGTTCACCCCCCAGATGGCCGCCTTAGCCGGCGCACTGTGCCGATCTGAAGCCAGGAGCCAGGTGCTTCCTCCTGGTCTCCCATATGGGTGCAGGGCCCAAGCACTTGGGCCATCCTCCACTGCCTTCCCGGGCTACAGCAGAGAGCTGGACAGGAAGAGAAGCAACCGGGACTAGAACCTGGCGCCCATATGGGATGCTGGAGCTGCAGGCGGAGGATTAACCAGTGAGCCATGGCACCGCCTCCCCACCCCCCCTCCCCCACTTTTGATTCTAGTCTTTCTAGTTGGAATGGAGTGGCAGCTCATTATGTTTTTGATTTACGTTTTTCTAGTTAGTAATAATGTAGTTTTCCATGTGCTTGTTGACCACTTATATATGTTCTTTGGAGAAATGCCTTCTTTATTTATAGAAGCTGTGTCCTCTTTTAGGCTTTTACCATAATGACCAACCAACTATCTTAGTTTTCCTACAACTGAGGGGTTTTGAAGTATGCAGGACTTTAGATTTAAACCAGTGAAGTCCTAGGAAAACTGGGACTAGTTGGTAATCCTGGTGGTGGGAAAAATGGCTCTTGGTATCATGGACTTGTAAGTTTTTACATTTTAGGCATCAGAACAAGAAATAGCATAACTTTTCATAATCCCAGTAACAGTCTTGGTGACTGGCTTTTCAGATTGGCCTGATTTGGAAATAATTTCTGTAGACAGAATGATGAGTTACTTAGACTAGATATGGTTAAGCCACTTGCCTACCTTGAGTGGAAAGATTAGCTTCCTCTCAAAAAGTAGTAACGGACTAGGATTACTATGGAATTCAGGAAGTGATTTCTCAAATATGGAGACTCTGATCAGATTCATTTATGTTTATCACAAGCAACTACATGCATGAGCTATTGTGCTTGATGCTTGCACATGGATTATTTCACTCAGTTCTCCTAACGACTGGGCAGATATTGATACCTCAGTAATAGAGAAGACAAAATTGAACCCTAAGAAACTTCAGTTATATATATTCAAAGTCACTAAATAAACAAGTGCTGGAGATGGGTTAACTTTTAGTATAGCATATTATAAAAAAAAGAATTTTCCAACAACAGGGAAAGTTAAACTTTAGAAAGAAGTTTTAAAGAAGTGTCCTGCAGAGGACTTTGTGTCAGTCAACACCCAGTAAAGAAAATAAACCACGCCAGTTATCTTATGAGAGAATTCAATGAAAGAACTTTAGTAAGCAGACAGTTAGATATTTAAAGGCAAAAGAGACTCTGAAGTGATATAGGTATAGCAGCCCCTCGAAGAAGCTACTACATGTTGAGCATCTCTCATTCAAAACTATGAAATCTGACACGTTCCAAATTCCAAAACTTTTTAAAGCATCAACTTGATGCCAAAAGTAGAAAATTCCATAGCTCACCTCATGTGACTAGTTACACTCAAAATGCAGGTACACTGAAAATACTGTATAAAATTAGATTCAAGCTATGTGTGTAGGGTGTTTATGAAACTTAGGTGAATTTCATGTTCAAACTTGGGTGCAGTCCCTAAGCTATCTCATTATGTATATGTAAATATTCCAAATACCCCTCCCCCCAGTCTAAAATCAGAAACACTTCTGTTCCCAAGCCTTTATGGATATTGAGCCTCTAGAAATGGAGAAACAGAGGCAAGAAACTGAGGTTATTAGGATCTAGAATTTAGGATAAGAGGCCCCAGATAGTTGAAAGGCGCTGGCATCTCAAAGGGCTTCCAGTAAGGCTGGTTGAGGGAGTGTGGGGAAACCTTGAGACTGCCACCAGCAACTGCTGACTGAACAGAAAGCCAGCAGGAAGGAGGCAGAGAGCCTCCTGCAGCCGTCTTGTCTCCCCTTAGCAACTCCTGTTGGTCAAGTGTGGAAGTGCACAGGCTGGCAAACCAGAAATGTGTTTTGCAGGGTCCCAGTGCCAGCACTGCAAAGCAGAGTATAGTGGGATTGGTCAGGAATTGAAAGATAATGGCTTAATTACCAACATTGCCTTTAAAAGTGGGAAGCTCCTATGTATTAGTGTACACCATAAGACTGCATACATAAAATTAGAAAGATGTTAAATGCTTTTATTTAAACAATGCCAGGGGCTTGTTTTCTGAACTTAACCTTAGTTTTGTAGATTTAAAGAATTAGCATCAGGTCTGCCTTCATTTGCACAGATGATCACCAGATTTCTCTCCAGTCCTACCCCAGATAACATCAAGCTTGAAACTTTGAATTCATTTCCATCCTGTAATTTATCCAAGTCTTGCTGAAAACTGATATGGAAAGATCAAGAGCTTTGATATCAAAATGATGTGGATTTAGTCTGGCCTCTGCCATTTTGTTTGTGGTTTAACTTTGGGTGAATGAATCTTAATTTCCTCATCATTTAAATGGACATGGATATGCATATCTATATCACAGGGTTTTTCTAAGGTTTGTAAGAAGTAATGTATAAAAAGCATCTGGCATGCTGTCTAGCACAGCACTGATACATAATATAAACATTTTCCATTCTATGTCCCTTTTATTCAACCCGTCTACTTGAGATCAAATCGTGAATTTCAGATCACCCTTCTGAATTCAAAATTGCACTTTTGCAATGGCAACAAGGATTAGATAGGCATGAGTGTCTTCCATACGATTTCCTTCAGCCCTACCTTAAAGCTGTCTCAAGCAATCAAAGGATCTAAGCAGCAGTGTGATGGCTTACTATGTAGTCTGCTTCAAGATAAGTTCCCTGTTTTCTCCTTCCAACGAGGCTCCCCTCTCTAGGCTTCCCTCTAAGTTGCATGTCTGACAAAGGGGCTAGCTTTTGTCTTCTTCTTCCCTGAGCTGCTTGAAGATTTATTTATTGAAAGTTGAGGCTCATCTTCAAACTATGCATTGTGGGCTTTGGTGCATTGTGTATTCAAAGCATACACTTACAAAGAATGGTTGATAACATTTCCGAACTAAAAGAAGCATCTACTCCTTGGGATATGTGGGATGGGGTAATGCTGGCAGAGATGGCAAGTATCCGTTGGGTTGCTTTATAATGAAATGAAACTCAGCAAATCACTACATAGATCCAAGTCTTGGGTACCTATTGCAAAGCATGCTCTGCAGAGTAACTGAGAGAGATGGTTGCTTTATTTTTGGGAAATGACTAATTGGATCAAAATTTACCTTTTCTTTATCAGAGAGTATAAGATTACAGAGCATCTCCTGTACCCTGCTGTATTATTCAGGGTTCTCCAGAGAAAGAGAACCCACAGGACATATATGGATTATAAAGAGATGTCAAAAGGTTCATGGGAAAATGGAATCAAAAGATAAATTTATCTTCTTGCAAACTCTCATTTTTTGAAAATCTGTGCCTAGTTTTTTCATAAGGCACATGCTCCATGAAATTTTGAAGACCACTTCCCCCTCCCCCGCCTTGGATAAGAGGGGACTTATTCTGAGAATTGGCTTTCTCCAATATGCAGGCTGAGAAGTCACACGATGGTGCGCCATCTGTAAACTGCAGAACCAGGAAAGCCTGTGGAGTAATGCAGTCTGGGTCTGAAATGCTGAGAACCAGGGGAGCCAGTGATGTGACTCATTCTGAGTCGAAAGACCTGAAGAAAGGAGGGTGGGGACAGGGCTGGCAAATCTGGAGCTTTGATGTCAGAGGGCACTAGGCAATGGATGTGCCAGCACCAGGAAAGAGGGAGAATTTGGGCTTCCTTTGCAGTTTTGTGCTAGCTAGGCCCTGAATGGACTACATGGTGCCCATCCATGCTGGTGAGGGTGGATCTTCTTTACTCAGTCTACTCATTCAAATGTTAATCTCTTCTAGAAACATGCTCACAGACAGACCCAGAAGCATAATTTTATCAGTTATCTTGGCATCCCTTAGCCAGTCACATTGACACATGAAATTAATGATTACATCTGCCTTTTGCTTAAGCAGCACAGATGCAGTATGTGTCCCTCGAGTTTCTACAAATACAGGGAGTGTGTTTGTGTGTGCGGGGTTAAGAGGGGGTAAACTGTTCCCCACAGGTTCCTATAGAGCAAGATTTTACATGTGCTACCACCATGGCTTTTCCAACCAAAAAATACATCATGGAGTTAAATGCACATGGCTTCAGTATCCCAAAAGTCTTTTGCCACACAGAGTTAGTAACCTGTGAAAACTCAAATTTAAAACAAAATCTTCCTTAATGTAAGGGCATAAGAGTGGGTCAACGCTCTAGCTGTACTCCTTTTCAACAGCCTGCTTCCTTTTTATCTTTTCTATTTATTTCTTCTTGAATTTTTATCATTTCTTTGAATCAAAATGCTTCCTGCACTGCAAACTCAGTATGATACTTTTCAGCCTCGATTGAATTTTTACAGCAAGTCATAAACCCTTGAAAATAAGATTTATAATGGAATCGCTCATAGCTAGTGTTGCCAGATAGGCCTTCTAGTAATACTGGATAGCAATATTCTCCAAATCTAATACTCTGTAGATTTTTTTCTTGGTCTGATTCATGGTGACCCAATTCTTTTTCTAACTTCTTCACTACTAAAGCTGTGTCTAAGACTGGCAAAGTCAAATGCCCCTTGGAAATGTCTGGGTCACATTGGAATCTAGCAGAACATAACAGTTAATTCCTGTGGGCAATGACCATGAATGGTGGGGTCCCAGAGAGAGATCAGCCTCTGGAATGAGGTAGGCTTGGGATAGGGAGAGGCATAGCCGGCTATGAATTTTGGGGCTACACTACTTGAGTTAGCAGAACCCAGCAGGAGAGAGTATTTCCAGGTAAGCAGACAGGCTGCCCTGATAGGTGTGCAGAATACAGTGATGGAGAGCCAGGAAGCATGCATAGGAATCTTCATAGGAGATTCTCCTCAGGGAGGTCTGATAGCAGGCAACAAGGTTGCAGACCCTGGCTATGGTGCTTGGCTAGCTATTAACAACTGGAAAACATAAATATACATATGAGTGTTCTTTGAAAACTTCATGGAGTATGGAATTAAACAATATACTTACTTTGGTGCAAAAATTCTTGAAATCCATGCATAAGTTTTTCATAATGCACATTTTCTTTGAATTTGTAAAGACGCCTCATATGCATAGATTTCACATTTTTTTTTGCACCAAAATAAACTTTCCTTTCTATTCTAGTTTTCCATAAACTTTTTAAAGTGCCCTTGTATTTGGTCTTTGCCCCCAGTTCCTGATGCAGAGTTTCAGAAATTGGGACTTCCTGAGCGACAGAGGTGTTCTTTGTTACTCTTTTGGAGACCCTTTCCACAATACTTGCACTTCTGAGAATGTGATGAACCAAAAAATTCCCACAGAGAATTTCAAGGGAGAAGCTGGCAACACACTGTGGTTAGAGGGCCAGAATTTCAGCCCAATCCTCAACAGGGGCTGGGAAAGAAGGGGTGCTAGAGATTGAGCTCAACCACCAGTGCCTATGATTCGATCAGCCATGTCTATGCCATCAGACTCTGATAAAAGTTGATTCATTTGAGAAGCAGGGTGACAGAGTGAGAGGGACAGAGAGGGACAGAGAGGGACACAGATATATATATATATATATATATATATATATATATATATATAGAGAGAGAGAGAGAGAGAGAGAGAGAGAGACCTGTGCTCCTCTTCCCAATTAGCTGTAACAGCTGGGGCTGAAACAGGCAGAAGCTTAATGCTTTCCTAAGTTGTAGCATTTATAATAAAACTGTAATCCTAACTACTGTTTTTTTTTTAAGATTTATTTATTTATTTGAAAGTCAGAGTTACACACAGAGAGAAGGAGAGGCAGAAAGAGAGAAGTTTTCCATCCACTCATTCACTACCCAATTGGCTGCAACAGCCGGAGCTGCGCCGATCTGATGCCAGGAGCCAGGAGCTTCTTCCTGGTCTCCCATGTGGGTGCAGGGACCCAAGGACTTGGGCCATCTTCTACTGCTTTCCCAGGCCACATCAGAGATTGGACTGGAAGTGGAGCAGCTGGGAGTTGAACTGGCACCCATTATTGGGTTTTACTGAGTTCTTTCAGTCAGTTTAGCAAATTACTAAACCTGAGGACAATCTATGAGAGTGCCTGAATTTGTAATTGACCAGAGAGTAGGGTGGTTGTCCTGGGTACTCCATTTTTACCTGGCATCTTGTGGGATTGAGTCATTAACCTATGGAATCTGTGCTAAGTCCAGGCAGTTAGTGTCAGAATTGAGTTTCACAGTGGAACACCCAGTTGGTGTCAAAGAATTGGAGAATTTGTTGCTTGGAAAATGATGCAAATGTTGTAGAGAGGAGAGTATGATTGAGAGTGAATCTCAAAGAGGACAGTCTGGAATCAAATTCTAATTCTGCTGTTTGCTACATATAGAGTGGCAGGAAATTTCTATTTTCCCATTTACAAATGGGCACAAAATATTTGATAATTGGTTGCATTTTCTCTTTTTTAATAAAATCTGACATGCAATGAATGAGTCAAGGGCTCTGTACACATAGTAGATCATCTACGAAGGAACTAAACGAGGCGCTAAACCCATAGTTGAGGCTAGAGCCACAGGGAAATGTGTATTGGTCCTAAATGGAATTACAAAGCCATCCGAATCCCTTTATTACCTTCTCTCTAAGATCAGGATTGAAGCCTCCATACTAACCTTAGGGTACCCTCTTGTGGGAAGAAGGTTATAGAAGCTGGGCGTGGGAAGGGTCTGGCTTACACAGTGTAGCCGATGGGTGAAGAGTTCAGACTGGGTTCTGAGACTGCCTGGGTTCTAATCCTACTATGTTCGAATAGGTTGCTCTCTAATCCAGGTGTGGCAAATTAATGGCTATTGTAATAGTATTGTGAGGTACAGCATTTGAAGTCGATTAGGCCACGAGAGCTTCTCCCTCACAGATGGGAAAAAGGCCTTTATAAAAGAGGCTTCACATCGTGTGCAGCTCACTAACCAAGATGTGGGTGTGCAGCCCTCCTCCCCTCCTGATTGTGCCCCAGCAGTGTGTCATCCTGGAAACAGATAGTAGTCCCCCAAGACAACCAAAAGTGCTCATGACCTCGAACTTGACCTCTCAGCCTCCAGAATGGTAAGAAACAAATTGCTGTGCTTTATGAATTTCCCTGTCTCAGGTGCAAAAATGTGTATTACAGCATTATTTATTGTGTGTTATAGTAACACAAATGGGCTAAGACTAATCCCAAGTGTCTTTACCAGTGTGATATGGGGCAAATTTATTTTTCTGATTTTGAGTTTCATCATCTATAACATGGAACTAAGGGCCATACTGACCTCAAAGGTTGTTAAGAGTATAACTTGAGAATGTACCAGCATATGACCTATAACATAGGAATTAATCAATATGTGTGGCTGTATGTTATTGCTATCTTACTATTATCATGCTTTAGTGAGAGAACTAGCTCAGTGGTTTGAGGTTGTGCTGTCAGAAAAAAAGCAGTTGTAGGTTGGGAACTTCTTAAGAATCTGTAGCTGCTTCCCAGAAAACAAGAGCCCATGAGGAAAGATGAAAAGAGCAGCTGTCTCCCTAGAGCAGCTCCAATTCATCCCAGAATGAATGTGAAATTTGAAAGGTAGAATCTGAGACACCTAAAAGAGTTTCCCATTGTTCATCACGTCTTTTCAGGACCTGAAAGCACAATTTCTTTCCGCTGTGGCTTTGTCCATTTTCCAGTTGCGAGCTGCAGTCGGCCCTGCCTGAGGTTGAAGTGCTGGGGAAAGAGCCCAGCGCCTTGTTAACCCTGTTTGAACATAAAGGACGAAGGGGTTGACACAATTCTCTGGGTGGGCTGAATGAGGTGATAAAAGGCCTCTGCCTTTGACTTGCCTGTCCTTTGGGAGAGGTTCAGAGAGAGGTCTCTGAGCACGGGAAAAGGAAGAGAAAATTGCCTCAGCTCAAAAGATCATCATGGATTGATGACGGGTTTGTTTAACTCTTCACATGTAATTTAGTGCTTGATGCCTACCAAAGGCCTCTGGAGAGGGTTTTTATAAAAGATTCTAAAGGAGACAGGTAAAAAGCAGATGTCTCAATTTCTTCCTATGTTTGCAGGCCTTTGCAGAGCCTCCTTCTCATCAAATGAGAGCAATGCCTAGCTTTGTAGAGCTTATCATGGGAAAGCTATTGAAAGATTGTGCAGACTTTATGTAGAACATTAAGTTACAGCTGGAAGAACTTTTAGAAACACCTCGTATCGAATCTGTGGATCTTCCACTGAGCAACCCGAGGCCCAGAGAGAGAAGCTTGCCTGAGATCACCTGGCTCATTGAAATTAGTTTATAGCACAGTTGGGAAAAGTAGCCTGTTGATACAAGTGTTTTTCTAAAACTTGAAAATTTCGCTGCATTGTATTTGTTTAAAACACAGAGAAACAGAAAAAGATAGATTAACCTCTCTTTCGCTGATTCACTCATCAAATACCCCAACAGCTGAGGCTGGACCGGGTCAAAGCCAGGAACTGGAAATTCAATCTCAGTCTTCCACATGGACGCCAGAGGCCCAAGTGCTTGAGACATCACCTGCTGCCCCCTAGGTTGTATATTAGCAGGAAGCTGGAATTGGGAGCAGAGCCAGGACTTGAACCCATGTACTTTGATATGGGATGTGAGTATCTCAAGTGGTGCCACTTTAACTGCTAACCCAAACATAGGTGTACTTCACTGGACAGTGAAAAGCCATTGATGGCCTGTAGCAGGACAGTCGGATCCTGGTCAGGCACTCACTGGCCTCCTGCAGAAACGGAAAGGCTGTAGGAATCTCTCTGTACATACTGGGATGGGTCAGCTACCTCCAGGGTCCTTTTCTACTGTGACCCTTTCTCGGATTCGGTGGAAAAACATTGTTTTTCCTCTGCCATCGGTTCTTTGATTATCTTTAAAAGCTTCAGGTAAGCAAGGGCAGCATTTGAAGGCTGGTTGATGTTCTCCTTATTCAGCCTGAAGGCTATGTACAGCTCTGGCAGTTAACCTCATAAATTAAGGTCTTTAAAGAGAGACATGTCAGTTTTTGTCTACCTAGGAAGTTCTTGCGATTGAGTATTTGCCTAGGGAGGCTTCATTTAGTATAGAACAAGAGAGATGGAGGCCAGGGAACATTCCATGTCTCCTTCTTGTGGTGATTTATGTTTATCTTCAAAGAGATGTGCCCTGTCACGTATACTGCCCAGGCTGTGCAGTGTACAACTCCAGGGTCACAAGCCTCAGGTATTAATGGACTGCTAGTGTGCAGTGCTGGTAACCTGGTCCTGAATGTCACTGAGATGCTGCAGTTTGAGAAACTTCTGAATTTCAGCAATGCTGGGGCTATTTCACCATCTCTGTGCCTTTTGGAGTCTTAGCCCCAGCTCTGCTCTCCTGAGATTTCCAGGGGACATCAAACCTGGGTTCATCTTTTCTGGGTAGCAATCAGGAGCTATTCTCCTCTACTCTTACTTCTCATTTCAAAATGGTCTTGATCTGGATATGGTGTACCTACCCAGAATATTGGCATTTATAAGGGTATACCTGGAGACAAAATGACAGCCTGAGAGAGTTTTCCATGGTGCTGGGAATAGGAGTACTCGGGAAGTCCCAATTATGACTGTCCCTTCTGCTCTCTCCCTGGCTCGTCCCCCTTGGCATGCTTCAGTCATGGGAGAGAGAGTTGCCCAATTGGCTCCCAAACATCTGTTTCTGATTTTGCAGCCTTCCACCTGTGAGCAGGGCTTCCCCTTTAGTTATCTCTGACAACCTAATTCATGAGCTCTTCATCTTTCAGGTGAAATTGATCATAGAAATATTCTCTTTCCTCTCTTTATGAAAGCTGGAAAAGGATAGCTTTTCTTTGTTCATATTTTTAAAACATATTGATTTATATAAGAACAGATTTCATGTATTTTATATTCACACATGACTTGCCCCAAATGGTAGAGTTAGAAACATACCAGGGGACTCCAATTTAATCCCATCAAGGTGGCATGTACCAATGCCATCTCACTAGTCCAAGTGATCAATTTCAGTTCACAATTGATCATAATGAAAGGACTAAGAGTCAAAGGGAGCACATAAACAAGTCTAGTACCTGCTAATACTAACTGATAGAATAAATAAAGGGGAGAGTGATCCAACATGGGAAGTGAGATACTCAGCAGACTCATAGAATGGCGGATGTCCTAAACAGCACTCTGGCCTCAGAATCAGCCCTAAAGGCATTCGGATCTGGCTGAAAAGCCCATGAGAGTATTTCAGGCATGGAAAGCCAAGACACTCTGGAAAAAAAAAAAAACACCCACACACAAAAAAACAAAAACCTAAATGAAAGATCTCTGTGAGTGAGATCCCAGTGGAAAGAACAGGTCTTCAAAGTAGGAGGTACCTTTCTCTGAAGGGAGGAGAGAACCTCCACTTTGACTATGACCTTGTCTAAACAAGATAAGAGTCAGAGAACTCAAGGGGCTTCCATAGCCTTGGAAACTCATGACTGGTGCATAGGGAGATTACTGATGCCATAAACAGGAGTGTCAATTTGTAAAGTCAACAACAGGAGTCACTGTGCACTTACTCCTCATGTAGGATCTCTGTCCTTAATGTGCTGTACATTGAGGCTTAATGCTATAACGAGTACTCAAACAGTATATTTCACTTTGTGTTTCTATGGGGGTGCAAACTGTTGAAATCTTTACTTAATGTATACGAAACTGATCTTCTGTAAAAAAAAAAAAAAAAAAAAAAGAAGAAGAAGAAGAAATTCTCAATTCCCACCTTGACTCTCGCTGGGATTAAACATGACAATAGGTCTGATCTGATTTCATCATCATTTAAAAAATCATCTATTATTTTTCACTTTATGTTTCTGTGTGGGAGCAAACTGTTGAAATCTTTACTTAATGTATGCTAAACTGATCTTCTGTATATTACGATAATCGAAAATGAATCTTGATGTGAATGGAAGGGGAGAGGGAGTGGGAAAGGGGAGGGTTGTGGGTGGGAGGGACGTTATGGGGGGGAAGCCATTGTAATCCATAAGCCGTACTTTGGAAATTTATATTCATTAAATAAAAGTTAAAAAAAAATCTATAAACATAATAAAATTCCCACCCCCTTCTCCTTCCTTTCTTATTTTTCTTTTAATTTTTATAATATGCTTTCAGTTTATTTTCTAATCACAAACTTAATCCCCCAGTAAATAAAGAATTCAACAAATAAAAAGTAGGAAGACCACTGTTCATTAGGAGTGTAGACAAGGGCTATAATAAAAAATCAAACCTCAAGATTTTACTTTTACTTTAATTAACATTACATTTTTTGTACTCTGTATATTAGCTACTACATATCAGAAAAAATTTTTTTTTGGGATTGGCTTATTGCACTAAATATAATGGTCTCCAATTGCAACCATTTTGTTGCAAAGATAGGATTTTATTTTTTATGGCTGAGTAGTATTCCACCACACACACACACATTTTGTTTATCCAGTCATCAGTTGATGGACATATGGGTTGATTCCATATCTTAGCTGTTGTGTGTTGAGCTGCCATAAACATGGAAGTGCAGGTAACTCTTTCATGTGCTGATTTCATAGGATAATTTTTTCAAATGGACCTTAAGTGGTGTTTGTGCTGATAATGTTTTAATTTAAAAATACTATTTTAGATTTAGTTTTCTTAAAGGCAAAAGAACAAACTCCAGGAATGAAGAAGAGTAGGACTAACAAGACAGTTTAAAAATCTTCACTTAATGCATACTAAACTGATCTTCTGTAAAAAAAAAAAAAAAAAAAAAAAAAAGAAATTATCAATTCCCAACTTGACTCTCACTGGGATTAAACATGACAATAGGTCTGATCTGATTTCATCATCATTTAAAAAAAATCATCTATTATTTTTCACTTTATGTTTCTGTGTGGGAACAAACTGTTGAAATCCTTACTTAATGTATACTAAGCTGATCTTCTGTATATTACGATAATCGAAAATGAATCTTGATGTGAATGGAAGGGGAGAGGGAGTGGGAAAGGGGAGGGTTGTGGGTGGGAGGGACGGTATGGGGGGGAAGCCATTGTAATCCATAAGCCGTACTTTGGAAATTTATATTCATTAAATAAAAGTTAAAAAAAAAGGCCCATTATCAAGAAAACATCAGCTAAAAGAAACAATTGAAAAGGAACCTGGAATTTAGATTTTTATCTGTAGTTATTTTCATTTTATGTGAAAAGCAGAGAAACAGGGAGCAAAGGGAAAGAAGAGAGACTTTATGTCCACTGATTAATTCCCCAAATGCTTCTAACAGCTGGGAATTGGCTAGATTGAAGTCAGGAGCCAGGACCTCACTCTTTTTTTTTTTTAAGGATATATTTATTTTACTTGAAAGTCAGAGTTATACAGAGAAAGGAGAGGTAGAGAGAGAGAGAGAGAGAGAGAGAGGTCTTCTGTCCTCAGGTTCACTGCCCAACTGGCTGCAATGGCCAAAGCTGCACTGATCTGAAGCCAGGAGCTTCTTCCTGGTCTCCTACGTGGGTACAGGGGCCTAAGGGTTTGGGCCATCCTCTGCTACTTTCCCAGGCCATAGCAAAAAAGCTGAATAAGAAGTGGAGCAGCTGGGACTTGAACCGGCATGCATACGGGATGCTGGCACTGCAGGCGGTGGCTTTACCCACCACACCACAGCACCAGCCCCAGGACCTCACTCTTGATCTCCTATGTGTGTGGGAAGGACCCAAGTACTTGAGCGATCACCTGTTCATTAGCAGAACAGGAACACATTATCAGGAAGCTGAATTTGGAGAGTAGAGGCAGTACAAATCCAGCCATTCCAATATGGGTTGCCAACTTCCTTAGCAGTGTCTTATTTGCTGTGCCAATTGCCCACTCCAGGAAGCTTATACAACAGAGTATTGAGCTTCTATGTCAAATGACAGATACATGTAGGCTTTCTAGTATCAGACAGCTGAGGGGACCCCTACTTAGGCAGGTTGTTATGGGGCTTTTATCACATGGAAAGAAAATACCAGCCACAAAATAGACAAGGGACGCTGTCTCAGGACGCAGTAGAGCCACAGATCACTGACCTCCGCTTAAAGTTCCTGTGAACCACTCAGGCATTCAGTGCAGTGAGGTGCCATCTTATAGGGGAGGTAGAGCTAACACTGTTTTATCCTGGAGCGGGGGCTTCTGAAAAAAACTATTCAATGTCTGGATAGAGTAGGATTCAACCAAATAGAACTAATAATTAACGTCTCTTTTGCTTATTTCCTATCTCAAAAATGAGTAGGTATTATTAACAAGAGTAGATCTGTACTTCAGGGTTGTTGTGTGCATTAAAGTTAGGTCGACATTACATGTGGAATTTAATATACACATATTTGGGCTTATGTACTAGCTCCACAAATCACTTAACCCTTTCTCTTAGTTTAATCTCATGTGTAAAGTGGGGTTGCTAATACCTTCTTTCTTGCATTGTTATGAGAAAGAAGGCTTTGTAAATGGCAAGAAAGTCTCTTGATGATGATTACCAAAAGTTGTTATAATCAAAGAATATAGAAACATATAATGGTGTTTAATACTTGTACTCTGAATATACACCTTTCACAAAGTTATACTTAAATATTAACTCATGCCTTCAAGTGCTTATCTTATAGAATCACTGGGAGCCCCCAGGTGTCTTACAGTGAATGCTCCCCAAGTTTTTCCATCTACTGGTGCAGAACCTGCTCTTCGGGAGAATTGTCCTTTCCCCAGGCATCAGCCCTCTTGGACTTTCCAGTGTGGAGATGTGGACTCATGCTGTGCTCTCCAGGAGCCTTACCCATGGTATTCTTCTAATAGTTTGGTAGTGAAGAGTTAGTTTTTTCTTTTCTGGTTGTTAGGCTTTAAATAAATAGGAGCTGCAGTCCAACCCCAGTGGCACAGAATGAAACCAATTCTCAGATGGATACAAGGGAATAGGTGGAGAGCAGCGGCCC
Source organism: Oryctolagus cuniculus (assembly GCF_051225735.1). Classification (NCBI taxonomy): domain Eukaryota; kingdom Metazoa; phylum Chordata; class Mammalia; order Lagomorpha; family Leporidae; genus Oryctolagus; species Oryctolagus cuniculus. The sequence continues at coordinate 100,978,461 of NC_142867.1, forward strand.
TGAGGGAGGAGTTCACATCCCTGGTGCCAGTCATTCCCAGGACCAAGTTACAGATTATATGGGTTGCTGCATTCGTTTTGTACTGTAGTTAGCTTGGGTAGGATTTTGGCCACTTGAAATGGAAAACGATTGGATAATATGCATCTCAGGCTCACTAGAGCATATTGTACTCATTTCTCCTAATCTGGTCTTGTATTCGGTTTGCATTGATGGCATCATCAGTGATCTCATTATGCAGGCCAGATGCCTGAGTTTCATCATTGATTGTGTCTTGTCCCTTACTTTCTCGGTCTCTACTGAATCTGAGCACTTTATTCCATTCATACACAGGCCACCATTATCTCTTCCCTGGGTTACTGCTGTGGCTTCCCAACTTATATCCCTGCTATCCATCTTGCCTGTTGTATTCCATTCTTTACTCTCCAGCAAGAGTGATCTTTATAAGATGAAATTTTATCATGTGACTCATGGGCCTCTGCTCCAGACATTTGGTCCTTATTATGAATTTTTTTTTTTTTGACAGGCAGAGTGGACAGTGAGAGAGAGAGACAGAGAGAAAGGTCTTCCTTTGCCGTTGGTTCACCCTCCAATGGCCGCCACGGCCGGTGCATCGCGCTGATCCAATGGCAGGAGCCAGGTACTTATCCTGGTCTTCCATGGGGTGCAGGGCCCAAGGACCTGGGCCATCCTCTACTGCACTCCCTGGCCACAGCAGAGAGCTGGCCTGGAAGAGGGGCAACCGGGACAGAATCTGGTGCCCCGACCGGGACTAGAACTCGGTGTGCCAGCGCCGCAAGGCGGAGGATTAGCCTAGTGAGCCGCGGCGCCGGCCATTATGAATTATTTTATGAGCCCCAACCAAATATTTGGCCATAAGACTTTATAGTCATGAAATATTTCATGGGAATAATGTTTTAAACACAATTTAGGAAACAATATCCTAGAAGATTTTAAGGTCAATGGTTATAAATAATTGCTTCCAATATTAAAAAATTCCTCAGAATGTGTCATTTTTAATAATACTATGACATTTATTGAATTCTTACTATAGGCAACAGAATAATTGGCATTTTGCAAGCATATTTTTGTTTTAAGATTAATTATTAGAGAGAGAGAGAGAGATCTTCCATCCACTGGTTCAGTTTCCAAATGACTGCAACAGATGGGGCCAGACAAGACCGAAGCCAGGAGCTTCTCCTGGGTCTCCCACGTGGGTGCAGGGGCCCTGGGACCTGGGCTATCTTCTGCTGCTTTCCAGGAATATTAGCAGGGAGCTGGATTGGAAGTGGATTAGCTGGGACTCCAACTGGCACCCATATAGGGTGCTGGCATTGCAGGTGGCTTAATCTATTATACCACAACACTGGCCTCAAAACATTTTCTTAGGTAACTTCCAAAACTGCCTGCACTGTTATTATCTGTGTTTCTTGATGAAGAATAGAAACTTGGTTAACTTGTGCACAGGTGATAAATGAGTGAATTGGACTCTGGAACAGGTTTCTTGATCCTGAGGCCTGCACATTTACCCCCCGTCCCTTTTAAGACTTATTTTTACTTATTTGAAATACAGAGTTACAGAGAGAGGTAGAGACAGAGAGACGTCTTCGACTCACTGGTCCACTTCTCAAATGGCTGCAATGGTCAGAGCTGAGCCAATCTGAAGCCTGGAAACAGGATCTTCTGGGTCTCCCACATGGGTGCAGGGGCCCAAGGACTTGGGCCATCCTCTGCTGCTTTCCCAGGCCATAGCATAGAGCTGGATAGGAAGAGGAGCAGCTGGGACTAGAAGCAGTGCCCATGTGGGATGCTGGTGCTTCAGGCTGAGGTTTTACCCTGCTGTGCCACAGCGATGGCTGTGTACATTTAACACTTAGCCACTATTTTTATATTATATCTGATAAAGCCCTGGGATTGGATTTGACAGATGCACCTCAGAAGGAGCTGCAAAGAAAGCAAAAGGGGGATAAAGTGTAGAGGGGGAGATGAACTCTGTGCTTTTGTGTGCCCCTGAGGGCTGCCTTAGCCAGAACATCCATACCTCGATCTCCTGTACAGTGCAGGGCTGGATAGAAAATTTTGCTTCCACAATGTTCAAAACCTGTTGGAAATGACTATATTCATGCATATTAATATGTAAGAAAAACTTTGTTAGAGGAATCCTTTTCTTCCTATTTATTCTGATTCTTGAGGCACATTTCCATAAAGACACTGAAGGAACATCTGACACGTTGAGTTAGTGTGCTTAGCTTGCACCATTGGTAGCTCCTGTTTAGGAAATCCAAGGCTGTACAAAGCTTACTTAGCTGTCTTCTGAAGTACATGAAATACAGTGGGTGAGTATAATAGAATGCTCTGCCTCGGCTGTTTGTTTCTTATCTCAGATAATGGATTTAGGAACTCATAAACTATTGAGTGGAAAGCTGGCATAGGATACTGAGGGTTATTTAGGAGAGTGGTGGGTTTGAGAAACCCAGCAAAGCAAAGAAAGACAATACAAACTGAATAGAAGGGTTTTCGAGGGGGTGGTTCATTAAGCATCTCAATAAAATTAGTTGAAAATTTGATTCAGCATGAAATACATTTTGTTTCAGATGTCTATCCTCAAGCTACAGACTGCCTGGCACAGGTCTCTGCCATCTGCCTGCTTCTTCTGACTCTAACTTCCCCTAACTCAGACACCATCTTGTTTCCTGCCACTCAGGAACAATCTGCCTGAGCGTGTATTTATGCATTGGCATCAGCACTTCTTTTTCTCCCTGATGTTAACCTTCTGTACTACTTGGGGATTTCTACCTCATTTTTGTTGCCCGTCTGCAGGCTAAGACCAAGCCAGGACTCATTTCTCTAATGATGGTGGTTAACATTGCTGGATAATAGTGAAAACTTGCTTGCTCTTAACTCAGGTCATCCTGTGATTAAGTGAATTCCAGGGTGTGTTTTCCAGGAATATGAATTTTAACTGTATCATTGGGGAAGCCATCTGATGTGTTATTGTTTAATTAATGAATACTCCAAAGGAATTAATTATCTTTGATTGGTGGAGTTTTGTGCATTAGCCCCTAAAATGTTGGGGGATAGTATTGTGGAATGAATCTCAGGAAGAAGGTCTATTTTATGGCCTCCTGGATTGCAAATTCTTTTGATCTCTGTGTTTTAAGTCAAGTAAGAAGGCTTCTTTTGTGTACCCTTCAATTCATGGACATCAATTTATGGCGGACTTGAATCCAGAATTAAATTTGGTCATACTGCTACAGCATAGACACAAATAGATTGAGCCAGTTGAGGGGGAGGATGACAGGAGGTGGTAGGTAGGTGGGAGAGATGTTGCCAGATTCTGCCTTCCTATCATGATTTGTGTATGGAGTTACTTACATTACCGTGATGTATTAGCTATTTGGATATGCTATAGCAACAAAATGTACAGTTGCAGGAAATTTGCTTGTTATGATTATTGTTCAGGTGCCTTTATAAAGAAAAGTGTGCTCAAAGCCCTGAAGGGATCCCAGGACCAAGCATGTCTGATGAGTGGTGGTAGCATTTGTACTTTAGGTACCTTTTTTGGCTAAAATAAAATTGAAGAATGTCATATACCCAAAAGCATGACATAAAATTAATCAAACTTAGCACCTCTTTTCCTCAGGGATTCCTGAATTCTAAATGTGAGCACATTTAACTTTTAAAAGTTACTGCAAAGATCATCAGGGATAAAACTGGTCACATTAAAACCCATGGAAGGACATTAATTTAAATTATGATAATATGACCTATTAAAGGGATACACTCTGCTCTCTCACCAGACCAAGACAAAATAAATCAATTTTTGCTAATCTTTTTGGGAGAAAATGGAAGTTACTTACTCTGGTGGTAGAAATTAAAAATAAGTGAAGCTGGCTACAACATAGTACCTTCCTTTCTAGTGGTGTTTACAGAGAGTGAATCATCTGTACCATTTATGCTGCATTGCTATAATTCTATAAGCTCTGTATTTGAATGAAAGTAGATTGAAAACATCAAAGATTCAGAGAAATACCAAACAGATTCCTATTCCTACTTACATCAGGAGGAACATACCAAATTTGACACAGGTGTTCATGGCTGTAGGGAAAGGTGTATAATATAGTCCTTGTAGTGTCTGTGCCTATTGGAGTTAATTAGAGCTCAACAAATACTTGACACGAAAACTCAGATCTGCTGGTGCCCAAACCATCCTCTCACCTATGACGCCATTTTTAGGAGCACAAGGCCTCAGTCTGAACCTTTTCTATCTTGCCTGGAAGTTTAAGAGGTAGAGAAAGTTGTGTGTTCTAGGTGGTGAATGTAAGGGCAAGGTTAGATTAACTCTGTGTGTGCTGAACAAAATTTCAAAGTGTCAGATAATGGGGGTAGAGTTTGAAGGAAAAGAATACTGATGATTGGAATGGGGATGAACATCAGAGAATGAATAAATGCATTATCCCAAGATGATAAGATCATAGAAATATCTTAGAAATAATCTGTGACACTATATAACAAGTACATTGAGGATTTTTTGCTAATTGGAGTGTAAATGCAAAAATATTTTATTTGCAATCATTGCCTTTAGCTGAGTTTGGTTGAATCTAGTTTGCATTTATTTCTTCTATACTCACTTACTGATAATTTATTACATGCCCAACACTGACTTACATGCTAGGGATAGACACTGATAAAGTGAACCCCTTGACCTCATGGAGCTTGTGTTCTTTGTGATAATAGTTTTCTTATTATAATTGGATTCCATAATTTTCCAGTTTCTTTCAAAGTCACTATAATCTAAGGATCTCTTTGTTTTGGGTTAATCTGTATGCTATACTTAATACAGGTAGTATTTGTAAAAGGCAGGTCATACAGATACATAGGACAAGCAGATACAAAAGTAAAGTTTAGGCTTCAGAATGTAGATACAAATCAAGCAAATGGAACAAATCAAGCTAGGAACAAGTAGCTTGGAACCAAGCAAGACATCTACACATGATTTTAGGGGGTAGGTATGATATGAAAGGCTCAATAAGAAGTTCCTGAGTCGGTCCCTGGTAGGGAAGCTAGGGAAAAGGCACAAATACGGAACGAAGCTCAGGTGTATGTGCCAGCAGCTCATGTGTGCAAACACTAGGGTATGGAGCAGATGTGTTGGGAAAACAGATGTAGAGATTTTTAGAACTGAAAGAGAAGAGTAAAGCCAATGAAGAGATTAGATATAGTGGGCTGTATCTAGGACAGGGGACCAGGTAATTGGACAAGTAAGATGAGGCTTATAGGGACTAGCACTGAATACAAGAGGAGGTTGCAGGTGTGTATGAAGGAAAACCTAAATCAGAACTGTCAGGTGCTTATGCAAACAGGATGAGTTTTCCTTGGGAAAGACTCCAGTCCTTGAGAAAGGAGGCTAATATTTGTGAGCCTTGATATGGCTTAAGCTGTATTAAAGGCATTGTGTTAGTGAATAATAATGATGAGTATTTTTAATGTGAAGTACTTATACTCTGTTCCCTTCCTTCACATAAAAAAGTGTTTTAAAGCAAGAACCAGTGTTGGAACACCTGCAAGGTGGTATGGTAGAGCTCAGAGTGACTACAAGGTAACACAAAACATGACTTACTATACCTTTGTGGCTTTGGTAAACTCACTTCCTTATTTGGCCTCTGTGGGTACCTAACTCTGACTCCCATGGATCTGATTAAACTTTCACTGGTGTCTTGTCACCACCATTGGTCATTAACTCTCACAAACTCTCTGTAGTCCCTAGTTTCTGTGCCTGCCTTCAGAGTTTTGCATTTCATCTCTTGGTCTTTCTGGTTCTAAGAATTCCTGGAATTAATAACACTAAAAATAAATATTTGTTTCCATTTAGTGAGCAAACACTGGTAGTGTAATCCTTATTTCTTTTTCTTATTTTTTTTTTTTTTTGACAGGCAGAGTGGATAGTGTGAGAGAGAGAGAGACAGAGAGAAAGGTCTTCCTTTGCCGTTGGTTCACCTTCCAATGGCCGCCGCACTGCGGCCGGCGCACTGCGCTGATCCGATGGCAGGAGCCAGGTGCTTCTCCTGGTCTCCCATGTGGGTGCAGGGCCCAAGCACTTGGGCCATCCTCCACTGCACTCCTGGGCCACAGCAGAGAGCTGGCCTGGAACAGGGGCAACCGGGACAGAATCCGACACCCTGACCGGGACTAGAACCCGGTGTGCCGGCGCCACAAGGCGGAGGATTAGCCTATTGAGCCACAGCGCCGGCCCTTTTTCTTATTTTTTAAAAGATCTTATTTATTTGAGAGGTAGAGTTACAGACAGTGAGAGGGAGAACATAGAGACAGGTCTTCCATCTGCTGGTTCACTCCCCAAATGGTCGCAACAGCTGGAACTGTGCCAAGCTGAAGCCAGAAGCTGGTAGCTTCTTTCCAGGTCTCCTGTATTGGTACAGGGCCCCAACTACTTGGGCCATCTTGTACTGCATTACCAGGCCAGAGCTGGATCAGAAGAGGAACAGCCAGGACTAGAACCAGCACCCATATGAGATTCTGGCGCCGCAGACAGAGGAATAACCAACTGTGCCACAGCATCTGCCCTCCTCCCTGATTTCTTATATGAGACAATTGAAGCTTGCTTTGGTGGAACAGTTATGGTTTAATTCTAGGTCTGACTCAAAAGCCACATGCTTTTTCATTCTTCCATGCTTCCTCTCAGTCCATAGAGTGTTGTCCTAAGGATTAAATGAAACAAATGACATTATAGTCTATTCAGACCCTGGTTATGGTTTTGGGCATGCAAATTCTCCCCAAAGTTATTTCATCTTATTTTATTTTTATTTCTTTAAAGATTTATTTATCTTAAAGTCAGAGTTACACAGAGAGGAGAGGCAGAGAGAGAAAAGGAGGTCTTCCATCTGCCGATTCACTCCCTAGTTGTCTGCAACAGCTGGAGCTGTGCTGATCTGAAGCCAGGAGCCAGAAGCTTCTTCTGGGTCTCCCATGCGGGTGCAGGGGCCCAAGGACTTGGGCCATCTTCTATTGCTTTCCCAGGCCATAGCCGAGTGCTGGATCAGAAGAGGAGCAGCTGGGACTTGAACTGGCGCCCATATGGGATGCCAGCATTTCAGGTGGCAGCTTTACCCACTATGTCACAGCGCTGGCCCCAGTTATCTAATCTTAAAAGGTGATTTCTGTAGCTAGAGTGAATAACACAAAATACAGACCTCTGATGATAAGGATTAAGAGGAAGCTGCCATTAAGGGGAAGGTGAGGCATCTGGGCATGGGCTGCATTATTGGCAATGGGGGGGGGGGCTTCTGGTAATGCCTTAAAAAAAAAATCCCATCCATGTGCTGCTTGGACAAGCTGGCCTGTGATAACAGCAGAGCTTTTGTTGGCATTGGGTCTTCCATGGGAAGCCAAGGACAGTATGTTCCAGCTTTGGGGGCAGGAAGAGGGGTTGGGGAACAAGCTGTGCATTAGGAGGTAAATCTCTGGCTTGCCAAAAGTTGCATAAGATGCTCCTTAAACAAATCTCATCAGTTGGCTAAATTTAGGGTGGTGAACACCATCCAGACCAACAGTATTCTCTGGCTTTGGACACAGAGCATTTTGCTTTGGCTGGGAACTGGGTGTATTTTCATTTCCTCTAAGCTTTTCTCTTGACACTCAGTACCTTTGTGCTGGTAGTTGGGTGGGACTCTGTGGTGGACTCATGTCCCTGACAGTTTAAAGATTAACTTGATTTTTTTTGGGGGGGGGGATACATTTTTTAGTGAGTGATTCTGCACTGTGATATTTTCATACAATTAGATTTTATCAATTAACAATCTTGAGTCTTTTTCAGTTTTTTCCTGCTCCTGTTACAATGCCATCCCTGAACCATGTTCTTCTCTTTGAAGCTGTTTTCAAAGATGAGAAGATCTTTGGCAACATGAGCCCTTTGTAGGACATAGATAATGAGTTTGAATGCCTGTCATTTGCTTATCTATTCATTGCTGCTACAGCACATCAAATGCCAGGACTTCTGGCTTGCCTTGCTTCCAAACCAACATCTTATTTCCCATAATGTGAAAATGAACATCCAAATCTATGGAAATGTGAGAAGTAATGGAGCAGAGTGGAAAAAATTGTGGTCTTGCGTCTGCAGGTCCAAGTTTCAATATCAACTTGGCTCTGTCCTTGACAGGCCATTACTCTAGGGATTAGTTCCTTTTCTGCAAAAAGGTGACAACAACATTCACTTAATAAGCTTTTTTTTTTTTTTACCCTCTTTGCTTAAAAGAGGTACCTATAGTTGCTCTATAAGTTGTGGTTTTCTTCCCTTGTTTCTTATAAGGATCAGCTGATAGTGTTTCCATTATCCTCTGATATTGTCCATTGAGCAGCACCAATCTCTGGCTCTGTAGTCATTGTGAGCTTTAGACAGAGTACCTACTATCACAAATAGGCACTTGTACTTTTCTTTCACCAGGTTTATTGGTTTGTTCCTCAGTAAACTCAAGTATTTTTTCTTAAGTCCCAAACATTAATCTAGTTTAGATTTATTCATTCATTCAACAAATATTTATTGAGTACTTTATATTAAAAACTAAGTTGGCCGGCGCCACGGTTCACTTGGCTAATCCTTCGCCTGCGGCGCCGGCACATGGGGTTCTAGTCCCGGTTGGGGTGCTGGTTCTGTCCCGATTGCTCCTCTTCCAGTCCAGCTCTCTGCTGTGCCCTGGGAAGGCAGTAGAGGATGGCCCAAGTGCTTGGGTCCTGCACCCGCATGGGAGATCAGGAGGAAGCACCTGGCTCCTGTCTTCGGATCGGCACAGCGTGCCGGCTGTGGCAGCCATTTGGGGGGTGAACCAACGGAAAAAGGAAGACCTTTCTCTCTGTCTCTCTCTCTCTCACTGTCTAACTCTGCCTGTCAAAAAACAAACAAACAAACAAACAAACAAAAAAACACTAAGTGCTAGATGCTGTTCTCGAGGAACCCATAGTCTGGTGGAGAAAATAGACAAATTGACACACAACTGCAATAGGACTATCTAATGCTAACATAGGTAAAGACACAAGTTAAAAAGACTTTTAAGTGCATATGGAGGGGTCACCTAGGGCTTCTGGGTAGAGGAGGCCTTTATATTAACACATAAGGATAAGTAGGAATTAGCCAGGAAGAAGGATGGATGGGAAAGAGTGGGTGTGAAGGATGGTAAAAATGGCGGCAGTATATACCTGTGGAATGGGCTGGATCTTGGGAGAGACTGAGCTGCCCATGGTACCATCTGTTGAAATGCTCTTGAGAGTCTGTTGAGCCAAGTTATTCCAGTGAGGTCAAACATCATTAAGGATGACTGGTAAGAATTTTTCTTTTGTGGAGTATTTTTAAAAACACTTTATTACTTTTCAGATACTATTCTGAAATAGTCCCGGTGTGATATTTCTCTTTGTTAATGGGTAGGTGTTTGTGTACCTTTATGTGTGTAGAGGTACAAAGTGTAGGGGAGAGTCAGTTCTGTCTCAAGTTTTATGGCATGATGTTAAGTGTGTTTTCTCTGTAGGAAGTTTATTTTTGAGGCCTAGTCACTTTGAAGAACAGGCTGTGACATCTTCAGCCCAGATGGACCCATCTACCCATCACCATCTGAGTTGCTCAAGACACTCACATTGACCCTAACTGAGATGCTGCTGCTTTGGACAGAGTTTAACATGTTGATGGCAAGGAGGGATACATACGACTTGAAGGGTCGTGGACCCCTGCCCAGAGAGGAAAGACATAGATGTGTGTGTGTGTGTGTGTGTGTGTGTGTGTGTTGAAAGTGGGTTGGGCCGGCGACGCGGCTCACTAGGCTAATCCTCCGCCTTGCAGCGCTGGCACACCAGGTTCTAGTCCCGGTCGGGGCGCCGGATTCTGTCCCAGTTGCCCCTCTTCCAGGCCAGCTCTCTGCTGTGGCCAGGGAGTGCAGTGGAGGATGGCCCAAGTGCTTGGGCCCCGCACCCCATGGGAGACCAGGATAAGTACCTGGCTCCTGCCATCGGATCAGTGCGGTGCGCCGGCCGCAGCGCGCCAACCGCGGCGGCCATTGGAGGGTGAACCAACGGCAACCAACGGCAAAAGGAAAGACCTTTCTCTCTGTCTATCTCTCTCACTGTCCACTCTGCCTGTTAAAAAAAAAAAAAAAAAAAAAAAGGTGGGTTGGCAGCTGTTAAACTTCCAGAGCTGCTACATTTCACCTTTAGTGGAAATGTTCCAATGATACTACCCTGCCCATCTACTCCATGTGTGGAAGAAGGGTCTCCATTATAGAGACTGATGTGGACTTGCCAGTTAGGCTCAAAATGGCTCAGAGCTTTGTAGTATGGGAGGCTCTTCCATCTGAAGCTTGTAACCATGCTACAAGCCATGGAAGCTTCCAAGCCATGGGAGAGTATGATTTGTTTCCTCCTGTGTTACTGGCCCTGTCCTACAACCAACTGTCTTTGGATATAATACAAGTTCTGTTTGATCCAAAATCTTTAGGTCCTGAGACAGTCAGCGAATCTGGTGAACTCAGGCTGATGTGTCTATCATTCTGGACATAATGCATTTTTTTCTAGACCCTTGATCATTTCTGTTTTTTGAATCTGAATTCTGCTATTACCAGAGGATATCCCAGAGATTATTTAGTCTACTTTTCATGTGACAGGAAGTGAGAAGACTTGTTGAAGATCATTGGTTTGAGAGCCACGTCACTAATTCTTTCTGTTAAATATCAAGCAGTTTTATCTGCCTTTCCTGCATACAGTCCCAAACATTGGTGTGGGAAGTGTAGGAAGAACCAACATGTACTAAATGTTGTGCTAAGGGATTTACACATATTTTCCTCCTTGATTTGTCATCCTAGCCCTTAAAATAGTACCACTGACACAGCAAAATAAAGAACAGGTGCAGAATGAAGTAACTTACCCATAGATGGATCTGGGTTTGAAGGAAGGTCCAAAATTTATGTTGATTCATCCAGAAAATTTGGTCTTGACTGGCTACACTTTGAGTGTAAAAAACTGAAGGGCTCTGGGCTAGGATCAGGAGTTTATTACTGCTGTTTTCTAGTAGCACTTTTTAGAAATTCAAACCCAGCTCTGACTCGACATTTTCACCTTTGCCTTCTCCATTGGGCTTTACTCTTTACCACAATCCTGATAATGTACTGTTGTATGCCTTTGCTTCCTTCTAGGGAGTAGATTTTTTTCTCATTCAGTCATCTTGACTTTAACCCCATGTGTTCTTGGCTCTTGGAATGGCTAAAGAATATTTACTGACTGTGGGAGGAATAATTTTAGAATACAAAGCTCACTAGTGTGAGAGATGGATATCCAATTCTTTGAGCTAGTCTTTTGTAATGCCTTATTGAGAAGAATCCTTGGCCCAGGAGCTTGTAGATAATATATTTGATTGCCACTTGGCATCTGTGCTTACTGTATTTACTAGCAGAGGCAATTGGAAAAAGTGGGTATTACTATAATTGTGGTTTTTCTTTTACATGCACAAACTTATTTGTCTGATCGTGGAAGTAATCACAGCTGATTGGGAGCATTTGTAGTGATACAATTGATTCTTATGTAGTGAGCATCCACAGAAAGCAGGTAACTACAGTGAGGACACGTTGAGTTATTTCTATTGGTTTTGCCTCTTGGATGTTAGATAACTGGAATGTAGAGTTTCAAAGGACCAGGACGGAGTTTTGATGGGATGTTTATTGTCTTTGGTTTAAGATATTTATGTCAGTTTTAGGACCTTTTTGTGAGGTTAAGTTGGGCATGCTAAGCTGTTCTTCAATGATTCTACAATGTCTCTTATTTTCCTGAAGTCACACAGTATTTCTTCATGTCCCTTATTTTGTTAATTGTTGCTGCTAATACTGAGAGAGAGAAAAGAGAGAGAGAACCATCAGCTGGTTCATTCCCTAAATACCCATAATGGTTGGGGCTGGGCCATAAGGAGTACAGTCTCCGTCTCTCATGTGGGTGGCAGGGAACCCAGTTACTGGAGTCATCACTTTCTACTTCCCAGGATCTGCATTCACAGCAATCTGGAGGCAGGAGCTAGCCAGGAATCAAACTCAGACACTCCAGTGTGGATGCAGGCTTCTTGACTGGCATCTTAACCACTAGCTAAATGACCACCTCAATGTCCTCCTTCTGCTTAAAATTTTTATTTATTTGATAGGGAGAAAGAGTGAGAAAAGAGAACCCCCCATCTGCTGGTTCATTCCCTAAATGCCCATGATGACCAGGGCTGGGCTGCCTTCTTTATACCCCATCTCAGTTGACTCCCCTTTAAAGAAAATCCCAAGTCTTGGCACCTTGCAGTCTTGGTACATAGAGAACATGGCCAGACAACTCCCCAGGGCAAGGCTCCATCTTTTGTGTTGAGACTTTATGTTTCACAAGACAGCTGGGTATGTCTTCCTGGCTTTGTCCAGACATCTCTGAGGTTCCCTTGCCAATAGCTTTCTGTCCTCTACAGAATAACTGAACTCTTAGATGAGTTCCTCATGCTTAATCATATGTGGGTTGATTTTCCTTTCAGGAGAGAAGCCCCTAGGACATAGAAAAGGACAGAGGGCACTAGGAAAGAGTGTAGCTTAGGTGTCCACATGATTCCTTTAGAGTGGGCTAGGAGCTAAGCTGAGGAGAGATTAGGAGAAAGGCAATGCTGCATTTGGACAGTAACCCTTCCCCCTTTCCATAATGAGACATGTTCTTCAGGTAGCCTCTGCAACATTTCTGAAACTCTCCAGATCATGGAACACAGTTGGAGGCAATGAGGAGTTTAGCGAGAAGACTTTGCTGTGTGTCAACATGTGCTGGTGGACATGAAGTTTGACTTTTTCTATGGCTGTGCCAATTTAACATTCACTCCAATATACCTTTTGTCTCCTGTCCTCCACTTTACTGCATTTATTTAATACCCCTTCTTGCCTGATTTGATAACTACCTCAATCTGAAACTGTGTGAATTCTCATTGCAATGTATTCTATGATAATTTTTGTCATGTCTCCTTGATATAGCAGAATTTATCTTGGTCTAGAGGTTAAGTCAGAGCTCTTTGTGCTTACTGCTTTACTTTAAAGGTCACATATACTCCAACACTATTGTGGCAGTCATCTTTGTCTAATAATGCCCAGTGTACAGGGGGTACTTAACACAGATCATGGAAGAAAGAAATTAAAAGACAAGTTCATTTTGGTGCAAAAAATTTTGAAATCAGGTAGTTCTTCATAATATGTTTTTCCATGAACATTATAAAGACCCCTCCATATCATAGTATGTAATTGTGAATAGTTCTGTGAGAATTTTAATTATTTGCCGTATTTAGTCAAGCACTTGCCGAGTGTGTGGATAGCTGAAGTGAGATGATGTTTTTTATCTGATGGCATCCAGCCTGGATGACTGAGATGGAAAGGCTGAGAGAATTGCTAGAAAGTTTCTCCCTTCAATCTCACTTCTTTCAGTTGCTCCCTAATGATCAAGTGTGAGGGGATAATACGGATCCAGTCTTAGTTCTCTGGAACTATTTATTTAATAGAATTTTAGAATTCAGTTGTTTTTCTCTATTTTTTTCCCTAATGGATTTTCTCTCCCTGTTGTAAGATTGATTTCTGTCTTCAAAATGTGTTCATGGGCATGAGGGCTTTTCAGTGAAAGCATTACAAATCATCCACAAACACCAGGCATCGTTGGGAGAAGCAAAGCTGTTTCTGCAATGCTCATTTTTCAGAGAGTATTACCGCCTGCCATCTTCCTGGATTTCCAATTTTGGATTGTCCTTGTGTGTTTAAAGCTAGGGTATATGAATTCCAGCTGAGTTTATGCTAGCTCTTAAAATTCACATGATTTGAGGAGAAGGTGCAGTGACAGCTGATTGACACAGAAATGGTTGAGGAAGCCAGGCTAAATCAGAAGTCCTAATTCCAGTGAAATTTCCGTCTTTGCTGAGTGCTTGCTTGTCACCAGTGAGACCATATTTCACAGTTATTTCACAGGTATTCATCGACTCCTCCTAGCATCCTGTGAAAGAAGCAAAGGAAGAAAGATTAAGTTCACATGACAGAAGAGGAAGCTGAGAGTTTGAACGTTTTTGTGACTTAGCCTTAGCCCAAAGCAGGTTAGCAGCAGAGCTAGCATAAGAACTCAGTTCTTTTTCCACTGTACCTGGAGGGCCCAAGTCTGTGTAGGGGCCAACACTGTGGTGTAGTGGGTAAAGCCACTGCCTGCAGTGCTGGCATCCCATATGGGTGCCAGTTCGAGTCCTGGCTGCTCCACTTCCTATCCAGCTCTCTGCTATGGCCTGGGAAAGCAGTAGAAGATAGCCCAGGACCTTGGGCCCCTGTACCCATGTGGAAAGACCCAGAGGAAGCTCCTGGTTCCTGGCTTCGGATCAGTGCAGCTCTGGCCGTTGTAGCCAACTGGGGAGTGAACCAGTGGATGGAAGACCTCTCTCTCTCTCTGCCTTTCCTTCTCTCTCTGTAACTCTGACTTTCGAATAAATAACAAATCTTTTTTTTTTTAAAGTCTATATAAAGCTCCTTAGGTTGTATAGCAGTAAGGATCTGGGAGGGATCAGAAAATTAACCTCAAATATCTGGATTTTTAAGTAACAATAAGCATGCCTTTATATTAAGTTTCCAGCATGATATTTGGCCTACAGTAGGTAGTCAGTAAATATTAGTTGACATAGTGAATAAATTCTCACCTTCAAGCCCCAAGTGCTGAGAAAATAAAACTCCACATGAAGTACAGAACATAGAGAGATGAGAGGGCATGCTAATAGAGGTGTAGATCAGGGGTTTTGAAAGTGGCTTCAGTGTCAGCAAAAACTGTACAAAATGAGCCTAGGATGCCTGTATCTCCATGATAGACCTCATGTTCGTTTGATCCCATGGGTTTTGTTCTGACATTACAGGGACTTTTCTTCTTCTCCTTTTTTTTTTTTTTTTTCACTATCCATTGAGATCTTGGAAGCCCCTATCATAAAAGGAAACCGGTATTTCCCATCAGATGTTTTCTGCAGCTTCCATTGTGGCTGATGATTGGCATGCCCGAGACACATGATTCCAAATATTTTAGAGAAGTGGTTGGCGTTTGATTTTCTTTCTCATGTCCTTTGACTTCCTAATCTTTTCATTGCCTTTTGACTCATTTTCTGTCTTGAAATACTGTATTCAAATCTTTCATGTGGCTCAGATATGATTTCCTGCTTTCGATTTCATGATGTACGAGTAGCTTGGCCGTGATGTCCTCTCCTTGAATAGCTGGAGCTGCTCTTTGAATACTTGGCCTTTCTTCCTGACTGCTTGCCTGGCATCAGACGCCAAACTCCATTTATAGCTTTGGCTTCTGGGTCTCTCTAGGCTCTGGCCCTGTCACCTGAAATGTGTTTTCTGTTGAGTCTTGCTGTATTTCACTGTGTTCTACCTGATAATTCTTGCTGACAATTGTCCATGTTGGGGAGATGTTTTCCAAGTTGGCAGCAGGAAAAAACTATCAGGTGGGGTTTGGAGATTTTAGAGAGGATCACACTTTTCAATTTATTGTCGAGAAAACAGATGCCGTGAGGCTCAGTAAATTGCATCAGCTCACGAGAATGTTGGTGACCAAGTCTCCTGAAGGACTTGGGTGTCCTGACTTCTAGTTTAGTGTTAATCATTTTTATTTTAAAACATTGTTTCTTATGAATACAATTGTATATAATACATTCAGCATGTATATGATGTTTTTAAATACTTATACAGTAGTGCCCCTTGTCTGTGGAGAATATGTTCCAAGGACCCTAGTGCATGCCTGAGACTGTGATAGGATCAAACACCATACATGTTCTTTTCCTATTCATACACCACACATTTCATGCTTTTTCCATCTTAACTAAGCATTTATGCATTTGGCTACAACTTTGCAGTTGGAGGTATGACAGCAAGACTAGCATGAGTTTGTTTTTCTCATACACTTTGATGAATGGAAGATCCATTTTTTTTTTTTTTTACCATGGATCTTAGCAACCTCACCATACAGCTTTTTCTTGTTCAGAATCTTCACCTTTTCACTTCAAGGAAGGATTTTACAACTTCTCATTGTATCTGAATTGCCAGTACCATTAATCCTGCACTTTGAGACCTTTATTAAGAAAAATGTTACTTGAACACAAACTGATATTATACAATCAATCTAGTATGACTACTAAGTGACTAATGGGTGGGTAGCATATACAGCATGCATATGTTGGACCAAGCTATGTACCAGGTAGAACAAAGAATGATATGATTTCATTACAGAATTCAGAATGGCATGCAATAGAAAACTTAAGAACTATCATATTTAAAAAAAAAAAAAAGGCCGCAGCTCACTAGGCTAATCCTCTGCCTGCGGCACCGGCACACCGGGTTCTAGTCCCGGTTGGGGCGCCGGATTCTGTCCCGGTTGCCCCTCTTCCAGGCCAGCTCTCTGCTGTGGCCAGGAAGGCAGTGGAGGATGGCCCAAGTGCTTGGGCCTGCACCCCATGGGAGACCGGGAGAAGCACCTGGCTCCTGGTTTCAGATCGGCGCACTATGCCGGCCGCAGTGGCCATTGGAGGGTGAACCAATGGTAAAGGAAGACCTTTCTCTCTGTCTCTCTCTCTCTCACTGTCCACTCTGCCTGTCAAAAAAAAAAAAAAAAGAACTATCGTATTTTTGGAATTTTAATATTTTTGGACTGCAGTTGACAACATGTATCTGAGGCTAAAGGATATAAAACAGTGAATAAGAGGAGAATTTTGTATTTTGTGGAATAGCTAATCTGAGAATTGAAATACCCATTTCCTTACTTTTTGTGAGAACACTTTAAAGTTACTCTGTTAATGATTTTCAAGAGTACAATGTTAATTAGTCACTATGTTGTGTGATCTCTTGAATTTCTCTTATCTAACTGAAATTTTTCATCTTTTGATCAGCGTCTTTTAATATTTTTCATTTTGTCCCCATTGTGTCCATTAGTTTTTGTGAATGTATAAAAACATTTTATGCTCTATTGACAGGGCCAATAGAAACTTTTTTCTAATGGAATGGGTGTTTTCCTTTTTACTCTGTCCCTTGCCTTTCTGCATTTATACTTAAGCTCCCAGAGAAGAAGAGGAATTTCAAATGCAAGTGATTTGATTGCCTAATGCTTTGAGTCTCCCAAGCGTCAAGGACATGGGTCATTAGCAAAAGCATTACAGTTGGTTCCTACAAAGAAGCATAAGGTGATCCCCATAGTAACCATGACTAGAGTGGAAAAGGCAGTTTGTATTGCCTCTAGGAGGTAATTGTGGCCATAGAAGACCATATACCACAGACATAATGGGTGTTATGGAATCCATGGTCTCAGACTGGTGACACTGGATGCCTGCCAAAACTTATAAGTGAATGAGCTTGAACAAACTTGATTTGTTAAGTTGTGTAGATGAGAATCAGACTAGAAAATTTAGATTTGAGATTCCCAGGCTCTGTGTTGCATACTATGTGGAGGTTTCCTCAGTGGCTGATGAAGAAAGTTTTGGGCTACCTAACCTGGGCAGACTAGCTGGTATTTTCTGCTCTCTATTCTATAAATCACACAATGCCCCCTAGAGTTCTATCTCAGTGCAGAGCAGGTACTCCCTGTGACCTTTGTAATGCCCTTTAGTTCTACTACACCTTTAGGGACAGTTAGGCTCCAGGCACAACTTGAGATATGGGTCATTTAAAGTGTGAAAGTCCTCTATAGAGGCTGCCATGGGCCTAGTTCGCACCATAAGCTCTGCATTTCTGCCTGTGAACTAATGGAAATCTTGGAATCTTGGACCAGAGGGGCAGATTGCAGAAGAGAAGAGGCACTGGTTTTGGGCAACGTCAGACGTGTGTTGATGGTATCTGAGCTGCCCTCTGCCCCACATGCTGCTTTGCCGCTTTTCCTCTTAACTTTGTGTACTTGTCATCTTGTCTTCCCTCATGGCTGTGATTTGCTTCGGGAATGGAAGCTGACAATTTCTAGAAGACATTGCCAAAGCTTCAGTGGACTATGCTGACATGACCTGATTCTTGCAGCCTTAAATGTGCTAGAGGAGGAGTTGTTGAGGTGGATGACGTGGGTTAGGATTGGAGTAGAATGGATGCTGGCATTGATTCACAGTGAGAAACAGCTTCTCTTCAACATGAAGCACTCGGCACTCCTTCACCCAGGCTTACAATGGGCCCGGACACAAAGATGAATGAGGGAAAGTTTTCTGGAAGATGTGTACCTGAGCTATAGCCTATGGATGCAAGAGCCAGGCAGAGGGCAGAAGGGAATTCCAGCCAGCACGGACAGCAGAAACAAAATAATCGAAGAGAGGAGGAACAGGGTGCACTGTTGTCTTAACAGCAAAATCCGTATGCAGTAGTACAGAGGGAAATGAAGCAGGAAGTGGAGATAGAAATATAAGAATCCTTTTTTACCATACATTGGTAGAACTATTTGTTTTATTGCTATTGCTATTTGATGGAAACAAATTGAAACTATTTTTTGACTATCCATGCTAATGGAGCTTCAGGTATTACAAAATAATGGACAATTTCCAAGCCACTTAAATCTGGCCAATGACAGTGTTCAGGTGAGAGGCTTGCTTTCCTCCTCTATCAGAGGATCCATTTAGGGGATGGGAGGATCTGTAGGCTTTTGCTTTTGCTCCTGTCACTGTGTGGGTCATCTTATATTCTTTGGGTCTGATCCCACCTTTCTCCCCATAGCTGCAGTGGGGAGTGACGGGGGAATAGGCCTTGAGCTGGGATTAAGACTCAAGGTATGTCCCTAGCTTTTGAACCATATGGCTTCAAACAATCACTTCACCTCTCTGAGCTTTGGTTTCCTTGTCTATAAAATTGAGAGATTAGTACTCTGAAAAACTCCTGGAATCTTCACTATTCTCTGAATGGATCTAGTTCAGAGGTAGTGTTAGCTATGCTATATATGAATTATATTTGCTTTAATTTTTTAATATTCAGCTATATTTTCTTAGCTTACATTTTAATTCAGTTTTGGGTATTTTGTGACATCATTTTAGAAAAAAGTATGCAAATACGGGTTGGCTTTGTGGTGTAGTGAGTAAAGCTGCTGCCTGCAGTGCCTGAATCCCATTTGAGTGCCAGTTTGACTCCCAACTGCTCCACTTCCAATCTAGCTCCCAGCTAATGCACCTGGGAAAGCAGTGGAAGACGGACCAAGGCCGAAGGCCCCTGCACCCATGTGGGAGACCAGGAAGAAGCTGCTGGCTGCAGATTGGCCCAGCTCCAGCTGTTTTGGCCATTTGGAGAGTTAACCAGTGGATGGAAGATCTCTTTTTTTCTCTCTGCCTTTGTCTTACTATAACTCTGCCTTATATATATATATTTTTAAGATTTACTTATTTATTTGAAAGTCTATAGGGAAAGTGGAAATAAACATTGCTCCTCTATTTTCACTCCAAACCCTGTCTGTGTGGTACAACCTAGTTCAAATCTATATTAACCATGTGTTCTAGGTATATGGGGGGTAGGAACTAGAACTTTGTACAGAGAAATAACTTAGTATGAAATGGAACCTAACCCTGAAGACATTACCAGGGCCAAGTGTACCAGGGCCAAATGTGCAAGAACCAAGAGGTTGTTGGGGAGCGCTAATGAAGCAACTACCATTTACCAGGCATAGCTCTTCATGTACATTTTCTCTAACCTTTAAACAGCATTGCAAGAGAGTTTATTATCCAAATTTAGCAGGTGAGGAAATTGGCATAGGGTAACATGGCAACAGTCTAAAAGCTGGTGAACAGTGAGTTAGAATGTGAGTCAGATCTGCCAGGAAAGTTGGTTTTGCGTTCTGAACTACCTTGCCTCTCGAACAGAGAAACTGTAGTGGGTATGACATCAACTGGACAGTCTCACCTGCCTGTAACTTCTAGGGAATTATTAAGAAACTAGAAAAATTAGGATGCAATTATCTTTAAAATTATATAACAATGTTTGTAGTTATGGACTGCTGTCTATTCTAGCTCCATTAAAACATTGGGCTATTAGCTCAATTATTGCACTACGTATAACACATAGCTAATTTACTTTGTGCAATGGAAGCGTATTTATTTATTTGAATGACAGAGTTACAGAGAGGCAGAGAGAGAGAGAGAGAGGGAGAGAGAGAAAGGGTGGGGAGGGGTCTTCTATCTGCTGGTTCATCAAATGGCTGCAATGGCCAGAACTGAGCTGATCTGAAGCCAGGAGCTTCTTCCATGTCTCTTACGTGGATGCAGGGGCCCAAGGACTTGGGGCACCTTCTACTGGCTGTAGCAGAGAGCTGGATTGTAAGAGGAACAGCCAGTACTCAAACTGGCGCCCATATGGATGCCTGCATTGTAGGCAGTGGCTTTACCCACTATGCCACAGTGCCAGTGTAAGTTCAGCATCCACTTCTTTGTGAATGGCAGTTTCTAATACAATCTCAATTGTTCCTGCCATAATGGCCATTTTCTTTACTCCATACTGGTCCAAACAGAAAAATCACACAGGGGCACAGATAAAAGCAGACACAGAGAATGCATGGAATTCAGATGGAGTTTGTATCTGCTTTGAGTTGTCATTGAGATTTAAATATTCTTGGCTCAGGGATAGGCATTGTGGAGCAGCAGTTCAGGCGGTTGCTTGGAAGGTGCTCCAATACAGCTGTGGCATGAGATTGAGTTCTGCTTCCTCTTCTTATCCAGGTTACTGCTAAGACTCCTGGGAGGCAGCAGATGATGGCCCAAGTACTTGAATTCCTGCCACGCATGTGGGAGACCCAGAAGGAGTTCCTGGCTCTTGCCTTTGTCCTGGCCAGTCCTGGCCCAGTCCTGGTCCAACTGTGGCTATTGTAGGCATTTGAGGAGTAAAACAGTGGACAGAAAATCTGGATCTTTTACCCTGCTTACAGATAAATCAGTCAATCTTTAAAAATACTTAGTGAAATAAGCTAGTCCCAAAGAGACAAATATCATATGTTCTTCCTGACCTGATAACTAATACAGTACCAAAATGGCAATCTGTAGAAGTGAAATTGACACTTCGAGAAACAATGACTTGAACAGCCCTTGTCTTGACTGTTGAGGAACATTTTTGTTTTTAATTACTGCTTGTTGAACTCTTAACGTGGTTAAACACATGTGTATAAAGTCAATTGAAAATAGATCTTGGGGCCAGCACTGTGGCATAGTAGGTTAGTCTTCTGACTGCAGTTCTGGCATCCCATATGGGCACAGTTCTAGTCTCAGCTGTTCCATTTCTGATCCAGCTCTCTGCTTTGGCCTAGGAAAACAGTAGAAGATGGCCTAGGCACTTGGGCCCCTGTACCTGTGTGGAAGACCTAGAAGAAGCTCCTGGCTCCTGGCTTCAGATCAGCGCAGCTCTGGCCATTGCAGCCATTTGGGGAGTGAACTAGTGGATGAAAGACCTTTCTCTCTGTCTCTCCCTCTCATTGTCTATAACTCTATCTCTCAAATAAATAAAAATCTTTTTTAAAAAAGAATAGATCTCAGTAAAAAGAAGTGTGAATAAGTGGGAAGACAAAGAGGGGTGTGAGTATGGGTGGGAGGGTGGGCATGGTGGGAAAAATCACCATGTTCCTAAAATTGTAATTATGAAGTGTATGAAGTTTGTAACTGTAAAGCTGTATAGTCTGCATACATTCCTATGGGCTTCCTTTTAAGGGTACAGCTTAAAAACTCGCCAAGGGACCCCAAATCCCCATAAGCTTGGTGGTAAAAAAATAAATACCATCTTAAGTGTTAAAGTGATCACATGGATAGAATTAAGTGTAGTAATAATAATAGATATATTTAAAAAGGAGTGAATGTTCCAACATGGGAAGCAGTCCACACAGCAGACTCATAGAATGACAATCACTTTAAGTAACACTCTAACTTCAGAATCAACCCTTAAGGTATTCTGGTCTGGCTGAAAATCCCATGAGAAAATTTCAGGCATGGAAAGCCAAGACACTGTGGCAAAAAATGTCCCACATGAAGGACCTGGATGGGTGAGACCCCAGTGGAAAGAAGTGGTTGTCAAAGAAGGATGTACTTTTCTCTGAAGGGAGAAGAGAGCTTCCACTTTGCTTATGGCCTTGTCTAAATACTGATGGAGACTGTGGATTCAAAAGGATTCCATACCCTTGGCAGCTCATGTCAAGAGCCTTGGGTAATCATTGACATCACTTACTCCCCATGCAGGGCTCTCTGTGCTCAAAGAGTTGTATTTTTTTTTTTTTTAGAAAACTTTTATTTAACAAATATAAATTTCAAAAGTACAACTTTTGGATTATAGCAGTTTTCCCCCCCATAAGCATCCTCCCACCTGCAAACCAGCCCATCTCCTACTCCCTCTCCCATCCCATTCTTCATTAAGATTCATTTTTAATGATCTTCCTATACAGGAGATCAACGTAGTATATACTAAGTAAAGATTTCAGCAGTTTGCACCCACACTGACACACAAAGTATAAAGTACTGTTTGAAGACTATTTTTACCATTAATTCTCATAGTACATACATTAAGGACAGATCCTGCATGGGGAGTAGGTGCACAGTGACTCCCATTGTTGATTTAACAACTGACCCTCTTATTTATGACGTCAGTAATCACACGAGGCTCTTGTTGTGGGCTGCCAAGGCTATGGAAGCCTTTTGTGACCACAAACTCTGTCAGTATTTAGACAAGGCTATAAGGAAAGTGGAGGTTCTTACCTCCTTCTTTGGCGAGTTCTTTCCACTGGGATCTCACTCAGAGATCTTTCATTTAGGTCATTTTTTTTTTGCCACAGTGCCTTGACTTTCCATGCCTGAGAAACTCCCATGGGCTTTTTAGCCCGATCTGAATGCCTTAAGGGCTGATTCTGAGGCCAGAGTGCTGTCTGCTGTGTATCCTGCTTTCCATGCTGGATTGTTTTTTACTTTTTAATTATATCAATTATTATTAGCAGACACTGGTATTATTTATGTGATCCCTTTGACACTTAATCCTATATTTATGATTAATTTTGAACTTAAACTGGTCACTTTAACTAGTAAGATGTCATTAGTACCTGCCAACTTAATGGGATTTAGAGTCCCATGGCATGTTTCTAGCTTTACCATTGGGGTAAGTCCAAGTGAGCATGTGCCAAACTGTATATCTCCTCCCTCTCTTATTCTCTTATTTTTAATAGGGATCAAATTTCAGTTGAATTTAAACACCTAAGAATAATTGTGTTAATTAACAAGTTCAACCAATGGTATTAAGTAGAAAAAGAAAATGCTAAAATGAATAAAATAGTAAGCTTTCCTTGACAGTCAGGACAAGAGCTGATCAAGTCATAGTTTCTCATAGTGTCAGTTTCACTTCTACAGGTTTCCTTATAGGTGTTCAGTTAGTTGTCATAGATCAGGGAGAACATATATTTGTCCCTTTGGGATTGGCTTATTTCACTCAGCATGATATTTTCCAGGTTCCTCCATTTTGTTGCAAATGACCGGATTTCATTTTTTTTAAAAGATTGATTTATTTATTTGAAAGTCAGAGTTACACAGAGAGAGGAGAGGTGGAGAGAGAGAGAGGTCTTCCATCCGCTGGTTCACTCCCCAATAGGCCACAACAGCTAGAGATGAGCTGATCCAAAGCAAGGAGCCAGGAGCTTCTTCTGGGTCTTCCACATGGGAGCAGGGGCCTAAGGACTTGGGCCCTTGTTCACTGCTTGCCCAGGCCACAGCAGAGAGCGGATTGGAAGCAGAGCAGCCAGGTCTTGAACTGGCGCCCACATGGGATGCCGGCGCTTCAGGCCAGGGCATTAACCCACTGCGCCACAGAGCCAGCCCCTCATTTTTTTTTTTGACTGCTGTGTAGTATCCTATATAGTACATATCCCATAATTTCTTTATCCAGTCTTTTGTTGTTGGGCACTTAGGTTGATTCCATGTCTTAGCTATTTTGAATTGAGCTGCAGTAAACACTGAGGTGCAGATAGCTCTTTTTTTGCCAATTTAATTTCCCGTGGGTAAATAAAGACTTGTATTATAATTATGTCTAAGTGCTCACAAAAGATGTATCATTCTTGGGTGTTTCTTTAATGTTAATTAAGTTTCTAAAAAACGTGAAAATAACTTACAAATGAAATGACTTTGAACAGTCCTTGGTTCAACTGTTGAGTGGTGGGAGGGTGAGTATGGTGGGAAGAATCACTATATTCCTAAAGTTGTACTTAAACTTGTTGAATATCTCAAAGTTTGTATGATTTTTCTGGAGAAAGCTGATTAGCTCAGGTGTTTCATGCACTGTGCTGATGGAGCCACGGGAGTGTCTTGACATGGATGCGTGTTCCACATTGGCTTATCTCACTCTATTTCTCAGCTCACTGACTTATAAATTGTCAGTTTGGTTTTTCTTACACGTTTCAGCTTTAAAAGGTATGGAAGATCTGATAGCAGCTAGGATTTTTAAAGATCAGAACTCTTAAAATGTCAACCCATGAAATAGCAGTGTTCTTCATAAATCTCTAACTGATAACAAGAAAGCTCTTCTATGCTTCAAGTTCTAGTTTTGCTTCTTGCTTTCTCCACCTTCAACTTACTGCCCAAACTGGTCATATTTATTTCCTCAGCTCTGAACTTTCCCTCTGATTATGGCTCTCAACCAGCACTAATCCACATTGTAATGTAATTTATTGGCAGTATCTGTGCCATCACTCCCATTTATTGGTTAGGTTCCCAATTCTCTCTCCTAATCTGAACTCTGGGGCAACTCAGATCTTATTTGAGCTAGGACTCCACTATGTTTATCACGCTAGTAAGAGAAAGCATTTCAAAGGAGTAAAAAATACATGATTTGGATAAGTTAAAACTTATCATCCCTCCTTTGATCACAGGTCAATAACATCATCCTTCTTAGAAAAGCTGTCTTCAAATTCATGTTGGATGAGTTTAACTTGCTGTGAAATCTTTTAGATAAAAACAAATACAAACTGATGAGCATTTGGTATAGAGATTAAGATTGCTTGAGATACCCAAATCCCCTATCGAGTGCCTGGGTGCAAATACCAGCTCTGCTCCCAATTCCAGCTTCATGAAAATGTGTGCTCAGGGAGGCAACAGTGATGGCTCAAACACTTGGGTCCTGGTCACCTGTTCCAGAGACTTGAACTGAGTTCCTGTCTTCTGGCTTTGGCCTGGCCCAGTTCTGGCTGTTGTAGCCATTTGGGTGGTTGGGAGATCTCTGTTTGCCTCTTTATCTATCTCTGAATATTGCTGCTTTTCAGATCAAATAAATAAATAAAATGTAAAATAGAGATATTAAGGAAAGAGAAGGACCTTCTTTTCTCCCTCAGTTTTCTGATATCATGTAGAACTCCTCTTTTTTAAAAAAATTTATTTGACAGATAGAGTTAGACAGTGAGTGAGAGAGAAAGGTCTTTCTTCTGTTGGTTCACCCCCTAAATGGCCGCTATGGCCGGAGCTACACTGATCTGAAGCCAGGAGTCAGGTGCTTCCTCCTGGTCTCCCATGCGAGTGCAGGGGCCCAAGCACTTGGGCCATCCTCCACTGCCTTCCCGGGCCACAGCAGAGAGCTGGACTGGAAGAGGAGCAACTGGGACTAGAACCCAGTGCCCATATGGGATGCCTGTGAGAACTCCTCTTTCAAAGCTTATATGCACAACTCTTATCTATGTTATTTGTAAATATTACTATTTGAAGAGCAGGGCAAGAGTACTTTTAAGTAAAAATGGTATTTTTCCAATCATTTTGTGTGTGTGTGTGTATCTCAAACATCGCTTTGAACAGCAAATTGTTTGTAACACAATTAAGAGGATTTTTACTCAGTAGAGATCCCATTTGGCTTTAAAAAGCATTAGTGCTTGAATGAACACTGAATGGCTGTTCTGCAAAATGAAAAAAAAGTACCTAATCACTTCTGGATCCTGTCTAACAATCCTTGGCTATTACCGCTGCAAACTACCACTGGGATGGAGAAGCCGCAATGTAATGAAACGGGCTGTGCACCTCTGAAGAACCAACTTCTGTTGGTTTTCAATGCTCAATAAATATGTGCTGAATGAGTATAGATGGAAAGCACAGTGTTTGTTTATTGAACCATATCCCAAGATAGGTGTGTGTATGCATGAGACTCATTGCTCAAGGGACACACACCCAGTCACACCATCACAAGCCTTTCTCTGGTGAATTCATGGATTTTTGGGGATTGCTGAAGGCTCTGGGCCAATGAGGCCTTTTTCTACCCAGTTTGTTCCTTTTTTTAAAACACATTTATTTTATTTGAAAGGCATAGTTGCAGAGAGGTATACAGAGAGAAAGAGAGGTCTTCTGTTCACTGGTTCACTCCCCAGTTAGTTGCAATGGGTGGAACTGAGCTGATGTGATGGCAGGAACCAGGAGCTTCTGGGTCTCCCACCCAGGTGCAGGGGGCCAAGCTCTTGAGACATCTTCTACTGCTTTCCCAGGCCATAGCAGAGAACTGCATCAGAAGTGGAGCAGCCAAGTCTAGAACTGGTGCCCATATGGGATGCTGGCACTGCAGTCAGTGGCTTTATCCTCTGTGCCACAATGCTGCCCTCCCCCAGTCTATTCTTGATGCTCTTTCACATTCATCATAATGCAGCATCTATTGCTGTTATTTTCAAGTGTTCAGAATAGGAGAGGTGTTGGGGAGGATAGGGTTCTAGATAATACTGTAAGGAATTAACAAAACTACCAGTACTCAGTAGCTTAGGTAGACTTTATTTTTTCCTTCTTCTATTCCTTGTCTTTTATTTTATTGAAGTAATGCAAGTTTCATATATTTAATATATACAGATATAGGAACATAGTGGTTCTTCCTCCTACTTTCTTTCCTTCTCACCTACACTCCAGCCCTTCCACCTCCTCTCTCTGATTCTCACTCTGAATTTTTACGATGATCTATTTTCAGTATACTTAATGATGATATAGTTTAAGTAAACAAGTTCAACAAAGAGTATAAAGAGAAAAAACAAACAGCATACTGTTTCTCAGTGGAAGAGACAAGGGCTATAAACAATCATCAATTCTCAAAATGTCTATTTCACTCCAATATATTACATTTCAGGTACTCTATTAGATCAGGGAAAACATAGGATATCTGTCTCTTTGGGAATGGTTTATTTCACTAAATACAAGGTTTTCCAGTTGCAACTGTCTCATTGCAAAAGACAGGATTTCTTTCTTTCTTTCTTTCTTTCTTTCTTTCTTTCTTTCTTTCTTTCTTTCTTTCTTTCTTTCTTTCTTTCTTTCTTTCTCTTTCTCTCTCTCTCTTACTCTTTCTCTCTTTTTCTTTCTTTTTCTCTTTCTCTCTTTCTCTTTCTCTCTCCTCTTTCTCTCCTTCTCTCTCTATCCTTCTCTCTCCTCTTTTTCTCTCTTTTCTCTCTCTTTTTCTCTCTTTATCTTTCTTTCTCTCTCTTTTTCTTTCTCTCTTTCTCTTTCATTCTTTCCCTTCTTCCTTTCCTCCCTCCTTCCTTCCTTCCTCCATAATACATACATACATACACACACACACCATAATTTCTTTTTTTCCCCCAAAGAAACCTTTAATTAGTGAGTACAAATTTCATAAGTGCAACTTTAGGAATATAGTAATTCTGAAGATCTGGCAAGATGGCGGAATAGGAAGGGAGCACACTGATAGTCTGGGGAGAGACAGTTTAATAAAAGTGGAGATACTGCAGGTTCAAGGAAGAGTAGGGGAAGAAACAGCAGAAGAAACTCTTCCAGAACGAGTGATTCACAGTGGACCTCTGTGGAGAGCATGGGAGCCCACAGTTTAGGACACCAGCGGCAGACTCAACACACATCAGCGCTGGAACGCGAGGTGAGCCGAACCTCAATAGCCCGAGACACCGGCAGGCAAGCGGAAAGAGGAGACTAGAGGGAACGACCCCGGGGGGAAAAGTTCACCAGGCTAACTAGAAGAGAGAGAGAGAGAGAGAAAAAAAGTGACTGATACGGACACGGGTTTCTTTCTCTCCGCTCACCTCTCAAAGGCGAGCAAGACAAAGAGCAGGCACCATCTTGGACATACGTCATAAGCAGAGCGACCTCAGGTCTGCACCGGCCCTGAGCCTAGCAGAAAAACCTGACTCTGGGCGGGGCAAATTAACAGGAGATTAGGACCTAGTAAATTTGTGGTGCTACTGAACTGAGACTGTGAAAAAAGAGATGGTGGGGGAGAGAACTCACGGAATTCACGTGAGTACTCTCCAGAGATGCTACAACTCCGTAACTTTGGCAACCCAGTGGGAGACTGAAGGAGAATCTGAGCCCACTCTGAGGGCAGAACAGATTCCCGGTGTGGTCCTTGGGAAAGAGCTTCCGATCTCTGGCTCCTGTGGGTATATCATTTGCCTGCTAACTACCTCCAACTTCGTTCAGCTGTGAGGAATTACTGCCCTTTTGAATCAAAGAGAGAGAGAGAGATCTACTATGCCTAACCTGGGAGTGTCACCTTTGGCACACCAAACAGAGCTCTCAGGCCACACCCATCTCAAGCCTCTAAGGCTCCATCAAAAACAGACAGTTCACTTAATCTAGAGTCATAGTATAACAAGAAAAAGCACCACAGTGAAGAAACCAAATATCTCCAATATGTCAAATAACAAATGCAAAAACCGGGGTAATAAAAACAAGGAAGTCACTATGATGCCCCCAAATGAAAAAGACACCCCAATTCAAGATTATGAGGATGATGACATAGAAGAAATGCAAGAAGCAGATCTCAAAAAATTGATAAGAACATTAAGAAGTTCTCAAAAAAAAATTCTTGAACTACAGAAATCCTTAATGGACAAGATAGAAAATCTCTCTCATGAAAATGAAATATTAAGGAGGAATCAAAATGAAACGAAACAACTAGTACAACAGGAAACTGTGATAGTGACGAGAAATCATAATGAAGTGAAGAATTCAATAGATCAAATGAAAAACACAATAGAGAGCCTTACAAACAGAATGGGTGAAGCAGAAGAGAGAATATCGGACTTAGAAGACAGAGAACAGGAAAGCATACAGTCAAATCAAAGAAAAGAAGAGGAAATTAGAAATCTAAAACATATTGTCGGGAATCTTCAGGATACTATTAAAAAAACCAACATTCGGGTTCTAGGAGTTCCTGAAGGCATGGAGAGGGAGAAAGGATTAGAAGGCCTTTTTAGTGAGATATTAGCAGAAAATTTCCCAGGTTTGGAGGACAGAGAAATCCTAGTACAGGAAGCTCACAAAACCCCTAGTAAACACGACCAAAAGAGATCCTCACCACGACATGTTGTAATTAAACTCTCCACAGTGAAACATAAAGAAAAGATCCTAAAATGTGCAAGAGAGAAGTGTCAGATTACTCTCAGAGGATCTCCAATCAGACTCACAGCTGACTTCTCAGCAGAAACCCTACAAGCTAGGAGGGAATGGCGAGATATAGCCCAGGTACTAAGAGAGAACAACTGCCAGCCCAGAATATTATATCCTGCAAAGCTATCATTTGTGAATGAAGGTGAAATAAAGACTTTTCATAGCAAACAGAAATTGAAAGAATTTGTTGCCACTCGTCCAGCCCTGCAAAAGATGCTTAAAGATGTGTTAAACACAGAAACACAGAAACACGGTCATCAATATGAAAGAAGGTAAAGGAAGGAAAGCTCACAGCAAAAGATCACAGGGAATTCAAAGCATATATTAGAACTTATCTTTGGCAGATGGCAGGGCAAAGTTACCACTTATCATTAGTCACATTGAACGTGAATGGCCTGAACTGTGCAGTTAAAAGACACCAATTGGCTGATTGGGTTAAGGAACAAAACCCATCTATTTGCTGCTTACAAGAAACACATCTTTCCAACAAAGATCCATACAGACTGAAAGTGAAAGGCTGGAAAAAGATATACCATGCCAACAGAAATGAAAAAAGAGCGGGCGTAGCCATCTTAATATCAGACAACATAAACTTTACCACAAAAACTGTTAAGAGAGACAAAGAGGGACACTATATAATGATTAAGGGATCAATTCAACAGGAAGATATAACAATTATCAATGTATATGCACCTAACTACAGGGCACCAGTTTATCTAAAAGATTTGTTAACGGACTTAAAGGGAGACTTAGACCCCAATACAATAGTACTGGGGGACTTCAATACTCCACTCTCAGAAATAGACAGATCAACAGGACAGAAGATCAACAAGGATACAGTAGATTTAAACGACACTATAGCCCATATGGATCTAACAGATATATACAGAACTGTCAAGCCTACAGCTAAAGATTTTACATTCTTCTCAGCAGTACATGAAACCTTCTCT
The DNA here is from genome assembly GCF_051225735.1 of Oryctolagus cuniculus. NCBI lineage: Eukaryota > Metazoa > Chordata > Mammalia > Lagomorpha > Leporidae > Oryctolagus > Oryctolagus cuniculus. The sequence continues at coordinate 101,008,794 of NC_142867.1, forward strand.
AGGATTGACCACATACTAGGCCATAAAGCAAGTCTCAGCAAATTCAAAAGAATTAGAATCATATCATGCATAAAGGAATGAAGTTGGAAAGTAGCAACTCAGGAATCCCTAGAGCATACGCAAACACATGGAGATTGAACAACATGCTCCTGAATGAACAATGGGTCATAGAAGAAATTAAACGAGAAATCAAAAATTTTCTGGAAGTAAATGAGGATAACAGCACAACATATCAAAACTTATGGGGTACAGCAAAAGCAGTGTTAAGAGGAAAGTTTATATCAATAGGTGCCTACATCAAGAAATTGGAAAGGCACCAAATAGATGAGCTTTCAATTCACCTCAAGGATCTAGAAAACTTACAGCAAACCAGACCCAAATCTAGTAGGAGAAGAGAAATAATTAAAATCAGAGAAGAAATCAACAGGATTGAATCCAAAAAAACATTACAAAAAATCAGCCAAATGAGGAGCTGGTTTTTTGAAAAAATAAACAAAATTGACACCCCATTGGCCCAACTAACTAAAAAAAGAAGAGAAAAGACCCAAATCAATAAAATCAGAGATGAAAAAGGAAACGTAACAACAGACACCACAGAAATAAAAAGAATCATCAGAAATTACTACAAGGACTTGTATGCCAGGAAACAGGGAAACCCATCAGAAATGGATAGATTCCTGGACACATGCAACCTACCTAAATTGAACCAGGAAGACATTGAAAACCTAAACAGACCCATAACTGAGACAGAAATTGAAACAGTAATAAAGGCCCTCCCAACACAGAAAAGTCCAGGACCAGATGGATTCACTGCTGAATTCTACCAGACATTTAAAGAAGAACTGACTCCAATTCTTCTCAAACTATTCAGAACAATCGAAAAAGAGGGAGTCCTCCCAAATTCTTTCTATGAAGCCAGCATCACCTTAATTCCTAAGCCGGAAAAAGATGCAGCATTGAAAGAGAACTACAGACCAATATCCCTGATGAACATAGATGCAAAAATCCTCAATAAAATTCTCACCAATAGAATGCAACAACACATCAGAAAGATCATCCACCCAGACCAAGTGGGATTTATCCCTGGTATGCAGGGATGGTTTAATGTGCGCAAGACAATCAATGTGATACACCACATTAACAGACTGCAGAAGAAAAACCATATGATTATCTCAATAGATGCCGAGAAAGCATTTGATAAAATACGTGATGAAAATTCATGATGAAAGCTCTAAGCAAACTGGGTTTGGAAGGAACATTCCTCAATACAATCAAAGCAATCTATGAAAAACCCACAGCCAACATCCTATTGAATGGGGAAAAGTTGGAAGCATTTCCACTGAGATCTGGTACCAGACAGGGATGTCCACTCTCACCACTGCTATTCAATATAGTTCTGGAGGTTCTAGCCAGAGCTATTAGGCAAGAAAAAGAAATTAAAGGGGTACAAATTGGGAAGGAAGAACTCAAACTATCCCTCTTTGCAGATGACATGATTCTTTATTTAGGTGACCCAAAGAACTCTACTAAGAGACTATTGGAACTCATAGAAGATTTTGGCAAAGTAGCAGGGTATAAAATCAATGCACAAAAATCAACAGCCCTTGTATACACAGACAATGCCATGGCTGAGGAAGAACCTCTAAGATCAATCCCATTCACAATAGCTACAAAAACAATCAAATACCTTGGAATAAACTTAACCAAGGATGTTAAAGATCTCCACGATGAAAATTACAAAACTTTAAAGAAAGAAATAGAAGAGGATACCAAGAAATGGAAAAATCTTCCATGCTCATGGATTGGAAGAATCAATATCATCAAAATGTCCGTTCTCCCAAAAGCAATTTATAGATTCAATGCAATACCAATCAAGATACCGAAGACCTTCTTCTCAGATCTGGAAAAAATGGTGCTGAAATTTATATGGAGACATGGGAGACCTCAAATAGCTAAAGCAATCTTGTACAACAAAAACAAAGCTGGAGGCATCACAATACCAGATTTCAGGACATACTACAGGGCAGTTGTAATCAAAACAGCATGGAACTGGTACAGAAACAGATGGATAGACCAATGGAACAGAATTGAAACACCAGAAATCAATCCAAACATCTACAGCCAACTCATATTTGATCAAGGATCCAAAACCAATCCCTGGAGGAAGGACAGTCTATTCAATAAATGGTGCTGGGAAAATTGGATTTCCACATGCAGAATCATGAAGCAAGACCCCTATCTTTCACCTTACACAAAAATTCACTCAATATGGATTAAAGACTTAAATCTACGACCTGACAACATCAAATTATTAGAGAGCATTGGAAAAACCCTGCAAGATATAGGTACCGGCAATGACTTCTTGGAAAACACCCCAGAAGCACAGGCAGTCAAAGCCAAAATTAACTATTGGGATTGCATCAAATTGAGAAGTTTCTGTACTGCAAAAGAAACAGTCAGGAAAGTGAAGAGACAACCGACAGAATGGGAAAAAATATTTGCAAACTATGCAACTGATAAAGGGTTGATAACCAGAATCTACAAAGAAATCAAGAAACTCCACAAGATCAAAAGAAACAACCCACTTAAGAGATGGGCCAAGGACCTCAATAGACATTTTTCAAAAGAGGAAATCCAAATGGCCAACAGACACATGAAAAAATGTTCAAGATCACTAGCAATCAGGGAAATGCAAAGCAAAACCACAATGAGGTTCCACCTCACCCCAGTTAGAATGGCTCACATTCAGAAATCTACCAACAATAGATGCTGGCGAGGATGTGGGGAAAAAGGGACACTAACCCACTGTTGGTGGGAATGCAAACTGGTCAAGCCACTATGGAAGTCAGTCTGGAGATTCCTCAGAAACCTGAATATAACCCTATCGTTCGACCCAGCCATCCCACTCCTTGAAATTTACCCAAAGGAATTTAAATTGGCAAACAAAAAAGCGGTCTGCACCCTAATGTTTATTGCAGCTCAATTCACAATAGCTAAGACCTGGAACCAACCCAAATGCCCATCAACAGTAGACTCGATAAAGAAATTATGGGACATGTACTCTATAGAATACTATGAAGCAGTCAAAAACAATGAAACCCAGTCATTTGCAACAAGATGGAGGAATTTGGAAAACATCATGCTGAGTGAATTAAGCCAGTCCCAAAGGGACAAATATCATATGTTCTCCCTGATCAGCGACAACTAACTGAGCACCAAAGGGGAAACTTGTTGAAGTGAAATGGACACTATGAGAAACAGTGACTTGATCAGCTCTTGTCCTGACGGTTGATGTACAATGTAATACTTTATCCATTTTAGTATTTTTTTTTGTTCTAGTACTACTGGTTAAACTCTGTAATGAACACACAATTATTCTTAGGTGTTTAAATTTTAACTGAAAAGTGATCCCTGTTAGGAATTTGGAAAACATTATGTTGAGTGAAATAAGCCAATCCCAAAGGGACAAATACCACTTGTTCTCCTTGATAGGTGACAACTAACTGAGCACCAAAAAGGAAACCTGTTAAAGTGAAATGAACACTATGAGAAACGGTGACTTGATCAGCCCTCACCCTGACTGTTGATGAGCAGCTTAATATGTTATCCCTCTTAATATTTTTTTGTTTGTTCTACTTAATACTTTTGGTGGAATACTGTAATCAATACACAATCTTCTTAAGTGCTGAAACTTAACTGAAAAGTGATCACTGTTAAATATAAGAGTGGGAATAAGAGAGGGAAGAGATGTGCAATTCGGGACATGCTCAAGCTGACTTACCTCAAACGGTAGAGTTAGAAACATACCAGGGGATTCGAATTCAATCCCATCGAGGTGGCATGTACCAATGCCATCTCACTAGTCCCAGTGATCAGTTTCTGTTCACAACTGATCATAATGATAGGACTAAGAACCAAAGGGATCACATAAACAAGAATAGTGTCTGCAAATACTAGCTGATAGAATAAAAAAGGGAGAGAATGATCCAACATGGGAAGTGAGATACACAGCAGACTCATAGAATGGCAGATGTCCTAAACAGCACTCTGGCCTCAGAATCAGCCCTTAAGGCATGCGGATCCAGCTGAAAAGCCCATGAGAGTATTTCAGGCATGGAAAGCCAAGACACTCTGGGGGGGAAAAAAAAACCTAAATGAAAGATCTCCACGAGTGAGATCCCAGTGGAAAGAATGGGTCATCAAAGAAGGAGGTACCTTTCTCTGAAGGGAGGAGAGAACTTCCACTTTGACCATGGCCTTGTCTAAATATGATCAGAGTCAGTGAACTCAGGGGGCTTCCATAGCCTTGGCAGCTCATGACAAGAGCCTAGGGTGACTACTGATGCCATAAACAAGAGTGTCAATTTGTTAAGTCAACAACAGGAGTCACTGTGCACTTACTCCTCATGTAGGATCTCTGTCCTTAGTGTGCTGTACATTGTGAGTTAATGCTATAACTAGTACTCAAACAGTATTTTTCACTTTGTGTTTCTATGTGGGAGCAAACTGTTGAAATCTTTACTTAATGTATGCTAAACTGATCTTCTGTATATAAAGATAATCGAAAATGAATCTTGATGTGAATGGAAGGGGAGAGGGAGTGGGAAAGGGGAGGGTTGCGGGTGGGAGGGACGGTATGTGGGGGAAGCCATTGTAATCCATAAGCTGTACTTTGGAAATTTATATTCATTAAATAAAAGTTAAAAAAAAGAAAAAAAAGGAATATAGTAATTCTTACCATAACCTCACTCCCACTCCACCTCCTCCTCCCTCTCCCATTCCCAATCCCATTTGCCATTAAGATTCATCTTCAATTAACTTTATACACAGAAGACCAACCCTATACAAAGTAAAGATTTCAATAATTTGCACACACAGACACATACACAAAATATAAAAAACTGTTTGAGAACTTGTTTTAGAGTTAATTCCCATAGTACAACTCTTTGAGGACAGACATCCTGCATGGGGAGTAAATGCACAGTGATTCCTGTTGTTAATTTAACAGTTAACACTTATGTATGACTTCAGTGACCACCCGAGGCTCTTCACATGAGCTGCCTAGGCCATGGAAGTCTTTTGAGTCCACAATCTCTGAGTATTTAGACAAGGCCATAAGCAAAGTAGAGGATCTTTCCTCCTCTCAGAGAAAAGTACATCCTCCTCTGACCCCTTCTTTCCAGTGGGATCTCACACAGAGATCCTTCATGTAGGACACTTTTTTGCCACAGTATCTTGGCTTTCCATGCCTGAAATGCTCTCATGGGCTTTTCAGCCAGACCAGAATACCATAAGGGCTGATTCTAAGGTTAGAGTGCTATTTTAAGCTATTATCATTCTGAGTCTGCTGTGTGGACTGGTTCCCATGTTGGAACATTCTCTCCTTTTTAATTCTATCTATTGTTATTACCAGACACTTAATCTTATTTATATGATCCCTTTACCACTTAATCCTATCTATATGATCAATTTAACTCTTAGTATGATCACTTTAAAACTAGAAAAAATGATGCTAAACTTCGTATGAAAACATAAGAGACCCAGAATAGGTAAAGCAGTCTTATAAAACAAAAGCAAAGCCAGAGGCATCACAGTATCTGATTTTGAGACATACTATAGGGTAGTTATAATCAAAACAGCCTGGTACTGTCACAAAACAGATAGGTAGACTAATGGAACAGAATAATTCCAGAAATCAACCCGCATATCTACAATCAACTTATCTTTGACAAAGGAGCTAAAATCAATCCCTGGAGAGAGGACAGTCTTTTCCACAGATGGTGCTCATAAAGTTGAATCTCCACATGCAGAAATATGAAACTAGACCCCTACCTTACACTTCACACACACACAAAAATTCACTCAAAATGGATCAAAGACCTACATCTATGACCCGATACCATCAAATTACCAGAGAACATTGGGGAAACCTTGCAAGACATTGGCGTAGACAAAGACTTCTTGGAAAAGACCCCAGAGGCACAGGCAATCAAAGCCAAAATTGACAAATGAGATTGCATCAAGCTGAGAAGCTTCTGTACTGCAGAAGAAACACTCAGCAAAATGAAGAGGAAACTGACAGAATGGGAGAACATATATGTAAACTACACAACTGATTAAAGGTTAACATCCAGGATCTGTAAAGAGCTCGAGAAACTAAACAACCACAAAACAAACAACCTAGTCAAAGAAATGGGCAAAGGACCTGAATAGACATTTTTCAAGAAAGGAAATTCAAATGGCCAATAGACACACGATAAAAATTCTCAGGATCACTAGCCATCAGGGAACTGAAAATCAAAACCACAATGAGATTTTGCCTGACCATGTTAGAATGGCTCTCATACAGAAATCAATAAATGAAAAATACTGGGGAGGATGTGGGGAAAAAGGTACCCTAATCCACTGTTGGTGGGAATGTAACTTGGTACAACCACTGTGGAAGACAGTATGGAGATACCTCAGAAACCTGATTATAGACCTTCCATAGGACCCAGCCATCCCACTCCTGGGAGTTTTCCTAAGGGAAATGAAATCAGCATATTAAAGAATTATCTGTACCCTCATGTTTATTGCAGCTCAATGCACAATAGCTAAGATGTTGAATCAACCCAGATGTCCATCAACAGAAGACTGGATAAAGAAATTAAGGGATATGTACACCATGGAATACTACACAGTGGTTAAAAAAATAGAAATCCTGTCATTTGCAACAAGATGGTTGTAACCAGAAAACATTATACTGAGTGAAATAAGCCAGTCCCAACAAAATACACAGAATATTTTCTCTCTGTTATGTGGTAACAAATAGAGCCCTAACAGATAATCAATGGAAGTGAAATTGATACTTTGAGATGTGATGACTTTGAACAGCCCTTGTCTTGACTATTGAGGAACAGTTTTAGTTTTTTTATACTATTTGTTGAACTCTTTTCTTAGCTTAGAGTTAATCGGATGTGTATAAAGTTAATTTAAAATAGATCATAGTAAAAATAAGAATGGGAATAGGAGAGGGAGGAGGAAGAATGGTGGGAGGGTGGATATGGTGGGAAGAATCACTATGTTCCTAAAGTTGTATTTATGAAATGCATTAAGTTTGCATACCTTAAATAAAAGGTTTCAGGGTAATAAAAAGTTTCTGAAATCTGGCTTTTAGTGAGTTAAAATCACATTTATTAATACTGATATATCTGAATGCAGTTTTGCTGTCTTACATATCCTATTTGTCTATTGTGTTCTAAGATTGGTAAAGTCTCATTTCAGACCCTAATTTTTTTCTTGTTCCATTACATCTTGTCTTACACTTGTTAGAAATATACACACTGAAAAACACATGCTATTTGGCTCTTTTGATTTTTTTTGGAGACTTAAGGTCTATAAAATTAATATCTGATTTTTTTTTCTTGGATAATAGCAGGTTTTTTGTCAGTGTTTATCTCTGATCATCTATCTCTGGGTTTCACACTATTGTTATTCAAAATTTCATTTCTTTTTCTAAAAACAAGTGTTAGTACTATTTGATGCAGTCAGGTTTTTCAGATTTATATAAATCTTTACTGATTTCATTGCTTGGAATTCTTAGATTTCAAATTCTTTTGAATCCTTTTGTTTCTTTTGTGAAGGTTATCATCTAGAAGGTCATTTTTTGAAGTCTTCTACTGGTTTCATCATCATTTAAAAAAATCATCTATTATTTTTCACTTTATGTTTCTGTGTGGGAGCAAACTGTTGAAATCCTTACTTAATGTATACTAAGCTGATCTTCTGTATATTAAGATAATCGAAAATGAATCTTGATGTGAATGGAAGGGGAGAGGGAGTGGGAAAGGGGAGGGTTGTGGGTGGGAGGGACGGTATGGGGGGGAAGCCATTGTAATCCATAAATCGTACTTTGGAAATTTATATTCATTAAATAAAAGTTAAAAAAAATAAAAATAAAATAAAATAAAATTTAAAAAAAATGAAGTCTTCTACTGGTAAGCCATCTCATTTAATGTTTATTTTAAGATGTCTCTATTTTACCCTTCTTGAAAGATAATTTTGCAGGCTATATAATTCTTTTTTTAAATTTATTTTTTAAGGAATACAGATTTCATAAGTACAACTTTAGGAATGTAGTTGTTCCTCTCACCATATCAGCCCTCCCACCCACACTCCTACCCCTCTTCCTCCTTCCTCTCCCATTCCCAGTCCCATTCTCATTAAGATTCATTTTCAGTTAACTTTGCACTCAGAAGACCAACTCTATACTAAGCAAAGACTTCTACAATTTGCACACACACACACACGCACACAAACTGAGAACTGGTTTTACAGTTAACTCTCAATACAACTCATTGAGGACAGAGGTCCTGCATGGGTAGTTAGTGCACAGTGACTCTTATTGTTAACAATTAACACTCTTGGCCGGCGCCGCGGCTCACTAGGCTAATCCTCCGCCTAGCGGCGCCGGCACACCGGGTTCTAGTCCCGGTCGGGGCGCCGGATTCTGTCCCGGTTGTCCCTCTTCCAGGCCAGCCCTCTGCTGTGGCCAGGGAGTGCAGTGGAGGATGGCCCAGGTGCTTGGGCCCTGCACCCCATGGGAGACCAGGAAAAGCACCTGGCTCCTGGCTCCTGCCATCGGATCAGCGCGGTGCGCCGGCCGCAGCGCGCCGGCCGCGGCGGCCATTGGAGGGTGAACCAACGGCAAAGGAAGACCTTTCTCTCTCTCTCTCTCTCTCACTGTCCACTCTGCCTGTCAAAAATAAAAAAAAAAAAAAAAAAAAAAAAACAATTAACACTCTTATGTATGACGTCAGTGACCACTCGAGACTTTGAATTGAACTGCCCAGGTAATGGAAACCTTTTGATTCCACAAACTCCATCAGTATTTGGACAAGGCTATAAGCAAAGTGAAAATTCTCTCCTCCCTTAGACAAAAGTGCATCCTTCTTCGATGGCCACTTCTTTCCATGGGGCTCACTCAGAGATCCTTCATATAGAACATTTTGTTTTTGCCACAGTGCCTTGGCTTTCCATGGCAGGCTATGCAATTCTAGGGTTATAGTTATTTGCTGTTGACAATGTGATCCTTGAGAAATGTATATCACTCTATTTTCTTTGCTTTTAAAATTATCTCTGGCTTTTTTTTTTTTGGTGGTTGTTGGCTGTTTTTAAGATCATTAGTATGGCATGCTTAGCAATTACATTTTACCATTTCTGTATTTGTTACTCTTATATTTATTAGGATCCATAAATCTAAAAATAGGTTTGTTTTACAAAATCTGGAAAATTTCTCAAGGACCACGTTGTCAACTCTCAATATCATATCACAATATCATACTCTCCTCCTATATTGGATTTTCTCCAGTCTCTCTATTTTTTTTTCTGGGACATGAATAAGCAATTTGTTAGATTCTTTCACTTGATCCTTTGTGTATTAACTTTTTTTTTTTTTTGACAGGCAGAGTGGACAGTGAGAGAGAGAGACAGAGAGAAAGGTCTTCCTTTGCTGTTGGTTCACCCTCCAATGGCCTCCACGGCCGGCGCATCGCGCTGATCCAATGGCAGGAGCCAGGTACTTCTCCTGGTCTCCCATGGGGTGCAGGGCCCAAGCACTTGGGCCATCCTCCACTGCACTCCCTGGCCACAGCAGAGAGCTGGCCTAGAAGAGGGGTAACCGGGTGTGTATTAACTTTATTTCCTGCTTTTACAAAATCTCTTTATCATTTGTCTTCAGTTATAGGTAAATTCGTTAAATCTATTTGCAACCTAATTATCCTTTCATCTGTGTCTGGTAGGATTCAAAATTTAATTTAGACTTTTTTATGTGTCTATATCCTAGTTAAAAAATTTTAAACTTTAATCATTTTTCAGTTGAAAAAGTTCTATTGGATTCAACTTACAGATTGGTCATTTTGGTAGTCTCTTATTCATGTCTTTTTCTAACTTGTTTTTTTTAAAAAACATTTGTACAGGATTATTTTTATATCCTGAATCTGAGAATGCCAATTTTTGTAGTGTTTGTGGGTGTGGTGCTGAAACTGTTTAGGTTGTTTTTTCCTTTTCTGACATAAGCAAGAGCTCATGGTGGTTTTTTGTTTTATTGCTTGTTTGTTTTGCTTAGACATTTTTCTTTTGAATTCATTATTTTTTAAACAGTCTGTGAGGAGGCTTTAGGGCCTAGCTTTGGATGCTTTCAACTAGAAAGACATGACATTTGTTTCTGTCATGCACCTGAGAGTATTACCAGTCAGGACACATTTCAATTTTACTGTCTGAATTATGGATTTCTCTGAGTACACCCACCAGTATATAGACCTATGATTGTGGGTTGAAATTTTTAAGGGATGACTATCATTAATGGTAATGTTACTTAATTTTTTTTCCTACCATAGTCACAGCATGAACTGACACGTTTTCTTAGAGACTCAATCTATTGATGAAAAAACATATTTTTTGGTTTTGGTTAGCTTATATGTTGGTAGTTGAATATTTTTGAGTGAATGAAATACATGATATTAAAAATTATTGCTGTAACATTTCAGTAGTTACCAAAGTACTAAACAAGTGAGTACTATATTAATATATTTGTTTCTTTATTCATGCATTAAAAATAGGATAGTGATTATATATATAATTAACATAATTACAAAGCAGTAAGAATGACCACAAATTGAGGTTACATTACATTTTGGATGAAACTCAAAACTCTTTTGCTTGGCTTCCCAGTTACCCTTGTCTTCTTACTTGTAGGTCACATTTTGATTTAAACCCTATGTTCCTTTTCTTGGCCCTTTGTAAAGATTATCTTACTTGGAGACCAACAGTGCATTTCAAAGTTTGCAGTGGCTGTGTATATGGTAGCCCCTTGGTAGCAGGAAGACTCTGATCATACATCTGTAGTGTAGGCTGCTACAGTGCCAAAAAAGAATCACATGTTTCTCTTCTTAGTATAAGATCTTAGAGACAGAGCCTTTATTATTGTTGTTGTTAATGCAAGCCACAGAAATGGACGGAAGTGCCTATGTATCACAGATTTTCAGTGAATAGTGTTGAATGACTAAGTATGTAAATGCATGGCTGTGAGACCTGAAGATTACTTCTGACTTCTCACTGTCCCGGATCCAACTCTATGAACTATTAAAAGAATTTTGTAGTTTGAACGTTTTAAGAGGTAATCCCCCGTGAGTACATGTGCCATGTGTTCACAATGAATATTCTATCCAGAGATCTATATTTAGAGATAATGAGTGAGGCTTATACCAGGAATGGTTGCATATGGCTTGATTGAGCTCTGGAGAATAAGTGACATTAGGAATAGAGTTCTTAAACAACTTAAGAAAGATTGTATCATTTTCTATATTTTAATTACTCGAATAAAATCAATAAAATCATTTTTCAGGAGAAACATTTTACAAGATTGTCTCCCAAATATTTTACTTTATGTATCACACTTCCATCTGAAGCTAGATTAGTTTTCATTTTTGTTAAATATCTTAACCTCAAGGGCAAAATATGCCAGACTTCTAACTACTGCTGCTTCCTCAAGCTGCTGCCAAATGGAGACTGACTATAAATCAAACTTTGAGATAACTTTAGTACAAACATAACAGTTTTCTCAACTGTCATTATTTCAAGTTACTATTAAGAAAAACACCCAGATGTGTTAGTGACATCTTTGCTTAGGAAAGATTAAAATTGAGTCTTTGCTATGTTTGGCTCCCACTGTAATTAGTCTTTCCTTTATAAAACATCATCGCTCTATTACTCCTCTGCCATTTGTTAAGAGCAAATTATATATTACTTTGAGTACTTCATTCACCTTTTCTCTACCAAATGTCACACTGAATAAGAAAAGGACATTGTGTTCAGGATGCGCAGTGTTCTTGAATGCCAAGTCTCTGTAGAAAGAAGACAAGTGGGAATGAAAAACAGGAAACCAGGAAAGAGTCGTTTCAGACTTACGGCGCTCATGCCTAACATGAGCATACATATGCACATCTTTTTTAGGGGAGAACCCGTGGATAACTCACATGTGCCTTCAGCAAAAAGGTCAGAAAATCAGCTTTTCCTCTTTGTTCATTGCCAAATATTTGGTCCCTCTGTGTCCTAGGAGTTACTTAGGCAATATTCATAAAACAAAAGTTGGAAAGGGGAGGGAACTAGCAAAGACAGTTCCTGGTTTGGTTACTTTTGCACTTGTTGCATTTCTCTGGATTGAGTGTTGGGAGATGAGTAACTGATCTTTGTTAAATGGTTACTGGATGTTTTCTGTGGATTGATTTATGATGTACCCCATCCCTCCCCTAAAGGAGGTGTGAAAGTCCTAACGCCCACTACTAATGAATATGAGCTTATTTGGAAGTAAGGCCTTTGAAGATGGAGTCTGTTAAGATGAGGTAGTGTTGGAGTGCATAGGCTCTGATTCAATGATTGATACCCTTATAAGATTAGTGAAAAGTGGACATATAGAATAGAGGAGAAGCCAAAAGCAGAAACTGGACTGATATAGCTATAAGCCAGGGAATGGCAAAGATTGCCAGGGACTCCCAGCACTCAGATGGGCATGGGATGGATTCTCCCCCAGAGCTCCAACATGGGAGCTGATCTGCCAACATCTTGTTTCTGACATTGCCTCCAGAGCTGAGAGAGAAGAAATGTTTGCTGTTTAAAGTCATCCAGTTTGTGGTAGCTGGTTACAGTAGTCCTAAGAGATGAACAGTACTATTCATTAATGAAATAATTTGTGGCTCCAATAATTTTTGATAATCTATATTTAGTTTGTTTAAAACCCTTAACAATAAGTACTATACCTCCAGGCTCACAAGGTTTTAGCTACAATTTGTCTTTTTTTTAATTATTAAAACTAAGAATAATTGTCTAGATCTGCTGACTCTCTGCTCCCCGTTCTGTTGCTTGCTGTGCCCCTCTGTTCACCTGTGAGTAGATTCTCCACCTTCCGCCACATTTGCCATGCACAGAATCCCAGACACTGATAAGGATGGCATTGTGAGCAAACAACATACCGAAAAGCAAAAGGTCTCAGATGTTGTGAAAGAAAAGCAATAGTTACACACGATGGGTTTCTGAGGTTTCTCTCGGGTGATCTAAGCACTGGCCCGAGAGCCAAGGTGTCATTTATTCCCAGAAGCCTTTCCCAGACTGGGCCCTCTGTCCCAGAGCACCCTGCACTGATCACTGTTGGAACACTGCAGGGTAGAGCAATGGTCCTTTCTTTGACTTCCTTTCTATCATTGTCTCTTGTCTGTCTGGCCTCCTGGATTCCAGGAGCCTGGGGCTGGATGCCATTTGCATCTTACCTTTGTATTCTTTGTGTTCTGCAGCCTGCTTGGCAAATAGCAAGTTCTCAGCCTTGGAGCTGGGTAGTCTCTGCCCTCAGGGGCCCCATATGTGAGCTGGCAGCTCTTTGTACAACAACACGGACAAATGGCACCAGCTTCCTTCTTGAGCCCACATGTGTTGATGCTGCTTTTTAACTAGAAGTGCTTGCATATTCCACTGGCAGTTTTACAACCATCAAAACAGTTGTTCACAAGAGATGAGTCCCCTCAGCTTGCAGGAGAAGTACAGAGAGAGGAGTCAGAATATGTACAGATATGGTGAGGATCCTGGAGTTTTCTCAAACTTCTGGTTGTTTATGTTCTTCTTCCCAAATCTCTCCTGCAGTGACTTTAGTCAGCTGTGGATGCCATGGCTTTAAAGTACTGATGGTGCTGCTACTGACTTCTGGGAGCAAATCTAAGCACTCCATATTTTAACTGATACATCAGGTGTTGCCAGTGGCTACAAATTAATGCCCCCTCTGCTCCTCAACCCTCAGTATACTTGCTGGTCCCAATTTACTGGCTGCGTCTGTTCGGTGTTAACGCATGTCTTGACGTAGTCCTGTCCCAGTGATGATTATTTATTTTCAGGAGGTGGCTTCACACGGGGGCCAATCTGTCCTTGTGTCAGCACAGCCTCCTCTACCAGCTGCTGTGGCTGCCTCGGGCATCTTGCCAGCCAAACACTGCAGCCTGAGAGTGGCTTTCTCTGCCTCCTCTAATCCCCCTCCCCCTTCCCGGCCATGTGTATTTCCATGATAAATCACCCAGGAAGGATTGCCAATGCGTTTTGACAGGATGAAACTGTGATTCAGCTTGATCTCGTTAAGAGCCCCATGGCCAAATCCCCCACAGCACAGAAGGCAAGGCAAGCTTGCAAACTGTTCACGGCTTGTCTCTAGTTGAGGGAGACAGACTTAACACTCTGCTGACTTTCTACCCTTGACCTGAAGGATGAGGGGATATTTACTGCATGTGTCCACTTGTAAAGTCCTTGTTGTATGATCAGGGAGGGCATTCCTGTGTGGACGGAGTGTGGAGGCTGCTGAACTGCTCTTCATTCATTCTGTAAATGTGCATGTTAAATGTAACAGGCATTGTGGTGAATAAAAAATAAAACAAAAACACATGCCTTCCACTATCTCACAGTGTGGTAAGGAAGAGAGGACAAACACATAAGTATGTTACCATGACGCGGAGTGCAGTGGTTTAGGGAAACACCTTATTAGGGGTGCCAGAAGGGACCCCAGACTCCATCTGGAAGCAGTGGCGCTAGTGCAGACGAGCTTCCTGATAGACATGATGTCTAGATTGGCTTTAAAGGATTAGTAACAGTGAGCATGTTGCTTTTCAGGTGGTGGAGGTGGGGGCATCAGGCAGAAGGCAGCTATGAGCAAGTCTTCCTTCTTGATTCCTGCTGCCTGAATCTGAACTGTTGCTGCTTGGTTGTGATGCTCATGTTTGTGCCCTTGTGTTTTCTATCCCCAGGTGTGTGTTAACAAACTGACTGTGACCTGTGGATGCGAATTTCATTGCATGGAACAGGTTTTACCATTCTGCTTAGAAGATCTTGATCATCGTTAAGCTACCCTTTGATTCCAGGTTTCTTTTGACATTGCAGGCTTATTGACTTTATTGACTAAATAACCAGTTAAAGAAAACATATTTCCTTGGAATCAAGATAGCTTTGCCCACTGTCTAAATTGACAAGAAATTTAAGGCTGGGTTTATGGCTTCACCATATTTTTATTCTCACTGCCTTATAGAAAAGAGGAGCTAAGTATATATTTTGTAAGAGAGTATTGAAATAGGTATCCTGGAGTAATAGGCATCCCTCTTATTTACTGCCTTTTATTCCTCTGGCTTTAAAAGAGCAGAAGCTTGTGCTGTAGTTGTGAAAATGCAACATAACTGGAAGATCCTATAATTAGATGGCCACTGAGACATGGGACAAGGCTATACACTGAAATTTGTATTCAGGGACCCTGAGCATAGGGGCTGCAGTTAGGAAAATCAGAGCAGAGATGATAATGAGATAAAATTAGTGTTGATCTTGTCCACAGTGGCTCGTATTTAGGACTCTTTGCCTTGGGTAGACATTCTTATTTTGTGTAGAGAAAGGCAGGAATTCTTTTTCCAGGAAATTGATTCAAAAAGGGTTCAGTTCTTTGATTTTACTGAAATGCCAGAAATGATTATGAAGTTTCTAAAGATCAGGAAAAAGTTAGAGTGTAAATAGCAATTATTCATTAGGTGCCCCTAAGAAAGTGTTGTCTTTTGTATGCTGGGATGGGGATTTGGGGTACTAATAATAACAACAATAATAATACCACCTGACTTTTGCATGGCACTTTGCATTTGAACCTGCTTTTATTATGCGATCAAAATCGTGAAAGAGTCATCTTGGAGGTGGGGTGGAGGTGGGAGGATGATGAGGTTTCCAAAAGAAGGTTGTGGCTGTCTTTTAGGAAATTTAACAAACAAGCTAAGTCGTGCAGGTTGCCATCACAAAGCAAGTCCTGAACCTCAAATTGGAAAAGCTAACTTTTCATCAGTGGTGTGCTGCCCTGGCTGTCTTGGCTTTGGTTCCTGGTCACTCAGTTGTCCAAGACCATGTGCTGAAGAGCAGAGCTTGGTCATAAGTTTGGTTATGTGGGTTATGTGGGTCCTTCCTGCATCTTCTACTGCTTTTCCAGGCCATAGCAGAGAGCTGGATTGGAAGTGGAGCAGCCAGGTCTCAAACCAGTGCCCATATGGGATGCTGGTGCTTTAGGCCAGGGCGTTAACCTGCTGTGCCACAGCGCCAGCCCCTAAACTGATGTTTAAAATAATGTATTTTATGGAAAATAAAGTACTCTAAAAATCAATATCTCTTGTAATTGTGACTTCCAAGGAACCCCTGTTTTCCTGTGTGCCTCTTGATAGCAGGGTAGACAGACCTTTCTGCTGTTTCTTGCTGGTGGTGACCTTCTCCCCGTTAGACAAGATTCTGCCTAGATGTGGGGTGACTTGGTTGGTAAAGTAAGGAGGAGGAAGAATGTAAATTGTATGCCATTTGCTGGTGATCCTGACTAGTGTTGTCATTAGGTAGACTCTGCACCCTTCTTCATCAGCCTTCTTACTTGTCTCTGCTGACCCAGGTTATATGCAGGACTGTAGGGTTAGTAGTTTTGATCCTTATCTAGCTTGGTGGTTAACTAAAATGTCTTTGGTGTATGTTCCTTTAAGCACATCAGGAGTTGCTTTGGATCCAGATCAAAGATGTATATTGGTCTTATTCCCTGGAAGTGTTCATTGCTCTTAATAATAAAAACAAAGCCAATGATCAGGAATTCCTTTTTTTTTTTTTTTTTTTTTGACAGGCAGAGTGGACAGTGAAAGAGAGACAGAGAAAGGTCTTCCTTTACCATTGGTTCACCCTTCAATGGCCGCTGCAGCTGGCGCGTTGCGGCCGGCGCACCGCGCTGATGTGAAGGCAGGAGCCAGGTGCTTCTCCTGGTCTCCCATGGGGTGCAGGGCCCAAGCACTTGGGCCATCCTCCACTGCACTCCTGGGCCACAGCATAGCGCTGGCCTGGAAGAGGGGCAACTGAGACAGAATCCAGCGTCCCGACAGGGACTAGAACCCAGTGCCGGCACTGCTGGCGGAGGATTAGCCTATTGAGCCGCATCGCTGGCCAGGAATTTCTTCAAAAAGTTTTCTACTCAAGGAAAGAAACATCTTTATAATGAAGCTAGAATACCTGGCGCACCGGCCACGACGCACCAGCCGTAGCAGCCATTTGGGGGGTGAAGCAATGGAAGGAAGACCTTTCTCTCTCTCTCTCTCTCTCTCTCTCTCTCTCTCTCTCACTGTCTAACTCTGCCTGTCAAAAAAAATATAATGAAGCAAGATTGTGAGGCGCCAAATGGAGAAATGGAGGAGAGTGATAAGTTATTGATTAGGTTATATATATATATATATTTTTTTTTTTTTGTCGCTGGGTGACATGGTGTGGAGGCAGTACTCTGAGTTCTTAGCTCAGACTTGAAGGATTGATGTCAACAGAGGCAGAGGAGGAGTTGAGAAAGCTGCGATGGAGATAAGATTTCTAGTTAGCTCTGCTCCCCAATTCTCTCGGAGCTACTGTTTTTTTCACTTTCTCCTATTTGGCTTCCTAGAATGCAGTGGAATGTTTTGATCACTGCCCAGAAATCCTAGCTTATTAAATTCACAGAAGAACTCAGGAACACTTTGAGTGAAAGTCGGAGATGCTGATATAGAACTTCTAATCAAAAGCAAGGTTTATATTCTTACCAGCCTTTCTGCTGGCTTGGTTGGAACTCATTGAAAAGCAGTGTGATTATATCTCTTTGACATGCTGCTATCTCGGCTTCTCATTCTACTCTTTCTTCCCCGTTCTCTTATTCTTGCCCCAAGAAACAGAGTAGTGGTTCTCAACTTTAACTTAAAGCATATCACCCGGGGACCTGGTAAAATGTGGATTCTGATTCAATGGGTCTAGCGTGGGGTCTGAGGATGCCAGGGGGTTGTGATGCTGTTCCTGTGAAGGCCGCACTTTGGGAAGCTGGGCTCTGATTCTCTGTGGCTTTATGAGAATGTAGGCTAGGAGATAATGCAAGCTTGGCTATAGACTAGTCCTATGCTATAGCTGTAAGTTTGGGGAGACCTGTTATTACACTGCTGTGGGCTCGGGGTGACCCAAAGTTGTCAGCATTGAGGAACAATGGCCATTGTGCCACCCCCTGAGCTCCATTTCAGTCTAAAGTGACTAGATGAGGGCCCAGAGCTTTCTCTTATCCTAACGGGGCCCAATGTGCCAATGATGGTAGTATAACTGCAACTTGGGTCTTAGTCTACTGAGTGCTCCATCACTATAGGGAGAGGCTGATATTAGAAATGTTTTACCCTTTCATTTTTTCTACCTGGCCTGATCTCCTGTAATGGGAGAACTACTTCCCTCTACATCTAGAGACAGGAGGGCAATGTGACAGCTCTGAATGTGCCAGGAGTGAAAAGAAGGTGAAACTTGGTGGGGTTATGATCACTACTGTATTCTTGATGTCCAGGCATATATTGACTTGTCTGTCAGAAGAGTCAAATCATTTGAGTAGGTTTTACCCCTTGGAATTCATTCTTACAGGTTTATCAACTGGCTGTGGCTGGAAGAGTGTGACCAGTATAATCCAATGACTGAGCAGCCCTCAATGATGAGGTTAATTGTTGTGTAAGTGTGATTTAACTGTATTATCCTTAAGTGACCCAGGCTATTTCTTTGGGCTTCCATTCTCACTTGCTTACCCGGGAACCAGGATATTGCCTTTTCAGTTTATAAAGATCTATTCTTAAAGTTTGTTTACTCTTCAAAATGTTACTCTCATTTAGTTGGGGTCAACAAAATTTCTCTTTTTAAAAAAATTTTTTTTTTATTTATTTGAGAGATAAAGTTACATACAGTGAGAGTGAGAGAGAGAAAGGTCTTCTTCCATTTGTTCACTCCCCAAGTGGCCGCAATGGCTGGAACTGTGCCAATCCGAAGCCAGGAGCCAGGAGCCAGGTACTTCTTCCAGGTCTCCCACATGGGTGCAGGTGCTAAAGCACTTGGGCCATCTTCTACTGCTTTTCCAGGCTACAGCAGAGAGCTGGACTGGAAGAGGAGCAGCTGGGACTAGATCCAGTGCCCATATGGGATGCTGGCACCGCAGGCGGAGGATTAACCTACTGTGCCACAGCATTAGCCCCAACAAAATCTTTGACTAAAACATTTTTGCCTTTTATTTTTAGGTAAACACTGATTCTGTATTGGAAATTGAAAAAATTCTTGGGTTCTCTTTCAAATTCTATATAGGACATCATAGAATGTGGTCTATGATGGGGTTTTTCAGGACAGAAGGAAAATGATGATGTTTGTTTTCATGGTCTTTGTCAGAGGATGAAGACAAACACAATCTTAGAGTAGCAGTTGACAAGTAGTAGAGGAACTGATCTGTGAAGAACCAGGAGTGGTGGGAGGAGGCCTCACCTAGGAATATTCTTTGGGGGAGCATGGACATGGGCTGACTTGATATGGCATAGGCAGTCCAAGAAGGAAGGCAGGAGCAAGTGGTATAGGGGTGTAGAGCCATGAAGAAATTAGGCTACCTGGAAGACTGCTGGACAGATCCCTCCCATGGTACCAGTCCTAGATATTGCAGTTCTTTGCCTTCTGCAGCCTTTGCAATGCTTCATTGGCTCAAGATTGGATGCAGTCTGACAAATGACTTCAGACATGTTCTGGGGGCAAGGTTCTGTGCAAACACAGATGAATGAGCTGAACTGAGTGAAGTTCTTTATCTGATGGGTATACAGATTGCAAATTAGTGATGTGGAGCTGGGACTGGTAGCAGTGTTTGGCCATATGTGATAAATGTAGGAAGAGGAAGATGCTTGGAGAGAAAATTCCTTCTGTTTTAATGTGGACAGATAATCACAGCACCTCTCATTGCTTTCTGCCCCTTCAGCTACTCCTTTTGAGGAGAGGGTATTGGTGTATGACTGTAATCAGATCTTCTCTCTACCATGCAGTCACAGGTAAGCTTAAAGCTCTTTTCTCCGCAGTTACTCCAAATTCTAGGCTAAAATATTAGGAAGCTCCTTTGGCATAATCCAGTCTATATTTCGCAAAGAACTTCATAAGTAATGTTTTGATTTTCTTCTGCCTGATCACTGGGTCGGTCGGTCTCTCTTAATAATTGCTGGATTTAACAGAAAACTTGGATTACAATTTATCGATTCTTCTAACCCCAGCACTGGTACAAGATTTTAAGGTCATTGAAAAGGAGATGGGGCTTGTGTCACGGCACAGTAGGTTAATCCTCTGCCTGCGGCACTGGCATCCCATATGGGTGCAGGTTCTAGTCCCAGCTGCTCCTCTTCCAGTCCAGCTCTCTGCTGTGGCCTGGGAAAGCGGTGGAAGATGACCCAATTGCTTGGGGCCCTGCACACATGTGGGAGACCTGGAAGAAGCACCTGGCTTCTGGCTTCAGATTGGCGCAGTTCCAGCCATTGCAGCCACTTGGAGAGTGAACCAATGGAAGGAAGACCTCTATCTCTGTCTTTCCTTCTCACTATCACAGTCTGTAACTCTACCTCTCAAATAAATAAATAAATAAATAATCTTAAAAAAAAAAAAAGAAAAGGAGATAAGGTATCAAATTAGGGGGCTAAAATAGCCTGGGCTTATGGCTGTCATTATGCAGTGTAATAGGTAGGGGCCATGTGGGTTTTTCACCTTCAAAGGTGGCAGTGATCTGTATTTGGTTATGTGGCTAGTTCTTGAAATTGTGCGGGATTTCCTTCTAATAGGCTTAGACTTGTAACTGGCTTTAGGCCTTGGTGAACCACATGAGAAAATTAGGTTAGTAGGCTGCTGCAGATTATGGCAGTTTTGGCTACAGGCAAGAGGATATTTTTACACAGAAATGTGGGAGTTTATATACAGGCAGGGCAGTATGTGCAAGGGATGCTAGTAGGACCTTCACTGATGCCCAGCTGAGTAGTCAGCTGCAGCAGGGAAGGCTGAGAGATCCATGAAACGGGGGCAAGTTCTAGGAACAATCAAATGGAAACAAGTCATTATTTTATGGGCATTGTGCTATTAAAAAGAATTAAAGGTGAAAATTATCTCGATGAGATGAATTTAAATCCAAGGCTATAAAGGCTTTGATTTGGAATTTCAGTTTCTAGAAATCAGATTAACTCAGAAAATCCACAAAGGTAAAGAATTCTTTGAGAAATATATTTCAAACTAATACCAGAATGGGAGCATGGGGAAAGTAAAATAAAATAATGAGGGTAAGAATTTGGAGCAGTGGTTAAGTTGAAACTTGACATACTTGTACCCCATATCAGAGTGCCTGGATTTGAGTCCCAACTTTGTTTCTGATTCTGGTTTTCTGCTCATGGATACCTGGGGAGGCAGCCAGTGATGATTTAAGTATTTGGGCTCCTGCTACCCATGTGGGAGACCCAGATTGGGATTCTGGCTCTTGGCTTAGGTCTTGACCAGTCCCAGCCTTTGATGGCATTTGGGGAGTGATTCAGTTGATAGGATATTTTTATTCTGTCTCTTTGCCTTTCTAATAGATAGAATGTTTTAATTCATTAATTTTTAAAGTAAAATAATAGAAGAAAGTATGATTAAACTGTAATAAATGAGATTTCCTTAGGAGAAGTGTTCCAATCTAGAAGCCAAACTAGAATACACAAAATAGGAAATCAGAATTAAAAGTTCAGGCAGGTGGATATGAAGGGGAAAGGAAAAATAAATAGGCTTTATAATGGGGAGCTATTTTAGATGTACCAAAGTGGAAATAGTGACTGGAGTCCAACAGAGGTCAGAGAAGGTGTCTCAGGGAAAACAACTGGAATAACTTCTCACAAGGTTCCAGAAGACAGAATATGGTTGAAAAACATGTAGAAATGTGGACACAGAGTTCCTAATAACAGCAACTGACTGACAGCCCTGCAGATCAGAAATTATCTGGGATTTTCCTGATTATCCCTGATTTTCAAATCAGGGACTATGAAAACTTGAAGAGAAAAATACCAGAAAGAAGAGAATTTGGAAAGTTCCAACATGGTACAAACGTCAGTTGTTCCTTGAAGAATATACCTGAGGAATGTACGGCAGCAGTACACTAGCATACGTCATGGGAAAGGTGGACCTGATGGGAACTGAGTGTCCTGAATTTAAAACACGGTCAGGTTTTAAATGTTGGAATCTTGGTTTGTACAGTGGACAATTGTGATAGACCCAGATTAGTTGTCTTTTTTAAAAGACTTATTTGAAAAACAGAAGGAGACATAAAGGGAGAGAGAGATTCCATCTGCTGGTTCACTTTCCATAGGGCTGCAAAAGATGGGGCTGGGCCAGGCTGAAGCCAGGAGTTTCTCCTGGGTCTCCCATTTGGATGGCAGGGGCCCAAGCACCTGGGTGACATGCCTTCCCAAGCACATTAGCAGGGAGCTGGATTTTAAGTGGAGCAGCAGGGATGCAAACTGGCACCCACATCTGGCACTGCAAGCAGTAGCTTAACTTTGTATGCCATAGCACTGGGCCTGACCAGGTTGCTTTTGATTTTGTATTTCTTGTCAGAGAACAGTGTGCAGAACAAAATCTGGAGGAGTATTTTCCAAAATCACATTTCAGTCTGAAATGAAAAGGAAAATAAAGCAAAGAAGATAGGCAGAATCTAGAAATAGTTTAGCAATACCTGTATTAGAACAGAAAGGGGTGCTTTTGAGAAAGATATTAAATATTTAGGCAGTGGATAGGAGCTTTCCTGAAAAGTTTAGGTGAAAGAGATGGAAATAGAATGAAAAGACAGTAGTTGGTACCCTGCACTTTTTCCCCCCTGTTTTTCTTCTTTTATCTTTCCATGCCTGCTCCGTGCCTCTGGAGGAGAATCTCATTCCAGTTTGCTTTCCTCTCTGGATCTGGTTGGGTATGGCCAGTGGAAGATTCAGCTGGGATCCATGGGTGGGTACTGAGAGAGACTGGGGTTCTTAGTCACTGGTATCAACCCTGGCAAGCTGCGATTTGGCCGTGTTTACATTTCTCTGTCGGGCAGCTGCTCTCCTACAGCTGTACTTCCCTCCTCTCACTCCTTCAGTCTAGGGCTGGTCATTACTTTACTCTTGGGTGATTAACCTTAACCTGCCCCACAACCTGGTGCTCCAAAGAAAAAGGAAAATTACGAGGTTTTTAGTTTTGCATAAAAGTCAAGGCAACTCAAATAAGGTCTGTGGGCTTATGGTTTCATCATTGTAGATCTCCGAACTTTGCAATGAGCTTTTCACCACAATAAAGTTTCTAATGCCATTGTTCCAGGCAAAGATGGTAGACCAGTGTGGGTTTCTCCTCAGGTATATAAGTAGATAATGTTAAAATTAACCTAGCAACTCTCCCCACTGAGTTGAAGGGTATAGACTGGGTGTACCTGACAATGGTCGAGACTGGTGTCTTGGGAAGGCTGAACAAAGAGGTTAGTCTTTCGTTTCTCTGATAGCACTGTTTTTTGTTTGTTTGTTTTTTGCTGTAGTATGTGGTAATACTGAATATTTAGATCTGTAGACATAGGAATGCAGGGGTTAAATGTTTCAAGGTCCATATTTTGTCAGTGAGGGGCTTGTGTCATGGTAATTTTATGTTTCCTAGTAACTCTTTTTTGGAGTGAGATATATGCAAAGTTTATCATTTAATTCAACTTATAATGGTCTAAGCAAATTAAATTTATACAGTGGACAAGACCTCAGGCAGCAGCTACTAAAAAATCCAGTCGGGCCAGGCATTTTGAATCTTTCTGAGACTGAGCACAATTGAAAATTCAAGGGGATTGACGATGGATTTTAATCTTTGGACTTTGAATTTCAAAGAGCAAGAGATTTAGACTTGTAAAAAGATTCCACTTTCAGGTGCCCATGGCATCCAGATGTATTGATCCACCCTATGTCCTGGCTTATTATGCTCTTAATGTCAGAACAAACTGAGAGAAAAACACAGGAGTCAGACAGATGAAGCTTAAGAATACTGACTTTTTTCTTTTAACCAATAATGCTGTTTGGAGAAAATGACTGAAGTCTGGGTGAAGTGGCCTTTCTGATGTCTCAGCTCTGAATTAATCCCAGGCATCCTGGAAATGGCTGAGTCTCATTTGAAAGCAAAATTTATTTTAAAAAATTATTTATTTAAGGCATAAAAATTTCATATTCTATATATACAGATTCAGGAACATAGTGATGCTTTATACCCTACACTCTTCACACTTAGAATACCTGACAGTCAGAAGATAACAGGAAGCCTTTCAGTAGGGAGATGTGAGACAGAGAGGTGGCAAGTGTGTGACCAGTTACTTCTAATTCTGATGAAGTTTTTTTCTATTACCATGGGGGCAATGAACGAGATCAGAATGTAGCCAGAATTGTTCATCTCAAACAGTTCAAAATTTGGTGTCCCTTTAATCAGTATTTTAAAATATGTAGTCAACATTTATTTAAGTGGTACAAATTTATATTTTGCTAATAAAATTTTTAGGCTTCTTATGTCAACAATTACTTGAGCTGTGGTTGTTTTATATGTTCTTATTAACTCTTGACTCTAAGCTTATCATATGTATGGTTGCAAATCTAAAGTTTAAAAATTTGTTTTAAAATTCTCATGTTGATGTGATATTAATACAAAGAGAACATATTCAATTTAGTTCATAGATATAATTCTAAAACTATAATGATACTTCCTGTCTTCATTCCTTCCTCTCTCTCCCTCTCTTTCTTCTTAAATTAAGATAACATTTTAAATTTACATTATATTCCAAGGATTAAAGCTTCACTAAATAAAGAGTTCAACATGGAAAAAAGTAAAAAGACCATAGTTTGGAAGGAATATAAAGCAAGGGCTATAAACAATAATCAAATGTACAGATGTCAATTTCACGCATATGCAGTAAATTTTAGAATAATCACAGATAATTAAAACCATTGTAGTACATTGTTTTAACCATTGGTTTGATGAAGATACAAAGCGGTTTGACCAAACTATATTTATCCGGCACCGTAGCTCACTTGGCTAATCCTCCGCCTGCAGCGCCAGCACCCTGGATTCTAATTCCGACTGGGGCGCTGGATTCTGTCCCGGTTGCTCCTCTTCCAGTCCAGCTCTCTGCTGTGGCTTGGGAAGGCAGTGGAGGATGGCCCAAGTGCTCGGGTCCTGCACCCGTTTGGGAGACCAGGAGGACAGCACCTGGCTCCTGGCTTTGGATCAGTGCAGTGCGCCGGCCATAGTGGCCATTTGGGGGGGGGGGTGTGAACCAATGGAAGGAAGACCTTTTTCTATGTCTCTCTCTCTATCACTGTCTAACTCTGCTGTCCAAAAAAAAAAAAAAAAAAAAAAAAAAAAAAAAAAAAAAAGACAAACAAACAAACAAAAAAAACCACAAAAAACAACAAACAAACAACAACAACAAAAAACCTTTATTTGCAGCGATGCTGATGCACACAGGTATTTCTTTCCTTGTCCTTGTGTTTGGATTTTTTTTCCCTCTTTTTAAAATTTTAGCTTCCACACATAAGCGTATTTGTCTTTCTTCTGTCTGGCTTATTTCACTTAATATTATATGTCCTCCAGTTGTATCCATTCTGTTGCATATGGTCAAATTTCATTCTTTTTAATAGCTGAATAATATTCCATTGATACATATGCATAGAATATTTTCTTCATCTGATGGACACCTTGGTTTAATCCATATTTTGGCTACAGTGAACAGTGCTGCTATAAACATGATGGTAACACATATTGTTTTGATGTAATATGTTCATGTCTTTTGGAGATATATTCAGTAGTGGGATTGCTAGATAAAATGGCAAGTCTATTTCTAGTTCTTAAAGAAATCTCCATACCATTTTCCACAGTGGCTGCAGTAATTTACATTCTCAGCAACAATGTATAAATGTTCCCTTTTCTCCATATCCTCCCGAGTAAGAGTTACTTTCTGTTTTGGATAGTAACCATTCTGGGAAGTGTGAGGTAATATCTCATTGTGGTTTTGACTTGCATTTCCCTGAGGGTCAGTGATGGTGAACATTGTTTCTCATGTATTTGTTGACCATTTGTGTTTCTTCTCAAGAGAACTGTCTATTCATGTCCTTTGTCCATTTCTTCGCTGGATTGGTTTTTCTGTCGAGTTTTTTGAGTTGCTCATACATCCTGGAAATTAATCCTTTGTTAGGTGACTTGCAAATATTTTTCCTTTCTGTCTCTTCACCTCTACTGATCATTTCCTTTGCTGTGCAGAAGCTTTAGATTTTGATGTAATCTCATTGGACTACTTTTGCTTTTTGTTGCCTGTGCTTTGGGGATCTTATCCAGGAAGTCATCACCTACACCGATGTCTTAAAGTGTTGTCCCTATATTTTCTGCCAGCAACTTCACAGTCTCAGATATTAAATTTAGGTCTTTGATCCAACTTGAGGTGACTTCTGTGTATAGTGAGAAGTAGGGATCTAATTTCATTCTTCCACATGGATCCATTCAGTTTTGCCAACACCATTTATAGAAAAAATTATTCTTTCTCCATAGTCTGGTAACTCTTGTCAAATATTAGTTGGTTGTATGTATGTGTATTTATTTCTGATATTTCTATTCTATTTGTTCTATTGCACTGATCCTTGTGTTGGTTTTTATGCCAGTACTATGCTGTTCTAATTACTGTAGCTTTGTAGTATGGTTTTTTTTTTTTTTTTTTTGACAGGCAGAGTGGACAGTGAGAGAGAGAGAGAGAGAGAAAGGTCTTCCTTTGCCGTTGGTTCACCCTCCAATGGCCGCTGCGGCCGGTGCGCTGCGGCTGGCGCACCACGCTGATCCGATGGCAGGAGCCAGGTACTTCTCCTGGTCTCCCATGGGGTGCAGGGCCCAAGCACTTGGGCCATCCTCCACTGCACTCCCTGGCCACAGCAGAGGGCTGGCCTGGAAGAGGGGCACCGGGACAGAACCGGCGCCCCGACCAGGACTAGAACCCGGTGTGCCGGCGCCGCAAGGCGGAGGATTAGCCTAGTGAGCCGCGGCGCCCGCCTGTAGTATGTTTTGAAGTCAGGTACTGTGATGTCTCCAGCTTGATTTTTTTTTTTCCTCAGGATCACACTTTGGCTATTCTGGTTGTTTTGTAATTCAAATGAATTTTAGGATTGTTTCTTCTAATTCTGTAAAGGATGTCATTGCTATTTTTGATATGGATTGCATTGAATCTGTAGATTGCTTTATGTATAGACATTTTGATAATAGTGATTTCCCCCTCCCCAATCTATGAGCAAAGAATATCTTTTCCATTTTTGTGTGTCCTTGATAATTTTTTATCAGTGTTGTATAATTTTCATTTTAGAGATCTTTCACTTCTTTGGTTACACTTATTCCTAAATACTTGATTTTTTTTGGGTGGTCATTGTGAATGGGAGTTATTTTGGTGAGATTATCATTAATATATAAAGATGCCACTGTTTTTATGTGTTTATTTTATAACCTGCCACTTCACTGAATTGGTTTGTTAATTCTAACAGCTTTTAGATGGAGTGTTTAGGTTTTTCCATGTACAATATTTTGTTATTTGCAAACATGGGTAATTTGATTTCTGCCTTTCAAATTTTGATGCCCTTTATTTTTTTCCCTCCTTAACTGTTCTTGCTAATACTCTGAGTATTATATTGAATAAAAGAGGCAAACATGGATATCCTTATCTTGCTCCACATCTGTGGAGGGCTTTCAGCTTTACACCATTCAGTGTGATATTGACTGTTGGTTCATCGTTGATAGCATTTATAGTTTTGTATATCTAATTTGTGGAGGTGTTTTTTTTTTATCATCAAGGCATATTAATCACATCAAAGAGATGACCATATGGTTTTTGTTATTCATTCTATTGATATGATTTATGACATTTATTGATTTGTGAAAGTTGAACCATTCTTGCATCTCTAGGATAAATCCCATTTGATTGTGATGTATATTTTTGATGTGGTTTTGCATTTAGTCTGCTAGTGATATTGTACTACTTATTAATAATGTTCAGGCATTAATAATCATGTGGGTTCTTGCCACTTACTCAGAAGAATTCTGAATACTGGCTCAAATAGACCAGACAACATGGTAAGTTTTTAAGCTTTTTATTCAGCGGAAGAAATGCACAGGAAAGTTAGGGCTTTATTTAGGGGAGAAAGAAGTCTAGAAGCTAAGTTGGATCCACAGCAGGCAGAGAGCAAGCCGGCAGTGAGCCATGTGAACAAGGGTGCAGGAAGGAAAGCGGGGCAACAAGGGAAGGGCCCACCACATTCTAGGACTTACATTTACTCCCAAAGGGGAGGGGTTACGTAGTCTGATTGGCAGGTGGACACACAGGTGAGATCAGGGGCATGAGATCACACAGAGGGCATGGTGGAGGGAGTGGTCGGTCTCCAGCTCACAAATCTAT
This sequence comes from Oryctolagus cuniculus, assembly GCF_051225735.1. Lineage (NCBI taxonomy): Eukaryota > Metazoa > Chordata > Mammalia > Lagomorpha > Leporidae > Oryctolagus > Oryctolagus cuniculus. Next base: position 101,037,115 of record NC_142867.1, read on the forward strand.
TCAATTTGATCCTATCTACCTGCCTATATCACTAGTATCTTGTTAAGAAATTTCTGCATCTATGTGTATCAAGGATTAGATGTGCAGTTTTCTTTTCATGTTGTGTCTGTTTGGGTTTTGTATCAGACTGATGCTGGCTTCATAAAGTAAGTTTAGCAGAGTTGCATCCTGCTCAGTATTTTGGAATAGTTTGAAGAGTATTGGAGTTAGTTCCTCTTTGGATGTTTAGTAAAATTCATTAGTAAAGCCACCAGATCCTGGACTTTTGCTGTTTTGGGAAGGCTTTAAGCGACTGCTTCAATCTTATTGCTTGTTATAGGTTAGCTTAGATGCTCTGTATCTTCCTGATTTATTCTTGTTAAGTTAAATGTATCTAGGAATTTATCCATTTCTTTGAGGTTTTCTAGTGTATTTGCATATAGTTTTTTATGATCCTTTGCATTTCAGTGGTGTTGGTTATAATGTCTCCTTTGTATCTATAATTTTTTTGAGTTTTTTCTTTTTTTTTTAAAGATTTATTTACTTATTTCAAAGGCAGAGGCAGAGAGAGAGAGAGAGAGAGAGAGAGGTCTTCCTTCCACTGATTCACTACCCAGTTGGCTGCAATGGCCAGAACTGCACCGAAGCGAAACCAGGAGCCAGGAGCTTCTTCTGGGTCTCCCACATGGGTGCAGGGGCCCAAGGACTTGGGACATCTTGTACTGCTTTCCCAGGCCATAGCAGGGAGCTGGATAGGAAGTGGATCAGCTGGGACTTGAACCAGCGCCCATATGGAATGTCAGCACTGCAGGAGGCACTTTTACCTGCTACGCCACAGCACTGGCCCCTTGAATTTTTTTTTTTGTTAGTCTGACTAGAGATTAATCTAGTTTATCTTCTCAAACAACCAACTTTTTGTTTTGTTCTATTGTACATATTTTTTTAGATTCAATTGTATTTATTTCTGCTTTGATCCTTATTATTTCATGCCTGCTGCTGATTTTGGATTTTGTTCTTGTTTCTCTAAGTTTTCAGGATGCATCATTACATCATTTATTGTGACATTTCACTTCTGTTAATGTAACAATACTATAAATTTCTACCTTAATACTGCTTTTGCTTCATCCCACAGGTTTTGATATGTTGTATTTTCTTTTATTTCAAGACGGTTGATTTCCTCTTTAATTTCTTCAATGACTCATTGTCCATTCAGTAGCAAGTCATTTAATTTCCATGTATTTGTGAAAGCTTTATTCTTCTTCTTCATGTTGATTTTTAGTTTTATTCCTTTGTAGTTTAATATATATGGTATCATTTCAATCTTTTAAAATTTACTGAGACATAATTGGGATAAAAGAATAAAGATGATCTGGTAATATACAGAGGGGAATAATAGTTAACCATATGAAAAAATGTAATCTTAGCATTTGCAGCAAAGTGGATGGAAATGGAGGTCATCATTTTAAGTGAAATAAGCCAGACTCAGAAAGACAAATGCTGTATGCTCCCTCTTATATGTATAAGCAATCCAAATTCAATCTTAACACAGTGCAATACTTAGAAGAGGCTGGAAGGGATTGGCAGGGGTGGAATGAAGGGAGTTTGAGTAACAGGCACCAAGCAACTTAGATTGAAAAAGTAAGTTTCTGCTGTTACACAGCATAGTGGGTGACTAGGGTTAACAATAACCTATCACATGTTTTATGAGTAATTTAAAAAAAAAAAAGGAGTTCTAAGGCTCCAATCATAAAGTAATACCAAGGAATGGGAAATGTTGATTACCATTATTTGGTGAGTTTGTTGTTTACATGTTTTAAAATGTCCCATTATAACCCATAAATATGTATAACTATTAAAATTATATTAAAATCAGTGTTATTTTATTCTATTTTAATTAAGCTTTTTTATTATTTTATAAAAATCTGTCAAAAAATGTCATTATAGGTATCTTAACTACTCTATAAGACCTTAACTGAAGTTTTCTTTTTCTGACTGGACATGACAAATAAGTGACCAACACTGGTTTTATTTCATTTATAAGCAATTATTTGGGTCTTTTTTCACATAATATGACTGTAGCCTTTTCATAATAAATTCACAAAAGGCAGTATGATAAAACGCCTGCTGAACAGGCTTCTGCCAGCAACCCATGTAAGTTAAACTCTGCCAAAGTGGCAGTGTGGCATCATAGGCATTCCACTTCTGTTTTCTTTTTTCAAGTTGGTCAGTTCTTCACTACTGTCAATTTTGCTAGCGGGAGATAGTGTGTAACCACAAAGTGAGGTGTGGAGACCACTTAGAGTTGCTCGTGATACCATGGTAGGCTTAACTCGCACGAGCTGATCTAAACCAAAGTGAACAGTAGACAGCTGGCGCCACATTTGGTCACATTCAAATGGTCTCCAAAAGCACTGATGTACATGCTCCTTCTTTGTAATTGATTTTGTATTCATCTTACTAATGTTACAGCAAATAACACTGCAGAGTTTTTTCGGTTTCTTAAGGGGACTCTTGTGTCTAAATAAATATATTTTAGTTTGCAAAGTATCATTTGCAATGGTCTTTCTATAAACATGGTTGGCAAAATATTAAAGGGTACCAAAGGGGTAACCAAAGCATGTTTTCAATTTTCAGTGAGGGTTACCAAAACATGAAGAGTTCATGAAAAGCTGAGGAAAATGTTCAGTAGTTCATGCACAACTTTAGCTAAAAAGAAGCTTCTTTTCAGTTAGGTACTGAGGCTTGAGGATAAAATGAGATTTCCTAATCACATGTTTCAGGTAATTCAAAATATAAAGCTGCACATACATGCTTGCTTTTCATGATGTACACATATTTTTAAAAAGTGAAGCAATGGAGCAAAGGAAAATAAAACCAAAAATATCTTCATGAACAAAGCAATTCCACCTGTAGCCTTTGTCGTTTTTACCACTCAGTGAGGTAAAATGTCCAATCAGCTGCAAAGTGCAGCAGACACAGTCCTGTAATCTGAAACCTTTTCATGATAACTTGTTGCAAATTGCACTTGACAGTCCACCACAACCATTGAAAACTGGCCCCTTGTTGGTTCACACTTTGAGCTCCAAAGTGAAATCGAAATTACCCGTAAAATGATCTGGATACAAAGTTTGCAGCCGTGTTCAGCCAGCTAGCCCCATCTTCTGGGTGTGAGCAACCTGGGACACCACTTTGTCCTGCTCCGTTGTGGGACTCTGATCCTTGGGAAGATATTTGGGCAGCTCTGTGATCTGTTCTGCTGCTTCTTATAGGAGTGCCTTAGAAGGGGACCAGAATCTCTTCAACACTTTAACTTTTTACAACTTTCACAATTTGCTGACTTTTTATAACCTTGATTGATGCTATTGGTAATACCAAAGTCTCTGCTTTCAAATCTGAAAGGATTCACGAGGCAAATCTTTGAACACCATTTAAAAAGTAAAGCTAATGAAGCCTTTAATCTTTTAACAAAGCCTCTTCACATAGATTTGTCTGACGTATCATCAAGACCATGTCTTTGCAAAACCACCGTTTTGTCATGCTTATATTTCCCAGAAGAAATTGAACTTTCCTTCCATGTGACTTCATTTCATTGAAGCTGTCACCATCTGTCATATTGTAGGATTATAGAATGTCATAGATTTCAGAGGCCAGAGTTTGGTTTATCCTGGAGTTGTAGTTTTCTATATAACATTTTGCAAACTCTGCATCATACCCAGTTCTCTTTTCATCTTCTCTCTTCACATTGTATTCTGCCAACTATTGCAGAGCAAGCAAAGCTGAGAGGATGGCAGTGGCATTGGGAGGGTCTATACACAAAATAAGGACAGGCAGATATCCATGGTCCTGGACACGAACTCTTCTGTTCAATGGATTTGCTTCTAAGTCCTGTAGCTGGTTAACTACTAGTGGAACATCAGGTTCTTCAATCATGGTGGAGCAAAAAGAATTCACCTTCTATGCTATGCATGTGAAGAAAAATCTCAAATTTGTTCCAAGTTTTAGGAGTCCAGAGCCTCCCACACCATCAGGGCCAGGCCGATGGATGAGGGAGAAATACCCAGGGGATGTAGGATAAGGCTGCTCCGTTCAGAGCAATGGCCTCGATAATCGCAAATTACCATACTAACCCAAACAGCAAAGGCTATTTTTATATTGTTTAGAATCCTTCTGAATTTGATAAAAATCTACCATTAGTTTTAAGTGCTACTATTGTATAGTTAGATCATATGAAACATGATTGTGGGGAACAACTCGGACGAGACTAAGTTTCTGGAATTAAGACTTATTCTATGCATCTGCTCTCCCACAATATGGCGCTGGGAGAGGAGTAAACAACTTCTACACAGGTGCCTCCAGTTCGACCAATAACCTGCAGGAGCTGATCCTGCTCCTGATTGGAGGAGAGCAGCGTACTCGGCATGTGGGTAGCAGAGTTGGGATAGGTGGAAGAGGACTATAAAGGAGGAGAGAGACAACATGCACCAGGAACATCTAAGGGGAACACCTGAGGAACACCTGAGCAGCCCCCGAGAGAGCCTGCCAGTGGTGTGCCGCTCCCCTGTGGAAGTGGGGAAAGTGGCAGGGGCAGCCAACCCGGGAAGAACCAGCAGCACACCCGGGGAGGGCCGAGCAGACAAAAGAACAGCGCAGGGTCCTGTGTTGTTCCTCCGAGAAGAGGGGGAGCGACAATGATTAAATATGAAAGTGGTTGATGTTTTACTTTGTTTAGCAAATAAGCTTTTATTTATTAAAAGTTTAGAGTAATATGATGAAATATTTAGATATTTGAAAAGAAACTTAGAAGGTACTATCTGGAGGAGGGCAAGATGGCAGAATAGGAAAGGAGCACATTGATAGTCCGGGAAAAGACAGTTTAATAAAAGTGGAGATATTGCAGGTTCAAGGAAGAGTTAGGGAAGAAACAGCAGAGGAAACTCTACCGGAACTACTGGTTCATGGTGGACCTTCATGGAGGGCACGGGCGCCCACGGCTTGGGACCCCAGCCGTGGAATCTACACACCAGTGCTGGAAAGTGAGGTGAGGCAAAACCTCGGTAGCCCAAGACACCAGTGGGAAAGCAGAAGGAGGAGCCTAGAGGGAACAAGGCTTGAAGCCCCATGGGGGAAAGTTCACCAGGCTAACTAGAGGAGAGAGGAAAAAAAAAAAAGGACTGGTACGGACATGAGTCTCTCCACTCACCTTTCAAAGGCGAGCAAGACAAAGAGCAGGTGCCATTTTGGACACACGTAAAAACTGTGCCTGCCATCAGCCAAGCAGAAAAACCTGACTCTAGGCGGGTAAAATAACAGGAGGTTAGGACCTGGTGGATGTGTGGAGCTAATGAACTGAGACTGTGAAAAACTTAAGGTGTGGGAGAGAACTCTGAGACGTGAGTACTCGAGAGAGAGCACACAAACTCGGTAACCTTGGCAACCCGGTGGGAGACAGCAGAGAAATTTGAGCTTACACTGAGGACTGCATAGATTCTTTGTGTGGTCCTTGGGATGGAGCAGATGAATATTATACCCACAGGAGCCAGAGATCAGAAACTGACTGCCTACTATTCTGCTCAGCTGTGCAGAATTACTTCCCTTATGAATAAAAAAAAAAAAAAGATTTACCACACCTAACCTGGGTGTGTCACCTTTGGCACACCCTTAACCCTGAACAACCAAACAGAGCTCACTGGCCACACCCATCACAAGCCTCAAAGGATCCATCAAAAGTAGATAGTCTATTTAATCTAGGGTCATAGTATACTGAGAAAACCCACCACAGCAAGGGAGAAAAAAAAAGAAACTAAAGAATATCTCTACAATGCCAAGCAATGAATGCAGAAACCAAGGAAACAAGAACAAGGAAGACATTATGACATCCCCAAATGAACAAGACACCCCAATCCAAGATTATGAAAATGATGAGATAGAAGAAATGCAAGATACAGATTTCTAAAAATTTATGATAAGAACATTTAGAAGTTTTCAAAAACAAAATCTTGAACTACAGAAATCCTGACTGGACAGGATAGAAAATCTCTCTCGCAAAAATGAAATCTTAGGGAGGAATCAAAATGAAATGCAGAAACTAGTAGAACATGAAATTGTGATAGTGAAGAGAAATCAAAATGAAGAATTCAATAGATCAAATGACAAACAAATTAGAGAGCCTTAAAAACAGAATGAGTGAAGCAGAAGAGAATATCAGAATTAGAAGACAGAGCACAGGAAAGTATACAGTCAAACCAAAGAAAAGAAGAGGAAATTAGAAATCTAAAAAATATTGTCGGGAATCTTCAAGATACTATTAAAAACCCAACATTCGGGTTCTAGGAGTTCCTAGAAGGTATGGAGAGGGAGAAAGGATTAGAAGGCCTTTTAAGTGAGATACTAGCAGAGAACTTCCCGGGTTTGGAGAAGGACAGAGACATCCTAGTACAGGAAGCTCATAGAACCCCTACTAAACATGACCAAAAGCGATCCTCACCACGACATGCTGTAATCAAACTAACCACAGTGAAACATAAAGAAAATATTCTAAAATGTGCAAGAGAGAAATGTCAGATTACTCTCAGAAGATCTCCAATTAGACTCACAGCAGACTTCTCATCAGAAACCCTACAAGCTAGGAGGGAATGGCAAGACATAGCCCAGGTACTAAGAGAGAAAAACTTCCAGCCCAGAATATTATATCCTGCAAAGCTCTCATTTGTGAATGAAAGTGAAACAAAGGCCTTTCATAGCAAACAGAAATTTAAAGAATTTTTCACCACTCTCCAGACCTGCAACAGATGCTTAAAGATGTGTTACACACAGAAACACAGAAACATGGTCATCAATATGAAAGAAGGTAAAGGAAGGAAACCTCACAGTAAAAGATCACATGAAGTTCAAAGCATATACTAGAAAGTATCTTTGGGAAAATGGCAGGGCAAAGTTACTACTTATCAATAATCACATTGAATGTTAATGGCCTGAACTGTCCAGTTAAAAGACACAGATTGGCTGAATGGATTAAAGAATAAAACCCATCTATTTGCTGCTTACAAGAAGCACAGCTTTCCAACAAAGATGCATGCAGACTGAAAGTGAAAGGTTGAAAAAAGATATTCCATGCCAACAGAAATGAAAACAGAGTGGGCGTAGCCATCTTAATATCAGACAAAATAAACTTTAACACAAAAACTGTTAAGAGAGACAAAGAGGGACACTATAAAATGATTAAGGGATCAATTCAACAGGAAGATATAATGATTAACAATGTATATTCACCTACTTACAGGGCACCGGTTTATTTAAAAGATATGTTAAGGGACTTAAAGGGAGACTAGGACTCCAATACAATAGGACTGGGGGACTTCAATGCTCCACTCTCAGAAATAGACAGATCATCCGGACAGAAGATCAACAAGGAAACAGCAGATTTAATCGACACTATAGCCCAAATGGATCTAACAGATATCTACAGAACTTTTCATCGTACACTTAAAGAATTTACATTATTCTCAGCAGTACATGGAAGCTTCTCTAGGATTGACCACATACTAGGCCATAAAGCAAGTCTCAGCAAATTCAAAAGAATTAGAATCATACGATGCAGCTTCTCAGACCACAGTGGAATGAAGTTGGAAATTAGCAACTCAGGAATCCCTAGAGCATACACAAACACATGGAGATTGAACAACATGCTCCTGGATGAACAATGGGTCATAGAAGAAGTCAAAATAGAAATCAAAAATTTTCTGGAAGTAAATGAGGATAACAGCACAACATATCAAAACTTATGGGGTACAGCAAAAGCAGTGTTAAGAGGAAAGTATATCAATAGGTGCCTACATCAAGTAATTGGAAAGGCACCAAGTAGATGAGCTTTCAATGCATCTCAAGGATTAGAAAAACTGCAGCAAACCAGACCCAAATCTAGTAGGAGAAGAGAAATAATTAAAACCAGAGAAGAAATCAACAGGATTGAATTAAAAAAATTACAAAAAATCAGCCAAACGAGGAGCTGGTTTTTTGAAAAAATAAACAAAATTGACACCCCATTGGCCCAACTAACTAAAAAAAGAAAAGACCCAAATCAATAAAATCAGAGATGAAAAAGGAAACATAACAACAGACACCACAGAAATAAAAAGAATCATCAGAAATTACTACAAGGACTTGTATGCCAGCAAACAGGGAAACCTATCAGAAATGGATAGATTCCTGGACACATGCAACCTACCAAAATTGAACCATGAAGACGTAGAAAACCTAAATAGACCCATAACTGAGACAGAAATTGAAAAAGTAATAAAGGCCCTCCCAACAAAGAAAAGCCCAGACTTCACTGCTGAAATCTACCAGATATTTAAAGAACTAACTCCATTTCTTCTCAAAGTATTCAGAACAATCGAAAAAGAGGGAATCCTCCCAAATTCTTTCTATGAATCAGCATCACCTTAATTCCTAAGCCGGAAAAAGATGCAACATTGAAAGAAAATTACAGACTAATTACAGAAATTACAGTAATTACAGAAAATTACAGACTAATATCCCTTATGAACATAGACGCAAAAATCCTCAATAAAATTCTGGCTAATAGAATGTAACAACACATCAGAAAGATCATCCACCCAGACCACATGTTTGTATGGCTAACATACAAAAATCTACCAACAACAGACGCTGGCAAGGATGGGGGGAAAAAGGGACACTAACCCACTGTTGGTGGGAATGCAAACTGGTTAAGCCACTGTGGAAGTCAGTCTGGAGATTCCTCAGAAACCTGAATATAACCCTACCATACAACCCAGCCATCCCACTCCTTAGTATTTACCCAAAAGAAATTAAATTGGCAAACAAAAAAGCTGTCTGCACCTTAATGTTTATTGCAGCTCAATTCACAATAGCTAAGACCTGGAATCAACCCAAATGCCCATCAACAGTAGACTGGATAAAGAAATTATGGGACATGTACTCTATAGAATACAGCAGTAAAAGTAAAAAACAATGAAATCTGGTCATTTGTAACAAAATGGAGGAATCTGGAACACACCATGCTGAGTGAAAGAAGCCAGTCCCAGAGGGACAAATATTATATGTTCTCCTTGATCGGTGACAACTAACTGAGCACCAAAAAGGAAACGTGTTGAAATGAAATGGACACTGTGAGAAAGAGTGACTTGATTGGCCCTTGTCCTGACTGTTGATGTACAAGTTAATACTTTATCCCTTTTAGTATTTTTTTGTTCTACTTAATACTATTGGTTGAACTCTGTAATTAACACACAATTGTTCTTAGGTGTTTAAATTTAACTGAAAAGTGATCCCTGTTAAATATAAGAGTGGGAGTAAGAGAGGGTGGAGATGTACAATTTGGGACATGCTCAAGCTGACTTACCCCAAATGGTAGAGTTAGAAATGTGCCAGGGGATTCCAATTCAATCCCATCAAGGTTGCATGTACCAATGCCATCTCACTAGTCCAAGTGATCAATTTCAGTTCACAATTGATCATACTGATAGGTCTAAGAGTCAAAGGGATCACATAAACAAGACTAGTGTCTGCTAATACTATCTGAAAGAATTAAGGAGAGAACAATCCAACATGGGAAGTGGGCTACATAGCAGACTCATAGAATGGCAGATACCCTAAACAGCACTCTGGCCTCAGAATCAGCCCTAAATGAAAGATCTCTGCGAGTAGTGAACCTCCACATTGACTATGACCCTGTCGGAATAAGATTGAAGACGGTGAACTCAAAAGGCTTCCATAGCCTTGGCAACTCATGACATGAGCCTAGGGAGATTACTGACACCATAAACAAGAGTGTCAAATTGTTAAGTCAACAACAGGAGTCACTGTGTACTTATTTCTCATGTGGGATCTGTCCTTAATGTTTTGTTCAATGTGAAGTAATGCTATAACTGGTACTCAGTATTTAACACTTTGTGTTTCTGTGTGGGTGCAAACTGTTGAAATCTTTACTTAATATATACTAAATTGATCTTCTGTATATAAAGAGAATTGAAAATGAATCTTGATGTGAATGGAATGGGAGAGCGAGCGGGAGATAGGCGGATTGTGGGTGGGAGGGAGGATATTGGTGGGAAAAGGCCATTGTAATCCATAAACTGTACTTTGGAAATTTATATTTGCTAAATAAAAGTTAAAGAAAATTATAAAAAATAAAGAAAATTTTAAAAAAGGTGCTATCTGGCTTACACATTGAAAACTTGATGAATTAAGTAAGGAAAAATTAATGATAAACCTTAGGAAAAGGAACAGTAGTCACAAATACTCATATTTGTTTTAGTTATGTTTTTCCCCCATTGATTTCTTCAGTTGGGTTAATTTTTAGGGATCTGCAAGTTTACTGATCTTTTCCTCTGTCATTTCTAATCTCTTATCCCAGTAAGTGGATGTTTTATTTCAATATTGTAATTTAGAATTCTTTTTCTTTTAAAAAAATTGAGAGGTAGAGTTAGAGGAAGAAACAGAGAGAAAGGTCTTCCCTCTGTTGGTTCACTCCCCAAATGGCCACAAGGGCTGGAGCCAGGCCAATCAGAAGCCAGGAGCCAGGAACCAGGAGCTTCTTTCAGGTCTCCCACGTGCATGGAGTGGCCAAAGCACTTAGGCCATCTTCCACTGGTTTCCCAGGCAATAAGCAGAGAGCTGGATTGGAAGTGAAGCCAACCTGACATGAACTGGTGCCAACATGGGATGATGCTGGCACTGCAGGCAATGGGCTTAGCCTATTACACCACAGTGTAGCCCTTAATTTAGATTTCTTGGAATTCTGTTTCACTTACTTTCACAGTTTCTGTTTTTCTAAGTATCTCCATGTACTTACTCATTATGAATACATTGTCTTTGTCCTTGAATGTATTAATAAGTGTATTTTTAAACCACTGTCTGAAAATTCTGACATCTAGGTGATCTAAGGGCTACAGGTATTCTATTGGGACTTCTTTTTTCTTTTGCTTATGGTCCATGTTTCTCTGCTTGTTTGTATGCCTAACATTCTTACTATATATTATTTACATGATGATAAATTAAGGGTTGGTATTATGTTTTTTTTCTGTGTACAATTTGTGTTGGTTACTTTTCTGGTAGTTTTCTTCATTATTCCAGGCTGTTTCCGGTTTTGTTGGAGTAGAGTTATTTGATAAACTTTTTTTTTTTTGGCTAGTGAAACAATGCTTAAGAATACTTTTATTATATTTCCTAAGAGTAGCGTTGGGGGAGGGCATGCTTGCTCCACAGAGCTCAGAGTAAGCATCATTTTTTTCATTAATTTCTTGTGCATGAATGAATATATTACATGTAATTAATTTTACTTAAGGTATATAAATTCTATGTATTTCCTGTATACAGATTCAGGAACATAGTGATACTTTCTACCCTCCTCTCCCTCCTGCCCACATTCCCACCCTTTTTCTTTTTCCCTCTCTTATTCCCATTTTTAGTTGTTTTTTTTTTTTAAACCTATTTTCAGTTAACTTTATACTCATAAGATTAACCCTTACACTTAGTAAACAGTTCAACAAGTGGCATGAAAAAACACAACAAAATAAAACACTGTTTTTCAACAGCTGATATAAGTCTTCTATAGATTACCTTTTAGGTACTCTGTTGCCACAGATCAGGGAAACATGTGGTATTTGTTTTTGTTTTGTGACTGGCTTATTTCACTTATTATAATGATTTCCAGTTGGATCCACTTTCTTGTAAGCTTTTCTTTTCATCTATTAACCCTGAATAACAATCCTGTGAGGTATTATTCTCTCTGATTAGAGGTGATGAATAGAGAGGATGATAACTTGAACTTTCCATACACTTTTCAGAGAAGGGATATAAACCCAAGCAGTGCAGTCCATAGCTCATATTCTTATCCTCTATTATTATGGTATTTCCTCTCAGTTTTATTTTGGATTGTTATCTTGAATGAGGGAGAAATCATGAATATATCATTGTTGACCAGCCTTTCAGGATTTTCAGAATACTCATCTATTTTGTGTAGAGCTCTGCTAGACATCAGCAGTAAAATGATATACAGTGCAGATGCCTAGTCTAAGATACTTGAAATCTTCCTGAACAAATAAAACATAGAGCGAAAATTGAACAATCTTTTTTAAAAAGATTTATTTATTTGAAAGAATTATACAGAGGGACGAGAGGCCTTCCATCCACTGGTTCACTCCCCACTTGGCCGCAATGGCCAGAGCTGCACCAATCCGAATCCAGGAGTCAGGAGCTTCCTCCAGGTCTCCAACATGGGGCAGGGACCCAAGGACTTGGGCCATCTTCTACTGCTTTCCCAGGCCACAACAGAGAGCTGGATTGGAAGAGGAGCAGCCAGGACTTGAACCAGCGCCCATATGGGATGCTGGCACTGCAGGCGGCGGCTCCACCTGCTTCACCACAGTGCTGGCCCTGATAATCTTATAATGTACAAGTTTGTGGTACAATTTAGATTACACAAGAATCTGTAATATATTCTGTTGTTCTTCCCACTGCATTTCAGCAGCTGCTTATTTGTTTTAAAATTGATATTTCTAACTCTTTAACCCTTAGAAAGTTTGAAAAGAAAACACTTTTGTAGCAGATTCTATTTCCCAAAGTGGTCATTATAGAATATCTCATTCTGCTCACTGAGAACTGGGGTAAGACGGTGAGAATATGATTTGCTCTGAACTTAGCAAAAACATGTTCATAGCCAGGATCTTATAAAGTAATATACAACTTTTTTGTTACTTGTTTAGGCATATGTTTTTCTTTTGTCCTAATGACCAAGTGACATCTCTTTGCATATGTGGAGTCTTTGGGTACAGGCAAAGCAGCTTTGCTTTCAAATATTGATTGTCCAGTATGCACCAGGTACTATTCCAGCACAGGTGATACAGCCATGAATAAAGCCAATAATGCTTTGCCCTCATGAGGTTTACACATTAACATACATAAAATCATATTGGGTAGGGATGGGTTTTTGAAAGAATTATAAGTCATAGTAAGGACACAGAATGTGACCAGAGGGCTCTTTAAATAATATGATCTCAAATGATTTATCTGAGTAGAGAAATGAATTTAATAAGGAAAAAGTCATGAAAAATCTCAGAAAAATGGAATTCCAGGTAGAGAAAACAAGTGCAAAGACCCCCCAAAAAATGGCATTTTTGGTCCTCTCCAGGGAATTGTTGCTAAATGTTTTGGAGCAGAGATGCTCCCAGGATGTGCTATGGCTCCAGCTGCTCTGTTAGTGTTGCCATTACTAACTGAGATCTTCTCAGATTCCCATAGGAAAGAACAGGGCTGTTGACCATGAAACAGGCCAATAAATGGGCCCTGGAGACTGGGAATTTTCATTGTTTAACTCACACACAGCAGGACCATTGGAGAAAGGACAGGCTTCTCTTAGGTGGAGTTGTTTGGAACAGAGTGGCCTTTTTTTTTTTTTTTTTCTAAATAGGTCACTGAGTTTTCTACCTCTGCTAAAGACTTAGCTTTTAGAGTCTCATCTGGAAAAAGCTTTGTTTTTAGCAATACTAGCTTTTAATTGAAAATACAGGGCTTTATTTTTATAAATTATTTCAGTAGGCACAGATAGTACTTGTTTTCAATTACTTATATACTGCACCTGTCTGCTGTTATCTCTACTGGAAGGTAGTTTTGAAATTGGAAAAGACCCCCTAAAATTTACCCTGAAATGTGGCCCTTTAAATTTCCATAGAAATGCTATCGGGGTGCCACATGCGCTACTGGAATTTGGGGTGCCTTACGATTTCACCACAGGCTTATTACCAAATACCCAGTATTAATAAGCCCGAGAGGGTTCTTGCCTAGTATTTACTGGCACAGATAAATGAGGCAGCATGGTACATTTTAAGTTTTTATTTAGTAAGAAAGGTGCATAAGAGAGTGAGAGCTTTATTTAGGGGAGAGAGGTGAATAGGGGTTCATACCAAGCACCAGGAACCAGCCAGGTGGATGAGCATCTAGGCCAGGAAGCCTAGAGCACATGGCCCAAAGGCCATGCGCCCTGGAGGCGCAGGGCTACAGCAAGCCCTGTCCTGGCAAGAGGCCAGGGAAGAAGAGCAGGGGCAAAAGCCCAGAGCACACTGTGCCCCAGGCTTTTAACCCACTCCAAAGGGGAATGGTTAATTAACCTGATTGGCTGGTGGGCACCCTAGTGTGGCCAGGTAGGGGAGTGAGGCCACACAGGGGCGTGGCAAAGGCATCAGGTAGGAGCATGAGGGCACACAGGGGTGTGGTCTTCCAGTTCACAAATCTGACCAATTTTAACCTGTATGCCTGCCTACTTCATTCCCCCCTCAGAGACTCCAGACCTTAATCTTAAGGGGATTTTGATGGGCGTCGAGTCTCCATCTTCTGTAGCTACTTCCTGCTGATTAGGGGCACAGACCCTGCCTGTTCTTGGTCTGGAAGTCTCTTGCCTATCTCATCTAATGAGTTCACTTCATGAACCAGAGCTCTTTCAGTCACTGGCATTCTCAGTGTCTCCTGCATGGTCATCATTTTCCTCAGGAGCTGCTGGGTTCTACTGGGTTCTTTTAGATATAAAGAAGGTCCATTGTCACTCTGGAATGACCGTGGGAGTCCAAAGCGTGGCACGATGTCTTTCAACAAGGCTTTCAGCACCTCGTGTGCTTTCTCCGTTCGGGTCAAAAAGGCCTCTATCCATCCTGTAAAAGTGTCAGTGCAGACTAGAAGGTACCTATAATTGCTTGTTGGGAGCATATTGGTAAAATCAACCTGCCAATCTTCAGCTATTTAAGTTCCCGTCCTTTGCACAGGAGTCAACAGGGGAGTTGGCCTTACATGGTGAGGGTTATTCTGTAAACACAGAGGCCAAGAGCGAGTCATTTCCTTTATGACCATATTTGGTCCCTTTCCTCCAAAAGCTCGGGAGACCAGTTGTGCTAAGGCATCTCTTCCCAAGTGGGTAGAGCTGTGTAATTTTCCATTAAGTGGCCATTGGTAGCATAATTCTGTGATTTAGCATCCACTATCCATTTGCTTTTTAGTATAGCCTCGCTGTTGAACCCATTAATTTTCAGGCTCCGTATAGTGAGATTCCTTAGCTACTTCCACAGATTGACATATAAGGGCCATTTCCAAACTTTCCTGTGTAGCTGCTCTATCTGCTAACGCATTTCCCTGGTTAATATAATTATCTCCCTTCTGATATCCCTTGTAGTGGATGACGGCCACTTCTAAAGGCTCCAGTACTGCCTGAAGTAGAGCCAGTATCTCTTTTCCATATTTAACAGGGTAACTCTTTGCAGTCACTAAGCCCCTCTCTTTCCAGATTGCTGCGTGTGCATGCAACACAAGGAAAGCATATCTGGAATCTATCTATAAGCTCTGTCTTTTGGGCTAAAGCATTGTGTGGTAATGCTTGGGCTTCTATCGTCTGCCTTTCTAACTCCTTCCTTCAGATAGCTGCTGCCATCAGTAAACCATTAAGCATCTGGATTTTCCAGAAGCTCATCTCAAAGGTCTTGCCTACTAGGGTACATCTGCCTAATCCATTCCCCCCTCAGAGACTCCATCCCCTTAATCCTGAGGGGAGTTGATGGCCGTTGAATCATCTCTTCTGTAACTGCTTCCTGCTCACGAGGGGTGTAGTGCAGGCCCTGCCTATCCAGTGTCTGTAAGTCTCTGTCTGTCCTGTCTAATAAATTTGCTTTGTGGGTTGGAGCAGTCTCGATCATTGCCGAGTTCTGTGTCCCTGCGTAGTCAGTTACTCCCAGAAGTCGAGTTCTAAGGTCTCTGATTGGCTTATAGGAACAGTCAGGAATGTCTTTCGCATTCACTGTGAAGACTTAAGAGGTAGAAGTTTAGTCCTAATTTCACAGAAGTAGTCGTGTTCACTAGCAGCTGGTCAGGTCCCTTTTATTTAAGCTGAAACTGATCTGAAGAGGATCTTCTTATGAATGGCTTGTTCAGGAATTCCTAATGTTGGAGTTTTTGTTAAAAACTCCTTGATTCCTTGGAACATCTTTGCAGCTCCCCTGTCCAGCACAGTGTCTGTTTCAGAGGCTTTTAAACAAGCACAAGGCTTAGAACCCAGATACTGGAATCCTTAACTCTTGTAGCTACCCTTTTCAGTACGGAGTCTGCGTCAGGGCCTCTTTAAAGCTATATACAAAAGTTTTGAATCCAAATCCTGGAATCCAAGTTCCATAGAATCCTGTCATCAGTAATTCCCAAAACCGGAGCTTTTATTTAGAAGCTCCTTAGTTCTCTGGAACAACTTTTGCAGCTACCCTTTTCAGCACGGAGACTGCATCAGGGCGTCTTTAAAGCTATACACAAAAGCCTGCAATCCAAATCTTGGAATCCAAAGTCCATAGAACTTTGCCATTCTCAGAAATCTCCTCAGCTGCCTTTAAATATCTGACCCTATGTTAACACATACTAGATAGGAATTTCACAGAGACATGTATGCAAGATTTCACATTTGAGGCACTTACTAAACCTTAAATAAATCCCTAAAAACACAGGCAAGAGTCTGACACTTAGACATAACTAGAACTTACGATGCTTACTATCACACAATAGAGCAAAGCAAATCTTTGGGATTAAGTTTTTCCATTAAAGTTACTATTGTAGCTCTTTTGAGAACAGAGATCCTACATGGGAAGCTAGTACAGTGACTCCTGTTGTTAATTTAACAATTAACACTCTTACGTGTGACATCAGTTATCACCCAAGGCTCTTGACATGAGCGGCCTAGGCCATGGAAACCTTCTGAGTTCCACAAACTCCCTCAGTATTCAGACAAGGCCATACACAAATGGAAGTTTTCTCCTCCCTCCGGAGAAAAGTCCATCCTTTGATGGCCACTCTTCTCCACTGGGATCTCACCCAGGGAGGTTCTCCACGTAGAGACCTTCTGCACAAGTGTCCTGGCTTTCCATGCCTGAAATGGTCTTCTGGGCTTTCCAGCCAGACCAGAATGCCTTTAGGGCTGATCTTGAGGTCACTGAATGCTACTCAAAGCCATCGCCACTCTATGAGTCCGCTGTACAGAGTGCTTCCCATGTGGAGCGTTTACTCCTCTTTAACTTTATTATTAATAATAAACACTTAATCCTATTAACATTACCACTCTAACTCTTAATCCTGCCTATATGATCACTTTAAAACTTAGGATGTTAACATTACCATCTAGCCCAAAGGGGATTTGCGATCCCATAGCAATTTTTAACTGTACCCTTAGAATTAACTCCATAAGAATGCATGCAGAACTACACCACTTTACAGTCTCTCTGTAGGACTTGAGAAAATAACAAATACAGCTCTTCACGAGCTTAATTATTCTTAAGCATTTTACATGGATATATTGTATTAGCTATAATTCATTAATTCAATCTAGTTGAAGGGTCTCCCAATTATTAAGTGTAGATCTTTCAGGGAGTCTCCAAAAGAGCAGATATAGAACTGCCCATAGTTAAATTACTTTGTAACCTGGGGAGACAAGAGGTAAATAGGGCTAAGCTTTGGCCTATTTTTATTTCTGATCATTTACCTTAACCGGTAATCTGACATTTCAGTGCTGCTATGCCTGTTATGGTGTCTAGTGTATATATCACACCAAGGAGATATAACCAGGCATGTCACACACGCACGCGCGCGCACACACACACACACATATATAAACCACTCAGTCTGAGAAATGTCATTTCAGACTGTTATAATCCTGCCTCAGAGAATAATAAAAAAAAAAAACAGGTTAAAAAAAACCATCCTGAAGTCAAAATAACACCTAATCATGTTAATACTGCCTCAGGAACAAAAATAACAAAGGAAGATAACCATCCTGAGGTCAAAAATAACAAACGCCTAACCATGCTAATACCGCCTCAGGAGCAAAAATAACAAACAAGGAAGATAACCGTCCTGAGGTTGAAAATAACAAACACCTAACCATGCTAATACCGCCTCAGGAGCAAAAATAACAAACAAAGGAAGATAACCGTCCTGAGGTGGAAAATAACAAACCAGCTAAGTATGCTAATTCTGCTTCAGGAACGAAAATGACAAAAAGAAGTGAATAATAACATGATTTAATACCTCTATGTAATCATAATGATATATATATAAAACATATACACACATGTTATGTGCAGGTTATATGTATATATATATACACAACACCTATATTATAGTATGTATTTGCACAGATATACCCTACACATGTGATATATATACTATATATGTATAATATGCATAAATCATGATTGAAATGCATAGCTCTATTAACCAGGCATGCAGCATTTATATATACATACACCCTATACACATGCTATATATATGTATAAACTATATATATGCAAAACACAATATAAATCATAATATCTAGAATACATAGTGATATTAACTAGCTATATTAACTATACATGTAGCATATATTTAAACACATACATACCCACACATATGCTATACATGTACTATATATATAATATAATGTAAATCATACTAATATTATCTGAAATATATATCTCTATTGACCAGGCATGTAGCATGTGTATATACATAATATATGTATCATTTGAAGTATGCTATATTAACTATAGCAACTATGTATATACACATACATACCCCACCTATGCTATATATATTATATATTATAGCTATCACAGTCTAAATCATAATATGATCTAAAATATATATCTCCATCCACCAGGCATCGTAGCATGTGTATATACCTATACCCACTACACCTATGCTATATATATTACATATATATACAATATAAATCATAATGATGATTTAAAATATATATACACCACACATATGCCATACATATATTATATATATACACACACATAACAATATAAATCATAATTCAACTGTATTAACTATGCATGCAGTATGTATATACCAATACCCACTACACTATGCTGTATATGCACATACCATATACAATAAATCATAACAGTATGTGTATATACATACACACTACACATGTATATGCACAACACAATATAAATTAAAATATAGTCTAGAATACATGTCTATATTAACTAGCTATAGTAACTATATTAACTATGCATGTAGCATGTATACACAAATACCTACCCCTCACATATGATATATATTATAGCTATCACAATATAAATCGTAATATGATCTGAAATATATATCTCCATCCACCAGGCATCGTAGCATGTGTATATACATATACACGCAACACCTATGCCGTATAGATATACATACTACATATATACATAATGCAATATAAATAATAATAATATAATCTAGAATATGTATCTATTAACCAGGCATTGTACACACAATATAAATCATAAAATATATCTCTTAACCAGGCATGTAGGTGTATATACACATGCACACAACACCTATGCTGTATGTATATTATCTTTTTTTAAAAAAATGCAGCTCAATTAACTAGGCATTGTAGCATGTGTATATACATACACACTACACCTATGCTGTATATATATATCATATATGTACTATATATACTATACAATATAAATCATAATATGATCTGAAATATATATCTCTATTAACCAGACATGTAGCATATATACACATACACACTACCCCTATGCTGTATATATATACTATACATATATAATACACTATAAATCATATAATAAAATTGATTAAAAATACAGCTCTATTAACCAAGCATACCGCACACACACACACATATATAATACACTATAAATCCTATAAAAAAATGGCTTAAAAGATAGGGCTCTATTAACCAGGCATATAGCACGTGGTGGGCCATGGGGGCCGCCATCTTGGGGCGGAGTCTGTTGCCCTTCTTTCTGTGAGGGCAGAAGTTCCTATAGTAGGCCGCCATATTGGGGCGGGACTCCCAAACTCTGTCAGGAAGTAGGGCATCAGTCATATTTAAAACTCCTCCTCCCTGACGCTAACACGTTTCTAAGCAACTAAATCAATTCACCAACTTGAAATTAGCATTTGAACCACACGTTTCCAAGCAACCAAATCAATTCAGGAACATGAAATTAGCATTTGAAAGCTTATATGCTACCGCCCAGGAATGAGAAGTTTCAAACTTTTTTAGCCACTGATAATAGTTAAGACTTAGCCCTAGAAAGCAGGTAAACTGTCTTTGAAACACACTAATATCTTTTTGCACTAGCAACATCACCAAAGAAAGAAAATTCCTTAAAGCCAAAACTACCAAAGAAACTCAAGTAGCGTCTTCCCTTCTTGAAACTACCAGTAAAACAGGGCTAGTTTGTACCTCTGCGAGCGGCTGCTGGCCAAACCGGCCTTACAGAGCTCGGCCTGGGTCGTGTGCTCCCCTGGGCTGCGGCGGGTCGCCGCCTGCGGGCAGGCTCGACCCCAGAGAACCTGGTCTGAGCCCGCGCCTGCTCCGAACGAGCTGCAGCGGGCCGCGCGCGCTCCCAAAGCTTGGGCAGGCAGCCTCCGCTTCTGGGACGCTACCGCCACGTTGAGCGCGGCCCGGGGAACCCGGTGCGAACCGCACAGGTTCCCGCAGAGCTGCTGCCGGTCATTGCATGTGGAGCCCAGGCGCAGGAAAGCCGCACCAGTCGGCATGTTCTAAAGGGTTGGCGGGAATCGCGCTTGCCCTCGCTGGCTGGGCTGGCAAGGCCCCCTGGGGACTCAGCGTGAACCGCCCTTGAGACCCCAGCACGGGAAAGCTGCGCACTGCGCCCGGATCTGGTGCTGAGCCTGGGGCAACCTCGGGCCACAGGCCTGGCCTCTGACCACATGCCCCGCGACCAACACCAGGGCCGGAGAAAAAGACGCACCCCTCCCCCAGCAAAGTTCGTGAAAGCAACACACCAGGGCGGGTGCTTTGGAGCCATGCGGAAGGCACCAACCAAGATGGAGGAGAGAGAGAGAGTGCAGGCAGAGAGAAAGAGTCAGAAACCACAGTAAGTTCACCACCACCATGCTGCCTAGTTTTAAAATTTCTTAATCCCTTCTTAAAAATTATAAATCCCTTAAAAATTTCATATTTTATATCCCTTCGTGGTTACCATATGAAATCGGAAAAGACCCCCTAAAATTTACCCTGAAATGTGGCCCCTTAAAGTTCCATAGAAATGTTACCCGGGGTGCCACATGCGCTACCGGAATTTGGGTGCCTTATGATTTCACCACGGGCTTATTACTATATCCCCGATATTAGTAAGCCCGAGAGGGTTCTTGCCTAGTATTTAGAGAAGAATTCTAAATGCCAGCACAGATAAACGAGGCAGCATGGTACGTTTTAAGCTTTTATTTAGTAAGAAAGGTGCATAAGAGAGTGAGAGCTTTATTTAGGGGAGAGAGGTGAATAGGGTTTCATACCAAGCACCAGGAACCAGCCAGGTGGATGAGCATCTAGGCCAGGAAGCCTAGAGCACATGGCCCAAAGGCCATGCGCCCTGCAGGCGCAGGGCTACAGTAAGCCCTGTCCTGGCAAGAGGCCAGGGAAGGAGAGCAGGGCAGGGCCTTGAGCACTCTGTGCCCCAGGCTTTTAACCCACTCCAAAGGGGAGTGGTTAATTAACCTGATTGGCTGGTGGGCACCCTGGTGTGGCCAGATAGGGGAGTGAGGCCACACAGAGGCGTGGCAAAGGCATCAGGTAGGAGCATGAGGGCACACAGGGGTGTGGTCTTCCAGTTCACAAATCTGACCAATTTTAACCTGTATGCCTGCCTACTTCAGTTTGAGCATTCTGGAAATATGTGCTGTCTACTATCAAATTTGTCACCACTTAGGAGCCATATGGCATTAGGAAAATAGTGTCCATCTGGGTCTCAGCTTACCCATCTGAGAAATGGCTACAAATCTTTCTTGAAGGTAAGCCTCTCTGAACAATTCCTATATATGGTAATGTTTATTTACTTCAGTTTCCTTGGCTGATAAGAGACATTGAAGCACACAGTGAGCCTGCTTCCTAATGGAGGATTTGAGTGACTCTCTTGGTCAACCCACAAATTTTCATGATCACCCAGATTACTTATTTGGCCACCAGACAATAGCTGGTGGCTCCTGAGAAGATCATTAATTCTGTTACTGGGTACAGGAGCTGGGAGAAGAAACAGCGTCTGAACACTCTAATGGCTAGCACTCTACGCTGTGCACTGTGGGATATGGAGGATCAAATAAATTTGGAAGCTTAGATACTTGGCCTGGAGTTATTGCCTGGTTTTATTTTTTTTTAAATAATTGTTTTAAATTTATGTAAGGTGAAGAGATTTACGAGCATAGTGGTACTTGAGTTGTCTGATTTTCTAAAGTTTGGGGTCTAGGATTTGTATGGTGATAGTCTCAGTGAATAATTATGGACAGCTCCTAGAAACAGCCAGAGTGTTACCAGGGAGTATAGAATGATAAATAGGATCCACAAACCTGTAGAGTTAATATTTTAAAAAGTCTTCACTTCCAATATTTCAATTATTCTCCCTAAGAACTTTGAGGAAAGCAGTACAGATATTTTTACTCATTTACCAAATACCCATTGTGTCTTAAGCAGAAAAAGCATCTTTCTTATATTCACATTATCTCATTTAACTTTCAAGGCAAGTTCAAAAAGTCCTTAGAGTGTCTGTTTTCTACCTGAGATAGTCTCAGCAGGCTGAGGTCTTAATCAGGGTGCCCAGAGTAAGAAGCATCAAAGTAGGACTGATATTCAGCAAGTACACACTAACGTGCCTATGCTTGTCAAGTAAAACTTAAATACTTATAAACCTTAGGTAAATACTTACTGCCTGGAACCCCCTCAAGTATTCCTGGTGCTTTATTTTAGTCTGTTCCCCAAAAATCTTGGGGGTCTCCCCATGACTTAACAATGAATGAATTGATGCTCAGCATGGCTGGGAGCTTCAAAAAGCCTGTTCCAGCATTATAGTCTTTTTGTAAAATAATTTTTGCTCAGCATTTTTTTGAAGATTTATTTTACTTATTTTAAAGACAGAGTTACAGAGAGAGGTAGAGATAGAGAGAGTGGTCTTCCATCCACTGGTTGACTCCCCAGATGGCCGCAACAGCCGAAGCTGTGCCAATCCGGAGCCAGGAGCCTCCTCTGGGTCTCCCATGTGGGCACAGGGGCCCAAGGACTTGGGCCATCTTCTACTGCTTTCCCAGGCCATAGCAGAGAGCTGAATCGGAAGAGGAGCAGTCAGGACTAGAACTGGCGCCCATGTGGGATGCCAGTGCTTCAGGCCAGAGCTTTAACCCGCTGCGCCACCTCACTGGCCCCAGAATTATTGTCTTTTTGGTTCTAATTAACTGGTAAGTCCCCCTTCCACACAGCTCAGCAAGTATTTGTCTCTCTGGGACAAAGGGGAGAGTCAAGTTCAGAGAGATTAGTGGATTGTTCGAAGTCCCAGGTGCGACTCAAACGTAGGTTGTTTGACTCTAAGTTCAGTTTTTGGTTAGTTTCACAAGACTTCCTTATTGTTGTGAATGAAATTGGAAATTGGAAATAGTGAGTCTGTAGATTTTACGTTTCATCTATAAACAAAATTTGCAACTTTATGGCTTATTTCTCAACAGGCAATCTAATATAAACTCATAGCTTCAGCCAGTGCTTTAAACCTTAAGGCTTTTATCAGACAGAAGCAAGTAAGGGAAGAGTCATCTCTAAACAAGTTGGTCTCATCCTCTTGGAATTTATTGGGCATTTATTTGGGTAGAAAATAGCACATGCTTTATGATAGCTATACTTCTGTCCTCAGGTCTATCTCACTTGATCTTCACAACCATCCTGTGGACAGCAACTCCAGCTTGCAGGAATGTCTGTTTCCATGAAACTTCTGAGCATTTGTACTCGCCTATTAAGCAGGGTCTTTACTGAAGGTATAATTCAGGCTTGGGGGGAAGAATTCAAAGTGTGGGCACAGTGCCTAAAGACAGGGCTTCATGGTTACTGAAGACTTGAAAAGTCTTTAAGAGTTTCTGAGGATACAGTGCTAAAGTCAGTTTGAAGTCGAAATCAACTCAAGTGTAGTTGAGAGTTCAGCAAAAGATATAACTGTACACTGCACTGTAGCTGTTGTGGGAACTGAAAGTGGATCCTGACTAAGGAATTAAAAATGTCACCTGACAGCCCAAGCACCTTTCCATGGTTGGAATAATCCTCTTGTTTTCCAGCATAAAAGCAAACACTTGCAATATAGGGGACTTACTAGATGGGTACAATGGGAGGATACCGTGGTCAGAATGCCATAAGTATTAGCCAAAGTGTGGTTGAAATGTCAGGTTGGTTATGCATGTGAAGTTGTGAGTTTGAGATAAAGAGGAGGATCTGTGGCCTGGATGTCTTAATGAGGTCAAAGTTCAGCTGCAAGAAAAGTGAGACCTGTTGGTATTCAGGAGTACCACACAAGAAGAGGTCAGGGCCTGGCAGGTCAACAACTGAGGTGTGGTGGACCAAGGAATCAGCAATGATTCTGCAGACAAGATGTGGCCTAAGGGATGCTGGAGAGGGGAGTATCTGTGACGAGGCTGAGAACACTGTGTGCTACAGAAGACGTGGTTAGGATGAGGAAGATGGGAGCATTCAGATTGCAACTGGATTGCAAAATGTACAGAGCAAGAAGAGAATGAGTATGTGAGAGGGGATAAATAATTGCATGGCTGGCACTTTAGGAATGAGTCAAGGCTGGGAAGGACATAAAGCTGGCCTCAGTTTTCCAAAGATTCAGTGTGATTATTTGAGTGCTCAAGGGGCAGAGGCCCTAGCTGGAGTCAGCCACTCAGAGAACAGGCCAGAAAGTGTGCTTTGGTTTTAGGTTTCAAGCAGAATGTAGGGAAGAGTGCTGATCCACCTCTGCATATATCCTTGCCCATCTGGGAAGAAATAGGATCCCTCTGTTCCCAGAATCCTCACGTTGGTTTGGAGTGCTCATATTTCTTTGAGAAGCTAAAAACGCCTGGAAAGATACTTTTAAAAAAAAAACTATTTATTTATTTGAAAGGCTGAATTACAGAGAGAGGGGAAGAGATAGAACTTGCATCTGCTGATTCACTCCTCAAATGATTGCAACAGCCGGAGTTGGGCTAGTCCAAAGTCAGGAGCCAGGAGCTTCTTCCAGGTCTCTGACATGGATGCAGGGGCCCAAGCACTTGGGAAATCTGCTGCTACTTTCCCAGGTGCATTGGCAGGAACTGGATAGGAAGTGGAGCAGCTGGGACTCACACCAGTGCCCATGTGGGATGCTGGTACTACAGGTGCCACCTTTACCAGCTATGCCACAGCTCAGGGCCCTGGAAATATAGTTTTATAGAGTACATTCTAGCCCAAGTGTGCAGTCAATTTTAGCAGTTAGTAGGCATCATTAGCTATCAGTGGTAAGCTCAATTAACTCCCCTTCCCTGCCCCCTGCACTGTGAAAGTATGTGCTTTCTGGGGCAAGTTGGGTTACATTCAGATTCATTTTAACCTAATCCACTTAAAAAGTCTGAAAGTTTGAAAAGACATGTCTGTTATTAAGAATCCATGCCTTTGAAGGAGTTTATTCTACTTTAAGTCCTCCTATTTTTGGAGGCTTCACAGTTATATTAGTCAGACTTTATTACTTCCTGGTGAACTTTGGAGGGATTCTGCAGAAGATGTGTTAAATAAATATTTTTAGGGGTAATGGTAGGTTTTGGAGCATATCTCTTTTAAAATTTTAAGTGATACATAAAAATTATACATCTTTATGGGGTATATACGATGTCTTAATAATACACACTTCATATAATGTTCAATTAAAACATAAATATCTCATCAACTAGTAATTTTTTTGGGAAAAATTTCAAGTCTTCCCTTCTAGCCTTAAAAAGTGTGTGTGTGTGTGTGTGTATGTATGTATAGCAGTAGTAGTACATTTTTTTTTTTTTGACAGGCAGAGTAGACAGTGAGAGAAAGAGACAGAGAGAAAGGTCTTCCTTTGCCATTGGTTCACCCCCCAGTGGCTGCTGCAGCCGGCGTGCTGTGGCTGGCACACTGCGCTGATCCGAAGCCAGGAGCCAGGTGCTTCTCTTGGTCTCCCATGGGGTGCAGGGCCCAAGCACTTGGGCCATCTTCCACTGCACTCCCGGGCCACAGCAGAAAGCTGGCCTAGGGCCGGCGCTGCAGCTCACTAGGCTAATCCTCCGCCTTGCGGCGCCGGCACACCGGGTTCTAGTCCCGGTCGGGGCGCCGGATTCTGTCCCGGTTGCCCCTCTTCCAGGCCAGCCCTCTGCTGTGGCCAGGGAGTGCAGTGGAGGATGGCCCAGGTGCTTGGGCCCTGCACCCCATGGGAGACCAGGAAAAGCACCTGGCTCCTGGCTCCTGCCATCGGATCAGCGCGGTGCGCCGGCCGCAGCGCGCCGGCCGCGGCGGCCATTGGAGGGTGAACCAACGGCAAAGGAAGACCTTTCTCTCTGTCTCTCTCTCTCACTGTCCACTCTGCCTGTCAAAAAATAAATAAATAAATAAAATAAAATAAAAAAAAAAGCTTTAAAAAAAAAAAAAAAAGAAAGAAAGCTGGCCTAGAAGAGGGGCAACCGGGACAGAATCCGGCACCCCAACCGGGACTAGAACCCGGTGTGCTGCCGCCACAGGCAGAGAATTAGCCTATTGAGCTGTGGCGCCAGCCAATACATTTTTTTTGTTCTCTTTTTAAAATATATATTTACTTTTTTGAAAGTCAAAGTTACACACAGAGAGAAGGAGAGGCAGAAAGAGAGGGAGAGGTCTTCCTTTTTCTGGTTTACTCCCCAGATGGCCACAACAGCCGGAGATGCACTGATCTGAAGCCAGGGTCCAGGAACCAGGAGCGAGGAGCTTCCTTGGGGTCTCCCACCGGGTGCAGGGACCCAAAGACTTGGGCCATCTTCCACTGCTTTCCCAGGCCATAGCAGAGAGCTGGATCAGAAGAGGAGCAGCTGGAACTTGAACCTGTGCCCATATGGGATGCTGGCACTACAAGCAGTGGCTTACCCCTCTAAGCCACAGCGCCGGCCCAGTAATACATTATTGTTATCTGTAGTCAGCATACTATACAATAGAGCACCAAAACTTTGTACCATGACATGAATTTTTTTTGTAAGACAAGGCAGCTCTTCCGTAATAATTTGGTCAATGGGTGCTTTTTTTTTTTAGTTCTTCCTGTTTCCAAAAACTTGATGCTGATAGTGAGGGCTCTCTTATGCCGCAACGCATATTTCTTAACCACTGCCCCTTCACCCAAAATCATCTTTCTCTAGTTCTTCCTGAAGATGCTTATCTTGTATTTTCCCTAGAACATTATGTTTACCATCTCAATCATTTGTGCAAATGTTATCACTGCATCCCCATTACCTAACTGATAATGCCTTTACTTCAGTGTATAGCATTCAATATTTTCCATTGTATGACCAATACCTTCCCTACTCAATCTTCCATTTGTTCTTCACAAGAACCTGCCTTTCTAACCTAATTGTTGTGTTGACTTTCTATTGTTCAGGCTTTGCACTTTCTCACCTCTATTTCATTTTTATGTTTCCCTTCCTTGGAATAGCAACCCATTCCTTTCTGCTTATTTTCAACTTTCTGAATCCAATGCATACTAATGAAGTTTATGGTATTGACTATCAGTGCAAAATGAGTTCCCTTGAGTTGAATCCAGACATCCAGTCACTCACTCAACATTTGTTGTGCTTATATTATACCTTTGCCACTGTTTTTGGTAATGTCAGACAACAGCAGTAACAGTTGAAATATATCTGCTTGTCACTATTCTAAAGATCTTAATGCAAGTGTTCATGATACAGTCTGCTATTGTGGGACTCATTCTTTTCCTGGGAGAAAGAGAGTGAAAGACAGTTATGATGCTGTTTGGAAACAGCATTGATCAAAAGGTTCTAAGAAGGCCTGGTGCCATGGCGAAGTAGGCTAATCCTCTGCCTGGGCACCAGCATCCCATCTGGATACCAGTTCTAGTCCTGGATGCCTCTCTTCCAATCCAGCTCTCTGCTATGGTCTGGGAAAGCAGTAGAAGATGGCCCAAGTTCTTGGGCCCCTGCACCCACATAGGAGAATGGGAAGAAGTTCTTGGCTCCTGGCTTCGGATTGGCGCAGCTCTGGCCATTGCAGCCATCTGGGGAGTGAACCAACAGAAGGAAGACGCTTCTCTCTGTCTCTCCCTCTCACTGTCTGTAACTCTAACTCTCAAATAAATAAAATCTTTAACCTCTTAGCACCTTTTTTTTATATAGTAGTGATTTGATATCACTATGTAACCAGTGATCACAAATTTAGTAGTTTTTAAAAAAGTGAGTCATCTCCTGTTTTCTGTGTGTCTGAAGTCTGCGCTTGTTGTTTTGTTTTCTCACAGTATCTCTGGACTGAAGTCAAGTTATCAGCTAAATTTCACATCTTCTGGTGCTTTAGGTTCTCTTCCAAAACTCACTGGTGGCTGGAAGAATTCATTTCTTTGGGGTTGTAGGATTGGGGGGTCACCATTTTTTTTGATGACTGTGGCTATAATTTTTCCATCTCATGGTGACTTCTCTTAGGTTCCTCAAACCAGTAATGGCACATCAAACTTCATGTTTCAGATTTCTTACTTCTTCTGTAACCAGTCAGAAAAAACCCAACATTTATTTATTTACTTTTTCTTTTCTTTTTTTTTTAAAACTTTTATTTAATGAATATAAATTTCCAAAGTACAGCTTATGGATTACAATGGCTTCTCCCCCATAACGTCCCTCCCACCTGCAACCCTCCCCTTTCCCACTCCCTCTCCCCTTCCATTCACATCAAGATTCATTTTCGATTCTCTTTATATACAGAAGATCAGTTTAGCATACATTAAGTAAAGATTTTAACAGTTTGCTCCCACACAGAAACATAAAGTGAAAAATACTGTTTGAGTACTAGTTATAGCATTAAATCTCAATGTACAGCACACTAAGGACAGAGATCCTACATGAGGAGTAAGTGCACAGTGACTCCTGTTGTTGACTTAACAAATTGACACTCTTGTTTATGGCATCAGTAATCACCCGAGGCTCTTGTCATGAGCTGCCAAGGCTATGGAAGCCCCCTGAGTTCACCGACTCTGATCATATTTAGACAAGGCCATGGTCAAAGTGGACATTCTCTCCTCCCTTCAGAGAAAGGTACCTCCTTCTTTGATGACCCGTTCTTTCCACTGGGATCTCACTCGTGGAGATCTTTCATTTAGTTTCCCCCCCCCCCCCAGAGTGTCTTGGCTTTCCATGCCTGAAATACTCTCATGGGCTTTTCAGCTGGATCTGCATGCCTTAAGGGCTGATTCTGAGGCCAGAGTGCTGTTTAGGACCATTACTTTTTATTTTCATTAATTTTTAATATTTATTTGAAAGGAAGTTACACAGGGAGAAACAGGGAAAGTCAGAGAGAGACATCTTCTGTCTGCTGGTTTGCTGGTTTACTCCCTAGATGGCTACAACTGCTGGAGCTGGGCTGATCTGAAGCCAGGAGCTTCTTCCCAGTCTCCTTCATTGGTTCAGGGGCCCAAGCATTTGCTTTCCCAGACACATTAGCAGAGAGCTGGTCAAAAGTAGTGCAGCCTGGTCTCGTCCCAGCACCCATATGGGATGCTGGCACTGTGGAAGGCAGCCTAACCCTCTATACCATAGCACCAGCCCTTATTTACTTTTTGAATTTTGAGGCAGAGTGACACACAGAAAAAGGCAAGAAAGAGCTCCCATGCCCTAGTTCATCTTGCAAATGCCTGTAATGTTGGGATCACCCAGAAGCCAGAAACTCAATTTAGGTCTGCAACATTTCTAGGAAGAACACAATTATTTGAGCCGTCTCTGCTGCCTCCAATGAATTAATTAGCAGGAAAATGGAGTTAAGAGCCAAAGAAGGTATTAAAGACAGGTAATCTGATAATGGGCTGTGGGTGTCTTAATCAGTGTTTCAACTGCTAGACTAAGCACACATCCTTAAGGGGCTTGCGTGATAAGGTCATGCCAACATGGATAATCACTCTTGTGATTAACTTAAATTAAGCTGAGGTTCAAAGATGGCCAAACAAGGAAAAAGGCATACTGGTTTTGGTGAGGAAAAAATAACAGAAAAAAAGTAGAGGAAGTGTGCTCCCAGGGGAGAGTTGGAGCTAAGTCTGCAGTGGAAATTATATAGAAGGAAGAGGGACACTGTGGATTGACATGGATGGTGCCAACATACAGCAACAAGCAGGGACACAACACACTATCTCTGCAGTTGTGAGCCAGAGGATATGCCAGCCTAAGAGAGGTGCATCAGCCTGTGCCACTGGTGGTATTGCTGGATGAAGAGCCTTGTAGACCACACTGTCTGAGTCTAGCCTGCAGCTCTAGCAGAGGGCAGGGTACCTGCCAAACCCAGTGGGAAAAAAAATCTCATTTCTTTCTCCCTGTCTCCACACAGGAGCAACATTTTGACACTAGTAACAGCTGCAGTGACTTGACTCCCTGGCAACTGGCAGGGAGAAGACACCATTTTGACAGAGTAGTGGCTGCAACAGATCTTATGCATGGCATATGATCTGGGGATTTTACCAGAGGGAAAAATCTGCATTCACCACTGACTTTGAGTCTGGCTGGAAGGGTTGAGAGGGGGTGGACACTCAAGTAGGACCAGCTGGCTCTGGGACTGTCTCAGCCTCTCTGTGGATGGGAAACGTTAGTGGGGTGGAGTGGATCCTCTACACTCAGTGACTTTGGGAGCCCTGTGTGCTGAGACTGGAAACTCTGTGACTGCTTGAGAGAACGCAAGGTATAGCTGGATCTCTGGGCAATCACTTGCCTTGGGTGGGTCACTGCAGTGGGTTGTGTGCTCACACTGAGGACTACAAAGATCACTGGTACAGTTCATGTGGAAGTACAAATGAATATTGCATTTATTAAAGGCTAATGCCAGAGTATTGATCATCTTTGAAGAGAGGAGGTGAGAGGAAGATTATGCCAACAGAGGTGATGACACCCACCCTTTCTGTTAACAAGATGAGCTCTACTATGCCCAACTTGGAAGTCACCCTAGATACTTGACCCATCCTCAAGCACTGACCAGAGTTCCCTGGCTACACCCAGGACACACTATTGGGTATTCAATGAAAGAGCAGACATTCCACTAAATCACAGAGGCATAGTTCAAAGAGAAAAGCCATCAGAGGAAAAACCAACAAATATCTCTGCAAATGCCTAAAAATAAACACAGAAATTAAACAAGAATAAGGAAAACAACATGACCTCCCCAAAGGAACATAACATTTCAATATTAGAGTGTGAAGATAGAGATTGACAAAATGCCTGACATGAAATTCAAAAGATTAATCAAGGATTACCCAGAAGCAATAGGAAGCAAATTCATGAATTAAAAAAATCCATACATGACATGAATGAAGAATTCTCCCATGGAATTGAGATTTTGAAGAGAAATCAAAAGTGAAATATTAGAAATGAAAAATGTGATATGTCAAATAGAAAATACAGTGGAAAGCTTTAACAACAGACTTGATGAGGCAGAAGAAAGAAAATCAGACTTAGACAAATCTTTGGAATATTTTCAATTAGACCAAAAAAAGAAGAAATTGGAAAAATTAAAAAACAGTGTTGGAGACTTGTAGGATACTATCAAATGACCCAACATAGAGGTCTTAGGAGTTCCTGAAGGTGTGGAGAGAATGAATTAGAAGTCATATTAAGGCTGGCACCATGGCTCACTAGGCTAATCCTCCGCCTAGCGGCGCTGGCACACCGGGTTCTAGTCCCGGTCGGGGTGTTGGATTCTGTCCCGGTTGCCCCTCTTCCAGGCCAGCTCTCTGCTGTGGCCAGGGAGTGCAGTGGAGGATGGCCCAAGTGCTTGGGCCCTGCACCCCATGGGAGACCAGGAAAAGCACCTGGCTCCTGGCTCCTGCCATCGGATCAGCATGGTGCGCCGGCCGTGGCGGCCATTGGAGGGTGAACCAACGGCAAAAAGGAAGACCTTTCTCTCTGTCTCTCTCTCTCACTGTCCACTCTGTCTGTCAAAAAAAAAAAGTCATATTAAGTGAAATAATTATAGAACATTTCCTTAATTTGGAGAAAGAACCACTATAATCCAAAGGTTCTATCACTTCTCATCCTTTTGGCTAAGATCAAGTGAAAAAGTTGTACTTTCAAAATTTATATTAAATAAAAATTTTTTAAAAAATTTGGAGAAAGGGACATCCAAATACTTGAGGCACATAGAACTCCTTATAGACATGACCAGAAAAGATCTTCAGCATGACACATTGTTGTCAAACTTTGAACAGTAAAACATAAAGAAAATATTCTAAAATGTGCATGAGAGAAATGCCAGATAACTTTCAGAGACTATCTGATTCGACTCACACCTCACATCATCAGAAGTGAGTCTTAGAAAATTAAAAAAAAATTGAAGTCATATCGTGTATCTTCTCTGACCACAATGGAATGAAGTTGTAAATCAACAATTCAAGAATCTCTATATGCTGGTGTGGCCATCCTAATATCAGACAAAATAGACTTTAACACAACACCCATTAAAAGAGACAAAGAAGAACACTATATAATGATTAAAAGATCAGTTCAACAGGAAGATGTACCTATTATAAATGTGTTTGCAATAAATACAGGGCTCATGGCTATTTAAAAGAATTAAGGCATTTAAAGGGAAATATAGACTCAAATAAAATTCTAACAGGGACTTCAGCACCCCCATTTTCAGCAATGGACAGATTAACCAGACAGAAAATCAACATGGAAACAACAGAATTAATTGACACTATAGACCAAATAGACCTAGCAGATATTTACAGAGCCTTCCACCCTATAGCCTCAGAGTACATATTTTTTTCACCAGTGCATGGGACTTTCTCTAGGATTGACCATATGATAGGCTTTAAAGTGAGTCTCAGAAAATTCAAAAAAAATCAAAATCATACCACACATCTTCTCAGACCACAATGCAATGAAGCTGGAAATCAAAACTCAAGAATCTGTACATCACATGAAAACACAAGAAGAATGAACATGTTTATGAATGAACAGTGGGTCATAAAAGAAGTCAAAAGAGAAATTTCTGGAAACAAATTAAGACAATACAACATACCTAAATTTGTGGAATACAGCAAAAGAAGTGTTAAGAGGAAAGTTTATAGCAATTGGTGCCTACATCAAGAAACTGGAAAGGCACCAAATAAATGACCTCTCTGAGTACCTCAAGGATCTAGAAAAACAGCAGCAAACCAAACCCAAAACCAGTACAAGGAAAGAAATAACTAAAATTAGAGAAGAAATCAACAAAATGGAAACAAAAAATACAAAAGAGCAGCAAAACAAAGTTGATTTTTTGAAAAAAAAAAAAAGCAAAATTGACACACCATTGGCCCAACTAACCAAGAAAAGGAGAGGGAAGACTGAAATCAATAAAATTAGAGATGAAAAAGGAAATGTAATAACAGACACCACAGCAATAAAAAGAATCATCAGAAACCACTACAAAGAGCTGTATGCCAACAAACTGGAAACCCTAAAAGAAATGGATAGATTCCTGGATACATACAACTTACCTTAATTGAGCCATGAAGACCTAGAAGACCTAAACAGACCCATAACTGAGACAGAAATTGAATCAGTAATAAAGACCCTCCCAACAAAGAAAAGTACAGGACCAGATGGATTCACTGCTGAATTCTACCAGACATTTAAGGAAGAACTAACTCCAATTCTTAAATTATTCAAAACAATTGAAAGGGAGGGAATCCTCCCAAATTCATTCTTTGAAGCCAACATCACCTTAGTTCCTAAACCTAGAAAAAATGCAACAGAGAAAGAGAACTATAGACTGATCTCCCTGATGAACATAGATACAAAAATCCTCTGGCCAATTGAATCCACCTATATATCAGAAAGATCATTCACCCAGACCAAGTAGGACTTATTCCTGGTATACAGGGATGGTTAACATTCACAAATCAATCAATGTGATACATCACATTAACAAACTGCAGAACAGAAACCATATGATTATCTCAATAGATGCAGAGAAAGCATTTGACAAAATACAACACCTTTCAAGATGAAGACTCTAAGCAAATTGGGTATAAAAGGAACAGTCGTCAACACAATCAAGGCAAACACATGGCCAGCATCATATTGAATGGGGAAAAGTTGGAAGCATTCCAACTGAGATCCAGTACCAGATAGGGATGTCCACTCTCACAATAACTATTTAATATAGTCCTGGAAGTTTTAGCCAGAGCCATAGGCAAGAAAAAGAAATTAAAGGGATACAAATTGGGAAGGAAGAAGTCAAACTATCCCTACTTGCAGAAGACATGATTCTATATATAGAGGAATCTAAAGACTCTATTAAGAGGCCGGCGCCGTGGCTCAATAGGCTAATCCTCCACCTTGCGGCGCCGGCACACCGGGTTCTAGTCCCGGTTGGGGCGCCGGATTCTGTCCCGGTTGCCCCTCTTCCAGGCCAGCTCTCTGCTATGGCCAGGGAGTGCAGTGGAGGATGGCCCAGGTGCTTGGGCCCTGCACCCCATGGGAGACCAGGAAAAGCACCTGGCTCCTGGCTCCTGCCATCGGATCAGCGCGGTGCGCCGGCTGCAGCGGCGGCCATTGGAGGGTGAACCAACGGCAAAAGGAAGACCTTTCTCTCTCTGTCTCTCTCTCTCACTGTCCACTCTGCCTGTCAAAAAAAAAAAAAAAGACTCTATTAAGAGACTATCACAACCCATAAAAGAGTTTGATAAAGTAGCAAGATATAAAATCAATACACAAAAATCAACAGCCTTTGTATACGCAGATAATTCCATGGCTGAGAAAGAATTCTTAGATCAACCCATTCACAATAGCTACAAAACCAATCAAATACCTTGGTATAAATTTAATGAAGAATGTCGAAGATCTCTACGATGAGAATTACAACACATTAAAGAAAGAAATGGATGAAGATACAAAAAAAAAAGAAAAAAGAAAAAAAAAGAAAAAATCTTCCATGCTCATGGATTGGAAGAATCAGTATTATCAAAATGTCTTTTCTTCTGAAAGTAATTTACAGATTCAATATGATACTAATCAAAATACCAAAGACATTCTTCTCAGATCTAGGAAAAATGGTGCTGAAATTCATATGGAGGCACAGGAGACTTCGAATAGCTAAAACAATCTTATACAACAAAAAGAAAGCCAGAGGCATCAGAATACCAGATTCAAGACTTACTGTAAGTTAGTTATAATCATAACAACCTGGTACTGGTAAAAGAGCAGATGGATAGACCAATGGAACAGAATAGAAACCACAGAAGTCAATTCAGACATCTACAACCAAATTACATTTGACCAAGGAGCTAAAACCAATCCCTGAAGGAAGGACAGTCTATTCAACAAATGGTGCTGGGAAAACTGGATTTCCATGCAGAAGTAAGAAGCAAGACCCCTACCTTATACCTTACACAAAAATCCACTCAACATGGATTAAAGACCTAAATTTATGACCCAACACCATCAAATTATTAGAGAACACTGGGGAAACCCTTCAAGACATTGGCACAGGCAAAGAATTCCTGGAAAATACCGCACAGGCACAGGCAGTCACAGTGAAAATTAACAAATGGGATTACTTCAAATTGAGAAGCTTCTGTACAGCAAAAGAAACTCAGGAAAATTAAGAGGCAACTGGCAGAATGGGGAAAATTATTTGCAAACTACATAACTGATAAATGATTAATAACCAGAATCTACAAAGAGATCAAGAAACTCCGCAACAACAAAGTGAACAATACAGTGAAGAGATGGGCAAAGGACTTAAGCATTTTTCAAAAGAGGAAATCCAAATGGCCAACAGACACATGAAAAAATGTTCAGGATCACTAGCTGCCAGGAAAATGCAAATCAAAACCACAATGAGATTTCACCTCACTCCAGTTAGAATGAAACTCATACAGAAATCAACAAACAACAAATGCTGGAGAGGATGTAGGGAAAAGGGTACCCCAATCCACTGTTGGTGGGAATGTAAACTGGTAAAACCACTATGAAGACAGTATGGAGATATCTCAAAATTCTTAATATAGACCTACCATATGACCCAGCCATCCCACTCCTTGGAATTTACCCAAGAGAAATGAAATCAGTAAACAAAAGTTATCTGCACCTCCATGTTTATTGCAGCTCAATTCACAACAGCTAAGACATGGAATCAACCTAAATGCCCATCAACCAAAGACTGGATAAATAAATTATGGGATGTTTACACTATTGAATACTACATAGCGGTAAAAAAAATGAAATCTGGTCTTTTACAGCAAAATGGGTCAATCTGGAAAACTTCATACTTAGTGAAATAAGCCAGTCCCAAAGGGACAAATACTATGTGTTCTCCCTGAACTGTGAGAATTAACAGCACACCTAAAACAAAATCTGTAGAAGTGAAATTGACACTTTGAGAAACAATGACTTGAACAGCCCTCTTCTTGACTCCCAAATGGTTTTTTATTTATTTTATTTTTATTTTTTTGTTTTATTTTTTTCTCTTCATACTATATGTTGGACTTTTTACTTAACATAGAGTTAATCATATGTATATAAAGTCATTTGAAAATAGATCCCAGTAAAAAAATATGAATCTTGATGTGAATGGAAGGGGAGAGGGAGTGGGAAAGGGGAGGGTTGCGGGTGGGAGGGATGTTATGGGGGGGAAGCCATTGTAATCCATAAGCTGTACTTTGGAAATTTATATTCATTAAATAAAAGTTAAAAAAATAAGAGGGAAAATAAAGGAGGGAGGAGGAAGTTTGTAACTGTAAAGCTGTTTAGTTCTACATACAGTCCTACGGATTTACTTCTAAGGGTACAATTTAAAAAAATTGTCATGGGACTCCAAATCCCATTAAAATGCCATCTTAATTGTTAAAGTGTTCATATTAAATGTTAAAGTGAACATATAGATAGGATTAAGTGTTAAAAAAGATGATATAAATAGCATCAAGTGCCTGGTAATAACAATAGAATTAAAAAGGAGGGAACGTCCAACTTGGGAAGCAGTCCACACAGCACATTCATAGAATGACAATCACTGTAAGTAACACTCTGACCTCAGAATCAGCCCTTATGTCTTCGTGGTCTGGCTGAAAGGCCTGTGAGAGCACTTCAGGCATGGAAAGCCAAGACACTGTGGCAAAAAATGTCCAACATGAAGGATCTCTGTGAATGAGACCCAAGAAGCGGCCATCAAAGAAGGATGTACTTTTCTCTGAAGGAAGGAGAGAACTTCCACTTTGCTTATGGCCTTGTCTAAATACTGACAGAGTTTGTGGGCACAATAGGCTTCCATAGCCTTGGTAGCTTATGGCAAGAGCCTCCAGTGATCACTGACATTATAAATAAGAGTGTTGATTGTTAAATTAACAACAGAAGCCACTGTGCACTTACCACCCCCATGTAAGACCTCTGTCCTTAATGAGTTGTACTATGAAAATTAACTGTAGAACTTATTCTCAAACTGTACTTCATACATTGTGTGTGTGTGTGGGGGGGTGCAAACTGTTGAAATCTTTACTTAGTCTAAAGTTGGTCTTCTGTATATAAAGTTAAACTAAAATTGGACCTTAATGAAGAATGGGATGGTAGAGGGAGTAGGAGGTAGGATGGGAGTGGAGGTAGGAGGGCAGGTATGGGGGAAAGAACAACTATATTCCAAAATTTGTACCTATGAAATTTGCATTCGTTAAATAGAAACTTTAAAAAAGTAATAGTTCTTAGAAAATTCCATTTGAAAGTGATCATACTGATATTTTGGATACAATAATTCATTTACTGGATCTACTTATTATTCTGAATAAATACTCAAACCAAAAAAACGCTAACATATGAAAACACATGGAGATTGAACAACATGCTCCTGAATGAGCAGTGGGTCATAGAAGAAATAAAAAGGGAAATGAGAAAAAATTCCTGGAAATGAATGAAGATGACAATACAACATATCAAAACTTGTGGGATTCAGCAAAAGCAATGTTGAGAGGGAAGTTTATAGTAATTGGTGCCAATATCAAGAAATTGGAAAGGCACCAAAGAAATGAGCTACCAGTGCATCTCAAGGAACTAGAAAAACAACAAACAAAATCCCAAATTAACAGCAGGAAAGAAATAATTAGAGAAGAAATAAAAAAAATTAAAAATACAAAAGATCAGTGAAATGAAGAGCTGGGTTTTTGAAAAAAATAAACAAAATAGATACATCATTGTCCCAACTAACCAAAAAAAAAGGCTCAATAAAATCAGAGAAAAAGGAGATATAAAAAAATCAGAAATTACTACCAACAGCTACAGGCCAACAAATTGAAAAAATCTGAAATAAATGGATGGATTCTAGACACATAAAATCTACCAAAATAAAGAAATGATGACATAGAAAACATCAACAGACCAATAAG
Organism: Oryctolagus cuniculus; assembly: GCF_051225735.1. Lineage (NCBI taxonomy): Eukaryota > Metazoa > Chordata > Mammalia > Lagomorpha > Leporidae > Oryctolagus > Oryctolagus cuniculus. The sequence goes on from NC_142867.1 coordinate 101,075,499, forward strand.
CAAGACAGAGATTGAATCAGTAATAAAGACGCTCCCAAGAACAAAAAGCATAGGACTGGTTGACTTCACTGCTGAATTCTACCAGACATTTAAAGAGCTAATTCCAATTCTTTTCAAGCTCTTCAAAACAATTGAAAGGGAGGGAATCCTCTCAAACTCCTTTTTTTTCTTAGTTTTTTTTTTTTATTTGTTTGACAGGTAGATTTACAGACAGTGTGAGAGAGAGACAGAGAGAAGGGTCTTCCTTCCATTAGTTCACTCCCCAAATGGCTGCTATGGCCAGCACTGTGCCAACCCAAAGCCAGGATCCAGGAGTTTCTTCCTGGTTTCCCATGCAGGTGCAGGGGCCCAAGCACTTGGGCCATCCTCCACTGCTATCCCAGGCCACAGCAGAGAGCTGGACTGGAAGAGGATCAACTGGAACTAGAACCCAGTGCCCATAAGGAATGACCGTGCTGCAGAGGATTAACCTAGTGTGCCATGGCACCGGCCCCTCAAACTTCTTCCCTGAGGCCAGCATCACCTTAATTCCAAAACCAGAAAAAGATACAACAGAGAAAGAGAAGTATAGACCAATAACCCTGATGAACATAGGTGCAAAAATCCTCAATAAAGTATTAGTTAATGAGTTCCAACAACACATCAGAAAGATCATTCACCTTGACCAAATGGGATTTGGTATACAGGAATGATTGACCATTCACAAATCTATAAATGTGATACATCACATTAACAAACTGAAGAACAAAAACCATAGGGTTATCTCAGTAGATGCAGAGAAAGCATTTGATAAAATATGGCATCTTTTCATGATAAAAACCTTAAGCTAATTGGGTATAGAAGAAAAACTCCTTAACACAATCAAGACAATTTATAACAAACTCAGAGCCAACATCTTATTCAATGGGGGAAAAGTTGGAAGCATTTCCACTAATATCCAGAACTAGACAAGAATGCCCACTCTCACCATTGCTATTTTTTTTTTTTTTTGGACAGGTAGAGTTACAGAATGTGAGAGAGATAGAGAGAGAGAAAGGTCCTCCTTCTGTTGGTTCACTCCCAAATGGCTGCTAGGGCTGGTGCTGCGCTGATCCAAAGCCAGGAGCCAGGTGCTTCCTCCTGGTCTCCCATGTGGGTGCAGAGGCCCAAGAACTTGGGCCATCCTCCACTGCCCTCCCGGGCCACAGTAGAGAGCTGGACTGGAAGAGGCACAACTGGGACTAGAACCCGTATGGCATGCCGGCACCACAGGCAAAGGATTAACCAAGTGAGCCACGGTGCCAGCCCCACCATTGCTATTCAATATAGTCCTGGAAGTTTTAGCCAGAGCAATTACCAAGAAAAAGAAATAAAAGGACTACAGATTGGAAAGGAGGAAGACAAACTATCCCTATTTGCAGAAGATATGATTCTATATATAGAGAGGAACCTAAAGACTCCACTAAGAGACTATTGAAACTCCTGAAAGAGTTTGCTCAAGTGGTAGGCTATAAAATTTTTTAAAGATTTATTTTACTTATTTGAAAGAGTTACAAAGAAGCTAGAGCCATGGTGGGGGTGGGGAGATAGAGAGATCTTCCATCTGCTGGTTCATTCCCCAAATGGCACAAAGGCCAGAGCTGAGCTGATCCAAAGCCAAGAATTCTTCTGGGTCTTCCATGAGAGTGCAGGGTTTCAATGACTTAGACCATCTTCTCTACTGCTTTCTCAAGCCATAGCAGAGAGCTGTATAGGAAGTGGAGCAACTGGAACTCGACCTGGTGTCCATATGGGATGATGACACCACAGGCCAGGGCTTTAACCTGCTGCACCACAGTGCCAACCCCAAGATATAAAATTAACACAAAAAATCAATATCATTTTTATACACAGACAATGTCATGGCTGAGATATAACTTCTAAGATCAATCACATTCACATATCTACAAAAATTTTAAATGCTTTGGAATATATTTAACCATGGAGGTGAAAGATCTCTGTGATGAAAATTACAGAACATTAAAGGAAGAATTGGAAGAGAAAAGGAAATATCTTCTGTGTGTGTAAATTGGAAGAATTGACATCATCGAACTGTCCATACTACTCAAAGCAATTCAGTTTAATCTCAACATACCCATGACTTTCTTCTCAGATCTATAATAAATGATGCTAAAATTCATATGGAAACACAAGAGACCCCAAATAGCTAAAGCAATCTTATCAACAAAAACAAAACCAGAGGCATCACGATACCAGATTTCAAGACATAGTACAGGGCAGTTACATTCAAAACAGCCTGGTAATGGTACAGAAATCATGTCATGTAGACCAATGCAATCGAATAAAAATTCCAGACATCAATCCATGCATCTACAACCAACTAATATTTGACAAAGGAGCTAAAATCAATTCCTGGAGAAAGGACACTCTCTTCAACAAATGGTGCTAGGAAGATTGGATATCTGCATGCAGAGATATGATACAAGGCCCTTACCTTACACCATATACAAAAATCAACTCAAAGTGGATCAAGGATATATATCTGTGCCCTGATATCATCAAATTGCTAGAGGAAAACTTTGGGGAAACTCTGCAAGACATTGGCATTTGAATGGAAATGGGTAGATCAGGAAAAATTCAAAGGAAATGATATGTAAGTGGAGAATTAAAAGGCTTATAGAAATTAACTGAATGAAGAAGGGTACAAGTGAAGATTAGGATGAGAGTGATCAAGACCACATTGAAAGTGGTGATATTTGGTATCAGGGAGTGTTCTTTTTGTTTCTGGTACTTCTTTTCTCCAGTGAAACTTTTTATTTATTGTATGGGTTTTTGTTCCTGATATTTGCCTCTGTACTATAAACCATCCATTTATTTCAGGTGTCAGTAAGGCAACCTTGACTTATAGTTTCAGTAAGGGATAGGTCAATATTCAGCTTATTCTGTCCCATAGAAGACTTTAGAAACCCATGGAAGAGTCCATAGATAAAAAGTAAAACTTTTTTCTTTTTTCGATTTCAAACAATGCCATCTCACTAGTCCAGGTGAACAATTTCAGTTCACAATTGATCACACTGATAGGTCTAAGAGTCAAAGGGATCACACAAACAAGACTAGAATCTGGTAATACTAACTGATAGAATCAAAAAGGGAGAGAACGATCCATCATGGGAAGCAGGATACACAGCAGACTCATAGAATGGCAGATGTCCTAAATAGCACTCTGGCCTCTGAATCAGCCCTTAAGGCATTCGGATCTGGCTGAAGAGCCCATGAGAGTATTTTAGGCATGGAAAGCCAAGACACCCTGCAAAAAAAAAAAAAAAAAAAAAAAACTAAATGAAAGATCTCTGCAAGTGAGATCCCAGTGGAAAGAATGGGTCATCAAAGAAGGAGGTAGCTTTCTCTGAAGGGAGGACAGAACTTCCACTTTGACTATGACCCTGTCGGAATAAGATCGAAGTCGGTGAACTCAAATAGCCTTGGCAACTCATGACACGAGCCTAGGGAGATTACTGACACCATAAACAAGAGTGTCAAATTGTTAAGTCAACAACAGGAGTCACTGTGTATTTACTTCTCATGTGGGATCTGTCCTTAATGTGTTGTCCAATGTGAAGTAATGCTATAACTAGTACTGAAACAGTATTTAACACTTTGTGTTTCTGTGTGGGTGCAAACTGATGAAATCTTTACTTAATATATACTAAATTGATCTTCTGTAAACAAAGATAATTGAAAATGAATGTTGATGTGAATGGAATGGGAGAGGGAGTGGGAGATGTGAGGGGTGCGAGTGGGAGGGAAATTATGGGGGAGGGGGAAAGCCGTTGTAATCCATAAACTGTACTTTGGAAATTTATATTTACTAAATAAAAAAAAAGTGAAAACTCTGAAGAACTCAGACACAGAATTTTGAATTGGAAGACTAAGAATATGTCAGAACTAGGTTTTTTAAATGAAAGAGGATAACTTCTTCCTGGGAGAAAAGAGAATTACCGAAAATAGCAGTCCAATTAGAAATTGATAGGAGTGTCAGGTAAGGGGTTATTTACCCTGTACTGAGTCCTATCTGAATGAGGATTTTAAATTACCTACAGAGGTGAAAGGAACTTACCCTCTACTCTTTTTTTTTTTTTTTTTTTTTGACAGGCAGAGTGGAGAGTGGACAGTGAGAGAGAGAGAGAGACAGAGAAAGGTCTTCCTTTGCCGTTGGTTCACCCTCCAATGGCCACCGCAGCCGGCGTGCTGCGGCCGGCGCACCGCGCTGATCTGATGGCAGGAGCCAGGTACTTATCCTGGTCTCCCACAGGGTGCAGGGCCCAAGTACTTGGGCCATCCTCCACTGCACTCCCTGGTCACAGCAGAGAGCTGGCCTGGAAGAGGGGCAACCGGGACAGAATCCAGCGCCCTGACCGGGACTAGAACCCAGTGTGCTGGTGCCACAAGGCGGATGATTAGCCTAGTGATCCGCAGTGCCGGCCACCCTCTACTCTTTAGAGATTTAATAATTGAGTATGTTGAAATAAACTGATAATAGATGAATTAACAGAAAAAAATTTTATGCAAAGGGGCATGGCAAGAGTGACAAGTATGTTCTCAATAATTGAAATTTAGAAGCTTATTTACTGTTTTAATAGGGAAGAGGGAAGTAGATGATGCAGAAAATATTTTAAATATTTATTTGAAAGGAAGAGTAACAGAGGGCAAGAAACAGAAGAAAAAAGTCCATCTGCTGGTTCATTCCCCAAGTGGCCATAACAGTCAGTAATGTGCCATGTGGAATCCAGGAGCCAGGAACTCCATTCTGGTCTCCCACATGGCTGTCTGGGGCCCAGGCACCATTTTATTCTGCCTTCTCAGATGCATTAACAGGAAGCTGAGTTGGAAGCAGAGCAGCCAGAACCTGAACTGGCACTTTAATGTGGGATGACTGAGTTGTAAGTGGAGACTTAATCCACTATACCAATAATGAAATGACTTTTAGGGAAGCTGATCTGAATCAGACAGACAATAGCCTGAGACAATGCCCATCTGGGCTCTGGAGTTGGTGTTGGCTCTAATCATCCTCCCTGCAATTCTTAATAACTTTCCTCTGATGATAGGATATCTGGGGAAGAAATTAACAAGAATTTAATATCTACTTGTGAACCCAGGTTTTAAGGTAGAGAGAAGAAGTTCAGAGAAGGCCCTTCCTGCATTTTCTGCTCCTCAGGTGCTCTCAATGTGAAGTTCAATGTGGTGTATCTCTAGATAGCATTCTCTGAGGCCCAACAAATCATATAGATTGGAGAGTTTGAGAACAGAGAGGGGCTGAGCCCTTTTTCTCTGAGGGGAGTCATGGGAATCATCAATTTTAGCAGAATTAGAAGGCACTCATGAAGGGGTTAGTTGTGCTGGCCGTCTAGACAGAGAGGCCTGAGATAGCCTCATTCAGTTTTCTGCCACTTCAGAGAGGCTGAGCAAATTGACAGACTTGGAAGACAAAACAGAAGATGCTGGATTAATGTGTAGAGTCAGATACCAAGCCTCAAAACAAATATAAGTAGGGAAAGTTTCTGATGAAGGTTCAGTGTGGGTGGGAAGATGCACAAATCTCAGTAGGTGCTATCAAGGAGAATGGACAATGCCAACATCCCCCTTGCTTGTAGCTCAACCTAAGCATTGTATAAGCTTCAATGAAATTCAGATGCAATCCAAGAAAGGAAAGGAAGCTAAAACCCAGGACTGAGTGAAAAAAACTGAAACCTTGTGTGACCAAGATTAAATTATTTTCTAGTGGGAATAAGGGCTTGAGCTATAAATCACATACAATTACAGAGAGATAAGGAGAGTTGCACTCCTGGATGTTTGTAGCCTGGGTCGTTTGTATCCACTGCATAATTTAGAAAATGGTGAAATCACTCTGACTGGGGAAACTGGAGAGGGAGGGATTGGATCTGGGTTTTAAAGAAATTACAGCATGAACAGGAGTGTGTACAATGGACTGGTAGGGGTGGGGGAGGGGAAAAGTGAATATAGAGCATGAGTAAAGGAACAGAGGTAGAAATGAGAACAATGAGGGGATGGATCCTAGATGTGGAAAAGAATTCTTTCAGGGAAACACAACAGAAAGTGAAACCAGTTTATTCAGGGCTTTGCTGGGATGGGAAGAGATGCTGAATGGTTTTGTAATATCTTAATAGTGAGGTGAAAACAGCGTTTGCTGAGTGCTTTCTGAGGTCAAGAACTTTAAAAATGATACAAGGATACTTCAATTTTATGGGAAAATAGAGTTAAAAGATAAGATTATTTTTGTGCAAAAAACTTTTTGAGATCCATGCAGTTTTCTTATGCATTTCTCATGAGACTTTTGAAGGTTCCTCATATGTGTGGATTTCACCTTTTTTTGTAGAAGGTTAAATTTATCTTTCAATTCTATTTCCCATGAATTCTTTGAAGTATACTTATATACTGTTTATTTATTTATTTGTAATTATCTCATTATTAATCTCCATTTTACAGCAGACTACACTGAAGCCCCAAGATATTAGATTACTTCTATAGTTATGTTGTATGACAGCATTTTGGCTAATGATGGACTACATATACACTGGGGATCCCATGAATTTATAATATAACCCAGGAATACAGTAGGCTATGTCATTTACATTTGTGTAAGTATATGATGTTTGGACAATGAGCAAATCACCTAATGGCACATTTGTCACAACATAACTTTATCACTAAGTGATATATAACTGTGACTTCAAATAGCTGATGGATAGTGGAACAGGAATATAAGCCCTTGTTCTTGGCTTCCAAGTCCAAGCTCTTACCACCGTATCCCAGATTCTTCCTGTATAAGATTTTTTATCAAGGGAGAGGCCTGAAAGATCAGAATTTTTGAGTTGTGAATAATGGATTGAGGAAAAAAGAGATTGATTAGCAGAAACTGGAACCTTAATCTGGAGAACAGGTTATATGGCTGGATTTGGAAGATGTGGATGAAAAAGGAAAGAAACATTTTGAAGAAAGAAGATGGGTATGATGGTTTTGATAGATGAAACGGTTTCTTTTTTTAGTCCAAATGATTTCCCCCATTTCTAACAGTTTCAATTGCATTCTCCATAAACCTGGAGCCATTTTTAAAACAATCATAAAACATTAAAAAGAATAGCCCAAGGCAGGTTTATTCAAGGACACATTTCTCATAATTAGTTTCCAGAAGGTATGAGCTCTACCTGCAGTGATTCAAAGAATGAATTTAACTTTCTCCAGGCTCGTTGATAGGAAAATTCACTTCTCCACTGTTGCAGTCTGCCACACCTCCAGAGCTACACAAGCTGTTCTTTTGTAACATATGGGGAAAGAACAATGAAAGCACAGTCCTCTGAGATGTCTGAAATTCATAAAATTTTATGTCCACATTTTCATGGAATTTCTGGTAACAAGACATCTGGAGCATTGCTATCAGCAGTCTGCCACGAGAAACTGGTCCCTGTTTCAGAGATAGGTCTTTATCCCAGAGGCCCCCAGTGTTTTGTGAGGAGTTAATTTTCTTTTCCTTGGGTTTTGCTGTCACTGGCAGTTACACTGATAATGGTCCTAGGTTCTAGGTGGTAGTACTCCAGGTTCACTGGTTGCAAGCAATAAAAACAGATGCTTGTTAGCTTAAGAAAAATCAAGGGGAAAAGTGATGAAAGATTTCATGGAACTGAAGAAAGCTACAATGCTGATGAAATTGGATAGCTTTGGGATATGAGCAGCAGGGCTTGGCAGACTTCTCCAGAGTCCTGAAATTACTGAGGACTTCGGGCTCCCCTGTTTCAGTGCCAGACTCCCAGCCAGAATTTGGTTGGCCTGATTAGATGTGCTCCAACCCTCCCATCCCCTTCATCTGCTGTATGTCATAAGCCATTTCCAGCAAGAGCACTCAATTTGAGCCAGGGAAGCATCCTATAAAGTGCCTACAATAATGGCCTTAGAGTAGGATAGATCTGGGTTAAATTCTAGATGTTCATTCATATTTAGTTAATTATTTATTGGGAGTCCAATGTGTTCCATACATGTTTCAAACTTACAGGTATTCAGTAAACGTGAGTTTCCCCTTTCCAGAGAAGTGGAACATAGCATATACGGACAGTCCCTGGTGTGCCCATGAGACTGACAGTCAAGTCCATCAATAAAGGAAGGGTTTAAAAACACCAACCCCAAACCTATCACTTCCTTTAAGAATTAAGGAAAATCATTCAGAACACTGTGTAGGGAAAAGAGGTATTTAGAGCAGTATGTGATTGAACGACTAGGCTTCAACATTGAGATTACATTTTGAATTTGTACAATTTTTCAGGAGAGTAAATAATCATACACTTGAAAAGCTTAAAATTATATTTTTGGACTCAAATTTTATTTCTAGGCACTTAGCCAAGGAAAATAATATGATAAGGATGGAAATAAGATGTTCATGATATCAGGTTTAACATTAGGAAAAATCTGAATGTCCAACAATGGGATTGGTTAAAGAGATTGTCATAATATATATGTAATGGACCATCCAGTTATTGTCATGATGTTGTAAAAGATTACTTATTTATATGAAAAGGTGGCAAGTAATGAAAAGAGCCTGAAAATTGTATTATTCACATTTTTTTGGTGAAAATAGGAAAAGCATACATTCATGAAAGTATCTAGATATTGCAATGCTTGCCTCTGTATAGTAGTATATGGGGTTTACATTTTTTTACTTTGTATTACTTGTTTTTATTTTAAATTTTTTCTACAGAAAAAAATTTAATTGGAAAAGGAAACAAATTAATATAAAAATCTCGATATCGTTTTGCTTTGGGAAAACTCTGGTAGCATAAAAACCCCTCTAGTGCTTGGCTTTCTGTTTGAATTAACCAAGGAGACTCCATCTCCTTTGCTACTGTCAGAAGCTACAGCGAAAAGCTGACCTTTCTTTTTTATGCCCCCTCACAGCAAAAGGAGATTTTGACTGGTTGATCCTAGGCCATTATCAGCACATCTCCACTTGGGAAGTAACACAGGGGCACTAACAGTTGAAGAGGCGGCTTGTGAAGGATCTGTGGGTAATGACACATGGTGACGTAGGGCGATACTGGATCCTGCTGGAGCCACAGGGTGTTTTGTCCTCCATCTACTACAGTTAGGCAACCAACAGGAACTGTGATTAATGTCTCTGCCCTCCCTGTGCTTTACACTAAGTGGATGATGCGGTAGATCATGACTTTCCCTAAACCACGAAAGCAGGATAGCAACTCTAGTCTCCTGCTGCACTGCTTGAACTTTATCTTACAGAGTTTCGAAGGAAAAGATTATCATCCTTAGAATATCCACCAAGTAGATGTCTTAAAAAAAGATAAACATTTTTTTTCTTTGCTGCTTCTTTTGGAATAATAAGAAATTGCTGTTACGTCTCCCTATGTGTCTTGTAGGGAGAAATGATGTGACTCTTGCCTCTCCAAGCCCATGCATAGGCAGGTTAGATGCTGATGTATTCTCCTCTCATTGCATGGTAGGCTTTCTCCAGTGAAAGGTAATGTGGGGGAAAAATCTGCCTTTAGTCTGAGTGTCAATTTCTGACAATCTCTGTGTTTTGTTTTACTCCTCTATAAAATAGAGGTCATAATACTTATCTTAGTATTTTAAAGTTCAGCTATCATGAATATAAACATCAAACATATTTTTATTCATTAGAAAGTACTGAAAAATGGTGATGACATCATCATTTAGGACTGTATATTGCAGTCATGGAAAATTCAACTCAAAATTGCACATATAATAGAGGAAATTTATTGGTTGACATAGTTGAAAAGATCAGAAGTAGGAATAGCTTCAAGTGTGATTTGATTCACCTTCTTAACAGTGGCACCAAAGAATTTTTTCTTTACCTCTCCTCTGCCACATGCTTTCCCCATCAGTACTCTGCTCAACTTGTAGCCATAGTGTTTCCTCTTTTGATGGTAGTAGCTCTAGGTCACAGATTGCCATTTTATATCATGTAGGAGAATATCAGGAAAAGTCTGATATTTCTAGGTGAAGAGAGAGAGGTTTTCCTTTACTTGATGCTAAGAAATATCTTTTCCATGGTTTATTGCCTCTTATTGAGTGTCAGGTTCATACTCAACATTGTGACCTGGTGGTGGGTTATGCATCAGTCAGGCTGTGTCCCAGGAGTTAACATTGAGTTGAATTCCACCCAAGCAATACAGCTGAGAATGGGGAAGAGGCGGTTTCATAAAGGAAATTTGATTATAAAGGAAATGATACTCCCAGAAGGACAAGGAAGAGATGTTAAATTGAAAACAACAGATGTTATCACTGTGGTTTTAATTTGCATTTTGCTGATAAATAATGATGGTGAGCAATTTTCATATGCTTATTGACACTTCCTCTTTTGAGAAGTGACTGTTCAATTCTTTTGCTCATTTTAAAAAATTCTTGTTGCCTTTTTTTTCTTATTGATTGGTGGTTCTTTTTGTATCTTTGATGTTAATGTTTTGTCAGTGATGTGTGTTGCAAATATCTTCTCCCATCTGTGGCTTGTCTTTTCACTCTCTTAATGGAATCTTCTGATGAACAAAAGTTTTAATTTGAATAAAGCCCAATTTATCAGTGTTATCCCTTATGAGGAATACTTTTAATGCCCTAGTTAAAAATTATTTTCCAAAACTATGCTCTGATATTATCTTTGTTGTTTGTTTTGCCATTCACATTTAGGTATGTCATCCATCTGAATTAAAGTCACTTGGGCCTGGAATTTTCACCATTTTTTGCAAGTTATAAATTCAATATCTGGAAAATTATTCTTTGAATTTTTTTTCTTAATCACTTAATGTTGCAGGTTGGTGGTGGTGTTGTGGCGTGGCAAGTTTAAACACAGCTTGTGATACTCTCAGCCCATACTGTCATGCCAATTTGAGATCTGCCTACGTTGCTTCAGCTCCAGCTTCTGCTGATAAGCCTGGGAAGGCAGCAGAAGATGGTTCAAGTACTTGGGCCATGGCCACTCCTTTGGGAGACCCTGATGGTGTTCTTGGATCCCAGCTTCAACCTGGCCCAAAAGCTGGCTGCTATGGCCATTTGGGTAGTGAACTGGTAGATGGAAGATCTGTCTCTTTCTCTTTCTCTTTATCTCTGTTTTTTTTTTCTGCCTTTCAAATAAATGAATACTTTTAAAAAAAGAATTTCAAAAGTCTAAATAGCCATTCTTAGCTTGCAGGCAGTACAAAAACAGATAGTGCCTAGATTTGGTTCATGGGCCTTAGTTGGTTGTCTCCTATTACAAAATGGCTATAATACTAATTTTTCTTCACTCCCATTGAGAATTTTTGCTTTTTCTTATTTTTTATTGAATATATTTGCTGGAGTTTTCCAATTTTTAAAATCTTTCTAAAAAAATATTTATTTCAACGTCAGACTTTCAAAGAGAGAGAGAGAGAGAGAGAGCGAGCGAGCTTCTATTCACTAGTTTACTCCCCAAATGGATAGAATGGCCAGGGCTGGGCCTGGCTGAAGCCAGGAGCCGGGAGCTTCATCTGGGTCTCCCATGTGGGTGGTAGGGACCTAAATATCTGGGCCATCTTCTGCTGCTTTAGCTAAACCATTAGCAGACAGATTCGTCAGAAATGGAGCAGCTGGAATGTGAACTGGTGCCCAAATGGGATGGTGTCATCACAGGCAGTATCTTTACCTGCTATGCCTCAATGCTGGCCCCTAAAATATTTTTAAGAGGCAAATTTTGGCTTTGATGCTTTACTTTATAATAATATGCAGTTTATATAATATTAGTATACTTTCCATTTCATTGATTTATATTCTCTATTTCTTACTTTGTTTGCCTTTTTTCTTTTTGCTTCTTATGATTGTTGCTCTCCTTTTCATTTTTTTAATCTTAAAAATTTATTTTGAGAGGCAGAGTGAGAGAGAGAGAGAGAGAGTGAGAGCAAACCTGAGTTCTTCCATCTCTTCGTTCAATCTCCAAATGCCTGTAACAACCTGAGATGGGTCAGGCCAAAGCTAGGATCTGGGCATTCCATCAAGGTCTCCCATGTGGGTAGCAGGGATCCAACTATTTAAGCCATCACTTTCTCCTCGCAGGATGCACATTGGCAGGAAGCTGAACTTGATATGGAGCCAGGGACTTGAGCTCTCAGGTGTTCTGCTATGGGATGCGGACAAATTAATAGAAATTTTTATTTATTTGAAAGAATTTAAGAAATAGGGAGAGATCTTCGATCTGCTGGTTTACTCCCCAAATGACTGTAAACACTAGGGCTAGGCCACACCAAAGCCAGGAGCCAAGAGCTTCTTCTGGGTGTAGGGGTATAAGTACCTGATTTCCTGGGCACATTAGCAGGGAGCTGGAATGGAAATGGAGCAGCCAGGACTCAAACTAGTGCCCAAATGGGATGCTGGCATCACAGCAGTGGCTTTACTTGCTATGCCAAAATGCCAGACCCTACTTCTTTTTTAACACAAGAATTTCAACCTGCATGTCACCCTGCAAAACATTATTTTTGATGTGCCCCACAAATTCTATTATATTACATATTTACATTCATTCAGTTCATAATATTTTAAATTTTGCCTTGTGATTTTTTTCTTAGACTTAAGGATTATTTAGAAGTTATGTTGCTTAACTTATACATTTGATCTATGTTGATCTTTTTCCTCAGTGGTTTCTAATTTATTTCTATTACATTCAGAGATTATGCTTTGCAAGACTTCAAACTTTTGAAATCTGCCAAAACATTTTATGGTATATAATAGAATCTATCTTTGTTCAAAATTCATGTGTACCTGAAAATAATGTTTATTTTACATTTGTTGGGTTAGATATATATTAGGTTCAATTGGTTGAGAATTTTGTTAAGATGTTCTGTTTTTTTAATTTAAATTTATAAAAAAATGATTTATTTATTTGAAAGGCAGAGAGAAAGAGGGAGGAAGGGAGGGAGGGAGGGAGGGAGAGAGAGAGAGATCTTCCATTCACTGGTTCACTACTCAAATGGCCACAATGGCTAGGGTTGGGTCAGGTTAGGATGAAGTCAGAAACTTTGTCTGGGTCTCACATGTGAGTGCAGGAACCCAAGGACTTGAGACATCCTCTGCTGCTTTCCTGGGTACATAAATATGGATCTGGGTCAGAAGTGGAGAAGCTAGGACTCAAACCAGTGCCCATATGGGATGCTGGCATTGCAGGCATTGGCTTAACCCACTTTGCCACAATGCTAGTCCTCTTAAATGAATTTTTGCTTACTTTATCAGTTACTGATGAGCAGTTTTAATTTCCAGTATGATTGTGGATTTGTTTATTTGTGTGTTTACTCCTGTTACTGTGTGCTTTGTGTATTTTGAAGCCCTTTTTATTATGTACGTTATTATATTATACCTTTTATAAGTAAGAGATGCTCTTCTTCATTTCTGGGTATATATCCAAAAAAAAGGAAAGCCAGGACTCAGATAGGTATTTGTCTGCCCATGTTTATAGCAGTGTTGTTCACAAAAGCTAAAGGGTGAAAGCAACCCAAGTGTCCTTTGACAGATGAATGGATAAACAAAATGTGGTATGTTCATGCAATGGAATATGATTCAGCCTTGGGAAAGTAGGAATTGTGATGTATTCTACAATATAAATTACTTTTGAGGACATTAAATTAACTGAAATAAGCTAGCAACAAAAAGACAAATACTCCATGATTTCTGATAGGTGTCTAGAGGAATCCAATTCATAGAAACAGAAGTAGCATGGTGTTTTCCAGAGCTTCTCTAAGGGTAGAAGGGAATGAAGTATTTAATAGGTACAGTTTCAGTTCAGGATGATAGAAAAGTTCCAGAGATGCATGGTAATGATGGTGGCACAACAATGTGAAGTGCTTAAAGCCACGGAACTGTTCACTTAAAAATAGTTAAGATGGTAATTGTTATGTGTATTTTACCACAATATATAAAAATGTGGGAAACATGCAAAAGAATATTTCATTTGTCGCTGCACTATCATTATTGTCACAGATTTTACTTCTATATATGATATAAATTCTGCATATGGAATGTTGTTACTTAAACTTTACAAAACTTTGAGACATTTGCCATTTCTTGCTCTATTCTGTGGATCCGAGTCTCCATTTGTATCATTTGTCTTTACTTTGAATTCTTGCCTTTAGCATTTCTTGTAGTTATAGATGTACTTGCAATAAGTTCTTTCAGCTTTGTTTATCTGAAAATGTATTTGTAGCCATTTTTGGAAGGATATTTTTCATGACATGAAATTCAAGAAGTCATTTTTTTTTCCTGTTTACAGTTTCAGGTTAAAGGTGGCTGTTGAGCTCATGTATTTTTTTTTAAATTTATTTTTAAATATGAATTAACATTAAACACCTGTACCATTTATGTGGTATAATGCAATATTTTAATATACATAAATAGTGTAGACCATCATTCCAGGCAATCAACTCTCCCATTACCTTTATCATGAACTGAAGTTACCTTACTGGTTTGTAGAGCACCAAAACCCATTACTTCAACCCAATATGTTTTAATACCTATTTTCCAAAAATCCCACTCTCTACTCCAATTTTTTCCAGCCTCTAGTAATTTATATTCTAAATTCATATTTAATATGTTACAAATACACACACTTATGTATATATGTGTGTATACATATATATTGCACATATGAGAGAAAATGTGGTATTTGTCTTTCTGTCTGACTTGTTTCACTTTATATAATTTCTAGTTCTATGTATTTTGCTGCATATGCAAGAATTTCATTTTTTTTATGGCTGAAAAATATGGGTTTTTGTTTTGCGCTTTGTCCTAAGGCATAACCTTATTCCAGCATGTCATTTTTATTTCTAAGGAATGGTAAGTCTGTGCTACCAAATTTGTGTTTTGGGTACTTGGAGAAGTCCGTGTATTCTGGCTTAGCCAGTGTGTACCAGCACTTTTCAGTTTTTTGATGTCTCCATTCAGTCCTCATTATCTCTGTGTTGTAGAATTCTATTCCGTGCATAGACAGCCTAGCCTTTAGCCAAGGCCCTGAAGGACACCTCCACATGGTTTCTGAGGCTCCTACCTTACAGAGGGTTTCAAATTCCAGTTCCTTGTCCCACTAACTCCAGTCACCTCAGCAGGAATAATCTCTGATGTCTGCTTCCTTGACTGAGAGAGACAGATGCTGTCTACTTTGTTTCTGTCTCACAGCAAGTTTTTGGTTTTGTTCTGGAAATAGCCTCTAGGCAGAAATCCAGGTGAACGTGGGTTTAACCAGGTTTCTGCTCTCTCAAAGACTTGATCCTTGTACTTGTCATTGTCTAGTGCGTAAGAACATTTGTTTTATGTTCTGTCCAGTTTTATACTTGTTTATAGCAGAAGAGTAAGTATAATATCAGTTATTCTAGCATGCCTAGGAGTTACTGTTATTGTATAAATGAATAAAAATTTCTCAGCTACTTGGAACCATTTGTCAACAGTGTTTTCTTTTCTCTTTTATTACATATAAAGGTGAAAGTCATTAGACTTTTATTTATATTTCAGTAGTTCTTAAATCTTGTATGAAAAGGAATTACCTTTTAAAGATGTATTTTAGTATGGGATATGGACTATAATTATGCATTTTCAATAAGCACATGGGAAGATTTTTGATACATTTTGATGTTATTTCCTCACTTTTCAAAATACCCTTCCATGCTCTATTGGGTAATAGCATCTTTGTCTAAGTGGAGGAAATCGTACCATCGATGGAAAAATGTTATGGGGCTCATACATATTATTTCCTCAGAGGGATGCAATCAGTGCTCCGAGCTGGCACAGCATCTACCTTACAAACGTCAGCCAGCCTCGCGATTGGAAGTGTCATCAGGATTTTATTTCAGACATTGGCACATTATTCCCCACTGTGGGTCTTACCCACCTGCAATTTGAAACTGATTTAAAAATTTAAGAGCCCTGGAAGTACTTAAAAGGGGTGTTAGAAGCTAGACTTAGTTTTGTTTCTCGGGATAAGGGTGAAGATGGTGGCTGTTTGAAGGTATGCTGCGTTTACAATTTGTACACTGCCCTCTAGGAGAAGGTGCTGGCTCTGGGCCCAGGTGTGATTCTCTGTAACTTGGTTTGACAGAAGGAATTTTTAACATTGCCTGATTATTTCGGGCATAACTTCTGCAGCAAATTGTACTTCTGTGGTAGAGAAATTTTATTGTCTTCTTTCAGTTTGTCTTCTCCCTTACGTTCTTAATTTTGGATTTCTCTTGTTAGAAATAATAAAACACTGAACTTTGTCTATATGGATCTGGCACAGAGATTATACAGAAATATGAACAAATATAGCTCCACCATTGATCTTCTCTGAGATGTTTTTCTGGTTTTCTTGAATAATGAAAAACAGGGTAGCCTAGGAAACATTAAATGGGGCTCATAAAATAATTCTGTCTCCTAGGAGTCCCTGCTTGAATTACAGTCTTTATATATTTAGCACTTACTTGTTAAGCACACACTTCTCTCAATGGATTGTAAATTTCTAAGAGATGACAATAGAAAATGGGATAGAGATAGTAGTTTTTCATGGATAATTATATAAATTATTTTCTGAGTATGGCTAAGGTGGAACTGAGCCATGTACTGGAGTGCTTTTGTTTTTGCCAAAATATGGGCAAAGTAGTTACAGGAGATCTCTACTGTATTCATCTCCATTGGAAATTATTATTTCAACCTTTACTGAAAGTGTATGCTGTATGCTGTGTATGTTTCAGGTGTTAGATCAGGGTGTTGAAGTCTGAGACTGGGTGTTAGGTCGGGAATAGCTTGGGCTTCTGGTCTTTCGTAGCCCTAGAATGGAGAGGCAGAAACTGACCTCAGCAGAGATAGGTTGCTTTATTGGAAGCAAAGAGGTTGGCAACAGTCTGTTCTTGTGAAGAGACTGTGCACAGGGTGGTCCATTTGGGACTCAAGTTCTATCTGGTTTGTAGGGATTGTGCCAGGGGTGGGAATGGGGGTGTAGAAAGCAGCTGGTGGAAGAGTTTCTGGGAATTTCCCCCTTATCAGTTTCATTGCTGCCCTGCTTAGCTGTTTTTCTATTTGCATTGAGAAGGGTCTCCTTAGACACCAAGGAGGAAATGGGGTTGAGGCGGGAAGGAGGAAGAAAGGGAGGAGGGAAAAGGCACCACAAGTCCTTTACTGGGTCCATCTTGTTTATTGCTGTGTCTCCATTGGGTAGCAAATACTCAAGAAACATCTTTGCACAGAGGAATTAAAGTTCCTTCCTTGAGGAACCTTAATGGAGGGACAGAAAGGGAAATAGCTGTTGATGTCTTGATACAATTAGAGGTACTTTCTAGGAGAAACAGACACGGTAGACCTGATTGTATTCAAAATAAAAAATAATAAGGTCATAAAATTCACATACTTGAGGGGCACCAGGTGATATTTCAGTACATGCATACATTGTATAATATGCAGTCAAGGTAAATGTATCTATCTTCAAACACTGACTATTTATTTATCCTGAAAAATTCAAAATCCCAAGTTGCCATTTTTAAAACAGAGCAATATATAATTTATTAACATGAACTATAATCTATATATTATATATAGCATATATAATATATAACATGATCTATAATTTACAGTACAATAAAATTCCATAATCCTTATTTCTGTCTAATTATTATGCATTAATTCTAACTTACCCTTCCTGCCCCCAACGTAACCTAACCTTTGATAACAACACTTATACTTTTAAATTACATGAGATCATCTTTTTATTTTTTAAAGATTTATTTATTTTACTTGAAAATCAGAGTTATATAGAGAGAGGAGAAGCAGAGAGAGAGAGAGAGAGAGAGAGAGAGAGAGAGGTCTTCTATCCACTGGTTCACTCCCCAGTGGGCAGCAATGGCCAGAGATGCACTTATCTGAGGCCAGGAGCCAGGAGCTTCTTCCGGGTTTCCCATGTGGGTGCGGGGGCCCAAAGGCTTGGGCCATCTTCTACTGCTTTCCCAGGCCATAGCAGAGAGCTGGATAGGAAGTGGAGCAGCTGGGACATGAACTGGCGCCCATATGGGATGCTGGCACTGCAGGCGGTGGCTTTACCCACTACACCACAGCACACAGTTCGACAAGATCATCTTTTTAAAAGACTCCAGGTATGACTAAGATCATGCAATACTTGTCTTTTTTTTTTTTACTTGGCTTAGCATGGTGACCTTTAGTTCCATCCATATTGTTGGAAATGGCAAGATGTTGTCCTTTTTATGGCTGAATAGTATTCCATTGTATATATTTAACACATTTTCTTTCTCTGTTCATCAGTGGATATACACTTACACTATTTTAATTTATTGATTATTATGAATAGTGCTGTAATAAACTTAGGGGCACAGATGTCTCATTCATAGACTGAATTAATTTCCCATGGATATATACCAGTAGTGTGACCATTGAATCATCATAGTTCTATTTTTAGATTTTTGAGGAATCACTATATTGTTTCCTGCAATGGCTATACTAATTTACACTCCTGCCAACAGTGCACAAGTATTGGCTTTTTTCCCCCACATCCCTGCCAACATTTATTCTCTTATCTTTTTAAAACAGACAACATAACTGGAATGAGGTAATCTCTCGTGGTTTTAAGTTGCATTTCCCTTATGTTGAGTGATGTTGAGTAATGTTGTTTTTCATCTACTCATTGGCCATTTGTATGTCTTACTCTGTGAAATATCTGTTAAGGTCTGCACACTATAAATTGGATTATTATTAATAATAATATGTATGGGGGAGAGATTTTCCATTTGCTGGTTTACTTCCCAAATGGCCATGAATGGGCCAGGTTTTTTTTTGAAGAGAGGATCCAGGAATTGCATCCAGGTCATCCATGTGTGAGGCAGAGGCCCAAGTTGTTTTTGAGTCATAATTCCCCTGCTTTCCTAGGCACATTAACAGGGAGTTGGATCAGAAACAGAGCAGCCAAGACTTGAACTGGCATCCCAATAAGGGATGATGGCATAACAAATTGGCTTAACCCACTGTGCAATAGCACCAGGCCCTCCTTCTTAGTTCTATTTTTGTTGTATCCCATAGGTTTTTGATGGGTTATGTGTCCATTTATTTCAAGATGTTTTTAAACTTAATTTCTTCCTGGATTCATTGGTTAGTTAGAAAATTGGAAAACATATTAATACATGGAAATTAACCAAAGTTTTTCTTGTTACTGATTCCTAGTTTTGCTGCAAGGTCAGAGAAACTACTCAGTATGCTTTCTACTTAAAAAAATTATCGAGACTTGTTTTGTAACCTTTTGTGTACTCTGTGCTAGAGAATGGTCTATGTGTTGAGAAGAATGTATATTCTACAACTTTTGGATGGAATGTTCTGGTTTGATCTAGGAGCAATTTAACTCTGCTGTTTCTTTGTTGACTTTCTGTCTGGATGATCTGTTTTTGGAAGTGGAATGTTAAAGTCCCTGAGAGTATTCTATTAGTGCCTTCTTTCCCTTTTGATATACTAATATTTGCTTTATGTATATGGGTACTTTGATCCTGCGTGTATTGTTATTTTCTCTTGCTGGATTAAACTCCATCATTATACAATGATCTTCCTTATCACTTTTCACTGCATTTGATTTGAAATCTATTATATCTGATACAAATATGGATACTCCTGCTTTCTTTTGGGTTCAATTTGTATTGAATATCTTATAAAATTATTCGTATATTTATTTGGAAAGAAAGAGACAGAAAGAGATATAGAGACAAATAGAGAAATACCTCCTTTTAATGGTTCACTCCTCAAATACACACAACAGCTGATGCTGGGGCAGGTTGACACTAGGAGCCTAGAACCCAACCTGGGTCTCCAACATTGGTGACAGGGTTTAAATACTTGAGTGAACACCTGCTGCTTCTTAGGATGCACATTAGCAGAAAGCTGGAATTAAAAGTGGAGCTGTGTCTTAAACTCAAGCATTCTGATATGGAGCATGGTTATCCCAAGCAGTGTCCTAACCACTGTACCAAAGTGCCTGCTCCTATATGGAATATGTTACTTCACCATTTCACTTTGTCTATGTGGGTCCTTATAGATGAAGTGTTTTTCTTTTAGGCAGCAAGTAGTTGTGTCTTGTATTTTTATTCACCCTGCTAATCTATCTTTTAATCATTTAAGGTAATTGGTGATAGATAAGATGTTATTATTTAAACTTTTGTCTTTTTTTTTTTTTTTGTAGTCCATTTCTTTCTTTTTACCTCTATTTTATCTTCTTTTGTTGTTAAGTGTTTTTTTGGTAAAGTGGTTTTTTTTTTTTTTTTGACAGGCAGAGTGGACAGTGAGAGAGAGAGACAGAGAGAAAGGTCTTCCTTTGCCGTTGGTTCACCCTTCAATGGCCGCTGCAGCTGGGTGCATGGGCCCAAGCACTTGGGCCATCCTCCACTGCACTCACTCCCTGACCACAGCAGAGAGCTGGCCTGGAAGAGGGGCAACTGGGACAGAATCCGGTGCCCCGACCGGGACTAGAACCCGGTGTGCCGGTGCCGCAAGGAGGAGGATTAGCCTAGTGAGCCGCAGCGCCGGCCGGGTAAAGTGTTTTTAATTTATTCTTTTTGATAACTGTTTTATAGATTTTTCCTTGATGCTTACCACAAGGCTTACAAAAAGCTTCTAGGGTCATAACAAGCTATTTTGAAATCATGACAGCTTAACATTGATTTTAAATAAGGAAAAATAAGCAAAAAATTAATAAAGAATACACTTGCACTGCATTCTTCCTCACATTTTGAATTTTTGATGTTCAATTTTGCCTTTTTACTTTTCTCATAATATTTTCTCATAATATTTAATAGTTATTTGTATTTTCAATTGTTTAATTTTTTTAGTCTTCACACTAAATGTGTGGATGTTAACCATATTAGCAACATTATAGCATTCAGAATTTGTCTGTATAATCACTTCTACCAGTGAATTTTCTGTCTTGTTATTTTCTTTTTAATCATCAGTGTTTATTCCAGTTTAAAGAACTCTATTAGCATTTCTTATATAATAGATCTGTTGGTGATATATCCTCCCAGCTGTTGTTTCTCTGGGGATTATTTAGCTTTCTCTTCCATCTGAAGGATGGTTTTGCTGGGTGAGGTGTTTTTGGCTTGCAATTGTTTACCTTCAGTCTGTGGAAGTCTTACCTACTCTTTCCTGGCCTGTAAAGTTTCTCAGAAGTGATTGCATCAGGTGAATTGGGAAGTTTTTGTGTGTTATTTCTTTTCTATTGCAGATTTGAGAACCTTCTTTTTATACTAAACTTTGGAGAGGTTCCTGGATAGCTCTTTTTATAGATTTGCAAAGTTTTCTGTTCTTAATTCATCGACTGTTCCTTCTCCCTTCTTGGTATTCTCAAGTCCCTCTTGGGGCGATGTAACTTAGAGATTTTTTTGTTTTCATGCTGTCCTAAAGTGCTGGTAAACTGTCTAAGTTCCTCATCTTTTCTTCTGCTCCAGCTCTGTATTTTAAAATAGCCAGCCTTAAGGCTTACTTGTTCTTTGCTATGTTTGATGTGGTCTGCTACTGGAGCCTTGTATCACATTTTACATTTTGCTTAGTATACTTTTCCGTTTAAGGTTTTCTGTTTGATTTATTTTAATTGCTTCAATCTCTTTGTTAAGTCTCTATTCTAGAATATTAATGTCTCTGTGTTCTCTTATTGAACTTTCTTTTTTTAATGATTTATTTATTTATTTTATTTGAGAGTTAGAGTTACAGACAGTGAGAAGGAGAGACAGAAAGGTCTTCCTTCTGCTGCTTCACTCCCCAAATGGCTGCAACGGCCAGAACGGCACAGATCTGAAGCCAGGAGCCAGGTGCTTCTTCCTGGTCTCCCACATGGGTGCAGGGGCCCAAGGACTTGGGCCATCTTCTACTGCCTTCCCAGGCCATAGCAGAAAGCTGGACTGCAAGAGGAGCAGCCGGGACTGATGCTGGCACCCCAGGCAGAGGATTAAGCTATGGCACTGCCCTGAACTTTCTTAAAACAGTTACTTCAAAATTTTCATCTGAGCATTTTAAAATTCCAATTCCTAGATGGTTGGTGAGGTTATTTTTTTTTTTGGGGGTGAGATTATAGTTCCCTGGAAGTTCTTGATGCTTGTTGGTGCACTTGTGCATTGAAGGATTAGTGATAGGAGTTTGGTTTTGTTTGTGGTTGTCCTTCCAGAAATTCTAACTATTCTATTTATTTTCATTGAGCCTGTGGAGACTTCTACTATTTCAGTACTATAAATAGAGCCCTAAGTTGAGGCTAGCCACAGGTGCTTTGTTGGCATGTTTTCATTATTTTAGTACTATAATACTCCTCAAGTTCAGATTTTTCCCATACTCACATTTGATGTGTTATGTAGAACAAACTGGGGAAGTGTCTGAAAAGTGTAGTTAGTCACCATAAGTCGCTTTCTGGGTTAGGCCAGACTCAAACCTAGTCCTGTGGCCACAAGCGCCATGATCTAGATACACTTGAAGTCCACATTTTGTGAAACAATATAAATGATAATGTTATATTGTAAATCAAATAACAAAATAAATATTTGTAAGTTCACACTGATAAGTAATAAAGGAATAATTCTTCCTTAGAAAATAATCTCAATTAATAGCTGTAGAAAGAATGAGGTATAGAAAATAACCTTTAAAACACTATAGTGGCTGGCGCTTCAGCTCACTAGGCTAATCCTCTGCCTGTGGTACTGGTAGTCCGGGTTCTAGTCCTGGTTGGGGCACCAGTTCTGTCCCGGTTGCTCCTCTTCCATTCCAGCTCTCTGCTGTGGCCCGGGAGTGCAGTGGAGGATGGCCCAGGTCCTAGGGCCCTGTACCCACATGAGAGACAAAGAGGAAGCACCTGGTTCCTGGCTTTGGATCGGCACAGCGCACCGGCTGCAATGTGCTGGACATAGCAGCCACTTGGGGGGTGAACCAAGGGAAAAAAAGACCTTTCTCTCTGTCTCTCTCTCTCACTGTCTAACTGTGCCTGTCAAAAAAAAGAAAAAGAACACTATAAGAATAGAAACAATTGCTGCAAGTGAGATCCACTGAAGGCTGATAAAACTGGTTGAAAACAAGATATCTGTCATTTATTCAGGACAAAAAACATATTTATTAACTATAAGGAATTTTTTAAAAAGTAAAACATCTGATCACATTTCATCCTAACAAAGTAATAATAAAAGTAAATATCACCAGGAACAACTTATGTTGATAGTGCATACTCTGTCATAGGATTTCCATCTCCTGTGCTGTATTCTTCCCAAACATGGATAACCATAACCTGATCATGAGAGGCTATCAAACAAACCCAAATTTGCAGATATTCTGAAAAACAAACAAGCAAAAAGCCAACTGAGCAATACTAGTATTCTTCAAGAGCATCAAGATTATAAAAATTGAAGACAATTTTGATAGGATGGAGAAAACTGAGGAGACAGGACAGCAAAATTCAATATGGGATTCATGGTAGGGTTCTGAAATAGAAAAAGGACATTAGTGAATAGTAAAGTGAAATCTGCATAAAGTCTATGGTTTTGTTGATAGCATTGAATTGATGTTCGTTTTGGTATTTGTCCTGTGGTTATATAAGATGCTATTAGAGGAAACTGTGTGACAGATATATTGGGATCCTTTGCTATTTTTGCAACTCTTCCATAAGTCTAAAATTGTTTGAAAATAGAGACGAAATATTACAGCCCCTATAATTAAGCTTGTGTTGTTTCTTTGGGGCCAACCTACACTGTGTGTTTACAAAATTTTCCTGTGCTGTTGAAATGTGAACAAGACTGACATGGATACAAGCAGGTGGATGGCCTGGAGGTGACACTTAAAAATGCCTAATGGAGGTACGAGATTTATATCTTATTAATAAAGCTCTCCTTATCTGTCGCTTCTGTTAAGGCAAAGGGTAGGCTTCACCAGCCATTAGGAAAAGAACAGTTCAACTCCTTCCACAATCTAGATGCTTTCTTGTTCTGTCCAGACATTAATAAATGCTTAGACACACTCCAGGGTTGATTTATATTGACAGATTTACTTCTATATCCTATTTTATGGAGATACTGAGAGAGAGAGGGAGATAAAGGATTGTCAGGATATTTTAATTATTAAATCTGTAAGGGATTCACAAAGTGTGAAAAGATAGTCACTAGGATGGAAAGTTTTATAGCTCCTGCCTAAGAGTAACAAAGTTTTCAAATCAATAACTCAACAAATGAATAATTATGATTGGATCAATATGTTTTTATGGGTAGATGCTTTATGCCAGGAACTTTTCTTGAGGTATCCAACTTAAAATAAGAAAAAGGCTTTGAAGTAAGTATAGTCATTCCTGCCTTACAGCTGAGGAAGATAACACTCAGAGAGGTATGTTGCCCAACATACTTGGCAGTCTACTATAGGAGGAGGAACATTCTAAGAACATCAAGTTCCTCCATGAAGTTAGACAAAAGGAACAATGGTAGTGTACTAGGATGAGTATAGATTCAGAAAGTCTAAATTTAAAGTGTGTTGGCAGCAGACTCATAGAATGGCAGATGTCCTAAACAGCACTCTGGCCTCAGAATCAGCCCTGAAGGCATTCGGATATGGCTGAAGAGCCCATGAGAGTATTTTAGGCATAGAAAGCCAAGACACTCTGGAAAAAAAAAACCTAAATGAAAGATCTCTGCAAGTGAGATCCCAGTGGAAAGAATGGGGCCATCAAAGAAGGAGGTACCTTTCTCTGAAGGGAGGAGAGAACTTCCACTTTGACTATGACCCTGTCGGAATAAGATTGAAGTCGGTGAACTCAAAAGGCTTCCATAGCCTTGGCAACTCATGACAAGAGCCTAGGGTGATTACTGATGCCATAAACAAGAGTGTCAATTTGTTAAGTCAACAACAGGAGTCACTGTTCTCATGTAGGATCTCTGTCCTTAATGTGTTGTTCAATGTGAATTAATGCTATAACTAGTACTCAAACAGTATTTTATACTTTATGTTCTGTGTGGGTGCAAACTGATGAAATCTTTACTTACTATATACTAAATCAATTTTCTATATATAAAGATATTTGAAAATGAATGTTGATGTGAATGGAATGGGAGAGGGAGTGGGAGATGGGAGGGTTGCGGGTGGGAGGGAAGTTATGGGGGGGAAAAAGCCATTGTAATCCATAAACTGTACTTTGGAAATTTATATTTACTAAATAAAAGTTAAAAAAGAATCAATAAAAAATAAATAAAAAATAAAATATGTTGGAGGAGTTGGAATAATAAACCACACTTTTATGAGACTAAAACCAATTATCTTTGTATTCTATCAGATAAACTTTAAAGGGGTTCAGTTCTAGTTCAGGTAAAACTTGAACTAGTACTAGAAAAGAACTTGGAAGGGCAAAGAAGATGCAGCAGGGTAGTTATGTTGGAAATAGACTGGACTCTCATGAGAGTATCTCAGCCATGGAAAGGCAAGAAACTGTGGCAAAAAATGACCTACAGGAAAGATCTCTGTGAGTGAGATCCCAGTGGAAAGAAGGGACCATCAAAGAAGGAGGTACCTTTCTCTGAAGGGAGGAGAGAACTTCCACTTTGATTATGGCCTTGTCTAAATAATGTCAGAGTTTGTGAACTCAAGAGGCTTCCGTAGCCTTGGCAGCTCATGACAAGAGCCTCGGGCGATTACTGACGTCATAAATAAGAGTGTCAATTGTTAAATCAACAACGGGAGTCACTGTGCACTTACTCTCATGCAGGATCTCTGTCCTTAAGAGATAGTGCTGTACTATGCGAATTAATGGTAAAACTAGTCTTCAAACAGTACTTTATACTTTGTGTGTTTGTGTGGGTGCAAACTGGTGAAATCTTTACTTAGTATAAAGTTGATCTTCTGTATAAAGATAATTAAAAATGAATCAATGAAGAATGAGATGGGAGAAGGAGTAGGAGATGGGATGGCTTGTGGGTGGAAGGGTGGTTATGGGGGGAAAAACCGCTATAATCCAAAAGTTGTACTTTTGAAATTTATTAAATAAAAATTTTCTATAAAAAAAGGAAATAGACGTGGCTGTTAGGTTCCTTGATGATTTGGAGAATTTTACTCATCTTCAGTTATTGTTTTTCCTTTGAACATAGGTATCTCCTCCAAGAAATTTACTGACTATCTTCAATTGCAATAGATAAATTAATATTTTCCCTTTCCTGGTAATTTGTTCCTGTATTTTTTTTAACGAAGATTTATTTATTTGAAAATCAGAATTAGAAAGAGGGAAGGAGAGGGAGGGATGGATTCATTCTGATTCAATCCCCGGATGACTGCAATGGCCAGGGCTGGGTCAGGCTAAAGCCAGGAGCTTCATCCAGGACAACCATGTAGGTGGCAGGGGCCCAAACACTTGGGCCAACTTCTGCAGCTTTCTCCAGGTCATAAGCAGGGAGCTGGAATAGAAGTGGAACAGCTGGGGCTTGGACCAGTGGCCATGTGGGAGGCTAGCAATGCAAGCAGTGGTTTTACCTGCTACACAACAATGCTAGCCCCTGGCCCTATATTCTTAAGATTTTTCCTCCTCTGAAAAGAGACAGCTTGAGATAGTATGATATACTTACGTAACACAGAATGTCCTACATCCCTGTACCTGTTGATCTGAAAGCTTCTCTGTAAGTCCTCCTCTTCTTTTTAAATATTTTAGGTTCTAATAAAAGATTGGGGTTCTTTATTAAGGGTTCCTCTTTTGACTTCCAGCATTGTCAGGATATAGGCATGTTTTCATAACAAAAATGTGGATGCAGAAAAAGATAGGTCTCTGTCAGCCTTCTTGCTTTTTATGCCTCCCATTCCTGTCATTCATTGAAGTTTCTCAGAAAGTTCTTAGAGGGACCAAAAACCGGCTAATTGAACACTTAGCAAACCACTCATTTTTCCATGACAAATTCTTAAAGTTAGAAAATTACTTTGCTTTGGTAAACTGAGTAGTTCCTGGGCTGAGCACAGATTGTGAGGACTAAATTGGACCTTAGATTAGGGCAGATATTCAGAAAATTTAAAGTGCCTTTTATGTAATTGAAATATTTTTTAAGATTAAGGGGAAATTAAAAAGTTTAATTTTCTTTCAAATGCATTTTCTTTGTTCATCTCTTTCAAGTTATTTGCCGTAAGATGAGAATGTGAGTGATTTAATCAGCAGATGTGTTAAGCAACTAAAACAGTTTTTAAAATCACTGTGTTAGGTGAGAATGGTATAAAGGAGTAGGATATTATATCTAGCCTCAGCTCATAATCCCATGAGAAAAACTGGCAGTGAGAAATTTCAGTGTAATGCAAAGTACTAGGATGCAGCTATATATATGATTTTGGGCACCAAGAGAAGACAGTGATGACCTCCAGGGGATGAGAAGTAGTTGGCCCAAAAGCTAGCAGACTTATAGTAATTAATATTTTCAGAGATTAGACCATGTATGGCCTTTAAATGTATCTCCTAGAGTCAATATAGACAAGAAAACAATTTCCTAGATGGCAAATAGTGTTTAAAAATTATTTAGAACGCCAAACTGCTCCTATGTGGACAAAAAAGAATCGTAAATAAAATCAGAAAATCCCAGGGCAATTAAGATATTGGCTTTATTGAGATAATGTAATTTTGATACATTTATAAGATGTGAAAAATGGATGAACCTAGCCAGTGCTGGCCTGAGCACCTCTTTTATCTGTTTCCTTTGAGGCAATCTGTAATATGTCTTTAAATTTGGAATCTCAGAGAATAGGCATTTTCTACCTAAGCTACTTCAAATGGTACTTTATCAGTGTGTTTTAGCGATAAGATCAAGAAACAACGTGAGAAACAATCTATGTCTAAGTGTGACTGAGGACAAATTATTGTTGATAAGCTAACTACCTTTCTTTATTTTGGCTTACTGTGATACTTCCATTCTGCACGCACTGTGGTGCTTGTGTAGGTTGTATTATAGTAAATTAAATTCATCAAACATTTATTGAGGGCCTATTGTGCACCAAGGTATAAAGTCTGTGGGATAAAAAATGAATCTGAAAAACTGACTGTAAGAATAAAATGTCTTGATTTCATTCAAAGTTTCAGTTAGCACACAATCAAGGGATCTGAACAATTCACATACACAAAACAGTAGAGAAAAATACAGGTTTCTGACTACCATATGCAGTTAGTTGGAAAAATTATTATCTTAACAGCTGGCACCAGAATTTCTGTTAAGGAAGAAATTGTCTGTTTAGGGAAATACCTTGATAAAATGCTTGAATAAAAACTGAGACCCTGAAGTGATGGCTTATTAGGGGGTAAAACAAAAAAGGCATAAAAACTGTATCATTAGATACAAAGCAAACATTATAGGAATAAGGAAGCCAAGCAGAGTGGAGCAAAGTTATAGAGAGTCCTAGGATGTTTCAATTTTTAAGTTTTTGTGTTGTGGTAAAGTAAATTCGCCTTATATCTCTACCTCTAATTTTTTGTACACTCTTTTAACACACACCGTGTGTGTGTGTGTGTGTGTGTGAGAGAGAGAGAGAGAGAGAGAGAGAGAGAGAGAGAGAGAGAGAATGTGAGTCATGGAAAGGGACTACAATCCATGTTTGTCTTGGTGCTTAGAATGGAAAAAGAGGCCGGCGCTGCGGCTCACTAGGCTAATCCTCTGCCTATGGCGCCAGCACACTGGGTTCTAGTCCTGGTCAGGGCACCAGATTCTGTCCCGGTTGCCCCTCTTCCAGTCCAACTCTCTGCTGTGGCCCAGGAGTGCAGTGCAGGATGGCCCAAGTCCTTGGGCCTTGCACCTGCATGGGAGACCAGGAGAAGCACCTGGCTCCTGGCTTCGGATCAGCTCAGCACACCAGCTGCAGCAGTCATTGGAGGGTGAACCAATGGTAAAGGAAGACCTTTCTCTCTGTCTCTCTCTCTCACTGTCCATTCTACCTGTCAAAAAAAAAAAAAAAATGGAAAAAGGACAGGAACATTAGGTGAGTCAATCTCTAAAGTAAATGAATTCTTCAAAAGTGTGGTAGAGGTGGCCAAGAGAATGCCCAATACCTCTACCTAGAAACTTGGATATGTTTGGGAAACTCTTGCTTATTATGAACCAGTCTTACCCAGACCCCTAGTGTTCCATATCACCCATCATGCCATTATGATTTACTGCCTTCAACAGCCCTTGATACATTGCTGGAGAGAATTTTATTTCATATGTCCCTTTATTGTTTATTTTCTCTCTCTTCTGTCTTCCTTCCCTCCCTTGAATTTAAGCCTCTCAGTAGATCACCTGTCAGGTTGACCACCGTAACTCCAATACCTGGCACAATGCCTGACATAACAGTAGGCACTGACTAAATATTTTTTGAATGAAGGGATCTTCAAGCTACCTGGATGACAACAGCTCATACTGTTGTTGCTCTTTGAAATTTTACTCTACTTGTGGCCAATCCCACATAATTTTCTCTTCAGTTATACCACATTTGTCCTTAAGTATATTAGTCGGTGACTATGTGTTTTTTAAAAAGATTTATTTATTTATT
This sequence comes from Oryctolagus cuniculus, assembly GCF_051225735.1. Classification (NCBI taxonomy): domain Eukaryota; kingdom Metazoa; phylum Chordata; class Mammalia; order Lagomorpha; family Leporidae; genus Oryctolagus; species Oryctolagus cuniculus. The sequence continues at coordinate 101,105,013 of NC_142867.1, forward strand.
TGAAAGAGTTATATATAGAAAAAAAAAAAAAAACAGAAAAAAAGTTTCTCTCCCTAGGTGGCCACAAAGACTGGAGCTGAGCCAGGCTGAAGCTAGGAGCCAGGGGCCTCATTCGGGTTTCTGATGTGAATGGCAGGGGACCACGTACTTGAGCTGTTCTATGCTTCTTTCCTAGGCGTATTAGTAGGGAGCTGGATCAGAAGTGAAGCATCAGGGACTCAATTTGTCACCAATATGGGATGCTGGCATTGCAGACAGTGGCTTTACTTGCTATGCCACAATGTCAGCCCCTATGACTATTTTTTACACTCAATATTTTAAGGTAAAAATCAGGTACTTTCATTAATTAGAAGATGCTTTTTCTACCCCTTTCTGCCTCTTAACTCTTACTATTTCTCCACATCAGTGTGTGAATTTCTGTTTCTATGAAAATAGCAACAGAGTTGGAAATGGAAATGTATTTCAGGAGATAGGGATGTCATCCTGAACAGAATCAGCAGGTGGAATGCAGTAAGTGTGTCAATAGAGAGCTGTCTATACTGCCTTTGCGTCTTCTTCTTTGTTAAATGTTGATTGATAAGGCTCTTGTGGAGACAGCAAAGGTCCCTGCACAATCATCGGATCCACAGAGGAATGGAGTAGTCAATATTTTGCCGTTTTGACTTGGGAGTGAAGGCTGATATTCAAAAAGTCCCATGGACATCCTCAATCTGCCCTCAGTGTTAACATTGTCCTGTTGCAAGATTCCTAGTTTTGTGTGAAGTTTGTTTCCCCAGTTTATGACTTTAATAAACTGTTCATTGAGCCTATACTTACACTGTATTTCATCAGCATTACATGATGGATGAGGATACTTCAAAAAGTTCATTGAAAAATGAAATTAAGATGTTTATTTTGGTGAAAAAAATGAAATCCATGAATAGTTTTTTCATAGTATACATTTTCCATGAAAACCTCTTTTGTATGGATTTCAAAAAACTTTTTATCACAAAGTAAGCTTATCTTTCAATTCCATTTTCCATGAAATTTTGAAGTACCCTTATTATTATTCAGCTTTTTGTTACTACAACAAAATATGCAAGGCAATTAACTTTATAAAGAGAAATTTTTTTTATTTTTTATTTAGTAAATATAAATTTACAAAGTACAGTTAATGGATTACAATGGCTTCCCCCCCATAATTTCCCTCCCACTCACACCCCTCCCATCTCCCGCTCCCTCTCCCATTCCATTCACATCAACATTCATTTTCAACTATCTTTATATACAGAAGATCAATTTAGTATATATTAAGTAAAGATTTCAACAGTTTGCACCCACACAGAAACACAAAGTGTAAAATACTGTTTCAGTACTAGTTATAGCATCACTTCACATTGGACAACACATTAAGGACAGATCCCACATGAGAAGTAAGTACACAGTGACTCCTGCTGTTAACTTAACAATTTGATACTCTTGTTTATGGTGTCAGTAATCTCCCTAGGCTCTAGTCATGAGTTGCCAAGGCTATGGAAGCCTTTTGAGTTCGCCGACTTCGATCTTATTCCGACAGGGTCATAGTCAAAGTGGAAGTTCTCTCCTCCCTTCAGAGAAAGGTACCTCCTTCTTTGATGGCCCTGTTCTTTCCACTGGGATCTCACTTGCGGAGATCTTCCATTTAGGTCTTCCTTTTTTTTTTTTCAGGGTGTCTTGGCTTTCCATGCCTAAAATACTCATAAAGAGAAAATATTCTTTAGCTCACAGGTTTTGGAGTTTCTGGTTCAAGATTGAGTAGCCCCATTGGCTTGGCCTGAGGACAGACAGTGGATAGCAATGATGGAGATTATGTGTTGAGGAAGTATCATATGGTGAGCCAGGAAGCAGAGAAAGAAAGTTGGTGGGCCCAAATTCGGGCTTTTTATAATAACCTTCTTTTGAGAGCTATCTTTTGAAGGAGCGTCCCCAGTTACCCAAGGAGGTCTGCCTATGTCCTGTACCCTGATGTTTACAGCACATCCCAGCACCTCCACCCTGGTGACCAAGTGTTTACCACATGGACTTTTATAGCCATAGTACTTGCTATTTCAGGTCTCCCTTGGGGACAGGGTTACCAGATAAAATTGAGGATGCAGGGTTAAGTTTGAATTTCAGGCATACAGTGAATAATTTTTTAGTATGAGTATGCCCCAGGCAATATTTGAGACATATTTACACTGAATTATTCACTATGAATCTAAAGCTCAAATTTAACTGGGTGCTCTATATTTTTATTTCCTGATCCTTATTACCCTGCTTGGGGGGAAATGGTTGTTTGGGACTGACATGTTGAAATTTATACTTTAGGCATTTGTAGGATATACAACAATATAAACCTGTATCATGCTGAGAAGAGGTCATGAAACCACTGCACTGTCTCACCTTGGCAAATCTTAAAGTTCTTTTCCAGCATTTTTCTTTTCAAAACACGTGCCAAAGTAATTTCCTAGATTGGGGTAATGAATTCCAGATCTTTTAATACCATGTACTGTAATTAGCTGGATAATAATCTGTAATTATTCAGGGAAAGTAAGCCCATGTATAAATTATTAGAGTTATAAACTATGCTCTTTCACTGAAGGGACTTTTGGCCTTTTCTAATTAGCGGTGGCATTCAGAATCTCCAGTGAGTGTTTGGCTCTCTCTGCTGGGCCATCAGTCTCCTCTCTCTGCTATCCTCTTCAACCTCGCTCATTTTCTTCGGAGAGACCAAGCAGGTGATGCTGGATCTGCCATGTCAGTAGATGGCACAGAGCCCAGAGCAAGTATATGGAAAGCCAAGTGAATTTTATGAAGCAGAAGGCCAGGAAGGCACTTCTACAATAGTTAGGGATACGGGCACCCACAGATACATGGCTTGGACGTTGGACCAGTCAGATGGAAAGTGAAAGATACTATGTGAAGGTCTTTTGGCACAAATCACCTTCCACAGGTGACTCTAAATGGATTTGCTTTCTACATGGAGAACCTCCATTCAGGTACAGCAATTGTCGGAACTGTGAAGTTAAAAAAAGTTCATAATTAGAGTTCACAGTATTCTCTTCTCCCTGAAAACCTTTCATTCCTTTAATGAAGCCTCCTTTCTGCTCAATTGCAACATTTTACTTGTCTCTAAAGATTTGGTATTTTAAAAGTGGAAGTCTGGAAAAAGAATTTTTTGCCCCTTTATCCAAGAAGCAAGCCTCTAATATTGAAATTTCAAGCACGGTAGACTAAGTGAGATATTATGGGAAGTGGGAACTTTCTGTTGTTCCTTGATTCATGTCACATGTAAAACTGTTATAAGGAAAAGTATGTATTACTCTTGACATTAACTATCTCAGAAGAAATGCAGGCTCATTGTAGTTACCAGTTATCCCGGCACTTATGGCCCTGAGTGCCATGACATCTCTGTATCTGAGAATCTTACAAATCTCCATAACACCAGGGATTTGGAAGACTTTGATGATGGTGATATCATCTTACTGGAGCTTTGAATGGAAGACACATAAGTGCATCCTCCAGGTAATTTCATCTATACCTGGAGAATTGAGCATTAATAATAATAAAAAATCCTTCTACATAACAGCCTCATTCTTTTTTTAATAGAAAGCTTTTATTTAATAAATATAAATTTCTTAAGTACAAGTTTTGGATTATAGTGGTTCTTCCCCCCATTCCTGCCCTCCCACCCTCAAACCATCCCATCTCCTACTCCCTCTTCCATCCCATTCTTCATTAAGATTTATTTTTAATTATATACAGAAGGCCAACTTTATACTAAGTAAATATTTCAACAGTTTGCACCCACACAGACACACAAAGTATTGTTTGAAGACTAGTTTTACCATTAATTTGCATAGTACAACACATTAAGGACAGAGGTCCTACATGGGGAGCAAGTGCACAGTGACTCCTGTTGTTGACTTAACACTCTTATTTATGACATCAGTGATCACCCAAGGCTCCTGTCATGAGCTGCCAAGGCTTTGGAAGCCTCTTGAGTCCACAAACTCTGACATTATTTAGACAAGGCCATAGTCGAAGTGGAGGTTCTTGCCTCCCTTCAGAGAAAGGCACCTCCTTCTTTGATGGTCCCTTCTTTCCACTGGGATGTCACTATGTCACTCACAGAGATCTTTCCTGTAGGTCATTTTTTGCCACAATGTCTTGACCAGCCTCATTTTTTAAAATTTATTTATTTGACAGGTAGAGTTACAGACAGTGAGAGAGAGACAGAGAGACAGAAAGAAAGGTCTTCCTTCTGTTGGTTCATCCCCCAAATGGGTGCTACGGCCAGTGCTGCGCCGATCCGAAGCCAGGAGCCAGGTGCTTCCTCCTGGTCTCCCATGTGGGTGCAGGGGCCCAAGAACTTGGGCCATCCTCCACTGCCCTCCCGGGCTACAGAGAAAGCTGGACTGGAAGAGGAGCAACTGGTACTAGAACCCGGTGCCCATATGGGATGCCGGTGCCGCAGGCAGAGGATTAGCCAAGTGAGCCACAGCGCTGGGCCTGGCCAGCCTCACTCTTGATTGGTCATTAGTTGGGTGGAAATACAAACCCATTTTCATGGCCATACTTCTGATGTTTGAAAACTTTTTTTTGCTGGTGACCTGATTTATTTAAGTCTTGGGTTTATGTAAACTGACTAGTGATATTGTGCATAAATGTAATTTATTTACTGTATACAAGGATAAGCAGAGGAACAAATTTTTATGCTTTTAAGATTCTATCAAATTCTGGTACTTAGAATTCAAAACCTGATTCATCATTTAAAAACTCTGACAGGAATCTGAAATCAGATGAATTCTCACTGACTCATGTCAACAAATAGTTACTGACTTCTTGCCACTCCCTACCCATTAATTAGGATGTAAGGGAAATATAAAACATACTTGATTTCTGCAACGTGTTTATAATATAATTGACAAATACATCTAACAGTCTATATACTGAGACCAAGTAATTGTCCTAAGAGTCATCTGCATGGTGACATCAGATCATAGGAGAGAAGTCATGTTGAGATGGTGTGGGCAGAGGAGGTCTCCTGGTAAAGGCAGAATGGGGTTTGCAGCTGAGTACATTGAGAATATCAAGGTGATACTAAGGTAGTATGTTTGTTGCACTCTGAGAAATAAGTGAGGTTCAAAGTGTCCTTAGTTGGAGAACATGTCAGAAACAGAGAACGTGGAGACAAAGAAGGCAGTGCCAGTTCTGCTACATAGGACAGACAGGAGGGGTGTGGTTCACTTTTTTTTTTTTCAATAAACCTTTTTATTGAGACTTGCTGTGGTTTCAATGTGTCTCCTAAATTTTTTGTGTTAGAAACTGCATCCCCAAATTCTTACGTTGGTGGTATTTGAGGGAAGTGATTGGATCACAGGAGCTTTGTATCTATGAAAGTGAGTGGGATATTGATGACTGGCTATGTTATAATAGTGAACTCTTTCTGGCAATCTTGTCTGGCCACCTGTACCCTTTGCAGTGTTATGACGCATTAGGAAGTCCTCACTGGATGCCAGCACATGATGCTGCTACACTCTTGGGCTTCCCAGCCTTCAGAACTGAGAGCTAAATAAACCACTGTTTTAAGTAAATTACCCAGTCTGTGATATTCAGTTACAGCTAGAAAAATGGACTAGGTCAAGCAGCTTCTTTGTGTAGAGGATACAAATAGTAGAAACACACATCCTGATGGGGGCAGAATCACATGCATTTTTTGGGGGGGTTCTGTACATACCTAAGTGTATTTTTTAAATAATGAGTAAACTTGAGCTACCTAGAGATGAAAAAGAATATGTGGAGGGTAGTTAGCACTTTCAGACGGAGAAAGAGCAATGGATCAGAGTGGACCAGATGACAGTAAATCTGAGACTGTGTTGTTACTGTTTAAGAAAAAACAAGTCTAATAGTGGCCATGTATAAAGTGAAGTTTCACTTGTTAAGCAAGTGGTCACATTGTATGGAGGCAAGTAACTTTCATCATCCTCCGGCTCCAGAAATTTGAATCATCCATGTATTAAGACGACACAGAACAAAACAAAAGATCCAGGATCTATTTTTTTCTATCCTGCCTTCTTTCAGTTTCTCTCCACTTCCTGCTTCTTCACCATTCATGTCTTCTCTAAGAAATACATTAAAATATAGAGACCTTTGAGGTTCCCACCATTGAGATGCCTGCCCCATTCAGAATCTCTATACTTCATTCTGTTGCAATTTCAAGCTGTCACTTCTCCTTCCTGAATCTGGGCAGCACAATACCCTTGAAATGAGTGCCTTCGTGACTTCCAGCCAGAAAGCTGGTCTATTGTAACAGTCACTGCCATATTTATGCATGAGAGTTGAAGCTGGAACCCATTGTCTATGCAGACAGGGGAACTCGCAGAACAATTACCGTTGTAAGTGATTGTTCACAATTTGGTAGAAAACAGTCTTGCTGACTTTTGTTCACTGCAAGATAATTTAGCTCCAAAGTACAAGGAATAATAACTGAGTCCTTTCTGAGGACCCTTAGAAGTGAAAATCATGGCCCCAGTAGCTGTGCTGACTATATGAGCTCAGAAAATGCCTCTGGGAGCAGTTTTTAACCTCTGAGCAGCTGTTACATAACTCTTGTAACTGTGCTATTTTCCCTTTTGCTCTACAGGCACATGGAACTCACATTCCTTCACCTGCACAGTTAAGGTTTGAGAGGGATGCTGTCAGAAACCCGGCCCACTTCCCTCCTACTGTATAGCTAATGCACTTTAGGATGTAGGGATGTGTCTTTGAGCTAATTCATAATAAAGGACGAGAGTTAGTCACTGCCAGGCTGAAAAAAGAAGCTCTCTAAAACACTTATTTTCCCCTCTGTGATAAACATGCCATTTGTCATGGATTATACTTTAAATTTTTTAAACAGTAAGAAATTTTGACATTTCAAATATATTTATCACCTTTCCCCAGAAAGTTTATGCTGATATGGAATTAAATGAGATATGCTCTAATGCCAGCTTGTCATGAATGACCTTTTTGATCTTAGGCAAGCCTCTGGTGTTTAGTTGGGGGTCAGTTTCCTAATCTCTGTGCAGCTATTAGCTGAGCCTCAACATAGAGGGGTTGGGGGTCATAGGATCCCAAACCCAATTTTCACAGAGTCTGTTTTAGTGAAATGATATCTATGAGGATCTTTCCCATGTTTTCAGGCAGGAGAAAAATGAGGGACATTTCTGTGAAGATACAAACTGGCACAAGAAAACACTGATAGAGAAGAAGCAGAAAAATTGGATTGCTTTTCAGCGCTTTGTATTAGAAGTGACTGGAAGTGGAGAGAAACTGAAATGAGACAGGATAGAAAAAGGAAGATCCTGGATCTCTTGTTTTGTTTTGTGTGGTCTTAATACATGAATGATTCAAATTCAAGACTGTAGACTTGAGGACCAAAGAGGCTGCTTGTGTAAGTCCTGGAGTCCAAAAGCTGGAGATCTGGAGAGCATAGCAAGTCTGTGGTCAGAAGAAAAGAATATATCCTAGCTCCAGGAAGGATGAGGAGGGCTGGGGGAGAGAGAGAGAGAGAGAGACAGAGACAGAGAGTGAGAGAGAGACAGACAGACAGACAGAGCTATCCCAGTTCCCAGCTAGAGAAGAGAGCCAGAGAAAGAGAGACTAAATTGCTTTTCCTCTGTTTTTGTTCTTCCAGGACCCCAGGCCATGAGATGGTGCCTGTCCATATGGAGGCAGATTATCCCAACTTAGTTCATGCAGACTCATATAGCAGTCTTCTCTGGAAACATCCATTTAGACACATCTCAAAACAAGGCTTGGTCAGGTCTCTAAACATCCCTTAATCAAGTCAAGTTGGCACTTACAACTAACAATCACACTCTTTAGCAAGGGAAATTAGAGGCAGAAGTGGAAAGAAATATTTCTGGTGTGTCTGGATGAGTCTGTAAGCATGGGAAAAATCTCCTCAGGGCTCAGCTGATGCAAGAGAGCTCAGAAGGCTATTTTCTTTCATCAACCAATTCAGATGTGTAAATAGTTCAAATTAAAACCTCACGAAGGTTTGGTGAGGCTGACTAGTTTTTAAGGCCTTTATTTATCAGGATAGATGGTACTAGGCAGAAGTCTTGAGTTCATGTCTTGAGCACTGGTTGTCCAAAAAATACAAATCTTTTTTAGAAGAAAAAGTCAGACAATATCAGTCTTGGCTAGACTCCTTGCAGCCAACTGTCATCCCCGTAAGTCCCAAGACCTTGGCATGCCATCAGAGAAATAAATTCTCATGTTGAAGAAAATTTGACTAACCTTTTTTTTTTTTTCCAGAAAGAACAAAGTCAAAAACCTGAGTTTTCTTTCAGGCTTAAAAAGAAGACAACCATTAAGCTTAGGCTGAAACATGCCCCAAGAGGCATTCTCTGTGAGGAATAAGAGAAGAATGTAATATTGTTAGATAGTTTCCATGGCTTTTCACTGGAATCTGTCCATGTGCCCTGGCAGACAATGCCTGTATTTCTGTGATGGAGAGCTTGGGTAGACCTCAGAGTTACTGAGAACTATGGCTAGCTGTAGGGCTGCAGGATAAGTTTCTTAGGTTTGATCAAGTATAGAGTGAACCCTGTCCACCTATGTGTGCTGTTGTTCTTGAAGATTATGTAGTACATTGGTTTTCAAAATATGTTCTACAGAACCCTAAGTTTTCCCCAGTGCCTACCTGTAGGCCCCCCCATGGAGTCAGAGAATGGCCAAGGGTAGTGGTGGATGGAACAGAGTCCAAAGGAATAGACCTTCTGGTGTTCTACCCATACATCAATCAGGGTGGTTTTGCAAGGAAGTAGTAGTTCACAAGAGTTTCAAAATTCTTTGCAAGGAAAGACTTCACGCAGGATCATGTAACAACCTGTTTCTCTGAGCTTCATGGACATAATGCAAGGAAAAAGACATGATGAAGAACCCTCAAATATTGGGAATAGTCACTAAGACCTTTGCCAGGACTGAGTAGACAGGTTGGTGGATTAACATTTCAGAGCATTGTCTGAGTCAACTGCAAAGGCCACAAAGACTGGAGGGAACACCCTTGAAGTATTTTTTTTTTTGACAGGCAGAGTGGACAGTGAGAGAGAGAGACAGAGAGAAAGGTCTTCCTTTGTTGTTGGTTCACTCTCCAATGGCCGCTGCGGCTGGCACACCGCGCTGATCCAATGGCAGGAGCCAGGTACTTCTCCTGGTCTCCCATGTGGGTGTGGGACCCAAGCACTTGGGCCATCCTCCAATGCCATGATGGGCCACAGCAGAGAGCTGGCCTGGAAGAGGAGCAACTGGGACAGAATCCTGTGCTCCAACCGAAACTAGAACACGGAGTACCGGTGCCACAAGCGGAGGATTAGCCTACTGAGCTGTGGCACCAGCCAAAGTATGTTTTTAAAATAAGAGACATGGGTTGTTGTGATACAGAAAATTTACCATTTTGTTACTGCTGGTCAGAGGATGGCCAATTTTTTTGGAAGATTGTATGTTTAAGGAACTTACAATTAGTCAGCAGCTAAATCTATTTGTGGCAGGGAAATGATATACTGTATTCCTCCTTACTACTCTACCTTTCCCCAATTCCTCCAAGAAAAGGTTTAGGTAATAGGGAATATTCCTTAGTTGTTTCTTGTATTCAGAATACTTCTTGATGAAGGGGTACAAAAGGCAATTATATCCTCAGAGTTTTTAAGCCAGAAACCTTGTCATTCTCCTTGACTCTCTGGTCTCATATGGTATTCATTAGTTACTTTTATTGGATCCTTCTCCAATGTGGATTCTGAAATCCCCTACGTCCCTAATGCTCTGGTCCATCTCATTTCCTATTCCTACAGTAGCTTCCTAGCTGGTATCTTTTCACAGTCTCTTCTCAGTAGGGAAGCCAAAGTAATTCTACTAAAATAGAAGGAAGTCAGAACTTTTGTTTCCTTCATTAAAACTTAACATACCCCACTTCACTCACAGAAGCCAAAACTTTATACTAATTGGTAGGATCCCTTTACTTGATTTAGTTTCCTGTTATTCCTCTGGAATCATCCTTTCCTATTCTCTGCATCTCTGTGATCCAGCTACCCTGGCTTCCTCAATGTCTCTTGAACTTCGTGGACTCACTACTATCTTAAGGCCATTTCTCGTGCTTGAAATGCTCTTGCAGCAGATGTTCCCAGGATTAATTCTTCATTTCTTTTCCCAGCATTTGTACAGATGATACCTTCTCAAGGGGTCTTTCCTAACTATTGAGAATTGTACCTACCACCCTATCACACAAACTCATTTTTTTACTTGTTACTACTTTTTATTTTTCCCCAAAGCATTGGCCACTTTCTTGCATTTTATACAATTTTCTTATTTATTCAGTTATTTTGTGTGTCTTTCCCTGACAATTTAAATTCTAACAAGGCAAAATCCTCATCTATTTTCTTTACTATTATATCCAAAATTCTGAATTATACCTAGAACATACCTAGCATATTAAGCATTCGATAAATGCTTCTTAAATGAATGTATGAATAGAGAAGTTGGCATCAATACTTTCTAGAGTCTCTAACATGTTGTAATTCTCTGGTAAAAGTATTCTTTTCTCACCAACCTTCTCATTGTTTCCTATGGAGTTAGATAACTAATTGCATCTCTTCGGCTCAATAAAGCCTCTTTCAATAAATATTCAGCACTTATTATATGCCTGGAGAAGGCTGTAAATGTCTTAAGCAATCTTATTTTAATGATTATCCTACAAGACCAGGAAAGTGAAAGGGAAGGAAGGTGAAGAGGACTAATTCCATCAAACAAAAGAAAAAAGCTATTGTCAGTACATGGGGTATATCCTAAGGGAGCTGCCAAGGATGTACAGCTAATTTGAATTTTCTTCTCTGTGTTGGCTATTATGTCCAACTGTAAATTGCTACACTGGTATTTGGGCATCCAACTCAATCTTACTTGTCCTTTAGTGAATTAGAACTAGTTTCTCTTGATCTGAACAGAACCGGGAACGTGGTGACTCAATGTGGTTCAGGGCTTTTTGAAGTCCCATTGTTCTGCTGATTCCATATTAGTGCATCTTCCATCTCTTCATTTATTGGATTAAGCAAGAACATACCTGTTTTTGGGAGAATGGTGTTTTATATAACTATTAACTGGAATTATTGGTAGGGTTCCTGGTGCATAAAAATATGAGTTGTTTAAAAGTCTTGTAGTTATGGAGATCCTTTGTGAACCCAAATTTTATAGTTCTTTTTTTTTCTTTTTAACTTTTATTTAATAAATATAACTTTCCAAAGTACGGTTTATGGATTACAATGGCTTTCCCCCCTACCATAACTTCCCTCCCACCTACATCCCTCCCATCTCCCGCTCCCTCTCCCATTCCATTCATATCAACATTCATTTTCAATTATCTTTATATACAGAAGATTAATTTAGAGTAAGATTTCAACAGTTTGCACCCACACAGAAACACAAAGTGAAAAATACTGTTTCAGTACTAGTTATAGCGTTAATTCACATTGAACAACACATTAAGGACAGAGATCCTACATGAATAGTAAGTGCACAGTGACTCCTGTTGTTGACTTAGCAAATTGACACTCTTGTTTATGGCATCAGTAATCACCCTAGGCTCTTGTCATGAGTTGCCAAGGCTATGGAAGCCTCTTGAGTTCACCAACTAAGATCTTATTTAGACAAGGTCATAGTCAAAGTGGAAGTTCTCTCCTCCCTTCAGAGAAAGGTACCTCCTTCTTTGATGACCCATTCTTTCCACTGGGATCTCACTCGCAGAGATCTTTCATTTAGTTTTTTTTTTTTTTTTTTTTTTGCAGGGTGTCTTGGCTTTCCATGCCTAAAATACTCTCATGGGCTTTTCAGCCAGATCTGAATGCCTTAAGGATTAATTCTGAGGCCAGAGTGCTGTTTAAGGCATCTTCATTATATGAGTCTGCTGTGTATCCCACTTCCCATGTTGGATCGTTCTCTCCTTAATTCTATCAGATAGTATTAGCAGATACTAATCTTGCTTATGTGATCTCTTTGGTTCTTAGTCCTATCATTATGATCAGTTGTGAACAGAAATTGATCACTGGAACTAGTGTTATGGCATTGGTACATGCCACCTTGATGGGATTGAATTGGAATCCCCTGGCACGTTTCTAACTCTACCGTTTGGGGTGAGTCCGATTGAGCATGTCCCAAATTCTATATCTCCTCCCTCTCTTATTCCCACTCTTATATTTAACAGGGATAACTTTTCAGTTAAATTTAAATACCTAAGAATAATTGTGTGTTAATTACAGAGTTCAACCAATAGTATTAAGTAGGATAAAAAAAATACTAAAATGGATAAAGTATTAAGTTGTTCATCAACAGTCAGGACAAGGGCCAATCAAGTCAGTCTTTCTCATAGTGTCCATTTCTTTTCAACAGGTTTCCTTTTTGGTGCTTGGTCAGTTGTCACCGATCAGGGAGAACATATGATATTTGTCCCTTTGGGACTGGCTTATTTTACTCAGCATGATGTGTTCCAGATTCCTCCATTTTGTTGCAAATGACCAGATTTCATTGTTTTTGACTGCTGTATAATATTCTATAGAGTACATGTCCCATAATTTCTTTTTTTTTTTTTTTATCTTTTATTTAATGAATATAAATTTCCAAAGTACGTCTCATGGGTTACAATGGCTTTCCCCCCCATACCGTCCCTCCCACCCACCACCCTCCCCTTTCCCACTCCCTCTCCCCTTCCATTCACATCAAGATTCATTTTCGATTATCTTAGTATACAGAAGATCAGCTTAGTATACCTTAAGTAAGGATTTCAACAGTTTGTTCCCACACAGAAACATAAAGTGAAAAATAATAGATGATTTTTTTTTTAAATCATGATGAAATCAGATCAGACCTATTGTCATGTTTAATCCCAGTGAGAGTCAAGTTGGGAATTGATAGTTTCTTTTTTTTTTTTTTTTTTTTTTACAGAAGATCAGTTTAGTGTACATTAAGTAAAGATTTCAATCGTTTGCACCCCCATAGAAACACAAAGTGAAATATACTGTTTGAGTACTCGTTATAGCATTAAGCCTCAGTGTACAGCACATTAAGGACAGAGATCCTACATGAGGAGTAAGTGCACAGTGACTCCTGTTGTTGACTTTACCAATTGACACTCCTGTTTATGGCATCAGTAATCTCCCTATGCACCAGTCATGAGTTTCCAAGGCTATGGAAGCCCCTTGAGTTCTCCGACTCTTATCTTGTTTAGACAAGGTCATAGTCAAAGTGGAGGTTCTCTCCTCCCTTCAGAGAAAGGCACCTCCCTCTTTGAAGACCTGTTCTTTCCACTGGGATCTCACTCACAGAGATCTTTTTGCCAGAGTGTCTTGGCTTTCCATGCCTGAAATACTCTCATGGGCTTTTCAGCCAGATCCGAGTGCCTTTAGGGCTGATTCTGAGGCCAGAGTGCTATTTAGGACATCCGCCATTCTATGAGTCTGCTGAGTATCTCACTTCCCATGTTGGATCACTCTCCCCTTTATTTATTCTATCGGTTAGTGTTAGCAGATACTAGACTTGTTTATGTGCTCCCTTTGACTCTTATCCAGACTACTGTTGATGGGCATTTAGGTTGATCCCAGGTCTTAGCTATTGTGAATTGAGCTGCAATAAACATTAAGGTGCTTCTCTTATCTTTATCTTATTGCCTTCTGGGACTTGTTATACTATCATTTATCTACTTTCAGAAGGCATCTTTAAAACTGAAAAATAGAAGAGCAGAACCCGGACTATTATTTAGGTGAAGGAAGAACAAATTGAGCTTTGCATTAAATGAATTCATATTTGAAATTATAAATCACTCAATAATAACCATTTTATTATAGTCATCAGAGCAAAGCCATCCATCACATGCCAGAAATCAAATCCAAGATAGAGTATTTCTAGGTATAGTTCCTGGTCAGGGGCCCACAATATTCATTACTATTCCTTCACACCTTTCAGTCAGGGGAGGGAGGAGATGGAAGTCCGTCCGCCTCATATTAACCATCCCTTGAGGTTCCAGACAATTTCTTTTCTGTATAGAACACACCCTCTGCTCATGGATTGGATCATGGGAAGCTAATTCCATCTCTTCCCCTGTTCCTTGAAGATGATGGTCTTCTCGTCTGAACATTGGGTGAGTGTCTGTAATGACCTAGTTTGTTGTGATACTGTTGCATGACTATATTGTGTGTTATTACACTGCATTAGAGTTTGGAGATAGTTTTTTTTCTGAGTGCAAGGGGTATTTTTCTGGAATCTCTGCTTTGTGATTGGAGAATATTACCATGCTGTGAACAGACTTGCTTAAAGTGCTGCAGATAAAAAAACTAAAACTTTCACTAGAAGGTAATAACTCCAAAGTACAACAATGCATTCTGAATCTGTTCTTTTTAAACTTCTGATATTGCATTATTTTGCTTATTAATGTGTATGTGTAAAAATTGCTCAGAGGCACTGAAAATGTAAAGTGTAGGGGAAACATTTTACTGGATGCAATCTCCTTTGGTGGATATAGGTCAAAGCAATCCTCTTAAACTCATTTGGTTAGATTTAAAAGACCCTTCTGCCTTTTATTATGTTTTAGCAGTTTGGATAAAATACATAAACTGTGAAAATCTTGACACAGTTTCATGAGCCCCTGAATACTGGCAAGAACAGTAATGATTTAAAATCCATGAACTGCTGTATTTGTTTCCTGCTCCTTCTTCTAATGTAGCCGTTATCTTTTGGGCCAGCTTCAGGTGAGGGATGGTACAGCTGGCTTATTAGTTGCAGAATTTGCATTGTATGTTTAATCTGCTTATTGATGACCTCTAGCTTTGAGCGACCAGCATCTTTAAATCTTACCACAGAGAGATTATTCCCCTCAAAACTCTCAGTATGTGGTACTGGTGCTTCTTCCTTTGCCTTCTATCTTCCATGCAGACTCTGTGGAATAGACAGAAACATAACAAGGAGAACTTAGGAAGAAATGAAAAGCAAGTGAGTTTTCAGAGTGTTAGGCAAACAGTTCACAAAGGTGTATAAATGATTGCACATGAGATTTGGGGCTCAACATCTGAAGACAAGGAGTGGTTGCAATTTGGGAACCGTTTCTCACTTTTTGTGACATTAGGCTGTTGGTCCATTCTGCCCATAGGGCATGGGGAGTACTTCTGAGATTTTGGTTGAA
Organism: Oryctolagus cuniculus; assembly: GCF_051225735.1. Classification (NCBI taxonomy): domain Eukaryota; kingdom Metazoa; phylum Chordata; class Mammalia; order Lagomorpha; family Leporidae; genus Oryctolagus; species Oryctolagus cuniculus. The sequence goes on from NC_142867.1 coordinate 101,120,215, forward strand.
AGGTTCCTATTCCTCATCTCTCCTGCCCTCCATCTCTGATTTCTGAAGTTGAAGGTTTTTGGAATGGTCTTGTCCTTTGAGTCCTGCTGGGTAAAGTTGGAGAACTTGTGATGTCAGGAGAAATCTCAGGGGGAAATGAATTTCCTTGGGGCATTTTGCTTTGGGAAGACCTGATATCTTAAGTGTAGAGCCTTTGTCCAGACATATGTCAATAGGGAGGAGGAGAGATTATTCTGGGGCTTAGGAAACATGTTGGGCAGATATTTCAGAGTTTTGGGAAAAAATAAACCTTATATAGTAGGATATGAAAATTAACATTTGGGGCTACCGTCTCTGCTGTAGGTTTGCCCACTGCCTTTTATGCTAATCTAGACCAGAATGAAATTCCACATCTGTACTTAAAGGCTGCATTTTTTTCTTTGTTCATTCATTTGTTAAGTTACTTACCTACTCTGTCCACTCCATTTAGATCATTTAGATGAATTCATTCATTCAAGAAATATTGACTCAAGACCTACTGAGCAATTTTGATGTAGAGACCAAAGTCAAACTTCCTCTCCAAATACTGATAGGAGAGAGAGAGGGCAGTGATAGATCGGTGATGATAGTGTAGAGCGTGAGGGCTGAACTGTAATGTGGGGGGGGGTGCAGGAGAGGGGTTTTGTGGATGAGGAAGGGTTAGCTTGGTGGATGAGGAAGAGTAGGGATGTCAGGGTAGTGGGGCAGCATCTTATGATCCAGTGAAAGATGTTTTTTTCAAAACATTTTTCTCTCCATCCTCAGACTGACTGAAGGAGGCCTGGCATTGCCTGGGATTGAGTTTGTCGTGTGTTTACTGAACTCACCTGACAGCCTTGAGTCTGATTCTCAGGAGCGTTGATGCAGGTCACAGCTTGATTGATTTCAGGGAGACTGAGATGGTTCACTACAGGATAGAGACCTCTCTGGGGATTTGGCTATTCTTTTAAAGAAACCCATCACAAGCTTCATAATGAAATCTTCATGGTTAAAAAGAATCCCTACCAGCAGATAAAAGCTTGAATAGTCTTGGGATTTCCTTCTAAGATTTGTATTCAATTGAGAGACCTGAGGTCAGAGGATGACTGCAACTGTGGCTGAAAGGGAATTGGTAAAGAAATGCCCTAACAAAATGGAGGCCAACAAACCAGCCAGCACTGTTCTCTGAAGTGCAGGCCCAACTTTGATCCTTTTGGACTGCACTGACCATGATTCACTACATAAAATGTCTCATCACTGGTCTTGCTTCCCAAGTATACCCCTCTTCGTTCTGCTCAGCCACATCTTTTCATTTCTGGCTTCCTCAAGATGACTGAGGGGGCCAGAGGTATAACTTACACCACAAACAACAGATAGTCTTTCTGACCAAAGGTAAAAGAGACATTTTCCAAAGTCACACTAAGGTATCTTTGTGTTTTTTCTTTTCTTTTCTGTAGTGAAGAATGGAGGCCTGAGCTTAGGCTCTGCCAACTCCCGTCAAGTCCAGGATCTCAGCTATGAGAAAGCTAGACTTCCCCTAACTTTGAAACCTGCATATTGGTAGGGTTTGATGGTAAACAGTAAGTGACAAGAGATGGCACCTGGGTGACTTATGCTCCCAATTGGGTGTGCTCTGAAAATTTAGAGGCTCTGGTTTTTAGACCAAATAGATGGTGGCTTCCTCAGATATCTGACATATGTTTAAGCACGAAGAAACTGTTCAAATCAGGAAATATTTTAGAAGGTTGGGGACAGGGAGTGATACACTTGCTGGTGGTTCTGAGAAGGGCATTGAATAAGCAGATGAGGAAAGTATGAGCACACATAAAGATGGAACGCATGACCTTGCTCCCGTTTCTCCCGAAGCCATACAACGGAAGCTTGTGATGGGAATGGTGAGGAGGGATGTTAGTGAGAAACATGCTCATGGTATCAGACAGATTTGGATTTCAGCTCTATGTCTCTTACTCATGGGCTGTGTTTCTTAACCTATCACACCATTTCCTCTTATATAAAATGGAGACAATTAATTTCAGGATGAATATTAAAAAGCAAGTAATATCAAGATAAAAAGAGATGAACAAAAATGCATAAAAAGGTCCCTGGCACTCAATAATAGGAAAGGTTAGCTAGAAGACAAGCTGTGCGGGGAACATAGAACTTAAAGCACAGGTGAGTATCTTTATTATCTCGCAGGACAGCAGGAAACTTTGGTGAAATTATGTAATATATCTTCCCCCCTTGGAAGTCAAAAACAAAAATAACAACAGCCCACCTGGGTTATAGGGGAATTCTGATGTTATTGAGTAGCATGAAAAGTGATTGTACATTGTTCATATGCTCTCCTGTGCTCATTCCTTCCTTTTTCTTCTTAGAACCTGTGCTTAAAGCCTGGTTGGCACTGCCTTCCTTCTAGACATGGATCTGAAATCCTCTTACTGGCAATGTGTGGGAAATGGAGAAGTAGGAGAGCAAGCTCATTTGTTTGTGGAATAGACCCTGGACCTTTATTTACTTTTTAGAGAGATGAAAGGGCCAGTTCTCTGGGCAGTGTATTCACACACCAAGGTACATGCCAGGGAAGAGAAGTCATAGATCAGAGTGATTTCCACTCATTTGGAAGATACAGCCCAGTATATACCCTGCAGCAATTCCATCACTGGAGGAAAAGGGTAAAGAGAGGGGACTAAAAGTCTTCTATAGTAAGAATGTTAGCCAACTTTTATTAAGTGCACATAGGCAGTCTTGTCTGGCTGCAAATCTATGCCCTTATTTTCCTGCAAAGAGATACCAAAGGGAAAAAGGCAGGATTGCTCAAATCTGAAAGACAGAATCTGAGCCCTTCTTTATGACAATTATTCTAGGTATACATAAACTAAAGTCTTCTTTCCTCTGGATTTTAAGCTTGCAAAGTGTCTTTAATCATATCGTACTTAACCTTGAGTGTTCTTTTTCCAGATCTCAGCTTTTTAAACTTTATCCAGCTTGCTAGATAAGTTACTTTCGTTTCATCTTAGAAATCCATACTAAGAAATTTGCATCAGTTACCCTTTTTTAAAAAAGATCGAATTATATTGCCAGGTAAGCATTTGCATTCACAAGATATAGAATCCATTTAATTTACATGTTAATAGAGTTAGGTGGGGTGACACGTATTAAGATCTTATTTTGGCACTCTGTTAGAATGCAGTAAGATGTCTAGCTAACACAGGCTAAATTCATCTATGCTGTTAAGTGCTTCTAATTTTATGCTCATAATTCTAGAAAACTCCTCCATCTGTGTCCTTTCTGAGAATACAGGACAAAAAAACTTGCTATAATCACAGCAAATAGACCCCTCTTGGACTGAGGCCTCTGATTTTCTTCTTTGTCATCAGAAGAAACTTGGTGACTTGGTGGGAGTGTTTTATTTTTAAAAAAATCTATTTACTTATTTGAAATGTAGAGTTACAGAGGGAGGGAGAGAGAGAGATTCCATCTGCTGGTTTACTTCCCAAATGGCTGCAAAGGCCAGGGCTGAGCCAGGCCAAAGCCAGGAGCCTGTAACTCCATCTGGGTTTCCACATGGGCTACAGGGGCCCAAGGACTTCTGCTGCTTACTCAGGTATATAAGCAGGGAAATGGATGGGAATTGGGGCAGCTGGGACTTGAACCAGCACTCATTTCAGGTACCAGCTTAGCTTGCTGCTTCAGAATGCCTACCCGGATGGAAGGGTTTTATAAGTAGGAAAGCCTCAACTTGTTCTTAATATGATCTCAGTATGACCTGTTCTTACCACTATTATTTCATTGATAATTCAGTTCTGTTCAGAGAATGTTAATTGATTTTTATGTGCCAACCCATATTCTTTGTGTTTAGAAACTTAAAAATTCACACAACTTGATTTGGCCTCTTAAGGAGATCATTATATACTGTGAATATCTAACATTCATAAAGCAGATACTTTAGAAAACTTAAGTACTTAATTAAATGTAGAACAATTTTAAAGTATTTTGGAAAACAAGCACATTAAAAGAGCAGTCTTCAATCACAATATCACACACTTATGTCATAATTGGTTGTGAGATTTGATATGGGTATTAGTCATATTAATTGAAGACCTAACATTTGTGAATTATTTATCTCTCATATGAATTAGAGTGGCTTCAATGTAATGCCTAAAAATGTTGCTTGCTTGCATGCTGAAATGCTCCCTTGAAGGAGAGAAAACCACATAGGTTAGACCTAATAAGCAGTGACTGTATTGCAGCTTTCTATTCAGGAGTCTGGGCTCTGGAGTCAGGTAACCTGAGTACAAATCCCAGTTGTCACACTTTGACCTAATGTTGTCTGAGACTTCTACTTGCATCATGAGGGTTCAAGGAGATTTTCCCTGGACAAGCTCATATATGTTGTCATTTAACAATCACTAGATAAATGTCAGCTGGTGCCATTGTTAATTACATATAGCTCTAGGTATATAGCCATTATTCTAAGAGAGCAGGAAAAGGGAGTAATAAATACAGACTGGAGCTAAGAAGCAAAGACTGAGAACAGTATCAGTGCAGAGGATGGTGCAAGTTTCCAGGGGTTTAATTCTGCCTTGGGCTGAGTGTGCCCTAACTGGTCTCTGTGCCAGCCTCCATGCTTTTCCTGACTTCTGTTTTCCTCCCACCACCGACAAACCTACTTAGGCTTTATAATTATTGCCATTAGTGTTGGTTTGATTCTTACATGATCAGGTTGTTTGACTTGGGGAAGCTATATATAATGGCTGATCTTCTTTTTCTCTTTTTATACTCATGGAGTAAAACTTCACTCTGATTCATCCTGCAGTTTATCCTTTTTGTTTCTACATCAGTGTAGACTGTATCATCAGGACCTTCACTCAGAAGTGCATCTTGGTATAATGTGTCACATCTTTCATTTGTACATATTTGATACATATATGTATTATATAATCTTCATTTTTAATTTTTTTAAAAACATCACAGACTATTTTACATAATAGCTTTACTAATTCATATTCCACCAACAGTGTAAGGGTTTCCTTTTCTCTACATCCTTTAAACACTTTTTATTTTATTTTTTTTATTATAACCATTCTTACTGGCATGAGGTGATAGCTCATTATGGTTTTGATTTACATTCCCACATTGATTAGTGATGTTGAGTATTTTTTTTTTCATATAACTGTTGGCTATTTGTATGTCTTCTTTTGAGAAATGTTTATTTAGGTCTATTACCCATTTTTAGTTGGTTTACAATAGAGTTGAGTTCCTTATATAGTTTGATTATTAACTCCTCATTAGATGAATAACTTGAAAGTATTTTCTCCCTTTTTATAAGTTGTCTCTTCACTCGATTGATTGTTTCCTTGCATGGAGGCTTTTAGTTTGTTATAATCCTATTTTGCTTTTACTTCCTGTGCTTTTGGAGACTTATCCAAAAAAAAGCGCGTTGTCCACTCCAATGTCCTGAATCATTTTCCTAATGTTCTCTTTTAGTGGTTTCATAGTTTCAGGTCTTAAATTTAGATCTTTAATCAATTTTGAGTTGATTTTTGTGCACAGTGAGAGAGAGGGTTCTAGTTTCATTGTTCTGTATGTAGATATCCATTTTTTTTTTCCAGGACCATTTGAAGAGATTCTCCTTTCTGCAATGAGTATTCTTAGTACCTTTCTTGAAGATCAGTTAGCTGGAAATGCATGAATTTACTGCTAGGTTCTCCATTTATTCTACTGGCTTGGTATCTGTTTTTATTCCAATACCATGCTGTTTTAATAACTTTGGTTTTATAGTATAAATATATTTTGAAGTTAAGTAATAAAATGACTCCAGCTGTGATCTTTTACTCATGACTGCTTAGAATATTTGTTTTCTTCTGGTTTCATACTAATTTTATGATTTTTTTCTATTTCTATGAGGCATGGCAGCAGTGTGTTGCTAGTGATTGCCCTGGATCTGTGTATCACTTTGGGGTAGAATGGAAATTTTAGCAATATTGATTCCTCCAATCCATGAACATGGATATGTTTTCAATATTACATTTCTTTCTCAGTTTATTTCATCAGTAGTGTACAGTTTTCATTCTAGAAATCTTTCACCTCTTTGGTTAAATTTTTTAAATGTTCTTTTAAAAAATTATTTTCTTTATACAAGGTGAGCATCATTCATTTTGTGCATTTCATACATACAAATTTAAGAGCATAACAATACATGCCAGGCTATCCATTTTCCTCCCTCTTTTCCTATTTTTTTTTAAATTTTACAATGACATACTTTCAGTTTATTTTATAAGCACAAGGTTAACTTCCACCAATTAAAGAATTCAACAAATAGTAAGTAGAAAAGCCACTGCTCCTCAAGAGTATAGACAAGGGCTATAAACAAGAGTCAAATCTTAAAATATCAGTTTTGCTCACATATATTCCATTTTTGTTCTCTGTATATTAATTACCTCAAATCAAGGAAAACATACGATATTTGTCATTTTGTAATGGTCTTATTTAACTAAGCATAATAATTTTCATTTGTATCCTTTTGTTGCAAAAGACAGGACTTCATTCTTTCTAAGGTAGTGTATACATACATACATATATATGTATCTTTTCATGTGTCTGTTGGCCAATTGAATTTCATGCTTCAAAAATATCTGTTCATGTCCTTTGCACATTTACTGACTGTATTATTTGTTTTGTTGTTGAGTTTCTTGAGCTCTTTATAGATTATGGGTATTGTTCCTAAATCAGTTGCATTGTTTGCAAATATTTTCTCCCATTCTGTCAGTTTCCTTTTCACTTTGTTGAGTGTTTCTTCTGTAGTACAGAAGCTTCTCAGCTTGATATGATCTCATTTGTCAATTTTGGCTTTAATTGCCTGTACCTCTGGGGTCTTTTCCAAGAATTCTTTGCCTAGGCCAATGTCTTGCAGAGTTTCCCCAATGTTCTCTGGTAATTTGATGGTATTGGGTCTTAGATTTAGGTCTTTGATCCATTTTGAGTGGATTTTTGTGTATGTTGAAAGGTAGAGGTCTAGTTTTATACTTCTGCATGTGGCAATCCAGCTTCCTTAGCATCATTGGTTGAAGAGACTGTCTTCAGGGATTGAATTTAGCTTATTTGTCAAAATTAGCTGGTTGTAGATGCATGGATTAATTTCTGGAGTTTCTATTCTGCTCCATTGGACTACATGCCTATTTTTGTGCCAGTACCAGTATTTTTTTTCACTATAACTGCCCTATAGTATGTCTTGAAATCTGGTATTGTGATGCTTCCAGCTTTGTTTTTGTTGTATAAGATTGCATTAACTATTTGGGGTTTCCTGTATTTCCATATGAATTTTTTTTATTTAATGAATATAAATTTCCAAAGTACGACTTATGGATTACAATGGCTTCCCCCCCATACCGTCCCTCCCACCCACAACCCTCCCCTTTCCCACTCCCTCTCCCCTTCCATTCACATCAAGATTCATTTTCGATTATCTTAATATACAGAAGATCAGCTTAGTATACATTAAGTAAGGATTTCAACAGTTTGCTCCCACACAGAAACATAAAGTGAAAAATAATAGATGATTTTTTTTAAATGATGATGAAATCAGAACAGACCTATTGTCATGTTTAATCCCAGTGAGAGACAAGTTGGGAATTGATAATTTCTTTCCTTCTTTTTTTTTTTTTCTTTCTTTTTTTTTTACAGAAGATCAGTTTAGTATACATTAAGTAAAGATTTCAACCGTCTGCACCCCCATAGAAACACAAAGTGAAATATACTGTTTGAGTACTCGTTATAGCATTAAGCCTCAGTGTACAGCACATTAAGGACAGAGATCCTACATGAGGAGTAAGTGCACCGTGACTCCTGTTGTTGACTTTACAAATTGACACTCCTGTTTATGGCATCAGTAATCTCCCTATGCACCAGGCATGAGTTTCCAAGGCTATGGAAGCCCCTTGAGTTCTCTGACTCTTATCTTTTTTTTTTTAACTTTTATTTAATGAATATAATTTTCCAAAGTACGATTTATCGATTACAATGGCTTCCCCCCCATACCGTCCCTCCCACCCACAACCCTCCCCTTTCCCACTCCCTCTCCCCTTCCATTCACATCAAGATTCATTTTCGATTATCTTAATATACAGAAGATCAGCTTAGTATACATTAAGTAAGGATTTCAACAGTTTGCTCCCACACAGAAACATAAAGTGAAAAATAATAGATGATTTTTTTTAAATGATGATGAAATCAGAGCAGACCTATTGTCATGTTAATCCCAGTGAGAGTCAAGTTGGGAGTTGATAATTTCTTTTTTCTTTTTCTTTCTTTTTTTTTTTTTTTTACAGAGGATCAGTTTAGTATACATTAAGTAAAGATTTCAACAGTTTGCACCCCCATAGAAACACAAAGTGAAACATATTGTTTGGGTACTCATTATAGCATTAAATCTCAATACACAGCACATTAAGGACAGAGATCCTACATGATGAGTAAGTGCACAGTGACTCCTGTTGTTGACTTTACCAATTGACACTCCTGTCTATGGCATCAGTAATCTCCCTATGCTCCAGTCATGAGTTTCCAAGGCTATGGAAGCCCCTTGAGTTCTCCGACTCTTATCTTGTTTAGACACGGTCATAGTCAAAGTGGAGGTTCCCTCCTCCCTTCAGAGAAAGGTACCTTTTTCTTTGAAGACCTGTTCTTTCCACTGGGATCTCACTCGCAGAGATCTTTTCCCAGAGTGTCTTGGCTTTCCATGCCTGAAATACTCTCATGGGCTTTTCAGCCAGATCCGAGTGCCTTTAGGGCTGATTCTGAGGCCAGAGTGCTATTTAGGACATCCGCCATTCTATGAGTCTGCTGAGTATCTCACTTCCCATGTTGGATCACTCTCCCCTTTATTTATTCTATCGGTTAGTGTTAGCAGGTACTAGGCTTGTTTATGTGCTCCCTTTGACTCTTAGTCCTTTCATTTGGATCAATTGTGAACTGAAATTGATCACTTGGACTAGTGAGATGGCATTGGTTCATGCCACCTTGGTGGGATTAAATTGGAATCCCCTGATATGTTTCTAACTCTACCAATTGGGGCAAGTCAGCTTGAGCATGTCCCAAATTATACATCTCTTCCCTCTCTTATTCCCACTCTTATGTTTAACAGGGATCACATTTCAGTTAATTTTCAACACTTAAGAATAACTGTGTGATAATTACAGAATTAAACCAGTCATATTAAGTAGAACAGTCAAAAAAAATACTAAGAGGGATAATGTATTAAGTTGTTCATTAACAGTCAGGGCTATGCTGATTAAGTCACCATTTCTCATAGTGTCCATTTCACTTCAGGTGGTTTCCTTTTTGGTGTTCAGTCAGTTGTCACCGATCAGGGAGAACATAAGGTATTTGTCCCTTTGGGACTGGCTTAATTCACTCAGCATGATGTGTTCCAGATTCCTCCATTTTGTTGCAAATGACTGGATTTCGTTGTTTCTTACTGCGGTATAGTATTCTAAAGAATACATATCCCATAATTTCTTTATCCAGTCTACCGTTGATGGGCATTTATGTTGGTTCCAGGTCTTGGCTATTGTGAATTGTGCTGCAATAAACATTAAGGTGCAGACCGCTTTTTTGTTTGCCAATTTAAACTCCTTTGGGTAAATCCCAAGGAGTGGGATGGCTGGGTCGAATGGTAGGGTTATATTCAGGTTTCTGAGGAATCTCCAGACTGACTTCCATAGTGGCTTGACCAGTTTGCATTCCCACCAACAGTGGGTTAGTGTCCCTTTTTCCCCACATCCTCGCCAGCATCTGTTGTTGGTAGATTTCTGTATGTGAGCCATTCTAACCGGGGTGAGGTGAAACCTCATTGTGGTTTTGATTTGCATTTCCCTGATTGCTAATGACCTTGAACATTTTTTCATGTGCCTGTTGGCCATTTGGATTTCCTCTTTTGAAAAATGTCTATTGAGGTCCTTGGCCCATCTCTTAAGTGGGTTGTTGGTTTTGTTTTTGTGGAGTTTCTTGATCTCTTTGTAGATTCTGGTTATTAACCCTTTATCTGTTGCATAGTTTGCAAATATTTTTTCCCATTCTGTCGGTTGTCTCTTCACTCTCCTGACTGTTTCTTTTGCAGTACAGAAACTTCTCAATTTGATGCAATCCCAATAGTTGATTTTGGCTTTGACTGTCTGTGCCTCCCGGGTCTTTTCCAGAAATTCTTTGCCTGTGCCAATATCTTGAAGGGTTTCTCCAATGTTCTCTAATAACTTAATGGTGTCAGGACGTAGATTTAGGTCTTTAATCCACGTTGAGTGGATTTTTGTGTAAGGTGTAAGGTAGGGGTCTTGCTTCATGCTTCTGCACATGGAAATCCAATTTTCCCAGCACCATTTATTGAATAGACTGTCCTTGCTCCAGGAATTGGTTTTAGATCCTTGATCAAATATAAGTTGGCTGTAGATGTTTGGGTTGATTTCTGGTGTTTCAATTCTGTTCCATTGGTCTATCCATCTGTTTCTGTACCAGTACCATGCTGTTTTGATTACAACTGCCCTGTAGTATGTCCTGAAGTCTGGTATTGAGATGCCTCCGGCTTTGTTTTTGTTGTACAAGATTGCTTTAGGTATTCGAGGTCTCTTTTGCCTCCATATGAATTTCAGCATCATTTTTTTCTAGATCTGAGGAGAATGTCTTTGGTATCCTGATTGGAATTGCATTGAATCTATAAATTGCTTTTGGGAGAATGGACATTTTGATGATGTTGATTCTTCCAATCCATGAGCATGGAAGATTTTTCCATTTTTTGGTATCCTCTTCTATTTCTTTCTTTAAGATTTTGTAATTTTCATCGTAGAGATCTTTAACGTCCTTGGTTAAGTTTATTCCAAGGTATTTGATTGTTTTTGTAGCTATTGTGAATGGGATTGATCTTAGCAGTTCTTTCTCAGTCATGGCATTGCTTGTGTATACAAAGGCTGTTGATTTTTGTGCATTGATTTTATATCCTGCCACTTTGCCAAACTCCTCTATGAATTCCAATAGTCTCTTAGTAGAGTTCTTTGGATCCTCTAAGTACAGAATCATATCGTCTGCAAAGAGGGATAGTTTGACTTCTTCCTTCTCGATTTGTATTCATTTGATTTCTTTTTCTTGTCTGATGGCTCTGGCTAAAACTTCCAGAACTATGTTAAATAGCAGTGGTGAGAGTGGGCATCCCTGCCTGGTGCCAGATTTCAGTGGAAATGCTTCCAACTTTTCCCCATTCAATAGGATGCTGGCTGTGGGTTTTTTATAAATTGCTTTGATTATATTGAGGAATGTTCCTTCTATACCCAATTTGCTTAGAGTTTTCATCATGAAAGGGTGTTGAATTTTATCAAATGCTTTCTCTGTATCCATTGAGATAATCATATGGTTTTTCTTTTGCAGTCTGTTAATGTGGTGAATCACATTGATTGATTTGTGAATGTTGAACCATTCCTGCATACCAGGGATGAATCCCACTTGGTCTGGGTGGATGATTTTCCTGATGTGTTGTTGTACTCTATTGGCCAGAATTTTATTGAGGATTTTTGTGTCTATGTTCATCAGGGATATTGGTCTGTAATTTTCTTTCAGTGCTGCATCTTTCTCTGGCTTAGGGATTAAGGTGATGCTGGCTTCATAGAAAGAATTTGGGAGGATTCCCTCTTTTTCGATTGTTCTGAATAGTTTGAGAAGAAATGGGATTAGTTCTTCTTTAAATGTCTGGTAGAATTCAGCAGTGAATCCATCTGGTCCTGGGCTTTTCTTTGTTGGGAGGGCCTTTATTACTGTTTCAATTTCTGTCTCAGTTATGGGTCTATTTAGGTTTTCTATGTCTTCATGGTTCAATTTTGGTAGATTGCATGTGTCCAGGAATCTATCCATTTCTGATAGGTTTTCCTGTTTGCTGGCATACAGGTCCTTGTAGTAATTTCTGATGATTCTTTTTATTGTTGTGGTGTCTGTTGTTACGTTTCCTTTTTCATCTCTGATTTTATTGATTTGGGTCTTTTCTCTTCTTTTTTTAGTTAGTTGGGCCAATGGGGTGTCAATTTTGTTTATTTTTTCAAAAAACCGGCTTCTCGCTTGGCTGATTTTTTGTAGTGTTTTTTTGGATTCAATCCTGTTAATTTCTTCTCTGGTTTTAATTATTTCTCTTCTCCTACTAGATTTGGGTTTGGTTTGCTGCAGTTTTTCTAGGTCCTTGAGATGCGCTGAAAGCTCATTTATTTGGTACCTTTCCAATTTCTTGATATAGGCACCTATTGCTATAAATTTGCCTCTCAATACTGCTTTTGCTGTATCCCATAAGTTTTGATATGTTGTGTTGTTGTCTTCATTTACTTCCAGAAAGTTTTTGATTTCTCTTTTGATTTCTTGAATGACCCAGTGTTCATTCAGGAGCATGTTGTTCAGTCTCCATGTATTTGCATACTTTCTGGGGTTTCCTGAGTTGCTAATTTCCAGCTTCATCCCGCTGTGGTCTGAGAAGCTGCATGGTATGATTCTAATTCTTTTAAATTTGCTGAGACTTGCTTTATGGCCTAGTATGTGATCAATCCTAGAGAAGGTTCCATGCACTGCTGAGAAGAATGTGAAGTCTGTAGATGTAGGGTTGAAAGTTCTGTAGATATCTGTTAGATCCATTTGGGCAATAGTGTCAATTATATCTGCTGTTTCCTGTCCTATTGATCTGTCTATTTCTGAGAGTGGAGTATTGAAGTCCCCTAGTACTATTGTATTGGAATCTAAATCTCCCTTTAAGTCCCTTAACATATCTTTTAAATAGACCGGTGCCCTGTAATTAGGTGCATATACATTTATAATAGTTACATCTTCCTGTTGAATTGAACCCTTAATCATTATATAGTGTCCCTCTTTGTCTCTCTTAACAGTTTTTGTATTAAAGTTTATTTTGTCTGATATTAATATGGCTACACCTGCTTTTTTTTGGTTTCTGTTGGCATGGAATATCTTTTTCCAACCTTTCACTTTCAGTCTGCATGCCTCTTTGTTAGAGAGATGTGTTTCTTGTAGGCAACAAATAGTTGGGTTGTGTTCTTTGAGCCAGTCAGCCAAACGGTGTCTTTTAACTGGAGAATTCAGACCATTAATGTTCAATGTGACTATTGATACGTAGTGACTTTGCCCTGCCATTTTCCCGGAAATATTTTCTAGTATATGCTTTGAAGTTCCCATGCTCTTTTACTGGTAGGTGTTCTTCCTTTCCCTTCTTTCATATTGATGGCCGTGTTTCTGTGTTTCTGAGTGTAGCACATCTTTAAGTATCTTTTGCAGGGCCGGACGAGTGGCTACAAAGTGTCGCTCCCCATCTTCGTGGAGGAATGACACAGGACCCTGCGCTGTTCTTTCATCTTCTCGGCCCTCCCCGGGTTTGCTGCTGGTTCTTCCCGGGTTGGCTACCATCCCTTCCACCTCCGTGGAAGGGCGGTTCCCCCTGCCACATTCCCCACTTCCGTGGGGGAGCAGCACACCGCCGGCCGGCTCTCTCGGGGGCTGCACAGGTGTTCCTTCAGATACATGTTCCCCTTAGATGTTCCTGATGCATGTTGTCTCTCTCCTCCTTTATAGTCCTCTTCCGCCAATCCCAACTCTGCTACCCACACGCCGAGTACGCTGCTCTCCTCCAATCAGGAGCAGGATCAGCTCCTGGAGGTCAGCACTCAAGTTGGCAAGAGGCAGCTGCGTAGAAGCTGTTTTCTCCTCTCCCAGCGCCATATTGTGGGAGAGCAGATGCATAGAATAAGTCTTAATTCCAGTAACTCAGTCCAGTCCGGGTTGCTCCCCACAGATCCCCCTTTCTTTTTATTTTTTGGCGTTGATACGCGCCTGTCTTCGGTGCCCTGCGGCACACACTCTGCTCTGCTTGCTAGAGTTGCCCACAGGTGCTTACAAGTCCTATCAATCAGGCAAACCGAATCCGGGTCCTCTCTTCGCCATGTTGTGAGGAGGTTTTTAGGCGCTGATGTGTGCCTGTGTTCGGTGCCCTGCAGCGCATGCTCTATTCTGCTAGAACTGCCTGCAGGTCCTTATAAGCCCTATCAGGCAAACCAAATGCAAGCCCTCTCATTGCCGTATTGTGGGGAGACTTATTGGTGTTGATTCGTGCCTATCTTCGGTGACCTGCAGCTCATACGCTGGTCGAGCTGCCTACTGGTGCTTATCGCCTTACTCAGGCAGACCGAATCCAAGCCTTCTCATTGCGGTATTGTGGGGAGACTTATTGATGTTAATTCGTGCCTGTCTTCGGTGACCTGCGGTGCATAAGCTGCTAGCCACCCGCAGGTGCTCACCACCTCCCTAATCAGGCAGACTGAATCCAAGCTCTCTCATTGCCATGTTGAGGGGAGGCTTTATTTTTCTCTATTTCTCTATCTCCGGGCATTCCTATCTCTCCTATTTTACTTCTATCTACCAGCATTCCTATTTCTCTCATTTTACTTCTAAACTTGTTTCTCTTATCCCTGTGGCTTCCTGGCGCCCGCCCCGAGGCTGCTTCTCGGCGGCTTCCCGGCTCTGAGCCGCTTCAGCCCGCGCCTCTCTCATCTGCGCGGCCTCCCGGCGCCCGCCCTGCGGCGGGCTCCCGGCTCTGCGCGGCTCGGCTTCGCGCGCACACTCCACGGTCTCCACGCCCTTCGCGCCCGCACCACGGCCTCGCGCCAGCCCTGTGTTCCCTATCTGTTCACGCCCCGTGCTCTCTCTGCACGCAGCGGCTTCCGCGAATCACACAGCATAGCTTACGTTTCCGCCACCACCGGCATTCAGTCCAAGTTCCCCGGACTAACCTGGTGAATTCCAACTTGGCGGCCCACGTCTCTGCCTCTGGTTCCAGATTTTCGCCTTTTGCTCCCCGGGCTGACTTGAAGAATTCCAAGCTGGCTTACGTCTCCACCTTGGCCTGCACTCGCGGCTTCATCCTCCCTAACATTTTTCTCTACCCGGTATGTTTCCCTAAGTTTTCTTCCAACAATATTCCTCCCTCATTTCTCCTGGCTTCTCCCCACAGTCCGTATCCGAGTCTGTTTGTTCTAGCTTTCACTTTCGCTTTCGACCTTAGAGATTTCTCCCAGCTTCCCCCCGTAGTCCGTATCCGAGTCTATGCCTAGGCTTTCAATAGCTTCTTCCGGCACCTTTTTCGTCCGGCTTTCCCTAGGCTCTTTGCTAGTCTCTCTCTCCAGTATTTTCCCATTTCTTCCCGTTTCTTCCCTCCTAGGTCTCCTATCCAAGTCATGGCACCATTATGTCGCTCCCCCTCTTCATGGAGGAACGACACTAAGCCCTGCCTAGGCTTCATATCCGAGTCACGGCACCATTATGTTGCTCCCCCTCTTCGTGGAGGAACGACACAGGACCCTGCGCTGTTCTTTCATCTTCTCGGCCCTCCCCAGGTTTGCTGCTGGTTCTTCCCGGGTTGGCTACCATCCCTTCCACCTCCGTGGAAGGGCGGTTCCCCCTGCCACATTCCCCACTTCCGTGGGGGAGCGGCACACCGCCAGCCGGCTCTCTCGGGGTCTGCACAGGTGTTCCTTCAGATAGATGTTCCCCTTAGATGTTCCTGGTGCATGTTGTCTCTCTCCTCCTTTATAGTCCTCTTCCGCCAATCCCAACTCTGCTACCCACACGCCGAGTACGCTGCTCTCCTCCAATCAGGAGCAGGATCAGCTCCTGGAGGTCAGCACTCAAGTTGGCAAGAGGCAGCTGCGTAGAAGCTGTTTTCTCCTCTCCCAGCGCCATATTGTGGGAGAGCAGATGCATAGAATAAGTCTTAATTCCAGTAACTCAGTCCAGTCCGGGTTGCTCCCCACAACAAAGTCTTTCAATTTCTGTTTGCTATGAAAGGTCTTTATTTCACCTTCATTCACAAATGAGAGCTTGGCAGGATATAATATTCTGGGCTGGCAATTTTTCTCTCTTGGCACCTGTGCTATGTCTCGCCATTCCCTCCTAGCCTGTAGTGTTTCTGATGAGAAGTCTGCTGTGAGTCTGATTGGAGATCCTCTGAGAGTGATCTGACGTTTCTCTCTTGCACATTTTAGGATCTTTTCTTTATGTTTCACTATGGTAAGTTTAATTACCACGTGTCGTGGTGAGGATCTCTTTTGGTCATGTTTATTGGGGGTTCTATGAGCTTCCTGTACTAGGATGTCTCTGTCCTTCTCCAAACCTGGAAAGTTCTCTGCTAGTATCTCACTAAAAAGGCCTTCTAATCCTTTCTCTCTCTCCATGCCTTCAGGAACTCCTAGAACTCGAATGTTGGGTTTTTTAATAGTATCCTGTAGATTCCCAACAATATTTTTTAGATTTCTAATTTCCTCTTCTTTTCTTTGGTTTGACTGTATGTTTTCCTGTGCTCTATCTTCTAAGTCCGATATTCTCTCTTCTGCTTCACCCATTCTGTTTTTAAGGCTTTCTAATGTGTTTGTCATTTGATCTATTGAGCTCTTCATTTAATTTTGATTTCTCTTCACTATCACACTTTCCTGTTCTACTAGTTTCTGAGTTTCATTTTGATTCTTCCTTAAAATTTCATTTTCACGAGAGAGATTTTCAATCTTGTCCATTAAGGATTTCTGTAGTTCAAGGATTTGCTTTTGAAAACTTCTAAATGTTCTTATCATAAATTTTTTGAAATCCGTATCTTGCATTTCTTCTATCTCATCATCTTCATAATCTTGGTTTGGGGTGTTTTGTTTATTTGGAGGCATCATAGTGTCATCGTTGATCTTGTTCCCTCGATTTCTGTGTTTGTTACTTGGCATAGTTAATTCTTCTTGCGTCACTGTGCGTTTTTTTTTTTTTTTATTTTATACTATGTCCGTGTTAAGTGGACTGCCTGCTGTTGGGGGAGCCTTGGAAGCTTGAGATGGGTGCGGCCTGAGAGCTCTGCCTGGTTCTTCCTGGTTAAGGGTGTGCAAAGGTGACACCCTCAGGTTATGTGTGGTAAATCTCTCTCTTTTTATTTATTTATTTATTTTATTTATTCAGGGGGTAAGTAATACCGCATGGCACGGCTGTGCAGAATTGATGGTATTTAGCTTCCAGTCTCTGGCTTCTCTACCCACAGAGTCCGTTTAGGCTCCTCTGGACTCCCACTGGGTTGCCTAGGCTACTGAATTGTAGTGACTCAGTTCCTTAGCTCTCCCCCATTGATATGTAAATCCAGAGAGGGGGCCTGCTCTTTGTCTCTTGGGAATTCTTCAAGCCTTGCATCCTTGCAACCTTTGCAAGGTTAGGGGGAAGAGAAACCCTGAAGCTTTTTTTTTCCTTCTTTCCGGTAGTGAGTTTGCTGCACTTTCTGGCCCCCCTCTAGATTCTGACCCCCGTTTCCCCACCAATGTCTCGGGTTATTGAGCTCACCTCCCCTTCCAGCACCGATGTGTGGACTCGGAGCCCTGGACGTCCCAAGTCTCCCCGCTGTTGTCTGTGTGGCATGCACTCCCCTTCGAGCACTGGCGCGCAGACCCTGCGGCTTCCACGGCTCGGTCCCGCAGCTCGGCTTCTGCACGGTGGGCGCCCTTGTTCTCCCAGTAGGTCCTCTGATTCACAGCCACTCGATCCAGAAGGGTTTCCTCTGCAATATTTTCCTTGTTCTTTTTTCTGAGGCTACTGTAACTCCCCTTTTATTAAACTAAATTTTCCCGGACTATTGGTGTGCGCCCTTACTATTCCGCCATCTTCTTCCATATGAATTTTAGCATCATTATTTTCTGGATCTGAAAAGAATGTTGTTATTTTGATTTTGATTGCATTGAATCTATAAGTTGCTTTGGGCATTGTTGTACAGTTTGCTGATATTAATTCTTCCAATCCTTGAACATGGAAGATTTTTTCATTTTTTTGTGTCTTCTTGTACTTTTTTTCTTTAATATTTTGTAATTTTCATTATAGAGATCTTTTACCTCCTTGGTTAGATTTATTCCAGACTATTAATTTTTTGTAGATATTGTGAATGGAGCTGATCTAAGTTCTTTCTTAGCCATAATATTGTTTGTTTATATGAAGGCTATTAATTTTTGTGTTGATTTTATATCCTCCAAGTTTACCAAACTCTCTTCTGAGTTCCAATAGTCTCTTAGTGGAGTCTTTTGGTTTTCCTATATATATAATCATGTTAACTGTGAACATGGATAATTTGATGTTGTCTTTTATCAGATGCTTTCTCGACCATCTATTGAGATAATCATATGGCTTTTGCTCTTCAATTTGTTAATGTAATGTATTACATTTATTAATTTGTGTATATTGAATCATCCCTGCATACCAGGGGTAAATCTATCTTTGGGAAAATGATTTTTTTAATGTGTTTAATTAGCTTGTATATTGTTGAGGAATTTTGCATCTATGTTCATCCTGGATATTGGTCTATGGCTCTGTTTCTTTCTTGTATCTTTTTCTGGCTTTAGAATTAAGGTGATGGCTCAAAGAAGGAGTTGGGGGATTTCTTCCCATTTATTTTTTTAAAAATAGTTTGAGAACAGCACTCTGGCCTCAGAATCAGCCCTAAAGGCATTCGAATTTAGCTAAAAAGCCCATGAGAGTATTTCAGGCATTGAAAGCCAAAAAACAATGAGCTAAATGAAAGATCTCTGTGAGTGAGATCCCAGTGGAAAGAACAGGTCATCAAAGAAGGAGGTACCTTTCTCTGAAGGGAGGAGAGAACTTCCACTTTGACTATGACCTTGTCTAAATATGATCAGAGTCAGTGAACTCAAAAGGCCTCCATAGCCTTGGCAACTCATGACAAAAGCCTAGGGTGATTACTGACGCCATAAACAAGAGTGTCAAATTGTTAAGCCAACAACAGGAGTCACTGTACACTTACTCCTCATGTAGGATCTCTGCCCTTAATGTGCTGTACATTGTGATTTAATGCTATAACTAGTACTCAAACAGTATTTTACACTTTGTGTTTCTGTGTGGGTGCAAACTGTTGAAATCTTTACTTAATATATGCTAAATTGATCTTCTGTATATAAAGAGAATTGAAAATGAATCTTGATGTGAATGGAAGGGAAGAGGGAGCGGGAGAGGGGAGGGTTGCGGGTGGGAGGGAAGTTGTGGGGTGGGAAGCCATTGTAATCCATAAGCTGAACTTTGGAAATTTATTTTCATTAAATAAAAGTTAAAATAAAATAGTTTGAGAAGATTTGGAATTAGTTCTATGTAAGTTTGGTAGAGTTCAATAGTAAAGCCATCTGGTTCAAGGCTTTTCTCTGCTGTAAGTCTTTATTGCTCATGCAATCTCCATTTTGTTTATTGGACTATTTAGGTTTTCTATGTCTTCATATCTCAATGTTTGCTGGATTGTATCTGTCCAGCAATCTATCCATTTCTTCTTTATTTTCCAATTTGTTGGTATATAGCTGTTTATAGTAATTCTTAATGATTTTTATTTCTATATCATTTTTTACATCTCCTTATTTATGTTTGATTTTATTGATTTGGGTTTCTTCTTTTATTGCTTAGTTATGCCAATGGTGTATCAATTTTGTTTATTTTTTCTCATATAACCAGCTCCTCATTTCACTGATCTTTTGTATCTATTTTTGCTTTTTAATTTTGTTTATTCCCTATTTTTAATTATTTTTTTCCTTCTACTAATTTGGGTTTGGTTTGTTGTTGTTTTTCTATGACCTTGAGATGTAATGATAATTTATTTGGCTCTCCAATTTCTTGATGTAGGTACTAATTGCTATAGGCTTCTGTCTTAACACTGCTTTTGCTGTATCCTGTAAGGTTTGATATGTTATGTTGTCATCTTAATTTGTTTCCAGGATTTTTAAAATTTCTCTTTTGATTCCTTCTGTGACCTACTCTACATTCAGGAGCATATTGTTCAGTCTCCATGTATTCGCATATTTTCTAGAATTTCTTAAGTTGTGAATCCAGTTTCATTTCACTGCAGTCAGAAAAGACACATGACATGATTTCAATTTTTTGAATTTTCCGAGACTTGATTTATGGACCTAGCATATGGTATATCCTAGAAAAAGTTCCCTTCACTGATAAAAAGAATGTGTATTTTGCAACTGTAGGATGAAATTTTCTGTAGCTATCAATTAAGTCCATTTGGCCCATAGTGTAGATTAGTTTTTGTTTTTTTTTTTTCTGTCCATTGGTGAAAGTGGGTTGTTGAAGTTGCCCATTATTATTGTATTGGAGACAGTGTCTCCATTTAGATTCAGTAGCATTTGTTTTAAATATCCAGGTGCCCTGGTATAGGGTGAATATACATTTATAATGATCACATGTTCCTGTTGAATTGATCCCTTAATCATTCCATAATGCCCTTCTTCGTCTCTTTTAAAAGTTTTTGTCTTATATCAGGGTGGCTATGCTTGCTTATTTTTGCTTTCTGATAGCATGGAATATCTGATTCCATCCTTTCACTTTGAGT
This sequence comes from Oryctolagus cuniculus, assembly GCF_051225735.1. Taxonomy (NCBI): domain Eukaryota; kingdom Metazoa; phylum Chordata; class Mammalia; order Lagomorpha; family Leporidae; genus Oryctolagus; species Oryctolagus cuniculus. The sequence goes on from NC_142867.1 coordinate 101,140,637, forward strand.
ATATCTGTTGGTGAGGTGTGTCTCTTTCAGGCAACAAATAGATGGGTCTTATTTTTTAATCTATTAATTCAAAATATCTTTTAATTGGAGAATTTAAACCATTTACATTCAAGGTTATTATTGATAAGTAATGACTTGGTCCTACAATCTTTCCAGAAATATTCCTTCATTTGCTTTGGATTGTGATACTTTATCCATTTTAGTATTTTTTTTTTGTTCTAGTACCATTGGTTGAACTCTGTAATTAACACACAATTATTCTTAGGTGTTTAAATTTTAACTGAAAAGTGATCCTTTGTATTTTTACTTGGATATTTTCTGCCTTCACATTCTTTCATAATCACAGATATATCACAGAGATTATCATTCTCTGTTTCTATGTGTAGCACATCTTTAAGTACTATTTGTAAGGCTGGACAAGTGTGTTCACTCCCCAATTGCTGCAACGGCTGGAGATGTGCTAATCCAAAGCCAGGAGCCAAGAGCTTCTTCTGGGTCTCAACTGAGAGTGCAGGGGCCCAATGACTTGGACAATCTTCCACTGCTTTCCCAGGCTGTAGCAAAGAGCTGGATTGGAAGTGGAGCAGCCAGGACTTTGAACTGGTGCCCATATGTGATGCTGGCACTGCAGGTGGCAGCTTTACCCACTATGCCACAGTGCTGGCCCAAGCTTTTATCCTTGAAATATGACTCTGTTGTGGAGTGGAGTGTCTTCTCTTTCAGTGTATATTTAGAGGGGGTGTGCTGGGTAGGACCAAAGAGCTCTAGTCAGTGCTCAGGATTGGTTCAAAAATCCAGGGAGACACCCAAGTTGGGCATGGTAGTGCTCCTCTGTTGTCAGCAGGGGGGAGGGCAGTATCACATAAGCTGGTGTGATCACTGCCTCACCTTCTCTTTGCTAAGGTGATCAATGCCCAGGCTAAGTCCAAAATGGCTACCCACTCCACCCACCCAGGCACATGCACCACACAAAGGAGCAGTGTGTTCCCCAGTGTGAGCACAGAACCCTTTGCAATGACCAGCCTGAAGCACTGAGGGAACTTTGGGTCTCTGAAGCCAGACCCAACGATTTCCCAGTGACCCAGCAATACTCCCTGCCCTATTGTGCAGACACAGAATTCCCACAGTCGTAGTGTACAGGGCCATCATAGTTATAGGAAATAGTGAATGCACTCTCATCTCCACAAGCCTGATCCATCCATGGAGAGAGCTGAGGCATTCCCAGAACCTGCTGCCTGTTGGCATCTTACATTTGTAGATTGAGCATGGTTGCCAATGATGGAGTTAGGGGAGGAGAGCACCTCACAGGTAAGTAGGTACCTTACCCCTGTCAACCATCCATGCCAGATTCAAAGTTAGTAGTGACCATGGATTTATCCCTCAGATAAAATTTCCTGCTTGTACATGCATGAGCTGCAGCTGCCTGCACTGGCCTTATCAAGATGGTGCCTCCTTCCTGCTTGTTGCAGGGAGCCTTTGTTGGGAGAATGGGAAGGAGGCAATATGCCTCCCTTCATGAGGTTAGGTGGGAACCATGCTAGTGCTCCAGGCTGGAATCAAAGTCAGTATGGTTCACAAGGCTCTCCCTGAGGCAATATCAGCAGTGACATGGTTTGCTGCAGACATCTTTCACTGTTAATAGCATGGCATCTCCTCTTGACTACCTGATTTTTCACTGCAGTATATGGTGCTCTGTGAGAGGGCAGAGGGGAAGGAAGCAAGAGGGCTTCTCTGCTCCAAGCCTGGCAGTTGCTCAGATCCTAGTCAGCTCCCCAAACTGAAGTAAGTCAGTGGGTGATTGTGGCATTCCTTCTCAGCTAAATCTCTAAGTGGCGGGATATGCAGGGGTATCTTCCTACCTTGATGTGGGAAGATGGAGGCCTGCAGCCATCAGCTGGCTGCATCACATGGCTGGGTGCAGTAGTGTCTGTTCTTTCCTCTTGTCCCATGGAACTTCATTGTTTTTTCACTTCTTTGCTGAAAATTTCAACCAGTTAGACCCCTGGAAATGTGGTCCTTCTTTGTTCTTTTCATATCCCCATCGTAGCTAAAGTTAGTATGGCTACTACACCCTAGTCGTCCATCTTGGAATTCTCTAGTTATTTTTTTTGCAAGGTAATTGTTCTAGCTATTGTAAGTGAAGTTGCTTTCTGATTTATTTTTCAGAAAATTAGCTACTGATGTATATAAATGTTATGATCTTTATGTCTTGATTTTATTTCCTGCTACTTTGATGAAGTTTCTTATTCTAATAATTTTTTAGGTAAGTCTTTGGAGTTTTCTACGTATAAGACCAAATCATCTTAAACAATGTCAATTTCAGTTCCACCTTTTCAATTTGCATACCCTTTATTTCTTTCTTTTGCCTAGTTGTTCTGGCTAGAATGTCTAATGCTAAGTTGAATTAAAGTGGTGGAAATGGGAATTGCTGTCATATTCAAGGTCTTAGGCAACCTTCAGTTTTCTGTTATTCAGTATGCTATTAGTTGTTGGCTTGTTATATGTGCCTTTCATTATATTGAGGTACATTCATGCCTAATTTGTCCAGAACCTTTATCATGAAGGGATGCTGAATTCCATCAAATGCTTTGTTATATATCTATTGAGGTGTCCATGTGATTTTTGTCCTTTATTTGGTTGAGTTGCATCATGTTTATTAATTTGCTTGTTTTGAACCATCCTTGCACAACTGAAATGAGTCTCACTTGATCATGGTGAATAATCTTTTAAGTTTATTGTTATATTCCATTTGTTATTTCCAAAAGATTTTTGTATCTATTTTCACCAATTATGTGGGCTGATAGCTCTGTGTGTGTGTCCTTATCTGGTTTTGGTAACAAGGCAATACTAACTTCATAGATTGAGTTTCAGTGGAACTCTATTATCTACAACTTTTTATAATAATTTGTGAATACTCTATATTAGTTCTTCAAATGTTTGATATAATTTAGCAGTTAATCCATCTGGTCATGGGTTTTCTTGGATGGGTGACGTAACTGAATCTCATTATTCATTATATCTGTTTAGATTTTCTGTTTCTTCATGATTAAATCTTGGTAAAATATGTTAGTCTAGAAATTTCTCTATTTCTTCTGGGTTATCAAATTTGTTGGAAGATAGTTGTTCATATGAGGCTCTAATGATCCTTTGTATTTCTATAATTTCAGTTGTAATGTCTCATGTCTCTGATTTCATTTATTTGAATCTTCTATTTTTCCTTAGTCTATCTACAGAGTTGTCATTTTTTAAAAAAGCCAACTCTTAATTTTGTTGGTCTTTTGTATTGGTTTTTAACCTCTATTTAATTTATTTCTGCTTTGATCTTTATTATTTATTTCCTTCTACTTGGGTTTGTTTTGTTCTTTTTTTTATTTATTTGAGATGCAATGTATTTGTTCATTAGAGAATTTTTTTAAAGTAGGTATTGTTATATAAACTTCTTTTTTTATTGCTTTTGCTGTATCCCATAGATTTTTGTATATTGTATTTCCATTTTCATTGTTTCGAGAATTTTTGACAATTCTTAATTTCTTTTGTGGTATATTGATTGTTTGGGAGTATATAGTTTTATTTCCATGTATTTGCACAATTTTCAGTTTCTCATGTTGATTTCTAGTATTATTTCATTTTGATAAATTGCTCAATATGATTTTTTGCTTTTAGAATTTTGTTGACACTTTTTTTGTGACGCACCACGTTTCATGTGCTATTGAGAAGAATGTGTATTATACAGCTGCTGGATGGAATTTTCTGTAGTTGTCTGGTCCAATTGACCTAGGATGGAATTTAGCTCTGATGTTTCTTTGTGATTTTCTGTTTTGATTGTCTGTCCATTGCTAAAAATTAGGTGTTAAAGTTGCCTATTATAATTGTTTTGGAGTCTTTCTCTCCTTTTAGTTCTACTAATACTTATACTTGCTTTATATATTTAGATGCTCTAATATTAGGTGCACATATATTTATAATTGTCATTCTCTCTTGCTGGATTGATTGCTTTCTTATTATATAATGACCTTTCTTATCTCTTTTTTCTATTTTCATTTAAAATCTATTTTATTTGACATAGCTACTCCTACTTTCCTTTTTACTCAATTTTCATGGAATATTTTTTAGTAGGGCTAGAAGAAACATCTTTTATTTTCATTTTTAAGTTACTTAAGTATAATTAGTCTTGCTTTACTAATTATTAGATAATGGATGTTAAGAAGCACATTTTCTTTAATATTTCTAAGCTTAACAGAATGTTATACTAAGAATATTACAATTATTTTCATTATTTTGTAGCTTCAAGTATAGTACAAAACTGTGGTTCTATCAGTAGAAAAAAATTTTTTTTGACAGGCAGAGTGGACAGTGAGAGAGAGAGACAGAGAGAAAGGTCTTCCTTTTGCTGTTGGTTCACCCTCCAATGGCCGCCGCAGCCGGAGCGCTGCGGCCGGCGCACCGTGCTCATCCGATGGCAGGAGCCAGGTACTTATCCTGGTCTCCCACGGGGTGCAGGGCCCAAGGACTTGGGCCATCTTCCACTGCACTCCTGGGCCACAGCAGAGAGCTGGCCTGGAAGAGGGGCAACCGGGACAGAATCCGGCGCCCCAACCGGGACTAGAACCCGGTGTGCTGGTGCCGCAAGGCGGAGGATTAGCCTAGTGAGCCGCGGCACTGGCTATCAGTAGAAAATTAATAATAACACTTATGTAACTAAAAAGGAAGATAGGAGGCACAAAAAGGTAAACTGATTTTGGGTGTTAAGAACCTAATGACAAAAGTAATAGATCATATAAGCAAGTCACCAGTTCACCAAATTATTAAGAATTCTGAAATTGACGATAGCTCTTTTTCTCTCCTCTCCCACTCAGTCTATGATATGATCTTCTTGTTTTTCCTGCTGTTTGGTTGTAGGTAGAGTCATGGCTTGCCCATTGCATAGGTTCAGGTTTTCTCATGGTGACCTCAATCTTTAAGTCATAATTATGTAACTTCACATCAGTCACATTCCATAATTTCACATTTTGATGAAATCCCTTATTTCCTTCAAATACAATGTGTGTATTCAACGTTGTACTATTTGCTTCTACTCAACTAAGTTTGTAAGTGAATTTTTAGTGTCTGTTGACATGTGACTTCATCCCCACTCAGATGTCAGGAAAGTCTACATGGAACAACTTTTTCATGAGCATCCTTTGTAGTCTGCATATGTTTCCTGTTGCACAACCCTCCTGGGCTAAGGTAGTATAAAAAACAGATTTTGTGGGGCCGGATTTGTAGTGTAATAGGCTAAATCTTCTCCTGTGGTGCCAACATGCCAAATGGGTGCTGGTTCATGTCCTGGCTACTCCTCTTTCAATCTACCTCTCTGGTATGTCCTAGAAAAGCAGTGGAGAATGGCCCATGCACTTTAGCCCCAGCACCTGTGTGGAAGACCTGGAAGAAGTTCCTGGCTTCAGATCAGCGCAGCTCTGGCCATTGTGGCCATTTGGGAAATAAACCAGTGGATGGAAGACCTTTCTGTCTGCCTCTCTCCATCTGTGACTGTACTTCTCAAATAAGTGAATGAATAAATGAATGAATAAAATTACTATAGTAAAAAATAAAAAGATAAAATCACACTTTTCTTCTATAACAATTCCAATATGTCATCCCTTGAAGAAAAATAGTTACTCTAGAATTATACAGAGACATTTCTAGACCCCGTTGACCCTGATATATCTTTGAACACTCTCCATTTTACATAAGGGCTCATTGTTAATTTCATCACCTTCTTCTTCCTTATCTTTTTCATTCCCTGATGACAATTTGAGTTTATCAAACACTTCTTTTAGAGATGTATATATTTTTTATTTCAAATTTGTCATTGTGTAACTTGAGCTTGGCTTTTTTATTGCCTCTCTTAGTTTAGGGGCTTGAGTGATATGCGTTGAAATTTGGGTTTTAATTCCGATAGTTCTTCCTTCTTACTAGTCTTGATTTAGGATTTGACTGACTCAGGTGGATATTATGCTTACCCTTGGCACATCCCACAATGCTTAAGACTTCAGTAAAATCAGTTGTTTTTCTCTTATAGCAATACCATTGTGAAAGACTGGGATCCCTTTGTATTATGTGCATACATCATCAGAATTGGCCTTGGTATTAAAGTGCTGGCTGCAGTCCCAGTTGTAGCAAAACAGGGTCATCTTCTTTTCTCACTATTATTAGCAAAGCCCCTAACTGAAACTTCAGAAGGTTGTATTTGTAACTCCTCTGTTGCAAGCACTAGTCTCATAGATAGGGTGGTTGTCAGCTTCCCTACAAGGAGAAGTTTTTTCTATCTCTTCATTTTTAGTCTGTCTGTCTTTATAGGTGAAGTGATTTTTCTTGTATGTAGCATATAGTTGGGTCTTTTAAAAACAAATCCATTCCACTACTCTTTTAATTGGAGAATTTAATCCATTTACATTTAAGGTAATTTCTCTTAGGTGATACCACTGCCATTTTGTTTCTTGTTTTCTAATTTTTATGTGGTTACTTTCTTTCTCCTTTTTTTTAAAAGATTTATTTATTTATTGGAGGGCAAAGTTACAAAAGGAGAGGCAGACAGAGAGAGAGAGAGAGATCTTCTATCTGCTGGTTCACTCCCAAATGGCTGCAATGACTGGGGCTGGGCAAGGTCAAAGCCAGAAGGCAGGAGCTTCTTCCACGTGAGTGGAAGTCTTCCACATGAGTTCAGGGGCCCAAGGTCTTGGGCCATCTTCTTCTGCCTTCCAGGGAGCTTTAGCAGGGAGTTGGATAAGAAGCAGAATAGCCAGGGCTCAGACTGGTGACCTACATGGGATGCTGGTGCTGCATTCCGTGGCTTAAACCACTGCACCACAGCACCAGAGTACCACCCCCTTTTTTCCCTCTTTAAAAGTTTTCCTTTGCGGTTTAATTAATGTTTCTCCAGTAGTATGCTTGGGTCCTTCCTTGTGCTTTTGATTTTTCTCTTATAGATTTTGGCCTGATAGTCACTCTGAGGCGTAAAAAAACCTTTTGATTATAACAAATTATTTTTAAATAGCAACTTAACATTGATGTAAAGATAAGAAAAGAGTCAAAATAATAATTTAAAAAACTCTCCACTCACTCACTGTTCTTCCCTACACTTTGAATTTTTGATAGCTCATTTTACATATTTCTGTATTGGCTTATGCATAATTTTACACTATTGAAGTACTCTAAATGTATCTGTCTAGTTACTCTTGCCAATGAATCTTATGTCCTCTGATGTTTTATTCCACTCATTAACATTACTTTCTTTGAATTTGAAGACATCCCTTTAGTTTTTTTTTTTTTTTTTTTGTACAATAGGTCATATGGTGACAGTTTTTCCCAGGTTTTGTTTGGAAATAACTTTACCTTGCCCTCATTCAAAATGATCACTTTTATTGGTATAATATTTCTGCTTGCCAGTTTTTTGTCCTCAGTACTGTGAATATTTATTCTTATTCCCTGCAGTCCTGCAGGGTTTCTGCAGAGAAGATTGCCATCAGGTCAATCAGAACACCTTTGCTTACTATTTGCTTGTTTTCTCTTGCAGTTTTGAGAATCTTCTGTCTTTAACCTTAGTGAATACTTGTAATATGTCTTGGTGCTGGCTTGGTTGAGTTGCATCTGACTGGTGACCTTTAACCTTGCTATACCTAGATAGCTATATTTTCTTCTAGGTTTGGGACTTTTCTGCTACTATATTTTTGATTAAGCATTTCACCCCGGTGGCATTTTGAAGTCTCTTATTTAACCCTGATAACTCAAATATTTAATCTTAAGCACAGTCTTCCTGTAAGCCTTTTCATTCCTTTTCTTTTTTTCTTCTGAATTGTCAAATAATCTGACTTTGAACTATTTTTTCCCTCAATTGAGCTGTTTGCTATTTATACCTTCTAGTGCATTTTTCATTATATGTAGTATACTTTTTAACTCGAGGATTTAAAAAAATTATTTCAATATTTCTGGTAAGTTTCTCTGATAGTGTTCTGAATTACTGCTCTGTATTTTCTTTAAGTTTTTGAATTTCTTTAAAACAACATATGTGTCCTAGAGTTCACACTAAACAGTTACTACATGGTTCGCTTCTGTCATATTGTTAGGTGACCTCATGTTTCCATGAAAATACTTGTTGTTTGTTGGCCTAAAGTGACATATGCATATTTAGGCTTAAATACGTATATCAGTCTTCATAATCTGGCTTTGTTTGTGCCTGACTCTCCAGAAATTCTAAGCCATTTGCTTATTTTCTTTGAGCCCGTTTTCAATGCTGCTAGTTCAGCACTAGATGGCAGCCTACTTTCAGGTTTGCCAAAGTCGTTGTTTGCGGCATTGGCATTGTTTAAGCACTAGAGTGTGCTCTTGAGAGATTATCCATTTGCTGGAATTATTTAAGTTACCACATGGGTTGCAGGTACTGAAGTACTCGAGTTATCACTTGCTGCTTTCCAGAATGTACATTAGCAGGAAGCTGGAATGAGGAACAGAGCCAGGATTAAAACTCAGGTATTCCAATATGGCATCACAAGTGAAATCTTAATCAGTGTTCCAAATGCCCCACCCCTACCTTAACTTTTTATTTTTACTGAAGTTATTTCATCAAGAGTTTTACACATTCGAATAAATTTGTGTTAATTTAATTACATAGCTTTTTGAAAAAGATTTACTTATTTGAAAGCCAGAGTTACAGAAAGATAGAGATCTTCCATCTGCTGGTTCACTCCCCAGATGGTTGCAATGGCCAGGGCTGGGCCAGACTGAAGCCAGGAGCCAAAAGATTCATCTAGTTCTCTCACAGGGGTGACAGGTACTCAAACATTTGGGCCATCATCCATTGCTTTTCCCAGGCTGTTAGCAGGATCTTGGTTTGGAAGTAGAGCAAGTGGGACATGAACCAGCTCCCATACAGATAGCTGGCATCACAAGCGGCAGCCTAACTTGCTGTCACAATGCCTGCCCCTACGTAGATTTTTTAAATGCTTTATTATGATGATTATTTTTGCTTGTCTTGTCTATTTTGTATTTGTGCTTTCTACCCATATTTGTTTCTCAAAAATAAGTTAACTTGGGGCTGGTACTGTGGCGTAGTAGGTTAACCCTCTGCCTGCAGTGCAGCATCCCATATGGGCACCGATTCTAGTCCCGGCTGCTCCTTTTCAAATCCAGCTCTCTGCTGTGGCCTGGGAAAGCAGTAGAAGATGGCCCACGTGCTTGGGCCCCTGCACCCACTTGGGAGACCAGGAAGTAGGACCTGGCTCCTGGCTTTCGATCCGTGCAGCTCCAGCCATTACAGCCATTTGGAGAGTGAACCAATGGAAGGAAGACCCTTCTCTCTCTCTCTCTCACTGTCTGTAACTCAACCTCTCAAATAAATAAAAAAACTTTATAAAAAGTTAACTATACATTTTTTCAAAAGATAACTCTTCATCATTTTTCTTTCATAGTGTTAATGTTCTTCTGTTTTATAATTTACTAATTTTTACTTTTATCTTAATATTCCTTTATTCTCCTTTTGTTGATTGATCTTTGTTGTTTCCTCACTTGTAGATTGAGTATTTAACCAATTTTTTGACTTTTGGTGATGTAAAAGATATGAACTTTTACTTGAGCATTTACTTTACCTTTATCTTCTAAATATAATATACTGTATCACTTATTATTGCTTTCAGAAATTCCACAATTACCCTTATATGGCACAAGACTGGGTGAGGTCTTTGATTTGTTTACATTTCCAGGTGAAAGGACTTTTTAAAAGTTTTATTATTGGATAAAGTATTACATTGTACATCGACCGTCAGGACAGGAGCTGATCAAGTCACTGTTTCTCATGGTGTCCATTTCACTTCAACAAGTTTCCCCTTTGGTTGAATACTGTAATCAATACACAATTCTTCTTAAGTGCTGAAACTTAACTGAAAAGTGATCACTGTTAAATATAAGAGTGGGAATAAGAGAGGGAAGAGATGTGCAATTTGGGACATGCTCAAGCTGACTTACCTCAAACAGTAGAGTTAGAAACATACCAGGGGATTCGAATTCAATCCCATCGAGGTGGCATGTACCAATGCCATCTCACTAGTCCCAGTGATCAATTTCTGTTCACAATTGATGGTAATGATAGGACTAAGAACCAAAGGGATCACATAAACAAGAATAGTGTCTGCAAATACTAGCTGATAGAATCAAAAAGGGAGAGAATGATCCAACATGGGAAGCGAGATACACAGCAGACCCACAGAATGGCAAATGTCCTACCAGCACTCTGGCCTCATAATCAGCCCTTAAGGCATGTGGATCCGGCTGAAATGCCCATGAGAGTATTTCAGGCATGGAAAGCCAAGACACTGTGGGGGGAAAAAAACCTAAATGAAAGATCTCCATGAGTGAGATCCCAGTGGAAAGAATGGGTCATCAAAGAAGGAGGTACCTTTCTCTGAAGGGAGGAGAGAACTTCCACTTTGACCATGGCCTTGTCTAAAAATTATCAGAGTCAGTGAACTCAGGGGGCTTCCATAGCCTTGGCAGCTCATGACAAGAGCCTAGGATGATTACTGATGCCATAAACAAGAGTGTTAATTTGTTAAGTCAACAACAGGAGTCACTGTTCACTTACTCTTTATGTAGGATCTTTGTCCTTAGTGTGCTGTACATTGACATCTAATGCTATAACTAGTACTCAAACAGTATTTTTCACTTTATGTTTCTGTGTGGGAGCAAACTGTTGAAATCTTTACTTAATGTATGCTAAACTGATCTTCTGTATATAAAGAGAATCAAAAATGAATCTTGATATAAATGGAAGGGGAGAGGGAGTGGATAAGGGGAGGGTTGTGGGTTGGAGGGACGTTATGGGGGGAAGCCATTGTAATCAATATTCTGTACTTTGGAAATTTATATTCATTAAATAAAAGTTAAAAAAAGTTTTATTATTAATTTCTAGTTTTCTCTCTATGTAGTCAGAATATACTGTTTGTGTTTTTTAGTTATTTAACATTTATTGTTTCTTTTTAACTTCTTTTGTGTCCTTCAGATTGTTAATTTTGTAGTAGTTCTGTGGATACTGTGAAAGAAGTTAGATCTCTTACTGGAAAACAGTGTAACACATTTTAGAAGGATCAGTGTTATTGGTTGTTTAAAACCTCTGTTTCGTTACCCAATTGTTTTTGTGTTTTTGATGTATCTCCCTCTGAAAAAGTCAATATGAGAATCATTTCCCTTTATTAGGTCACTTAGCCCACAGCATTTATTGGCACAATGGACATATTTATTGTTGTTTTATGTTGTATTTACTTTCAATTCATGTATTTTATCTTTCATTGGAGTTCTTTTTGTTGTTGTTTGAAGTGTATTTTTCCCTAAAACCTATATATATCTTTGTGTAATACTTTTGACACTTTTTATTTAGATATAGCCTAGGACCAATGCTGAGGTTAACTAGAAATTATTTCTTCTTTTCTTTACTGCCTCTAACCCATTTTCCAATCCTAGGGGCTACAATTATCTTAGTAGGGTTATATTCCAGGGTCTTAAGTATAAATAGCAGTTTCTGCTTTATCTGTCAGCTTCAAGACACAGACAGTTAATGTTGATTCTCCAGTTAATACTGATATGATAATTGAAAAGCTTATTTTCAGTTTGTATTTACTTTTCTCTTCCTCATGCAATTTTAAAATTTTTATTTTTCTGTGATGTTAGGACATATATCATTTCCTGCTATTATAATATACTTATTTCTATTCTTTAGTCTTATTTCTCTGGGTAAGTATATTCAATGCTTATTTTTAAAACATTGTGTTAAAACTTTTCCAATTATTTTGTGGCTTTTTTTTTTTTTTTTGGACAGGCAGAGTGGACAGTGAGAGAGAGAGACAGAGAGAAAGGTCTTCCTTTGCCGTTGGTTCACCCTCCAATGGCCGCCACGGCCGGCGCACTGCGCTGATCCGATGGCAGGAGCCAGGAGCCAGGTGCTTTTCCTGGTCTCCCATGGGGTGCAGGGCCCAAGCACCTGGACCATCCTCCACTGCACTCCCGGGCCACAGCAGAGAGCTGGCCTGGAAGAGGAGCAACCGGGACAGAATCCGGCGCCCCGACCGGGACTAGAACCCGGTGTGCCGGCGCCGCAAGGCGGAGGATTAGCCTAGTGAGCCATGGCGCCGGCCTATTTTGTGGCTTCTTAAAGTTTGTTCTTGGTACATTCCTCAAGACACTGCATGGAAACAATATGAAAGTTCTTCAAAAAGTTTGTAAAAAATGATCTAAAAGATAAATTTAGGGAGCAGGCATTTAGGGTAGCAGTTAAGACATATCCCTCTTATTTTGGAGCACTTGGGTTCAATTCTCAGTTCCAACTCCTGTCTCTAGCTTCCTGCTAACCTAAGAAGAACCTAGGAGGCAGTAGAGTAGTTGGATTCCTGTTTTCCATGTGAGAGATTTAAAATGAGTTCCTGACTCCTGGCTTTGGCCTCAGCCCAACCCTTAATGGTTAAGAGCATTTTGGACCTGAATTAGCAGATAAGAGCTCTATCATTATCTCATTCTCTCTGTGTGTCTTTCAAGTAAGTAAATGAAAACTTAAATAAAATATAAGTTTATTTTGTTGCAAAAAATTGAAATCCATGAGTAGCTTTTTTTAGTATGCATTTCCATGAATTTTAAAAGAAAGATCTATTTATATATTTGAAGGCAGGGTGACAGAGGGAGAAGGAGAAGCAGAAAGAGAGCTACTACTCCCTAAATGACCACTATAGCTAGGTTTGGGCCAGGCTGAAGCTAGGAGCCAGGAACTCCATGTAAGCCCCCACATGGGTGGCAGTGACCCAAACACTTGGGCCACCTTCTGCTACCTTCCCAGGCATGTTAGAAGTTGGGTTGGAAGTGGAGGAGCTGGAATTCAAACCAGCACTCCAGTATGAGATGCCAGTATCTGCAAGAGGCAGCTTAATCTGCTGTGCCACAACGCCGCCCTCCGTGAACTTTTTGAAGATCCCTCATATTCACTACATCCTACCATATCTGTGACCTTTCCATTGAAGGAAATTTTGGACAATTTGTAAATCTTAGTTTGCATTTTCTTTATTTGACTATGTTAAAAATGTTATATTGTTTTCTAGCATGAAATATTGCTATCAAAGTATTTAATCTAATTTAATGTTCTTGTTCTGTAAATGAGTCTCCCCCCATCCTCAGTTATCTAAAGAATTTTTCCTTATCCTTAGAGACTTACACTTTTACTAATAAATATAATTATGTTGATACTTTTGGATTTTTTTTTTCTTGTCAACAGTATGCTCTGTCCAAAGACAGATACAGGTTTTCTTTTTTCTTTTCTTTTCTTTTTTTTTTCACAGGCAGAGTGGACAGTGAGAGAGAGAGAGAGACACAGAGAGAAAGGTCTTCCTTTGCCGTTGGTTCACCCTCCATTGGCCGCCGTGGCCGGCGCTCTGCGGCCAGCACACTGCGCTGATCCTAAGGCAGGAGCCAGGTGCTTCTCCTGGTCTCCCATGCGGGTGCAGGGCCCAAGCACTTGGGCCATCCTCCACTGCACTCCTGGGCCATAGCAGAGAGCTGGCCTGGAAGAGGGGCAACCGGGACAGAATCCGGCACCCCGACCGGGACTAGAACCCGGTGTGCCAGCGCCGCTAGGTGGAGGATTAGCCTGTTGAGCCGCAGCACCGGCCCCAGGTTTTCTTTTACTCTAGGAAAATTTTCTTGAATTATAATTTTAAACTTTCTTCCTTCCTTTTTTTTCTTCCTTTCCCTTTCTTTCACTCATTTCCTTTGTTTCTTTCTTTCTTGGGGGATACCAGTTGAGATTTAATGGTTCTTATTTGTGGTTTTTTTGTCTAACATGTTTTTTTTGAACCATTTGCAAAAAAACTTTGAAAGTTTTTAATTTAATTATTAATAATTAATAATTATGCTCAGTGTCAATTATTTCATTTCTGTTCTCTATTTTCCTTAATGTACTTTCTTTGGTGTTGATTTACCCTTGTATTTCTTTTTTTTAGATTCTGAAAAAAATTTTATGTTCTGAAATAACAACTCTTGCTTTATATACTATCTTGTATAATCATATAATATCTGAGATATTCTATTTTTGATTTTTACTATTTCAAATCTTCAATAATTTTTGAAATTTAAATTGCCTTATTTTGGAACATTTGCAGAAAGGTTTTCTTTGTGGAAAAGGCAAATTTTTTAAAAATTTCATTTGAGAAAGAGCGAGCGCTCATATCATACTGATTCACTCCCCAAATGCCTGTAATTGCTGAGCTTGGGCTGAGGTCAAATCTGGATCTGGGGATTCCTTGCAGTCTCCCATGTGGTGGCAGGAAGCCATCACTGAGTCATTACTGCTTTTTCTCCAGGTCTGCATTAACGGAGTCACGAACCAGGTATTGAACCCAGGTACTCCATTGTATGGTATGAGCATGTTAAGAGCTATGCTGAACACCTGTTCTACTTGTGGTCATATCTTAAGATGAATTCATATTGTTGATTAAAATGCATGGCTCCTTTTTCACTTTTTTCTTTTTTTTATTTTATTATTTTATTTTTTTTATTATTATTTTTTTATCTTTTATTTAATGAATATAAATTTCCAAAGTACGACTCATGGGTTACAATGGCTTCCCCCCCCATACCGTCCCTCCCACCCACAACCCTCCCCTTTCCCACTCCCTCTCCCCTTCCATTCACATCAAGATTCATTTTCGATTATCTTAATATACAGAAGATCAGCTTAGTATACCTTAAGTAAGGATTTCAACAGTTTGCTCCCACACAGAAACATAAAGTGAAAAATAATAGATGATTTTTTTTAAATGATGATGAAATCAGATCAGACTTATTGTCATGTTTAATCCCAGTGAGAGACATGTTGGGAATTGATAATTTCTTTTTTTTTTTTTTTTTTTTTTTTTACAGAAGATCAGTTTAGTGTACATTAAGTAAAGATTTCAACAGTTTACACCCCCATAGAAACACAAAGTGAAATATACTGTTTGAGTACTCGTTATAGCATTAAGCCTCAGTGTACAGCACATTAAGGACAGAGATCCTACATGAGGAGTAAGTGCACAGTGACTCCTGTTGTTGACTTTACAAATTGACACTCCTGTTTATGGCATCAGTAATCTCCCTATGCACCAGTCATGAGTTTCCAAGGCTATGGAAGCCCCTTGAGTTCTCCGATTCTTATCTTGTTTAGACACGGTCATAGTCAAAGTGGAGGTTCTCTCCTCCCTTCAGAGAAAGGCACCTCCCTCTTTGAAGACCTGTTCTTTCCACTGGGATCTCACTCACATAGATCTTTTTGCCAGAGTGTCTTGGCTTTCCATGCCTGAAATACTCTCATGGGCTTTTCAGCCAGATCTGAGTGCCTTTAGGGCTGATTCTGAGGCCAGAGTGCTATTTAGGACATCCGCCATTCTATGAGTCTGCTGAGTATCTCACTTCCCATGTTGGATCACTCTCCCCTTTATTTATTCTATCGGTTAGTGTTAGCAGATACTAGACTTGTTTATGTGCTCCCTTTGACTCTTAGTCCTTTCATTATGATCAATTGTGAACTGAAATTGATCACTTGGACTAGTGAGATGGCATTGGTACATGCCACCTTGATGGGATTAAATTGGAATCCCCTGGTATGTTTCCAACTCTACCATTTGGGGCAAGTCAGCCCGAGCATGCCCCAAATTATACATCTCTTCCCTCTCTTATTCCCACTCTTATGTTTAAGAGGGATCACATTTCAGTTAATTTTCAACACTTAAGAATAACTGTGTGATAATTACAGAATTAAACCAGTCATATTAAGTAGAACAGAAAAAAAAAAAATACTATGAGGGATAATGTATTAAGTTGTCCATTAGCAGTCAGGGCTATGCTGATCAAGTCACCATTTCTCATAGTGTCCATTTCACTTCAGGAGGTTTCCTTTTTGGTGTTCAGTCAGTTGTCACCGATCAGGGAGAACATATGGTATTTGTCCCTTTGGGACTGGCTTACTTCACTCAGCATGATGTGTTGCAGATTCCTCCATTTTGTTGCAAATGACTGGATTTCGTTGTTTCTTACTGCGGTATAGTATTCTAAAGAATACATATCCCATAATTTCTTTATCCAGTCTACCATTGATGGGCATTTAGGTTGGTTCCAGGTCTTGGCTATTGTGAATTGTGCTGCAATAAACATTAGGGTGCAGACCGCTTTTTTGTTTGCCAATTTAAACTCCTTTGGGTAAATCCCAAGGAGTGGGATGGCTGGGTCGAACGGTAGGGTTATATTCAGGTTTCTGAGGAATCTCCAGACTGACTTCCATAGTGGCTTGACCAGTTTGCATTCCCACCAACAGTGGGTTAGTGTCCCTTTTTCCCCACATCCTCACCAGCATCTGTTGTTGGTAGATTTCTGTATGTGAGCCATTCTAACCGGGGTGAGGTGAAACCTCATTGTGGTTTTGATTTGCATTTCCCTGATTGCTAGTGACCTTGAACATTTTTTCATGTGCCTGTTGGCCATTTGGATTTCCTCTTTTGAAAAATGTCTATTGAAGTCCTTGGCCCATCTCTTAAGTGGGTTGTTGGTTTTGTTTTTGTGGAGTTTCTTGATCTCTTTGTAGATTCTGGTTATTAACCCTTTATCTGTTGCATAGTTTGCAAATATTTTTTCCCATTCTGTCGGTTGTCTCTTCACTCTCCTGACTGTTTCTTTTGCAGTACAGAAACTTCTCAATTTGATGCAATCCCAATAGTTGATTTTGGCTTTGACTGTCTGTGCCTCCCGGGTCTTTTCCAGAAATTCTTTGCCTGTGCCAATATCTTGAAGGGTTTCTCCAATGTTCTCTAATAACTTAATGGTGTCAGGACGTAGATTTAGGTCTTTAATCCACGTTGAGTGGATTTTTGTGTAAGGTGTAAGGTAGGGGTCTTGCTTCATGCTTCTGCACGTGGAAATCCAGTTTTCCCAGCACCATTTATTGAATAGACTGTCCTTGCTCCAGGAATTAGTTTTAGATCCTTGATCAAATATAAGTTGGCTGTAGATGTTTGGATTGATTTCTGGTGTTTCAATTCTGTTCCATTGGTCTATCCATCTGTTTCTGTACCAGTACCATGCTGTTTTGATTACAACTGCCCTGTAGTATGTCCTGAAGTCTGGTATTGTGATGCCTCCGGCTTTGTTTTTGTTGTACAAGATTGCTTTAGCTATTCGAGGTCTCTTGTGCCTCCATATGAATTTCAGCATCATTTTTTCTAGATCTGCGAAGAATGACTTTGGTGTCTTGATTGGGATTGCATTGAATCTATATATTGCTTTTGGGAGAATGGACATTTTGATGATGTTGATTCTTCCAATCCATGAGCATGGAAGATTTTTCCATTTTTTGGTATCCTCTTCTATTTCTTTCTTTAAGGTTTTGTAATTCTCATCGTTGAGATCTTTAACGTCCTTGGTTAAGTTTATTCCAAGGTATTTGATTGTTTTTGTAGCTATTGTGAATGGGATTGATCTTAGCAGTTCTTTCTCAGTCATGGCATTGCTTGTGTATACAAAGGCTGTTGATTTTTGTGCATTGATTTTATATCCTGCCACTTTGCCAAACTCCTCTATGAGTTCCAATAGTCTCTTAGTAGAGTTCTTTGGATCCTCTAAGTACAGAATCATATCGTCTGCAAAGAGGGATAGTTTGACTTCTTCCTTCTCGATTTGTATTCATTTGATTTCTTTTTCTTGTCTGATGGCTCTGGCTAAAACTTCCAGAACTATGTTAAATAGCAGTGGTGAGAGTGGGCATCCCTGCCTGGTGCCAGATTTCAGTGGAAATGCTTCCAACTTTTCCCCATTCAATAGGATGCTGGCTGTGGGTTTTTTATAAATTGCTTTGATTATATTGAGGAATGTTCCTTCTATACCCAATTTGCTTAGAGTTTTCATCATGAAAGGGTGTTGAATTTTATCAAATGCTTTGTCTGCATCAATTGAGATAACCATATGGTTTTTCTTCTGCAGTCTGTTAATGTGGTGAATCACATTGATTGATTTGCGAATGTTGAACCATCCCTGCATACCAGGGATGAATCCCACTTGGTCTAGGTGGATGATTTTCCTGATGTGTTGTTGTACTCTATTGGCCAGAATTTTATTGAGGATTTTTGCGTCTATGTTCATCAGGGATATTGGTCTGTAATTTTCTTTCAGTGCTGCATCTTTCTCTGGCTTAGGGATTAAGGTGATGCTGGCTTCATAGAAAGAATTTGGGAGGATTCCCTCTTTTTCGATTGTTCTGAATAGTTTGAGAAGAAATGGGATTAGTTCTTCTTTAAATGTCTGGTAGAATTCAGCAGTGAATCCATCTGGGCTTTTCTTTGTTGGGAGGGCCTTTATTACTGTTTCAATTTCTGTTTCAGTTATGGGTCTATTTAGGTTTTCTATGTCTTCATGGTTCAATTTTGGTAGATTGCATGTGTCCAGGAATCTATCCATTTCTGATAGGTTTTCCTGTTTGCTGGCATACAGGTCCTTGTAGTAATTTCTGATGATTCTTTTTATTTCTGTGGTGTCTGTTGTTATGTTTCCTTTTTCATCTCTGATTTTATTGATTTGGGTCTTTTCTCTTCTTTTTTTAGTTAGTTGGGCCAATGGGGTGTCAATTTTGTTTGTTTTTTCAAAAAACCGGCTTCTCGCTTGGCTGATTTTTTGTAGTGTTTTTTTTTTGGATTCAATCCTGTTAATTTCTTCTCTGGTTTTAGTTATTTCTCTTCTCCTACTAGATTTGGGTTTGGTTTGCTGCAGTTTTTCTAGGTCCTTGAGGTGCGCTGAAAGCTCATTTATTTGGTACCTTTCCAATTTCTTGATATAGGCACCTATTGCTATAAATTTGCCTCTCAATACTGCTTTTGCTGTATCCCATAAGTTTTGATATGTTGTGTTGTTGTCTTCATTTACTTCCAGAAAGTTTTTGATTTCTCTTTTGATTTCTTGAATGACCCAGTGTTCATTCAGGAGCATGTTGTTCAGTCTCCATGTGTTTGCATACTTTCTGGGGTTTCCTGAGTTGCTAATTTCCAGCTTCAT
Source organism: Oryctolagus cuniculus (assembly GCF_051225735.1). Taxonomy (NCBI): domain Eukaryota; kingdom Metazoa; phylum Chordata; class Mammalia; order Lagomorpha; family Leporidae; genus Oryctolagus; species Oryctolagus cuniculus. The sequence goes on from NC_142867.1 coordinate 101,159,717, forward strand.
CCCGCTGTGGTCTGAGAAGCTGCATGGTATGATTCTAATTCTTTTAAATTTGCTGAGACTTGCTTTATGGCCTAGTATGTGATCAATCCTAGAGAAGGTTCCATGCACTGCTGAGAAGAATGTGAAGTCTGTAGATATAGGGTTGAAAGTTCTGTAGATATCTGTTAGATCCATTTGGGCAATAGTGTCAATTAAATCTGCTGTTTCCTTGTTGATCTTCTGTCCGGATGATCTGTCTATTTCTGAGAGTGGAGTATTGAAGTCCCCCAGTACTATTGTATTGGAATCTAAATCTCCCTTTAAGTCCCTTAACATATCTTTTAAATAGACCGGTGCCCTGTAATTAGGTGCATATACATTTATAATAGTTACATCTTCCTGTTGAATTGAACCCTTAATCATTATATAGTGTCCCTCTTTGTCTCTCTTAACAGTTTTTGTATTAAAGTTTATTTTGTCTGATATTAATATGGCTACACCTGCTTTTTTTTGGTTTCTGTTGGCATGGAATATCTTTTTCCAACCTTTCACTTTCAGTCTGCATGCCTCTTTGTTAGAGAGATGTGTTTCTTGTAGGCAACAAATAGTTGGGTTGTGTTCTTTGAGCCAGTCAGCCAAACGGTGTCTTTTAACTGGAGAATTCAGACCATTAATGTTCAATGTGACTATTGATACGTAGTGACTTTGCCCTGCCATTTTCCCGGAAATATTTTCTAGTATATGCTTTGAAGTTCCCATGCTCTTTTACTGGTAGGTGTTCTTCCTTTCCCTTCTTTCATATTGATGGCCGTGTTTCTGTGTTTCTGAGTGTAGCACATCTTTAAGTATCTTTTGCAGGGCCGGACGAGTGGCCACAAAGTCTTTCAATTTCTGTTTGCTATGAAAGGTCTTTATTTCACCTTCATTCACAAATGAGAGCTTTGCAGGATATAGTATTCTGGGCTGGCAATTTTTCTCTCTTAGCACCTGTGCTATGTCTTTCCATTCCCTCCTAGCTTGTAGGGTTTCTGATGAGAAGTCAGCTGTGAGTCTGATTGGAGATCCTCTGAGAGTAATCTAACGTTTCTCTCTTGCACATTTTAGGATCTTTTCTTTATGTTTCACTATGGTAAGTTTAATTACCACGTGTCGTGGTGAGGATCTCTTTTGGTCATGTTTATTGGGGGTTCTATGAGCTTCCTGTACTAGGATATCTCTGTCCTTCTCCAAACCTGGAAAGTTCTCTGCTAGTATCTCACTAAAAAGGCCTTCCAATCCTTTCTCTCTCTCCATGCCTTCAGGAACTCCTAGAACTCGAATGTTGGTTTTTTTTAATAGTATCCTGTAGATTCCCAACAATATTTTTCAGGTTTCTAATTTCCTCTTCTTTTCTTTGGTTTGACTGTATGTTTTCCTGTGCTCTATCTTCTAAGTCCGATATTCTCTCTTCTGCTTCACCCATTCTGTTTTTAAGGCTTTCTAATGTGTTTGTCATTTGATCTATTGAGCTCTTCATTTAATTTTGATTTCTCTTCACTATTACACTTTCCTGTTCTACTAGTTTCTGAGTTTCATTTTGACTCTTCCTTAAAATTTCATTTTCACGAGAGAGATTTTCAATCTTGTCCATTAAGGATTTCTGTAGTTCAAGGATTTGCTTTTGAAAACTTCTAAATGTTCTTATCATAAATTGTTTGAAATCCGTATCTTGCATTTCTTCTATCTCATCATCTTCATACTCTTGGCTTGGGGTGTTTTGCTTATTTGGAGGCATCATAGTGTCATCTTTGATCTTGCTCCCTCTATTTCTGTGTTTGTTACTCGGCATAGTTAATTCTTCTTGCGTCACTGTGCGTTTTTTTTTTTTTTTTTATACTGTGTCCGTGTTAAGTGGACTGCCTGCTGTTGGAGGAGCCTTGGAGGCTTGAGATGGGTGCGGCCTGAGAGCTCTGCCTGGTTCTTCCTGGTTAAGGGTGTGCAAAGGTGACACCCTCAGGTTATGCGTGGTAAATCTCTCTCTTTTTATTTATTTATTTATTTTATTTATTCAGGGGGTAAGTAACACTGCAGGGCAGGGCTATGCAGAATTGATGGTATTTAGCTTCCAGTCTTTGGCTCCTCTGGACTCCCACTGGGTTGCCTAGGCTACTGAATTGTAGTGACTCAGTTCCTTAGCTCTCCCCCATTGATATGTAAATCCAGAGGGGAGGCCTGCTCTTTGTCTCTTGGGAATTCTTCAAGCCTTGCAGCCTTGTAACCTTTGCAAGGTTAGGGGGAAGAGAAACCCCGAAGCTTTTTTTTTCCTTCTTTCCGGTAGTGAGTTTGCTGCACTTTCCGGCCCCCCTCTAGATTCTGACCCCTGTTTCCCCACCAATGTCTCAGGTTATTGAGCTCACCTCCCCTTCCAGCACCGATGTGTGGACTTGGAGCCCTGAGCGTCCCAAGTCTCCCCGCTGTTGTCTGTGTGGCATGCACTCCCCTTGGAGCACTGGCGCGCAGACCCTGGGGCTTCTGCGGCTCGGTCCCGCGACTTGGCTTCCGCGCAGTGGGCGACCTTGTTCTCCCAGTAGGTCCTCCGATTCACGGCTGCTCCATCCAGAAGGGTTTCCCCTGCAATTTTTTTTTGGTTCTTTTTTCTGAGGCTACCGTAACTCCCCTTTTATTAAACTAAATTTTCCCGGACTATCGGTGCGCGCCCTCACTATTCCGCCATCTTGGCTCCGTCCACTTTTTTCTCATGTATAAATTTTATAATTTTTCCGTGCACTACTTTTGATACTGTTTCATTTTTGTTGTACTTATTTAAATAGCTTGAATGTTCTTAGGTTATTAGGAGAAAATATTCGTGGAAGAAATAAGAAATGGTAATTTTTGTGTGTATGTTCATGATTTAGGTGTTTCCTCCTATATGCTTACTATGATGCCCTCAAAATCTGGCCTCTGATTTGTTTGCTTGAGGAAAATTTCCTGTCTTTGGCCTTGGTTCCTCATACATGTTACATTCTCTGGCAGTGCACTTACCTTTAGAAGTTGCATTTGACATTGCTTATTGGATTTGGGTCCTCTGTTCCTCCATGTGGACCTCATCTTGCTCTGTTGTGTGTGTTCTCTCCCTCCTTCCCTCCCTTTCTCCCTCTCTCTGTCTCTGTCTCTGTCTCTGTCTCAGCGTCAGAAATTCTGTTGTCCTCAATTTGGTTCCTCTTTCTAGAGCCTTACCCACTGGATGAAATCAACTCATCTAAAAATGTTGCCAAATCATCCCAAGATGAGAGAGTCACGCACATTTTGTCCTTCCCATGTCTGGGGCCAGTGTGTTATGCTCACCTGCATCCCAGATCCATGGGCATGTTCTCCAATTCACAAGTCCTTCTTAGATCCAAGTGCTTGGGTTTCACTGATTCCTCAACTTCTACCCATCCCCTAGTATTTCAGCTTCACCCCTCACTCATTTGTTTCATCATTCTTCATTTTCTTCTTACCCACTCTAAAGGCTTTCCTGGTCACAGGGTGATGACTTCTGAAGTCCTAGCTCCTGCCCTGTTTTTCCTCTGAGCTTCAAACTTATTTAACTATGGACCAGACATCCACCAAGAAATGTTTAGAAACATCAAAATTAGGATAGCCCCAAGTGAACCCATTTTTTTCCTCTGGAATTTTTTCTCTTGCTGGTATCAAGTCATTCAAATACTTTTTGTTTGTTTTAAAGATTTATTTATTGATTTGAAAGAGTTATGGAGAGAGGGCGAGACAGAGAGAGAGAAGTCTTCCATCTGCTGGTTCACTCCCCAAACAGCTGCAAAGGCCAGGTCTGAGTAAGGCTGAAATCAGAAGCTTCATCCAGGTCTCTGACGTAGGTGGCAGGGGCCCAAGATACTTGGACCATCTCTGCTGCTTTTCCCAGGTCACTAGCAGGGAGCTGGATTGCAAATGGAGCACCCAGGACACAAAATAGACCCTGTGTGGGATGTTGGCATTGCAGGTTATGGCTTTACCCACTATGCCCCAGTGCCAGACCCAGGAATTACTCTCGATTATCCTTCTCTTTCTATCACTTCCATTTGTTCATCACCAAACTAGATAAAATTTATCAAAAGAATTCTTTTTAAATTGGTCCTTCTTTCTTTTTTGAATCCCTGCTGTCATTGCCTTGCCATCTCCTGCCTGGCGTGATACTAACTGGTGTCCTGGCCTCCAGTTGTGTCTCCCTCAAAGACGTATCTGATTTGTGTCACTGCCCTACTCTAACCTTTTCTGTGGATCCCTGTAGCCTTCAAAATAAAGACCAAGTAATGTGACCTGATGCATAGAGTCTTGATGACCTGAACTGGGGCTTTCTCAATGTTTCTTTATTGCTTCTACACTATAGCACTATGTTACCAATATTGAACAGCTTCAGCTTTCTGAACACAAAACATGTTGTGTTTATTTTATATGCCTCTGATCTTGGTGTTGCTTTCACTTTATTTCCTTCACTTGAGTAAGTTCTATTCTTACTTTCAGACCAAATTCAGGTATTCACCCTTTCATGGAGGTTCTCCCCTTCCCAAAACTAACCTGGATTAATTAGTTGCTGCTCAGTTCCCACAGCTAACAGATGTCATTTCATTCTTCATACTGTTGCAATAGACTCTGTACATATTTTTGCCTCTTCAATATATTCTTTTAGATTTTTTAAAAAATTTATTTTATTTTTAAATGTATTTTTTAAGGAATACAAATTTCAAAAGTATAACTTTAGGAATGTAGTTATTCTTCTCACCATACCCACTCTCCCACCCACATTCCTACTCCTCTTCCTCCTCTCTCTTCCCTTATCAGTCCCATTCCTGGATTTTTAAATTTTTAGCATATGCATAAAAACTAGAAGTCATCAATTGTTTTATTATAAAAATCACCTATTTACTCTATTTTCTGTTTCTTTAACAACATACTTGAGACAATATAACTGAAATTAATTTTGGCTCATGTTTCTGGATGCTGAGAAGTCCTACATCGGCAGCCACTTCTGGTGAGGGCTTTGCGTTTCTTCATGATATGGTGGAAATTGAAAGGGAGGCTTTTTAAAGCTCCACTCTCAGCACTGTCACAGTGGCAATCTTTTCAATGGCTTCAGGGGTGGGGGAGACAGTATTCAAATCATAGCACTACACTTTTGGATTTTAGCTCTCTGGTAAAAGCAAGAACATAGTTGCTACTTTTTTCCCCCTGTTTTTATGGCATACATCATATTAGCAAAATACCTTTCAGATTGTTGGTGCTTAATCACTACTCTGTGTAGAAAAAGTTGGTAAGTGTTTCTGCTATTAAGGAGCACAATCTTTGGTGAAATAATCAGACCAGAGGGAAAAGCTCCCAAGGATAAAGTGTGACAAATATAGCTTAGAGAAAAAAGTCCATGCATGAGGTTATCTGCAGACCTGGTATTTCTCACTATCCGTATACTACCAAAGGGTGACATTCTTGAATCTGTGATATGAGGTGATGGGTTAGGTATGTCTTATCCCTAATAGCGCTAAAATTTGCCACTATGTACTAGTCTAGATTGTTACTTTCTGGAAGCTCTTTCAAATAATATTGGATGGATTGGAGTGAGCCTAGAACAATGGACTGACAGCTTAAAGAGAACCCAAAACAAAATCATTAGCACCAAATAGCTTCGCTGTAGACACAGATTCATGAAATCTCACCAGATGCTGTGACCTTCGTTTCATGCCAGCTCTTCTCCACTTTTGAGCCCCCACTCATTCTGTTGCTCCCACACACAATGTTCCTCCTCTCCTCTCTGCCTATTCATCCTACCGTCTCTCCATCCAAGGCCTAGATCCCATCCTACTTCTGTATTTGTATTTTTCCTCCCTTCATACTTTTGTTCACTGGATGTATGCTCATTACCATGCTTTTGTGTTTATTTGTTCATCAAACGTTTTAATGCGCATACATTTTTTTTTAAAGTTTCAGATTTCTAGAAGGCTAAGTATGGTATGTGCCTTTAAAACCTTCACATCCCCATCAGGAGCTAGCACACTTGGAGTGCCAAGTTCGAAAAGGTGAACACTGAGCTAGGAAGTTGCTGTTATAGGAAAATTTCCAGCAGAGTTTCATCTTGGAGAAACATGAAGTTTCAGACCCTGATAAGGCCTTTGGTGTGAATCTGAAATCTACCACAGACGTTCTTTGTATAATTTTTTATTTTCATGTTGTTAGCTTTTTTATTTTCATGTTGTTGGCGCTGACTGATGGTGATCATGTGTTGGGGGAGTTGCAGAAGATCAATTTTTGGAGCCTTTGCTTTGAATCTGAAATCTTCCACAGATGTTCTTTGTATAGTTTCTTTTTTTTTTCAGGTTGTTAGCCCTGGTTGATGACAGTCATGGGTTGAGGGGGTGGGGGTTGCAGATCAATTTGGGGTCTGTGATCTTTTCCTCTCAAAACCATACAGGGCTCATCTTTGATTATTGGGGATAGTGCTGCTTGAACAGAGCCTGCTGCTGTTGGAAAGCCGTCTCAGCCTCAATTGGACAGATTTCTTTGCACAAAACAAGCTTCTGGATCCTAATAGCTTCCTGCTGAGCTGGTCTGACTGCTGCTGCTGTTTCTCAGCAGTCTGCTGATTCACCACACCACTTGAAGCTTTGTGCCAGGTCATCCTTAAAGCCTGTGCCTGCTCTCCTTTGCAGAACTGTGGGCAAGCTCGCCTGCCTGCCTCTTCCACATCTACTATCAGAGGGAGTCACCCAAGCATCTCCTCTGGAGGCCTGCCAGGGAGCCACAGTGGGAAGTACACTGGCTTTGACTCAGCTGGAGAGGAGCTGAGGATGACAGATGTACTGAATGCAGGGACTCCTGCTGCAGAGGAGGTCGGGCGCTACCCTGTGGATTTTGGCTGAGATCTGAATTCCACTGTTAGAAAACCCTAGACTTCTTTTAGATCCGAATGTGTCCCTTTATCAAATTTATTGATGCAATTACTCTCAGACACAATACTGTGTGTTCATTGGCAGAAGATTCTTATCCATACCTTTCATGAATTCTTTATAGAACAAGACTTTGAGTTCTTTTAAATACAGTGTTCCATTCACTTCATTTGAATTCAACAAATATTTGTTAAGAGGCTTGGTTGCTGGGCTTGCAACTGTGACTACACTAAAGGTAAACATGCATGTGTTCTCTGAGAATAGAGAGAACTTTTTTTTTCTTGAACATTTAGGGTTTCATCTTTACACTTAAAATGTTAGCTCATCTGGAATTAATTTTGACATAAGGAATGAAATAGGGATATGATTTTCATTATTTCCTAAATAGTGACCCATTTGTCCATCTCCTGAATGAGCCATTTCTATCCTGTACTCCCTTTATGATGATAATGTTCATTTCTTATGGTATAAAGGCAATTTGTTCTAAGAAGAAAATCTCCTTACTGTTATTTCAAAGGTAAAAACTTGTGTAGTTTCCTGAGTCTCAGGACAAATACCATACAAAACTGATTTCAAATGCCATTGAAATGGATACAGCAATTTTAATAATTAATATTTAGTTATGTTAATACTTAGTTATATAACATAACTAAATAGCTTTAATTTTTTCTCCTTAATAAGGCTGTACACCTTTACTCATTGATCTCTTTTTTAATTATGTTGTACCCATAAGATAATCTTTACAGAGAAAGCATTCTTAGTTTTCACCATTTATGTAATTTAATTTTAAGGTGAAATAATAATTGAAATAAAGATAAATAAAGAGCTTATCACTACTCTATATGAGAGTATTTTGTAAAGATAACCTTGTAGAATAAGAATCAGCTTCATACCTCCAAAGAGGTGTGTAATTTGGCAATAAGTTCATAACATTCTAATACTCAGAATAGAATACAAATTATTCTGTATACATGCTTGAGAAGCCTTATAAGTCAACATAGGGATATTAAATATAGTTCTCCATAATTTGAACCCCTGCTATTTGAACAACTCTTCTACAAGATAGGAACTTACTAAATCAATTGTATATTTGTGTTTGTGTGTGGGCCTACTGTTCTATCTGTCTTGTTCTGCATCAATACAAAAGACTCTTCTAATCACTGGAACTTGATAATATGCTTTTTTAAAAAAATTATTTATTTTACTTGAAAGAGTTACACAGAAAGAGGAGAAGCAGAGAGAGAGAGAGAGAGAGAGAAAGGAAGACAGGGAGGGAGGGAGGGAGGGAGAGAGAGGTCTTCCATCTGATGGTTCACTCCTCAATTGGCCACAATGGCCAGAACTGCGCCGATCTGAAGCCAGGAGCCAGGAGCCAGGAGCCAGGAGCTTCTTCTGGGACTCCCATGTGGGTGCAGGGGCCCAAGGGCTTGGGCCATCTTTTACTGCTATCCCAGGCCATAGCAGAGAGCTGGATGGAAAGTGGAGCAGCTGGAACTTGAACCGGTGCCCATATGGGATGCCGGTGCTTCAGGCCACAACGCCATGCTTTAATATCAAGCAGACTTAATCCTCAATCATGATTCTGCTTTTACAGAATCTTCCTTTTTATCCCTGCATGTTTATTTTTTCATAGATACTTTAGAAATATTTTGTATAGTTATTAAAATATAAAACTGAAGTTTTATTGAAATTTCATGAAATCTATAGTTACTTTATAGTGAATTAATTTTGTTTTGATATTGAATGTTCTAGGACAAGAACAAGTTGTGCTGTCTCATTTACTCACATCTTTTTTGTACTTTCACAGAATTTAACAATTTCATACAATATAATCTTGAAAAATTCTTTTTAAATTTATTTCTAGGTTTTTAATTCTTTTTTAAAATTTTAAAATTTATTTGACAGATAGAGATATAGACAGCGAGAGGGAGAGACAGAGAAAAAGGTCTTCCTTTTCTGTTGGTTCACTCCCCAATGGCCGCCTCTGCTGGCGCTGCGCCGATCCGAAGCCAGGAGCCAGGTGCTTCTTCGTGGTCTCTCATGCGGGCCTCCACTGCCTTCCCGGACCACAGCAGAGAGCTGGACTGGAAGAGGAGCCACTGAGACTAGAAATCAGCACCCATATAGGATGCTGGCACCGCAGGTGGAGGATTAGCCAAGTGAGCCACGGCGCCGGTCCCCTAATTCTTTCAACTGCTGTTTAAGCAGAGGTTTTTCTGTACAGGATAATGATTATTTTTGTAAATTAATTTATGCTTTATAATTTAAGTTTTCCAGTTATATAATCATGTACTTCTAATTAATGATCACATTTAGCAATTACCACAACAAAGAAGTATTTGTGTGTCAAGAGGTTTTTCTTTGTACCAAGAATGGATTTAGAATGGATCAAATGTCTTATTCGTATTCAACAGTTAATAATATAGTTCTTCTCCTTTTTATTTGCTATAGTGTGATTTGCATCAAGAGATTCCTAATATTTAATATTAATTAATGCCATCAGTAGTTGTGGTGATGAATTGTCTCAATGTGTCATGTATTTTATTTACTGATATTTTGCTTAGAATAATTGCATTGCTATTTCATGATTAATGTTGGCCTATAGATTGTTTTGTTGGCTATCTTTTATAATCAATATTATAATGTATGATATAATATTATATCTTAAAAACATTCCTACTTAAAGAATATAGTAATTATACATACTACATATAGTTACATTTACATCTATATGTATATGTGTGTATATGGTAGAGGATACCACCTAAGTGTTCAAGTGAGACCATAGCCTCCTGAATATTGGACATGGCTGTGGTCCTGCTTCTGCCTAAGCAAGCCTTGTAAAGGCATATCTTCCTAAATGGAATGTGGCTGCAGTAAGCATAAAGTTTGGGTAATTATTAGATATTGCTTTTAGGAAAACTATTATAATCTGAGGACATAGAATATGAGCCAGGAATAAGATGACCACCAATAGCAACCTGAACTTTTGCTTCCCACCACAAATATTTCATACAACGCTTACCTCCCTTGCTTGTGCCTGCTTGCTATTCTTCTACAGTGATTGTGTGGCTGTACATTCCTAGTTGTTAGGTTACTAGTTGAACCCTGGACTAAATAGTAAAAAGTGCCAGCTGGAGCTATCCAGTGACACTCTTCGGATGAAGATATCTGGCTCATCATTTGAAACTCTACAGCTGGCGCCAGAACAGGGACCCTTGGCACAACATGCAAGGAAGGGTTGACCTCGCCCTGCAAAGGTTACAGACACATCACTCATCTCTTTGAGATTCCAGTGAGTCACTAAGATGGGGAATTCTCTGTCCCCAGGGCAACAGAAACATAAGGTAGAATTATATTATTTGCTTAAACAACCTGAACACTCCATCCCAAAAAAGGTTATCAGGCAATTACTGTAGAAAATTACTGGCTGTTGCCCTCGGTATCCTGATAAGGGCACACTAAAGGTGGCAGAAAATAGGACAAAATAGGGAGAACATAGGACAAAACTACAACAGGAACCACGAGCTCCCATTCCTGTGCTTCAGGCGTGATATCGTTGTTCGGACACAATTGGCAAGGTTGCGAGCCCATTGGTGGCTCTCCCCAACCACCCAACTGCTCCAACTTTACCCCAGGAAACTAAACTTCTGTTTCTCCTAGGGTTGCCATAATGATAAAAAAGCCACCAGTACAATGAGCCTTACAGGGAATGTTAAAAAGAAGCCTGAGAGCATGGGGATCCCTAATTAACTGTATGCTCTATTATCAGGCCACAAAATGTCCAGCCCAGCATGAATCTCTACCTTATAATGTGTTTTAAAAAAATGAAAAAGGGGTCTCACAGAATATGGCATGCAGAGTTCTGATACTATAGGCTTGCTGGAAGATATTGGAAGGAGATATGAGATGATCCCTTGGGACTGGAAGATTTGGTTAAGATTTTAGTTACCCCAGCTCAATATATGGTTTGGGCCCAAGAATATTGAGATCTGGCCTGCATATAAGCTATGGAAAATCTGACTAATGGCATTCCTATTGATTTTATTTATTTATTGACAGGCAGAGTGGACAGTGAGAGAGAGAGGCAGAGAGAAAGGTCTTCCTATTATGTTGGTTCACCCTCCAATGGCCACTGTGACCGGTGCTGCGCCAATCCGAAGCCAGGAGCCAGGTGCCTCTCCTGGTCTCCCATGCAGGTGCAGGGCTCAAGCACTTGGGCCATCCTCCACTGCACTCCCGGGCCACAGCAGAGAGCTGGCCTGGAAGAGGAGTGACCAGGACAGAATCCGGTGCCCTGACCGGGACTAGAACCCGGTGTGCTGGCGCCGCAGGCAGAGGATTAGCCTATTGAGCCGCGTCTTCTATTGATTTTGATCATCTATTAGGTGAAGGTACTTTTGCTGCAATTAATCAACAGGTGGGCTGTTGCCGAGCTGCTTATGGTCAGATTGCTAGTATGGCTTTAAAAGCATGGAGAAAGATTCCTGATGTTCAGGACCCTTGTATTTCTTCTTCTGCTATCAAACAAGGTCCCATGGAAAGTTACAAGTCCTTTATAGATAAATTACAAAAAGCTGTTGAATGTCAGGTTGATAATGAGGAAGCTGCTCAGGTTCTGTTAAAATAAATGGCTTATGAAATCGCAAATCAAGATTGTAAAAATGTTTTAAAAGCTGTTGCCTCTAAACCTGAAACAAGCCTGGGAGACATGATTAAATATATCAAACAGTGGGCACTGAAACTTATAAAACAAATGAAATAGAGCTGCTGCTCTTAAAGGTCCTGATAAAAAATGTTTTGATTGTGGTAAAACTGGACATTTTAAGTCAAAATTTCGGTGCTCCACACCTAAAACCATAGCTCGCCCATCAAAAAAATGTCCAAAATGTCAAAAAGGTTATCACTGGGCTAATCAGTGTTGTTCTGTCCCATTGGGAAGCTCCTAAATGGGCCAAACTCCAGAATGGGCTCAGCCCTAGCCCCAGCCCAACAGAGGGTGTTTCTGGCTCAACAACAAAATCCTCCTCCAGATGCCCCCTGACAACAAGCTTCCAAGGATTCTTTCATGCTACCACCTGCAGTGCTGGAAGAGACTTGTATGTACATGAGCCTGTTTCTCTAGAAATGCTGGAACTGTTTACAAACACCTTACTCAACTAACCGGTCCTTAGTCTACAGGCTTTCTGGGATTAGTCCTTCCCCTATCTCTTGCCTACAAAAAAGGAATTTTTGTGATTCCAGGGGTTATTGATGCTGATTATACTGGAATAATTTATGTACAAGTCTAATCTAATTTATTTCAAGAACTCCCGGTACAAACTTCTTTTTCTCAACTCCTTGTTCTCCCCTATCTTTCTACCTCTATTAAAGATAATATTTGTGGAGTTCAGGGATTTGGACCTACCCTTGTTGCAGCCGTCACCTCTATTTAGGAAGATATTCCTTCATAAGACCTGCTTAGGCTGAAGCAGGACCATAGCCATGTCCAAAATTCAGGAGGCTATGGCCTCACTGTGAACATACAGTATATATAATATGTATATATAATATGCATTTATATTTTGCATGTATATTGCAACTGACAGGTTCAGCCTCTTGTAGGTTTTTATTTTAAGAAAAATTAACTTTTTTCACTTGGAATTTGCACATTTGTATTTTTACTCTGCTGCTATTATGTTCTAAGTGATACTATGTTATGGCAGAAACTGCTAATTATTCACTCATGTTCCTTTTTTCTTCTTCTAGGATATATACTTCACTACATTTCCCAGCTTGCTTTGTGGTTAAGTGTGGCCATGTGACTAAATTCTAGAGAAAGGAGTAGAAATGGAATTGATGTATAACAATTTTAGGCCTTGAAAACTTTCGATGTACTGATTGTGAACTGGATATTGTTGTAGGGACTTAGGATCAGGCAGTCAAAGAAGACCATTTCTATGCTCTGTTAAGGCTTATACTGAGATTGGAGGAAGATAAAGTGAAGAGAAGGAAAAATCCATGTGGAAAATAATCCACAGAGCCTGAGTGAAACACAGAAGCTAAACTAGAGGCCATTTAGGAGACAGTGTGTAGATTTGTGAGACCAGAACGTAAATGGTGATGAGGTAGGGGTGGTGAGAAGTGAAGGTTAGGTGGGCAATGACCAGACTTTGTGAAGCAAGGCTAAAGCATGTAAAGCTTTACATGTAAAGCATGTAAACAGGTAAAATAATATTTTCAGGTATATGATGCCATTCAAGTCAATCTGATGTGGATCCAGAGAGCACCAATCTAATGCTGGAACAGGAACTTAAATGGCCACTTAGTTAACAAGTTCAAGTATTTGAATGGGAGATGTTGAGGGAAGGTGTGAGAGTGTTTTGAAAAGAAAGATTGCTGATGAAATAGAAGAAAGATGAGCTGAGGGTGATCCAAGGTCCTTAGTGTGGGTGGGCCATGGTTCCTTCCATAAATTCAGACTGGGAGGGAGCACAGGGAGAACCTGTGTACATTCTCATCCGTGAGGTTGAAAACATTTTCATCCTACTCTTTATCTATAATCTAGGGCTGGGGGGAATGCTTGAAGATATCTCTAGTTTGTGCCTGTGTTTTTTCACCAAAATTGTCAATTGGTGTGAATTCTTCAATGTTTTCTTATTGCTCTTCAAGGTAAAATTGAGGTAAAGGGTATAGGTTCAAGTTGCTTATTTATTCAAGTTGTCTTTATACCTTATTTTAATGAGCCTTTGTGCTTCAGTTCGCAAATGTTTCTGTTGTATATAAGCAGAAATGAATGAGCATGATTTCTAAGAGTGTAGTTTAATCATGATTTTCTTCAGAATTTTCAAAAGGTTTCAGAGTTGCCAGTATAACACGTTTTCTAATTTCGCTTAATATCTTTTCACACTTTCTATGACAGGTTGTTATGATTCTTACAAAAAATGAATAGTTATGATTCATAAGTATAGTAGTTTAGTATAATAGTCATTGGTATTTCAGAAAGGTACCTGTCAAAGGTAAATCAGAAGACTTGTACAAATCATGTTTTAGTGTTTATGGATTTTGGTAATGCTAATTTCTTAGATATAGGGAAGATTGTCTGTGAAGGCTCCCTGGAGTAAAACTGTAGATAAATAATTTGAGATTTTCATCTATGTGCTTATTAGGTCTATCAACACACATACAAAGTAAAAGAGTAAATTTTTCATATCCAGTTTGTATTTCTGAACTTTTAAAATTATCTGAAAAAATTCATACTGACTCAAAATGAATCCAGAGTGTGGTAGCATAATTATTTAAAGTATCACACAGTGCTAAAACATGGCAATAAACATTCTCAAATTCTACATACATTGAAATAATTTGAATTTTTGGTTTATTTTTAAACATGTTAAAAAGGTATTAGACTATTTTCCATTAGTTTCTAAAGATAAATGATTTTATGTCCTTTATCTATTTTAAAACTTTATAAAGTCATGAAATTTCTTATAATTTCATTTAGAATTTTATAAATTTAAAAAAATTATTCACACATATTGAGTTTAGAGATTTACTGATTTATGTAAGGCCAGCACTTCTTTTCCTGCATTTTTCTTGCCAAGAGTAGATTTTTTTTATTTTATAATTCTTTAAACTAAATTTTTACTTTTCTTAGTATAGTTCCATAGTTCGTAGGTAATCCTTCATGTGTGCTAGGCAAAATAAACCTTCAATTTCACTAAAACATGATTCTGATTTTGGTTGGTGACATTCCTTCCTTGCCAGGTTTTTCATATTTGGGTCTAAGAATTTTTTCCATAACACCATCTGCCTACTTTTTATCTTTGAAGTTGCCAGCCTTCTGAGGTTAATGTATAGAGAAGTGAGGCATCCCTGCAGTAAGAGAAATGATGTGAGGTCCAAGTTGTTGAAACCATGCTCTTCTATGGCTAAGCACCTCAGAAGCCAATCCTATGCCAGAAAATAGCACGCAAGCATACTTTCCATTTTTTGAGATAATTTCTCCAATTCTTTCTTTTTCATTTTTTGGTCTGGGTACATCACTTTAAACAGCTTTTGTTTTTGAGATAATGATAGATTTACATGCAATTCTAAGAAAGAATACACAGAGACCCTGAGTGCATTTAATCCATTTTCCCCTACTGGTAGCATCTTTCAAGACCATAGTCTAATACCACAGCAAGAATACAGAAATTGCTACAACCCACCTACCTTATTCCTCTTTCTCCAGTTTTATATGTACCCATTTGTGTGTGCATTTGGGTATGTTTTCGGTTTTGTTCGATTTTTGTCAGCAGTGTAATTTCCTGTTTCTGCTACCACAGTGAAGATAGAGAACTTGTGTATTACCACTGAGATCTCTTGTGCTGCTTTCTTATGAGGTCACCTTCCTCCCTCCTGTACCACATCCTCATTTGCTAACACCTGGAAATCACTAATCTGTTATTGTTTCATTAAAATGTTGTTTAAAAAATTTATTTGAGAAGCAGGGAGAGAGAGGGGGGAAGAGAGACAGACAGACAGACAGACAGACATAGCACTTTTATCTACTGATTCACTCCACAAATGCAGGCAATGATTGCCTGCGGGAGCCTAAGATGGGAGCTAGGAATTCGGTGCAGGGTTTACACGTTGGTGACAGCAATCAAATCACTTGAGCTGTTGGTGGTGCCTCCTGAGATATGCAGCATCAGGAAGTTGGAGTCAGGAGCAGAGCCCAGCATCAA
This sequence comes from Oryctolagus cuniculus, assembly GCF_051225735.1. Lineage (NCBI taxonomy): Eukaryota > Metazoa > Chordata > Mammalia > Lagomorpha > Leporidae > Oryctolagus > Oryctolagus cuniculus. The sequence continues at coordinate 101,175,318 of NC_142867.1, forward strand.
ATCTAGGAATTCAGATATGGCAGGAATGCTAACGACCAGGAAAAGCACCCACCTTATCTGTTATTATTTCTAAAACTTTGTTACTTCAAAAACATATCAGTGGAATACCCTATCAGTGGAGTCATACAGCATATACTTTGCTTTTTTTATTCAGCCTAGTTCTTTGGGTGTTCAAGTTTTATAAGCCCAAGTAGTACCTTCCTTTTTATTACTGAATACTATGCTATGATGTGCGTGTACCACAGATTGTTCATGTATTTACTCACTGAAGTACATAAAAATTGTTTCAAGTTCGATGATATTACAAATTAAGCTATTATGTACATTTCTGCACAGGTTTTTATATCAAAGTGAATTTCTCTGGGATAAATGCCTAAGAGTACAATTGCTTGATTGTTCAGTGATTTGACTGTTGAGTTTTTTTTTTTGTTTTTTTTTTTTTTTTTTGGCAGAGTCACAAAGAGAGGAGGAGGAGGAGAAACAGAGAAAGTTCTTCCACCCACTGGTTCACTCCCCAAATGGCAGCAACAGCTGGGGTTGGGCCAGGCCAGAGTCAGGAGGCCCAGTGCTTCCTCTAGGACTTCCATGTAGGTGGCAGAGGTCAAGGACTTGGGCCCTGTTTCACTTGTTTCCCATGTGCATTAGCAGGGGGAAGGATGGGAAGTGGAACAGCCAGGCCTGGAACTAGAACCTATATGGGCTGCTGGTATTGTAGGCAGAGGCCTAACCTGCTACATTATGATGTTGGCCCAGCGTTGAGTTTCATAAGAAACTTCGAAACTGTTGCCAGAGTGACTCTACTGTACATTCCTGCCAGCAATGTATGCTTGACCTGATCTTTTCTGAGTTGTCAGTATTTAGTGTTTTTTTCTTAATTGTAGCCATTTTGATTTGTATGATTGGTGATTTGTTTATTTTCTTTTTATGTTTTTAAATAATTAGATGTTTTATTTTTCTATATCAGGATATAAGTGAAAAATAATAAAAATTATGTTTAAGATACATAATCTTTTGATATACATAGACATATGAAATGATTATCACGATTAAGCTAATTAACACATCCATCACCTCACGTAGTTAGCCATTTTTTGCTATTTTGATAATACTTAAGATCCATTTGCTTAGCACATTTCAAGTAACAATACATTATTACTAGTGATAGTCACCGTGTTGTACATTAAGTCTCTAGAACTTAGTCATCTTCTAAGTGAAACTTTGTACTCTTTGGACTTCCCATTTCCTTTCTCCTTGGACCTCTGGTAACTGCCCATCTATTCTCTGTTTCTGACTTGAGCTTATTTGGATTCCACATGCAAGTGAAATTACACAGTAATTTGTGTTTTAGTGTCTGGCATATTTTACTTAGTATAATGTCCTTCAGCTTCATCCACACTGTTTCAAGTGGCAGGATTTCCTTTTCTTATAAGTTTGAATAACATTCCATTTTATTACATATAAATCAATCTCTTTCTCTCTTTTATTCTTTATTCATTCATCCATCTATCTGCAGACTATTATCTTGGCTGCTGTGGGTAATGCTAGAGTGTGCAAGAAGGTACACGTATCTCTTTGAAAGAGTGAGTTAATTTCTTTGGATATATACCAGGAAGTAGGAATGCTGGATCATGTGGTCATTCTATTTTTAATTTTTTGTAGAAACTCCATACTGCTTTTCATAGTGATGGTACTAATTTACAACTAGCACCAACAATAGAGAAGCTTTCTTGTCACATCCTCACCAACATTTGTTATCTTTTTTCTTTTCAATATGTATTTTATTTTTTTTTAAAGATTTATTTTATTTATTGGAAAGACAGAGTTACAGAGAGAGGTAGAGATAGTGAGAGAGGTCTTCCATCCTCTGGTTCACTCCCTAGTTGGCTACAACAGCCAGAGCTGCGCTGATCCAAAGCCAGGAGCCAGGAGCCTCTTTCGGGTCTCCCATGCGGGTGCAGGGGCCCAAGGACTTCGGCCATCTTCTACTGCTTTCCCAGGCCATAGCAGAGAGCTGGACTGGAAGAGGGGCAGCTGGGTCTCGAACTGGTGCCCATATGGGATGCCGGCACTCCAGGCCAGGGATCTTAACCCGCTGCGCCACAGCAATGGCCCCATATGTATTTATTTTAAAAGCAGAGTTACAGACAGAGAGAGAGAGAGAGAGAGAGAGAGAGAGAAAGATTGATTTTCAATCTGCTGATTCACTTCTGAAATGGTCACAGTGGCAAGGACTGGGCCAGGCTGAGCCCAGGTGTTTGGAATTCCATCCAGGCCACCCACCTTGGTGCATATGCCCAAGCACTTGGGCCATCTTCCAGTGCTTTACCAGGCACATTAGCAGGGAACGGGATTGGAAGTGGAACAGCTGGGACTAAAACAGTCCCTATATGGATGCTAACATTGCAGGAGCTGGCTTAAGCCATTGAGACATAGTGCCAGCCCTTGTCTTTTTTCTTTTTGATCATAGCCATTCTAACAAGTGTGAGGTAATGTTTCATAATTTTGATTTATTTCTACCAGGTAATTAGAGTTATTTAACATTTTTCATATACCTGTTGGCCATTTGTATGTCTTCCTTGAAAAAACATCTATTCAAGTCCTTTGTCCATTTTTAGTCAAATTATTATTGTGTTCTTTTTGCTTGAGTTCTTGATTCCTCATATATTTTATATATTCATTTTTTCTTCTATTTCACAAATTCACTTTTCATTTTGTTGATTGTTTCCTTTACTGAGAGTAAATTCTTAGTGTGATATAATTCCACTTGTCTATCTTTTATTAAATTTTATTTCAGTATGAGGAAAATAAATATATTTCATATGTTTAAAAGAAAATTTTCTCTTTCAATTGCCTTTTTATATGATTTTCCAATTTTTAAATGAATTATTGATTTTAGTTCTTTTGTTAAGAATATTAATCTTTGTGTAATCTGTAATATAAAATTATTATTCACATGGCATTTGATTATTGATTTCATTAAAGTTTTTTAGTATAAAAGTTTCCAATTGATTATATATTCAACTTTACTAACTTTCCCTTTATGATTTCTAAATATTCTGATTTTTGCACTGCTATTCAAAAATTATGTCCCATGCTTGATTTTGCAGTTAGTTTTTGTTTAAATCCTTAATATACTTAGATTTTTTCCTAATTTATTAAGTAAGATAAGCCTTTGGTTCTTTTAAAGATATGTTTTCAACCAAGATATTCCAAATACTTATAATTTAAAAATACACTTTCTTGTTTTTATTTATATTTTAAATGACAATAATAGTGGAGCACAGTAATTATCTAGTACAGAGGGACAGTTCAGCACATGCCTAAATCAATGAAACTGGCATGTCTAATACCTGAAACATTTACTGTTGTTTTTGTTCAGAACATTAAAAATCCTCTCTACTAGCTATTTTGAAATATACAGCCACATCTTACAAACTATAGTTATCTTACTGTGATATGGCACATTAGAAACTGTCCATCCTATCCACCTGCACTCCTCTGCCTGATGACTGTAATCTCTACATGCCTCACCCCTCCTTTGCAGATTCTGATAGCCACATTTCTACTCTCTGTTACCACAAGATCAACAGTTTTAGCTTCCCCATATAAGTGAAAATACAAAATACTTGTTTTCTGTGCCTGTCTTATTTCACTTAACATATAATCCTCTGGTTCTATCTGTATTGCTGCGAATAACACAAAAAATAGCCTTTTTTTTGGTTATTGAATAGTATTTCATTGTGTATAGGTTATTCTATGTCTTTATTGTTATGAATAGTGCTACAATAAACATGAAAATACATGTTTGTTTTTTGACACTTATTTTATGTCCTTTAGATATATGGCTAGTAGTGGAATAGCTGGATCATATAGTGAACCTATTTCTAATTTTTGAATAACCTTCATACTGTTTTCCATAACAACTGTACTAATTTAAAAAAACAACCATCAATATGTATGAGTTCACCTTTCTCTACATTCTTGCTACCACTTATTGTATCTTTTTTTTTTAAAGATTTATTTATTTGAAAGGCAGATTAACAGAAAGGCAGAGGCAGGGGCAGATGTAGAGAGAGAGAGAGAGAGAGAGAGGGAGGGAGGGACAGAGGGAGGGAGGTCTTCCATCCGCTGGTTGACTCCCCAAATGGTTGCAATGGCTGGAGCTGGTCTCCTACACGGGTACAGGGGCCCAAGGACTTGGGCCATCTTCCACTGCTTTCCCAGGCCATAGTAGGGTGCTAGATCTGAAGTGGAGCAGCCGGGACTTGAACCTGTAGCCATATGGGATGTCAGCATTGCAGGAGGTGGCTTTACCCATTACATCACAGTGCTGGCCCTGACCACTTATTGTATTCTTTTTGATTATAACAACTATTCTTGGGAAGTGATGATAACTCACTGTGGTTTTAATTTGTGTTCCCCTCATGAATTAGTGATCCTGAGCATTTTCATGTATTTCTCAATTGTTTGTATATCATAGTTAATGGAAATGTCTGTGTCTATCATTTGCTATTTTTAAATTGGATTATTTATGCTTTTCTGTGATTTTTTGAGGTTGTTATATATTCTAAATATTAATCCTCTATCAGTTCAGTGGTGGGCAGATATCTTCTTCCATTCTTCAGGTTGCTCCTTCACTGTGTTAACTGTTTCCATTGCTGTGTGGAAGCTTTTTAGTTTGATACAATTTCATTTTCAATTTTTTTTTGGTTTTGTGGTCATATGCCAAAAAATCCTTGCCCAAACCAATGTCCTAAAGTGTTTCTCCCATTTTTTATAAGAGTTTCATAATTTTTGGCATTACATTTAAGTCTTTGATGTATTTTCAACTTGTATTAGTATATGGTGAGATATGAGGATCTAGTTTCATTTTTCTGCACATAGATATGCAGTTTTACAACATTGTTTATTGGAGAGACTATCTTTTCTACAATGTATGTCTTTTGAATTTGTGAAAAATTTATTGGCTGTAAATACATCGAATTGTTTTGAGAGTTTATATTCTGTTCTGTTGGCTTATGTATCTGTTTTTATGCCGGTAACAGGCTGTCTCAGTTACTGTAGCCCGGTATCTTTTTTAGATTTATTTATTTATTTATTTGAAAGTCAGAATTACACAGAGAGAGGAGAGGCAGAGAGAGAGAGAGGTCTTCCATCCGCTGGTTCACTCTCCAGTTGGCCGAACAGCCAGAGCTGTGCCGATCCAAAGCCAGGACTCAGGAGCTTCTTCTGGGTCTCTCACACAGTGCAGGGGCCCAAGGACGTGGGCCATCTTCTACTGCTTTCCCAAGCCATAGCAGATAGCTGGATGGGAATTGGAGCAGCCGGATCTTGAAATAGCGCCCACATGGGATGCTGGTACATCAGGCCAGAGAGTTAACCCACTGCACCATAGTGCTGGCCCCTGTAGCTCTGTATTGTTTAAGTCAAGTTTTGTAATACTTCCTGGTTTGTTCTCTTGCTGAGGATTGCTTTGGCTATTTGAAGTCATTTGTAGTTCCTTGCCAGTTTAGGGACTATTTTTTCTATTTTTCTGAGGAATATTATTGGCTTAGGTAGGAATAACATTGAATTTTTAGATCACTTTAGGTACTATGGGCACTTAATATTGTTATATGTTTCAGTCTATGAATGTGGGATATATTTCAATTTTTTTGGTCCTCTTCCATGTCTTTGATTAGTTTTTAACAGTTTTCACTGCAGAATTATTTTGCCTCCTTGGGTAAATTTATTTCTAGGCATGTTTATTTACTTTGTAGATATGGTAGTTAGATTCCTTACCTTTTAACTACTTTGTTAGCTATTGTGTTTTGTATGTTGATCTTGTAACCTGTTACTTTATTTATCCTGAATTTGTCAGCTTTAATAGTTTTTGGTATAGTCTTTAAGTTTTCTATCTTAAGATCATGTCATATGTAAACAGAATAGTTTAATTCCTCATTTCCAATCAGGAGGCCATTTATGTACTGTCCATCTGGTCTTGTCAGGACTCCCAGTACTTAGTTGAAAGTGTGGTGAAAGTGAAGTCCATGTTTTATTTACTATGTTAGCGTTTAAGTTTCTCCCACTCTCAGTATTATGATACTTGTAAGCCTGTCATGTATGACTTTAATTATCCTTTTTAAAATTTATTTAAGATATACAAATTTCATGTATTTCACATGTATAGATTAAGAGACATAGTGATACTTCCGACCCTTTCCTCCCTCCCACTCATGCTCGTGCATTTATTCTTCTTTCCTCTCTTATCCTTTCTCTTAATTTTTACAATAATCTACTTTCAGTTTATTTTACACTCATAAGATTAACCCTACACTAAATAAATAGTTCACCAAATAGTAAGAAGGAAAAAATACTGTTCCTCAACCATAGAGACAAGGGCTATAAACAATCATCAAATTTCAAAATGTCCATTTCACTACTATACATTACATTTTTGGTACTCTATTAGTTACCACAGATCAGGGAAAGCATATCTTTTTGGGACTGGCTTATTTCAGGAGATATAATTGACTTTCAGTTGCATCCATTTTGTTGCAAAAGATATTTCATTCTTTTTATGGCTAAGTAGGATTCCATAGTGTATATATACCAAAATTTATTTATCCAGTCATCAGGTGATAGACAACTGGGTTGATTCCATATCATAGCTATTGTGAATTGAACTTCAATAAATATGGGGTACAAATAACTCTTTCATATGATGATTTAATTTCCCTTGGGTAAATTCCCAGGAATGGGATTGCTGGGTCATATCTCTCTTTACATTTTTCTGAGTTATCTCCATATTGTCTTCCACAATAGCTGTACTTGTTTGTATTCTCACCAAGAGTGGATCAGGGTACATTTTTCCCTACATCCTTGTCCTCATTTATTGTCTGTTGCTGTCTGTATGAGAACCATTCTAACTGGAATTACTACAAAGAGCTATATGCCAACAAATTGGAATAGCTAAAAGAAATGGATAAATACCCAGACACATACAATCTACCAAAGTCGAGTCATGAAGACACAGAAAACCTAAACAGACCAATAACTAAGACAGAGATTGAATCAATAATAAAGACCCTCCCAACAAAGAAAAGCCCAGGACCAAATGGCTTCACTGCTGAATTCTATCAGACATTTAAAGACCTAATTCCAGCTCTTCTCAAGCTATTTGAAACAATTGAAAGGGAGGGAATCCTCCCAGACTCCATCTATGAGGCCAGCAGTACCTTAATTCCTAAACTATAAAAAGATACAACACACAGAGAGAACTATAGATCAATATCCCTGATGAACACAGATGTAAAAATCCTCAACAAAATACTACCCAATCAAATCTAACAACACATGAGAAAGATCATTCATCTGGACCAAATGGGATTTATCCCTGATATACATGGATAATTCAGCATTCACAAATCAATAAACGTGATACATCTCATTAACACACTGAAGAATAAAAGCCATATGGTTATCTCAATATATGGCAGAGAAAGCACTGATAAAAGATAACATCATTTCATGATGAAATCTCTAAGCAAACTGGGTATAGAAAGAACACTCCTCAACACAATAAAGGTAATTTATGACAAATTCACAGCCAAATATCTTACTGAATAGGAGAAAAGTTGGAAACACTCCCACTAAGATCCAAAACCAGACTACAATACCCACTTCCTCCATTGCCATTCAATATAGTCCTGAAAGTTTTAGCCAGAGCCATTAGAAAATTCAAAGGGAAAAAAAGGGGGGGGGGGCGCCATGACTCACTTGGTTAATCCTCTGCCTGTGGCACTGGCATCCCATATGGGCACCAGGTTCTAGTCCCGGTTGCTCCTCTAGCAGTCTGGCTCTCTGCTGTGGCCTGGGAGGGTAGTGGAGGATGGCCCAAGTGCTTGGACCCCTGCACCCACATAGGAGACCAGGAAGAAGCACCTGACTCCTGGCTTCAGATTGGTGCAGTGCAGGCCGTAATGGCCATTTGGGGAGTGAACCAATGGAAGGAAAACCTTTCTCTCTTTCTCTCTCTCTCTCACTGTCTATAACTCTACCTGTCAAATAAATTAAAAAAAAAGAAAACTCAAAGGGATAAAAATTAGAAAGGAGGAAGTCAAGCTACCCCTCTTTGCATATGTCTGATTCTATATATATAAGTGAACCAAAAGACTCAACTAAGAATATTGGCACTCATAAAAGAGTTTGGTAAAGAGACCAGGATATAAAAGTAACACATTAAAATCAATAGCCTTTATATACACAAACAATGCCATGCCTGCGAAAGAACTTTTAATTAAGATCAATCCCATTCACAATAGCTACAAAATTTAAATACTTTGGAATGCATTTAACCAAGGAGGTGAAAGATCTCACAGTGAAAATTGTAAAATATTAAAAAAATAAAAGAAGACACAAAATATGGAAAAATCTTCCTTGTTCATGAATTAGAAGAACTAATATCATCAAATATATACACTACCGAAAGATATTTTCAGATTCAATGTGATCCCAGTCAAAATATCAACTGCATTCTTCTCAGATCTAGAAGAAACAATTCTAAGATTCATATGGAAACACAGAGACCTCAAATAGCTAAAGCAATCTTATATAACAAAAACAAAGCCAGAGGCATCACGATACCAGATTTCAAGATATAATACATGCCAGTTATTATCAAAACAGCCTGGTTCAGGCACAAAATAGATATATAAACCAGAGGAACAGAAGCGGAACTCCAGGAATCAATCCATGCATCTATAACCAACTAATTTTTGACGAAGGAGCTAAAATCAATTCAAGGAGCAAGGACAGAATCTTCAACAAATGGTGCTGGGAAAATTGGATCTCTGTGCCCAAAAGAATGAAAAAGGACCCCTACCTTACACCTTATAAAAATCAACTCAAATTGGATCAAGGATCTAAATTTACAACTTTTTCCTTTCACACTGTTGATGTATCATGCTCATGATTTGGTGTATGCTGAACTTTCTTTTTCTTCCATGGGATAAGTCCCAGTTGATAATGATGTATAATATTTTTTATGGTTTTTTTTTTATTTGGTTTTGTAGTATTCTGTTGAGAATTTTAGCATTTACTCATCAGGGATATTGGTTTGTAATTTTTTCATTTTGTCCTTATATGCTTTTTTTTTTTATCAGAGTAATGCTGGTATCATAAAATGAATTTGAAAAAATTCTATTCCTTTGAAATTTTTGGAATAGTTTTAGAAAGTTTGATGACAATAATCCTTTAAACATATGTTAGAATTTAGCAGTGAAGCCATCAGATCTTTGGCTTTCTTTTTTGTTGTTCCTAATTACTGGAAAATTATTTAGCTTAATTTTGGCAGGTGCTGTTTTTTCATGTTTCAATTTTTGTAGGTTATGTGTGTCCAGAAATTTATCCATCTCTTATAACTCATATTTGTTCATAATAGTCCATAACAATACTTTGTATTTCTATCATATCAGTTGTAATGTCCAGTTTTTCATATCTAATTTTGTTTATTTCATTCTGTTATTTTTTCTTGTAGTCTAGCTAAGGGTTTGTCATTTTTATTCATTTTTTCAATAAACCAACTCTTTGCTTTATTGATGTTTGTATTATTTTCTTTGTCGCTCCCCCTCTTCATGGAGGAACGACACTAAACCCTGCCTAGGCTTCATATCCGAGTCACGGCACCATTATGTCGCTCCCCGTCTTCGTGGAGGAGCAACACAGGACCCTGGGCTGTTCTTTTGTCTGCTCGGCCCTCCCCAGGTTTGCTGCTGGTTCTTCCCGGGTTGGCTGCCATCCCTTCCACCTCCGTGGAAGGGCGGTTCCCCCTGCCACTTTCCCCACTTCTGCGGGGGAGCGGCACACCGCCGGCCGGCTCTCTCGGGGGCTGCTCAGGTGTTCCTTCAGATAGATGTTCCTGGTGCATGTTGTCTCTCTTCTCCTTTATAGTCCTCTTCCACCAATCCCAACTCTGCTACCCACACGCCGAGTATGCTGCTCTCCTCCAATCAGGAGCAGGATCAGCTCCTGCAGGTCATCACTCAAGTTGGCAAGAGGCAGCTGCGTAGAAGTTGTTACTCCCTTCTCAGCGCCATATTGTGGGAGAGCAGATGCATAGAATAAGTCTTAATTCCAGTAACAGTCTAGTCCGAGTTGCTCCCCACATTCTTCATCTCATTTATTTCTTCTATTATTTTTACTTTGTTCCTTCAGTTAATTTTGATTTTTGTTTTTGTTTTTCTACTTCCATGAGGTGCATCATTAGGTTGTTTTTAAAAAATCTCTCTAGATATAAGATGTTGGCACTTATTGCTCTAAAATTCCATCTTAGTACTGTTTTTGTTGTATATCGTATATTTTAGAATGTTTTGTTTCCATTCATTTCAATACAATTTTAAATTTCTGTTTTATCTTCAGGAAACTCATTGATTGCTCAAGGGCACATTGTTTAATTTTGATGTACTTGTATACTTTTAACAGTTCATTTTGTCGAATTTAAATTTTGTTCCATTGTGGTTAGAGGATATAGATAAAATGATTTTAATTTTTTTTTAAATTGAGACACATTTTATGGTCTAACATATCGTTAATCCTGAAGAATGTTCCATGTGCTCTTGACAATAATATATATTCTGCAACTATTAGATGAAATGTTCTATATTTGTCTGTTTGATCCATATGTTCTTCCATTGATGGAAATGAGGTTGTTGGTGGCAGTGCAGCTGTGTGAACTGTATGTAGCTGTGTGTATTTGGGCCTGTGACAATCAGCTTGAGTATCCTATGTGGTATAGTTGCAGTAGGGACTGCCAACAGTCTCCAGTGTGCCTTTTCTCCATAAGGCGACATTTTGGTTCTGAGCTGATTTGGGTGGCAGAAATGGAGTGGGAGAGGCAGACTACCTTAGTATTCTCTATGTATTCTAGGGAATGCCATCTCGATTTTTGCACTCCACACGGCTCTTACCATTTCTCTACTACTCATCTGCACACTACATCAGTCACTTCAGTCATGTTATATGTTATATTATAAATATATATATATATGTTTGTTTATTGTTTGTTGTGGTCCCTTTTTGTGTGTGAGGGATCCAGTGACAGGCAACTTTGTTCAGCCATATTGCTAATGTCTTCTCTTGCTCTCTTGTTTTTGCTTGTATTTTGGGGGTCATGTCTAAAAGAATCATTGCCAAGACCAATGTCATTGAGATTTTTGTTGTTTTTTTCTTCTAGGAGTTTTATGGCTTTAGGTCATTTACTTTGAGTTGCCTTTTGTGAATGATGTAAATTAAGGATACAGTTTTACTTTTGCACATGGGTATCCAGTTTTCCCAATATCATTTATTAAAAAGAATATCCTTTTCCTATTGTTTGTGATGACTTTGCCAAAGACAAGTCAATGGTACATTTGTGGGTTTACTGGATATTCTGGTCGGTTGGTCTGTGTGTCTATTATTTAAATTATTTTAATTGCATATATTTTGGGAGTTCAGTGTGTAATTTGAGACATGTATGTGTGTGACTATCTGATCAGACTGGTCAGAAGTTTTATATCCTTAAACATTAATTTTTTGATTAACATGTAATTATCATGCATATTTGTGGAGAAAAGTGTGATATGGCTATTCATGTGTACTCATTAAATCTGATTCATTAACATTTTCATTTGCTTATCTTTGCTTTATGTTTGGAACTTTGAAACATCTCTCTGCTGGTTATTCATAAAATAAATAATAGATTAATATGAGCATTAGTCACCTCATATGCTGTGGAACATTAGAATTTTTTCCTTTCCTAGAACTCTGTTTTAGTACTTGTTTTCTAATCTCTTCTATTCTCCTTCCCCAACCCCTACATTCCCAGAATCTGGTGCTCAGTATTCTGCATTCAGATCAAGCTTTTTAAAGCTTCTATATATGAGGAGAACATGCAGTGTTTGTCTTCATGCTTCTGACTTATTTAAGAGTATGTCAGTATTACAACATTTTGATTATCATAGCTTTGTAATAGAATTGGTAATTAGGAAGTAATATCTTTAGCTCTGTTCTTCTTGCTCATGATTTATTTAGCTATTTGTGGTCTTTTGTGATTCCATATGAATTTTAAATTTTTTTCTATTCCTGTGAATAATGTCATTAGAACTGTGATACAGACTGTACTGAATCTGCAGTTTTCTTTGGGCCGTATGACATATGAGACTAATTCCTATCTGTTTCCATTTAGTTTTTCTACCTGCATCACCTTTTAAAGATGGAGGGTATGGGAGTAAGTATCACTATGTTCTTAAATCTGTATATATGAAATACATGAAAACAGTATACCTTAAATAAAATTAAAAAAATAAAAAAATTAAAAAGGAAAAATGTTTTAAGCACTTTACATACATTGAGTACCATCTGAAGTAGTGTCATAATTTTTGTTTATATTATCAAATGGTTGATTATTTTTGTCCCATTTTCACTCATTTCAATACTGTCTTTTGCTTTTGAAATTTCAGATCTTCTGTTTCTAATTCCTTTCTGTTAGAGAACCCTCTTTAGCTGTTCTTTAAGGACAGGTTTGTGAGCAAACAATTTTTGATTTATCTTTCTTTTAGTCCACTTTCTGTTGCTATATCAGAATATTTGAGACTGGATAATTTATAAAAAATTATTTGGCTCATGGTTCTGGAGGCTCAGAAGTCCAAGTGTATAATGGGAACATTTGGCAAGGGCATGATGCCATGGAAGGGGAGAGGGCAAGCAACTGCATGCAAAAGAGGCAAAACCCAAGGTAGCCTCACTTCACAACAACCTACTCTGGTGTCAGTTAATCTGGTTCCCCAAGAATTAGCCCAGTTTGTTGAGAAATGCTGTTCCTTTTAACAACCTCACTAAAATTCCAAACTCCAAAGTGAACAGAAGTCTGGATGAGTAACAGTTAAGAACCTAGGCTACACTAGAGTTATCACAAATGAAAATGAGAGATGAAATGCATGGAATTTGTAGATACTGTGTTATGACTCAGTGTGTTAAGACACGACTTGTGATACCGGCATCCTATATTGAAAAGCCAATTCAATTCCTGGCTTTTCTGCATCAGATCCAACTCCCTGCTGATGCACCTAAGAAGGCAAAGTAACCCAAGTAGCTGGACCACTGTCATCCATGTGAGAGGCATGGATACAATATCAGGAATCTGGATTCGGCTTGGCCCAGCTTTGACCCTTGAGGGCATCTGGGGAGTACTTTTTTTAATTTTTAAATTTTTTTTTATTTTTGACAGGTAGAGTGGACTTTGAGAGAGAGAGAGAGATAGAGAGAGAGAGAAAGGTCTTCCTTTTGCCGTTGGTTCACCCTCCAATGGCCGCTGCAGCTGGCGCGCTGCAGCTGGCGCATCGCGCTAATCCGAAGCCAGGAGCCAGGTGCTTCCTCCTGGTCTCCCATGCGGGTGTAGGGCCCAAGGACTTGGGCCATCCTCCACTGCACTCCCGGGTCATAGCAGAGAGCTGGCCTGGAAGAGGGGCAACTGGGACAGAATCTGGCGCCCCGACTGGGACGAACCCGGTGTGCCAGCGCTGCAAGGCAGAGGATTAGCCTATTGAGCCACGGCGCCGGCCCATCTGGGGAGTGAACTAGTAGATGGAAAATTTATCCTCTCTCTCTCTCTCATAACCTTTCAAATAAATAAATAAATACATTTTTCAAAGTTACAAAAATAAAATTCCAACCTCCAACACCACCAGAATGCCAACCAAATTTTACATAATTTTGGAAGAAGATAAATATTTTCTTTTTTTTCATTTGACAGGTAGAGTTATAGATAGTGAGAGAGAGAGACAGAGAGAAAGGTCTTCCTCCCATTGATTCACTCCTCAAATTGCTGCTACAGCCGGCGCTGCTGCGATCCGAAGCTAGGAGCCAGGTGCTTCTTCCTGGTCTCCCATGCGGGTGCAGGGGCCCAAGCACTTGGGCCATCCTCTACTGCTATCCCAGGCCACAGCAGAGAGCTGGACTGGAAGAGGAGCCACCGGGACTAGAAATCAGCACCCATATGGGATGCTGGCACTGCAAGTGGAGGATTAACCAAGTGAACCATGGCACTGGCCTCGAAAATAATATTTTCAAATCATAGCAAACTTCATCTGAGAATGTCTATATTACTCTTTTATTCCTGAATAATATTTTATCACATATGAAATTCATGGTTGACAATCCTTATTTTTCAGTACTTGGAAAATATATTACATACTTCTAGCCTCTATGGTTTCATAAGAGAAACCTGTACTTATTTGCATTGGTATTTCCTTGTATGTAATGTGTTATTTCTCTCCAGCTGTTTTCCAAATTTTTTTTACTTAACTTTTCAGTATCTTAATTGTGCTGTGTCCCTGTATGGATTATACTGTGTTTATTTTACCTGGGGTCAATCAGCATCTTGAATCTATGCATTTTTTTAATTTTTAAAGTTTATATATGATGACCAAGTTTCATATATTGCATATGTACAGATTTAAGAACATCATGATACTTTTCCACCTTACTGTCCCTCCTGCCCATGCTCCCACCCTCCCTACTATTTCTTTTCTTGTAATTGTTACAATGACATACTTTGAGCCGGTGCTGCGGCTCACTAAGCTAATCCTCCGGCTTGTGGTGCCGGCACACCGGGTTCTAGTCCCGGTTAGGGCGCCGGATTCTGTCCCGGTTGCCCCTCTTCCAGTCCAGCTCTCTGCTGTGGCCAGGGAGTGCAGTGGAGGATGGCCCAAGTACTTGGGCCCTGTACCCCATGGGAGACCAGGATAAGTACCTGGCTGCTGCTATTGGATCAGCACGGTGCACCAGCTGTGGTGGCCATTGGAGGGTGAACCAACGGCAAAGGAAGACCTTTCTCTCTCACTGTCCACTCTGCCTGTCAAAAACAAAAAAACAAAAACAAAAACAAAAAACCAAAAAACAATGAGATACTTTGAGTTTATTTTATAATCACCAGTTTACTCCTCTACTAAATAAAGAATTCAACAAGTATTAAGTAGAAAGACCAGTTTCTCAAAAGCATAAATAAGGGCTGTAAACAATAATAAAATCTCAGAATGTCAATTTCACTCATATAGATTACAATTTTTTGCACTCTGTATGTTAGTTGGCAAAAGTCAGAGGAAATATGAAATTTGTCTTTTTGGTACTGGCTTATCTCATTAACCATATTGGTTTCCAGTTGCATCTATTTTGAGGCAACAGACAGGATATCGTTATTTTTCATGGCTGAGTAGTATTCCATAGTATATATATAACCACAATGAGGTTTCACCTCACCCCAATTAGAATGACCATAATGCAAAAATTAAAAAAAGCTAAAAATTCTGGCAATAATGTAGGGGAAAAAGATACCCGATACACTTCTGGTGGGAATGTAAACTAATACAACCATAATGGAAGACAGTATGGAGATTCCTCAGAAACCTGAAAATAAATCTATCATATGACCCAACCACTCCTGGGAATTTACCCAAATGAAATTAAATCAGCATATGAAAGAGTTATCTGTACACCTATTTTTATTGCAGCTCAATTCACAATAGCTAAGCTATGGAGTCAACCCAGATATCCACCAACTGATGACTGGATGAAGAAGATACTTCTATATTTTTGCCAAATTTGGGATGTTTTCAGCCACTATTTACTTGAATATGTTTCCAGCCTGCTCACCTCTGTCTCTTTTTCTTCTATAATTCAAATATTAATATTAGCTCTTTTGTTGTTGTTCTTCAGGTCCCCAAGGCCTTGTTAATTTTTTTTTCAATTTATTTTATGTCTGCTGTTCAGATTAGGCAAATTCTTCTTTTTAAAATAAAAGTAAATATTAAGATAAAATACTTTTCAGAATTGGTCAGATATCAAAATGAACTATAAGCTGTAATGAAGAGTTACATCCAAACAAAAAGATTTGGTAAGTTTGAGAATTAAATATATGGCAGGAAGATACACAAAGAAAGCTGGAGTGGATATGTTAATATTATGGAATGTCAAATTCAATACAAAGATCATAAAATTTGGAAAGAAGGGTATGCTGTTATAAGGGGTATAATTCAGTGAAGACAATATTTATGAATATAAAACAAATAGATGGAATCCACATTTTTTAACTTCCACATGTGAGAGACAACATGTGTGTTTGTACTTGATTTATTTCACTTAGCATAATGGTATCCTACTCCTTCCATTTTGTTGTAAATGTCAGGATTTCATTGTTTTCTAGGAGCAATAATTCATTATGCATGTATACCACATCTTTATCCATTTATTCATGGGCATCTAAGCTGATTCCATATCTTGGCTGTTGTGAATTAAGATGCGTAAAAATGGAGGTGCAGATATCTTTCATATGCTGACTTCCTTTCATTTGCTGAAGGCCCCAGAAATGGGTTAGAAGGGTTATAAGGTAAACATATATATTTTTGAGGGATCTCCATACTGTTTTCTGTAATGGCTATATTTTCACCAACAGCTTATTAGGGTTTCCTTTTTCCACCACCTTGTCAGCCTTTGTCAATTTTTTTTTTTTTATTTTTGGGAATAAGATGATCCCTCCTTATAGCTTTTTTTTTTTTTTTTTTTTTTTTTTGCATTTCCCTGACAGCTAGTGATGCTAGGTGTTTCTTCATGTTTGTATTGGTTGATTATATTTTTTCTGTTGAAAAGCATCTATTCTTTGCCCATCTTAATTGTTTTGTTTGGTTGTTGAATATTTTGATTTTTTGTATATTCTGGATATTATTCCTTTCTTGCATGCATTGTTTGCAAATATTTTCTCCCTTGCTATTAGTTGTTTCTTTACTCTGTCAAGAGATTTCTTTGTTGTCAAGAAGCTTCTTAGTTTGATATAAACCCATATGTTTATTTTATTGAAGTGCTTGTGCTTTTAGACCCTCATCTAAAAAATCATTGCCTATGCCAGTGTCTTAGAGTGCTTCCCCTCTGTTTTCCTTTAGTAGTTTTATTGTTTCAGGTCTTACATTTAGATCTTTTATTCATTTTAAGTAATTTTTTTGTGTGTGTTTAGAAGGAAAGGGAGGAGTCTTGTTTCCAAATTCTGCATAGTATGGAAATCCAGTTTCCCAGCACCATTTATTGAAGAGGCTGTTCTTTCTCCAGGGAATGTTTTTAATAACGTTGTCAAAGAAAAGTTGATTGAAGATACCCGGATTTACTTCTGGGGTTTTTGTTTCCCCCCCCATTGGTCTGTCTATTTTTATGCTATGCCATGCTGTGTGATTATAATAGCCCTGCAGTATGTCTTGGACTCTAGTACTGTGATGCCTTTAGCTTTGTTTTTATTGTTCATGATTGCTTTGGCTTTGGAGGTCTTTTATGTTTCTGTGTGAATTTTTAGGATTTTTTCTAATTCTGTGAAGAACATTGGTACTTTGAAGGGAATTGCATTGAATCCATAAATCCATTCGAGTAGTATGGACATTTTGATAATGTTAATTCCTCTAATCCAGGAATATAGGAAGTCTTTCAATTTTTTGTGTCTTTTTCTTAAAAAAGATTTCTTTATGTATTTGAAAGTCAGAGTTACACAGAGAGAGGAGAGGCAGATAGAGCGGGGAGAGGGATAGAGGTCTTCCATCTAATGGTTTACTCCCCAGTTGGCCACAATGGCCAGAGCCACACCAATCTGAAGCCAGGAGCCAGGAGCTTCTTCCGGGTCTTCCATGTGAGTGCAGGGGCCCAAGGATTTGGGCCATCTTCTACTGCTTTCCCAGGCCATAACAGAGAGCTGGATAGGAAATGGAGCAGCCGGGTCTTGAATCGGCGCCCATATGGAATGCTTGCACTTCAGGCCAGGGTGTTAACTTGCTGCGCCACTGCGCCAGCCCCTTGTCTTTTTCAATCTCTTTCATGAGTGTTCTGTAATTTTCATTGTAGAGGTTCTTCTCATCCTAGTTAAATTTATCCTAGGATACTTAATTTTTTTGTGCTTATTGTTAATGAGACTACTCTTTAATATTCTCTCTCAGCAAGATCATTTTTGATGTGTAAAACTGCTACTGATTTTTATGTGTTGATTTTGTATCCCATAACTTTGCTGATTGGGTAAATTCTCTTGATACACCTTTGTAATTCTCTTTTCTGTCCTTTACTGCTGAGCCTATTTAGTAATTTTGTTTTTGGTGTCAAATTTTCCATTTTGTTCTTTCAAAAATAACTTCTTTCCTGGAATTTTCTATTTATGTCAAGATAATTTGTAATTACTTATTTTTTAAAAAATATTTATTTATTTGAAAGGCAGAATTCAGAGGATGAGAGAGAGAGAAAGAGAAAGGGGGAGAGAATCTTCCATCTGCTAGTCTACTGCCCCCAATGACTGCAAAGGCCAGGGCTGGACCAGACCAAAGTCAAGAGCTAGAAGCTTCTTCCAGGTCTCCCATGTAGGTTTAGGGGTCCATGCACTTGGGTCATCTTCTGCTGCTTTCCCAGGCAAATTAGCTGGATTGGAAGTGGAATATCCAAGAACTGAAACCAATACCCCTGTGGGATGCTAACATTGTGAGCAGTGGCTTAGCCTGCTGCAACACAATGCAGGCTCCTGTTATTGGTTGGTGAAGCGGGGAGTAGAATGTCAAAAAACTAGTTGTTCCTCAAACTGTTGTTTTATTGATGTCAGGTGGTAGACTGGAGGTGGAGCAGAGTCTGCTGTCACTATCTTGGCATGGAAATTGCAGGACTATTTACTTTTGTAGGATGGCATGTAAAAGAAATCTCCCTGCTCACTCCTGTTTACAAACCCAACAGAGAATCTGAAAGACCCTTCTCTGTCATGCAGGTGATGAAAAATTTTATCTTTGAGCGATTCTGCCACTGAAAGGCAAAATCTGAGCAACACTGCTCATTTCTATGGGAGAGGAGGAGAGTGGAAGAAGAGCTCTGTGGCATTCTGAATCTGTGATGTAGAATGTGGTATTGGACTGAAGTAGCTCAGTGATTTCCAAAAGAATTTTGGTTTGAAGTCACTGTTTTGTAGTTTGTTAGTGGAAATAAGCATTTCTTGGAATTTTTGGGACTATATGTCCACTGGAAGAGCTAATTTGGAGATTTCTAGAGCTTTGTGTTGGAGATATAGAAGGCCATGAGGAAATTAAGGGCTCTTGATACCTGTAATTCATTAGGGGCCATGGTTTCTAGGCAGCCTGCCTCCTCTTGTTCAGTGTTTTCTTAGGTTTGTGGTGTACTTTCTAGTTTTAAGAGGGAGAATCTAGAAGAAATGGACCTATTCCATCTTTGTCAGAATATCAATTATTATTTCAAATTATATTTCCCCTAATGGAAGCAAATGCTTGTTTTCGGGATTTTTGAAATGTACAGAAAAATATAAGGAAAAATATCCTTCCTTTTCAATATGATCACTTAGAAATAAATATACCCTAAACATCACTCATGTCTGTCTGTCTGTCTCTCTCCTTTCTTCAGTCATTACAATACTGTCTTATGCATATATAAGCTTGTCTTCTAATACAACAATTGGGATGTTCATACAAGCTGATTACATAGTCTTTGAGATCATTATTTTTGAATGCCACATTTTTGATGTTTTATACCTCCATTTATGTAATCATTCTTCAACCATTAGGTGTTGAGACTCTTTCTAAAGTCTATGAATTTTTTAAAGATTTATTTATTGGCCGGCGCCGCGGCTCACTAGGTTAATCCTCCGCCTTGCGGTGCCGGCACACCGGGTTCTAGTCCCGGTCGGGGCACCGGATTCTGTCCCGGTTGCCCCTCTTCCAGGCCAGCTCTCTGCTGTGGCCCGGGAGTGCAGTGGAGGATGGCCCAAGTACTTGGGCCCTGCACCCCATGGGAGACCAGGAAAAGCACCTGGCTCCTGCCTTCGGATCAGTGCGGTGCGCCGGCCGCAGCGCGCCAGCCGCGGCGGCCATTGGAGGGTGAACCAACGTCAAAGGAAGACCTTTCTCTCTGTCTCTCTCTCTCTCTCACTGAGATTTATTTATTTATTTGAAAGTCAGAGTTACACAGAGAAGGAGTGGCAGATCGAGGTAAAAGTCTTCCATCTTTTGGTTCACTTACCCATTGGCTGCAACGGCTGGAGTTGCGCTGATCTGAATCCAGGAGCCATGAGTTTCTTCTGGGTCTTCCATGTGGGTACAGGTGCCCAAGCACTTGGGTCTCCACCCCTGCTTTCCCAGGCCATAGCAGAGAGCTTGATTGGAAGTAGAGCAGCCAGGACTCGAACTGGTGCCCATATGGGATGCTGGCACTGCAGGTGAAGGTTTTACCTGCTGTGCCACAGTGCCGGCCCCTGTGATTATTTTTATATGTAAATCTTTGTTCAAACTTTTTGTTATTTTTTATGGTAAATCTCTGATCTGGAGTTGCTGAATTAATCTATCTTCCAGAATTTTGCAATTTATTTATTTTTATTTATTTGAATGAGAGAGAAAAGGGGGGGAAGGAGATATAGAAAAAGGAAGAGAGAGAGGGAAACAGAGAGTGACAGAGATCTCCCATCTGCTGGTTCACTCCCCAGATGCCTGCCACAGCTGGTGTTGGGCCATGTTGAATCTAGGAGTTGGAAACTCAGTCCAGGTCTCCCACGTGGGTGGCAAGGATCCAACTACTGAGCTACGATGTGAGCCACTGCCTGCTGTCTGCTAGAGTGTATGTTAGTGGGTACTGGAATCAGGAGCAGAACCAGGGACTCCAAATCTCCAGTATGGATTGTGCGCATCCCAAGTAGTATCTGAATGTCTGCCCCTCCTTTATTTTCAAATTCCTGATTTCAGCAGAATTTTTTTTAGCAACTCCTTTGTGCCAGACATCATTCTAGCTGGCAATAACAACAGTAAACAAAACAAAAATCTCCACGGTCATGGACTTTATACTCTAATGTGTGTGTATGGTATGGGGGAGGAGAAAAGAGATAACAAATAAATAATAATAAAAAATACAGTTGGCTTTCTGTTTCTGTGGGTCCTACATCTGTGGATTCTACATTTGCAGACTAAGCTGAATATGTACAGATTTTCTTTCCTTGTTATCAGTCCCTAACACTATGGTAATAACTAGTTACATTGTATTAGATATTATAAGTCATCCAGAGATGATTTGAAGTATATGAGAGGATTTGTGTAACTTATAAGTAAATACTCTCCCATTTTACATACGGAACTGAAGCATCTTCAGGGTTTAGCATCTGTAGGGTTTCTGGAACCTGAGTTCCTGCTGTAAATAGTTTTCTGTGTGATGAAAAACTCATACAGGTTATTGGCTATCCTTTAATCTTTTTATTATGCAGAATGCCCACTTATATGGCTAAAAAATACATGCAAGAATAGTAAGTATGAATGACACTGAAGAGAAATTGGAATTTATATAATTTGCTGGAGAGAGTGTAAGTAATTAGGACAACCTCGACACTGTATCTCCTAAATAAAAAAATGAAACCTCTATGGCACAACAATTCTACTCCTGCGTACACACTAAAAAGAGATGAGTGCTGTTATCTACTAATAGATGTGTGAAAAAATGTTCATAGCAATGTTATCTATAATTAAAAATTACTAGAAATTACCCAAACGAAATTGCTTAATTGTAGAATACTCACATGGAATTATACTATAAAAATGAAAAAGAAGCAAACTACTGCTATATATGTACCAACTGCATGTGCATTGCGTATCTAATGATTACTGGAAGAATACCAACAAAAGAGTACATACTATATAAAGCTACTTATATCAAGTATAAGAATAAGCAAAACTAACTAATGGTGATAGAGGCCAGAGTTATGGTTACCTCTACAGCATCAGGATATGGGATGAGAATGAGCATGAGGGAAAAACTGTTGAATACTAGAAATGTCTCATATCTTGATTGGTATATTGATAAAAAGTACCTATTTCTGCATATTTCACATGGAGGCATTTTATTATTTGTTGTTAATACCTCAATATATATTATGAAGTAAATAAACAATCTTCACATTACCCAATTTATCTTGGGGGTGTCCAATTTAGCCTACTGTTCTATTGATTCTTGAATAAGTGCTATATCATTTTGAAAGTGATAAAAGATTTATAATAGATTTTGTTAGATGGTAATATTTTCCTGTTTCTAAGTCATTTTTTCCATTAAGTGGGACTACAGTACTCAAATTGCTATAAGAAAAGTTGCTCCTTATCTCATCCTTAATCCTACTGTCAGACATGAAAAGGGAATCTCAAATCTCTGGTCCCCAAACCTCAGAGCCTGGCACCACCATCTGTATTGGGACCATATAGATTAATCAGCTTGCCTCACACCTCTATTAATGCCAGATACTAATAAAGTCCTAAATTCTTGGGTCATTCTTATAACCATGACTCCAATCCCCATCTATGCCATGGAAAGTGATATCAATCATATCACCACTCCCCTCTTAGTATTCATCACTTTCTGACATTGCATGCATTTTGTTCCTTTATCTGCTCTTCTGCCCCTTTAGGATGTCAGTTGCTGCATGTAGTATAATTGACTGTAGTGAGAGAGAATTAAGAATTACTGAACTATTTTGTGTGGGAAATGTCTGTCACTCATCTTATGCCCAGAGCTCTTTCGGTAGGTATTACAAACACAGTCTTTCAGTAGGTGTTAGGAAGGTCTGCAGAATGAATAGATTTTTTTTTTTTTTGTGACTGGTACTTTCCTAGACACTGAGAGGTCTATGAGACATATTGGTTCTTGAAACAGCCCAACTTTGATTTGGGCACTGCAGTTGGCACCTTTCCTTTGGTAAGTTTGCAGGAGAAGTGGCTGTGGCAGGCAGTTTCCCCAAAAGGCAGCAGCTGCAAGTTGAGATTTATCCTTTCTTTTGGTTTGTGAAATTTTCGTGGCATAGATGAGAATGTTCACAGAATTCTACCCAATGTTGTGTAATTACATTTTAAAGTTTTACTGAATGCTGTGTAATTACATTTTCAAATTTTGCCATTTTGTGACAGGAGTTTGGATTACTTGGGTGAATTATTATTGGATAATGAGTCCAGTAACTTTTAATTATATATGATTCCTAAGTCTATGCCAGAGAAAGCTTTCAAGGAGCCAGAGGAGCGATGGATTTCTCCTTCTTGATGAATAAGATATTTTATTGTTAAAAGATGATGAGAGAGTCCAGGATAACAGGAAAGACAAACATGTGGATTAAAATCAGGTGTTCAAGCCTGACATCTTGGGTTCAAAGGCAAGTGCCCTGCCTCTCAGTTGTGCAGCTTTTGGTTAGGCAGTCAATCTTAGGTCAATTCCTACCTCTGTAAAGTGAAAACAGTATGTGATATGTTGTCTTATATAAGGATTGATGAGATTTTTTAAGTTAATTAATTAATTTTTTAATTTATTTGACAGACAGTGAGAGAGAGAGAGAGAGACAGAGAGAAAGGTCTTCTGCCGTTGGTTCACCCCCCAAATGGCTGCTACGGCCAGAGCGATGTCGATCCGAAGCCAGGAGCCAGGTGCCTCCCCCTGGTCTCCCATGCGGGTGCAGGGGCCCAAGCACTTGGGCTATCCTCCACTGCCTTCCCGGGGCCACAGCAGAGAGCTGGACTAGAAAAGGAGCAACCGGGACTAGAACCCGGTGCCCATATGGGATGCTAGCGCCGCAGGTGGAGGATTAACCAAGTGAGCCAAGGCGCTGGCCCAGGATTGATGAGATTAAAATGTCCAGAATGGAGCCTGTTACAAATTAGGCACTAAGCAAATATTAATTTCATTCCTACTTTATTTTTAATGTAAGGAAATGAAGAGCTCTTTCCTTTCCAAAAACATTTACCTTCTGTGCTTGTGTTGTAATTTTGCATTGCTCACAAACATATTGTGGAATCCAGTGATCCAGTGAGTCTGGTAAAGGCAACAATTATTGGATGTTCAAATGCTTCTGAGAAGTGAACACACAAGGGAAATAGTAAAGTAAATGTTGGCACATGTTCCTGTAAAAGAAGAGTAGATGGAATTCAAGTCTCCAAAACAGATTTTCCATATTTCCATTTTACTTTTACACATAGGAATTGATCTCAGTACCATCTATGTCTAGTAAATACATGCCATCCATTCAGTTTTCATTGTCAGATTCCAATTACTCTTAAAACAAGGGCTATCCCATATGGAAAGTGTCGTATTTCCTTGAGCATACAGAGTACCCATTAGGTATTTTAAAGGTGTGCTAACTTTTGATTCATCTTTTGCAGTATGTGAGGACTACAGTTCTTCCTATGAACTTTTTAAATGAAGAAAGGAAGATTGCACTGTTATATAAGCTAAAATATTAATCCTTAAGAGCCCAGGATAAAGTTTTTTTTGATTCAAGATTGTACCTAGGAATCATAGTCTTACGGAAGGCTAATCTACCTAAAGAATCTATTAAAATTTTGAGCTATACTGTGTCCTTCATCTGACTTCATGATTATGAATCGACACTATAGTTATAGTCTGTTTTCCTCTACAGCATGCTACATGAACAGTATATAGGAGGAGGATCTATTGGGTCTTGTCCCCTTAGAGATTTTTATTTATTATTTAGAGTAGTAAAGATTGTTGTTGGTTTTATAAACTTTGTTATTGTAGTCTCTGATGTACAAAATTAGTTTTCTGGGTCTTTCTGTTTGAGGACTAGATTATGGATCAATACAACTCATTTGGGGAGTCCACTGTGGGAAATCTGTAAGGAGGTGATATTTTAGCTTGTTAAGTGACACCATAAAATCATTGCTGGTTTGTTTCTTACTACTTGAAATATACTCATAAGGCAAGTTGCCTGAAAACTCATGACATATTTGAAGAGACAATATAGGTATAAAAAAATAGAAATAGAATTACCATGTGATCCAGCAATGTTTGTCCAAAAGACATGCAATCATAACATAGTAATACCTGCTCCACCATGTTTATTCCAACACTGTTCATGATAACCAAGGTTTGTAATCATCAAGGTGTCCATCATCATATGAATGGATATAGAAAATATGGCATATATACACAATGCTATATTATGAAGCCATAGAAAATTATGAAACTTGTCATTTGTAGCAAAATAGAAGGAACTAAAGATGAATGTATTAAGTGAAATAAGCTAGACAGAGGAAAACAGACACCACATGTTGCCATTCAAACACAAAAGCAAAAAAACCTCTCAATCTGCACACAGAATGGTAATTACTAGTGACTGGAAGGGTTGGGAGGAATTGGGAAGTTTGGATAGTGTATATCAAATCAGAGTTAGATCCAAGGCATGTTTCTAGTTACACACAAAGTGAGAGGGATGATAAACTAGTACATATTTTATTAACAAATGAAAGAAATTTTAAGCCTCCAATCATAAACTAATGGCAAAGAAGGGGAAATATAGATTACCTTGATTTGATTAGTACACATCATACATGCATTGAAATGTTACAATGTAGTGCATAAATAGTACAATTATCATTATTTTTAAAAAGATTTATTTATTCATTTGAAAGGCAGAGTTACACAGAGAGAGGAGAGGCAGAGAAAGAGAGAGAGAGAGAGAGAGAGAGAGAGAGACTGGTCTCCCATCCTCTGGTTCACTCCCCAATTGGCCACAACGGCCGGTGCTGTGCTGATCCGAAGCCAGGAGCCAAGAGCCTCTTCCAGGTCTCCCACGCGGGTGCAGGGGCCCAAGGACCTGGGCCATCCTGTACTGCTTTCCCAGGCCACAGCAGAGAGTTGGATCAGAAGTGGAGCAGCTGGGTCTCAAACCTGTGCCCACATGGGATGCCGGCGCTTCAGGCCAGGGTGTCAACCTGCTGTGCCATAGTGCCGGCCCCACAATTATTATTATTAACAATTGAAAATATTAACCAATAATTAAACAAATCTTAAAGAACTTAAATAATCTTAGATCTGGGAGTAAATTCACTGTTTTTATACATGCTAATGAAATTATTATAATATTTTAAGGTTAGAAGAACATTAACACACTATCCCTCATCATGTCTACATTTGGTTCAGGAAACTTCTCTACTACCTCTGGTAGTTATCCTTAGGCCTTTGACTAAAGCTCATTAACTCACAAAACAGTCACTTTATCTATAAAAATAAGCAATGTTAAATTAATCATCAAAATCTCAGATAAGAAGTTGCAATTAAATGAGCTTTGATAAATGTATATGCTTGCATAACTACCACTCCAAGCAAAATACAGACCACTGTTTCTTCACATTTTAATAGATGTGATTATTTAAGGATTGTTTCTTCGATTGAAACATGATCTAACTTTCTGGAACTTGGTGCTGGTCCTATTACTATCCAAGAGCTGAGCACGTTAAACCTGATTTCTCTTTGCCTTAACAGTACTTCAGAATTTTGAGAGTTAATTGTGAGATTATAAGCCCTCTATAATGGAAGAATAATGTGATTCGAGAACATAAAATGTTTGTTTACTTTGGAAATCCTGTGAATTGGAGCCAATGTCTTACACTTAATTTGTTATTTGGGGCACATTCTGTGTCCCTATAATCTCAGTTTCCCACCTGTAGCAGGAGGACAGCACTTTCCTTGTGGGTTATTAAAGAAAAGAATGACATAACATGTCTGAAATGCTTTAATGTATTCCTGGTCCTCAGAAAGACATACATGCATGGTATCAGATATTATTTTAATGAATTCAGATATGAATAACCTTGAAGAATCCTTGATAAAACTTTGTAATTCTGTCTCCTTTTTATGGCAGGTATTAAGGGATATAATGTATTGAAAAGAAAATTCTTTTTGATTCATATATCTGAGTTTTAATCAAAAGAACACAGCACCTCAGTATTAGATATGAAGACAAAGAGATTGAAGAAATGCCAGAAATGGAATTTAAAAAGACGATTTTAAGATTAGTTAGAAGTAATTAGAAGCAAATCCATGAACTAATGAAATCCATGCATGACATGAAAGAATTTTTCTCCCATGAAATTGAGATCTTAGCAAAATGAAATCTTGGAAATGAAGAATTCAATAGAAGTAATAAGGAATATACTGGAAAGCCTTAATAACAGACTTTGTGAAGAAGAAGAAAGAATATTCAAGTTATAACAAATCTCTGGAAATTTTACATTCAGACCAAAAACAACAAGAAGAAATTAGAAAACTAAAAACACTGTTGGAGACTACAGGATACTATCAAATGACCCAACACACGGGTCTAGAGTTCCTGAAGGCATGGAGAGGGAGAATGGATCAGAAGGCCTTTTTAGTGAAATGATTACAGAAAACTTTCCTAATTTGGAGAAAGACAGGGGCATCTAAATACAGGGAGCACATAGGCTCCTAATAGACATGACCAGAAAATATCTTCACCATGATACATTGTAGTCAAACTCTCCACAGTAAAACAAAAGGAAAAGATTCTAAAATGTGCATGAGAGAAATGCGACATTACATTCAGATGATCTCCAATTAGACACAGCTGACTTCTCACCAGAAACCCTACAGGCTATAAGAGAATGGCGAGATATATTCCAAGTCTTATGAGAAAAAAAAAAAAAAACTGTCAACCCAGAAAAGCGTAAACTGCAAAGCTCTCATTTATGAATGAAGGTGAAATAAAGAGCTGTCTTCCATAACAAACAGAAATTGAAAGAATTTTTCACCGCTTTTCCAGCCTTACAAAAAATGCTTGAGGTTGTACTACACACAGAAACAGTAAGATAGCCATCATCATGAAGAATGAGAAGGCCAAAAAATCTCCCAGTAAAAGTACAATGGAAATCCAAATTAAACAATAGGAATATTTATGGAAAAAATGGCAGGACAAAGTCATTACTTATTAATATTCACCTTAAATGTAAATGGCCTCACCTCTCCAGTTAAAAGACACAGAATGGCTGAATGGATTAAAAAACAAAACCCATATATTGGCTGCCTACAAGAAACACATCTCAACAACAATGATACCCACAGACTGAGAGGGAAAGAATGGGAAAAAATATTCTATGCTAGCAGAAACAAACAAACAAAAAAGATGGTGTAACCACCATAATGTATAACAAAATAGACTTTAGCAAAAGACTCTTAAAAGAGACAAAGAAGGACACCATGTAATGATTTGGGATCAATTTAACAGGAAGATGTGACTATTATAAATATATGCACCTAATTACAGGGCACATGGATATTTAAAAGAAATGCTAATGGATCTAAAGGGAGACATGGACTACAATACAATACTAAAAGGGGACTTTAATACCCCACTTTCAGCAATGGACAGATCAACCAGACAAAAAAATCAGCAAGGAAACAACAGCATAAATCGACACCATAGACCAAATGGACTTAACATATATCTACAGAACTTTACATCCTACAGTCACAGAATATACATTCTTCACATTGTAGCATGGAACTTTCCCTAGGACTGACCACATGCTAGGCCATAAAGAAGTTTCAGCAAATTCCAAAAAATCAAAATCATAGCATGCATCTTCTGTGATCACAATGGAATGAAGCTGGAAATCAACCACTCAGGAATCTCTAGAACATATGCAAGCACATGGAGACTGAACACAGTGCTCCTGAATGAACAGTGAGTCATTAAGAAATCAAAAGAGAAATCAAAAAATTTCTGAAAACAACTGAAGATGACAGTACAACATATCAATACATAAGGGATACAGCTAAAGCAGTATTAAGAGGAAAGTCTATAGCACCTACGTCAAGAAATTGGACAGGCACCAAATAAATGAGCTATCAAAGCATCTCAAGGACCTAGAAAATCAACAGCAAACCAAACTCAAAACTAGTAGAAGAAAAAAAAATAATTAAAATTAGAGAAGAAACCAACAAAATTGAAACAACACCAAAAAAAAAGCTACACAAAAGATCAGCAAAATGTAGAGGTAGCTTTTTGAAAAAATAACCAAAATTCACACACCTCTGGCCCAACTTACCAAAAAAGAGAAGCCCCAAATCAATGAAATTAGGGATGAAAAAGAAAATGTAACAACAGACACCACAGAAATAAAAAGAAACATCAGATATTACTACAAAGAACTGAATGCCAAAAAAACCAGGAAACCTAGAAGAAATTGATAGATTCCTGGACACATACAATCTAATTAAATTGAGCCATGAATACATAGAAAACCTAAACAGATGAATATTCAAGATGGAAATTCAATCAGTAATAAAAACAGTCCTAACAAACAAAAGTCCAGGATCAGATGGTTTCACTGCTGAGATCTATCAGACATTTAGAAACTAACTCCAATTCTTCTCAAGCTGCACAAAACAATTAAAAGGGAAGGGATCCTCCCAAATTCTATGAAGCCAACATCACTTTAACTCCTAAACCTGCAAAAGGTGCAATAGAGAAACAGAACTACAGACCAATTTCCCTGATGAACATAGACGCAAAGATCCTCAAGAAAATTCTAGCAAGTTGAATCCAACAACACATCAGAAAGATCATTCACTTGGACCAAATGGGATTTATCCCTGGTATGCAGGGATGGTTCAACATTCGCAAATCAATCAATATGACACATCACATTAACAAACCATATGATTATCTCAACACATGTAGAGAAAGCATTTGGTAAAATGTAACATCCTTTCATGGTGAAAACTGCAAGCAAGTTGGGTATAGAAGGAACATTCCTCAATACCATCAAGGCAATTTATAAAAACCCATGGCCAGCATCATAGTGAGTGGGGAAAAATTGGAGGCATTCCCATCGAGATCTGGAACCAGACAAAGCTGCCCACTCTCTCCATTGCTATTCAATATAGTCCTGGAAGTTTTAGCCAGAGCTGTTAAGCAAGAAAAAGAGATCAAAGGGAATCAAGTTGGGAAGGAATGAGTCTAAGCTATCCCTATTTGCAGATGGCATGACTCTATATATAGGTGATCCAAAGGACTTCACTGAGGCTATTGGAACTCATAAAAGTGTTTGGTAAAGTGGCAGGATATAAAGTCTACACATAAAAATCAATAGCCTTGTACCATGAGAATTAGTGGTAAAATGGTCTTCAAATAGTACTTTATAATTTGTGTCTCTGTGTGGGTGCAAAGTGTTGAAATCTTTACTTCATATAGAATTGATCTTCTGTATATAAAGATAATTAAAAATGAATCTTAATGAAGAAGGGGATGAGAGAGGGAGTAGGAGGTGGGACGGTTTATGGATGAGTATGGAGACAAGAACTGCTATAATCCAAAAGCTGTACTTATGAAATTTATTTTTATTAAATAAAAGCTTTCAGAAAAAAATCAACAACTTTTGTGTACACAGGCAATGCCGCGGCTAAGAAAGAACTTCTAGGATCAATCCCATTCAGAATAGCTACAAAAAAATCAAATGCCTTGAAATATTTAACCGAAGATGTCAATGATCTCTACAATGACAATTATAAAGCATTAAAGAAATAAATAGAATAAGATACAAAAAAAAATGAAAAAACCTTCCATGTGAATGGATTGGAAGAATCAGTATCATCAAAATGTCCATACTACCAAAAGCAATTTACAGATTCAATGTAATACCCATTAAAATACCAAGGACATTCTTAGATATAGAAAAAATGATGCTAAAATTCATAGGTAGACACAGGAGACCTCCCAAAAATAGCTAAAGCAATCTTATA
Organism: Oryctolagus cuniculus; assembly: GCF_051225735.1. Taxonomy (NCBI): domain Eukaryota; kingdom Metazoa; phylum Chordata; class Mammalia; order Lagomorpha; family Leporidae; genus Oryctolagus; species Oryctolagus cuniculus. The sequence continues at coordinate 101,205,915 of NC_142867.1, forward strand.
CAACAACAACAAAAAGCCAGAGGCATCACAATACCAGATTCCAAGACATACTAGAGGGCAGTGATAATAAAAACAGCCTGGTACTGGTACAAAAACAGATGAATAGACCAATGGAACAGAATGGAAATACCATAAATCAATCCATGCATTTACAACCAACTTTGACAAAGGATTTTTAAATCCCTGGAGCAAGTACAGTCTTCTTTAACAAATGGTGTTAGGAGAACGGGGTCTTCCCATGCAGCAGCAAGACCCCTCCCTTACACCTTACACAGAAATCCACACAAAATGTTTAAAGACCAAAATCTGTGACCTGATACCATCAAATTATTAGAGAACCTTGGGGAAACTCTACAAGACATTGAAATAGGCACAGAGTTCTTTGAAAAGACCCCAGGTACACAGGCAATCAAAGCCAAATTAACAAATGGAATTACATCAAATCGAGAAGCTTCTGTACTACAAAAGAAACCTGGAGCAAAGTGAAGAGGCAACTGACAGAATGATAAGGATTGATAACCAGGATATATAAAGAGCTCAAGATTCTGTCCCAGTTGCCCCTCTTCCAGGCCAGCTCTCTGCTGTGGCCAGGGAGTGCAGTGGAGGATGGCCCAAGTGCTTGGGCCCTGCACCCCATGGGAGATCAGAAGTACCTGGCTCCTGCCATCGGATCAGCGCGGTGCGCCAGCCACAGCATGCCGGCTGCGGCGGCCATTGGAGGGTGAACCAACGGCAAAGGAAGACCTTTCTCTCTGTCTCTCTCTCTCACTGTCCACTCTGCCTGTCAAAAAAATAAAAATAAAATAAAAAAAAAGAAACTCAACAACAACCAAACAATCCAGTTAAGAAATGGGTAAAGAACTTAAACAGACATTTTTCAAAACAGGAAATCCAAATGGCCAACAGACACATGAAAAAATGCTCAGGATCACTAGCCATCAGGGAAATGCAAATCAATGCCACAGTGAGGTTTCACCTTACCCCAGTTAGAATGGCTTTCATACAGAAATCAACAAATGCTCTTGAGGATGTGAGAAATCAAAGAAATGCTGTTGAGGATGTGAGAAAAAAGGTACCCTAAATCCACTGTTGGTGGAAATGCAAACAGGTAAAGCCACTATGGAAGACAGTATGGAGATACCTCAGAAATCTCTATACTGTCTGGCTCCTGGCTTCAGTCTATATACGGACCCGCCATATGACCCAGCCATCCCACTCCTAGGAATTTCTCCAAGGGAAATGAAATCAGCATATTTACCATATGTTCTCCCTGAGCTGTGGTAACTAATAGAGTACCTAAATAATAATCTATAGATGTGAATTTGGACACTTTGAGAAGCATATCATTTGAAAATTGTTATCCTTTTTTCTTTCCAATCTATTTTTTCTTTTTTCTTTTTCTTTTAATTTTTAATTAGTTTTTAACAGATTCAATGTGATTTGTAGATAAAAGTCTAAGAACAGCACAGTACATTGAGACTTAATGCTATAACGAGTACTCAAACAGTATATTTCACTTTGTGTTTCTATGGGGGTGCAAACTGTTGAAATCTCTACTTAATGTATACTAAACTGATCTTCTGTAAAAAAAAAAAAGAAGAAATTATCAATTCCCAACTTGACTCCCACTGGGATTAAACATGACAATAGGTCTGATCTGATTTCATCATCATTTAAAAAATCATCTATTATTTTTCACTTTATGTTTCTGTGTGGGAGCAAACTGTTGAAATCTTTACTTAATGTATGCTAAACTGATCTTCTGTAGATAAAGAGAATCGAAAATGAATCCTCATGTGAATGGAAAGGGAGAGGGAGTGGGAAAGGGGAGGGTTGCGGGTGGGAGGGACATTATGGGGGGGAAGCCATTGTAATCCATAAGCCGTACTTTGGAAATTTATATTCATTAAATAAAAGTTAAAAAAAGTCTAAGAACATAATAATACTCCCTTCATACCTCTTTCCTTCCACCCCACCTCTTATTTTCCAGTACAGTATTGAATAGAGCTAGGGATATTGAACAATTTTGTTTATTTTTAGTTGTAAATGGAAGTCCTCAAGACTTTAACTTTTTATGATGCTATTACATTATATTTTTAGATGGTGATGTTTTTTCCCTGTTTGATAGAAATTTATATGGGAATGATACTAAATTTTAAGAGTTTTTCCGTTTTCATGTATTTAGAGGATTATATGATTTTTTCCTTTTATCAGTTAATATGCTAGTTTGTATTGATTAATTTTTAAAAATTAATATTAAACTAATGTTCCTTTGCTAAACTTAATGTAATTATGATATGTCATCATTTAAGTATCTTTTGAGGTTTGATTTCCTAATACTCTATTTAGTGCACTGGGACACAGTTTCTCAGGCATATTCCTACTCACTTTCTTCCTTTTATTTTTTTCCTCTTTCCTTTCTTCATTCTTCCCACTTACCATCCTCTTCCTTTTCTGTTGCATCCTACCCTGAGCCTTCCCTCCTTCTTTTGATTCCTTTGATTTCCTTTGTTTTGCCATTCCTGTCCTTTGACTTATTTCACTTATCCTAGGGTCGAACAGGTTCATTCATGTTATCAGCGATGAAAGAATTTCATTCCTTTTTAAGGCTGAATGATGTCCCACTGGATGTACATACCATATATATATTTTTTTATTTCATTCATCCTATGGTGAACGCTGAGATTGCTTCCATATCTTGTTACTATGAATCACACTTGCAATGAACATGGGAGTGCGGATATCTGTATGTGATCCTGAATTCAATTCCTTTGGATACTGTAAATAAATATAGAAGTGGTAGTTCTGCATTTAACTTTGAGAGAACTCCAGAATAGGTTCCATATGGCTTTACCAATTTACGTTACCATTAACAGTGTATAATGTTTGTCTCCTCTAAATGCTTACTGTCACTTGTCTTTTGGCCAATAGATGTTTTATCAGATGTGAGGTAATGTATTGTTATTGTTTTGATTGCATTTCCCTAGAATTTAGTGATGTTGAATACTTTTTCAAATATGTTGGTTATTTGTATGCCTTCTTTGGAAAAATGTCTCTTTAGTCCCTTTACCCATTTTAAAACTGGGTCATTTGTTGTTTTGGTTTTGAGCTGTAAGTGTTCCTTACTATTTTTGAACATTAATCCTTTATAAGCTGTATGGTTTATAGTTAGTTTCTCCTTTTCCCTAGGTTTGTCTTTTCATTCTGGTGATCATTTCCCCTGTTATGTAGAACACTTTAGCTTGATGTAATTCCCCTTTTAGGTTAATGTTTTTTGCCTGTGCTTTTGGTGTCCTGTTCAAGAAATCATTGCTGAGGCTGATTCCAGAAACATTCCCCATACGTCTGCTTTCATGGTTTCGGGTCTTATGTTTAAGTATAATGCATTTTCAGTTGATTTTAGTTTTTGATGCTTATTAAGAACTCAATGACATTCTTTTAAGCTTTTTTTTAAAAGATACTTATCTATTTTAAAGGGAGGGGACATGAGAAGGTAAGCAAGCTAGCCATTCTTCCATGTACAGGTTCACTTCCTAAATGACTGCAACAGCTAGGTCTGGGCCTAGACAGAAGCCAGGAGCCAGGAATTCCATCCTGTTCTATCACATGGGTAGCAGGAACACAGGCAGTTGGGCCATTTTCTGTTGCCTTTTCAGATGTATTCAGAGAAACTCAAACTATCCCACTGTCATTTGAAATTGTAGTTTAACCCACTGCTCTACAATGTCAACCCCTCAATGATATTCTTTTTCTTTTTCTTTTTTTTGACAGGCAGAGTGGACAGTGAGAGAGAGAGACAGAGAGAAAGGTCTTGCTTTGCCTTTGGTTCACCCTCCAATGGCCGCCGCGGCTGGCGCAGCACACTGATCTGAAGCCAGGAGCCAGGTGCTTCTCTTGGCCTCCCATGGGGTGCAGGACCCAAGCACTTGGGCCATCCTCCCTGGCCTGGAAGAGGGGCAATGGGGACAGAATCCAGCACCCCGACTGGGACTAGAACCCGGTATGCCGGCGCTGCAGGAGGAGGATTAGTCTAATGAGCCGCGGTGCCAACCCAATGATATTCTTTTGTATGTAAATATCTATTTTTGCTAGCACCACTTATTGAATATATTATTCTTTACCTATGTAAATTCATTTTTAAAATTTATTTGAGAGGCAAAGAGAGAGGGGCAGGGAAAACATATGAGTTTCCATTTACTGGTTCATTTCTCAAATGATTACAACAGCTGTGGCTAGGTTGGATGTGAAACCATCAGTGGGGAATGCCCGAGAGTTTTCCCAAGTAAGTGTCAGGTACTCAACCCCATTACCAGTGCTTCCTAGTCTCTGTGTTGGCAGGAAGCTGGAGTCAGAAGCCAAAGCCAGGAATTCAACTCTAATGTAGGAACAAAGGCATCTAACTGACAGGTTTAACTACAAATGTGTATTCTTGGCACCTTTGTTAAAGATCATTGGACTATGTATGTGTGGGGTTATTTCTGGGTTCTCTATTATTTTTTCATTGATCTATATGTCAGGGTATAAACAAGTACCATACTGTTTTGATTGTTGTAGGTTTGCAAAATATTTTGAGATCAGGTAACATAATGCCAGCAACTATTCTTTGCACAAAATTGTATTTACTATTTAGTGTTTTTTGTCATTCCACATGAATTTATGTTGTTTCTTTTCCTGAAAAATCCTTTGGTATTTTGTTGATGATTTCATTGAGACTTAAGTTTTATTTGGGTGATATGGAAATTTTAACAGTATCAGTTCTTCCAATCCATCAGTATGGGATATTTCTTCATTTATGCATGTCTGCTTTAATTTCTTTCATCAGTGTCTTGTGGTTTTCAGTATAGAAGTCTTTTATCTCTTTTAAAAAGTTTATTTCTAAGTACTTTTATTCTTTTGAGGCCATTGTAAATGAGATTTTGTTAATTTTCTTGTTGTATAATTCATTGTTAATATATAGACACTCTAGTGATTATTGCTTATTGATATTTTGGGATTCTACCTTGTTCCTGATCAAGGAGGTGAAGTTTCAGTTTTTCACAAGTGATATGCTGTTAGTTGTGGGATTTTCGTACATGGTATTTACTCTTTTGATGTAAATTCCTTTTACACCTAATTTTTGAAAATTTTTATTAGGAAAGAATGTTTAATTTATTAAAAGAATTTTTCTTCATCTATTGAGAAGATCATGTAAGTTGGTCCTTTGTTATGTGGATGTGATGTATCACTCTATTAATTTGTGTATGTTGTACTGTCTTTGGATTCCAGGGATAACTCTACACTTGCTCATTGTATAAAATTCCTTTAATGTGCTTTTAAATTTGATTTCCTACTAATTTGGGAACACATTTGCATCTATGTTCATCATGGATAGTATCCTGCTGTGTTCTTTTCTTTTGGTATCTTTCCTAGCTTTGATGTTAAGCAATGATGTTCTTGTAAAATGAGTTCAGAAGTATTCCCTTTACTTCAATTTTTTAGGAGAGTTTGAGAAGAAGTGGTATTAGTTCTCCTTTAAATGTTTGGAAGTCATGTGGCCTTGGTCTTATTTTTATTGCAAGCTTATATTACTGATAAAAACTTTCTACTGTTACTAATCTTATCAGCTTTCTATTTCTCTTTTATTCAGTCTTGGTAGGTTACATGTTTCTAGGAATTTATGCATTTCTTCTGTTACCAAATTTGATGGCATATGATTCTTCATTGTAGCTGAATATGATCTTTTCCGTTTCTGTGACACCAGTAAGTGAAAAGTAAAAGTTTCCATTTCTGATTTCATTTCATGATTCCTTTCCTTTCCTTTCCTTTCCTTTCCTTTCCTTTCCTTTCCTTTCCTTTCCTTTCCTTTCCTTTCCTTTCCTTCCCTTTCCTTTCCCTTTCCCTTTCCCTTTCCCTTTCCCTTCCCTTCCCTTCCCTTCCCTTCCCTTCCCTTCTTTCTCTTTCTCTTTCTCTTTCTCTTTCTCTTTCTCTTTCTCTTTCTCTTTCTTTCTCTCTTTCTCTTTCTCTTTCTCTTTCTCTTTCTCTTTCTCTTTCTCAGTATAAAGATTTCTCATTTTTAAAGTCTTTTCTATTGTATATTTCACCAATTTCTCCAGTAATATATATTTTTAAAGATTTATTTCATTTATTTGAAAGACAGGGTTATAAAGAGAGGTAGAGCCAGAGAGAGAGGTTTTCCATCCACTGGTTCACTCCCCAAATGACCACAACAGCCAGAGATGAAGCCAGAGTCAGGAGCTTCTTCTGGGTCTTCCATGCAGGTGCAGGGGCCCAAGGACTTGGGCCATCTTCTACTGCTTTTCCAGTCCATAGCAGAGAGCTGGATAGGAACCAGAGTAGCCAGGACTCATCTGGTGCCCATATGGGATGCCGGTGCTGTAGGCCGAGGCTTTAACCTGCTGTCACATTGCCGGCCCTTCTGGTAATCTTTATTATGTTCTTTCTTCTGCTAACCTAGAAATAGTTTATTCCACCTTTTCAGATTGTTATGTGTAGTATTAGATTATTTGAGATTTAAAAAAATTATTGTAATTGATATCAATATCACTTGCCTCTTAATATCTCTTTTATTGTCTCTTGTAAATTCTGGTATGGTGAGTTTTCATTTCTGTTATCTAAAAATAGTTTCTAAATTGCTCTCATTTCTTCTTTTCTAAAATATTCAAGAATATTTGTTTAATTGCCAAGTATTTTTTAAAGAGAATAAAGTATCTTCATTTTATTTGAAAAGCAGAGAGACAGAGACAGAAAGAGATCCATCTACTGTTTTACTTTCCAAATGCCTGCAACAGCCAGGGCTGGAGCCATTCTGAAGCTGGGACTCCAGAACTCAAGTTTAGATTTCTCACTGGAATAGCAGAGCCCCAAGTACTTGAATCATCACCTGCTGCCTGTCTGGCTGCACAGTAGCAGCAAAGCAAGCGGAATCAACAGCAGAAGCTCAGATTCCTACTAGGCATCTGGTACACCGGTGTGGTATTCCAAGCAGTGTACTAACTTCTATGCCAAGATTACCAGCCCTGTTTGTCATGTAGTTGTTAAATTTTCTGTTTCTTTTGTTACTGGGTGTTAGTTTCATTCTTTTGTGCTCAGAAAAGGTTGAAATAATTTTAATTTTACATTTTTGACTTTTTTTTAATCTAGCATGTATCTATCCTGAAGAATATGTATGTGTACTTGTGAAGAATGTGTATTCTTGCTGCTATTGAGTGGAATGTTACGGATATGTGAGTTCCATCTATATATAGGTTTTTCAAGTCTGCCGCTTTTTGTTGATTTTATGTTTGGAAGATAGTCTTGTTATTTTATATGTGTTATTCCAGTTTTCTGATACTATTGTATTATTGCTCTTTTCAGGTCTGTTAGTGTTTGATTTATGTACTCAAGTGCTTTGATGTTGGGTACAGACATATTTGTAATTATTATATCATCTTGTTGAATCAACTCTTTTATCATTGTTTGCTTGCTTTCTTTGTCTCTTGTTACAGTTCCTGACATAAAATTTGTTTTTTTCTCTTGATACAATTATAATCCCTCTGTTGTCTTTTGATTATCATTTGCAATAATATGTATATTTTCTCTGCCTTTACTTTTGGTCAAACAATCCCCTTAAATATAAAGTACATCACTTTTATATAGCATAGAATTGGTTCTTTATTTTTAAATCAACTTAGCCCCCTATTGATTTAAATTTTTTTATTTCTTCTATTTATGTGAGAGGGAGAAAAAAAGAGTGAGAGAGAGAAGAGAGTGAGAGAGCAAGCGAGTACTCTACTACCTGTTGGTTCACTCCTCAAACACAATAATTATGGCTGGGTCAGGCTGAATCTGGGATCCAGGATTTCAGTCTAAGTCTTCCACATCTACAGGTGGTTGTTAAATTGGTGATTTTGTGTGATGAATAAGACTTGAGTCTTTTATTTCACTGTCTTTCTGGTGTCAGCAATTAAACATTTTTTTAAAGATTTATTTTATTCATTTGAAAGAGCCACAGAGAGACAGAGAGAGAGAGTTCTTCCATCAGCTGGCTCACTCCCCAGATGGCCACAACGGCCGGAGCTGAGCTGATCCGAAGCCAGGATCCAGGAGACCCTTCGTGGTCTCCCACATGGGTGCAGGGGCCCAATGAGTTGGGCCATTCCCACTGCTTTCCCAGGCCACAGCAGAGAGCCAGATCGGAAGAGGAGCAGCCAGGACCAGAACCAGTGCCAACACAGCATGCTTGCACCTCAGACCAGGGCTTTAACCCACTGTGCCACAGTGCTGGCCCCAGCAATTAAACATTTTTCAGGTAACTTAGGCAAACACATACGCACTCTCTCATCATTATCAAAAGAAGTATCAATTCCAATAATTTAATCTCCTATAACTAGAACAGAACTCATTTACAGCATGTTTTTAATGATTCATCTAGCATTTTTATTGTCTTGGACAATTTTCAGAAAAAAAAAAAAGGCTGTCCTCTCTACTGCTAGAAGAGAAAGCATCTACTTTTTAAGAAGATATTATTATTGAGTGGAGAGCTTTATATATATCTTCTGTAAATACTGTCAGTTAACAGTACAAGTGACCAGGGCCGCCACTGTGATGTATTGTTAAAGTCGTCACCTGCAGTGCTGGGATCCCATATGGATGCTGGTTCAAGTGCTGGCTGCTCCATATCCCATGCAGCTCTCTGCTAATGTGCCTGGGAAAGCAGCAGAGGATGGAACAAGAGCTTGGGTCCCTGAATCCATGTGGGAGACCTGGAAGAAGCTCCTGGCTCCTGACTTTGGACTGGCCTAGCTCCTGCTATTATGGCCATTGTGGGAGTGAACCAGTGCATAGAAGATCTGTCTCTCTCTCTCTCTCTCCCCCTCACATCCTCCCTCCCTCCTTCTTGTCTTTTTTCCCTCCCTCTCTGTAACTTTCTGCCTTTCAAATAAATAATCTTTTTTTTTTTTTAAAGAAAAAAGTACAAGTGACCTTGGTGACAATCTGGTGCATGAGCTCTGATGTTAATTCACTGCTCTTAGTGTTCTTTTGGTATATGGGGACCTTCAAATTTCCTTTTATATTTTGAGCCCTTAAGCCAGCACTGAGTTACACATGTTGAGCCAATGTTAATGTGATTGAGGTCATTTTTGTGCTACATAAAATATATTTCCAGAGTGTAACTCATGAACCTGATTAGGATGAAAATGAACACAGTTGGACATGACTTCAAGTGAATATTGAAAGGAAGTCAGCCAAGGAGCTGTCTCAGTGATGGGCTGAGCTGGTCGTTTCATGGCCTTTGATCTGGGCTATGTGCTCAGCAGTAGGGTTACAGGCAGTTTCTTCTTGATTATTTCTGTAGTATTTTGTATACTTTGATTTTTGCCTAATTTAAGATAATTGCCCCTGTTCACTACCTGGCTATTTAAATCTACACATTCATGTGTCTATTATGTAACAGTGAATGTTTGCTTTGTTGGGAAGGATGATGCTCCTGGCAGCAAGGTTGACTCATGGATACTATTTTCATCACACACACTCACACAGAGGCACACACACATTTTTGAGATCTGTTGCTGAAGTCACTGTTGATAAAACCTCTTGTTTTCATTTTTTCCCCTTGATCAACAGTTCTAACAGCATTTTCAATTACTTGACATTAATTTTTTTGGTTACTACCCACTTAAATTTCCAAGGACAAGGTGATATTTTGTGGATATCCATTCAGATTTGAAAATAGTATAGACAATGATGTCCTGAAGATCCACAAGGATTCATACCTCTGGGTCGTTTGTTGTATGTCCCCCTGCCACCTCATTCCCTTGCCACATTTGTGCCCAATTCCTTCTTATCCTTCACAACTCCTCTGGGAAGGCTGCCTTGATTTCCTAATCTTTGTAGACTTGTACATCCCTCTGAATACCCTTGTTCTACCATGATACAGATAGCAGATAAGAAACTCAGGCTCAGGGTGGGCATTGAGCCTAGTGATCTAAGATGTTTGTTAAGATGACCATGTTCCACATTGAAACACCTGACTGTTCTGACTCCAGCTTCCTGCCAATGGATTGAGTTAACAGCCTCTGCTTTCATCATAGCTTGACCCTGGTCATTGTGTTCATCTGGGGAGTGAAACAATAGACAAGATCTCTCTCTCCACCCCGCCTCTCTTTCTCACTCACGCTTCCTCTCTCATCTGTCTTTCTGCCTGTCAACAAAGAGAGAGAAAGAAACAGGCTCTCAAACCAAATTATCCAGACTCAAATGTTAGCTCCACTAGCAGCAAGTTATGTGACAATAGACTAATTTCCTAGCATATTTTTGTCTCATTTTCTTATTTTATAAGACAGGTTAAACATTTCCCTCAATATACTTGAAAGCTCCATATGATAATCTTATATACAGGAAATTTAGTAGAGTTAGCCACATTTGGAACTCATAAGTATATGCTATTATTTTTGAAGCACTAAAAACATAGTATGAAGATAGTTGATTAATTTCTATAAGTTTTTCACTTCTCCTCTCCTCGGACTGAGTTATCTTCAAAATAAGAGATGTTCTTTCATTTCTGTTTTCTCAGCAATTGTCATGGTTCCTGGAACACTGCAGGTTCTTAGAAACAGTAAGACCAAAAATAGAAGAATGCTTGGATTCCAGAGCTCTCAGGGAAGTTGCTAGATGGTTATAAGAGCTGATGTTTCAATACTATATTAATGAGATCTTAAATTCTTGTGACAATGTCTCCTCCACAGAGTCCTTCCAGAGTAGACTGTTGAATATATTATAATTTGCATCCAAAAAGGTTGTATGTGCATGCATGTGTGTATGTGTGTATGTGTTATAAAGAGAGAGATGGATAAATAGGATGTAATTTATCCATGATAGCCAGAGATACCTGAAGTAATTAACTAAAAATTAATGATGACCAACAGTGACCAGGAGTTCTTTAATTCAGAGCCCGCAAGGACATTGACCCCACTCCTGTTCCTGTCCATTCTTATCAAAGACATTGAATCATGCTGGCCTTCACTGAAGACCTACACCCCCAGGGATCAGAATGCAAATCCATAGAAACCTTCCTAAGGATCAATCCATGAATACAGTCCTTGCCAGTACAACAGATGTGGTCCTCCCTTTGTTCCTGCAGAAGTGAGCCATCTTAGAACCCTCAGTCTGAACCCATGTAGGCTCTGAGTGACATATATCATGCAGCGGAGTCCATCAATGTTCAGCTATAATCTCTATCAATGTTTTCATTGATTAGAGTGACTGCCTCCTGCCACACAGTTTGAGATCAAGCAGAGACAGAGAGGGAGACTGAATAGCAGGCATATTTGTCATTATTTATGCTGACAATGTGTCTGACTTCTCTTTCAGTGGAGTAAGTATACTGAGTGTCTTAATGAACATCTGACCTAGTGATTCCATCACCATGTTTTTCTGTTTCATGATGCTTTGGCTTCCTTGTAGACCTCTGAAGATTTAAAAGTTTGCTCATATTATTGTTGAAATGTTTGTATTTTTTTAATAAATTATTTTATTCTTTAAAAATATTTTGATATACATGTAATGCTAGTACATTTTCTTTTCTTTCTTTCTTTTTTTTTTTTTTTTTGACAGGCAGAGTGGACAGTGAGAGAGAGAGACAGAGAGAAAGGTCTTCCTTTGCCATTGGTTCACCCTCCAATGGCTGCCACAGCTGGTGCGCTGCGGCCGGCGCACCGCGCTGATCCGATGTCAGGAGCCAGGTACTTTTCCTGATCTCCTATGGGGTGCAGGGCCCAAGCACTTGGGCCATCCTCCACTGCACTCCCTGGCCACAGCAGAGAGCTGGCCTGGAAGAGGGGCAACTGGGACAGAATCCGGCGCCCCGACTGGGACTAGAACCCGGTGTGCCGGCACCGCAAGGCGGAGAATTAGCCTAGTGAGCCGTGGCGCCGGCGCTAGTACATTTTCATGGAGTACAAGGCAATATTTTAATACATATACAAAGCATAAACCAATCAAGCTAGACAACTAGCTTTCCATTTCCATATCTTTTTCTTTGTGCTTGGATCTTAGTAGCTCTTCTCTTCCAATTTCTTATACACTACAAAATACGTGATAGAACCATATCCATCCTACTATGCTTGGAACACTAAAACTTGTTAATTCTTTCTGGCTGTGTTTCGGTTCCCATTATCTTACATCCGCATGCTCCCCTTCTCCACCATCTCCATTGTCTAGGAATCATTGTTGTACGTTCAGATTGACTGTTTTTCCCTTTTGACATATGAGAGAGAATATATTTGTCTTTCTATGTCTGCCTTATTTCTCTTAACATAATGATCTCTAGTTGAATATATTTTGCTGGAAATGTCAGGATTTCATTCTTTTTTGTGCCTGAATAAATTTATCATAATGTGTGTGTGTGTATGTATGTATCCATCTATCTATTTATAAAATATGTCTCTTTTTTTTTTTTGACAGAGTTAGACACTGAGAGAGAGAGAGACAGAGAGAAAGGTCTTCCTTTTTCCATTGGTTCATCCCCCAAATGGCCACTCCGGCCGGCACACTGTGCCTATCCGAAGTCAGGAGCCAGGTGCTTCTCCTGGTCTCTCATGTGCGTGCAGGGCCCAAGCACTTGGGCCATCCTCCACTGCCCTCCCAGGCCACAGCAGAGAGCTGGACTGGAAGAGGAGCAACCGGGACAGAACCGGCACCCCAACAGGGACTAGAACCTGGGGTGCTGGCGCTGCAGGCAGAGGATTAGCCAAGTGAGCCGTGGTGCCGGCCAAATATGTCTGCTTTTATGCCAGCACCATGCTCTTTTGATTACAGTATCTCTGTGGTGTGTTTGTAAATCAGGTATTGTAATGCCTCCTGCTTTGTTCTTTTTGTTCAAGATTGCTTTGACTATTTAGAGTCTTTTATGCTTTTGCATGAATTTTAGCATTGTTTTGTCTAGTCCTGTGAATAATGTCTTTGGCATTCTTGTGGAAATTGTATTGAATCTGTAAATAACTTTGTGTAATATGGATATTTAATACTATACATATATTTATATATATATTTTAAAGGATTTATTTAATTTATTTAAAGACAGAGTTACAGAGATAGGGAGGGACAGAAAGAGATTTTTATCCTCTGATTCACCCTCCAAATGGCCATGACAGTTGGGATTGGACCAGGCTGAAGCCAGGAGCCAGAACTACATCCAGGTCTCCTACCTGGGTGACAGGGGCCCAACCACTTGGACCATCTTCTGCACATAAGCAGGGAGCTGGATTGCAACCAGAGCAGCCAAGAGTTAAACCAGTTCTCTAATCTGTGATCTGGAATAGCAGGCAGCTGTTTAACTGCTGCACAACATTGCAGGCCCTACTTAACCATAATAATTCTTCTAATCCACAGACATTAGAAATCATTACGTTTTTTTCATGTCGTCAGTTTCTTTCTTCAGTGTTTTCTAATTGTAGTTGTCTTTCGTATCCTTGGTAAATTTTTCCAAGGTATTTTTTTTTATATCTATGATAAGTGGATTTCTTCATATTTTTTCTGTGAATTTGTTATTAGTGTATAAACAGACTACTGATCTATATGCTTTAATTCTGTATCTTGCAACTTTATTGAGATTGTTCATCAGTTCTAAAAATTTCTTGGTAGATTCCTTATGTTTCTCTCTCTATAGAATTATGTCATCAGCAAACAAGGGTAATTTGACTTTCTCTTTTTCATATTTGTATGCCTTTTAATTTTTTTCTCTTTCCTAATGGCCCTGGCTAAAATTTCTGATAGTATTAAATAAGAGTGGTGCTAGGCGCCTGCACTGGGGCATATCAGGTAAAGCCACTACCTGTGACATCAGCATCAAATATAGGTGCTGGTTTGTGTCCTTGCTGCTCCACTTCTCATCCAGATTCCTGATAATTGCCTGGAAAATGCTGTGGAAGATGGCCTAAGTGTTTGGGCCACTGTCACCTGTATGGGAGATTTGGATGAAGTTCATGGCTTTGGCCTGGTCCAGCCTTAGCCATTGTGGTCACTGGGGAGTTGACCAGTGGATGGAAGATACTGTTTGTCTTTCCCTCTCTCTCTGTAAATCTGACTTCCAAATAAATGAATAAACCTTAAAAACATACATCGTGGTATCAGTGAATATCCTTGTCTGATTCTAGATCTCAGAGGAAATGCTTTAAATTTTGCTGAATTCAGTATTACGTTGACTGTGGATTTGTTGAGCTATGTTCCTTTTATATCTAATTTGCTCAAGATTTTTTTTTTAAATCATAGATGTTAAATTTTATCAAATCCTTTTATTGCCTCTATTGAGATGATCATATGATTTTTTATCCTTCATTCTGTTGATGTGATGTATTATGTTTATTAAATGTATGTGTTGGACTATCCTTGCATCTCTGGGATAAATCATACTTGGTCTGGGTAATGATCATTTTTTAATGATTTCATTCATCTATTTGAGAGGTAGAATTACAGAGTGATAGGGAGAGACAGAGAGAAAGGTCTTCCATCCACTGGTTTACTCCTCAAATGGCCGCAACGGGCCAGAGCTGGGACTATCCGAATCCAGAAGCCAGGAGCCAGGTGCTCCTTCTGGATCTCCCACATGGGTGCAGGGGCCCAATTTTTTTACTGCTTCTACAGCTTTCCAGGGCATAGCAGAGAGCTAGATTGGAGGAGGAGCATCTGGGACTAGAAATGGCGCCCAGATGAGTTGCCGGTGCTGCAGGTGGAGGATTAACCTACTGCGCCATAGAGCCAGGCCCGGTAATGAACTTTTTTTTTTTTACTGTGGCTTTGGGTTCAATTTGCTTGTGTTTTGTTGAAAACTTTTGTATCTGTTCATCAGGGTTATTAATCTATAATTTTCTTTTCTTGTCGTGTCTTTGTCTGTTTTGAAATCAAGATAATGCTTGCCATATAGACTGAATTTGGAAGGATACCCTTTCTTTCAGTTTTTGGAATAGCTTGACAATTATTAATGTTTATTTTTTATTTAAAAATTGGGCACAATTCAGCATTGATCCATTTGGCCCTGGTTTTTTTTTTTTCTTGTTGTGATACTTAATTACTTATTCAGTTTCATTACTCATTATTATTTTGTTAGGGTTTTCTTTGTCATCGTAGTTCAGATTTGATAAGATATATATATATATATATATATATACAGAAATTTATCAATTCCTTCTAGATTTTCCAATTTTTTGTAAGAGAGTTACTCATAATAATCTGTAATGAATCATTGTATCTCCATGGTGTATCAGTTACAGTATTTCCTTTTAATCTCCAATTTTATGAGTCTTCTCTCATTTTCTTAGTTTAGCCAAAGACTTATCAATTTTTATCTTTTACAAAAAAACAATTGCTCATTTCACAGATCTTTTGCATTGAACTTTTTTGTTTCTGTTTTATTTATCCCCGTTCTTAACTTTGTAATTTATTTCTTTCTACTAACTTCAGGTTGAGTTTGTTTCTAGGTCCTTGAGATGCATTGTTAGATAGTTCTATTTAATATCTTTCTATTTTTGTGCTATGCAGCCTATTGCTACAAACCTGTCAGTACAGCTTTGTTCTTCCTCATAACTTTGGCATGCTGTGCTTCCATATTCAATAACTTGAAGGAATTTAAAAATTTTCCTTTTGAGCTCTTCAATCACCTATGGTTCATTCAGGAGCATGTTGTTCAGTGCCCATCTATTTGTGTAATTTCTAGAGTTTCTTTTGTTGTTGATTTCTAGTTATTCCATTGCAATTGGAAATGATAAATAAAAATTATGTTGATTTTTTTGAAGGCTCATTTTCTGCGCTAATGTGTTATCTCTTTGAGAAAGTTAGGTGTTAATGCAAACAATGTATATTCTGTAGCAGTTGTATGTAATGTTCTTAATATCTGTTCTATCTATTTGATCCACAATATGGTTTAACTCTTGAATTCATTAGCAATTTTTGTCTCGATGATCTATACATTTACTAAAGAAGAATGTTGAAATCTCCTACTTTTTAATGTATTGAAACTTCTTTCTCCACTTGTATCCAAGAATGTTTAATATATAAAATTGGGTACACTGGCATTAGGTGGAATACACTTATGATTGTTTTATCTTCCTTTTAGATTGATCCCTTCATCATTAAATAGTGATCTTCTTTGTCTCTTTTGCCAGTTTTTGTTTTAAAGTCTATTTTTGTCTTATGTAAGTAAATAATATGTAGCCATTTCTGCTCAATTATGGTTTTTCTCTGTATGGAATATCATTTACCATTCTTGTACTTTCAGTCTATGTATGTCTTTACTGAAGAAATAAGTTTTTTTATTTTAATCCAGTCAATCTATACCTTTAATTAGGAAGTTTAATCCATTTAGTTTCAGTGTTTTTGATAATTAATGACCTAGTCCTATTATTTTTGAAAAGTCCTTCTGTATATTTTGAACATTCTTGGTTCTATTCCTAGTGGGTATTATGCTTGCAATGTTTTTATATCTTTATTTTACTTCTGTATGTAGTACTCCCTTAAGCATCTTTTGTAAGGCTGGTCTGGTCATGATAAATTCCCTCAGCTTTTATTTGTCTCAGAAAGTCTTTATTCGTCATTCATGAAAGATAACTTTGCTGGGTAAAGCATTCTTGGTTAGAGGTTATTTTCTTTCAGAACTTGGATATATATATATTTTTATTCCCTCCTTACCTGTAAAGTTTCTGTTGAAAAATAAGCTATTAATTTAATGGAGTTTCCCTTAAAAGTGACTTGCTACTTTTCTCTTGCAAATTTTAGAATTCTTTGTGTTGTACCTTTGACAGCTTGATTACAATGTTTGCAGTGAGGATCTTTTCAAGTTGTATCTACTTTGTACCCTATAGACTTCCTGTACTAGCATGTCCAAATCTTTTTCCAAACTGGGGGTGTTTCATTTATTATGTTATTGAATGGGTTTTTCATACCTTATTCTTCTCCCTCAAAAATTCCCACAGGTTGAATATTCATTAATGGTGTCCCAATGGTTTGGAGGCTGTCTTGTCTTTTTTTCCTTGTTTGGGATGTTTCAAGAGACCTGTCATCAAGTTCAGATATTCTTTCTTCTGCTTAATCTAGTCTGTTTTTGAGACTTTCAACTGTAATTTTTATTGGTCCTACTGTGTTCTTCATTTGCACAATTTGTGTTTGGTCTCTTTTCAAAATCTCTGTCTCTTTTCTAAATTGGTCATTCATATCAAGGCTGTTTTCTTGATTTTGTTCAATTGTGTGTATTCTCTTTTATCTTTTTTGAACAACCTTGTAATCAATATTTTGTATTCTTTTATCAGGCATTTTGTCAGTCTCCTTTTCTTTTGAGTCTGTTACTCAATTTTTATTTTATTTCTCTTTGAGGCATTGTATTGCTGTGCTTTGTCATATTTCCAATGTTCCTGCATCTGATGGATTAGTTGTTTCTATATGAAAGATAACATACCTTTTTTTCTAAAGATTTATTTATTTTACTTGAAATTCACACTTACACAAAGAGAAGGAGAGGCAGAAAGAGAGAGAGAGAGAGAGAGAGAGAGAGAGAGAGATCTTCCATCTGATGGTTCACTCCCCAATTGGCTGCAATGGCCGCAGCTGCGCTCTGAAGCCAGGATCCAGGCACCTCTTCCAGGTCTCCCACACAAGTGCAGGGGCCCAAGGGCTTGGGCCATCCTATACTGCTTTCTGAGGCCATAGCAGAGAGCTGTATAGGAAGTGGGGCAGCCAGGACTCGAACCGGCACCCATATGGGATGCTGGCACTGCAGGTGACGGCTTTATCCATTACGCCACAGTGCTAGCCCCGATAACATACCTTTTAATCAGTGTTTTTTTCTGTACAATTCTTTCTCTTGAAGATCTGCCTTCAGATATCAGTTTGATAGGCTATTCTCACTTTATATTTCTTTATCTTCTTCTACTACAATTCAATTGCTGGTAGTAACATGTAATGTGATTCTTAGACCCAGGAGGAGTGTATGGGGAAGGGTGTAGGGTCCTGGGGTTGCTGGTCCTCAATCCACTGTGATTAGGGTTGTGGGAGCACCTGATTGGAGTCCTGAAGGATTTGCTTGAGTACCTGTGTTGTCAGAAGCGTGTTCAGAGTCCTGGTAGTGTCAGCCTAATGTCCAGTAGCAGTAGGGATGTTCAAGTCCCCCCAGTGCCTGCTTGGGTTTGTATGCAACATCTTGGAACAACTTTCATTTTATTCCCCCAAGTAGTCATTTATTCTCTTTATGTAATGCTGCCTGTGTTTGGGGGAGAAATGGAGTGAACAGTTCTATGGCTTGATCACACTAAGACCCCACAGTTCTCTAACACTAACTCATCATAGGATAAGGTTGAGGCTCGCTTTTCTGTGGGTGCCTGCAACTGATGTGAATTTTCAGTATCAGGTCACTGCAACCAACTACAACTGATGCTGCCTTGAATGTTAAGTCCGATTGATGGGGGACACGGACCTCAAACTGCAACTAGGGTGGCTCAGGGTCTCCATCTGTAGGCACTGACCTGGTGACAATGACCAGTAGTACCAACTCATGATGGTTTTAGCACATCCAAGATGGTTATGTGTGTACTTTGGTGCCCTATTCTCCAGTAGCTGTGGTCTTGGTCCTTGCTGTCTGCCTGTGTTTGGGGAAAGGGTGATCCTGATACTAAGCTGGGCTGCACATAAGACTCATAGTCACTGAGCTCTGCACAGTCTTAGGGTGTTCACCAGACCTTCACAATGCTGGCAGCAATATAGTCTGAAAAGAGTCTGTACATTGGATCACAGGTCTCTGCCTAATGTAGACACAGCTTCAAGGCTATGCCCTAAATTCACTTTCTCCACAGTGCCATGAGTTCTGCTATGTTGTCTGCTTAGGTTGGGAGATATGTGGTGAAGGTGGACCCTTGACCAAAGATTCAGAATGCAGGCACTGGCCTGGGGGCAGAGGCTGTGGGGTCCTGTCTAACTCCAGATTTTATCAATGCAATCTCTGGATTTCAAGTGTAGAGTCTGGTGTTTATTTCCTTTCCCTTTCCCAAGTGGGAGATATCTTCCTCCATGCTGTGCCACTTGGAACTAAAGGACATGTCAGCTTTTTCCTTCCTACTTTCTTCAATCTGTCTTTTCTTATTATTTTGCTAAAACAAGGCACTCTAATCTCTAACCTGTCTTCCTTGTCTCTTATGGTGACTTGATGCATGAAGAGCTGTTCAATTTGGCATCTATGTGCGGGAGATTACTGTAGTGTATTTCTCAGGCATCATCTTGCTCTACCTCAGGTTTATGATTTTGATGTTTGGTTTGCCCTTGTACACCAATACCCTCATTGAAGGGCAGCATCTTTTGGCTGAAAAGGAGCTAGGTTTGTTGTGACAGACCTGTTTCCTCCTTCTCATACCACTGACTGTCACTTAGGTGTGACTTTGGGCAAACCACTTTACTCTTATTTTCTTACTTGCAATGGAAGTGAGGTTTTAATGCTATGCAAGCTTTTTTTCACAGGGTTTTCAAATGATAGATAGAGTTTGCCAGTTAAACGCTTTTGTTATTGTTTTTATAACACCTGCTACTCTCTGGCACCATTAATACATGAGCTTGTTTAGTATACTTTGACCTTCTTAGGGATAAGCAATTTCTCAAGGGATAGCAGCAAAGTAGGATTTCTCAGTGGATAGGGCAAATGGGTTTTTCAAAAAAGTGAGATGCTGCAAATGCATGTCAAAAATACACTGATTTTGAATCCCTTTTCAGCTTCAAAATCTTTCTTGGTATTTGAGAAGAATTTTAAAAAGTACTACCATTTGTTTTCATGTCTCTACCTTTAAATAGTCTCTTTAGAAAAAAATGCTATTTAAAGTATTTTATTCAGACACTATTCCTGGGATCATTAGCAGTGAAAGAATTCAGAAATCCCAAAAGGGAGCATTTGCAAACTAGAATCTCATACGTGCCTGATGTAATTAATCCTCTACAAATCTTGGTTCCCCTAAACTACTGGTTCCTCCTTGAAGAAGATAAGAATCTGTTGATCTTTTATGATTTCATAAGAAGATTAATAGAAGTTTATTAAATTAATAAATGCATTTACAGAAATACTATTGGAAGAGTAACTTTGCCCTTTAAACTTTGTAGCTTTCTTTAAGTTCCCAAACACAGGAAAATGTTTTCTGAGCTCCTATAGCAGGGTATAGTATAAGGGCAGAACATGCCCCTGTTCTAAGAAAGCTGAATGATTTGGGACTGTGTGGTACATGTAAGCAGGGTATGGACCACACTGGAAGACTGAAGAAAAGAGGGCACCAACTCTTAACAGGAACATGTACAAAGGGTTAGGGGATGTTCTAGCCAAAAGCTGAAGCATGCAGTATTAATTTGTCAGATAGGCAAAGAGGTTCATCATGCAGTTAAGAGGAAATAGCTTGGCCAGAAGATGCAAGACCTGAGGCATCATTAGTTATACTTATTTGGGTGAATCTTTGCAATGTTTTCCTTAGGGTGACCCTGTCTGGCATTCTACATGCTAGTTCCAGGACAAATTTCTGACCAGAGTACTTGAAGAAATGACATATAATTGCATTTACAAAACACATAATCTCTCTCTCACTCTCACTCTCTGTCTCTGACTCTCTCCCCAAAAAGATTTATTTATTTAAAAGTCAGAGTGACATAAAGGGAAAGACAGAGAGAGGTTCTCCATCTACTGGTTCAATAGCTAGTAGTGGTCCAGGTGGAAACCAGGAACCAGCAGCTTCATCTGGTCTCCCATGTGGGTGGCCAGGGCCCAAATACTTGGGCCATTCTCCACTGTTTTTCCCAGGCCATTAGCAGGGAGCTGGAGAGAAGTGGAGCAGCTGAGACAAAAACCAGCACCCATGTGGGATGCCTGCATTGCAGGCAGTGGCTTTCCTCACAATGCCACAGCAGCAGCTGCACAATCTCTATTCTTATAAAAATTATGACATAGGAAAGTAACACAGGTTCCGTATTCAAAGCTAGGAAATAATTAGGGCATGCATTAAGAGTATAAAATAACCACCCGTGATTATAGTCTTTGATCAGATTGTACAAAGGTACTTTCAAAGAGTATTTCAAAGGGTATTTCTGGAAAATGGAATAAAGAGATGTTTATTTATTTTATAATTTTATTTAAAGTGTACAAATTTCATGTATACAAGTTTAGGAACATAGTGATACTTCTCACCTTCCCCTTCCACCCGCTCATGCTCTCATCATTTCTCCTCCTTCCTCTCTTATTCCTTCTCTTAATTTTTACAATGATTTATTTTCAGGTTTCTTTATACTCATAAGATTAACCCTACACTAAGTAAAGACTACAACAAATAGAAGAGAAAAACATTTTTATACTATATATATATATATATATGGTGTATGTGTGTGTGTGTATATGTACTATATATATATATATACCATAAGTTCTTTATCCAGTCATCAGTTGATAGACATCTGGGTTGATTCTATATTTTAGCTATTGTTAATTGATCTGCAATAAGCATTGGGTACAGATAACTCTTTCACAGGCTGATTTAATTTCCCTTGAGTAAATTCCCAGGAATGGAATGGCTGGGTCATATGATATATCTATTTGCAGCTTTCTGAGGTATCTCCATACTGTCTTTCATAATGGCTCCACTAGTTTACATTCCCACCAGTAATGTATTCCTGAATTTTTTCTTGTTGAATTTCTTGATCTTCTTATGTATTCTGGATATTAATCCTTTGTAAGGTGTATAGTTTACAAATATTTTCCCTCATTCTGTGACTTCTGTTCATACTGTCGATTGTTTCTTTTGCTGTGCTGAAATTCTTGAGCTTGATATAATCCAATTTGTCTTTCTTCATTTTTATTCCCTGTGCTTTTGGAATCTTATCCAAAAATTCATTGCCTATGCCAATGTCCTGGAGTGTTTTCCTGATATATTTCTCTTGTAGCTTCATTGTTTCAGGTCTCTCATTCAGATCCTTTATTCATTCTGAGTTGATATTTTTAAAGATGTAAGATAAGGGTCTTGTTTCAAACTTCTAAATACAGAAATTCAATTTCTCCACCGTTTATTGAAGAAACTATCCTTTGTCCCTTTGTTAAAGATAGGTTGGCTGTAAATAAAGGGACTTAATTCTGGATTTTCTCTTCCACTGGTGTATGTGTCTGTTTTTATGTCAGTAGTATGCTGTTTGGTTCTAACAGTCCTGTAGTATGTCTTAAAATCTGATATTTTGGTTCTGCCAGTTTTGTTTCTATTGTTCAAGATTGCTGTGGCTTTTTAGGGTCTTTTGTGCTTCAATAATAATTTTGGAAAAGTTTTTCTAATTCTATGAAGAATTTTTTTGGTATTTTGATAGGGATTGCTTTGAACCTGTAAATCACCTTCAGTAGTATTGACATTTTTGTATTATTCTTCTAATCTGTGTATATAGGAAGTCTTTCCATTTTTTTCACAATTTTCTTCAATTTTTCCCTCAACTTCTTTATTACATTCACAATGTTTTCTTCAATTTCTTTATTAATGTTATGTAATTTTCATTGCAGAGGTCTATTATACCCCTAGCTAAATTGATGCCAAAGTAATTGTTTTGTACCTACTGTAGATGGGAATGCTCTTAGAATTTCTTTCTCAGCAAGATCATTTTTGTATAAAAATGATACTGATTTTTATGTGTTCATACTCTATAAAAATGTAGAGGATTTGATGGGGGAAAGATTAATATTTTCTATGAAATTATGTAGACTTAATGTATATAGTCACCTTAATGCAAACATTTATTCATATATTTACATATAGTTTCTTAATTACCATTCAAATGGGTAAATACAAACACTCAGAAGAAATGTTTAGACTAGTGGCTAAGATTCTTTTTGAAACATTTGCATCCCATATCTGAGTGCCTAGGATCAAGCACTCCACTTCTAGCTCTCATGCTAACATGTACCCTGGGAGGTACTGTCTGTAGTAATTGAGTCCTTGCCAAGAAACTATTTTGTTAATTACCTATTCAACTCTTGTTCTTTGGAACACCTTTTGTAGCTCATCTGTCCAGCACAGTGTGTCTGTGTCAGGGCCTTTAAAAGCCTCATACAAAGGTTTGGAATCCAAATCTTGGAATCCGTATTCCACAGAATCATGTCATCATTGATTCCCAATGTTGGAGCTTCTGTTAGAAGCTCCACAGTTCTTTGGAGCAACTTTTATAGCTACCTTTTCCAGCAGAGTGTCTCCATTAGGGCCTTTTAAAACTTTATACAAAATCTTGGAATCCAAATCTTGGAATCCATATTCCACAGAATCCTGCCATTCCTAGAAATTTCCTTAGCTGCTTTTTTATATATTGAGGTTAGACTATATCCCAGGTAATCTACCTCTTGTTTAGAAACCTGAGCATTGTTTGGGAACTTATGTATCCTCACTTTGCCAGATTCTGGGTTTAATGGGATACAGAAGAAATTATCCCTTAGGCAAAAGTTTAGAACACCGTAAGATGCAGGGCTGGCACCGTGGCACAGTTGGTTAATCTTCTGCCTGCAGCGCTGGCATCCCATATGGGTGCTGGTTTTAGTTATGGCTGCTCCTCTTCCAATCCAGCTCTCTGCTGTAGCCTGGGAAAGCAGTAGAAGATGGCTCAAGTGCATGGGCCCCTGCACGCATGTGGGAGACCTGGAAGAAGCACCTGGCTCCTGCCTCCTGGATTCG
The DNA here is from genome assembly GCF_051225735.1 of Oryctolagus cuniculus. NCBI lineage: Eukaryota > Metazoa > Chordata > Mammalia > Lagomorpha > Leporidae > Oryctolagus > Oryctolagus cuniculus. The sequence continues at coordinate 101,229,590 of NC_142867.1, forward strand.
GATAGGCCCAGCTCTGGCCATTGTGGCCATTTAGGGAGTGAACCGGCAGATGGAAGACCTTTCTCTCTGTCGCCCCCTCTGTCTGTAACTCTACCTCTCAAATAAATAAATAAATAAAATCTTAAAAAAAAGAAAGAACATTGTAAGATACACTGAAACAACTGTCTCATTAGTAGCCCTGAGGCCTTGAACCATTTTGTACTCTCCATTTGACCTTGTGTTAGAACATAAGACACGGGAATATCACAGAGAGACATGGATCCAAGAGTTGATGTTAGAGATACTTAGTTAACTTTAAAGATACATCTAAGAATACAGGCAATGGAGTTTGACATTTAGACGTAACTAGAGCTTATGATACATAAGAATATAGCATGTTACAACAAAGTAAATCTTTGGGATCAAGTATTGCCATTAATTCACCAACATTCTTTACCATTGGGTTGATAAAGGTATAAAACAAAGATTTACAAAACTATGTTTGCAGCAATACTGATACATGCATATATTTCTTTTTTCTTTCTTTCTTCTTTGTTACTTAATTTTAGCTCCCATATATAAGGGAGAACTTGTGGTATTTGTCTTTCTGGGTCCAGTTTATTTCACTCAATATCATGTCATCCAGTTGCTTCCATTTTGCTGCAAATGGTAGAGTTTCATGTTTTTATAGCAGAATAATACTCCATTGTGTTTATATATACCACATGTTTTTTATCCATTCATCTGATGGTGGAAACCTCGGTCAATTCCAAATTTAGGCTGTTGTGAACAGTGCTGCTATATCTGTGGTGGGTTTTTTTTTGACAGGCAGAGTGGACAGTGAGAGAGAGAGAGACAGAGAGAAAGGTCTTCCTTTGCCGTTGGTTCACCCTCCAATGGCTGCCACAGCTGGCGTGCTGTGGCCGGCGCACCGCACTGATCCAATGGCAGGAGCCAGGTACTTATCCTGGTCTCCCATGGGGTGCAGGGCCCAAGTACTTGGGACATCCTCCACTGCACTTCCTGGCCACAGCAGAGAGCTGGCCTGGAAGAGGGGCAACCGGGACAGAATCCGGTGCCCCGACCGGGACCGGGACTAGAACCCGGTGTGCTGGCGCCGCAAGGTGGAGGATTAGCCTACTGAGCCGCGGCGCTGGCAGGTATCTCTTTGATACATTGTGTTTAAGTATTTTCAGTTTATACCAAGTAGTGGGATTGCTGGATAATATGGCACGTCTACTTCTAGTTTAAAGAAATCTCTGCACTGTTTTCCACAGTGGCTGCACTAATTTACATTCCCACCAACAGTGTGTAAATATTACCCTTTGTCTACATCCTTGCCAGCGTTTGTTACTCTTTGTGTTTTGGACTGTAGCCATTCTGACAGTGGTGAGGTGATATCTCATTGTGGTTTTGATTTGCATTTCCCTGATGGCTAGTGATGTTGAGCATTTTTTCTTATATTTGTTGGATATTTGTATTTCTTTTGAGAACTGTCTATTAAAGTCCTTTGCTCATTTCTCAAGTGGATTGGTTGTTCTCTTGTTGAGTTTTTAAAGTTGCCGATGTATTTGGGCTATTAATCTAATGAGTATAAAGTAAAATGAAAGAGGGTCATTGTAAAAAATAAGAGAAGGAATAAAGAGGAAAGAAGAAGGGTAGGAGCATGGGCCGATTTCGGGGATCTCAATTCTGATCCATTGATCTATGTATCGGTTTTTATGTCAGCACCAAGCTGTTTTAATTTCTATAGCTTTGCTGTTTGCTTTGGAGTCAGGTATTGTGATGTCTCCTATCTCTCTTTTAGGATTGCTTTGGCAATTCTAGATCTTGATCTTTTGTGATTCCATACGAATTTTAGGATTGCTTTTTCTACTTCTGCTAATAATATTGTTGGTATTTTGATAGAGATTGCATTGAATAAGTACATTGGTATAAGTAGTATAGACATTTTGATGATATCGATTTTTCTAATCTGTGAGCAAGGAATACCCCCTTTTGTGTCCATGCTGATTTCTTTCATCAGTGTTTGATAATTTTCATTGTAGATCTTTTACTTATTTGGTTAAATGTATTCCTAAATATTTGGTTTCTTTTTGTTGGCTATTGTGAATGAGAGTGCTTTCTTGATATATCTTTCTGTGAATTCATCATGAGCATATAAAAAAGGTACTTTTCTGTATTTTTTTGTAACCTAAAGCTTTACTGAATTGGTTTATCAATTCTAACAGCTTTTTGGTGGCTTGTTTAGGTTTTTCCATGTATAATATCATGTTGCCTACAAACCTGGATAATTTGTCTTCCTCTTTTCTAATTTTGATGCTCTTTATTTTTTCTCCTCCCTAACTGTTCTTACTAAAAGTTTCAGTACTATATGGAATAAGAATGGTGAAAGTGGATACTCTTGTCATGCTCCAGATCTGAGGGGACATGCTTTCAGCTTTTCCCATTCAGTATGACGTTGGCTGTTGTTCTGTGATATATAGCATTTTTAGTTTTGAGGAAAGTGTCTTATATATCTAAGTTGTGGAGGGTTTTATTCATGACAAGCTATGGAATCTTATCAAATGCTTTCATTGCATCTATTGATATGATCATATGGTTTTGTTCATTCTATTGATGTGATTTATGATGTTTATTGATTTCTGAATGTTGAACCACCCTTGCATTTCTGGAATAACTCCCACTTTGTAATGATATATGTACTTTTTTTTTTTTTTTTGACAGGCAGAGTGGATAGTGAGAGAGAGAGACAGAGAGAAAGGTCTTCCTTTTTGTCGTTGGTTCACCCTCCAACGGCCGCCACAGCTGGCGCGCTGCGGCTGGTGCACTGCACTGATCCAAAGATAGGAGCCAGGTGCTTCTCCTGATCTCCCATGTGGGTGCAGGGCCCAAGTACTTGGGCCATCCTCCACTGCCTTCCCAGGCCACAGCAGAGAGCTGGCCTGGAAGAGGGGCAACCGGGACAGAATCCGGCGCCCCGACCAGGACTAGAACCCAGTGTGCCAGTGCCGCTAGGTGGAGGATTAGCCTATAGAGCCGCGGCGCCAGCCAATGTATGAACTTTTTGATGTGATTGATACATGCTCACAAAGACAAAACCATGTGCATTCAAAAAATCATACGTGTATTTTGCCTCTGTTTTTTATAAAATGTGTGTTCAACACATCGTTCTGCATCTCCCTTTTTTAAAATTAGCAATGTCATAATATATAAAAATATTGCATAATCTTTTTTTGTAGGCAGTGCTCTCTAGTGTACTTTGACTATAATTTATTTATCCAATCCCTATTTAGGAATTGTTTCCAGTCATTTGTTATTATACACCACTCTGTAGTATTTAACTGTTTGTATTCATCTTTTTATTCTTTAGAAATACAGTGATATTGTTGACTAAAATGTAAATGCAGATGTTATTTTGCTACATATTGTGAACTTTTCAGTTTATTCAAATTAAAATTACACATTCCTAATTAAAGTTTTATTAAGGGAATTAAAAGGCAAATTACAAAAAGATAGTATTTGCAACATGTAGAACTGACAAAGAGTTTTATCCAAAAGGTAAATATATATGAATGTGTACAAATCTTAATAACCAATAAGGGTCAAACTAGCCTAGTATGAAAATGGGTTCTATGTCACTAAAATGATAGAAAAAAACAAAAACTCATAATATTTTTTTGACAGGCAGAGTGGACAGTGAGAGAAAGAGAAAGAAAGGTCTTCCTTTGCCATTGGTTCACTCTCCAATGGCCACCACAGCCAGCGCGCTGTGGCCGGCGCATCACGCTGATCTGAAGCCAGGAGCCAGGTGCCTCTCCTGGTCTCCCATGCGGGTGCAGGGCCCAAGGACTTGTGCCATCCTCCACTGCACTCCCGGGCCACAGCAGAGAGCTGGCCTGGAGAGGAGCGACCGGGACAGAATCGGGCGCCCCAACAGGGCCTGGAACCTGGAGTGCCGGTGCCGCAGGCAGAGGATTAGCCTATTGAGCTGTGGCGCCAGCCTAAAAACTCATAATATTAAAGTAGAAAGGAGTGCTAAAAAAGTGTTGCTGAGAATATGTACAATTGGGGAAATGATGAGACTAAAAAATTTATATGACCATCCTGGAAAACAGTTTGACACTGAGTAATAAAGCTGAGGATATAGATGTTCAAGACTTAGAAAACTCTCTTCTGAATAAGTGTGATTGTTTCTGCATTTGTGTGTGTGCATACCAGAGGATACAGTCAAGAATGTTCACAGTAGCAATGCACAAGTAACCACATGCTTGTCACCAATGATCAATGCATTGTTGTATATTTATAAAATGAAATGTTACATTGCTGTGAATGTGAGTAAACTCCATCTACTTGAAACAACATGAAGCTTTGAAATACAGTGTTGATTAGTGGGAATGTGAATTAACATAGCCATTATGGCCAATGGTATGGACATTCTTCAAGTAACTAAAATAGATATATTGTATGACCCAGCTATCCTACTTCTGGGTATATACCCGAGGTTAGTGTCTGAATGAGAAACTAACACTCCTGTGTTCATTGCAGCACGAAGCCAACATATGGAGTCATCCTAGGTCCCCAATGATGGATATATAGGTAAAGAGACTGTGGTATGTATTAGCTATGGGGCATTATTCTGCCATAAAGAAGAATGAGGTCCTGATGTTTGCAGCAAAACAGATGGAACCTGAGGACATTATGTGAAATAAGCCAGGCATAGAAAGCTAAATACTGTACTTTGTCTCATGTGAATAAGATACAAAAGGTTGGTTTGAATGTAGGGTAATGGTAACCAGAGGTTTGGAATGCAGGGATGGAGGGGGTTAAAGGGAGGTTAAAAAATGGGTACCAAACATACTTAGTTGGAAGGAACATGTTGTAGTGTTCTGTAGCACAGTGCAGGGATTATAACCTTTACATATTTTATTTTTCTTTATTTTTCTTTTTATTATTATTATTATTATTATTATTGACAGGCAGAGTGGACAGTGAGAGAGAGAGAGACAGAGAGATAGGTCTTCCCTTTGCCGTTGGTTCACCCTCCAATGGCCACCACCGCCGGCGCGCTGCGGCTGGCGCACTGCGCTGATCCAAAGGCAGGAGCCAGGTGCTTCTCCTGGTCTCCCATGGGGTGCAGGGCCCAAGCACTTGGGCCATCCTCCACTGCTTTCCCGGGCCACAGCAGAGAGCTGGCCTGGAAGAGGGGCAACCGGGAAAGAATCCGGCGCCTTGACCAGGACTACAACCCAGTATGCCGGTGCCGCTAGGTGGAGGATTAGCCTATTGAGCCACGGCGCTGGCCAACGTTTACATATTTTATGAGGAACCAGAGAAGAAGTGCTCAAAATCTCCAAACCTAATGAAATTATAAGGAGATAGAAATAATTTGATGCGTGCATGCCATATAAATGTTTTGGAATATCACACTGCATCCCATAAATATGTACAGTTATTACATGCTATTCAAAAATATATAAAACCCCTATGGAATATAAAAAGTTAAAATTAAAAACTCATAGTATTGAGTAAAATAGGCCTAACATAAAAATATATGCTTTGTAATTTCATGTATATAAAGAGCAAACATCAGGCAAAACTAAACCATTTGGTAGCTGTCAGGGAGGAAGTTACCTTTGGGGAGAGGGAAAAGATTGGAGTGGTTACTGAGAAAAGCCATAAGGAAGGTGGAGGTGGAATTCAGGGCTGCCAGTAATGTTAACGTTTTAAACCAAGCAATCATTGAATTTCCTCTGCTTCACTGAGATACAGTTTTTGCATTTTATACATGTGTTGTTTACTTCCCAATAAAAAATAAAACGTTTAGAAGAGGTGTTTTTATTTTCATTATCTTCATATGTCGTCATTGTTAGGAGAAGAAAAGGAGGACTCTCTAAGAATAATGAATTTTATTCTGTAAATCAGACTACCTTAGATATGTCTTAGCTTCTTTATTTTTTGACTCTGAACTTAGTGATATTTTTTGGGGGGACTCAGTTTACTTATTTCTCTCAAGGATATGATAATAGTGGCTGCCTCATAGCATTGTGAAGATGAAATGAATTAATTCATAGAACAGTGTTAAGAGCTCAGCATATATTAGCCATTTTTCTTCTTCCTCATCTCCTCCCCTCACCTCCTCTTAATCATCATCATTTTTCTCTCAGGCATTGCCAATGCAAAAGCCTCAAACTCTCCTTTAAAGTAGAAAGGACAGAATCTGCTTCCTCTTTTTTGGCTCCAAAGATAGTCTAGGAAGACTTTCTGGAACCACCACAGTTTTTTCTGTAGAGGACTCTAATCGTACCTTGAGCCCGAGGGCAAAAGCTGTTCTGCCAGATGCTCTGCTTATGACGGTGATAGGCAGGTGCCTAACTGCCCAGCTGTTTCATATGTATTTCTTTAATACTCTTATGATTACTCATTAGCCTCTCTGAACCATTGTATTTAGTTGCTCTGAGCTTGGGGCTTCTCCAGGGCACCACTTGAGAAGAACCACGTTCCCCTTTGGTATGTCGGACAGATGTTTTTGCTGCAGTGGCTTCTCTGTCTATTTGATCACAGAGGTTTCTGGGTGGTACACACTTGTTAACGTTTTTAGTCTATTGACTCCATTGTTTATTGTTTATAGTATTACAGTAGTTAGGTCCTTTAAAAATATTTTTATGTCCATTTTTGTTTCAGCATAACCTTGGGCAAGAGGGAAAGTATATCCATATGCTCATGTCACTTTTTTGAACAGAAATACTCCTCTTCATTCTTGCTGCCTGTGCTGTCCATCGGTTTCCCTCTGATGCTGCGTCTTCTTTCTTTATCTCTATTCCTGTCAGTCAGTTTTTTCTCTTCTTCCTGGCCAAGATTCCCATTCTTCCTGGAAACCATCTGCTCTATACCTCTTCCCAGTGCTAACCTATGGAAGGGTGATCCACTGGACAGCCAAAGATTGTGAGTGATTTGAACTAAATATGGAATCTTTCTCTATTTCATATATTGTCACCAAAATAAGTTTCTTCAAAATTTATCATACTTTTTCCTGTGAATTTTCAGCTGATACAGTGCTTGATCAGTAGGAACATTCTGACCTCTTGTTCAGCTTTGGCTTTCCAACCCTCAAATACTGAGGCTTCCAATTTCCCATGGCTGAGAGAGTAATTTAATGGCTGAAAGAGCCCCCCTATAGTAATTCAGTGGAGGCAGCGAGGTGTTGTGGATGATGTTCTAATCACAAATTCTCAGAGGGCATGATAAATCCAGGCTCAGCTGAAGCCTGATTCAGTATCCAGTATTTCTGACATTTGATGTGGGGCAAAGAAGTAAACTCTTCTCTTCAAGGATGATCACCATCAAGAGGATGATTATGCCCTGCCTCTGGTTGATGTCTCTGGCTTGGATGACAGGCTGCAGTTGAAAGAACTGACAAGTGCTAAACAACAACCTAGACCTTGGGCCTGTCGCTCCCCCTCTTCGTGGAGGAACGACACAGGACCCTGCGCTGTTCTTTCGTCTGCTCGGCCCTCCCCGGGTTTGCTGCTGGTTCTTCCCGGGTTGGCTACTATCCCTTCCACCTCCGTGGAAGGGCAGTTCCCCCTGGCCGCATTCCCCACTTCCGCAGGGGAGCGGCACACCGCCGGCCGGCTCTCTGGGGGGCTGCACGGGTGTTCCTTCAGATAGATGTTCCCCTTAGATGTTCCTGGTGCATGCCGTCTCTCTCCTCCTTTATAGTCCTCCTCCGCCAATCCTAACTCGGCTGCCCACACGCCGAGTACGCTGCTCTCCAATCAGGAGCAGGTCCTACAGTTTATTGGTTGAACTGGAGGCAGCTGCGTAGAAGCTGTTTTCTCCTCTCCCAGCGCCATATTGTGGGAGAGCAGATGCATAGAATAAGTCTTAATTCCAGTAACTCAGTCTAGTCCGGGTTGCTCCCCACAGATCCCCCTTTCTTTTTATTTTTTGGCGTTGATACGCGCCTGTCTTCGGTGTCCCGCGGCACACACTCTGCTCTACTTGCTAGAGTTGCCACAGGCTCTTACAAGTCCTATCAATCAGGCAAACCGAATCCGGGTCCTCTCTTCGCCATGTTGTGAGGAGGTTTTTAGGCACTGATGCATGCCTGTGTTCGGTGCCCTGCAGCGCATGCTCTACTCTGCTAGAACTGCCTGCAGGTGCTTACAAAACCTATCAGGCAAACCGAATCCAAGCCTTCTCAGCGCCATATTGTGGGGGAGACTTATTAGTGTTGGTTCGTGCCTATCTTCGGTGACCTGCAGCTCATACTCTGGTCGAGCTGCTTGCTGGCGCTTACCGCCTTAATCAGGCAGACCGAATCCAAGCCTCCTAATTGTTGCATTGTGGGGAAGCCTTACTGATGTTAATTCGTGCCTGTCTTCGGTGACCTGCGGCGCATAAGCTGCTAGCCGCCCAGGTGCTCATCGCCTCACTTAATCAGGCAGACCGAATCCAAGCTTTCTCATTGGCATGTTGAGGGGAGGCCTTTCTATTTCTCTATTTCTCTATCTCCGGGCATTCCTATTTCTCCCATTTTACTTCTATCTTCCAGCATTCCTATTTCTCTCACTTTACTTCTAAAACTTCTGTTTCTCTTATCCCTGCGGCTTCCCGGCGGCGCTCGCCCCGAGGCTGCTTCTCGGCACCTCGCCCCGCAGCAGCTTCTCGGCACCTCGCCCCGCGGCAGCTTCACGGCTCTGGCTCTGCGCGGCTTCCCGGCGCCTCGCCCCGCCGGCGGGTTCCCGGCTCTGCGCGCACGCTCTGCGGTCTCCACGCACTTCGCGCCCGCACCACGGCCTCGCGCCAGCCCCGCGTTCCCCATCTATTCACGCCCCGTGCTCTCTCTGCACGCAGCGGCTTCCGCGAATGTTTCCGCCACCACCGGCATTCAGTCCAAGTTCCCCGGACTAACCTGGCGAATTTCAACCTGGCGGCCCACGTCTCTGCCTCTGGTTCCAGATCTTCGCCTCTTGCTCCCCGGGGTGACTTGAAGAATTCCAAGGTGGCTTATATCTCCGCCTCGGCCTGCACTCGCGGCTTCATCCTCCCTAACATTTTTCTCTACCCGGTATGTTTCCTTAAGTTTTCTTCCAACAATATTCCTCCCTCATTTCTCCTGGCCTCTCCCCACAGTCCGTATCCAAGTCTAAGTTTCTTATAGGTTTCACTTTCACTTTCAACCTGCAGTCCATATCTGAGTCTAAGTTTCTTCTTGCTTTCACTTTAAATCCTAATTTCTTTCCCACAGTCCGTATCCGAGTCTATGCCTAGGCTTTCAATAGCTTCTTCCGGCACCTTTCTCGTCCGGCTTTTCCCTAGGCTGTTTGCTAGTCTCTTTCTCCGATATTTTCCACTTCTTCCCGTTTCTTCCCTCCTAAGTTTCATATCCGTCCTAGGTTTCCTATCCGAGCTAGGTTTCCTATCCGAGTCACGGCACCATTATGTCGCTCCCCCTCTTCGTGGAGGAGCAACACTGAACCCTGCCTAGGCTTCATATCCGAGTCACGGCACCATTATGTCGCTCCCCGTCTTCGTGGAGGAACGACACTAAGCCCTGCGCTGTTCTTTCGTCTGCTCGGCCCTCCCCGGGTTTGCTGCTGGTTCTTCCCGGGTTGGCTACTATCCCTTCCACCTCCGTGGAAGGGCAGTTCCCCCTGCCACATTCCCCACTTCCGCAGGGGAGCGGCACACCGCCGGCCGGCCGGCTCTCTCGGGGGCTGCACGGGTGTTCCTTCAGATAGATGTTCCCCTTAGATGTTCCTGGTGCATGCCGTCTCTCTCCTCCTTTATAGTCCTCCTCCGCCAATCCTAACTCGGCTGCCCACACGCCGAGTATGCTGCTCTCCAATCAGGAGCAGGTCCTACAGTTTATTGGTTGAACTGGAGGCAGCTGCGTAGAAGCTGTTTTCTCCTCTCCCAGCGCCATATTGTGGGAGAGCAGATGCATAGAATAAGTCTTAATTCCAGTAACTCAGTCTAGTCCGGGTTGCTCCCCACAGGGCCAAACAGGCTGGGTTTCAACACACAGATCATGCTTCACAGCACACAAACATGTAAAACAGAAAACCACAATGACTGTGTTTTTCCCAAGGGAGGGTAAATGAAGCAGAGTTGGAGATAAGGTTGAAACCTGTGACACCAGGTGGGTCGCCAGGGCTTCTGGACTCCACACGTTGATGTTGATAGGGCCTTGAAAGAACCTGCAAGCCTGGTAAGGACTGACTCTGATCAAGCTGGGGGCATCCTGTCAAGAGAGTCTTGGGGAGGTAGGGCTTATCATATGATCTCGACTCTTTCAAACTGCTCCTCTGGAATTTTAATAGTCTCTCTTCTGCAGGCCCCTATTGCTCTTTACAGCTGTGCCTCATTTTGGCCATCAGAAGTGTCTTCAATCCTAAAGACGACTGATGGATGAAAGGAGCACACAAAACTCCTCCTTCCATCCTGTGACCCCATGACAAGAGCCAGTGAGAAAGAGAATCCTGAAACAAGTAGGCCCCGGGGATTGCAGCCAGTGGTACCAGCACATCATCTGCCCTGGTATTTTTTTTTTTTTTACAATTGTGACTGATAGTGATAAAACTGGGTGATGACAGACCCTATGAGTTCATCTTGCCAATTCCTCCTGCCAAAGCTGGAAGGTGAAAGAGCAGCAACAGATGCCACCACAGCAGCTGCAGCCATCTGCTAGGAGATAAAACACTTTGCCAAGAATGGTGCTAGGGAGAGACAAGGGACAAAAGAGGACATGCGTGAAAGGAGCCAGCCTCCAGCTTTAGATCTGGAGTGCAGCAGAGATAATAGGTGTTTCCTGTTTCCTTTCCTAAGGTAACTTTCCCCACCTCCCCATCTGCCACACTGCCTTCTCCAACTCTGTTAGTTCCTGATGAACCTTTAGATGGTGTGTAATGCCTGCTCTCTGGCTCCACGTTTTTGCAAGTGCCTTACAGAATCTGCAGGTCACTGGACCCTGTCTTTCAAGCTCACATTCTGCCTCCTTATTTTTCTTGGTTCCTGAGCTCTTGCCAGGTAGAAGCAGTACTCTATTGCATTCCTTTCAATTTCAGTACAGAGGTTAATGGTATTCATATTTAGGCCTCCTGGACATAGAAATAATCAAGATTTTGCTGTTTTGCAGATGAACAAGGACTTGAAAAAAGTCTAAGGTGTTGGATAACTCTCATTTCTAGAGTGGGAGGTGGAATTAATGAATACTCTTATTTACTGAATATACTGTAGGCCATAATTTAAGCACTTTACATTTATTAATTTAATTCTCATAATCTCTGAGAAGTAGGTGGTATTATTATTATTATTATCTCTGTTTAACCATCATGGATTTGGGACAGAGAGAGAGATTAAGAAACTCTCCCATACAGCCAGATTTAGTAGAGCCAGGATTGAGTTCTAGGCATTTTCACTCTAGATCCTGTACTGTTATCCACTTTGTTTTACTGCATCTGTAGAATGTCATTTAAGATTTCTTGATTATCTGCAAGGAATTAGCTTCTATTTCTCATCACTGTCAGGAACCCATTATTAGAGTTTAATATTTTAAGTAATTTTACATTTCTCATCCCAGCAGAAATGTAGTGAATCATGTCTGGATTCTTAGAGCTCTTTGATTGCTAGTTTTTAAGCTTTTCCCTACTCTCAGATGCCCAAGAACTACCCATTGTCTATTCCATGCCATTCCTCTTTAACCTCCAGAAGCCTTGACTGGCATTTCAGATTAAATGTCAAAATCTTCTGCTACCTTCAAAGCTTTCCACCTGAATGATCTTATGTTACCTATGTGATCTTACTGTTTTCTATTATATTCTTTATCTTAAGGAAATTTGTATTCCTCTATTGCTATCTTCCCACTTGAATTTTCTGTACAACATTTGCTGTTTTCATTAGAAAAATATTGCTTTATACCTGTTCTGAAGTTTATAGTCTGCTGTGTTATACATTATTTTATTGACTTCTCACAACAAATTCATGAGGCATCCTCCAGGATTAATGCACTCAGGCACTGACCTCTCCACCTCCAGTCTTGTTCACCCCAAATTCTTTCTCCTCGTCATTGCCAGAGGAATGATTCAGGCAGGACAACTTTGCCCACGTTACTTCCTGGCTGAAAACCTTATGGTGACTGCAAACCTCTCAGTGGTTCTTATGCCATAGGATTGTGCTGTTTGCTACTTTCTCAGCCTTTTTCCCATTTCTCTCCTCTCATAATATGACTTACCAATACTGAACTAAGCATAGATTCCAGAATTCCCTGAAATACCATGGTTTTGCTCTTCTTGGTTGTGACTTGCCTTTTACTTTTGTGGCTCCTCCCATTCCTATTGTCCTTTGAGATTCTGGGACCAACTCTTCTTGGAAGTTAGATTTTCTTTTCTACTCCCCACCAAAATATTGCTCCCTGACTATGGCCATCCATTTCCTAACATTTATCAGTTTGTATTGCCATGGTCTATTTATCTGTTCTCTCTTCCAAAGAACCTTTGTTCCAGGAGTATCCAAAATATATCAGATATGCTTTTGAGGCTTTTGAATCCTTTGTCTTAGCACTTGTTCACTCTTCTAAATAATGTATTTTGACCTGAGTTGATTTGAATTCCCATTGTATAGGTCAGCAAAGTGAATCTGAGAATGGTTCAATTCATTTTGGTAAATCTCATGGATAGAAAGTGGCAGAGCTGGGCCAGATTGATACCTGTGGATTTTTATCTAAATTATCATGCTAACTGCATGAAACATGACAAGTCTTAACCTTTTTTTTCCAAGTAGCAAATAAAGATCTACCCTCTCCATATATCTTCTCTCTCAACACAAACTCTATTTGATTATCTACTTTATACCATGTTTTCCCCATTTGTTTCTAATCTTTAGACTAATAACTAATATTTCTTTCCACTCTGCCTAATTGCCAGGTGTGCCCCATTGGATCCACTCAGTGCTTGACTTCTGACTGAAATCCATCAAGGCAAACTTCAGTGTCCATAGGAAGCACACTTGTGCAGCTTGTGCAATTAATTAAAAGCTCCCTTCTGTGTCTACAGTTGGTTCTGTTCCAGTTCTCCCCAATTTCTTCTAGTGTAAGCATGCTATGCTATCTTTCCACTGTACCCTAGTTCTCTGAGATGTCTTCACTTGGCCTAAAACTCTAGCGTCTGCCAGAGCTTTAGCATGGTTGCTTCCCTCTTACTGTATGGTGGGAAAAGGAAGGACTTTGGAGTTAAAACATCTGGATTTTTGTCCCAGCTCTGTAGGTCCCTAGTCTCTTACTTGAATGTTGGAAGTCAAAATAGCATATGTTCTGTTTAAATTCCAGAGTTATTGTGGAAACAAGTGAATAAGATAATGCATATGAAAATTATTATTATATATATATAATTGATTTTTGTTATTTGTGGATTCTATGTTTGCTGATTTGCCTATTACCTACAATTTATTTGTAATCTCCAAATCAATACTCATCGGGTTTCCACAATCATCTGTGGACATGTAGAGGGCTGTGGAAAAACTGAGTCATTAAAGTACATGTTCCCAAGTTGAGATGCTACAAGGTGATGCTCTACTTTCTTGTCTTAGTTCTCATACTATAAACAAGAATCCTTTTTGCCACTGTCTTTTGGCTGTTTATTGGTGATGTGATTACGTGAAAATGGACCCTTAGTATATCATTGCAGTGCTGGCTAATTCTAGTTTTTTTAAATTAAAAGTATCTAATTTTTAAATAGAGTTAGTATCACTACATTATAGACATAAAATGATATATATATAAAATAATCATTTCTAATGACAAAATTTTTATTTTAATTTTTCAGTATGATTTGTTGATACAAGTGTAAGAGCATGATATTCCCCTTCTCCCTCCTTGTCATTCTCCTTTCTTTTACCCTCCTTCCTTTTTTTTAGTTTTTGAGATAACATATTTTAAATTTACATACAGTAAAAGGCTTTAATACTTCATCAGATAAGAAGTTTAACAAGTAAAAGGCAAAAAGACTCTAGTGGGAATATAGACAATGAATACAAATAATAATGGAATGTATAAATATCCGTTTTACCCATATACAATTTTTTGGTCAATTAGTGAATCATAATTTCTTTCAATGAAATACAACCAATGACAATGTAACATCTAAATATTCCTGTGTGGTTGTAAGATAATAGTTAAGTTCAGGGGCCGGTGCCATGGCACACTAGGGTAATCCTCCACCTGTGGTGCTGTCATCCCATATGGGCACCAGTTCTAGTCCTGGTTGCTCCTCTTCCAGTCCAGCTCTCTGCTATGGCCTGGGATAGCAGTGTAGGATGGCCCAAGTCCTTAGGCCCCTGCACCCACATGGGAAACCAGGAAGAAGTACCTGGTTCCTGGCTTTGGATTGGTGTAGCTCCAGCCATTGCAGCCATTTTGGGAGTGAACCAATGGAGGGAAGACCTTTCTCTCTGTCTCTCTCACTGTCTGTAACTCTACCTGTCAAATACATAAATAAAATCTTTAAAAAATTAAGTTCATTTAGACAATAATCCATTTCATCTCAACAGTTTATGCACAGGAATTATTTTATGCAGATTACAATGCACATAGTTATACATTTTTTTTTACTCTGATAGTTAACCATAGATCAGGGAAAACATGTGATATCTGTCTTTTTGGTAATGTTTTAATTCACTAAGTATAATGGTTTCCAGTTGCATCTGCTTTGTTGCAAAAGACAGAATTTCACTCTTTTTATGGCCACGTAATATTCCATAGTGTATATGTGCCACATTTTCTTAATCCAATCATAGGTTGATGTACAACTGGGTTGATTCTATATCATACTATTGTAAATGGAGTAGCAATAAACATGGGGGTACAGATACCTATTTAATATTCTGATTTCATTTCATTTGGGTAAATTCCTAGGCATGGGATTGCTGGGTCATATGGTAGAACTATTTCCAGCTTTCTGAGGTATATCCATACTGTCTTCCACAATGGCTGTACTAGTTTGCATTCCTACCAACAGTGGATTAGGGTACTTATTCTGATCATCCTCACCAGCATTTATTGCTAGTTCATTTTTGGATGATGACCATTCTAACTGGGGTGAGGTGATACCTCATTGTGGTTTTGATTTGTATTTCCCTAATGGCTAGTGAGCTTGAGCATTTTTTCTTGTGTCTGTTGGCCACTTAAATTTCCTCTTTTGAAAAATGCCTGTTCAAGTTCTTTACTGGATTATTTGTTTTGTTGTTGTTGAGTTTCTTGAACTCTTTACAATTCCTGAATATTAATCTTTTATCAGTTGCATAGTTTGTAATACGTTTTCCCATTCTGTCAGTTACCATGACTTTGTTAAATGTTTCCTTCGTAGTGCAGAAGCTTCTTAGCTTGATAAAATCCCATTTGTATATTTTTGTTTGATTGCGTATGCTTCTGGTGTCTTTTCCATGAGCTCTTTGCCTATACTAATGTCTTACAGTTTCTCCAATATTCTCCTCTAGTAATTTGATGTTATCAGCTTGTAGTTTTAGATGCTTGATCCATTTTGAGTGGATTTTTGTATAAGATGGAAGGTAGGGGTCTTGTTTCATACTTCGGTCACAAGGATCCAATTTTCTCAGCACCCTTTGTTGAAGAGACTGTCCTTTTTTCAGGGATTCATTTTACCTCCTTTGTCAAAGATTAGTTAGTTATAGACTTGTGGGTTGATTTCTGTTTATTCTATTCTGTTATATTGGTCTTGTAAGTTTAAGATGGCTATCAAGTGTCTTACAGAAAAAATCAATTTGTTTAAAAAGCTTTATTCAGGCATGAATCATAGTTGGTTGTGGGTTCCATATTAATCTATCAACAACATATATTAAGTTCCATGTTAATTTATCCACTATATATATATATATATATACATATAAATAAAATTAGGAGTCTTCAAACAGAAACATATATAAAACAAAGTTGTACATTAATGCTTGATGAAAATATTGTGAGCGGACCCTCACGGGAACTTAACCATGTTTTTCCCTTAGGAGCCATGGCTCATTATTTGCTAATTCAGGATCCATCATGACTTGGTAGAACATAACTGACAATAATAATTAGAATCCACTGTATTAATTTGTAAGATGATCTTCTCATTGCATAGATCATTGTTCTCATTGAGAACACTGATGTTCTGTCTGTGATCACTCCCAGTCCTCAACTCAGTGGTTATATCACTGCTTTTGTTACACAAGTATTATTAAAATATATAGATCTCCAGGATATAACCTACAGTTTCAGGAACATACCTGCAGGAAACCCTGAAATAGATAAAGCATGAAGAGTAGGAGTGGGAGTGGGACATTGGACAGTAATGAGCTTATCACTCCAGGGTTTTGTCAACTTTCTAGAAATGTTATCAAATATAATGTTTGACAGTCTTTGCCTCTGGCCTGGCCCAAATCCAGGTGGATCAAGGTCTAGGACAGGAGAGAAAGGAAAAAGGTATCCTTGGAACAAATCACTCCAACCTTTCATGATTTCAAGTATCACTCTCCCTCCACCATTTCCCTTCCCTTTGATGACTTCTTGTATTTCTTTACAACCTTCAGTAGGAATGAACTTAAGTGATTATTTTGTGGTAATGTGATATTGGAAGTAATGTATTACCCTTCAAGACAATATAAGTTCATCTTATGAAAGGTTTTCTAGGAAGGAATATTGGGAATTTATGAGTTTGTTTTTTCTTTCTATGGATAATGGGGATACCTCTCAGATCAGCAGATGTGTAGGATGTGTTGGGTGACAGCTGGCCTCAACTGAGGACCATCATTTATCTCACTGTTGTTATCAGAAAATGATACAACTTTGAAGAGAGAAAGTTAGGATTCTTGATTGTGGAACATGATGATCCTTATTATAAATCTTGGCTTTACCAATTACTGTATCATGTTAGACGAGTAGCCTTTCTGATCTGTAAAACAGGGATAACCATACATTAGAGTTTTTGTGACAACAGGTAATATTTTATGGGAATGTATGACTCATAGTACAAGATCAACAAATAGCAGTTACACATCAGATCAATAGATGGTTGAATGGGGGATAGTCAAGTGACCGAGACTCCTGGTTTCACTCAGCTACTTTCTTGTTATTATCTGACACTTTAGCTTCAAAGTTATCATTAGTAGAATGAAATCAGTTTTAGGGATAGGATTTAGGAGTATTTTGCCTCCAAATACATAACATTCTCCTCTTCTCCTCTCTATCCAATGTTCATTCAATTCAAATACTCTCAGTTTATGTTGTAAACCCAATTGGACATCAGGAATGATCTATCACCCCCATACTGAGTTGGATACAATTCTTTTAGACTCTGATGTGCTGTTATTGCCTCATTATTTCTTCCTCCCTTCTGACTTATCTTTATAGCTCAGGCATAGGTACACACTCAGTAAGCAAATGTTTCTTTAATATATAAGCCAACAATAAGAGAAGCTTATATTTAATTTAATTTTGCTGATAATAAGCATAGGAAGGTTTCTTTAAGGAAATTTAAGGCAGTGGTTGAGAAGTGTTCATGATTGCACCAAATAAAACAAAACAAAGCAAGAAAAATATCTTATATTGAGATATAAGAGTTTGATCCACGTCACTTTTAAAGGATGTTCAATAATAAGAAATGAAAGAATGATGAGTTACAGGGCAAAATCTTCGCATACTTTTCTCCTGTGCTTTCCAGATGGGAAAACTAAGACCCAAAGATTGTGACTTGTCCCAGTTCATATAACGTTAGTGCTTCGACATCAATAATTTGAAGCCAGATTTCATTTTCTTCCTTATTCTCAATTCATACACTCCACCTTAGTTTTGAGGAATAAGAAAATGTGACATCAGAACACATTTAGTTCTGAAGTAAAGAATTAAACTCAATTGTTCCAGTAAAATAAGAAAAGCCTACACGTCTTTTACTTTAAATTAGATTGAAGAGCTATATACTACCAGGTAAAAATTAATCAACTCATATTTGATTATATTAACACTAAAATTCCTGTTCAAGGAAGCACATAGAGCTAACTGAGAAACACTAGACTGGGAAGAGATGTTTGTGACTTCTGGAATCAAAAAGCAATTAATTTTCTGAGGCTGGCTTTGTGGCTCAGTGGGTTAAAACACCACTTGCAATGCTAGCATCCCATTTAGGAGTGCCAATATAAGTCCTGGGAACTCTGTTTCTGATCTAGCTTCCTGCTATTGCATCTAGGGGATGATGGGCTAAGTACCTGAGTCCCTGCCAAGCCCTGGGACTTCTTAGATCCTGGCTTCAGCCTGGCTCAATTCTTACTGTTGCGGACATTCAGGAAGTGAATCAGCAGATGGAAGATCACTACCTTTCACTCTGCCATTTGAATAAATGAATAAATCTTTTAAAAAAGCAATAAATAACTAAAATATACAAAGAATTTTTTGTATCTAAAGGAAAAAAAAAACAGGAGCGATGACAGCAAACTGGCAAAAGCTGAAGAAACTCAAATGTTTTTAAAACAGAAGGATTGCTCAAACTCACCAGTAATTTCCTAGAGATGGATTAGGAGAAGTAAATGGATGCATGAATCTATGTGGTAGAAATCCACTGTTAAATGCAATTTAATAGCATGCTCTGGGGAGTGTGCAGGCAGGAGATGGCTTACAAGTATGTTGCCTGAGAACTAGTAGAGATGAAGATTTGGTTGGCATCTGGGTCGCATCATCTCAAATGGTGCCACAGAGGCAGAACACCTTTATGAGAGTCATTGCACATGGTGGGCATATATGGCTGGGCTCCAGGCAATTACTGAAGCAACTGGCACCATTTAAACTATGAAGCCTACATGAATTCACCAAGAAGCTGAAATGATGGCAGTAGCATTTTTGAAGCGAGAGGACGTAAATCTCAGGGTCAGTTGTTTCTATTAAAGGGTGACATCTGCCTGTCATTTCAGGAAGGCATAGCATCTGTGTGTCACTCAAGAGTAAACTCAGTCAGGTATAGCAACTGACTGCAATGTTGATTGCCTGGGATATTTATAGCTAAAGACTTTGCATTGCACTCAGCTCAGTCCCAAGGTGGCATTGGGGGCTAAGAACTGGCAGCAACTATGGAATCTATAGTTGTATTGTCATTCATTTTGTAATGGATATTCATCACTTTGACAGCCTAACATCTTCTTTTTCTTAGCAGCATTTATTAGCCTGTCTCCTTCTATAAAATCTTAAAATCCAAGATGTTCAGCTACTTGGTTTCTCAGTCTCCCTTGCAGTTAGGCATAGAAACATCACACTGGGTTCACAATTAGATACAGCTGCCTTCCATTTTGAATTGGTGGACTAGAAATGCAAAAAATGGGGATGGGCTCTCACGAGGAATAGTACCATGCATTTCAGAGACAACAATAATTACAGTGCAGAGGCTGCAGCTGCTGACGTGGCCATGGAGGTGGTGGTTGTAGTTGGGGTGTCTAGGGTCTACAAGTGAGCATGTCCTTAGTGGTCTGGTTTTGTGGTATATATGGGAATTTTGGCTCTGGTCCAGGTTAATGCATTGTTTCCTCACTCTCTTCCAAACCTAGATTTCCTGGCAATTACAAACTATCCAGTACTTTTAGTAAATGTGTTTTGTGCTTATGTCAGCCAGAGTTTATTTCTGTTGCAAATGATAAAGCTGAATGATACAGGATGTGATATTTGGGGATAAGATTGTCATTTTTAGCCCTTGTTTATACTCATATGGACTTCCTACTTTTACTTGTTGAATATTATGATTAGTGATGAATTAAACCTATGAACATAGACTGGATTGAAATTATGTTGTTGCAAAAACTGATGAAGAGAGGGGAGGTGGCAAGGTGATAGGGTGAGAACAGGGGAGTGAGGGAAGTGTGGTTGTCTTCTTGGAACTGTATCTATGGAATGTATGAAATTTGTTCTCTTTATATTAATGAACCAGTTCAATAAATGTACCTAGATTTCAGATAGTAATTGCTTTCTGGAATCAAGGATGTAACTTGTGTTTGTCATGATTTCTTTCTAAAACCATTTCTGCCTAGGACCATTTTATAAATAGCTTATATGATTGACATTTAGATGCTATCATTCTACTGTCACATCTTTAAGTTTTTAACTAATTTAACATCTGAACACCCACTTGGTGCCACACATTGGGCTGGACAATGGGGATATAATGACACACAGTTTCTGGTCTCATTGTTTGAGAGGGGAGATGTAAAAGAAAATGAGCTATTGCAGTACAGTTAATGTGAAAGGTCAGTGGGCTACAAGAACATTTAAGGGGGTCAACTTACCCACCCTTGCTGGTGACTGGGTGACTATTTGTAATAAGTGTTTCTCTGAATGTTCCGTTTTTGACTTAAACTTATCTTAATTTTCTACTTTCTGTCCAATTACTTTTTAAAATTTTTTTACAATATTCTCTATTTCTCTTATACCCTCTTTTTCAGAATAACTCTTTGCTTTCATTCTCTATATTCATTTAGTTACCAAAATTGCAAACTAAGGATACATAAATGAAAACTACACCTTATCAATATTTGCATGAAATGGTATTTTACTATTTGTAATACGTTTCTATTATTTTGTGCACAGTATATTTTTATTTCATGTTTTTTAAAAATTACTATTTCTAACACACTAAAATGATTTCATAACCCACTAATATTTTAGTACCCATTATTGAAAAAGTCTTCTGTCTTCTATGTTTTTCAAACTGCTACTTCCAACTGGATCCTTTACCTTTTTAAGCATTACTTAACCATCCTAAAAGCAGCAGTATCAACAACAAACACACCTTCCTTGGACCCACTTTCTCTTAATCTCTACCATTTTCTTCATAGCCCAATAAAACTCCATTTTCTTTCTTCTTCCTTCACTTAAATTTAACTTCCATCATCAGTATGCCATAAGAAACTTTTTCCAAGTTCACTAGTTACCTCCATATTTCTAAACCAAATAGATATATTTAGTCGCCCTTGCTGAATATCTCACTGCTTCAGAAACACTTCTTAATATGGCTGCTGTGACCCTTCCACCCACTAGTTTTCCTTTTATTTCTCTGGTCTCTCCTTATTATAGGTCTTCTTTTCAGGATCATCCTCCTCCATCTGGTCTGAAGACTCCAACTTGAATTTTTTTGTTCTATAGTCTCATTATGCTACTGTTTTAATTTTCATGCTCATGTTGAAGTCTCCCAAATGGATACCTCCTGTTGTAGTTTCTCAGCCTTAACACTGTTGACATTTGAGGCTGGATGATTCTTGTTTGTTAGGGGCTATCCTATGTACTTTAGGATGTTTAGCAGCATCCCTGGCTTCTACCTGCTAGAAATAGTAGATATTTACTATTGTGACTTCCAAAATATTATGAGATATTGTTAACTATCATCTGGAGGAGAGATTGAAGATCACTGTGCTACCCTGGCTTCTCCATTGCATGCTAAGCTCCTTTTCTGTTTACTCAGTCAATGCTTCCATTGGGATGTGTCAAATAAAACTCAGATTAACATGTCAAAATTGAAATTAACTTACCTATCCTGGCCAATTTACCTATCATTCCTAGTCCTCTTCTAATAATCCCTTCATCCAATGTCACCAGTCAGAAAGCCAAGAAGTCATGCATGATATCTTTCTCTTCCTCACCAACCATTATCTTATTTGTTACTGAGTTAAAAATATTATTCAATATGTTAAATAACTCTTGAATCTACCCACTTTCCTCCTCTTGTCTTTTAACACCTTTTCTAAATAATGTCATTTTTATTAACATCATCACTGTTCTTCCAAGATCACACCCTTGAAAATCATTAGAAATTTAAAAATCTTTGTCTTCTTTCTTTCTACTTTTTCTTCTAACTGTTCTTTGCAAATTAACTGTGCTTTCTTTCTCTTAAAAATCTTTCTTATTTTTTTCTTCATATTCTTTATTACTGAGCCTGCAAACTTCATACTTGAGTTATACCACAGCCTTCTTAATACTCTCCAATCTACTCTCTGATCTTCACTGTCTCTCCATTCTCCTTCAAACATATTAGAGGTCTTCAGAAAATTAATGGAAAGTGCATATTAAGAAAAAACATCATTTTTCACATGGGTGACAGGGACCCAATTAATTTACCTGCTACATCCCACCATGCTCATTTGCAAGAAGATAGAATAGGATGCGGAGATGGGACTCTATCCCAAGCACTCCAATATGGGGTGCAGACATCCCAGTTGTTCTCATAACTGATGTACCAAATGCCCAATCATCCATGAAATTTTTGAAGTACTTCTGTACATATAAGTCTATAGATCTGCTGAAATCGTGTTCATTATTTTAAAACTCCATGTTCTTATTAATTCCTCTACTCTAATAATGGATTGATCCTGAAAGTTTCTTTAAGTTCTTCACCTTGGCTTTTACAATTCTTCTTAACATGACACCTCTCTTTTGGGACCTGCTGTAGGCCTACACCCAAATATACCATTTACTACTCACATATTGCTGTTCACCAGTATCTTGTCTGAGTACTTGCACATTATATTTATGTCTGTAACCATATCTTCTTCTTTTTTTTAAAGACTAGTTTCTTTATTTGAAAGTCAGAGTTACAGAGAGAGAGAGAGAGAGAGAGGGAGGGAGGGCGGGCGGGAGAGGGAGGTTTTCCATCTGATGGTTCACTCCTCAATTGGCCGCAACGGCCGGAGCTGTGCCTATCCGAAGCCAGGTGCCAGGAGCTTATTCCAGGAGCTTATTCCAGGTCTCTCTCACAGGTGCAGGGGCCCAAGGACCTGGGCCATCTTCTACTGCTTTCCCAGGTATAGCAGAGAGCTGGATGAGAAGTGGAGCAGCCGGTGTCTTGAACCAGCGCCCATATGGGATGCGGGTGCTTCAGGCCAGGACGTTAACCCACTGCTCCACAGTGCCGGCCCCAACCATATCTTCTTTACTTGGTTAAATTCTTATCTCTGGGGACAAGCTCTAGTCCACAGAGTGTATTCTCCTTACTAATCTCCCATTTAAACTTATAGTCAATATCAAGTTTGTTCTTAATTGCTTAGTTCATTTTTAATTGCATGCACACTAGGTTTTCTTCTCCCAGCTCAATTACTGCAATTTTATTGAAAGGAAACTTCTCATGTTTCATGTCATCTGCAATCCCTATTTTATTGATCTGAATGACTGGCACATAGTACATGTTTAGCAAATGTTTGAATAAATGTTGCTAAGTATAAAATACCTTTTAAAGAGATCAAAAAGTATCTTTGGATTATTTTCCATCCTGAAGTTCTTCCTCAGATATTTTCAGTCTTCCTTCTTTTACAACTTAAGCCAAATGTCTTGTTTTGAAATAATATAAATGCTAATGTTTTTATGATCATAAAAACCTATGTCCTTCTATGACGTTCTAAAAGTGATTTATAAAACTCATTGCAGTGAAGACTTAAATGCTGTTATTAAAAATGTTTTCATTGCAAATGTTGGGTAGGGCTTCTGTCTAGAACTCACTTTCAGAATCCAATTGTTTCTTTCTGTAAAAGGGGGATAAGAAATGGAAGTGTTCTTGGAAGTCAATAACTACTGAGATCAGTGTCTTCTGAAAAAACATGCATGTTCAGAAGAATCAGCCTGTCTCAGAACAGTGAGTAGACATTCTGATTAGGCTTCCAGAATCATTTTCTGTGTGCTGAGTTTTAATATTTGAAGGCTAGAAAGGTGAACTCAAGTTGAGTGCAGTATATGAAAATAGCCACTTTTGCTCAGCAAATTACTTTTGAAAGGACTCAGCACTGGATTCAGGAGGAGTTGTGCTGGCTCTCAGAGGAGGAGACTGAGGGGAAACTGCAGTTTTTGCCAGTGAAATGCCAGTTATCCATCTAAGCTCATCAATCAATACTGGATGTCAGAAATGATATTGAATGACCTAATTCCTCTGATAATGGCCAGGGAATTGAATATGTTTTGGAGAATAGCCAGAAGCAGAAAAGGCTCTGAGGTTTAACGTTGTCCCCTAGAGATGGGTAGCACAATACTTTGCCTACTATCAAGCATAGTATTCACTCTGAAACATTATCTTAGAATTTCAAAGAATTTTGCTGGTCATATCCCATTTTATTGGATTTTTTTTTTTGCAGAAGAAATGTATGTTGTGGACTCTTGCAGATATCAGATGTAAATAGGCAAGGTTCATATTTAGACTTAAATAGTGTTTATCTGGTACATGCCATGTGCTAGACATCGTGTTATTTTTGCAACTGCAGCTTTTGTTAATTGTCTCAGCAAGATTGTAAAGTAGATAACATTCTCATTATACAGGGATGAGAATTGAGGCTCATAAAAGTTATGCAGCTTGTCAAAGACATCTTGTAAGAATTAGGTTCCTAGATTCAAAGCATGGTCTTTGACTCCAAGTCTCCTATTTGTTCATCATTGCCATGGACAAAGTCTTGCAAAATCCCATGAATCAGAAGGTCTCTCTTAGCTCAACACTAAAACTTTAGATAAAATGAGTATGCCATTCCTTGGTTTTCTGCTTCTCATGTGTGAACTAAATCAGGCATGAGCCATATGATTTCAGATCACACAACTTGATTTCAGGTCTAATCCTGGGCTTTGATTGAAATTTTTTCAGAGCATGCAAACTCAGTCTTGCATATATTTGTATATGATAAAATAGTTCAAGCAGATTGTATACCATTGCTATATTATTTGAAAATCTCAAGACACATGACAGTTGTTGTTCTTTGAAGGATCAATATGCTATGTTTACTGTTGTTTTAAATAATTTTGAGGTTATTAGACAGGAAAAGTATTCCCAAAAGTTTGCCTCTGCTTTTTCACTCCCTTTTTATTACTTATTGTTGATTCACACCATTCTGTAACCTTCCTGACTCCTGAATGCACTTGATTAAAGGCTTCAGAATAATTTTAATTTCCCTTTGGAGCATAGTGGCTTCATTGCCAGAGTATTCCACACTTCACTTCCTTACAGGACAGTACAACTATAACTGGTTAACTATGAGCCAGACTTTGCAATGGTCAGGGGAGAGAGTTATATTTTTTTAAGATTTAGTTATTTATTTGAAAGGCAGAGTGGCAAAGGCATAGTGAGAGGCCTTCCATCCACTGGTTCACTCCGTAAATGGCCACAATGGCCGGAGCTGGGCCAATCTGAATCCAGGAACCTGGAGCTTCTCCAAGGTCTCCACATAGATGTAGGGGCCCAAGGACTTGGGCTACCTTCTACTGATTTCCCAGGCCACAGCAGAGAGCTGGATGGGAAGTAGAGCAGCCAGCGCCCAGCACTGCAGGTGGTGGCTCTACCCACTATGCCACAGTGCTGGCCCCAGTAGAGTTATATTCAAGACACAGTTGTTAGCCTCACGTAGTATGGAGGGAGATATATAATTCTATGCTGTACAAAAATGTAATAGGTATACACAGGTAAGGAGCTATGCTACACTACAGGTGTGGACAAATAAAGAGTGAAGGTTTCAACAGAGCATGTAACTCCTAAATTTTCCTTGAAATTAGAGAAATTTTCTGAAGAAGTAGGTAAGAAAGGACATTGTTAACACATGCCAAATAATAAATATCCTAAAATATAAAGCCTGACGTGTAAGAACAAGCTATTTGTGGTTGTGACAGAATGTGCATGAGAAAAATGATAAACATTGAAAAAAGAAAGATAAATATTGTATGGAACACAAAGCGCTTTGTATATTATGTTAATAAATTTATTCTACAAGTAATAGGGGATTATTAAATAATTTTAATTGAAGAAGTAACATGAACAGATTTATATTTTTGGAAGAAATTATTTGGAGTTAAAGTTGTGAGGGTAATAAAATCAAGATAATGATATTGTTAAGAACTTATTCAATGGCCTAAATGAGGAATATAAGGGCTTGAACTAAGGAAATGGCAATGAATAAGAAGAAGCACAGTTTTAAGGTATTATGAAGAGGTAGAATGATCCTATTGAGAAGAGGAGAGAACTGAGCCTAGGAACACTGATCCAAGATAAAAATGGAGTGCTGCTGAACCATGGTATCACTTGGGGTGACAGAAGACTCAGCGCTAGGGGAAATGTTCTTCCAAAGGATCGAGTTTTTTGTAGGGTACTTGACCATCAACTTTATGTCCAGAGAGAAGTAGCCCCAAATAAGGTAATACATGAACTTACTTGCAGTGGTAAATGATTGGGTTACTTGATAAAGGTCCTAGGCAGGGCAAAATATGAGGATAAGAGACAGAAAGGTCTTGTGAAGAGAAATGTAGAGTGATTGATGTGAGGCCTTCACAAAATTTGTGAAAAGTCCATATTATGAAAAAACTGTTTTAATAAAAATTTGGTACCAGACTACACTTATATTTTAATTGCATTTTACCCATAAATTTGTTGATGTTCTCTCTAATTGGAATAAATGCAAATTATAGGGATTTTTGCATAGTTTGCTAATGCCCACTAGAAAGTATGTTGCACCTGCAGAAGACTAGCATACAACCAAATGGACAGGATGATAAGTACAAGATATTAGCCAGCCTCTTTCTATGGCCTTCATTGTGTTTTCATAAATAGATTAATGAATACAGTGATGGAGACTATGGCCCTTTATGGCCCTAAAAACATAGTTCTCTCTTACTGAGGCTCTTCTGTTATTGCCATTGACTTTCTGGCTGCCAGCGTAGTACCATCCCTTGATGAGACCAGCTAGTCATTTGGAGGCAAATTTAATCAAATCCAGTTTATGTTAGAAAGAAAAACATCTCATTATTGATACTAATGCACCTTT
Source organism: Oryctolagus cuniculus (assembly GCF_051225735.1). Classification (NCBI taxonomy): domain Eukaryota; kingdom Metazoa; phylum Chordata; class Mammalia; order Lagomorpha; family Leporidae; genus Oryctolagus; species Oryctolagus cuniculus. Next base: position 101,256,368 of record NC_142867.1, read on the forward strand.
TGGTATGGATTTATTCTGCCTGCAGAACCTTAATCCTACACCCCAATTAGAGGCCTCACAAAATATCTGACTTACTGATGTAGGATGCCACACAACATTGATTAGAACAAGGGTACATTTCATAGCACAGGAGTTATAGCAATAACCAGAGGTCACGAATTCTGGTTATCTTATCACTTGGCATACTGTTCAGGAGGACCTTTTTGAGGTATAGCTGAGGGTAATGACATGTGAAAATGATTTATTACCCTCAGTATGTGGTTATATACTACAAGTTAAATCTTAGGCAATAATATGGTGGTGTGTCCCCAATATGTGGATGCAACAGCCAAAAAATGGGAGTAGGAATGATTGCACTCACCATCATTCTCTGTGATCCATTGGCTAATTTTGTGTTTTTTTTTTTTTTTAAGATTTATGTATTTTACTTTAAAGTCACAGTTACACACAGAGAGAGAAGGAGGGGGAGAGAGAGAGAGAGAGAGAGAATGAGGGAGGGAGGGAAGGAGGGAGGGAAGGAGGGAGAGGTCTTTCATCCACTGGTTCACTCCCCAATTGGCCACGATGGCTGGAGCTGTTCCAATCTGAAACCAGGAGCCAGGAGCTTCTTCCTGGTCTCTTGTGCAGATGCAGGGGCCCAAGGACTTGAGCCATCATTCACTGCTTTCCTAGGCCATAGCAGAGAGCTGGATCAGAAGTGGGGCAGCTAGGATATGCACTGGTACCCATATGAGATGCCAGCACTGCAGGCAGTGCCTTTATCTGCTACGCCACAGTGCTGACCCCTGATTTATTTTGTGTTTCTTTCTTTTTTTTTTTTTTTTGACAGGCAGAGTGGACAGTGAGAGAAAGAGACAGAGAGAAAGGTCTTCCTTTTTGCCATTGGTTCACCCTCCTATGGCCACCGTGGCCGGCGCATTGCACTGATCCGAAGCTGGAAGCCAGGTGCTTCTCCTGGTCTCCCATGAGGGTGCAGGGCCCAAGGACTGCAATCCCGGGCCATAGCAGAGAGCTGGCCTGGAAGAGGGGCAACCGGGACAGAATCTGGCGCCCCGACCAGGACTAGAACCCCATGTGCCAGTGCCACAGGCAGAGGATTAGCCTATTGAGCTGCGGTGCCAGCCTGATTTTGTGTTTCTAATAGCTATGATTTGACACTTGTGTGTCTAGAGATTCTGTGTTCCAGAGAGGGTGCACATCCCTAAAAGACACAAGAGTAACATAAAATTTAAAGCCATAATTCCCATTTGGTTACTTTGGGATTCTTGAGTTAAGAAATCACTTAACAAAGTTAACTGAATCTGTCAACGTGAAGATGATTAGACTGTGGCTATATAATTGGAGCACAGAGGAATATTGTAGGACTTATGTGTTCACTATGGTATCATTTAACTGTTAATGGAAATATATAGCAACTATGGTCTGATAAATACCAAGTATCTAGGGGGCTCATAACCCTCAGGGAAGAGATTTGGGGTCAATCTACAAGGTAAGACACTTAGGCCAGCATAAGTGCTAGCTAAGGTGAGAGGGAAATCTAATATGGGTAGTGGAAGAGAGAGATCAGAGTATTAATTCTCAGGAACAACTACAGTAGTGGAGGCAATCGTCCAGCTACTCATTCTTCTGTTGGTAGTTTTCCAGAAATGGTGATCAATTAGAGTCCCAGAGAAGCTGTGCGTAGATACTGTGAACTTAATGTGAGAAGCATGTGGATCTGAGATATACATATGTTGTATTAAATATGTTGCCTTGGCTAGATCTCCTTCACTGGTGTATTAATCCCACAGTTGCTATATGTTCTGGTTGCAGAGACTCTACTGAACTCTCCTTCTTGCCCCAGAGATCTACCTCCAATACCTGAGAAGTATCCATAGCCAATGACAGACTCATGTAGGGGTATAAGAAGCTGGCCACCTTGATTCCATGTGTTAATCACTGGTCTCCAACAGAAAACACATTCTTGATTTTTTTTTCCTATCCTGCTTTCCTAACTTCCTTTCTCGTGAAAAGTGGCTGTTGTTAAATTCTTTGAACAAGAATCTCATCTCAGACTCTGCCTCTTGGGAACCCAACTTGAGACAGGAGATCGAACTTGGAGGGACAAATGTAGGATGTGAAAACCACACATAATAATTGATAATGTGAATGGATTAGAATGCTCAGGGAGGCAATATAAAATTAGAAGAGAAGTAAAGACAAACATCCAAGAGCATTAGCTTCAGATGAGAGTTCAGAAAAAGAATTTGCAGTAGAATATAGTCAAAGAGAGGAAGAAGGGAACAGTCAAAAAGTAGTAGCACAAGGGTGAGAATGTATTTCTGGTGTCATAAGTGCATCTGGAAAATAGCTTCAGGCATCTAACTCTGTCTTAGATATAGAACTCAAAAGAGAATTTTAAAAAAGATTGGCATCTTTCATGATGAGAGAGGTGAGAACTGATTGGAAATTCACTGGTGTCCTTTGAAAGAATAGTTTAGTATTTACTAGAGAAACACTATATATGAGGAGTCTCCAAAAAGTCCCTGGGAACTTCATATTACGGAAAAAGCTGTCCATGGATTTCCAAGTCCTTTTGTACCAAGATGTACTTATATCTCAATTACATTTCACAGACTTTTAAGTTTCCTTGTATTTATGATTCAGTGTGTTTGTGACACCGTTCATTGTGTTGAATGCTCTACCTACACCTGCTTTTAAATACTATTTAATGGACACCATTTTCACTAAAGTTGTAGGGGCCAAGCAAAAGTAACGGAAAGATTTCTGTATCCTAGTGTGCTGCTGAGAAGGTTGCTCCATGAAGAAAAGATGGATTATTTCATAAGTGATATTGTAGCAAATGGTTGGCCATCTGTTAAGAAAAGAAGAAAGAAAAGGAAAAAAGTGAACCTTTAAATTCTCCTTACATTTAAATAAATTCCATATGGAATGAGGATTTAAACATAGAAAGTGAACTATAAAAGTCTCAAGGAAAAAAGTAGGCAAACTTTTTATAGCTTTGGAGTGGGGAGTATCTATTTACATAAAACAAAACTCAGGAACCACAGGCAAAACCACTACATTAAAATTTAAAATTTTAGCTAACCAAAAAAGAGGAGAAGACTCAAATTAATAAATCAGAGATGAAAAAGGAGATGTTATAATGGATACCACAGAAATAAAAAGAATTACTTGGAATTATTGCAAACAGCTATATGTTAACAAATTGGAAAATCTAGAAGAAATATATCAATTTCTGGATTCACAATTCATGAAAATTGAGTCATGAATACATAGAAAACCTAAACAGACCAATAACCATGATGGAGATCGATTCAGAAATTAAGACCCTGCCTAGAAAATAAACCCTAGGACCAGATATCTTCACTGCTGAATTCTACGAAACTTTAAAAGATGAACTAATTTCAATCCTAAATGAATTTCCAATAATCTAAATGGACTCCTCCAAAGCTCCTTCTCTGAGGCCAGCATCACCTTAATTCTAAAACCAGAAAAAAATAGAACAAAGAAACAGAATATCCCTGATGAAATAGATGCAAAAACCCTCAACAAAGTACTACCTAATTGAATCCAACAACACATCAGAAAGATCATTCACTCAGACCAAGTGGAATTTATTCCTGGTATTCAGGGATGGGCTAACACACACAAATCAATCAATGTGATCCATCACATTAACAAATTAAAGAATAAAAACCATGTGTTTATCTCAATACAGAAGGAAGTATAAACAAACAAGTAACAAAGATTATGTAATTACCAGTGCAGGACTTTAGAAGTACTGCTATAAGGTAGCCTAGTGGTTAACAATGCTGTACAATGCATCGGAGTGTCTGGGTTCAATTGCTTGCTCTGGAACCTGCCTCCAGTTTAATCCTAATGCAGGCCCTGATACTCAGCATGGGGAGACGTATGTTACGATCCAGGTCCCGGTTCCAGCCCCAGCCCAGCCCTGTCCATCATAGGCTTTGAGGGGTAACCAGCAGATAGGAGCTCTGCTTGAATTTCAAATAATTTTTTTAATAAGAGTACTATTACAACTTTGCCCAAGGAAAGGATTGAAAAGAAATTATGGGTATTATGAGGAAATAAAAATAGAAAAGAACCCAATGGAACACTCAAAGATAAAAAATAAAGAATATCTGAAATGACAATGTCATTATATGGGGTCAACACAGGATGAAACATTGATAAACTTGAAGACATTGCAGTAGAAATTATTCAAACTGAAGTACATAGAAAGAAAAAAACTGAATAAATGATGAGCAGAATTTCAGTGGCATATGGGACAATTATCAAATGATCCACTGTAGATTCAAGAGTCCCCAGAAGGTGAAAAGCAGAAAAAAAAACTTTTGAAGGGGCAGAAATTTTCCAAAGTCACTGAAAGCTATAAATTCACAAGTCCAAGGCTCAATAAACCATGGAAGGATAATAATAAAAATACCTAAGCCAAAAAATATCATAATCAAATTTCTTAAAATTAAAGATAATTAGATAATTTAAAAGAAGCCAATGGGAAAAAGAAATGTTTCAATATAGATGAGCAACCATAATGGAAATCACTACTCTCCTCTCATTAAAATATTGCATGCAAGAAGACAATGGAGCATTTATAACTTTCTGAAGGAAAACAACAGTTAGCCTAAAAGTCTATATGCAGTGAAAGATATAATTCAAAAATGAAAGGGACACCAAAATCTAGATATATATGTAAACATTCTTTTTTAATAAAACAAATTATGTCTTAAGTACTCCTTAATATAGATTTATAATTGAATTTTATGCATTGGTATTTTTAAATTCTTTAGCAAGTAAAATGGAATTTCAGCCTGAATTTACAACAATAATGGCTTGTATATCTGTCCATGTACTTACCTTGAGATATTAATACTGTCTAGTGTTTTTTTTTTATTTCAGCCTGAATGACACCCTTTTGCAATTTGAATGTGGCAAGGGTACTGGGAATGAATTCCCTCAACTCATGTTTGTCTGAGAATGTCTTAATTTCTCCCTTTTTTTTGATGGACAGTTTTGCTGTATATAGAACTCTCAGCTGACATATTTTTCCAGCACTTTATCAGCCTGTTGCCTTGTGGCTCCTGAGGGTCTTGAGACATCTCCTAGTAATCTATTGAGAATTCTCTGTGATGAGATTTGTATTTATCCCGCTGTTTTCAAGAGCCTCTATGTGTCTTGATATGCATCTCTTTCTTGGATAATCTTTGGAGTTTGTTGTATTTTTTGGATCTGTAGATTAATATATTTCATAGAATGTATGGAATTTTAGATCTGTTTAAAAATAATTTCTCATCCCCTCTCTCTCTTCTCTTTCTAGGATTCCCATAGCCTGTATATTGGTCTGCCTGATGGAACCCCATAAATCCCTTAGGCTCTGTTATCTTTTCTTCATTCCATTTTCCTTTTAGTCTTCAGACACATTAATTTCAAATGTTCTTTCTTCAATTTCATGGATTCTTTTTGTTTACAATTACTACTGCTTCCCTCTAGTAAACTTTTCAATGCTTTTTATTTTTTTTTTACTTCTAAATCTGTGATTCCTTTTTATACTTCTTAACTCTTTGTGTGGTTAAGAGAGTTGTTTAAAAGTCTTTGTGAGATCTATGCTTGTACATCTTCACACACAGTTCCTACAATTTAATTTTCTCCCTTTGCATTGACAGTGTCTTCCTGTTTCTTTTTATGCTGTATGATTTTTGTTCTTTTCATTGTTAAAAATGAGGGTCAAGCCACCTCCAGCAGTTGCTGAAGACCGAGCCTGTGCTAAGATAGTCCTTCAGAAATTTTTGTTCCTGCTCTGAGTATAGGATCTTTACAAGTCTTTTCCTTTTATTTCTTTTTGCAATTTTAACATTTATTTTTAAAGCATTTCAAATAATACAGAACACTATAGAGAAAGTTTAATGAGTTCACATAGATTTAATGCTTTTTAACATTTTTCCATATTCACTTCATATGTAAATATTATGTATACACAAATATATCCTTTTTCCTTGAAAGCAGGCATACTGATGTGACTTGGGGATTCATAACACACTTTTTATACTATACATATAATAACTTCCATGAATGAGAGAAAATATGTGTTTTTTAATGTTTTTTTGTTTTTGTGAGGTTGGAATGTTTCACTTAGCATAATGATTTCTGGTTCCATTAATTTGTCTCATATATGTCAGGATTTTATTGCTTTTTATGATTAATATTCTATAACCATATTTTCTTTATCTTTATTCTTTATTTATTTCTTTATTCATCAATGAACAACTAGGTTGATATTGCTTCTTTGCTATTATGAACAGTGTTGCAGTAAACATGAGAATTTATGTATCTCTTTCATCTGTTGACTTCATTTCCTCTGATTACATGACCCAAAGTAAGATATCTGGGTCAGATGGCACATTTATTTTCAGTTTTTTGAGGAATCTCCAAACTGTTACCCATAATGGCTATACTAATTTGTGTTCCCATCAACAGTGTGTTAGGGTTCTCTTTTCTTCCCATTTTCACCAGAATTTGTGATTTTTTTTACTTCAGAAATAGCCATTTTAACAGGAATGAGATACTACTTCATTCATTCGGGCTTTAATCTGCACTACCCTGTTAGCTAGTGATGTTGAACATTCTTTCATCTGTTTATTGGCTATTTATATTCCATCTTTTTTAAAAAATTTATTTAAGTTATGTAAGTTTCATGTATTTAAATTTACAGATTTAGGAACATAATGACACTTCTACCCCTACCCTCTCTCCTGCCCATACTGTAACCCTTGCTCCTCCTCCCTTTCATATTCCTACTCTTAATTTTTATAGATTTTCAGTTTACTTAATAATCATGTAGTTAACCCAACACTAACAAAAGACTTCAACAAATAATATGAAGAGGGTGAAAAAAAAAAACACTGTTCCTCAATGGAAGAGACAAAGGCTATAAACTATCATCAAATAAAATGTCTATTTCACTCTAATACATTACATATCAGGTACATTATTAGTTAGATCAGGGAAAACATATGATATATGTCTTTTTGGGACTGGCTTATTTCACTAAATACAATGGTTTCCAGTTGGATCCATCTTTTTGCAAAACCCAGGATTTCATTTTTTTTGACAGCTGACTAGTACTCCATAGTGCATATAAACCACAATTTATCCAAACAACATTTGATGGACATCTGGGCTGATTCCATATCTTAACTATTATGAATTATGTGCAGTGAACATGGGAGTAAAGATAATCCTTTAATATACTGATTTCTTTTTGTTTGGGTAAATTCCCAGGGAGTGGGATACCTGGGTCATATCATAGGTTTGTATTCAGATGTCTGGGATATCTCCATTCTTTCTTTCACAGTGGATGTACCAGTTTACATTCCTACCAACAGTGAATCAGGGTACCTTTTCCCCTACATCCTTGCCAACACTTGTCACTTGTTGATTTCTATGTGAGAGCCATTCTAACTGGAGTGAGATGAAAACGCACCATGGTTTGATTTGCATTTCCCTGATGGCTAGTAATCCTGAGCATTTTCTCAAGTGTCTGTTGATCATTTGAATTTTCTTTCTCTCTTTTTTAAAGATTTATTTATTTTTTTATTTTAAAGTCAGAGTTACACAGAGGGAGGAGAGGCAGAGAGAGAGAGGTCTTCCATCTGCTGGTTCACTCCCCAATTTGCTGCATTGGCTGGAGCTGTGCTGGTCTGGAGCCAGGAGCCAGGATCTTCTTCCAGGTAACCCACATGGGTACAGGGGTCTAAGAACTTGGGCCATCTTTTATTGCTTTCCCAGGCCACAGAAGAGAGCTGGTTTGGAAGTGGAGCAGCTGGAACTCGAACTGGCTCCCATATGGGATAATAGCACTGTAAGTGGTGGCTTTACCCACTATGCCACAGAACCAGCCCCAGATTTCCTCTCATGAAAAATGCCTGTTCCAATCTTTTACCAATTTCTTAACTGGATTGTTTGTTTTGTTTTTGTTGAATTTCTTGAACTCTTTATAGAATTTGGTTTTTAAATCCTTATCAGTTGAGTAGTTTGCAAATATTTTCTCCCATTCAGTTGGTTGTCTCTTAACTTTGCTGAGTATTTCTTTTGCAGTGCAGAAGATTCTCAGCTTGAATAATTCCATTTGTCAATTTTGGTTTTGATTGCCTGTACTCATGTGGTCTTTTGAAGTCTTTGCTTATGCTGGTGTATTGCAGAGTTTCTCCAATGTGCTCTAGTAATTTGATGGTATCAGGTCATAGATTTAGATCTTTGATCTATTTTGAGTGGATTTATGCGGAAGGTAGGGGTTAGTTTCATACTTCTGTGTGTGTAGATCCAGTTGCCCAGCACCATTTGTTAAGGAGACTGTCCTCAGTCCAGGGATTGATTTTAGCTCTTTTGTCAGTCAGTTGTAGCTGCATGGATTGATTTCTCAAATGTCTTTTCTCTTCAATTGGTCCACAATCTGTTTTTGTGCCAATACCAGGCTGTTTTGGTTTTAACTGCCTTGTAGTATTTCTTGAAATCAGTTATTGTAATTCCATTGGGTTTGTTTTCATTGTGTAACATTGATTTGGCTATTCAGGGTGTCTTGTGTTTCAAATGAATTTCAGCATCATTTTTCCTAGATCTACAAAGAATGTTGATATTTTGATTGGGATTGTGTTGAATCTGTAAATTGCTTTTGGTAATATGGACATATTTATGATGTTGGTTCTTCCAATCCTTGAACATGGAAGATTTTTCCATTTTTAAATGTCTACTTATATTTCTTTCTTTAATGTTTTATAATTTTCATCATAGAAATCTTTTACATCCTTGGTTAAATTTATTCCAAGGTATTCAATTCTTTTTGGAGCTACTGTGAATGAGACTGATCTTAAAAGTTCTTTCAATGCATCTCAAGGACCTAGAAAACAACAAGAAATCAAACCCAGTATTAGTAGGAGGAAAGAAATAATTAAAATTAGAGAAGAAATAAATAAAATTAAAAAAAATAAAAATAATAGTTAAATGAAGAACTTGTTTTTTGAAAAAAAATAGCCAAAATTGATACACCATTGACAATGCTAACCAAAAAATGAGAGAGAAGACACAAATCAATAAAAATAAGACATGAAAAAGAAAATGTAACAGCAGATACCACAGAAATAAAAAGAATCATCAGGAATTACAGTAAAAAGCTATATGCCAATAAAGTGGAAAATCAAGATGAAATGGATAGATTCCTTGATACACATAATCTACTAAAATTGAGTCATGAACACATGGAAAATCAGACCAAAACTAAGGTGGAAATTGAATCAGTAATAAAGATCTCCCAACAAAGAAAACCCCGGGACTGGACTGCTTCACTGCTGAGTTCTACTAGGCATTTAAAGAAATAATTCCAATTCTTCTCAAGCTATTCAAAACAACTGCAAAGGAGGGAATCCTCCCAAACTCCTTCTATGAAGCCTGTGTCTCCTTAATTCCTAAGCCAGAAAAAGATACAACACAGAAACAGGACTATACACCAATATCCAAGATGAAAATATTTGCAAAACTCCTCAATAAAATATTTGCTAATCGAGTTCAACAACACATCAGAAAGATCATTCACCCAGACCAAGTGGGAATTATCCTTGGTATACAGGGATGGTTCAACATTTGTAAACCAATAAATGTGATACAGCACATTAAGAAGCTGAAGAACAAAAAACATATGATTGGCTCAATGGTTGCAGAGAAATCATTTAATAAAATACAACATCATTTCATAATGAAAACCTGAAGCAAATTGGGTATAGAAGGAACATTTCTCAACATATTCAAGGCAATTTATGACAAAATCATGACCAGCATCCTCTTGAATGGAAAAAAGCTGGAAGCATTCCCTGAAGATCCAGAACCAGACAAGGACACCCACTCTCATTATTGCTCTTCTATATAGTCCTGGGAGCTTTAACCAAAGCAATTATGCAAGAAAAAGAAATCAAAGGGATACAAATTGGAAAGTAGGAAATCAAACTACCCCTCTTTGCAGATGACATGATTGCATATAGGGTATCCAAAAGACTCCCCTGAGAGACTAGTGGAGCTCATAAAGGAATTTGGTAAAGTGTCAGGATATTTGTATTTCATATTTTGAAATTTTTTGTTTATGTCCTCTGGCTATTTCTAACCTTGATTGCTTGTTTTGTTGTTGTTGAATTCCTTGAGTTTCTTTTATGTTCTGGATGTTAGCTTTTTATCAGATGCATCATTTGTAAACATTTTCTTATATTCTGTCAGTTGTCTCTTACTCTGTTATTTCCTTTTCTGTGCTGAAGTGTCTTAATTTGAAATAGTCTCATTTTCTCATTTTTGCCTTTATTACCTAGCTTTTGGGGTCTTATATAAAAGTCAGTTGCCTATGCTAATATTTTGGAATGTTTCTCCTAGCTTTTCTTCCAGTAGTTTCCTTGTTTCAGGTCTTTCACTTAGATCCTTGATCAGTTTTGAGTTGATGTCTTCATAGGTGTAGGATAACAGTCTTGTTTAAAACTTCCACATGTGGAAATCCAATTTTTCCGCCATTTATTATAATAACTATCCTTTGTCCATTTGTTAAAGATAAGTTGGTTGTAGATACATGGATTTAACTCTAGGATTTCTATTCCCTTGGTCCATGTGTCTAAATTTTTTAAAGATTCATTTTTTTATTTATTTGAAAGTCAGTGTTACACCCAGAGGAGGTTGGTTCACTCCCCAAATGGCCACAAAGGCCATGCCTAGGCCAGGCCCAAACCAGGAGCTAGGAGCTTCATCTGAGTTTCTCACATGGGTGCAGGGACCCTGACACTTGGACCAACTTCTGCTTCTTTCCCAGGTGTGTTATCAGGGAGCTGTACTAGAAGCAGTGCAGCTGGGTCTCAAACTGGCACCGATATACAATGGAGGCTTTGCAGGTGGAGGCTTGCCCTGTTATGGCACAACACCGGCCCTTTGAGTCTATTTTTATGGCAGTAGAATATTATGTGGTTAAAATAACTTTGTAGTATATCTTGAAATCTAACACTGTGATGCTTCCAGCTTTGTTTTTATTATTCAAAACTGGTTTGGCTATTCTTGGCCTTTTGTGTTTCCATATGAATTTTTGTATTTTTTAAAAGACTTATTTGTCTATTTATTTGGTAAGCAAACTGATAGAGAGGGAGAGACTGATCTTCAGTCTGCTGCTTCACTATCCAAATGCATGCAATAGCCAAGACTGAACCGGATAGAAGCCAGGAATTCCATCCATGTCGCTCAAATGAATGGCAGAATCCAAGGCCTTGAACCATCATATTCTGCCTCCCAGGTGCATTAGCAAGAAACTAGATTTTAAGCAGAGCACTGGGGCTTGACTTGGCACTCTGATATGAGATGCTCCCTTCTCAAGTGGCACCCTGGTCTACTGTACCATAATGCCTACCCTGGGATTGTGTTTTCTAAAGCTGTGAAGAATGTCACTAGTTTTTTCATGGGGATTTCCTTGAATCTGTAAATTGATTTAGATAGTATGGACATTTTGATAATATTTATTTTTTTAATCCATGCACATGTAGTTTATTGTTTTGTTTTGCTTTTCATATGTCTTCTATTTCTTTCATTAGTGTTTTGTAATTTGCACTGTAGAATTCGTTTACATCCTTGGTTGAATCGATCCTCAAGTATTTAATTTTATTTGTAATTATTGTGAATATTTTGTAATTATTGTGAATTATTGTGTATATATACACTATGGAATACTACTGAGCCATACACAGAAGGAAATCTTGTCTTTTGCAACAAAATGGATGCAACTAGAAGCTATTATGCTTAGTGAAATAATTCAGTCTCAAAAAGACAAATATCTTATATCTTATGTTTTTCCTGAGTTGTAGTAGTATACAGAGCACAAAAACTATAATGCATATGAACAAAACTGACATTTTGTGATTTGATTATTGTTACAGCTCTTGTCTATACTCTTGAGGAACAGTGTTTTCTCTACCTAATAACGATGAGGAATCAGCTACCTGCCTAATTGCAGATCCTTTTAAGGTAATCTGGCATTTCTCTTATGCACAGTTTAGAATCTTTTCCTTACATTTTAGTTTTGAAAGTTTGACTATAATATGTCTTGGGGAAATCATACCATGTATCTTTTCTGAAGACAATGGAATGAAGCTGGAAATTAATAACCTAAGAAATATTACAGAGGGAGGTTCAAAGGTGGTGGATTAGGGAATGACACACTATGCTAGGCTAGGGATAAACAATAAAAAAAGTGTAGGGGTGCACACTCTAGGAGAATTGGAGAAGACCATTCTTGAAATCCTACAAGAGGAAGAGGAATGCCATGGACCTGTGTGGAGGGTGTGGACGCTCAGCACAAACACTAACACAACAGAACAACTGCAGCAGCACAGAGCTAGAAAGGCAGGCAGCTTGGAGATGTTGGAGATGGATGTGAGACTGGACTGCAGCAACCCATAGTGATATAACTGGAGGGAGAGAATGATGTGAGTCCAGACTGGAGCCCTGGGGGCTAGCAGTTGCATGTGGACCCAGTGGAAGTAGAAGGGACACGTTTATCTCTCCCCAACTTTCCCTCAGCAGTGCCTACTGCCCAGTTGAGAAAGGGAAGGTGCCATTTTGGGTTTGGGCAGGAACTGTGGAAGACTTTGTGTGCACCCACAGCAACTGGTTGAGACAGGACACCATCTTCTTAGCACTACTGGTGGCAGTGGCAGGGAGAGAGCAACATTTGGCCGGTGGCTCATGTGTACCCATGTAATCCAGAGATTCTATTGGAGGGAACAATCTGCAGTCTCCACTGACTTTGAGCTTGGCTTAGAGGTGTCTGGGCAATTATGTAGGACAGTGAGGCACCTGCAGCCTCTCGGGATCAAGACTCATAGGTGGAGCTGTCTTGAGGAACATCTGCCTCTCTGTTGACTGGACAAGTTGGCAGAGCAGAGAGAAAGCTCTGCACCCAGAGACTGTGAACCCTATGTGCTGAGACTGTGGGGACATGGTGTTTACATGAGAAGGCATTTTTCAAGAGAAGAAATTCAAATTGCCAAGACACACTTGAGAAAATTCTCAAGATCACTAGCCATTAGAGAAATGGGAATCAAAACCACAATGAGCTTTCACCTCACTCCAGTTAGGATCTCATATGGAAATCAACAAACAACAAATGTTGACGAGGATGTACGGAAAAAGGTACCCTGGTCCACTGTTGGGGGAAAGTAAAATGGTGCAGCCACCATGGAAGACAATATGGAGATACCTCAGAAATATGAATATTGATATATCATATGACTCAGCCATCCCACTCCTGGGAATTTACCTAAACCAAAAGAAATCACTGTATGAAAGGGTTATCTTTACCCCCATGTTCATTGCACATAATTCACAATAGCTAAGATATGGAATCAACCCAGATGTCCATTAACTGGATAAATAAATTATAGTTTATAAACACTATGGAGTGTTAGTCAGCTGTCAAAAAAGGAAATCCTGTCTTTTGCAACAAGATGGATGCAACTGGAAACTATTATACTTAGTGAAATAAACCAGTCTCCAAAATACAGATATCATACGGTTTCTATGATCTATGGTAACTAATAGAGTATCTAAAATGAATCTATAGGAGTGAAACTGACTTTAAGATGTGATGATTTTCGACAGCCCTTACCTTGACTGTGTGGTAGCAATGTTTTTCTTGTTTTTGTTTTGTTTTTATAGTTACTGATATTTTTCTTCATAGTAACTGGCGAACTGTTATTTAGTGTAAGGTCAATCTTATAAGAATTTACTGAAAATTAATTTCTGTAAAAAAAATGGAAAAGGAAGAGGGAGGAGGAAGAAAGGCAGGAGTATGGGTAGGAGGGAGGTAGCAGGAGAAGAAGCATCATTTTCCCAAATCTGCATATATTAAATGCATCAAATTGTATTCCTTAAGCAAAATAAATAAAAAGAAATTTTGTTAACTTTTACCTATTCATATTACCCTAAATATATTTATGGCGAACTTAAAATATGCTCACATAATTGGAGTAAAAAGGCCATATTACAACTGTGACTTACAATTTCAAAAAAAAAAAAAAGAGAAATGGGTAAAGGACATGATCAGGTGTTTCTCAAAGAAAGATATAAATGGCTCAGAGACACATGAAAAGATGCTCAGGATCATTAGTCTTTAGGTAAATGCAAATCAAAACTACAATGAGGCCGGCGCCGTGGCTTACTAGGCTACTGCACCGATCCGAAGCCAGGAGCCAGGTGCCTCCTCCTGGTCTCCCATGTGGGTGCAGGGCCCAACGACCTGGGCCATCCTCCACTGCCTTCCCGGGCCACAGCAGAGAGCTGGACTGGAAGAGGAGCAACCGGGACAGAATCTGGCGGCCACTTTGGGGGTGAACCAATGGAAAAAGGAAGACCTTTCTCTCTGTCTCTCTCCCGCTGTCTAACTTTGCCTGTCAAAAAAACAAACAAACAAACAAACAAAAAAAAACTACAATGAAATTTCACCTCATCCTGGTTAGAATGGCTATCACACAGAAATAAACAAAGAGTAAATTCTGGTGAGGATGTGGGGAAAAGGTATCCTAATTCACTGTTGGCGGAATGTAAACCATTAGAATCATAATGCAAGACAGTATGGAGGTGCCTCAGAAATCTGAAAATGGATGTACCATATAACTCAGATATCCCACACCTGGGAATGTATCCAAACGAAATGAAATTAGCACATGAAAGAATTCCCTTACACCCAGGTTTATTACAGCTCAATTCACAATAGCTAAGATATTAAATCAACCTAAATGTTAGTCAGCTGATGGCTGGATAAAGACAATGTGAGATACACACACACACACACACACACACACATATACACACACACTCAGTGCAATACTACTCAGCCATAAAAAAGAATGAAATCTTGTCTTTTGTAACAAAATGGATGCAATTGGAAACCATTATACTAGTTAAATTAGGCAGTCCCCACAAGATAATTACATGGTTCAATGTAGAATACAAAGAGTGTGTAGGAATGAGATGGAGGTCTTGTGATATAACTGCTGTTTTTAGCCCTAGTTTATACTCCTGTGGGACTGTGGTCTTCCTATTTCCTACTTATTGAATGTTGTGGTGGTGGTGAATTAAGCCTATGATTATAGAGTGGATTGAAAATATATTTTTGTGAAAATTAAAGAAAAAAGGAGGGAAAGAGAGGGATTTAGAGAGGGTGAGGGTGAGGTAGGGAAGTATGACTATCTTAGAATTGTACCTATGAAATCGTTCTCTTCATATTAATAAAAATTAAAACAAATGGCTAACTTTTTGAATCTATATTCATTCTCATTTGTAATTAAAATAAAATGTATATTTTGAAATAATTTAATAATTTTTTTTAAGTTTTAATGAATATAAATTTCCAAAGTACAGCTTATAGATTACAATGGCTTCCCCCCCATAACGTCCCTCCCACCCGCACCCCTCCCATCTCCCACTCCCTCTCCCCTTCCATTCACATCAAGATTCATTTTCGATTCTCTTTATATACAGAAGATCAGTTTAGCATACATTAAGTAAAGATTTCAACAGTTTGCTCCCACACAGAAACATAAAGTGAAAAATACTGTTTGAGTACTCGTTATAGCATTAAATCTCAATGTACAGCACACTAAGGACAAAGATCCTACATGAGGAGTAAGTGCACAGTGACTCCTGTTGTTGACTTAACAAATTGACACTCCTGTTTATGGCATCAATAATCACCCTAGGCTCTTGTCATGAGCTGCCAAGGCTATGGAAGCCCCCTGAGTTCACTGACTCTGATCATATTTAGACAAGGTCGTAGTCAAAGTGGAAGTTCTCTCCTCCCTTCAGAGAAACAATTAATTAACAATTCTTAAATAGGAATGTTGATGCATGGGGTATAAGTGAAGTTCAATTTTGTAATCTTGCCTGTCCATAATGCCGAGAACAGAGACTCATCTATAGTAATTGGTCTATATGTGTGTGTTTTGAAACATCTGCTAAGCAGTCAGGGGATGTGTTTGTCCATTATGTAACTCCAGATGAAAAAGTTTCGATCACTTCATTGGGATAGTCCGTTTACTTCTATTTCTAACTCCATTTTAACCTCAGAATTTGTATCTTTTCTACTTCACCCTCCTTTATGGTCTTTACTCCTGCATTGCCTTGAGGAAATCTAGGAAAATTACGGTTTATATTGCTGTGATTAAGATGGCAGAGTAGGAGACATAATTTTATTTTCTGCAGAAACTGGGATTTAAATTTAAAATATACAAATGATAGAGTGATTCTGGTATTTGCCACTACCGCTTTCTTCAAGTAACATATGTTCATTAAATTCTTAAGGTATATACGCCATAATTTTCATCACTGATTTGAAGTTCCCAAGTTCAGAGATGATACAGACATTAATCTTTTAATTTTAAAATCATTTGCATTGAGTAAAAGGCATCTATATTGGGGAGTATAGGCATTTGTTTTTCATTTGTTTTCTTTCCTTTCTGCTGTTAATTTACCCAGAAAGCTCATTTCAAAATTTCTACCATTAGCTGTGGCCTCAGCTGCTTTCTTGACAGGACCTATTTGTGGACCTGTGGGTGTGGGAATCACTTGTGTTTAAATGAACGGAGTTTGGAGGTAGAGATATTTTCCATACTTAGTTCAATCACATTCTTTATCTGTGATTTTGGGAAATGTATAAATCCTTTCTGAGAGTGTTTCTCATTGGTAAGTGTGGGTAATGATTTCTTCCTTATGGGGCTGCTATGAGGATTGAATGGGATAACTTAAATAGAACTCTCAGCACAAAGTTTGAATTCATTGAAATTATTGGTAGCATTATTATCAGCATTGAAGATGACTTTCATTTTTTTTTGAGGATGACTTTCTAAATACCAAATAACTGTATCAATCATTTTAGTAATAATGACTGCTTTGTTTTTGTTTTTTCTTCACCATACAGCCTGTCAGATATTTTTTATTTTTAGAGTTACTTTTCTGAGGCAACAAATACCCATCTATTCTTTGTTCAGAGGACCTCATATCATTTGGCACAGAAACACCCACATCCATGACTGCAAATGCCTGTTGCCATTTCCTCTCCTCTACCATTTCTTTCCCTCACAGCACAGAGAAGCTGGTAAAACACAAGCCCTTCTGAAGCCTGAGTTTAGGATTTCAGAGGTGGAACTGCCAGAAAACAGTTCTGACTAGTTTGCAACAGCCATCTTCATAGGATGCCATTCCAGTAATAAACCCATCTGGGTCTCTGCTGTGCAGACAGATGGTAATTGATTGTTTTTACTAAAAATTACAATCAGAATTATTTTCTAAAGATATTGCTACTGAGCATGTTCTCCCAACCTAACCACTTAAGATTATAGTTTATCCAAAGACTCCAGAGTTACTGGTGAGGGGTTTCTAGAAGCAGTGATACTTCAGTTCCTAAGGGCAGGTTAATGCTAGTGAGGAATCCTGCAGAGGACAGACTGTTCCCCTTTCATTTGTTATTTCCTCATATTATCCTCAGGGGGTTCAGGGAAATTCTGATTTGATTTGAGATTGAGATATTCGCTTTTTGGTTTCTCTGATTGGTTATGGGAAATACAGGTTTTTTCCCTTTCCAATGAAGCACTTTCTTTAATTATAAAAGAAATGCATAATTACTGTAGAAAATTTATAAGCATGAAAAAAATTACCCTTCCTTTTCCCTGCACTCATACAACATCCTAAGACAATCAATTTGAATCTGATGTTATTCCTTATATACATATAAGGTATTTAAGGCAGACACAGTTGATTGCTTACTCAACAGCTATTAGCCTTCTTGTATAGAAGTCAGAACCTCAATGTTATTTGAGAGAAAATATGCTTGTTTAGGTGACAAATCACAATCATGATGAATCTAAGGCAATAATGACAATTTTTTCAATTTCTTGCGGTTGAAGTAAGGGCAAGCATGTGTTTCAGGGTAGTGAGATGCAGAGGAAAGTCTCCTGGAATGGGAAGGGAGAGGGGTAGGAGAGGGGTTTGGGGAACTGGAGCAAATGTTTTGTCACTGAAAATAGGCTCAAACAAAAATAGTCTTGAATGTTGACATACACAGATACTCTGGAGGAATAGCAGCCACTTGCAAACATGAAGCTACAGGCTCAGGATACAAGTCAATACCCTGAGGATAGCAGAGTAGGAGGTTGAAAGAAGAGTGAGTCTTTGATGATGCTATGGAACTTGCTAACCAACCCAATTCCTTATTAATAAATCATAAATATCAGAATGGTGCAAATAGTGGTAGTGTTGTTGTTGTTGTTACTTGATGTTGAAAACATGCTCTCTGGTGTACAGGGCTTTTGCTGTTGTTGTTGAACAAGGCATCAGCTGTGTGGTAGAGGCCTTTGTCTTTTAATTGAACTTGTTCCTAACATGATTAAAGTTGTGGTAGAGGCCTTCCCAAGGTCAGAAGAAGAAAAAGGGAGGAATCTGTCCTGGGAATGAAATGTAGTTGTTATCTGCTTGCCTGTGAAGTTACTCTTTGCTTGGGTTCCTGCTTATTATCACCCAGGGATGATTTTAACCCTTGCTAGACAAGCATATAGCTCAGTATGTGTGTGGGGAAAATATACGCATGTGCAGAATTATATAATTTCCTGTGGTTGCCATGTAACATTAGAATATCCAATCAAATGTACCCATGTAGCCATATAAGGGAGACAAAGAAGCTAAAAACCATATATAAGAAAATACCCCTCTTTGTTCAGTGCTCAGGCTTTTGGATGACAGTCTACCTGGGCCTTATGCTGGCGTAAATAATAAAAGACTAGTTGTTGTCAAAGGTATTGGGGTCTCCTCTCTGCACATGAACCCTATTACACTGTAAGACTGGAGAAGAGGTCCTTGTTGTGATTAAGGGAACAATGAGAAATCTTCAGGATCAGAAATGTGTGATAATCCATGATTTGTGCAGTGTAGATATTTTGTCTTGATTAATTTAACTCTAGTAAAGGAAAATCTGATTGAGTTGAGGCTGCGCTTTTCTCATGTGCATATGTGTTTTTGGAGCACAGATTCTTCATAAATTATTTGCATTACAGAGCTGCTTAGGTTTTGCAGAATGTGTGAAGGCTGGCAAATGTGATGGCAGAAACAGTATTGGCCACATTCCACTCTGGACCCAGTGAATTGCCATTTGTCTGCTCTTGGAAATGGCAGTACACAGTTCATCTGCTTTTAAACAGCTGTTGTAACATCCTGTACAGAATGTTGTCCTGGATATACTGGTAAAATATTATCTGGTTCTTTAGGGCATGCTTAAAGTGAGATAGACGAGTGAAATGATGAGCTTTTTTTTTTTTTTTAAATAGAAAAAGGAGAGAGCAAAACATGTTCCACAGAGTTGAGAACTTGATAACCTACAAAATTCTGAAAGAACTGTGGTTCTGACCTTAGCTCCAGAATAATGTGAATAGCTACCATTTACTGAGTGCCTAGAATATTCCTGTACCTTAGATTTATCTTTTTCATTTTAAGTCTTCCAGGTAAGGATCTCCAATTGGTTTGTAAGAGTCTGTTAAGATTGCTACTTAAACATGAGAGAGGATTTCAAGCAGGATTACTCTAATTAATATTTTTCCCCACCATTGTCCCAAACTCCTGGATTTCATGAAGCATTCATAAGATCACCTGGATTTCCCTTGGTTGAGCATGCTGACAGTTCTATTATTCTGTTTATCTGATATACTGATGTTAAGAATTATTAGGAATTAATGTTGAAAAATTGACTATGACACTATATGAGTCAATTAATCAATTAGAAAAACGTCAATTTTTCAAGTAGGTTGCACATCTAAATGTAAAGAAAATAGGGAAATGTATTAATAAATTTGAGGAAGGGAAGATTTTCAATAGAATATAATATACTGAAGATGAAGAGAATGATTATTAAATTGGTCTCCATTAGAACTGAGAACTTCTTTTCCTCAAGAAAGGCAAAAAATGCCTTAAGAGTATATGCTAGGTACTCTAATGTTTTGCTCAGATTTGCCTTCATTAAAAAACTTGTTACCTAACCTGATGAGAGAGTTGTTGCCAGCTTTTCAACAACTATCAGTTCCTTCAAGAATTGTCTCAAATACAGAGAACTGACTTTCCCAGGATCATTCTCTTAGAGGGGCACATAGCCAATGAATGCCTGATGTGGAGGTGTAAAGATCTGGCTATGTCTATCCAACTCATGTCAACTCTGAAGGGCCAGTCTCACTCCAAACTCTGTATGCTCAACTGAGGCTAACCCTGTGTTGTACCACAGATTGACTTCTCTTTCAGTTCAATCCTGTTTCTGGCTTCCCCTTTCCACTGTTATCAAGCCATAGGGGATTCTTGAATAAATATTCTGCATGCTAAACTTTGTATCTTCCCTCTAGGGTACACAGTCTGTGACAGAGAATAAGATGAAAAGATACAGAGATAGAGAAAATATTTTCAATTTATATAACTGACAAATCAGAAGTAGAGTTGCATAAAGAACTTCTAAAACTTAAGAAAGTTAAAGAGCCTAGTATTCAAGAGGGCACGAAACATGAAAAGTCTGTAGTAGCTAAAATGAAGAAAAATATGAGAAAAAAATGTTTCACTTTATTAGCAGCAAGAAAAAATATAAATTTAAAAGTGTGATCAGATACCACTATACACTCATAATTTTTACCAGAATGACTAACATTAAAAATACCATAAGAAGAATTTTTTTGAGAATATGGAGCAACAGAAACTTGTACATACCAATATTGGGGGTATAAGTTGCTATAAACATTTCAGAGACTGAAATAACAGATTGAGACTGTCTACTAAGGTTATGTGTCTATACTGTGACCCGGCAGTTCCACTCATAGATACAATCCAGAAAAAAAATGTGTGTATACGTGTTCGTAATGTTGACAATGTGTGAGGTAATTCACTGAGGTATATATTTAACTTTTTGCACTTTGCTGTATATGTGTTATATTATGCATAAAAAGAAGATTAGAAGATGTGGCTGTGAAACCCCCCAAAAATCATACTTTTAAGGTTTTAGTACTGGAGTCATTGTGAAAAGTTTCTTTTTCTCATCATAACAAGAGTAAGCAAAAAAAACCCTTGATGACTTTGGGAGCACAGGCAGAACTTCCATAATGTGGTCATGATTGGAGTAGAAGAACAACTAAAGATTGATCATGATAATGATGTTGTCAAGACAAGATCTTTATTTTCAAGAGTTACGACAAGGTCATGCCACATAATTAAATTAAGCAAGATATCAACTTCTCAGATCATATTCCAATTGAAAAGGGACTGGTTCTACCACTCTGTCCTATGGATAAATTATTTAGCCTCTGAGCTTTTTGTCCTCATGTTAATAAGCTCCAGCTCATGGTGTTATTATAAAAAATAAAGGCCCAAGATTTTGCACATTATAGAAACTCACAAATAATGATTCTTTTATTACCACACCTACTGTCTATATCTTGTCAGATTGTTGTTTTATTGTATTGGGCATTGGGATGGATAGTACAACTTTTTATCTACTACTTCCTGTCACACAGTAATGATGTGACTTTAGAGATAAATTCTAAATCTAAGTCTGAATTCTGGTTGGTTTGATCTCTGTGCCACAACCCTGAACTTGTTGCCAGTTCAGTTCAAGGACAAACTCTAAACTTTCCTTTGTAATTCCCATATAATAAATCCAGCCTGAGAATGAAGGAAATCTATGGCAGGGGGCATTCCTGGGAGAATGACAGGGAGGCAAAGCTTAAATCTTACTTATAACATCTGAAACATTCTACTCCATTTCTGGATTCCTAGTATATATTAACAAATAAAATTTCATATTTCTTTATCTCAGATGGGTTGGGTTTTAATTATAATTAAATTATTGTAACTGATATGCTTATATTGACTTATGATCAAAATAATAACTTCTTTATATATAATTTTGAACCCCATATTTTTATAGTTAATTTATGAATTTAAATGTAATACAGTGTAAATATTCCCATCAATTACTACTTAATTTTAGTCAGACCACTCTGAGATGTTGCAAGTTTGTTTTGCGGAACACATACAAGCAGTACCTCTTCAAAAAGCTCCAATTTTCAGAAAAGAAGAGAATAAAAAATCCCTTTATATGGCATTGGTTTTTCTAACATATAATAGGCAGCATTCAATTCCCTTTCACCTTTTAAGTAATTTATCACTCTGTACTTGTTTCTGTCTCTGTTTTTAGGGCTCTGTGCTCCCATCCTGTCCCATGTCCAACAGAAGTGCAGAGACAGGCATAGAAGAGATTCTCCCTCAAAGTCTTGTGTAGAAGCCAACCCTGCTTATATCTTGGTTTCAGACTTATATCTTCCAAAACTGTGTGAGGACACATTTCTCTTATTTGAAAGCCATCTGGCTTATGACAATTTATTATTGAGGTCCTTGGAAACTAGCACTCATTGAAGTCTCCTTCTTAAGCTGTTTTTTTTTTCTTTTTTGAAAATTTGTTTAGTTTTTCTAGGGGAGACATTTCTCATCCACTGTTTTCTTTCTGTTTTCTATTGTATCTCTTCATAGTATCTAGACATTTATCTCATTTCTCCTGGCCATTAGTTGTAGACTCTCAAGAAAATGATATGATTTCCTGTTTTTTTTTATTTTTATTTTTTTATTTTTTTATAGAATGTATTGCTTGACTACCAGCAGCCTTCACTTTTGGAATCATAAGCCACAGACTGGAAACTTGTTCTTTGATTCCTTCTATTTAACCATTAACAACCTTTTCAATATCTTCTGTCCCCAAACTTAAATGAAGTGTGTATGTCCTTCAACAGAAATAAATACCTGACAGACATTTACAGAACATTTCATGAAACAACTAAAGAATCACATTCTTCTCACCAGCACATGGAATATTTTATAGTATAGACCCCATATTAGGCCACAAATTAAGTCTCAACAATTAAAAAAAATGAAATTGTACCATGTCTTTTCTCAGAACATAAAGGAATAAACTTGAAATCAATAACAAGAACAACAGAGCACTCAAAAATACTTGGAAATTAAGCAACATACTACTGAATGATCAATGAGGTCATTGAAGAAATTAAAAAGGAAATAAAAAAGTTCTGTGAAATAAAAGAAAATGGAAACAAAATGTACATGTGGAATACAACAAATGCAGTATTAAGAGAGAAGTTTACAGTATTAAGTGCTTACATTAGAAAAGAGAAATGTCTCAAAGATATAATGATGGATCTTGAAATCTTAGAAAAACAAGAACAAACCAAACCCCAAATCAGTAGGAGGAGAGAAATAATGAGTATCAGAGCAGAAATAAATGAAATTGAAATAAAAAATTACAAAACATCAACAAAACAAAGTTGATTTTTGAGAACATAAACAAAATATATAAACGTCTATCCAGACAAAGGAAAACAGAAAAAACTGAAACTCAAATAAATAAAATTAAAGATGAGAAAGGAGACATTGCAACTGACACCACTGAAATACAAAGGATCATAAGAAATTACTGTGAAGTACTGTATGCTAATCAAATGGAAAACCCTGAAGAAATGAATAAATTCCTGGATTCATATAAGCTACCAAGACTAATCAAGAGAATATAGACAACCTAAACAGACCCATAACAAGCAATGAAATTGAAGCAGTAATTAAAATTCTTCCATTAAGGAAAAGTCTGTGACCTGATGGCCTTACTACTGACTTCTACAAAACATTCAAAGAGGAAGTAACTCCAATGCTTTTCAAACTATTCCAAAATATTGAAGAGGATGGAACTCTACCAAACTCTTTTTATGAGGTGAGCATTACTTTGATACCAAAACCAAAGGCACAACATGAAAATTACAGAAGTATATTCTTAATGAACATAGATGTGAAGATTCTCAACAAAATTCTAGCCAATCAAATCCAAAACCACATCAATAAGATCATCATGATCAAGCAGGATTTATTGCAGAAATGCAAGAGTGGTTCACATTCACAAATCAATAAACATGGTAAATCACATCAACAGAATGAAGAGTGAAAACCATATGGTCATCTCAATAGATGCAGAGAAAGCATTTGGTAAGATTTAACACCTTTCGTCATAAAAATTTTCCACAAATTATGTATAGAAGGAACATTCCTCAAAATTATAAAGACTATAAATCACAAAAGAATAACCAATATCATACTGAATGGGGAAATACTGAAAGCATTTCCCCTCGGATCTGGAACAGGGCATGTTTTTCCACTTTCACCACTCATATTCAATGTGATACTGGAAGTTTTAGAAGAGCAGTTCGGGATGAGAAAAAAATAAAGGACATCAAAATTGGGAAAGAGGAAGTCAAATTATACATGTTTGCAGATGACATGATGTTGCACATGGAAAAATATAAACACCCCACCAAAAAGCTGTTTGAATTGGTAAACCAATTCAGTGAAATTACAGGTTAAAAAATAAACATACAAATAGCAGTAGCTTTTTTGTATGCCAATGACATACAAAAACCACTATGCTCCTAAATCTGTGTATATGAAATAGATGTAATTTGCTCACCGTATAGAAATAAAAAAGAAGGAAATCCCATTCACAATAGCCACAAAAATCAAATATTTAGGAATAAATTTAACCAAAGAAGTAAAAGGCCTCTACAATGAATATCAAACATGGATGAAAGAAATTATCTATACAAAAAAAGTGGAAGAATATTCCTTCCTCATGCATCAGAACAATCAATATCATCAAAATGTCTGTACTACCTAATCTGTAGATTCAATACAATCCTTATTGAGCTACAAATGGCATTTCTTTGCAGAATTAGTGAAACAATCCTGAAATTCATATGGAATCCTGAAATTCATATGGAATATTTTGATCCAGAATAACCAAAGTCATCCTGAACAAGAAAAGTCAAGCTGGAGGCATCATGATACCCGACTTCAAAGAATGTGACAAAGCAATAGTAATTGGAACAGCTTGGTACTAGCATAAAAACTGATAAGTAGTTCAATGAAACAAAATACAGAGCCCAGAAATTAATCCGCATTCTTATAGCCAACTGATTTTTTGACAAAAATGCCCAGACCACACAGTGGAGTGAGGATAATCTGTTTAACAAAGGTGCTGGTAAACCTGAATGTAGATATGTAAAAGAATGAAATAAGATCTATACTTCTCACCATATACAAATATCAACTCAAGATAGATAAAAGACATAAATTTAAGAACTGAGACTATGAAGTTGCTGGAAGAAAATGTTGGCAAAACACTACAAGACATTGGTGTAGGACATGGCTTTTTGGATAACACCCCCAAAGCACAGGCAACAAAAGCAGAACTAAACAAAAGGGACTATATCAAACTCAGAAGCTTTTGTATAGCAAAGGAAACGATAAATAGAGTGAAGAGACACCGAACACTATGAGAAAAATATTTGCCAACCACCTATCCAACAAAGGATTAATAGCATGAATATATCAGCAAATTAAAAAATCAACAACAGAAATCAATCCAGTTGAGAAATGGGCAAAGGACTTCAATAGACAATTCTCAAAAGAAGAAATTCAAATGACCAACAAATATATGAAAAAATCCTCAACATCACTAACCATCAGGGAAATGCCAATCAAAAACCACAATGACATATCATCTCACCCCTGTCAGAATGGCTAAAATCCAAAACACAGAGTAATAAATACTGGAGAGGATACGGAGAAAGGGAGCTATTTATACACTGTTAGTGGAAATGTAAATTGTACAGACACTGTGGGAAACATTGTGCAGATTTCTTAAAAAACTAGTAATAGACTTGCCATATGATCCAGCAATCCTACCACTTGGTATATTCCCAAAAGCCTTGGATATATTATATTGAGATACCTGCAAACTCATTTTCATAACAATACTGTTCAAAATAATCAAAATTTGGAACCAACCAAGGTGTCCATTATCAGATAAATATAAAGAAAATGTGATACACACACACACACACACACACAAATGGAATACTATTCAGCTATAAAGAAGAATGGAATTCTGTTTGGAGCAAAATGGAAGCAGCTGGAGGACATCTTGTTGAGTGAAATAATCTGGACCTAGAAAGAAAAATACTGCATGTTCTCCAAGTGTCTATGTGTATCAGTATTGTTGCTAATATAATTTTGTAAATGTTTGTTATATAACAATGTCAAATCAATGTTTAAGAATATTATACCACTATAGTTTTAGTGATCTGCAATTACTTTAAATTTTACTATATATGGGCACAGTGTTTTTTTTTTCTACTCAATTATTGTGTTTAACCATTGTCTGTATTCCCAGTAAACAAGGATCTTCTTTTTTAATTGTTAAGCTTCTTATTTGGTGAAGTATTAAGTTGTTTTGTTTTATTGTAATGTAATTTCAAATTGTGTTATCTCAAGAAAAGAAAGGGTAAAGGAAAGAGGGTGCCAGGGAGAGAGGGGGACGGAGGAAGGAAGCATCATGGTGTTCTTAGAATTGTGTCTACAAATCACACTGAATCTGTTAAAAACTAATTAAAAATTAAAAATGCATTTTAGATGATGTTTAAACACTAGGGTAGTTAAAATATAGAAAGGTATATGATTTGGAACCTCTTTCAAGGGTATGA
The DNA here is from genome assembly GCF_051225735.1 of Oryctolagus cuniculus. Classification (NCBI taxonomy): domain Eukaryota; kingdom Metazoa; phylum Chordata; class Mammalia; order Lagomorpha; family Leporidae; genus Oryctolagus; species Oryctolagus cuniculus. The sequence continues at coordinate 101,283,067 of NC_142867.1, forward strand.
CAATCAGCCTAGTGGAGATGATTAAAAAGAATATTATATGTCAGCATAATGAATAGCTACTATCTTTAAAAGCTTCATAGACTCTAACCCCTGTTCCTATGTTCTGGGATTTAACCTCCTAAATCTTGATGGGAGATAGGACCTGTCTCCTGCTATAGGACATGAGTGTTCCAGATACTTTCTTATTGAACCTTGCACCTGGGATATTACCCCGTGTTCTGGTCCCTGATCATCAGGTGTAGCCACTCTAGAGAGAATGATTGAAGAATGATGGGAATTATCACTGATGGTTGATCATTTAATGTTGTGTTCATCAGGAAACTACAGATGAGAAGACTCAGAATCCATTATCTTTGCTAGCAGCATCTATGACAAGGGACACAATCTTTGGATATTGACAGCAGTAGCACTTCCAACTTAGACTTTTGGGCATAAGGAATTTGATACATTGATTATACTATCAACATATTTTATGATAATTTTGCCCTACCATGAGCCTGGTGAAATGATTAATATGGAGAGTGAAATCAGATAATTCAAGTCAAAAAGAATAAAAACCACTCTAATGCCAGAATTCACCATATTCTCTATTTTGACTGAGTAAGTAGAGCTATCGTCAATGCTCCATCCATATTTCTTTAGTTTACTTCAACCCTATAGAAGGTTGGGCCAAGACTGACAGATTGGTTGTTTTGAAGTTTCTAGGCTCTAGGCTGAGTTTACTAAACTTCCTTGATGGTAAAGAATGCCAAAATGGAAATTTCTGACTGGCAGAAGCTTATGTGCTCTGGGAGATGGGGCCAATTATGTCTTCTAGACATGCTCATTTAACTATAGTCATTTTCATACATTTGGGTTCTGTAGTGCTATATTCTTCCTTATAATATTGTTTCTACTACTGTAAATATTCACTCTAGGCTTTGTTATTAACAACTTGAAGAAAATCTGACAGTAATAAAATTAAGGTAAACTCTTCTACAGTTGCACATTTTCCACTCCCATTGTACTTCCTCAGAATTTAGAATTAATACAAGACATGTATTCATATTGGGCAATTTCTTATCTTTGTTATAAACACTGATCAATCTATGTAAACTAAACAATTGTTTTAGGGCATTTGATTGTGTCTAGGATGAAGTCTTAGTACATGAAAATTCTTAAAGACCTGTGCACCAGTCTGAGTAAAGATCAGCCATTATAGAGATTTTAATTTATTTTTTAAGATTTGTTTATTTATCTGAAAGGCTGAGTTACAGAGAGGCAGAGACAGAGAGAGAGAGAGAGAGAGAGAGAATCTTCCATCCTCTGGTTCACTCCCCCAAATGGCTACAATAGTCAGAGCTGGGCTTATCCAAAGCCAAGAGCCAGGAATTCCTCTGGGACCCCCAGAGGTTCAGCAGCCCAAAAACTTAGGCCATTCTTCCCAGCTTTCCAGGCCATAGCTGAGAGCTGGATCAGAAATGTAGCAGCAGGGACTAGAACTGGTACCCATATGGCATGCCTGCACTGCAGGCGGTGGCTTTACCCGCTATGTCACAGCAGCGGCCCCATTATAGATCTTAATGATAAGCTCCACTAGATGGCTGCTGACTCTACTTACCATTGGCTTCCAAGTGCATTTCTGGAAGAATGGTTATGAAATTATTTCACTTTCCCTCTGTTCCTCTGTCTTAACATGGCCTTAACCTACACTTGTATACCATGTATCTCAGAAAACTTATAATTTTTTAGCCAAATGTTTATCTTTAATATTTGTGTTCTGTTCATTTTCTCCAGTATTTTACGTTGTAGATTGAAAGATCATTGACAACTAGGGGCCAGCACCTTGGCTCACTTGGTTAATCCTCCGCCTGCGGCACTGGCATCCCATATGGACACCGGGTTCTAGTCTCGGTTGCTCCTCTTCCAGTCCAGCTCTCTGCTGTGGCCCTGGGAAGGCAGTGGAGTATGGGCCAAGTGCTTGGGCTCCTGCACTCATTTGGGAAACCAGGAAGAAGCAGCTGGCTCCTGGCATCAGATCGGCGCAGCGCCGGCCGTGGCGGCCATTTGGGAAGTGAACCAACGGAAGGAAGACCTTTCTCTCTGTCTCTCTCTTACTGTTTATAACTCTACCTGTCAAATAAAAAAGAAAAGAAAGATCATTGACAACTGATACTGCATTTAAAATAAAATCTGCCTTGGAATATAAATTTTCCCACACAACCTTAATCGAAGATCATAGATCCATAAAGAAGCAATTTATTTGTTCTTTTACTTTTTATTTTTTATTTATTTGAAAATTAGAGAGAAAGAGCAGAGAGACATAGAGAGATCTTCCATCTACTAGTTTACTCCCCAAATGGCTGCAATGGCCAGAGTTGAGCCAGGCTGAAGACAGGAGCCAGGAGCTTCTTCTGGGTGTCCCACATGGGTGCAGGGGCCCAAGAACTTGGATCACCTCCACTGCTTTCTCAGGCACATTAATAGGGAGCTGGATTTGAGTGGAACAGTTGGAACTCAAACCAGTACACATAGGGAATGCTGGCACTGCAGATGGCAGCTTAACCATTTGTGCCACAGTGCTGGCCTGTGTTCTTTTGGTAATTGATTTCAATTCAATTGCAGTTTAATTCAGTTGAACTCCATAATTTTTTACAAAAATGTAATTTATGTGTATATGTTTGTGTAGATCTGAATGTGATTTTATTTTCTTAATACTCTATGTATTTTATGAACTGAATGAGTGTCCTCAAAGTTGATACATCAAAATTCTATTCAAATGGCCAGTGCCGTGGCTCACTAGGCTAATCCTCTGCCTGCGGCGCCGGCACACCAGGTTCTAGTCCCGGTCGGGGCGCCGGATTCTGTCCCGGTCGCTCCTCTTCCAGGCCAGCTCTCTGCTGTGGCCCGGGAGTGCAGTGGAGGATGGCCCAACTGCTTGGGCCCTGCACCCGCATGGGAGACCAGGAGAAGCACCTGGCTCCTGGCTTCAGATCAGTGCGGTGTGCCTGCTGCAGCATGCCAGCCACAGCGGCCACTGGGGGGTGAACCAATGGAAGAGGAAGACCTTTCTCTCTGTCTCTCTCTCTCTCTGTCCACTCTGCCTGTCAAAAAAAAAAAAAAAAAAAAAAAAAAAAAAAAAAAAAAGAAAAGAAAAGAAAGAAATTCTATTCCGCAATGTGAGAAATAAGTGGCCATTGTTTTAGCGACTCTCTCTATGGTATTTTACTTTATAAGCTTAAAATGACAACTATAATGCATAAAATAAATGGAGATTATAAAGGATGAATTGAGGGCATGAGGAGTAGATATAAGAAGTCAATGAGAGCCGGCACCGCGGCTCACTAGGCTAATCCTCCGCCTAGCGGCGCCGGCACACCGGGTTCTAGTCCCGGTTGGGGCGCCGGATTCTGTCCCAGTTGCCCCTCTTCCAGGCCAGCTCTCTGCTGTGGCCAGGGAGTGCAGTGGAGGATGGCCCAGGTGCTTGGGCCCTGCACCCCATGGGAGACCAGGAAAAGCACCTGGCTCCTGGCTCCTGCCAGCAGATCAGCGTGGTGCGCCGGCCGCAGCGCGCCGGCCGCGGTGGCCATTGGAGGGTGAACCAATGGCAAAGGAAGACCTTTCTCTCTGTCTCTCTCTCTCACTGTCCACTCTGCCTGTCAAAAAAAAAAAAAAAAAAAAAGAAGTCAATGAGAAAGGTGGTTGAAAAAGTAGGTTGGGACTATGTTACAGAAGTTTGATTACTGGCCTCAGAATCAGCCCTTAAGGCATTCAGATCTGGCTGAAGAGCCTATTAGAGTATTTTAGCCATGGAAAGCCAAGACACTCTGGGGAAAAAAAAAAAAAAACCAAAATGAAAGATCTCTGTGAATTAGATCCCAGTGGAAAGAATGGACCACCAAAGAAGGAGGTGCCTTTCTCTGAAGGGAGGAGAGAACTTCCACTTTGACTATGACCTTGTCTAAATGAGATCGGAGTTGGTGAACTCAAAAGGCTTCCATAACCTTGGCAACTCATGACAAGAGCCTAGGGTGATTACTGATGCCATAAACAAGAGTGTCAATTGTTAAGTCAACAACAGGAGTCACTGTGCACTTACTCCCCATGTAGGATCGCTGTCCTTAATGTGTTGTACAATGTGAATTAATGCTATAACTAGTACTCAAACAGTACTTTACACTTTGTGTTTCTGTGTGGCTGCAAACTGTTGAAATCTTTACTTAATATATACTAAATTGATCTTCTGTATATAAAGAGAATTGAAAATAAATCTTGATGTGAATGGAATGGGAGAGGGAATGGGAGATGGGAGGGGCGCGGGTGGGAAAGTTAAGAGGGGGGAAAAAGTCACTATAATCCAAAAGATGTACTTTGGAAAGTTATATTTATTAAATAAAAGTTAAAAAAAGAAATGTAAAAAAAGAAGTTTGATTATTAAGTATCAAAATAAGTTAGACATCTTTGAGTGGGGAAAGGGATAATATCAAGGTCTTTGAAGAAAGGAGTGACATAATCAAAGTTACACTTTCATGACATCAGTCACATAGCCAAAGGTAGGCTGGACTGCAGGACTGAGTGAGATGAGATGCCAAGGATCCTTTCTGGTATTGACACTGTTCTGAGAGGCTGGGCTGGGAAAACAGGACCAACAGTAATATTATTGGAGACGTTTCCATTTAAGAGTTGTTGTTATTTGCTGATCAAGAAATATAATGTACTGATCTGCAAGGTGAAACAAAAACTATATTCATAGTTGCATTTGTCCATGGAAAATCAGAAAATTAAAGTTGATGAACTAAAAATAAACTCTTAGTGAGCTGGAGAACATTAAAGCATATTGTACTAAACAGTGATTGGGCAAAAGTTGTATATATCTTTTATGATTATTTGTATCTGTATTTACCTATACCCCCGTCAATCTTATATATTTAATATCTGTTTTTTTAAAGATTTATTTATTTATTTGAAAGGCATAGTTGCAGAGAGGCAGAGGCAGAGAGAAAAGGAGGGAAGGAGTGGGAGGAGAGTCTTCTAAACACTGGTTCACTCCCCAAATAGCTGCATAGCCAAAAGTGTGACGATCAGAACCCAGGAACTTCTTCTGAGTCTCCCACATGGGTGTAGGGACCCAAACACTTTGGCCATCTTGTACTGCTTTCCTAGGCCATAGCAGAGAGCTGCACCAGATGTGGAACAGCCAGGACTCGACCTGGTGCCCATATGGGGTGCCAGCACTGCAGGCAGTGGTCTTACCTGCTATGCCACAGCACCAGTCCCAATATCTGGGGATTTATATAACCAAAGTTCACAGAAACAAAAATGCAAAAAGGGGGAAGTACCAAAGAATGAACCTTTAACAACATGTGAGTAAGTAAGGGAAATGGTCTCCAAATTTTTGATGAGGGATTCTTATTTTCTCAAGTTTGTGAAATTATGCCTGCAAGAATGGGTTAAATAAATAGGCCTAGGTTATGAAGAGTATGACAATGTCAACTTTTACCAGAATCATGTGTTCTTAAAACATAGTTATAGCTACAAAATAGTTTCAATAAATGTGTTTTGGGAAATGGTTTATTACAAAGAGTTTCTTTTCTGTATGACTTAGATAATATTCACAGATGCCCCTTTTATTCGTCTAGGAGAAGGTGAGACACAGACTTCCAAACTCCTATTCTTTGTCTCACGAATGATTACTTGGGCTGTTTGTACCCACTGACAAATATGGACAAAATATCTGCTACTTTGATACAAATAAATTTTGATTAAACATCTCTCTTCCCCATAAGATTTTGAACTTTAATCTACCCTCAACATGAGTCATCCTTTAAGGCTTGTTCTTGGACTTTTTTCAGAGAAATATTTCTTGATCAGCCTCTCATAAGCCCCCCTTTTCATTTGCTTACAGCCGGCGGACTGCACTGATCTGAAGCCAGGAGCCAGGTGCTTCTCCTGGTCTCCCATGGGGTGCAGGGCCCAAGGACCTGGGCCACCCTCCACTGCACTCCTGGGCCACAGCAGAGAGCTGGACTGGAAGAGGAGCAACCGGGACAGAATCCGGCACTCTGACTGGGACTAGAACCCAGAGTGCCAGCGCCGCAGGCGGAGGATTAGCCTATTGAGCTGCGGCGCCGGCCTCTAATAATCATTTTTAATAAAGTTTCTCTTTTCCCAAATTTGTTTTTTATTACATAAGTAGGGTGTGGATAATGAAATACTAGAGAATACCCTGGAAGGATACCTCTGCCAACTTTGTCTACATCTATATCGGTCAGGTGTATATATATATATATATATTTTTTTTTGGTACTACAAAAAAAAAAAAAACTGAGAAGGCAAATTTACAGAGAGAAGGTTTATTTAGTTTGAAAGTTAAAACAGCATTGTACAGGCTCTGATGTCAGAGCATGTACAGAGGAGAAGATATATGATAAGCCTGGAATCAGAGAGTGGGATTCCCTATCATGGCTTATGAAACCTCAAGACATCACATGAGGACTACTGTTCCTAAGATGTGACCTCAGTGTTGTAAGGGCCTCCAATGAGGCTTCATTCCTAATGCTTTAACCAGTTCTCAATAGCACTGCTCTGGAGATCAAGTCTTTAACACAGGAGTCTTTGAAGCCTATTTGACGTCCATATTACCTTCTTTTCTGGAAACTAAAAAAAGCAGGCTACAGTGATAACTGGATTGGACAACATAGTGTTAGCATTGAATCTTCTAACCAGAAAGGATCACAAGGATCAACCCTCAGTCTGCAAATGAGAAATTTATGGCTCCATGCCTCAACTTTCTATTGTTATGTAACAAACTACTTAAAAGTAGTGTAAAACATCAGTTATTTATTTAGTTTAAAATGGCTGATGGACAATCCAGATTCGTTCCAACTTTTCATTTTTGTTAGCCTGGACTGGGCTTATATGTGCATTTGTTGTCAATAGCCAAGTTAGCTGAGGAAGGCTTAGGAGAGTGTTAACTTAGATAGTTCAGCTATGATCCACATGTTCACTCCTCCATCAGTAGGAAAACCTGGACTCATTCTTATGGTGGCTATATGGGGTTCCAAGAGATTGTAATTGCAAAAGTTTCTGATTTTCATAGTCAGAACTGGCATCATATTGCTTATAATTTTATTATACTGGCCAAGACCAATTCCTGTTGTAGTGTTGGAGAAATTGATACCATGGCTTCAAAAGGAGGCCCTGAAATAAATTATGACAATGGTTATCATATATAAAATTCTGTGTTTTCCAAAATTCAATATACCCAGTCAATGGCAAAGCTGGAACTGAAAGAAATGGTGCACATCTTAGTTCAGTACCTTTTTCTGGTCACGGTTTTGCCATCTCCAGATGACAGCATTCTGATTAAGGACTTTCGACCTGGAGGACAAAGGAAGATTATCCATTTTCAAAGGATTTTCCATAGGAAGCAAATGGGATGGTGAGATGGATGGGGCTATTTTCTGTGATTATTCAGATTATATCCTACTCAGGGCTGACAGGTTGTGAAATGGAATGGAAATGGAAGCTCAATTTATGCCCTGCCCACAAACCATGTGCTCTTGAATAGAGTTCTATTTCTTGGAGAAAGGATTTCTTTTTACTAATTTCTACAAAGACACTCTTCCTCAGAAAGCCATTGGCCTGCCCAAGGGATGTTCACTTCTCATCTTCTTGAAGATCCCTGTTACTGGCTCTAGATTTGCACATAAAGCTCTGGGTGTTGCTAGGAACTTGAAGTTGATGACAATTCTTCAAGATCTGCCCTTCTGATTGACAGTCCAGAGTATTTGCATTCAGAATATTGTTAATGAAAAAATAACCCTAGCACTGCAAAATAACTGATGATGGCAGTAAAAGGCAAATCCAATTTTGAAAGCTTGTGAAAGAATTTTCAGGAACAGGAAACACCCTCCTTATTGTTTTTGGTCCATCCCACACTTGGCTTCCTGTTCCTCTCACCACTTTCCTCTAGCCGTTATATCTGTCTAGAAATAGCTCTTCTGTAGGTGTTGTCAACCACATTGGTTATGTGCTTTATCTCCATCACCTCCCTAGCAACTCATTCCTTATGTTCACTGATTTCTGTGGGCTGTTCTACTTGAGTTTTCTCTCTGCACGTGATTTAACGCCCTTTGAAATCTAATCTCTTTGCTTCTAAACCTCTGAAGGAAAATGATTTCTTTGCAGGAAGCTGAAGTTAAGAATAAAGTATGATATACCCTCAGATTGGAAGATTTTCACTAAAATAATTCTACAGGTGCTCTCAGGCACATAATTAGTTCTGTGCTACCAAAGTATGCTCTGTGGGACACTAAACCCATGAAAGGGTCTCTGACAACAGCATCTTGCAGTTGATTGAGTTTTGGAGGGGTTGCCACAACAAGTTAATCCACAGCTTGCCACTGCTAATATCACATGTTGACTAGAGACTCAGATGCTCCACTTCCAATCTAGTTCCCTACTAATGTGCCTGGGAAAGCATCAGATGACACAAGTACTGGGGCTCCTACTCTCCAAATGGGAGACTCAAATGGAGTTCCAGGCTCCTGACGTTGGTCTGGACCAACCCCAACCATTGTGGCCATTTAGGGAGTGTACAAATGAATGGAATAATTTTTTCTCCTCCCTTTCCCCTCTATCTATAACTCTGCCTTTCAAATAAATAAATAAGTCTTTACAAAATTGAGTTTGGGAGATAGTTCATGTTATATTCCTATCCTAGAGTCACATGCTCATTAATATATTAGAAGCTTTGGAAAGAGAAATGAATCCTATTTAACATTTTTAAAATGTCCTTAAGCTTAATTGATTATGAAGACTTCTGTTCCCTAAAACCTAGTAACATCTGGTACATTGAGTATGTTGTGATGCACACTGCTCTACCTGATACTGCATCACATTGAAGTGTGAATTTAATAGAAATTAGATAGAATTAAAGACCGCATGACTTGAATTCTGATCCCATCTTACTATTCACTACTTGTGTAATTTAGAGACCAGTAACTCAGTCTCTTCCACTTTGTCTTGATTTCACTCTCCTCATGAAGTCTTCCCTGATCATCTTAGGTTTTGTGGTTTGTCAGATTTCTGAAATTCTCTTGCATTCACCAAATTACTGATCTTGCCATTATCCTACCCATAAAACCTTTTAAAAATATTTATTTGAAAGAGTTACAGATAGGCAGAGAGAGAGAGAGCAGGAGAGAAAGTCTTCCATCTTCTGGTTCACTCTCTAAAATGACATCAATGGCAGGAGCTGGGCCAATCTGAAGCCAGGAGCCTCCTCTGGGTCTCCTACAAAGCACAGGGGCCCAAGGATTTGGGTCACCTTTCACTTCACCCACTGTGCCACAGCATCTTGTTGCATCTTGTTTTAATCCTGGCTCTGATATCTCATGTAGAGTTTTGCAGTCTTCTCCTAACTGGAACCTCTGCCTTATCTGTGGAAATTTAACAACTTGTCACCTACAAGCTGGCTTGCAATCTGACACTAGAGTCATTTAATGCTTTTATTTTAGGTCCAAGTATTTAACTCTTTCATTTAAAATATCTACTAAGAATCCCTGCTACTTATAAATTTAGACTTTTTATTCTGATCTGCAAAACAATCACTGAGCCTATTTATTTTTTTTAACTTTTATTTAATGAATATAAATTTCCAAAGTACAGCTTATGGATTACAATGGCTTCCCCCCCCCATAACTTCCCTCCCACCTGCACCCCTCCCCTTTCCCTCTCCCTCTCCCCTTCCATTCATGTCAAGATTCATTTTCGATTCTCTTTATATACAGAAGATTAATTTAGCATATATTAAGTACAATTTCAACAGTTTGCACCCACATAGAAACACAAAGTGAAAAATACTGTTTGAGTACTAATTATAGCATTAAATCACAATGTACAGCACATTAAGGACAGCGATCCTACATGAGGAGTAAGTGCACAGTGACTCCTGTTGTTGACTTTACAAATTGACACTCCTGTTTATGGCATCAGTAATCACCCTAGGCTCTTGTCATGAGTTGCCAAGGTTATGGAAGCCTTTTGAGTTCACCGACTCTGATCTCATTTAGACAAGGTCGTAGTCAAAGTGGAAGTTCTCTCCTCCCTTCAGAGAAAGGTACCTCCTTCTTTTATGACCTAAAACCTATTTAACTTATGTGCTCCTTTTCTTATTACTTGCTAGCAAACATCTACTTCTCTACCAAGCTGGGCTCCCTGTTTCCTAAACATGGTAAGTTCTATGCACTTGTGCTCAATTCTACATATCTCATTTAGAATCTTCTTATCATCCTTCAGAATCAGTCCTGAATATCACATCTTGGATAGCCCTTCTCCCACCTTCATGCTCAGTTGGCTCTTTGTGTATAACTATATAGTAGCACTTAATCAATTTTCATTCTCATTGGGCATGATTCATATTTTTAATATGAGAGGACTTCAAATCATGAAAAATGGAACAAAAATTAGTTTATTGTGGTACAAAAATATTTTGAATACATGCATTTTTTCGTAATATGCATTTTTTTCTTGGAGATTTTGAAGACCTGTTTATTATAAGCTTTTTGATTGCAAAGTATGTATCACTGGTTTCATAGCATCTCAATGTTGATGATAGAGAGAGAATTCAGTAAATGTGTATGAATAGATTGGAAATCAACTAGCCTTTTCAATTTAAAGCTGGAAACTTTCTTAATAATGATCTGGTTGAGAGGATGGCATGTAAATATTTCTCTCTTTATTATATTTTACCTTTTCAGACTCATGGTAGTCATTACTAATCAAAAATGACTGTTTTTCTACTGAACCCAGGAATAGTTTTAAAATCACTATCAGTTGTTGCTTCCAGAAGTCACTACTGATTGGTTAGAGTCTGCACCCAAATATGTTTTCCATTCTTAACATATCTGAACTTTCTTATTTTAAAAATGAGAAAATGGGTTTAATGAATTGACTCACCTCAAATAATTATCAACTAGTGACTTGAATTCAGCTTTTTTAGTTACCATTCCAGTGCTCTTTTTACTATACTGTGATACTAACTTGTATTTATTTTTTGGGATCTTCAATTCACTTGAAAATTTCTGACAGAAAGACAGGGAGAGTTGGAGAGAGAGCGAGAGAGCAAGCACGCAAGCTAGTTAAGGATATTGAATTTATTTAAACCCCATATTGTCTTTTCTTTTTTCCCAAAGAAGCCTTTTATTTAATGAGTACAGATTTCATAAGTACAATTTTAGGAATATAGTGATTCTTCCCATCAAACACACCCTCCCACCCTGACTCCTACCCCACCTCCTCCTGCCTCTCCCATTCCCAGTCCCATTCACTATTATAATTCATTTTCAATTCTTTATACACAGAAGACCAATTCTATACTAAGTAAATATTTCAATTATTTGCACACACACACACACACACACAACTGTTTGGAAATAAACTTTACAGTTAATTCTCATAATACAACTCTTTGAGGACAGAAGTCCTGCCTGTAAGTAAGTGCACAGTGACTCCTATTGTAGATTTAACAATCAACACTCTTATGTATGACATCAGGGATCAGCCGAGACATTTGACATGAGCTGCTAAGGCTATGGAAGCATTTTGAGTCCACAAACTCCATCAGAATTTAGACAAGGCCATAAGCAAAGTAGAAGTTCTCTCCTCTCTTCAGAGAAAAGTGTATCCTTCTTTGATGGCCCCTTCTTTCCACTGGGTCTCACTCACAGAGATCCTTCATATAGGACTTTTTTTGGCCACAGTGTCTTGGCTTTCCATGCTTAAAATGCTCTGATGGGCTTTTCAGCCAGACCAGAATGACTTAAGGGCTGATTCTGAGGTCAGAGTGCTATTTAAGGTGATTGTCATTCTATGAGTCTGCTGTGTGGACTACTTCCCATATTGGAACATCCTCTCCCTTTTAATTCTATCTATTATTATTGCCAGACACTTGATCTTATTTATATGATCACTTTATCTATTAATCCTATCTATATGATCACTGTAATACTTAAAATGATCACTTTAACACTTAAAATGGCATTTTTACCGCCCAGCTTAATGGGATTTGGGGGTCTCATGGCAAGCTTTTTACCTGTACCCTTAGAAGTAAATCTGTAAGAATGTATGCAGAACTGTACAGCTTTATAATTACAAACTTCCTCCTCCCTCTCTTATTCCAGCTCTGATTTTTAGTGTGATCTATTTTCAGTTGATTTTATACACATCTACTTAACTCTATGTTAAGTAAAGAGTTCGAGAAATAGTATGAAGAAGGTGAAAAAAAATGTTCCTTGACAATCAAAACAAGGGCTGTTCAAGTCATTGCTTCTCAAAGTGTCAATTTCACTTCTACAATTTTCCTTTTAGGTGCACTGTTAGTTATCATAGATCAGGGAGAACATATCTTATTTGTCTGGTTGGGACTGGCTTATTTCACTAAGTATGATGTTTTCAAGATTCACCTATTTTGTTGCAAATGACTGGATTTCTTTCTTTTGTTTTTATTTTTTTAATTTTTTTTTTTTTATTTTTGACAGGCAGAGTGGACAGTGAGAGAGAGAGACAGAGAGAGAAAGGTCTTCCTTTGCCGTTGGTTCACCCTCCAATGGCCGCCGCTGCAGCCGGCGCACCGCGCTGATCCAATGGCAGGAGCCAGGATCCAGGTGCTTTTCCTGGTCTCCCATGGGGTGCAGGGCCCAAGCACCTGGGCCATCCTCCACTGCACTCCCTGGCCATAGCAGAGAGCTGGCCTGGAAGAGGGGCAACCGGGACAGAATCCGGCGCCCCAACCGGGACTAGAACCCGGTGTGCCGGCGCCGCAAGGTGGAGGATTAGCCTATTGAGCCACGGCGCCGGCTTATTTTTTTAACTTTTATTTAATGAATATAAATTTCCAAAGTACGGCTTATGGATTACAATGGCTTCCCCCCCCATAACGTCCCTCCCACCCGCAACCCTCCCATTGCCCACTCCCTCTGCCCTTCCATTCACATGAGGATTCATTTTCGATTATCTTTATCTACAGAAGATCAGTTTAGCATACATTAAGTAAAGATTTCAACAGTTTGCTCCCACACAGAAACATAAAGTGAAAATAATAGATGATTTTTTTTAAATGATGATGAAATCAGATCAGACCTATTGTCATGTTTAATCCCAGTGAGAGTCAAGTTGGGAATTGATAATTTCTTTTTTTTTTTTTTTTTACAGAAGATCAGTTCAGTATACATTAAGTAAAGCTTTCAACAGTTTGCACCCCCATAGAAACACAAAGTGAAATAATACTGTTTGAGTACTCATTATAGCATTAAGTCTCAATGTACAGCACATTAAGGACAGAGATCCTACATGAGGAGTAAGTGCACAGTGACTCCTGTTGTTGACTTTACAAATTGACACTCTTGTTTATGGCACCAGTAATCTCCCTATGCACCAGTCATGAGTTTCCAAGGCTATGGAAGCCCCTTGAGTTCTCCGACTCCTATCTTGTTTAGACAAGGTCATAGTCAAAGTGGAAGTTCTCTCCTCCCTTCAGAGAAAGGTACCTCCTTTGAAGACCTGTTCTTTCCACTGGATCTCATTCACAGAGATCTTTCATTTAGTTTTTTGTAGCATTCCTAGAGTGTATACCCCATAATTTTTATATCTAGTCTTTAGATGATTGGCATTTAGGTTGATTCCAGTCTTAGCTATTGTCAATTGAGCTGCAATAAACATAGAGTTGCATATAACTCTGTTATGTGCTGATTTCATTTCCCTAGGGTAAATTCCAAAGAGTGGGATGGCTGAGTCATATGGTAGGTCTATATTCAGATTTCTAAGGTATCTCCAAACTGTCTTCCATAGTGGTTTTTACCAGTATACATCCCCACCAACAGTGGATTAGGGTACATTTTTCCCCACATCCTTGCCAACATTTGTTGCTCGTTGATTTCTGTATGAAAGCAATTCTCACTAATGTGAGATAAAACCTCATTGTGGTTTTGATTTGGATTTTCCTTATGGCTAGTGATCTTGAACATTTTTCCTGTGTCTGTTGGCCATTTGGATTTCATCTTTTGAAAAATGTCTATTTAAGTCCTTGGCCCGTCTATTAAGTGGGTTGTTTACTTGTGGTTGTGGAGTTTCTTGATCTCTTTATATATTTTGGTTATGAATCCCTTATCAGTTGCAAAGTTTGCAAATAATTTCCTCCATTCTGTTGATTGCCTCTTCACTTTACTGAGTTTCCTTTGTAGTACAGAAGATTCTCAATTTGATGTAATCCCATTTGTTAATTTTTGCTTTGATTGCCTGTGCTTCTGGTGTCTTCTAAGAACTCTTTGCCTGTGCCAATATCTTGCAGAGTTTTCCCAATGTTCTCTAATAATTTGATGGTGTTGAATTATAGATTTAGATCTTTAATCCATGTTGACTAGATTTTTGTGTAAGGTGTAAGGTAGGGATCCTGCTTCATACTTCTGAATGTTGAAATACAATTTTCCCAGCTCCATTTGTTGAAGAGACTAACCTTGCTCCAGGGATTGGTTTTAGCTCCTTGGTCAAATATATGTTAGTTGTAGATGCTTGGATTGATTTCTGGCATTTCTATTCTATTCCATTGGTCTAGCCACCTGTTTTTGTACTAGTACCCGGCTGTTGATTATAACTGCCTTGTAGTATGTCTTGTAATCTGATATTGTGATGTCTCCAGCTTTGTTTTTGTTGTATAAGATTGCTTTAGCTATTCGAAGTATCCTGTGTTTTCATATGAATTTCAGCATTACTTATTCTAGATCTGAGAAGAATGTCTTTGGTATTTTGATTGGCATTGTGTTGAATCTGTAAATTGCTTTTGAGAGAATGGGCATTTTGATGATATTGATACTTCCAATTCATGAACATGGAAGATTATTCCAGTTTTTTTTTGTATCTTCTTTCTTTAATGTTTTGTAATTGCCATCATAGAGATCTTTGACATCCTTGATTAAGTTTATTCCAAGGTATTTGATTTTTTTTGTAGCTATTGTGAATGGCATTGACCTTAGAAGATATTTCTGAGACATGACATTGCCTGTGTATACAAAAGCTGTTGATTTTTTTAAAATTTTTACAGATAGAGTTAGACAGTGATGGAGAGACAGAGAGAAAGGTCTTCCTTCCATTGGTTCACCCTCCAAATGGCTGCTATGGCCAGAACAATGCCAATCCGAAGCCAGGGGCCAGGTTCTTCCTCCTGGTCTCCCATGTGGGAGCAGGGGCCCAAGCACTTGGGCTGTCATCCACTGCCTTCCCAGGCCACAGCAGAGAGCTGGACTGGAAGAGGGGCAACCAGGACTAGAACCCAGCACCCAGTCCATATGGGATGCCAGCGCCGCAGGTGGAGGATTAACCAAGTGAGCCATGGCGCTGGCCCCCAAAGCTGCTGATTTTTGTGTGTTGATTTTATATCCTTCTATTTTACCAAACTCTTCTATGAGTTCCAATAGTCTCTTGGTGGAGTCTTTTGGATCCCCTGTAAATAGAATCATGTCATCTTCAAACTGGGATAGTTTGACTTCCTCTTTCCCAATTTAATCCCTTTGATTTCTTTTTCTTGCCTGATGGCTCTGGCTAAAACTGCCAGGACTATATTGAATAGCAATGGTGAGAGTGGGCATCCTTGTCTGGTTCCAGATCTCAGTGGGAATGCTTCCAACTTTCCCCCATTCAATAGGATGCTGCCCATGGTTTGTCATAAATTGCCTTGATTGTGTTGAGGTGTGTTCCTTCTATACCCAATTTGCTTAGTTTTCATAATGAAAGGGTATTGTTTTTTTATCACATGCTTAGTCTGTATCTATTGAGATAATCATGTCATTTTTGTTCTGCAATTTGTTAATGTGTTGTATCACATTGATTTGTGAATGTTGAATCATCCCTGCATGCCAGGGATAAATCCCACTTGATCCAGGTGAATATTCTTTCTGATGTGTTTTTGGATTCCATTGGCCAGATTTGTGTTGGGGATTTTTGTTTATATGTTCATCAGGGAAGTTGGTCTGTAGATCTCTTACTCTTTTGTGTCTTTCCCAGGTTTAGGAATTAAGGTGATGCTGGCTTTATAGAAAGAATTTGGAAGTATTCCCTCCTTTCAGTTGTTTTGAATGACTTGAGAAGTATTGGAGTTAGTTCTTCTTTAAATGTCTAGAAGAATTCAGAAGTAAAGCCATCTGGTTCTGGGCTTTTTTGGGAGGGTCTTTATTACTATGGAATTTCTGTCTTATGAATGAATCTGTTTAGGTTTTCTATTTATTAATTGCTCAATTTAGACAGATTGCATGTGTCCAGGAATCTATCCATTTCTTCTAGGTTTCCCAGTTGGTCTGCATACAGCTTTTTGCAGTAATTTCTGATGATTCTTTTTATTTCTGTGGTGTCTGTTACATTTCCTTTTTCATATCTAATATTATTGATTTGGATCTTCTGTTTGCTCTTTTTTTTGGTTAGTTTGGCTGATTTTGTGTCAAATTTGTTTATTTTTTTCAAAAAACCACCTTTATATTTTGTTGATCTTTTGTATTTTTTTCAATTTTGTTTATTTCTTCTATAATTTTAATTATTTGTTTTCTCCTACTATTTTTTGGTTTAGTTTTCTGTTGTTTTTCTAGATCCTTGTTATTCACTGATAGCTCATTTGATGTTGGCACCAATTGCTATATACTTTGCTCTTAACACTGCCTTTCCTGGACCCCATAATTTTTTAAAAGATTTATTTATTTATTTGAAAGTCAGAGTTTCCACAGAGAGAGAAGGAGAGGCAGAGAAAGAGAGAGAAAGAGAGAGCGAGAGCAAGAGAGAGAGAGAGAGAGAGAATGTCTTCCATCCACTGGTTCACTTCCCAATTGTCCACAAGGGCTGGAACTGTGCTGATCCGAAGCCAGGAGCCATGATCTTCCTCCAGGTCTCCCATGTGGGTGCAGGGGCCCAAGTACCTGGGTCATCTTCTGTTGGTCTCCCAGGCCACAACAGAGAGCTGGATTTGAAGAGGAGCAGCCGGGACTTGACCAGCGACATATGGGAGGCCAGCACAGCAGGCGCCACAGTGTTGGCCCCTCCCATAAGTTTTGATATGTTGTATTGTCTTCATTTATTTCTAGAAATTTTTGATTTCTCTTATTTCTCTTTTGATTTCTTCTATGACCTACCATTCATACAGGAGCATGTTGTTCAGTCTCCATGTGTTTGCATATGTTCTAGCAATTCCTGAGTTGCTGATTCCTAGCTTCATTGCATTGTCATCTGATCAGATGCATAGTATAATTTCAGTATTTTTGAACCTGCTGAGACTTGTTTATGGCTTAGCATGTGTTAAATCCTAGAGAAATTTCCATGCACTGCTGAGAAGAATGTGTATTCTGCAATTGAAGGATGAAAATTTCTGTAGATATCTTAGTTCTATTAAGTCTATAGTGTCATTTAACTCTGCTATTTCCTTGCTGATTTTCTGACTGTTTAATCAGTCCATTGTTGAAAGTGAGGTATTAAAATCCCCCATTAATATTGTATTTGAGTCAATGTCTCCTTTAGATCCCTTAACATTTATTTTAAATAGTCAGGTGCCCTGTAATTAGGTGCATATATGTTTATAATAGTTACACCTTCCTTTTGAATTGATCCCTTAATCATTACAGGGTATCCTTCTTTGTCTCTATTAACACTTTTTGTGTAAAGTCTATTTTGTCTGATATTAATGTGGCTACACCGGCTCTTTTTTGGTTTCTGTTAGCATTTTCACTCTACATGCATCTTTGTTGGTGAGATGTGTTTCTTGTAGGCAGAAAATAGATGTGTTTTGTTTTTTAATCCATACAGTTAGTTTGTCTTTTAGCTGTAGAGTTGAAGCCATTTACATTCAAGGTGACTGTTGATAAGTAACAACTTTGTCCTGCCATTTTTTCTTAAATATTTCTATTTTTAATAAATATTTCTATTGGATTTCCTTTGTACTTTTAATGGGAGCTTTCCTTCCTTTATCTTCTTCCCTAGTGATGGCCATGCTTCTGTGTGCAGCACATCCTTAAGCATCTTCTGCAGGACTGGACATGTGATGACAAATTCTTTTAGTTTCTCTTTGTTATGGAAGCTCTTTATTTCACCTTCATTCATAAATGAGAGTTTTGAGGGACATAGTATTCTGAGTTTACAGTTTTTTTTCTCTTAAGACTTGGAATATATCATGCCATTGTCTCCTAGCCTGTAGGGTTTCTGATGAGAAGTCCTCTGTGACTCTAATTGGAGATCCTCTGAAAGTAATCTAGTGTTTCTCTCGTGCACATTTTAGAATCTTTTCTTCATATTTTACTATGGAGAGTTTGATTACAATGTGTCATGGTGAAGATCTTTTCTGGTCATGTCTATTAGGAGTTCTATGTGCTTCTTGTAATTGGATGTCCTTTTCTTTCTCCAAATTAGGAAGATTTTCTGTTATTATTTCACTAAACTGCTTTCTAATATTTTCTCTCTTTCTACACCTTCAGGAACTCCTGGGACCTGTATGTTGGATCATTTGATACTATCCTGTAGATTACCAATAGTGTTATTCAGTTTTCTAATTTATTCTTATGTTTGGTCTGACTGTGTAATTTCCTGTGCTTTGTCTTCTAAGTAAGATATTCTCCTGCTTCACTGATTCTGATGTTAAGGCTTTCTACTGCATTTTTTTCGTCCTGTTGAATTCTTCATTTCCAAGATCTCATTTTGATTTCTCTTTAAGTTCTCAATTTGATGGGAGTAATTTTCTTTCATGTTATGTATGGATTTCATTAATTCGTGCATTTGGTTCTGATTACTTCTAAGTAATCCTATGATTAGTTTTTTGAATTTCATTTCTAGCTTTTCTTCAGTCTCATCATCTTCACAATCAAGTATTGAAGTGTTGTGTTCTTTTGGGGGTGTCATGTTGTCTTCCTTATTATTCTTGTTTATTGAATTGGTGCATTTGTTATTTGACATTTGTGGAGAAAATGGTTGATTTCTTCATTCTTTTTTCTTTTTTAAAAATTTTATTTTGACATGCAGAGTTAGACAGTGAGAGAGAGAGAAAGGTCTTTCTTTCATTGGTTCACCCTCCAAATGGCTGCTACAGCCGGTGTGCTACGCTAATCCGAAGCCAGGAGCCAGGTGCTCCCTCCTGGTCTCCCATGTGGGTGCAGGGCCCAAGCACTTGGGCCATCCTCCACTGCCTTCCCGGGCCACAGCAGAGAGCTAGACTGGAAGAGGAGCAACTGAGACTAGAACCTGGTGCCCATATGGGATGCCAGTGCCTCAGGTGGAGGATTAACCAAATGAGCCAGGGCGCCGGCCCCTCTTCATTCTTTTTTCTATTGTGGTGGCTTTTATCTTTGGACTCTGTGTAGATTAGTGGAGTGTCTGCTTTCAGGGAATACCGAGGGGTGTGTGGTGGATGTGGCTAACGACCTCTGTTCAGTACTCTAGGGTGAATTGCATATCTGAAATGACACACCCAGGTTTGATGTGGTCTCTCTCTCTCTCTCTCTCTCTCTCTCTCTCTCTCTCTTTCTTATCAGAGGGGAGGTTTGTTCTTGTCTGAGCTCTTCTCAAAGGAGACCAGTGCGTGGGCTCTAGCCCTAGTGGGTATATTATTCATCCCCTCTGCCACAAGGACCACACAAAGGATTTGTGCTGTCCTCACTGGAGGCTCAGATTCCTCCCCATTGTCCCTCACCAGGTAGCCCTGAGCATGTAGAGCCTTCCACAGTGACTGCCCAAAATCCCAGCCACACCCTGAGTCTTCCCACACAGCCTCAGTGTTTTCACAGTTCCAGCACACAAGTCTCCTACAGTCATGAGCATCCAGCCCACTTGTGTATGCTCCCCACCAGACTCAGGTGTATCCACTTGGCTGGTTGTTGGGCTTGGATATGACCTGTGCCAACTGTTACATATTTCCAAAATGGCACATGTTATCTATCAGCTTGTTACAGGATGCAGTTGCATGCTGATCATGGAAAGAGAAAACATGCCCCCCACCTTTGTTTTTTTTCCCACTAGTTTGGCAAGTACATTATCCCCCAAAGGGCTCCAAGCCAGATTCCCTCTAGGCTCTTCCTGCAGCTTTTTGCCAGTCGCTTGTGCTGCTGCAGTTTGTTCTCACTTAACTCTCCAATGCTGGTGGGGAGGCTCTTGGCTGCTTGGGTCCTGAGTTATGTGTGTCCCTGTCCTCCACATAAGTCCACTGTATCCCTACCTAAACCTCATATTGTTTTAAACATTGTGATTATGCTTAATTTTCCCCCTGTAAAGGAAACCCTATCTTTTGCAAAAAAGTAGATGCAAGTGGAAACCATTATACTTAGTGAAAGAAGTCAGTTCCATAAAGACAGATACCATATGTTTTCTCTGGTCTGTGGTAACTAACAGAGTAACTAAAATGTATTGTATAGAAGTGAAATGAACATTCAATGATCATTTATAGCTCTTGAATCTACTGTTGAAGATCAGTGTTTTCTTCTTCATACTATTTGTTGAACTCTTTACTTAGTATAGGGTTAATGTTATGAGTATAAAATAAACTGAAAATAAATCTTTGTAAATGTTAAGGGTAGGAATAGTAGAGGAAGGAGGAAGAAGGGTGGAAGCATGGGCCCGAGGGAGGGTAGGGCGGGAAACATCACTATGTTCCTAAAAATGTATATAGGAAATACATGAAATGTGTATGCCTTAAATAAAATTAAAAAAAATCTCCTCCTTAACTTTGTGTTTTTACAGTCAGTATGAGAAAAGATTTTTCTAAGTGCAGGTAACCTTCAGGCTGGTGTCTGCCTGGCAGGTGGTCAATCCCAGATGGAGAGAAGAGTTTTTGCTGTGCCTCTCAGTTCTGCTATTCCACTTTATAGCAATGACTTTGGCTTCATAATAACTTCACTTAAAGATTGCCAGTCTTTTTGTGAACACTGCTTTTACAATCATGGTTTCACCAAGTATCCCCACTCAAAATGAGGCATGCTGTTAGTAACACCTTAGCAGTCACAGCAGTGGAAAAAAAATAAAACACTTTTGTAAATCTGAGTGCTGAGCATCATGCAACACATCAAGCAAAATCAGTCTTCACTTTCCCATATGGGACTTGTGAACATACATTTAAACAGACAAAAAATCCTAACCCATTCTATCCCTTTTTTTCTACCTAAAATCAATGATAGATTTTCTTCTTATAGCAGCTCCTTGCCCAAAGCTGTGAATTCGGAAATAGTTATATTTATATATGGACTTGGAAGTATGTCTATCTGCTGGGTATTACTCAGCTCTGTGCTCCAAATAATACATACCCTCTATGCCTGCCCTGAGTTTAACTTACGAATGTGCTGGAAACTTCCACTGTTGCAGTCATTCTTTTAGGCTAACCCATGATATTTCCAGAAGGCAACTGCTAAAAAAATATGATATGTTCATGGCATTTCAGTATGAAATATTTGAATCAGCCAGTTTTCCATTGAAAGATGACTATAGTATCCTGTGTATACAAGACAGTCACGTGTTTCAGGAACTTTTAATCAGAACTGGAGAGCAAGAAAATACAAGGCATGAAGTAACCTGGGTATGTAGATTCTATAAATCCAAAAGGCAGCACAAGAACAATTTTTTTTAAAGATTTATTATTTATTTGAAAATCAGAGTTACACACACAGGGAAGGAGAGGCAGAGAAAGAGAGGCAGAGAGAGAGAGAGAGAGAGAGAGAGAGAGAGAAGCAAAGAGAGTCTTCCACCTGCTGGTTCACTCCCCAATTGGCCAAAATGTGGAAAGCTTTTGTCTATTGGTTCACTCCCCAAATGGCCCAAATGACCAGGGTTGGGCAGGCTGAAGTGAGGAGCCAAGAGCTTCATCCAGGTGTCCCACGTGGAACCCAAGTACTTGGCTCATCTTCCACTGCTTCCAAGGCACATTAGCAGGGAGGTGGATCTGAAGAGGTATGGCTAGGACTCAAGTAGGCCCCCAAATGGGATGCTGATGCTTTAGACATTGAATTAACCTGCTGCACCACAACACTGATCACAAGTTCAGTTATGATCATTCTGGTCCCTCTACTTGGAAGTCTCCATATTTTCTGTCTTGCACAATCTTAGTCAATACTCCAGGCCCAATGGAAATATTAGTCTATCAGTGAAGAGCCTCTTACCCAACAGGCAGTTTGTTATCTCCCATTGTAATTCACATACATTTTGTCGCATCACCACATGGCAGTATGTTTCATGGTGTATCAATCTGATTTTCCTCTTCCAAGTCACAAATACCTTCTTCCTGTATATTTGTTTTTTGGATGCCTAACCCTTTGTTCAATGTGTAGCACGTAGTGTGTCCTGTTCAAATATTTATGGGATAGAACTAAACCCATGACAGTCCATGCAACAGAACAAACCTGCTTTTGAATAAAGGGATTCTGCGTTTTAGGGTATTCTCAAGAGCTGGTAGTGGAATCTTTCAGTGTGTAAAGCATCTGTCCATCTCTTTTGGGCATTTAAAATCTTTTTATGTAGACAGAATTTTAAAAATGAATCTTTCACTTATCTTGAATTTTCTCTTTCTGTCTTGCTTTTTCTTTAGATAAGTTTGATTTGCTTTCATTGAAATTGCTAATCTCTCTCTTTCTAAGAAGTTACACTTGGTTGGTTTATTTTGCTTCCCATTCCTCCTCCTCCTTCTCCTGTCTTTCTCTTTCCCACCTATCAGTGTTTTTACTGGCGTTAATCATCATTATCCCACCATTGTCTTTCTTCCAAGCACAGGATGCTTTACAAATACTCTCTCACACTTGATCTTCACAATGTTCAGCAACATGGATCTACTCTTCCCTTTACACGATGAATAAATTGGGATTCCAAGAAGTTTTGAAACTTGCTAAGTGTCATAGATTTAGGATTTAATGCTAGGAGTGACTCTCCCTGTTCCTGCCCAGTCTTCTTTTTCTTTTGAAAGAACTTCAAATTCTCCATTTTTTGGTTAATATATGCACATTGTTTGAGGTAGTTTTCATGCTCTGAAGCAAGGCCCCTTTGAGCTCCAACTCAGAATGAGAGCCCGGATAATCCTTGCTGTTGCAGACAGATGCATGTATAATCCTGCAGGACTTAGTAACTCACTAGTTTCCAGGCTAGAATCCACATGCAGGGCTCAGTCAGTGCTCACTGTGTGGGCAGCTCTTTCTAAAACAGATTTTCCCCTTTCTCTTTCTCTGGTGGTGTTCTCCTTGATCTCTTCATTTTGATTCATTTTCATTCTGATGGAAAATATTATATTTCACTATGGTTTGGTCTTACCAGTTCAGTAGCAGTGGAGCTTTTATGTATCAATAGTAAAAAAAAAAATCACAACTGTTTTGTATCTCTCAGAAGCTAATTCTTGAACATGGATAGATTGCTAGAGACCTTTATCCAGGACTTGAACACATGCAGTATGGATGCATTAAAGATGATTCTCTAATAAGAGAAAGCGGAAGAAGCTGAAGCAGAGCCAGGCAATTTTCCTTCCTACTTGTCAAAGTCTTAACTATTACTGACCCAGATAAATGGTAACAGATGGGCTGAGAGCTAACTTAAGCTAAGATGCGACCATCCTTGCAGCCTGCTTTGGTTTATAAACACTCTTTAAAGAGATGCTGGCACTGAGGAACAGTTATTTGTCCTCCAAAGGGGCACCCAGTGTAAATGGTGTGATGATGAGTGATATGTTGTCCCCACAGCCTTATGCTTCCAAAACTTCCAATGTCCTTTCAAAGAGTGTTGCTCTCAGAGGACTTTGTCACTGCCTTCTTTTTCCATGGGTGGGAATTGCCTATCTCAGGCGACATCCCTGGTGCTAGCATTTTCCTTCGACCTTCCATCTGTTCCTGCAAGTAATTCTTTAAACCGCATTTTCCATGATTTGCATCATTATGTCTCTATATCCTGTACACAGTGCATGATTTTTATGGAATTGGTCTTTCTCTGGGAGGAGAGCGGAAAGGAATGAGGGGGTTTATAAAAATAATGAGTCTGAGCTTTGCTTAAAGATGTTCCAAATCACTCACTTATAAATTGGCTGTTTAGAGAGGCAGCTTTCGAAATTGGCTGGGGAGTTAGAAGGAAAAGAAGTAAAAATAATTCGAGCTCAGCAGATATATATTTAGATAACAGATTCAAAGAGAAGCAGATGAAGAAACCTGGATAAACAACTAAAAACCAGCAAATGAAAATAACGGATTGCAACTGGGCCACGCAGCTGAAGCATGAATAGTAAATCCTGACAGTGAGAAGTTGCGAATGAAGCAGCCCAGGGAGGCAGAGATTATCTGCAAAGCTGGGATCTGACAGCCCCCAGATCGCAGTGTCCCTGCCTGAGAAAAGTTCTGGAAACAGAACAGGGTGAACTTTTCTTTCTGCCTAGGCATCAAGGGGAGGAATTATGCCTCTGTGAATCCAGTGTCATTGTGCTTGGCTCAGCTGCAACCCCTCTCTGGCCCCCTTCTGAACTTCAGTCTCTTTTCCCAGGGGCTCATTCATGAATCAGTTGAGCGCTTGTTTCTTCATGCAATCAACACACTCTTCCTTGCCAGAAATTATGCTAGTGCTTACAAATATTGATTTATATTTGTACAGTGATTTATAGTTTGCCAGATAATTTACAACACAAGCCTCCCAACAACTTGGGAAGTAGATTTTAATGCTTTCATTTCATGGATACATTAGAGATAGGAGGATTCAGGAGGTTAAATAACTTTGTCTACGTTTTCACAGCTCTTTAGTGGAAAATCTGGCTTTGGACATCTATTACCCAGTGTGCAAGGCACAAGATAGTTGCTGAGATGATAGAGATGAATAGGGCCTGGGCTGTGCCCTCAAGTGAAGATTAGAAACCAGGATGAGAGAGCAAAGATGAACAGACTTCCTTCTGTTTGGACAATGCAAGGAAGAAAATAAGTTTGAAAAAAGAGGTACTGATAAGAAAGGTCTGAGTGGGGACTGATAAAAATTTAAAGAATCTTCCCTTCTAAGTGCATTTAAATTGTAGTTGAGAACTGATGAAGCCAAAAGCAGGCACTAACTTTCAAAGGAATGAATGCTAAATAAGTGCATTTTAGGTATCGGTGAATAGAAAGTGGAAAAGATATGACTGAGAAGGAAATCCAGCTAGCTGATTCTCAGTTCACACAACAGTTTTATGCTGTTAGATCTAAACCTTTGGTCTATGTTTTCAAGTCAAGTAAGTGTTTAAGGATAGATTCCCTAGTGACTAAACTGAAAATCCGTCATTACACAATTAAGATGGTGCAGGTGGTTTCTTTCTTAGTCCTAAATCTGTAATGTCTGGTTCCTAGCCTGTACTTGTCCATGTGGATGGACAGCCAATTGCTTATAAACCCATCCCTGTGCAGTACCCCCTGTAACTCTCCTCCTCTAGTCTTTATTGTCATTGCTTCTGCCAAACAGGATCTTATTTCCCACTCTTTAATTAAACTAACTCTTACAATGACCTCCCCTACAGCTTCTCACCAGTCTATGCCTTTTTCATAGACCAATTTAACTCACAGCCATGATCTCCATTACTCCTGGGTTCAAAAGTAATTGATTAGTCCACTTGACTTAGAGAAAAATCATGGCATGATACTGATGGCTAGTGTAGCCATGCATCCCAATTTGCCTAGATTGTTCCAATCCACACCTGTGATCCCAGCTTTCTATGTAGTTCTCAAATGTGTGCTGGTTTGAATTTTACCTGACATCTGATTCTCAACCATATAGTCCTATTCTAGCTTTCCAAACCCATAGTCTACCCACACCCTCCTGTCTTGGTACCCAGTGCTGCAGATATAGCCTGCATGGGTACCCACAGCCACAGGCTGTACTTCCACAATTTTATCATTTTGCACCAGAGTGGCTTTTTTTTTTTTTGCCTATTCTATTCTTTCTCATCTTTCAAGCCAACCCAGCTACCTTTTCTTTCTAAACAATTAAACTTGCTTCAGAATTAATTGCTTCTTCTTCTTCTTCTTCTTCTTTTTTTTTTTTTGACAGGCAGTTTGACAGTGAGAGAGAGAGAGAGAGAGAGAGAGAAAGGTCTTCCTTTTCTGTTGGTTCACCCCCCAAATGGCTGCTCCGGCCAGTGTGCTGCAGCTGGTGCTTCCTCCTGGTCTCCCATGGGGTGCAGGGCCCCAAGCACTTGGGTCATCCTTCACTGCCTTCCTGGGTCACAGCAGAGAGCTGGACTGGAAGAGGAGTGACTGGGACAGAATCCGGCGCCCCAACCGGGACTAGAACCCAGGGTGCCGCTGCAGGCGGAGGATTAGCCTAGTGAGCCGCAGTGCTGGCAATTGCTTATTCTTTCTAGATGCAGAATACTTCTGTGATCTCTGTTGCAGTGTTTTATAATCATTATAAATTCCATAAGACTGGGGGCTGGGTTAACTGTCTTCTCATTAATGGCTTCCTGGTCCAGTATTTGTAAAATGGACTCTGATGTGACTTAGATGTTGAAAAGTTCAGTAGGGGCCGGCGCGTGGCTCACTTGGTTAATCCTCCGCCTGGGGCACTGGCATCCCATGTGGGCACCGGGTTCTAGTCCTGGTTGCTCCTCTTCCAGTCCAGCTCTCTGCTGTGGCCCGGGAAGGCAGTGGATGATGGCCCAGGTGTTTGGGCGCCTGCACCCATGTGTGAGATCAGGAGGAAGCACCTGGCTCTTGGCTTCGGATAGGTGCAGCGTGCCGGCCATAGCGGCCATTTTGAGGATGAACCAATGGAAGGAAGACCTTTCTCTCTTTCTCTCTCCCTCGCTGTCTAACTCTATCTGTCAAATAAAAAAAAAAAAGTTTAGTAAATTGGAAGATCATTCATGACACCCCAGTTTATGGTTCCATTTTCTAACAATTAGATTCCCTAGGGCTTTTGTGACCCATTATATTGTGCCATAAGAGGTTCAGATAACCTCTTATTATGTAAGCAGATCATAGTTTTCAGTTACAGACACAGTAACCTTCACCAGATATTTTTTGCATCATTCATAACTGCTATCTCTTTCTTGCTACTTTGGATGTTGAATACTTATGTCTTATTTTGAGCAAACTGACATAAATCAACTAAGAAAGACTATGAAAGACTTTAAGATGTAATTGTTTTCTTCTGAAATGAGTCTATATATTGCTTTTGATAGTCAATTTTGTTATTTTCTATTTGGAAATAGCTGAGGAATATATTTTTAAAAAAGAATTCTTTCTTTCTTTATTTGAAAGTTAGAGTTAAAGGAAAAGAGAGATAGACACACAGAGA
Source organism: Oryctolagus cuniculus (assembly GCF_051225735.1). Lineage (NCBI taxonomy): Eukaryota > Metazoa > Chordata > Mammalia > Lagomorpha > Leporidae > Oryctolagus > Oryctolagus cuniculus. The sequence goes on from NC_142867.1 coordinate 101,310,328, forward strand.
GATCTTCCATCCTCTGGTTCACCACTCCCCCAGAGGCCTACAACAGCCAGCACTGGCCTGAGCCAGAGCCAGGTGTGAGTCTCCTGTGTGGGTAGCAGAGGCCCAAACACTTGATTCATCCTCTGCTGCTTTTCCAAGGCCATTTGCAGGGAACCGGATTGAAAGTGGGGCAGCTGGGACATGAACTGGCACCCAAATGGCATGCCAGCATCACAGACAGCAGCTTTACCTGCTGCACCACCACACCAGCCCAAGGAATGCATTTGCAAAATAAAGTCAGATGCTACATTTTGAAGACTGTGTTTAGAAAAGTGTTTTAATACTGGCTTTCCGTTTTCAGTTTCCTGTTTATTTTGAAGTAAGTCCATTTTACCTTTGATCATACTGGTATCTAGCCCTATCAATTCTTGGCTTTTGTACAGACTGTGGGGAGCAACCCGGACTGGACTGAGTTACTGAAATTAAGACTTATTCTATGCATCTGCTCTCCCACAATATGGCGCTGGGAGAGGAGAAAACAGCTTCTACGCAGCTGCCTCTTGCCAACTTGAGTGATGACCTCCAGGAGCTGATCCTGCTCCTGATTGGAGGAGAGCAGTGTACTCGGCGTGTGGGCAGCCGAGTTGGGATTGGCGGAAGAGGACTATAAAGGAGGAGAGAGACAACATGCACCAGGAACATCTAAGGGGAACACCTGAGGAACACCTGTGCAGCCCCCGAGAGAGCCGGCCGGCGGTGTGCTGCCCCCCGCGGAAGTGGGGAAAGTGGCCAGGAGGAACCGCCCTTCCACGGAGGTGGAAGGGACAGTAGCCAACCCGGGAAGAACCAGCAGCAAACCCGGGGAGGGCCGAGCAGACGAAAGAACAGCGCAGGGTCCTGTGTCGTTCCTCCACAAAGACGGGGAGCGACATAATGGTGCCGTGACTCGGATAGGGAACCTAGGAGGGAAGAAACGGGAAGAAGTAGGAAAATACCGGAGAGAGAGACTAGCAAAGAGCCTAGGGAAAAGCCGGATGAAAAAGGTGCCGGAAGAAGCTATTGAAAGCCTAGGCATAGACTCGGATATGGACTACGGGGGGAAGCTGGGAGAAATCTCTAAGGTCGAAAGCGAAAGTGAAAGCTAGAACAAACAGACTCGGATACGGACTGTGGGGAGAAGCCAGGAGAAATGAGGGATGAATATTGTTGGAAGAAAACTTAGGGAAATATACCGGGTAGAGAAAAATGTTAGGGAGGATGAAGCCGCGAGTGCAGGCCGAGGCGGAGACGTAAGCCAGCTTGGAATTCTTTAAGTCAGCCCGGGGGGCAAAAGGCGAAAATCTGGAACCAGAGGCAGAGACGTGGGCTGCCAGTTTGGAATCCGTCAGATTAGCCCGGGGAGCAAAAGACGGGAAGCCAAACCATAAGGCGGAGACGCATAAGCTAGGTTGAATTCGCCAGGTTAGCCCGGGGAACTTAGATTGAATACCGGTGGTGGCGGAAACGTAAGCTACTGTGTGACTTGCGGAAGCCGCCGCTTGCAGAGAGAGCACGGGGCGTGAATAGATAGGGAACGTGGGGCTAGTGCGAGGACGTGGTGTAGGCGCGAAGGGGCGCGGAGACCGCGGAGTGCGCGCGCGGAGCCGGGAAGCCGCGCAGATGAGAGAAGCGCGGGCTGAAGCGGCTCAGAGACGGGAAGCCGCCGAGAAGCAGCCTCGGGGCAGGTGCCGGGAAGCCGCAGGGATAAGAGAAACAGAAGTTTAGAAGTAAAATGAGAGAAATAGGAATGCTGGTAGATAGAAGTAAAATAGGAGAAATAGGAATGCCTGAAGATAGAGAAATAGAGAAAAATAAGGCCTCCCCTCAACATGGCAATGAGAGAGCTTGGATTTGGTCTGCCTGACTAGGGAGGTGGTGAGCACCTGCGGGCAGCTAGCAGCTTATGCGCCGCAGGTCACCGAAGACAGGCACGAATTAACATCAATAAGTCTCCCCACAATACCGCAATGAGAAGGCTTGGATTCGGTCTGCCTGATTAGGTGGTAAGCACCAGCAGGCGGCTCGACCAGAGTATGAGCTGCAGGTCACCGAAGATAGGCACGAACCAACACCAATAAGTCTCCCCACAAGACGGCAATGAGAGGGCTTGGATTCGGTTTGCCTGATAGGGCTTGTAAGCACCTGCAGGCAGTTCTAGCAGAGCAGAGCATGCGCTGCAGGGCACCGAACACAGGCACGCATCAGCGCCTAAAAACCTCCTCACAACATGGCGAAGAGAGGACCCGGATTCGGTTTGCCTTATTGGTAGGGCTTGTAAGCACCTGTGGGCAACTCTAGCAAGCAGAGCAGAGTGTGTGCCGCGGGACACCGAAGACAGGCGCGTATCAACGCCAAAAAATAAAAAGAAAGGGGGATCTGTGGGGAGCAACCCGGACTGGACTGAGTTACTGAAATTAAGACTTATTCTATGCATCTGCTCTCCCACAATATGGCGCTGGGAGAGGAGAAAACAGCTTCTACGCAGCTGCCTCTTGCCAACTTGAGTGATGACCTCCAGGAGCTGATCCTGCTCCTGATTGGAGGAGAGCAGTGTACTCGGCGTGTGGGCAGCCGAGTTGGGATTGGCGGAAGAGGACTATAAAGGAGGAGAGAGACAACATGCACCAGGAACATCTAAGGGGAACACTTGAGGAACACCTGTACAGCCCCCGAGAGAGCCGGCCGGCGGTGTGCTGCCCCCCGCGGAAGTGGGGAAAGTGGCCAGGAGGAACTGCCCTTCCACGGAGGTGGAAGGGATGGTAGCCAACCCGGGAAGAACCAGCAGCAAACCCGGGGAGGGCCGAGCAGACGAAAGAACAGCGCAGGGTCCTGTGTCGTTCCTCCATGAAGACGGGGAGCGACACAGACTAATTAAAACTTCAGTCCTAATGATCTCTGGGAGGTCACTAGTTGGATGTTTGCCATTCATTTTGGTCACTCAGCATCTTTCAATATTCTTCTATGTTTGAGGAATTTACTACCTTATAAGTAGTCTACCTCTACAGAAGGCACAGGCATTAGGATTCAAGCATGGAACTTTGTTGCTTGCAAACAGAATACGTTGACCAAACACTAAATTGCAACTAGTGCTGTTAAAAAAACAAATACCCTGGGGAAAATACCCTCTGATTTCTCTTTTTAAAGTTTTTCAAAAAATATTTGAGATAACATTTTTAATTTATATTAAAGGCTCAATGTTCCATTAAGCAAAGAAGTCAACAAATAAAAAAGTAAAAAGACCATGGTTCATCAGGAATACAGACAAGAGCTATGCACAATAATCAAATGAAAATATGTCAGTTTCACTCATATGCAGTAAAATTTAAAATAGTCACAGATCATTAAAACTGTAGTATTATATCATTCTTAAAAATTTGTTTAACAGACATTTAAAACAAAGTTTGGCGAAATACTATATGTCTGAGATTTCGGCATGTATGCCATATCTAATCTTGGCCATGTTGGATGTACAGCTGTGGGCTGAGATTAGCAACGGGGGCAACTGCTGTTTCTCATAAAGTGGTGTTGTGGATGATCCATCTTTATTTCTGTCTGCGGAGCTTTTGTTCTGCTTCTCTGCCACTCTAGGAGATTCTGTCAATGACCTAGTATCCTTCAGTGAAAATAAAAGAATCTAGTTAAAATAGCTACAACTAGTTTCTAGTATTTGCAACTAAGAAAATCTTCATTGGTGTAAGCAGAAGTTACATTTTATCTGGAGTTAGTTCATATTGGTGATTCTTCCTCTGGTAATAGTCTTGATAAGAGTGGGATCCTCTTATGACTTTATCTTCATATTGGAGGTAGTGTTTATATCATAAAGTCCTGGAGACTCTTAAGTAATAAAGACTTTAATTTCTGTTGACTTTTTTGATATTCATTGCTGTAATCAGAGGCCAGGATGGCAAGGCTATCATGAATCTTCTCCCTGAGCTACTGCACCAGTCTCCAAACCTGTCCCTTCAGGTGCAGTCTTGGCCCCCATTAGTCCATCCTGCATGTTGTGACTAGAGGGGACTTTTTAGCATGTGCATTTGAACATGGTGCTACAGTTTGTGAACTCTATTAATGTCTTGGTAGTACTCTTGAACGAAATGTAAAGTTATCATCATGATTCAAGGCTTCAATGTTACTGCTGTGTTCTATCTTTCTAAACAGCTTATTCATTATCTCACTTCTCTTCCTCCTACTTCATGTTCCAAATGTATCAAACTCCTCATTCAGCTTTGTTTGTCTTGCTCATTCTTTGCAGCAGGCAAGGTCTTACTGACTGTTATAAAAGATAAAACCAAATTTCTCAGTGATCTAATACAAGGGGAGTATACATCTCATAGCCTTCAGAGTCCAATGTTGGTATTACTAATTGGGGCAGTGGGACTTCCTCTGGGCTACTCAGGGATTCAAGATCCTTCAAATGACATGTCTTCACCATTCTCTAGGTGCTTGAGATGGCCCTATTCAGTCGAGCATGTAAAAGAGAAAGAATAAAGAATCTCGAGGCAAGGCCTAAATATGATATGCTTCACTTACACACACCCACAGCGCCCCGCCCCCTCCACGCACATAGTTACTCCAAATCATAGGGGAGATTGGGAAATGTGTTCTCTTTCAAGGAAATATGAGTGGAAGTCTGCCACAGAACTCATTATTTTTTAAATATTTATTTATTTATTTCAAAGTCAGAGTTAAGCAGAGAGAGAAGAACAGGCAAAGAGAGAGAGAGAGAGAGAAAGAGAGAGAGGTCTTTCATCTGCTTTTTCACTATCCAATTGGCTGCAACGGCCAGGGCTGTGCTGATCTGGAGCCAGGAGCTTCCTTTCGGTCTCCCACGTGGGTGCAGGGGCCCAAGGACTTGGGTCATCTTCTACTGCTTTCCCAGGCCATATAGAGAGCTGGATTAGAAGTGGAGCAGCTGGACTTGAACCAGCACCCATATGGGATACTGGCACTGCAGGTGGCGGCTTTACCCTTTACACCACAGTGCTGGTCCCAAAACTCATTAATTTTTAAGACTCAACTGTGATTGCTTTTCAAGAGGACTTTGATTCTCCACAAAGTTTGTTCAACTCCATTATTTACTAATTGTTGAATTTTAGCAAGTTGGTTTTGGACCTAATTACCTTTCTTTTTTTTTAAGATTTATTGTATTTATTTAGAAGGAAGAGATAAAGAGAGAGAGAGGGAGGGAGAGAGAGAGAGAGAGAGAGAGAGAGAGAGAGAGGTGTCTTGATTCGCTGGTTCACTCTCCAAATGGCCACAATGGCCAAGGCTGGTCCAGGCTTAAGTTAGGAGCCAGATGTTCCCTCTGTGTCCCCATGTGAGTACAAGGGCCCAAGCAACTGGACCATCTTTTGCTGCCTTCCCGGGCATATTCACAGGGAGCTTAATTAGAAGTGGAGCAACTGGGATTCAAAAGGTACCCTCTTGGGATGCCAGTGCTGGAGGTGGTAGCTTAACCCATTGAGCCACAATGTTGGCCCCTACCTTTTCTAAAAAACTTAAAAATCAATAGTGTTTAGGATAATTGTGATGAGAATTAAATGAGATCATCAGTTCAGAACAATCAGCATTCCAGGTGTTTGAAATATGTACAATTACCATTGTTTTTTGTTTATCTTCTATGGCACACATCAGTCTATAAAGCAATTGCTTGTTGACCAGCCATTCAGTGGTGTTTTGGAACCTTCTTGCAACAGCTCACAAAAGCCAGTTGTATGCATCTATACTCAGTTTCACTTTCAATAACTTCACTTAGAAAGATTGAAATTGATCATTTTGTGAGTATTTATACCATGGAAATAGCCCAACACTACTACACTTCAGGTTGTTTATTGTAAATCTGTACACACTGCTACTACTTTCATTGTTTATGTTGTTCTGTGTGAGAAGTTCTGGGAAGGCAAAACCCACACACAGCCTCATATTTAGTAAGTGCTCACCTATGTTTTAAAAGACCAATTGGGCCAGCGCCGCTGCTCAATAGGCTAATGCTCCACCTGTGGCGCCGGCACCCCGGGTTCTAGTCCCGATCGGGGCTCTGGATTCTGTCCCAGTTGCCCATCTTCCAGGCCAGCTCTCTGCTGTGGCCCGGGAGTGGAGTGGAGGATGGCCGAAGTGCTTGGGCCCTGCACCCCATGGGAGATCAGGATAAGTACCTGGCTCCTGACTTTGTATCAGTGCAATGCGCCGGCCGCAGCACGCCGGCCGAGGTGGCCATTGGAGGGTGAACCAACGGCAAAAGGAAGACCTTTCTCTCTGTCTCTCTCTCACTGTCCACTCTGCCTGTCAAAAAAAATGACCAATTGAAAGTTTTTGATAAATCATAGAAAGGCTGCGGCAAAGTGGTATATGTAGTGCACACACTCCTTCTCCAAAGATTCTGAACAAAAAAAGAATGGCGTAAGGCTCAGTCTCCATTCATTTCCGCAGCAGTGTTAGGGCATTTCTTAAGTGACCAAAGGTAAAGGTAGTGATGTCAGAATGCATTAACAACACATGCTTCTGTTCTTCAGTCTCTCTGAGAAGTGCTGAGTGGTGGAAAACATAGCTGGCAATTACCCGAGAAACATTATATAAGCAATGCAATCGAGAACAAAATATTGTAATTGATCTTGTATTTAGTTTCATCCACTGTAATTTTGTTGAAAGCTGAAGTGATTAATTTTATTCTCCAATACTATAATCCTGCACTTGGTACCAGAATTAACTTGGGTAACACTTTTTATTTCATATATGCTTAGTAATTTGAGAAAGAAGGTCATTCCATCATTTGTTATTTTAATCATTTCTTTTTTTTTAAACTTTTATTTAATGAATATAAATTTCCAAAGTACAGCTTATGGATTACAATGGCTTCCCCCCCATAACGTCCCTCCCACCTGCAACCCTCCCCTTTCCCACTCCCTCTCCCCTTCCATTCACATCAAGATTCATTTTCGTTTCTCTTTATATACAGAAGATCAGTTTAGCATACATTAAGTAAAGATTTCAACAGTTTGCTCCCACACAGAAACATAAAGTGAAAAATACTGTTTGAGTACTAGTTATAGCATTAAATCTCAATGTACAGCACACTAAGGACAAAGATCCTACATGAGGAGTAAGTGCACAGTGACTCCTGTTGTTGACTTAACAATTTGACACTCTTGTTTATGGCATCAGTAATCACCCTAGGCTCTTGTCATGAGTTGCCAAGGCTATGGAAGCCCCCTGAGTTCACTGACTCTGATAATTTTTATACAAGGCCATGGTCAAAGTGGAAGTTCTCTCCTCCCTTCAGAGAAAGGTACCTCCTTCTTTGATGACCCGTTCTTTCCACTGGGATCTCACTCGCAGAGAACTTTCATTTAGGTTTTTTTTTTTTTTTTTTCCAGATCGTCTTGGCTTTCCATGCCTGAAATACTCTCATGGGCTTTTCAGCTGGATCCGCATGCCTTAAGGGCTGATTCTGAGGCCAGAGTGCTGTTTAGGACATCTGCCATTCTATGGGTCTGCTGTGTATCTCACTTCCCATGTTGGATCATTCTCTCCCTTTTTTCTTCTATCAGCTAGTATTTGCAAACACTATTCTTGTTTATGTGATTTCTTTGGTTCTTAGTACTATCATTATGATCAATTGTGAACAGAAATTGATCACTGGGACTAGTGAGATGGCATTGGTACATGCCATCTTGATGGGATTGAATTGGAATCCCCTGGTATGTTTCTAACTCTACCATTTGAGGTAAGTCAGCTTGAGCATGTCCCGAATTGCACATCTCTTCCCTCTCATATTCCCACTCTTATATTTAACAGTGATCACTTTTCAGTTATGTTTCAGCACTTAAGAAGCATTGTGTATTGATTACAGTATTCAACCAAAAGTATTAAGTAGAACAAACAAAAAAAAATACTAAGAGGGATAACATATCAAGTTGCTCATCAACAGTCAGGGTGAGGGCTGATCAAGTCACCGTTTCTCCTAGTGTTCATTTCACTTTAACAGGTTTCCTTTTTGGTGCTCAGTTAGTTGTCACCTATCAAGGAGAACAAGTGGTATTTGTCCCTTTGGGATTCACTTATTTCACTCAGCATAATGTTTTCCAAATTCCTAACAGGGATCACTTTTCAGTTAAAATTTAAACACCTAAGAATAATTGTGTGTTAATTACAGAGTTCAACCAACGGTACTAGAACAAAAAAAATAATAAAATGGATAAAGTATTACATTGTACATCAACCGTCAAGACAAGAGCTGATCAAGTCACTGTTTCTCATAGTGTCCATTTCATTCTTGAACATGTGTCATAGTGTTTAGGAGCAGGAGGAGACCTTAAGCAGTTACCTGGTTTATTTATCTGCATCTAGTGAATGTATCAGGTTCACCTTTTATTCCTCACAGCATTTGGCCTTTGTTCAATAAATATTTATTAAGAACAACAATGTTGGGTCTGATGTTGTGGCTTAGTGGTTAAAGCTGCCGCCTGCAGTGCCAGCATCCCACATGGGCACCCATTAGAGTCTGTCTGCTTCACTTCTGTTCCAGCTCTCTGCTATGGCCTGGGAATATAGTGGAAGATGGCCCAAGTCATTGAGCCCCAGCACATACATGGGAGACCCAGAAGAAGCTCCTGGCTTCAGAACTCTGGTTGTTGTTGCCATTTGGGTAGTGAACCAGCAGATGAAAGACTCTCTCTCTCTCTCTCACTCTCTCTCTCTCTCTGTCTCTTTCTCTCTGCCTTTGCCTCTCTGTAAGTCTTCCTTTCAAATAAATAAATAATTCCTTTTTTAAAGAAAAAGGACCAGTCTGAGCTAATTACAACAGACCATTTTATACAAGAAGGCCATCTAATTGATTTTAAGAGATAAACAGAAGCTTTCTTGTAGTCACCCATGCCCATGAATGTGAGGAGTTTCATCCCACCCCTACTTCCCTCCCTTTTTCTTCCATCCTTTTAACATTTCAACCTAATTTCATGACTGTTACTTCACACATGTGACTTAGTAAAGATTGTCAGTGTGGGTAAAATTTTATCATTCATTCATACCTCAAATGTAATTCTTTATGTACACAGAGACCACTTAATTCATCTTCAGTGGTATCTTTTCTGAACTTTAAGTATCCAATGCCTCTTCTTTTTTGTAAGTTGCAAGTTCAGCAACACTTTGAATCTCTGGTACATGAAAGGCCTCTCTTCATAATAGTCATTTCTTTATGTTGAAATTTCATTTCAATCTGTATTTCTCTCATTCTAGGTTGTTACTTTCTGGAGAGTAGGAGCTTTATTGCTTTTTTTCTTAGTTTTTCCAGCCTAGGTCACACTCTCTGGTGCATAGAAGGGACTGTGTAGATACTCCTTGAATGCCTGATTATTTCATCAGTGAAAGGAAGGGCTAGTCCTTATAGCTCTGCTCTATACCTGGTGGTGAAGAAGATACAGTGTTCTTAGACTCTGCATGAAATTTAAAAATATTTCTACCTCCCTCCTCCCAAATTCTTTTACAGATGGTACATCTGAAGGTACAAGGATCTTGAGTGAATTTCCTGAGGTCACACAGCCAGCAAGTGACAGAGTTTAGGATTGCACCTAAATCTCCCATTCCCAAATTGAATCTTATCTATAACACTATAACTACCCCAGCTACTAATGTGTATGTCTGATTGATTTTCCCAGGCAGACTATTGTGATTAATAGGAGCTGTCTAGACCCCTTTTGAGGATGAAAAAGTAATTAGGAGAGGCATGGCCATGAATTGCTATTTTGAGATTATAAAGATCTGTTTATGTAAGAAAGGGGATACACTAGCAAAAGGAGACTTTATACTAATTACTGTTTCTTATATGTCAATAAGATGGGACTAAGCAGAAATTTTTATTTAGAAAATTTAATCCAACCTGAAGCTGTGGAAATGTCAGCTTTGTTCCTAATGGGGAAGCAGATATCCATTTACTAGGAAAATAAAATAGTGGATATTTGTGTTTATTTCAAATAGATTTTAAAATCCTGTGGTAGGATAATGTATAGCCACATGAGAGAGAAACCTGTCCAATACCAAGTGCCTAATAAGGATAAGCTGAGAAGCAAAAAATTCTGACAGTAGAATTACTTAACCCTTAAGCCTGTCCCTTCTCTGATTGATGAGTCTAGTATTTTCTTTATTAAACCAAGCTGCCACTGTGCTCTTTTGAATTTTAACCATAGGACATTTTATATGTTTTGTTAAACATAACAATTTCTTAGGATGCTGGAACTCTAACTAATACTGTCTAACCAACCATAAGAAACATAGCTCTGAAATCCATGATTGCTTTCTAGAGTTTTACATAATCAAAATGAAAGGAAGTGAACACCCTAAATGTTTTAATTTTTTATTTTTAATGTTTTACACTTTATTTAATAAATATAAATTTCCAAAGTACAACTTTTGGATTATAGCATAACCTCCCTCCCACCCACAACCATCCCATCTCCCACTCACTCTTCCATCCCATTCACATCAAGATTCATTTTCAATTATCTTTACATACAGAAGATCAATTTAGTATATACTAAGTAAAGATTTCAACAGTTTGCACCCACACAGAAACACAAAGTATAAAGTACTATTTGAGTACTAGTATACCGTTAATTCACATAGTACAACACATTAAGGACAGAGATCCTACAAGGGGAGCAAGTGCACAGTGACTCGTGTTGTTGATTTAACAATTGACACTCTTGTTTATGACGTCAGTAATCACCTGAGGCTCTTGTGAGCTGCCAAGGCTTTGGAAGCCTCTTGAGTTTACAAACTCTGACCTTATTTAGACAAGGCCATAATCAGAAGGAAAGTTCTCTCCTCCCTTCAGAGAAAGGTACCTCCTTTGATGGCCCATTCTTTTCACTGGGATCTCACTCACAGAGATCTTTAATTTAGGTTTTTTTTTTTTTTTTCCCATGCCTGAGATACTCTGATGGGCTTTTTAGCCAGACCAGAATGCCTTAAGGGCTGAATCTGAGGCCAGAGTGCTGTTTAGGACATCTGCCATTTTATGAGTGTGCTGTGTATCCCATTTCCCATATTGGATCATTCTCTCCTTTTTAATTCTATCAGTTAGTATAAGCAGACACTAGTCTTGTTTATGTGATCCCTTTGACAATCCTATCATTATGATCAATTATAATTTGAAATTGGTTACTTTGACTAGTAAGATGGCATTGGTACATGCCACCTTAATGGGATTTGGAATCCCCTGACACGTTTCTAACTCTACCATTAGGGGTAAGTCCGATTGAGATGTGCCGAACTGTACATCTGCTTCCTTTCTTATTCCCATTCTTATTTTTAACAGGGATCAATTTTCAATTAACTTTATACACCTAAGAATAATTTTGTGTTAATTAAAGAGAGTTCAACCAATGGTATTAAGTAGAACAAAAAAAAAATACTAAAAAGAATAAAGTAGTAAGTTGTTCCTTGACATTCAGGACAAGAACTGATCAAGTCATTGTTTCTCATAGTGTCAGTTTCACTTCTACAGGTTTCTTTTTAGGTATTTAGTTAGTTGTCACTGATCAGGGAGAACATATGATATTTGTTCCTTTGGGACTGGCTTATTTCACTCAGCATAATGTTTTCCAGATTCCTATTTGTTGCAAACGACTGGATTTCATTTTTTATTTACTGCTGTATAGCATTCTATAGAGTACATATCCCATAATTTCTTTATCCAGTCTTCTGTTGATGGGCATGTGGGTTGATTCTATCTCTTAGCTACTGTGAATTGAGCTGCAATAAACACTGAGGTGCAGATAGCTCTTTTATTTGCCAATTTGGCTCCTCTATTTTTAAAAGATATTTTCTTCATGTTTGGACTCTGTAGGTTCCTCTCTTCTAGTTCTTCATCAAATATGTAATAAATTATTGTGAACAATGGTCATGCTGTAGAACACTAGAATGTATTGCTTCTATCTATGAATGCATTGATGCCTGTTATCCAACCACATTCTATCCTTCCATGCTATACCCTTCCCAATCTCTCATAATTATTATTCTAACTTCAAATCGTCAACTTTTTAAAAGCTTACACATATGGGAGGCAAAATTCTGTGTTCATATTTCTTTGTCTCATTATTTTTCATGGATGAATATTCTGTTGTGTAAAAGTACCACATTTTCTTTATCCTTTAATCAATCAATGGATATCTAGATTGATTCCATATCTTGTCTCTTATGAATAGTGGTACAATGAACATGGGAGTGCAGGAATTTCTTTCATTTGCTAACTCAATTTCTTTCAGATATTTACCAGAAGAGAGAAAGATGAGTCTTATAGTAGATCTGTTTATAGTTTTCTGAGGCATATCCATATTTTTCTCCATAATCACTGGACTAATTTGCATTCCCCCCTGTAGTGTGTAAGTGTTCTCTTTTCTACACCTTCTCACCAGCATTTATTACTTTTTGTCTCTTTGACAATGGCCATACTTACTAGAATGAGATAACTTTTTTTGTGAGTTTGGACCTGATGGCCAATGATATTGAGCATTTTTTCACATATTTACTGTCCATTTACCTTTTTTTGAGAACTATATATTCAGATCTAATTTTAAATTAGATAATTTTTGTTTTATTTAGTTTTCCACATTTTCCTCTTTTAAAAAATTTAACATACAAAACTGTGCATATTTATAGAGTATAATATGGTATTCCATTATATCTATATATTGTATAATATCCAATCAGGATAAATATAATCATTCTTCCAAGTATTTAGTATTTCTTTAGTGAAAATCCTATATTCTAGTTTTTTTATTGTTTCACTTAACATAACGGCCTCCAGTTCCACATTTTTCAAATGACAAAATTTCATCCTTTTTATGACTAAGTACTATTCAACTTTATGTATGTACCACATTTTTGTTATCCATTTATCAATGTATAAACATTTATGTTGTTTGCATTTCTGGCTTGTTGTGAATAGTGCTACAAAATCATGGGACTGCATATGTCTGACAGACTGATTTCATTTCTCTTGGATATATATCCAAGAGTGAGATTGCTGGACCATATGGTGGTTCTATTTTTAGTTTTTTGAGACACATTCATTCTGTTTCCCACAATTACTGTACTTATTTTTTTTAAAATTTTTTGACAGGCAGAGTGGACAGTGAGAGAGAGAGACAGAGAGAAAGGTCTTCCTTTGCCATTGGTTCACCCTCCAATGACCGCCGCGGCCGGCCCACCGCACTGATCCGATGGCAGAAGCCACGTGCTTCTCCTGGTCTCCCATGGGGTGCAGGGCCCAAGGACTTGGGCCATCCTCCACTGCACTCCCAGGCCACAGCAGAGAGCTGGCCTGGAAGAGGGGCAACGGGGACAGAATCCGGCGCCCCGACCGGGACTAGAATCCGGTGTGCCGGCGCCGCAAGGTGGAGGATTAGCCTAGTGAGCTGTGGCGCCGGCCCAATTACTGTACTTATTTAAACTCTCACCCAGTGTCCAATAGTTCCATTTTTCTCTACATCCTTGCCAATATTTGTTATTTGTATTTGTTTTATAATAACCAACATAACTTGTGTGAGCTGAAAACTCATTGGGTTTTTATTTGCATTTCTCTGATGATTAGAGATGTTGAACATTTTTTTCTCATGTACCTGTTGACCATTTGTATGTCTTCCTTTGAGAAATATCTTTTTAGATCCATTGTCCATTTTTTTTCCCATTGGATTACATGGTTTTTGTTTTTATATTGCTATTGAGTTGTTTTGAGTTCCTTGTATAGTCTAGATATAAAGCCTTATCAGATGTCTTGCTTCTAAATCTTTTCTCCAATCATGTAAATAGTCTCTTTACTCTGTTGGTTGTTTTTTTTTATCATTTTTGATTTTTTAAGGTGAGCAATTTTCATGTAGTACATATATACAGATGGGAGCATAGCAAAATTTCCCATCCCACCTCCCCTCCAGTCCACTTTCTCACCCTTCCTCCTTCTTCCTTTATCATTCCTTCCTTTAATTTTTACAATGATGTACTCTCAGTCTATTTTATACTCATAAGATTAACCTTACATTAAATATTCAACAAATAGTAGTAAGAAATAAAACACTATTCCTCAAAAGTAGAGACAAGGCCTGTAAACAATCATCAAATCTCAAAATGTCAATTTCACTCCTATACATTACATTTTTTTGTACTCAATTAGTTACCACAGATCAGCGAAAACAAGGTATTTGCCTTTTTCAAACTAGTTTATTTCACTCAACACAATGATTTCCAGTTGCATTTTTTTTGCAAGACAGGATTTCATTCTTTTTTATAGCTGAGTAGAATTCCATAATGTATATATGTATATGTAGGTATGTATGTACATGTATAATATATACACACATATATGTATACACATGTGTATATATATAAAAATATATATACATATCACAATATTTTTATCCAATCATCAGATGAAGGATATCTGATTTGATTCCATATCATAGCTATTATGAATTGAGATACAATAAACATGGGGGCACAGGTAACTCTTTTATCTGCTGATTTCATTTTATTTTGTGTACATTCCCAGGAGTGGGATGGCTGGGTCATATGGTGAATCTATTTTTAGCTTTCTGAGGTATCTCCACACTGTCTTCCACAATGGCTGTACTAGTTTACATTCCCACCAAGAGTGGATTAGGGTACTTTTTTCCCCACATCCTTGCCAGTGTTTGTTGTTTGTTGATTTCTGTATGAGAGCCACTCTAGCTGTGGTGAGATGAGATGAAACCTCTTTGTGGTTTTGATTTGCATTTCCCTGATGGCTAGTGATCCTGATTGTTTCTTTTGCTGTGCAAAAACTGTTAAGTTTGATAAAATCCCATTTAATTTTGCTTTTTCTTTTTCTATGCCCATTCTGTTATCTGAAGTGTTTTCAACATGTTTTATTCTAGTATTTTTAAAGTGCCAGGTCTTACATTTAGGCCTTTAATTTCTGTTAAATTAAGTTTTGTATGGGGAGTGTGATATGGATATAGTTTCATTCTTCTGCATGTGTTTATCCAATTTTCCTAATACTGTTTATTGAAAATATTGCCCTTTATCCAATGCATGTTCTTAGTACTTTCTTTTTTTTAAGATTTATTTGAAAATCAGAGTTACAGAGAAAGGTGGAGACTGAGAGAGAGGTCTTCCATCTTCTGGTTCACTCCCCAGATGGCTGCAACGGCTGGAGCTGAGCTGATCCGAAACCAGGAGCCATAGGTATTACATTGAATCTATAACCTGGATGGTATGAACATTTAAATAATATTCCTTTTTTAATCCATAAGCACAGGATACCTTTCCATTTCTTTGTGTCCTCTTAATTTCTTTCTTTCTTTCTTTCTTTCTTTCTTTCTTTCTTTCTTTCTTTCTTTCTTTCTTTTTCTTGGACAGGCAGTTAGACAGTGAGAGAGAGAGACAGAGAGAAAAGTCTTCCTTCCATTGGTTCACCCCTCAAATGGCTGCTATGGCCAGTGCGCTGTGCCAATCCGAAGCCAGGAGCCAGGTGCTTTCTCCTGGTCTCCCATGCAGGTGCAGGGCCCAAGCAATTGGGCCATCCTCCACTGCACTCCCGAGCCACAGCAGAGAGCTGGACTGGAAAAGGAGCAACCTGGACAGAATCCGGCGCCCCAGCTGGCACTAGAATCCGGAGTGCCGGCGGGCGCCGCAGGCAGAGGATTAGCCTCATGAGCCGCGGTGCTGACCACTCTTAATTTCTTTCACCAGTGATTTATAATTTCATTGTGAAGATCCTTTACCTCTTTGGTTAAGTTTATTACCATTTATTTTATTTTAATGCTATTGGAAATGAGATTACATTGTTATATTCTTTTTCAGATGATTTGCTTTTATGTATAACAATGCTACTGGTTTTTGTATATTGAGTTTATATCCTGTAACTTTGATTAATTTGTTCTTTAGTTCCAATAGGTATTTTGTGGCATCTTTGGGGTTTTCTCTATATAACATCTGTAAACAGTGACACTTTTACTTCCTCCTTTCCAATTTGTATGCCCATTATTTCTTTCTCTTGCGAATTTTGTCTTGTGAGGAAGTCCAGTACTATGTTGAATAAAAATGGTGAAAGTTGGCTACCCTTTTCTTGTTCCAGATCTTATAGAGAATCTTTCAGCTTCTCCACATTTACCATGATGTTAGCTGTTGGCTTGTTATATATGGCCTTTATTTGTTTGTGCTGTTGTGCTGTGTGTTTAATTATATCTTTCCTTTTACCAATTTTAGATTTCACTTGTTTTGTTTTACTAACCCTTTTAGATGTGGTGATAATTTGTTTGAGACCATTGTTTGTTGTTGTTGTTGTTGTTTTTGCAGACATTGATGCCATAAATTTCATTTGTAGTATTCCTTTGTATCCCATAGGTTTTGGTATATTGTGTTTCTATTATTACTTGTTTCAAGAAGCTTTATGTGTTCTTTTGTTATTTTATTTAAAGAATTTAATAATATGTTAGATTCTCAGGGTCACAACAAATTCATGATAATTACTACAGCACAATTCTCAATTTTCATGTTAATGTAATATTAATACAAAGAATACAATTCTAACAATATGATGATACTTCTACCCTCCCTCCTTTGCTCCTTCCCTCCATCTCTCTGTCTCACTTTTTCATTTTTTCTAGTCTTTTTTTATTTATGTAAAGGGAGCTGATCTAATATATTTTATATACACAGTTTTAAGAACAAAATGATACTTCCCTCATCTTTCCTTTCTTACTTTCCTTTTAATCTTTGTAATGAGATACATTTAATTTACCTTATAATCACAAGCTTAATCCTCCACCAAATAAAATGTTCTACAATCAAAAAGAAGAAATATCACTGTTCCACAGGAATACAGAAAAGGTTAAAAATAATGAATCACACATATTTGTTGCAAATGACAAGATTTCAATCCTTTTCATGGCTGAGTAGTATTCTACCATGTATATGCCACGTTTTCTTTATCCAGTCATCAGTTGATGGACATTTGGGTTGATTTCAGATAATATATATTATTGTGAATTGAACTATAAGCATGGAGTTACACATAAACTTTTCATACACTGATTTCATATCAGTGGGAAAATTCCCAGGAATGGGATGGCTGGATCATACTGTAGATCGATTTTCAGATTTCTGGGGAATCTCCATACTGTATTACATAATAGTTGCACTAGTTTACATTCCCAGAAACAGTATATTTTTCTCCACATCCTCACCAGTATTTATTTATTTTTTTCTGAATGATAACTTTTCTAACTGGGGTGAGGTGAAACTGCATTGTTGTGGTCTCTATCTGCATTTCTCTGATGACTAGTGATCTTGAGCATTGTTTCATGTGCCTGTTGCCACTTCTATTTCGTCCTTTGAAAAAGTTAGGTTCATGCCCTCTACCCATATCTTAACTGGATTATTGGTTTTGTTGTTGAGTCTCTTGAGCTCCTAATATATTCTGAATGTGAATTCATTATTAGAGAGTTTGCAACTATTTTCTCCCTTTGTGTTATTGCCTCTTCACTTCGTTGAGGGCTTCCTTTTCTGTGTAGAAGCTTCTTAGCTTTATGTAATCAAATTTGTCTATTTTTTCTTTTATTGCCTTTGCTTCTAGGGTGTTATCCAAGAAGTCTTTGCCTAGGCCAATGTCTTGTAGTATTTCTCCCTGTGTTTTCCTCTAGTAATTTAATGGTGTCAGGTCACAGGTTTAGATCATTGATCCATTGTGAGTTGATTTTTGTATAGGGTGTAATGTAGGGATCTTATTTCACCATATGCAGGTGGAGATCCAATTTTCTCAGCACCATTTGTTGAAGACTTTTTTGAGGGAGTGATTTTAGCTTATTTTCCAAAGATTAGTTGGTTGTAGATGTGTGGATTAATTTCTGGGTTTCAACTCTGTTCCATTGGTCCACATATCTATTTTTCTGCTAGTACTAGGCTGTTTTGATTATAACTGCCCTGTAGCATACCTTGAAATCAGGTATTTTTATGCCTCTGGCTTTTTTTGTTTAAGATTGCTTTAGCTATTTGGTGTCTCTTGTGTTTCCAGATTAATTTTAAGAAAATTTTTAGATCTGAGAAGAATGTCCTTGTATTTTGATTTGGATCACATTGAATCAGTAAAGCATTGGGTAGTACGAACATTTTGATGATATTAATTCTTCAAATCCACAATTGTGGAAGACTTTTTCCTTTTTGTGTATCTTTCATTAACATTTTGTAATTTTCATTGCTGAGTTTTTTCACATTGTCAGTTAAATTTATTTTAAGGCGTATAAAATTTTCTGTAGCTGTTGTGAATGGAACCAAGCTTACAAGTTTTTTCAATGATGGCACTGTGTATACAAAAGCTGTTGATTTTTGTATGTTGATTTTATATTCTGCAACTTTACCTAGCTTTACTTTTGAGTTCTAATCTCTTAGTGAAATCTTTTTGTTCACCTACGTATGAAATAATGTCATTTACAAACAGGAATAATTTGACTTTGACATTTGTATTTGTCCTTTCTTTCTTTCTTTCTTTCTTTCTTTCTTTCTTTCTTTCTTTCTTTCTTTCTTTCTTTCTTTCTTTCTTTTTTGTCTAATGGCTCTGGCTAAAACTTTCAGAAATATAGAGGATAGAAATGGTGAGAGTGGGCATCCTTGTCTGGATCTAAATCATAGTGGAAATGCTTCTAGGTTTTCCCCATTTAATATAATGATAGTGGTTTTATTATATATTGCTGTAATTGTGTTGAGATATGTTCCTTCTATACTCAGATTTCTCGAGGTTTTTATCATAAAGGGGTATTGTATTTTATCAAATTCTTTTTCTGCATCTATCATCTATAGATAAAATCATATGGTTTTTATTCTTCAATAAATGTATTGTATCATGCTAATGTAATGTATCATGTTTATTGATTTGTGTATATAAAATTATCCCTACATCCCTGGGTTAAATACCACTAGGCCCAGGTGGATAATCTTTTTCACATGTTGTTGGACTCAATAAGCTAGCATTTTGTTGAGGATTCTTGCATCTATGTTCATCAGGAATATTGATCTATTGTTTACTTTCTTTATTGAATCTTTTTCTGGTTTTGGAATTAAAGTGTTGGTAGCCTCATAGAAGGAGATTGGGAGAATTCCTTAACTTTCAATTGTTTTGAATAGTTTAAGAAGAATTGGGATTAGTTCTTTTTTAAAAGTTTGGTAGAATTCAGTAATGAAGCTATCCAGGCCTAGGCTTTTATTTGTTAAAAGTGTCTTAATACTGACTCAGTCTCCATCTTGGTTATTAGTTTAAGTTTGTAATTCTTCATGCCTCAGTTTTGGCAAATTGTATGTGCCCATAAATCTCTCTCTCTCTTCTAGATTTTACAATTTCTTTGCATATGGCTGTTAGTAATAGTTCATGATGATTCTTTTGTTTCTGTAGAATCAGTTATAATGCCTCCATATCATCTTTAATTTTATTAATTTGAGTCAATGGTTTATTCTTCTCATTTTTTCATATAATTGACTATTTTATTAATCACATATTTTTTACTTCACCTTTCTTTATTTCTTCTCTAATTTTATTATTTCCCGCTTCCTACTAATTTTGTTTTGGTTTGTTCTTGTTTTTCTAGGTCCTTGAGATGCATTGTTATATTATTTATTTGGTGCCTTTCCAATGTCTGATATAGAGAAATTGCTAAAAGTAAATGAAATCCTGTCTTTTAAGACTAAATGGTTGCAACTGGAAACCATTATACTTAGTGAAATAAGCCAGTCCCCAAAAGACAGATATCATATGTTCTCCTTGATCTATGGTAACTAATAGAGTACCTGTGGGGAGCAACTGGGAGCAACTCGGACTAGACTAAGTTACTGGAATTAAGACTTATTCTATGCATCTGCTCTCCCACAATATGGTGCTGGGAGAGGAGGAAACAGCTTCTACACAGCTGCCTCCAGTTCAACCAATAAACTGTAGGACCTGCTCCTGATTGGAGGAGAGCAGCATACTCGGCGTGTGGGTAGCAGAGTTGGGATTGGCGGAAGAGGACTATAAAGGAGGAGAGAGACAACATGTACCAGGAACATCTATCTGAAGGAACACCTGTGCAGCCCCCGAGAGAGCCGGCCGGTGGTGTGCCGCTCCCCCGCGGAAGTGGGGAAAGTGGCAGGGGGAACCGCCCTTCCACAGAGGTGGAAGGGACGGTAGCCAACCCAGGAAGAACCAGCAGCAAACCCGGGGAGGGCCGAGCAGACAAAAGAACAGCGCAGGGTTTAGTGTCGTTCCTCCGCGAAGAGGGGGAGCGACAAGTAACTAAAATGTAATGTATTAGAGTGAAATGGACATTTTGAGATTTGATGATTATTTACAGACCTTGTCTATTCTGTTAAGGAGCAGTGTTTTTTCCTTCATACTATTTGCTGAACTCTTTATTTAATATAGAATTAACTTTACTGGTATTAAGTAAACTGAAAGTAGATCTTTGTAAAAATTAGAGTGGGAATATGAGAGGGAGGAGGAAGAAGGGTTGGAACATGGGCAGGAGGCAGGGTAGGGTGAAAGTATCACTATGTTCCCACATCTGTATGAAATCCTTGAAATTTGTATGAACTAAATAAAATTTTAAAAAACAAAAACAAAACTCTGCCTTTGAGGTATTCTATAAGTTTTAATATGGCATGCTATTATCTTCATTCATCTCTCTAGGAATTTTTTTGATTTCCCTTTAGATTTATTCTATGTTCAGTATTCGTGTGATTGTGTATTTTCTAGAGTTTCTTATACTGTGAATCTGCAGCTTCATTCCACTGTGGTCAGAGAAGATCCATGGTATGATTTCATTTTTTTTTAAATTTGCCTAGACTTGTTTTATGGCGTAGCATGTGGTATGTCCCAGAGACTGTTTGATGCACTGATGGAAAGATTGCATATTATGCAGCTGTAGATGAGATGTTCTGTAGATATCAATTATATTCATATTGATCGTGTAGATTAACTCTGTTATTTCTTTGTTGATTTTTTTGTTAGTTGATCTATCCATTGAGGAAAATGGAGTGTTGAAGTCTCTCATTTTTATTGTATTAGAACATATGTCTCCCTTTAGAGCCATTAACATTTGTTATAATTAGTCAGGTGCTCTAGTGTTGGGTGAATATACATTTACTATAGACATATCTTCCTGTTGAGTTGATCTGTTAAAGTCTATTTTGTCTGATATTGAAATAACTACTGTTCATTTTTTATTTCTATTTGCATGGAATATTTTTTCTGTTCTTTCACTATCAATCTGTGTGTATCTTTGTTGGTGAAGTGTATTTAATATAGGCAACAAATACATATGTCTTGTTTTTTAATCCATTTAATGAGTTTGTATCTTTTAATTGGAGAATTTAGTCCATTAGCATTCAAGGTTATTTTTGATAAATAATGACTTGGTCCTGCCATTTTCCCATAAGTATTCCTATTGTTTGTTTTGTACCTACTTTGTATTATTACATGGAGGTTTTTTGCCTTCACATTCTTTCATGATGCTGATTATCTTTCTGTTTCTCTGTGTAGTACACCTTTAAATAACATTTGTAAGGCTGACTGGGTGGTGACAAGTTCCTTCAATTTTCGTTTGTCTTGGAAGTTCTTTATTTCACCTTCATTTAGAAATGAGAACTTCTTTGGGTACATTATTCTTGGTTGGGTATTTTTCTTTTAGGACTTGCTCTATATTCTCTTGTAGCCTGTTGGGTTTCTGATAAGAAATATGCTGTCAATCTAATTTGAGATCCTTTAAAGTTTATCTGGCATTTCTCTGTTGCCAATTTTAGGATATTTTCTTTGTGTTTTAGTTTTTTTTTTTATGAACTTTTTTTTTTATTTACCATCCAGTAAGGAGTACTGTATCAGAAGGCAGAAAGTACAGGCTTTTTCCTTTTCTTTTTTATTTATTTATTTATTTGACAGATAGAGTTAGTGAGAGAGAGAGACAGAGAGAAAGGTCTTCCTTCCATTGGTTCACTCCCCAAATGGCTGCTACAGCTGGAACTACGCTGATCTCAAGCCAGGAGCCAGGTGCTTCCTCCTGGTCTCCCAGGCAGATGCAGGGGCCCAAGCTCTCAGGCCATCCTCCTCTGCCTTCCTGGGCCATAGCAGAGAGCTAGACTGGAAGAGGAGCAGCCGGGACTAGAGCCTGCTGCCCATATGGGAAGCCGGTGCCGCAGGCGGAGAATTAACCAAGTGAGCCATAGTTCAGGCCCCGGTACAGGCTTTTTTCAATAACTTTACCACCTGTGTGAACTTGAGTAAGTTTTATTACTTCTGAGTACCTTATTTTCATTGTTGTAAAAATGGGACTAGTATGTCCTTTGCTTATTGCAAGTTTTATGGTTAGGTTGTCCATAAAAAAAGACTAAGAGTTCTAATAAACATTTAAAAAACGAAATAAAACAAAACAAAACAAAACAAAACTAAAAAGATACGTTAACTTGTTAAAGGTGGAGCTGTGTTATGGATATTTTTGTTATGGATATTTTGATCCTAGATATTTTGTTATTTGTTGTTTTGTTTTCCCTCTCATTATTCATTATCAAGATTGCCAGTCACCATATGATTCTTTCTGTCCCTGTCTTTGTAGTGTCCCCTGACATTTTTCATTTATTTATTTTTTTAAAAAAAATTATTTGAAAGGTAGAGAGAGAGAGAAAAATGTACAGTCACAGGGAGATTTTCTCTATGTTCATCCAGTCCCCCAAAGTCCACATCAGCCAGGACTAGTCCAAGCTGAAGCCTGGAACTCAGACCTCAATCCAGATCTTTCATTTGGGTGGCATGGCTGCAAGTACCTGAGCCATCATCTGCTGCATCCATGGGTACACATTAGGAGGAAGCCTGATCAGATGCAGGGGAGCTGGGACTTGAACAAGGTACTCAATATGGGTTTCAAGTGGCATCTTAAACAGTGTGACAAAGGCCTTTCCTTGATATTTTCAACACACACATTGTCCTTGTTATTAAAACAGTGGCTAGAGACACAGGGAATTCCTACAGCATGAAAGGAATGGCTGAGTAGACACAATAACAGTGCAATGATATTAGGGTTAGGTAGAGATGGGATCAGGGGGCAGGAAGATCCAAGGTAAGGGGCTCCTTTTCATCTCTCTCTCATCCAATCACAACTGTCTTGAATACTAGCTGTTTGGAGCCCTACCCCCAGCTAAGTGAGTTGTTGATCCAGGAAAAAAAAAAAAAACTAGTTTGATAGATATGGATGTTTTTTTAAAGATTTATTTATTTATTTGAAAGTCAGAGTTACACAGAGAGAGGAGAGGCAAAGAGAGAGAGAGGTCTTCCATCCACTGGTTCACTCCTCAATTGGCTGCAACTGCCAGAGGCGTGCCTATTTGAAGCCAAGAGCCAGGAGCCTCCTCTGGATCTCCCACGTGGGTGCAGGGGCCCAATGACTCGGGCCATCTTGTACTGCCTTCCCAGACCATAGCAGAGAGCTGGACTGGAAGAGGAGCAGCTGGGACTAGAACCAGCGCCCATACGGGATGTCAGCGCTTTAGGCCAGGGCATTAACCTGCTGCGCCACAGCGCCAGCCCCTGGATGATTTTTCTTAAAGAACAGACTTTCTAGAGACAGTGCTTTAGCAGGAAGAAATTATATTGGGCATGGCTATTAAGGCATCTAGACTTGTAAAGGGATTGTTTTGGAGTGGGAAGGCTGCTGGTACATACTCTGATCACCCTGTGTCATTTAGCTCTTTAGCCAGGTGCCCTAGAGGAACTGTGAATGGATAGCTCAAGCTGGAGTTTCTCTTTAGAAAAATTATCTGACTAGCTTTGAGAAGATCTGTATTGTTTTTTTTTTTAAGCAGGGGTAGCTTTATATACAAATATATTTCTTCCATGAAATGTTATTCATATTTTAACATAAATTCTTGGCATGGTCTTGTTTGAGCAATATCATATGCAAGTATCAAGTGCAACTTTGCTGTTGATGGGATCTTTCAAATGGCTTCAGCTGCCTCTAGTTTTTAGTGATGAGTTTATCAAAGTTATAGCATACAATGAACTCATCTGCCTGAGGAATCTACTCAGAGAAAATAAATCGAGTTGGTGGCAAGAGTGGGGGTGGTTGAAAGGGGGCGACTAAACCTAGAATAGGTTAAAAAAGCAAAACACCCGAAGTAGAAATATTAAAAATAGAGAAGCCTCCAGGACCAGATGGTCAGAATTGTGAGCAAGTCTGGGGATGAAATTAAATAAACCCTCAGGGAAATATTTTGTCATCCTTTTGGAAGCCCGGGTAGGCACTCAGAACTGCTAAATAGCTTCCTGTGCCCCCTCTACCACTTAAAAGCTACTGTAGTGAGAGTTAGCTAAAATCTGACCTACTTTCCAGGAAACTTTTCTCCCCTTTCGTTAGAGAGAAAACATGAAATTATATCAAGGCAGTGAAATGCAGAGACAGAAGCATTGCACTTGCAGTCAGGAAACCTGGACAATAGTACTCATTCTGGCATTAATAATAAGAAGACAGCTAACCTTTGTAAATTCTAAGTGCATTACATGTTACCTCATCTAATGACTACAAATTCCAGATACATGGGGCCCTTGTCCCAATTTTTCTGATAGGAAGTGCTGAAAGAAGTGACTCAGCTGGCCTGTGTTTCATAGCTGCTAGGGTGTGAGTCCAGCTCTTGAACCCGGGTCACATCTTATTCCACAGAATGTGCTTCCAGCCATATCCTCTACTGACTAATTTATCTGAATGGTCTTTTAAGTCAGTTTCTTTTTCTTTCTTTTATTTGTTTGTTTGTTTTTTAACTTTTGAGTGATCCAGCTAGACTAGTCCCATCTGTTAATGACGAAGTACACAATTTTTGATTTAATGTTGATTTTTCCCTCTGAGATTCTGTCTCAATGACAGGGCCTTTGCTGGAATCACCATTTTACTACCACCTAACACAGGGTCTGTCTGGCATATGGCAGATGTTCAGTAAATATTCACTGAGTGAATAAATGAACTGTAACAAATCTCTTTTTCATCTGCAAATCTGAAGAGCCACAAAGGAAAATCAGATGAACCATTTTCTCCACTCTCCCCAGTGATTGGAGATACTTGTCCAGAGAGATGTAGACTTGTTTATTGGGATTGTCTGAGATTCTACTCTTGAAGTTAGCACTAACTTCTGTGGGACAATTTCTGCCCTGGAAACAGCACCAACATTGTCACCTTTTAAAGTCTTGACAATTTAAGAAACAAAAACACAGCCAACAATAAGAACTTAAAAAACACCTTCTGCTCGGCTTTATTCTATTGGTTTGGAAGTGACTCCAACTTCCACTTAATAGGAGCTTAGAAGTTTGGCCCCCTCCTCTATTATTCCTTTCCCAGAAAGCCTTCAGGACTCCAACAGCTGGCCTGCCTTCTCAGGACCACCAGTGATTAGCTTCATTACCACAGGGTTATTCCATCCTCTAAGCTAGACTGAAGCCAGGAGCCAGGAACTCCACCCTGGTCTCTCCCATGGGTGGCAAGGACCCAGGAACTTGGGCATCTTCTGCTACCTTCCCAAGCACAACAGGGTAGATAGAGGAGAATGGCTATGACAGGCCTTATCTCAGTAGTGAATTTGCTAATGGCTTTCTCAAGACAAAATTGTGAAGTTATTGCAGTTGGTGACTTCAGTCTGCTTTTCAAATTAACTCTGAATTAATGTGCATTAAAATATTAGAAAACTTCCCATGTGTGCTTTCTTCTGCTCTTAATTTTGGAAGTGTTGGGAAGTAGGTACTATACCTTAACTTCCATTTGTATTTATTGTAGGACAAATGATTTCCAGAGCCTCTTTCACTACTAATGACTTGAGATGTATTTTCGTATACTCACACTTTTAGAGGGTCATTGGGGTTGGGATGGAGATGAAGAAAAGCTGGAAAATCTATTTTGACTGGGTAATGGGGAACCATTGAAATACTTGTCTTCTCTATTGATTATTAATATTCTGGATGAATAGTGGGAAGTGATGGATTTTTTTTAACATCTTGAAGTGTATTAGTCAGTGTGGTGCAGTGGGTTAAAACTCCAGCCTGTAGTGCTGGCATCCCATATGGGTGCCGGTTCAAGTCCTGGCTGCATCACTTTCAATCCAGCTCTCTGCTATGGCTTGGGAAAGCAGTAGAGGATGGCCCAAGTGCTTGGGCTCCTGAACCTACATGGGAGACCTGGAAGAAGCTCCTGACTGCTGGCTTTGGATCAGCTCAGCTCTGGCCATTGTAGCCATTTGGGGAGTGAACCAGTGGATGGAAGACCTCTCTCTCTCTCTCTGACTCTACCTCTCTTTCTGTAACTCTGCCTGACAAATAAATTTTTAAAAATGGTCAAAATACTTGAACAAGCATTTTTCAAAGGAGGAAATTCAGATGGCCAAAAGACATATGAAAAAATGCTCAGGATCACTAGCCATCAGGGAAATGCAAATCAAAACCACAATGAGGTTTCACCTCACCCCAGTTAGAATGACTCTCATAAAGAAATTAAAAAACAATACATGCTGGCAAAAATGTGGGTAAAAAGGTACCCTGATCAACTGTTGGATGGTGGTAATGTAAACTAGGGCAGCCATTGTGGAAGACATTGTGGATATACCTCAGAAAGCTGAAATAAGATCTACCAAATGACTCAGCTATCCCACTCTTGGGAATTTATCCCATGACAATGAAATTAGCATAGGAAAGACTTATCTCTGCCCCTATGTTTATTTCAGCTCAAGTCACAGTAGCTAAGACATAGAATCAACCCAGATGTCCATCAGCTCATGGCTGGATACAGAAATTGTGGTGTGTGTGTGTGTGTGTGTATAAAATGGAATACTACTCAGCTATAAAAAATGAAATCAGGTATTTTGCAACAAAGTGGATGCAACTGTAACCCATTATACTTAGTGAAATAAGCCAGTCCCCAAAAGACAAATAGTATATGTTTTCCCTGGTCTCTGGTAACTAATAGAATACCAAAATGTAATGTGTAGGAGTGAAATTGATATTTTGGGATTCAATGATTGTTTATAGCCTTCGTTTCTACTGTTGAGGAACAAAGTTTTATTGTTCTTACTATCTGTCAAACTCTTTATTTAGTGTACAGTTAATCTTATGAGTATAAAGTAAACTGAAAGTAGATCATTGTAAAAATTGAGAATAAGAAAGGCAGGTAGTGGGATGAAAGGTAAGGTGGGAAGTATCCTTATGTTCCTAAATCTGTATATATGAAAAACATGAAATTTATTTACCTTAAATAAAATAAAATATATAAAAGAAAAAAGATACAATTTTGAAAACAAGGAAATGTCTGAATACTTCTAGATCGTGAGAATGTTTTCCTATATTTTTCCTAAAATTTTTATTGTCACTTTTTTATTCTACTGAAGATAATTTTTAAGATTAGTGCTATTGTTTTTGTAACCAGTTGAAAGAATTCACTTTTTTTATATTACCTTTGGTAGCTTCTTGGTTTTGGTGAATTTCTGTTTTATTTAACTTTTGCTGCTCATTATTGTCTTTACCTTTTTAAAGATTTTATATTTACATGAGTTGAGGAAAATTCAACATCTTTTCAAATGTTGAATTGGTTAATTTTTTATGCAATTGCACCTTGTTTCTATGAAATTGTCTCTTTTTTTTTGGCTGTTTTTCATTGTCTTTTTTATGTTTGTTTTTAACTTTTGTTTAATGAATATAAATTTCCAAAGTACAGCTTATGGATTACAATGGCTTCCCCCCCCATAACTTACCTCCCACCCACAACCATCCCCTTTCCTGCTCCCTCTCCCCTTCCACTCACATCGAGATTCATTTTTCAATTCTCTTTATATACAGAATATCAGTTTAGTATATAGTAAGTGAAGATTTCAACAGTTTGCACCCACATAGAAACATAAAGTGAAAAATACTGTTTGAGTACTACTTATAGCATTAAATCACAATGTACAGCACATTAAGGACAGAGATCCTACATGAGGAGTAAGAGCACAGAACTCCCGTTGTTTACTTAACAAATTGACACTCTTGTTTATGGCGTCAGTAATCACCCTAGGCTCTTGTCATGAGCTGCCAAGGCTATGGAAGCCTTTTGAGTTCACCTACTCTGATCATATTTAGACAAGTTCATAGTCAAAGTGGAAGGTCTCTCCTCCCTTCAGAGAAAGGTACCTCCTTCTTTGATGACCTGTTCTTTCCATTGGGATCTCACTCATGGAGATCTTTCATTTAGGTCATTTTTTTTTTTTGCCAGAGTATCTTGGCTTTCCATGCCTGAAATACTCTCATGGGCTTTTCAGCCGGATCTGCATGCCTTAAGGGCTGATTCTGAGGCCAGAGTGCTGTTTAGGACATCTGCCATTCTATGAGCCTGCTGTGTATCCTGCTTCCCATGTTGGATCGTTCTCTCCCTTTTTTCTTCTATCAGCTAGTATTTGCAGACACTAGTCTTGTTTATGTGATCCCTTTGACTCTTAGTCCTATCATTATGATCAATT
The DNA here is from genome assembly GCF_051225735.1 of Oryctolagus cuniculus. Classification (NCBI taxonomy): domain Eukaryota; kingdom Metazoa; phylum Chordata; class Mammalia; order Lagomorpha; family Leporidae; genus Oryctolagus; species Oryctolagus cuniculus. Next base: position 101,338,852 of record NC_142867.1, read on the forward strand.
GTGAACAAAAATTGATCACTTGGACTAGTGAGATGGCCTTGGTACATGCCACCTTGATGGGATTGACTTGGAATCCCCTGGTATGTTTCTAACTCTACTGTTTGAGGTAAGTCAGCTTGAGCATGTCCCAAATTGTACATCTCTTCCCTCTCTTATTCCCACTCTTATATTTAACAGGGATCATTTTTTCAGTTAAGTATCAACAATTAAGAATAACTGTGTATTAATTACAGAATTCAACCAATAGTAAGCATTGATTAACAATGGTGTATAAATACACACACAAAATATATAAACTTTGTATATTATGAATACTAATTATTACTTGATTTTATGTATTACATATATATTCTTCTAGAGTATGTCTTATACTTATGTCATTTATCATTCAAAAGTTTTAACATACATACACATACGTATCACCTTATATTATGTTCTTTTAATGCCTTAATAAATGTGTCCATACCTACATTAAATTTTTTTAAATTCTATTTAAGTTATATAAGTTTCATTTATTTCATATATACAGATTTAGAAACATAGTGATGCTTTCTCACGTTTCCATCCCTCCTGCCCGTGCTCCAACCTCTCATCCTCTTCCCTCTCCCATTCCCACTCTCAATTTTTCACAAAGACCTGCTTTCAGTTTACTTAATGATTATAAAGTTAACTCTACACTAAATAAATGAATTCAACAAATAGTATGAAAAAAACATACACTGTTTTTAGGGGCCAGCACTGTGGCGTAGCGGGTTAACACCCTGGTCTGAAGCACCAGCATCCCATATAGGCGCAGGTTCAAGTTCCAGCTGCTCCTTTTCCAATCCAGCTCTCTGCTATGGCCTGGGAAAGCAGTAGAGGATGGCCCAAGTCCTTGGGCACCTGCACTCATGTGGGAGACCCAGAAAAAGCTCCTGGCTCCTGGCTTCAGATCGGCACAGCTCCAGCCATTGCAGCCATTTGGGGAGTGAACCATTGGATGGAAGACCTCTCTCTCTGCCTCTCTCTGTGTAACTCTTTCAAGTAAATAAATAAATCTTAAAAAAATACACTGTTTTTAATGGAAGAGACACCATTAAAATCTTTGAAGTTTTATTTTTTACATATTGGTTCTAAAACAGAATGGTTGTTTCTCACATATTTTTTATATAGGCAAAATGTCATGTTGTACAAACACGATCTTGTTTCTTCCTTTACAATCTCAATGCTTTATTTCTTTTTCTTGTCTTATTGAGCTAGCAAGGACTTCTATCATGATGTTGAAAGGTATGATGAGGGGCTGGCTCTGCAGCTCACTAGGCTAATCCTCTGCCTTGCGGCGCCAGCACCCCGGGGTTCTAGTCCCTGTTGGGGCACCAGATTCTGTCCCGGTTGCTTCTCTTCCAGTCCAGCTCTCTGCTGTGGCCCAGGAGGGCAGTGGAGGATGGCCCAAGTGCTTGGGCCCTGCACCCTGTGGGAGACCAGGATAAGACCTGGCTCCTGGCTTTGGATCAGTGCAGCGCGCTGGCCATAGAGGCCATTTGGGGGGTGAACCAACGGAAGGAAGGCCTTTCTCTCTGTCTCTCTCTTTCACTGTCTAACTCTGCCTGACCAAAAAAAAAAAAAAAAAAAAAAAGAAAAGAAAAAAAGAAAGAAAGGTATGATGAGAGGGGATGTCTTTGCCTGTTCCTGATCTCATTTGGAAAACTTTAAGTTTCACACCATTAAGTATAATGTTAGTTGTAGGATTTTTGTAGATGTTCTTAATTAAGGTGAGGAAGCTCCCTTCTTCCTCATTTGCTGAGATTTTTTTTGTCATGAATGTGTACAAAATTTTTTTGATTTTTTTCCATTTATTATGCTATGATCATGTAAATTTTTTTCTAGGTGGCCTGTGAGAATATAGATTACATTCATTATTGAATGTTAAATCAGCCTGGCTTATCTAGGAAAGATCCCACTTGGTGATGATAGATAAATCATTTTGTAGATTGTTGGATTTGATTTATTATTTTTTGAGGACTTTTATGTCTATGTTTATGAAACACATTGGTCTATAGTTTTTTTTTTCTAATATATCTAGTTTTAGCAATAGAATGATGCTGGCATCATAAAATGAGTTGGGAAGCATTTCTTGTGTTTCTGTGTTCTGGTAGAGATTCTAGAGAATTGGGATAATTTCTTCCTTAAATATTTGGTAGAATTCACCTGTGAACCTATCTGGACCCTCCCACCTTGCTTGTTTTCTCTTCCTAGAACACTCTTCCTTATCTGTTATGTCCAGAAAACTATGAGTTACCCTGCATGCCTCTTTCTTTGGGACAATATCACCGTATTTCTTTTTTCTTTCTCTGAAGTATCAGAAGTTGGGTCTGCTTTCATTTTTTCCATCACATTTTTCTTGCTTTTTCTAAGATTTTTCTCCTCAGAAGCCTACCTTCTATCTGAGACAGAACCTCCACTCTTCCCTTCTATCTACCTTTCCAACTCTGCTAAAAATTCCTTTATGGTACATAAGGCTTTATTGTTTTTTACTGTAGAAAAAGAATTGGGCTACAAAAATGCGTATAGTTGGAATGAATTTTTTGTTGTTCTTAGAATACTAATCTCTGCCCGTTTTTTTGACCTTTGAGTTCTTAAACTTACAAAGACAAGACTGACTAGACAATGGTGTGGTAATAAATAATCCTGTAATAACTATGGCTTATCACAACAAAATTCCTGTCTTCCTCATGCAACATTTCCACCCATATTGATCATGGAGGAACTCAGACTAATGAAGCAGCAATCAATTTCATTACTGCTACTTCAGTGCTAGAGAAAAGCAAGAGCTACAGTGGTGAGGGTTTTATTCTGGTCCTCAAATGACACAGATCTTCTCAAAACTTGCAGTCAGGATGTAGTGGTAAAACTGGAAGTAATTGGAAGGACAATATTGATGCTTATCACAGTAACAAAATATTCTTTATATGTCCTCTGGAGGGTCCCACAACTCCAAGTAGTATAACCATCCTCCAAATTTAGTATTCCCACTTTGTAGATTAGGGAACTATAACATGAGTAAGTTGGAAACCTTGTACAATTGTTCTGCAGCTACTATTTAAAGGACCTGGGATTATATTTTGAGCATTCTTCCTCAGTTAATATGGCTGAGGCTTTCTGTCCTCTGTTTTCTTCACTGTGCTACTTGGCGTGCTTATTTTATTTTACCTTGATTTTGTGATAACTTCCTTTATCTAGATAAGTACCCATGATACATATTAGTACACAGACAAAGGCCCTACTTGTTGCTCCCCGTCTTCGTGGAGGAACAACACAGGACCCTGCGCTGTTCTTTTGTCTGCTTGGCCCTCCCCGGGTTTGCTGCTGGTTCTTCCCGGGTTGGCTACTGTCCCCTCCACCTCTGTGGAAGGGCGGTTCCCCCTGCCACTTTCCCCACTTCCGCGGGGGAGCAGCACACCGCCGGCCGGCTCTCTCGGGGGCTGCACAGGTGTTCCTTCAGATAGATGTTCCCCTTAGATGTTCCTGGTGCATGCCGTCTCTCTCCTCCTTTATAGTCCTCCTCCGCCAATCCCAACTCGGCTGCCCACACGCCGAGTACGCTGCTCTCCTCCAATCAGGAGCAAGATCAGCTCCTGGAGGTCAGCACTTAAGTTGGCAAGAGGCAGCTGCGTAGAAGCTGTTTTCTCCTCTCCCAGTGCCATATTGTGGGAGAGCAGATGCATAGAATAAGTCTTTTTTTTTTTTTTTTACTGTATATCCTTTTTATTTTTTTTTTATCTTTTATTTAATGAATATAAATTTCCAAAGTACGACTCATGGGTTACAATGGCTTCCCCCCCCCATACCATCCCTCCCACCCACAACCCTCCCCTTTCCCACTCCCTCTCCCCTTCCATTCACATCAAGATTCATTTTCAATTATCTTAATATACAGAAGATCAGCTTAGTATACCTTAAGTAAAGATTTCAACAGTTTGCTCCCACACAGAAACATAAAGTGAAAAATAATAGATGATTTTTTTTAAATGATGATGAAATCAGATCAGACTTATTGTCATGTTTAATCCCAGTGAGAGTCAAGTTGGGAATTGATAATTTCTTTTTTTTTTTTTTTTTTTTTTTACAGAAGATCAGTTTAGTGTACATTAAGTAAAGATTTCAATCGTTTGCACCCCCATAGAAACACAAAGTGAAATATACTGTTTGAGTACTCGTTATAGCATTAAGCCTCAGTGTACAGCACATTAAGGACAGAGATCCTACATGAGGAGTAAGTGCACAGTGACTCCTGTTGTTGACTTTACAAATTGACACTCCTGTTTATGGCATCAGTAATCTCCCTATGCACCAGTCATGAGTTTCCAAGGCTATGGAAGCCCCTTGAGTTCCCCGACTCTTATCTTGTTTAGACACGGTCATAGTCAAAGTGGAGGTTCTCTCCTCCCTTCAGAGAAAGGCACCTCCCTCTTTGAAGACCTGTTCTTTCCACTGAGATCTCACTCACAGAGATCTTTTTGCCAGAGTGTCTTGGCTTTCCATGCCTGAAATACTCTCATGGGCTTTTCAGCCAGATCCGAGTGCCTTTAGGGCTGATAGAATAAGTCTTAATTCCAGTAACTTAGTCCAGTCCGGGTTGCTCCCAGTTGCTCCCCACACTACTGAGTCAGTGCCAAGCTTTACTGATTTTTGTCTTATTTCTATTTAATGTATTTCCTTTTAGTGTATTTTTAGTTATTTTTGAACCATTGATGTTAGCCACATTGAACTAGTGTCTTTGATAAAATGTCATTATTCATGACATTGACTTTCTTTTTTTTTAAGATTTTATTTATTTATTTGAGAGGTTGTTACAGACAGTGAGAGGGAGAGACAGAGAGAAAGGTCTTCCATCCATTGGTTCACTCCCCAATGGCCACAGTCGCTGGAGCTGTGCTGATCCTAAGCCAGGAGCCAGGTACTTCTTCCTCATCTCCCACGTGGGTGCAGGGGCCCAAGATCTTGGGCCATCTTCTATTGCTTTCCCAGGCCATAGCAGAGAGCTGGATTGTAAAAGGAGCAGCCGGGACTAGAACCAGCGCCCATATGGGATGCTGACACTGCAGGCGGAGGATTAACCTACTACACCACGGCACCAGCCCTGACATTGACTTTTTTATTAATAACACTTATTATAATTTATTGTATACTTATTAACAGTAAGTCAAAGTATATCATGTGCTCCATTTCCCACTATATTAATCAAGTTCCTGTCAGAAAAAAAATGAACATATTAGGTATTTTCTACAGGAATTGGTAATGAATAGGAGGGCAAGACTCAAACAAGGAATGATGAGGTAATTCAGAGAGTAGCAAAAAAAGAAGGCTACTGGTTTCTTCTGGGTGGAAAGACAAGGGAAGGAGCCTATTTCCAGAGTCCAGAAGGCAGAACCATTTGGTAAAGGTTATGTCAGGATGAGAGGTGACATGGGACATGGGGCCACAGGAAGTGGTCTAGTGGTAGCCCAAGCCGTGGGGGACGGTCACCTTCTGCTGAATCTCCGATCCATGATAGAACAAGAAAGGGGGTTTCTTCTGGCTTTTCTTCATCTCTCTCTGGCACTCTGATTCCTCCAGTATTCCAGATGCCAGTTTAAAAGCATGGTTAAAAGATGTAGTTCCTTAAAATCCATAAGTTCCAGGGAAAGGGAAGACAAAGGATTTGAGAACAAATAGATAACTGACTGGCACACTGACCATACCTGTGATTCTCTCTGAGTGTTTTTCTCACTCAATGTCCTTAAGATTCATTTCTTTTCTTAAATTGTGTGATATAGTCAGCTTCAATGAATTTTGCCCTTTAAAGTGAATGACTTGATGTATGAAGAAATAGCTACAATTAGTAGGTTTTTACTAATTATTTACTTTTTATAATTCCACAGAGGTGAGTGCTAATCATTCATGACCTGGCATTTTTGACTCCATGTTCCTTCAGTGCCCTCACCCAATCCTAGTTATCTGGATGTGCAATATTTTCTTTGAAGATTACTCACTGTGTTCTCTGGTGAACACCCAGAAATAGCAGTTTTCAACTCATATGTGGGATTGTGACCCTTAAGGGCAAAGTAGAGATCTATTATTATGACTATGTGACATAAATTTACCTTGTCAAAAAGTGAGAACAAAGTCTGCTAAATTGGTTATCGTGAGTCATATGGAATGCCACTCTCCAAACTGTGTTTTATACACTGATCATGTACGATGTTTTGTGGGGGAGAAATACTGTAGTATAATAAGTTTAGTAAAAGCTGCATAATTTATTTCCCTTCAGGAAAGTCATGGTATCAAAAGGGTTTGTGAAATTTGAAAAAAAATTTGCTTAATCCAGCATTCTAAACTAGTATGTTTTAAAATTCTATGATCACAGGGGTGTTGTGACAGATGAAGGTGATACTGTGAACATTGGGGTGGGTTGATTGGAATTGCCTTCAAATAGGACTAGGAGGGGTTCCAAGTTGAAGAGAGAAGAGTAGCCAAAGGGATCATTGCAAAATTTGATTATTTTGAAAATAACCAAATGAGTACTTGTATCAGTAACATGAGTAGGGATATATATGGATGTTTATTTCAGTATCATTTATCATAGTAAAAATCATAGAATGAAGAAATACTCATCTAAAGTATTGATTTAAAACATGCATATTGTATACAATAATATAACATAGAATATATATTGAACTTACATTTATATATGATTATTATACCCCTGTTAACAAAAATGAGTAACCTCTATATTAATAGACTTGAAAGAATTTACATGATGTTCAGTGACAAAAGCAATTGTGTAAAAATGTGGTCCAATTTTAGTAAAAGTAAAATAGAATAAACAAATGGGGTGGGTCAGCATTGTGGTGCAGGAGGTTAAGCCACCACCTGCAATACTGGCACCCCATGTGAGTGCTGATTCAGGTCCTAGATGGTCTCTTTCCAACCCAGCGCCCTGCTAATGTGCCTGGGGACACCGGAGGAGATGGCCCAAGTTTTGGGACCCTGTCACCAATGTGGGAGACCAGGATGAAGTTCCAGGCTCCTGACTTTGGCCTGGTCCAGTCTCGGCTGTTACAGCCATTTGAGGAATGAACCAGCAGGTGGAAAATCTCTGTCTTGCCCTCTCTTTGTAACTCTGCCTTATAACTAATTAAATAAATAAATACATATGTAAATACATAAAGCATTTTTAAAAGGAAGCAAATGGGGAAATATATTCATCAAGGTAGATTCCATTGCTCTAAAAGCTCTGCAATATCAGTGGCTTAACATAATAAACGTGTATTTCTTGCCGATGTTGTAGTCAAACATGGGTTACCAGTAGTTCTTTATTTCTCTACACTCAACTGGCAGATGGAAAAAGAGACAGGGGTCACATATCCATGTATAGTTTAATTCTTTTTATGAATCAGGCCTGGTAGTGACATACATTACTTTCACTCATATTCCTTTGGTCACACTCAATTACAAGGAGGACTAGAAAATTAAATCCAGGTATATGCCCAGGAGGGAGAGGGAAACACAGGTGTTGGTCAGTATTAGCAACCTCTTTCTCAGAAAGATTATCATTAATAACCTGGCCATGGTAAGGTTTGAGAGATAGGAACATTAAAATAATTGTAATAGACACTGAGGTCAGGCTAAGATATTGAGTAATAAGAGGGGAGGAAATAATGGATTTAACTTCGGGCATAGTCAGTGATGTTGGTGAGTCCTCACTGGCAAGGCCCAGTAGGCAAGTGGGAAATGCAAATGGACCGTGAAGAAAAGTAGGAACTGGGGTTACAGTACTGAGTCATTTGCCTGGGTTAAAACACATGCAAACTGAAGAGGCTGGGGAGAGAATATTCACCGTCTTCTATAAAAAGAAGTGGGAGAAGGAAGCCAACTAAGCAAGTACAGCTTAGTTACAGAAGTAGGGAAAGAATCTGGCCATGATGAGGCTGTCAGTGCTGAGTCTGATTAAACTCTTTTAGGGTCTGAGCGGCAGTGACTGTACGAGGTGGTGTGGTTTTGTAAGAGTTCCAGGACATGAAGTAGCTGAAAGACTCATCTCAGCAGATAAGTAGAAGTCCCCGTGAAGAAGTAAAAGTTTTTTCAAGGTAATATGTGCCTCTAATCAGCTCATGTTCTTTTTTGACAGCACCCCCTCCCAAATCTCTCTTTGCAGGCTTTAACTTCCTGCTTTAGTGAATGTGTGACCTTTTTTCCACGTAACTTCCATTCCAAAGGAAGAGTTTATTGGTTTGTGTAGTTAATCAATACAGAATGCCCTGTGGGCAAAGGTCTCTGGGCTTGCTCAAGAGCATCTGGCAGGTCTGCTTGTATGGTTAGCCCAAGATCTATTTATTTCTTTCCTCTTTCCCAGAGAACACACTAAAACAAAGAGAATTAATTAAAAAGTTTAATTTCAATACATAGTGAAACCAAGAGACATAAAATTTGGAAACTACAAATATTGTGTAATGACAGTGATAGCCTGAAATCTCTGTGAAACAGCTATGTAAGGAAGCAATGTTGGGATGGTGGGGAGTTGGGTGAGGAGTGCCTATGTGTGTACTCAGGGCATTATGTGCTAGCAGGCTTCAAGAAGAATGTGTTAAATACTTTCCTTTAGGCAAGAAAGAAAGCCTACCAGTTTGCAAGTTATGAAGAGAACTTAGCTCAAACAGGACCAGGGTGAGGCAGTAGTTATCTGCTTGGGGGCAGGTGAAGCGTGAAGGTGCAGAAAGTATAAACGAGGGGACGATTAGGCTTCAAGTGGGAGGATACTTCAAAAAGTCAATGGAAAAAATGGAATTAAATTCTAACTTGGCTTAGGTGCAAAAGTTTTGAAATATATGCATACTAGGTTCTTCAAAGTATTGCTAGAAAATGTATGCAATGAAAATCCATGCATGGATTCAACACGTTTTTCCGTGAAAATAAACATATCTATTAGCTTCATTTTTTCACAAACTTTTTGAAGCACCGTCATAGACTATGCATAATAGTTTGAGAAGAACTTATAAAATGATGATTTCATGAGTCCTTCTTAAGGACCTTACTAAACTGGGAGATGTTTGGAAAATTTTCAGCAAAGGACTATTGGTGAACACTGAATGATTATATACCTCTAGAATGGAAAGCCATTTTGGAATTGAGGATAAGCTTGTTCATTGCTTCATCCTGACTCCAATCAGACCAGTTGCAGCATGTGTTTGTTATGATTGAGGGAAATAAAAAGGAAAATATGCTTGAATACTCTGAAATAAGATGATCAAAAGTGACCCTCACAGATTAATATTCTAGGGCTCTCCATTTATTTTGCAGGCAAGGCAGGCTATTTTGTTAATGAGATTTGTGGTAATTTGTGTTTGTTGTTCAGAGATAGCTGAGGGTAGGATGGAGCTTACATGACCTGTAGTCCTGGGAAGATCTGCCCCAGTGTCTGGGCCTAGACGCTGTTTGTGATATTAAGGCTAGGTCTTTATAACCTTAGCTGCAGACTGTTTCCCTGTTCACTCTCAGGTCATTTTGGTTGATTGAATGCAATTATTTTGGAGACTGATAAATATGTGTCCCTTCTCTTTCTTTCTCAGTCCCACCTCTCATTTTGTCTCTTTGGATTTCCTATATCCCCGCGCCCTTGCTGTGAGAATAGCTTTATGAAGATTTGAGAATAGGCATGGTAGGAGTGACATGAAAGGCCTGCTTCTCATTGTCCCTGCGGAGACCCTGATATATTATCTACTGCTGATTTGTTATGAGGTTATTTTAATTAAGCCTCATAGTGAGTGCTGAATCGGATTTACAGAAGTACACATAGAAAACAAAAGGGAGAAGAAAGAAGGTAAGTTAGTTTCTTTTCCAACAGCACCAGAACAAACTGGTCAGCCTTGTCAAATCAATCAAATTTTATTTCAATGCAATGAACTCATCCATTTGTTTGCTTGGTTGAGTTAGCTGCCTAGTAATGTTGTCCCCTGCATTCAGATAGATGAGTTGGTATTCTTCTACAGCCATGCAGTGCTAGGAGAGAGGAGATCCTTATCTCATTGCTCAAGTTGGCTAGAGGCTATGTTTGTAGTCACAAGAGATGGTAGATGTCTCAGGGTGATTTACAGAATGGGTAAAATTTATCTTGCCCACAAATGGCAAACCCTAACATTGCTTGTCCCTACATTCTAAAAGATTGATAGTAAATTTTTTTTCCTGTGAGAGGAATACACATAAAATCACTATGATCCACTCATATCACAGGCAAGTTCATGTGTAAATAACCTTCTAGGAAATGACCAAGAACCAAATAAGTGGCACAAAAGAAGGATGACTTTTAATGGGCAAAAGGGAGGCCAGAAAATGCAGGGAAAACCTAAATAAGTTGCCCATGGAGTAATCTCTGCAGCTCTGGAACCTGAGCAAGAAAAAAAAAAATCACAAGAACGGAGCTTAGTGACAGGGATCATGTTCATTTACTTTCTAATTCCGTGTAAGCCCAGATCTGCTATCGCTAGAAATGGAAATCTCACATACATTGCACTGGCCTCCTTTCCTAACTGCATCCTGAAAGGCTTCTTGTATCTGGGCTAAGAGGTGAACATAAGGAGAATGAAAGGGCAAAGACAGGCCAGTTATTTAGAGAAGTCAGAGAGAGAACATATGAAACATTTCCGTTAAAATTGGAAAGAATGAAGCAGCAGTTAAAAGTTACTCTGTAGGAAATTGGAGCACAAGGTAGACTTAAAAAGCTCCAGTTTTGCCTCTGTAGTGTGTCACTTTCATGATCCTTCCTGAGTAAAAAGGATAACAGTAAGGTTTTCTGCCAGAGATGCCCAGGAAGCGGGAGTGGGTGTAGAGTGGTGTTGGTTTATGCTCAGGAAAAAGCCTTCGACCTTGGACAAGCCAAGGGATAGGTTGAGGTTGGAAAGAATTACTCCAGGTCTACAACTAGGCCATAAAGCGAGTCTCAGCAAATTCAAAAGAATTAGAATCATACCATGCAGCTTCTCAGACCATAAAGGAATGAAGTTGGAAATTACCAACTCAGGAATCCCTAGAGCATACGCAAACACATGGAGATTGAACAACATGCTCCTGAATCAACAATGGGTCATAGAAGAAATCAAAAGAGAAATCAAAAACTTTCTGGAAGTAAATGAGGATAACAGCACAACATACCAAAACTTATGGGACACAGCAAAAGCAGTGTTAAGAGGAAAGTTTATATCAATAGGTGCCTACATCAAGAAATTGGAAAGACACCAAATAGATGAGCTTTCAATTCACCTCAAGGATCTAGAAAACCTACAGCAAATCAGACCCAAATCTAGTAGGAGAAGAGAAATAATTAAAATCAGAGAAGAAATCAACAGGATTGAATCAAGAAAAACATTACAAAAAATCAGCCAAACGAAGAGCTGGTTTTTTGAAAAAATAAACAAAATTGACACCCCATTGGCCCAACTAACTAAAAAAAGAAGAGAAAAGACCCAAATCAATAAAATCAGAGATGAAAAAGGAAATGTAACAACAGACACCACAGAAATAAAAAGAATCATCAGAAATTACTACAAGGACTTGTATGCCAGCAAACAGGGAAACCTATCAGAAATGGATAGACTCCTGGACACATGCAACCTGCCTAAATTGAACCAGGAAGACATCGAAAACCTAAACAGACCCATCACTGAGACAGAAATTGAAACAGTAATAAAGGCCCTCCCAACAAAGAAAAGCCCAGGACCAGATGGATTCACTGCTGAATTCTACCAGACATTTAAAGAAGAACTAACTCCAATTCTTCTCAAACTATTCAGAACAATCGAAGAAGAGGGAGTCCTCCCAAATTCTTTCTATGAAGCCAGCATCACCTTAATTCCTAAGCCAGAGAAAGATGCAGCACTGAAAGAGAATTACAGACCAATATCCCTGATGAACATAGATGCAAAAATCCTCAATAAAATTCTCGCCAACAGAATGCAACAACACATCAGAAAGATCATCCACCCAGACCAAGTGGGATTCATCCCTGGTATGCAGGGATGGTTTAATGTGCGCAAGACAATCAATGTGATACACCACATTAACAGACTGCAGAAAAAAAACCATATGATTATCTCAATAGATGCCGAGAAAGCATTTGATAAAATACAACACCCGTTCATGATGAAAACTCTAAGCAAACTGGGTTTGGAAGGAACATTCCTCAATACAATCAAAGCAATCTATGAAAAACCCACAGCCAACATCCTATTGAATGGGGAAAAGTTGGAAGCATTTCCACTGAGATCTGGAACCAGACAGGGATGCCCACTCTCACCACTGCTATTCAATATAGTTCTGGAGGTTCTAGCCAGAGCTATTAGGCAAGAAAAAGAAATTAAAGGGATACAAATTGGGAAGGAAGAACTCAAACTATCCCTCTTTGCAGATGACATGATTCTTTATTTAGAGGACCCAAAGAACTCTACTAAGAGACTATTGGAACTCATAGAAGAGTTTGGCAAAGTAGCAGGGTATAAAATCAATGCACAAAAATCAACAGCCTTTGTATACACAGACAATGCCATGGCTGAGGAAGAACTTCTAAGATCAATCCCATTCACAATAGCTACAAAAACAATCAAATACCTTGGAATAAACTTAACCAAAGACGTTAAAGATCTCTACGATGAAAATTACAAAACCTTAAAGAAAGAAATAGAAGAGGATACCAAGAAATGGAAAAATCTGCCATGCTCATGGATTGGAAGAATCAACATCATCAAAATGTCCATTCTCCCAAAAGCAATTTACAGATTCAATGCAATACCAATCAAGATACCGAAGACCTTCTTCTCAGATCTGGAAAAAATGGTGCTGAAATTTATATGGAGGCACAAGAGACCTCGAATAGCTAAAGCAATCTTGTACAACAAAAACAAAGCCGGAGGCATCACAATACCAGATTTCAGGACATACTACAGGGCAGTTGTAATCAAAACAGCATGGTACTGGTACAGAAACAGATGGATAGACCAATGGAACAGAATTGAAACACCAGAAATCAACCCAAACATCTACAGCCAACTTATATTTGATCAAGGATCTAAAACTAATTCCTGGAGCAAGGACAGTCTATTCAATAAATGGTGCTGGGAAAATTGGATTTCCACGTGCAGAATCATGAAGCAAGACCCCTACCTTACACCTTACACAAAAATCCACTCCACATGGATTAAAGACCTAAATCTACGACCTGACACCATCAAGTTACTAGAGAACATTGGAGAAACCCTTCAAGATATTGGCACAGGCAAAGAATTTCTGGAAAAGACCCGGGAGGCACAGGCAGTCAAAGCCAAAATCAACTATTGGGATTGCATCAAATTGAGAAGTTTCTGTACTGCAAAAGAAACAGTGAGGAGAGTGAAAAGACAACCGACAGAATGAGAAAAAATATTTGCAAAATATGCAACAGACAAAGGGTTAATAACCAGAATCTACAAAGAGATCAAGAAACTCCACAAAAACAAAACCAACAACCCACTTAAGAGATGGGCCAAGGACCTCAATAGACATTTTTCAAAAGAGGAAATCCAAATGGCCAACAGGCACATGAAAAAATGTTCAAGGTCATTAGCAATCAGGGAAATGCAAATCAAAACCACAATGAGGTTTCACCTCACCCCGGTTAGAATGGCTCACATGCAGAAATCTACCAACAACAGATGCTGGCGAGGATGCGGGGAAAAAGGGACACTAACCCACTGTTGGTGGGAATGCAAACTGGTCAAGCCACTATGGAAGTCAGTCTGGAGATTCCTCAGAAACCTGAAGATAACCCTACCGTTCGACCCAGCCATCCCACTCCTTGGAATTTACCCAAAGGAATTTAAATTGGCAAATAAAAAAGAGGTCTGCACCCTAATGTTTATTGCAGCTCAATTCACAATAGCTAAGACCTGGAACCAACCTAAATGCCCATCAACGATAGACTGGATAAAGAAATTATGGGATATGTACTCTTTAGAATACTATACTGCAGTAAGAAACAACGAAATCCAGTCATTTGCAACAAAATGGAGGAATCTGGAACACATCATGCTGAGTGAAATAAGCCAGTCCCAAAGGGACAAATACCATATGTTCTCCCTGATCGGTGACGACTGACTGAACACCAAGAGGGAAACCTGTTGGAGTGAGGTGGACACTATGGGAAATGGTGGCTTGATCAGCATAGCCCTGACTGTTAATGAACAACTAAATACATTATCCCTCTTAGTAGTTTTTTTTATCTGTTCTACTTAATATGACTGGTTTAGATCTGTAATTGATGCACAGTTATTCTTAAGTGTTGAAAATTAACTGAAATGTGATCCCTGTTGAACATGGTGGTGGGAATGGGAGAGGGAAGAGATGTATAATTTGGGACATGCTCGGGCTGACTTGCCCCAAGTGGTGGAGTTGGAAGCATACCAGGGGATTCCAATTCAATCCCATCGAGGTGGCATGTACCAATGCCATCTCACTGTTCCAGGTGATCAGTTTCAGTTCACAGTTGGTCATGGTGAAGGGACTGGGAGTCAAAGGGAGCACATAGACAAGTCTAGTACCTGCTAACGCTAACTGATGGAGTAAATAAAGGGGAGAGTGATCCAACATGGGAAGTGAGAATCTCAGCAGACTCATAGAATGGCAGATGTCCTAAATAGCACTCTGGCCTCAGAATCAGCCCTAAAGGCATTCGGAGCTGGCTGAAAAGCCCATGAGAGTATTTCAGGCATGGAAAGCCAAGACACTCTGGCAAAAGATCTCTGCGAGTGAGATCCCAGTGGAAAGAACAGGCCATCAAAGAAGGAGGTACCTTTCTCTGAAGGGAGGAGAGAACCTCCACTTTGACTATGAGCTTGTCTAAACAAGATAAGAATCGGAGAACTCAGAGGGCTTCCATAGCCTTGGAAACTCATGACTGGAGCATAGGGAGATTACTGATGCCATAGACAGGAGTGTCAATTGGTAAAGTCAACAACAGGAGTCACTGTGCACTTACTCCTCATGTAGGATCTCTATCCTTAATGTGCTGTACATTGAGATTTAATGCTATAACGAGTACTCAAACAATATATTTCACTTTGTGTTTCTATGGGGGTGCAAACTGTTGAAATCCTTACTTAATGCATACTAAACTGATCCTCTGTAAAAAAAAAAAAAAAAGAAATTATCAATTCCCAACTTGACTCTCACTGGGATTAAACATGACAATAGGTCTGCTCTGATTTCATCATCATTTTAAAAAATCATCTATTATTTTTCACTTTATGTTTCTGTGTGGGAGCAAACTGTTGAAATCCATACTTAATGTATACTAAGCTGATCTTCTGTATATTAAGATAATTGAAAATGAATCTTGATGTGAATGGAAGGGGAGAGGGAGTGGGAAAGGGGAGGGTTGTGGGTGGGAGGGATGGTATGGGGGGAAAGCCATTGTAATCCATAAGTCGTACTTTGGAAATTTATATGCATTAAATAAAAGTTTAAAAAAAAAAAAAAAGAATTACTCCAGGTCTGTGAAATTGTATGTGTAATTATTTTTTCACTCTTTGGGATTAAGTCTTTGCTGGGAAGGATTATTTGTGGGAAGGATCACTGGGGATTTTGTTTAGGAACCCAGCTTCTAAGCCGGTATGTTGGAATATCTAGTTAAGGGTGTTCATAGGGGATGGGGCGAGAGTGGAAGAGTCCCAGAGGTGCAACTCCTGGAAATGAGAATAGAACCATGTATGTGAATGCTTGGGAGCAGTTCTGTAATTTGTCACAAATTGGGTCCTCTTGGGCATCAGATGCTGACGGAGATGGGCACATGGAGTATCTTGTAGGAAGTGCTTCTGAGATAAGCATCTGTAGGAGTGATATAAAACAGGCAGGATTAGGCAGCTGGGGAAGCTGAGAGAGCCACCATGGAGAGCTTTGGCACTGGCATGGCCACTTGGTTGTCATGTTGGAGGGAATGAGTGACCCTTTATATCCCCACTATGGTTGGATTCATAAGAGGTATGACTTGGAGCAAAGAAGTTTTCTTTACTCAAGTCAGTCTTCAAAGACAACAGCAGAGGGCTACTTCCAGAAGCTGGGGAAATAAATCTACAAAACCTGACATCCTTAGTACCTGACACAATACATGGTATACTGTCAGTGCTAACTATCTTTTGACCATATGTTGAACTAATTTCCTCAGAAATAAGAAAATGCCTCCCTGATAAATATTAGTTCTGTGACGTTATTTTGTACTTAACCTTGACAAGATAAGGTAGAAAAGTAGAATTTATAGAAAATAATAGCCTGGACAGCATTCAAATTGATAGAAAAATCTCTGGCTAACAAACAGTCACGGGGCCAGCGCTGTGGTGTAGCTGGTAAAGCTGCCTCTTGGAGTGCCGGATCCCCAATGGGCGCCGGTTTGTATCCTGGCTGCTCCATTCCCTATCCAGCTCTCCTCTATGGCCTGGGAAAGCAGTAGAAGGTGGCCCAAGCTCTTGGGCCCCTGCAGGCACATGGGGACCCAAAGGAAGTTCCCGGCTCCTGGCTTTAGATTGGTGCAGCTATGGCCATTGCAGCCAACTGGGGAGTGAACCAGTGGATAGAAGATCTCTCTCTCTCTCTTTCTCTCTCTCTCTCTTTCTCTCTCTCTCTCTCTCTCTCTCTCTCTCTGCCTCTCCTTCTCTCTCTGTGTAACTCTGACTTTCAAGTAAAATAAATATTTAAAAAAAAAACAACTCAGTTACATTCTTCCAAAAGGGTTCTGGGTTAAATGGTTCTCAACTGGGGGTGACTTTGCTCTCTAAAGGACATTAGGACATTTGGAAATGGCTGAAGAGATTTTTGTTGTACTGGAAATTGCAGTGTTTTTTCTGGTATTCACTGAATCGAACAGATACAGCTAAGCATACACCAATACACAGGACAGTCCCCACTTCAACTAATTATCCAGCCAAAATGTCAAAACCCTATCTTGGCTCATGGAGTGAAAATAAGACTGCTCTATGCATTGTCTCTCCTTTCCGTGTACCTCTCCATGCCCCACAACATATATTGCGTGTATACTTCTCTTACTGAACCTAGCTTCTGTCTTGATTAAAAAATTATTGATGTTTGTCTCATTTCCTTAGTAAGTTGTGAGTATCTGGAGAGCTGGTATGTTTCTTATTTCCTCTGTGTCTCTCACAACACTGCATGGTTGAAGCTCCATTTAGCTAGTTAAGTTGTAGTGAAATACATTGTGAAAGCATTGAACTTTTAGGTTTAGGCCTCCTTTTTAGATCAAATTGATGTTCCTCTCAAAGTATCAGAAGCTTGTCAGAAGTATTAAGAGGTTAGGTCCTATGTGAGATCTTCAGGTGAGCTAGACAGAGCATAGTGGAGTGCTTGCAGTGTACAATGCAAACAGTGGCTAAGCATGGGCCTTGGTTTCTATTTATATGTCTGGGTACTTTAGGACACAGCTGAATCTAGGCCTGAATGTGGTTTGTAGTTGTTCCTGATTTCCTCAAGATCCCATAGGCGTAGACCAGCTAAGAGAAGCATCCACAAAAAGGCGGATTTTTTATATTTATGCCTTGTCCTTTCATCTCCCCAGTGTGGTGAGTTCACCTATCTTCCCCTTGAACAGATTCAGGGGAAATATGGTTTTTTTTTTAAATGTTTGTTTTCTTTAGAATCAAGGCAGCCTGAAAGTTTATATAAATGACCATATGCAGGGCCGTGGATCTCTACTGAAAAAGAAGGAATTTATCAGCCTCTACTTTTCTTTACCTTGGAGGAAAAGGCAGGATTGGTCTTCACTTTTACAGCTTGCCTTGGAGAGAATCTGAATCACTGTCAGTATTGGCAATAACCCTGTGTTCAGAAACTCAATACCCAAAACTTTTCATTTTTATCTGCATTTTATTTGACCAACCAATATACTCAGACAAGTGTATTAAAAGTTCTCAGGCTCAAAATTACTTAAATGCAGAGTATGTTTTTCTATGTGTGAATCAGGGTTTTTAAAATTTTCCTGGAGGAAAACAAGGTATTTCTTGCTAGTGATAGAGCTCTAAGGTCTAGAATCCAAACTTAAGACTTAGGGCAAGATGTCATAAATGGGATTGTAAAGCCTTCATCTCTCAAACCATTGGTGTTCAGCCTTAAAAGAGACATTAGAAGTTATATTTTTATGTATCAGTAAATGTTAATTTACATAACACATTTAGCCCCATTAGCACTATTGTAATCTATTATTCAATTAGTTATTTAGGAGGTGTTCTAGTCTAGTCATAATAAAATCATTATGAAAATCCATGGAGAAATATATTCTTCTTGAGTAGACACTGGTTTTTAAATTAAAATATATCCAACTGTTTTCAATTGTTTTGGTGTGGAAATATAAAAAAAATGATTGGACCAAAGTTTGAATCAGTCATCTGCCAAATTAAATTCATAAAATTGCCATCATTACCGAGTTATGCTAATGTGAAAACAAAACCATCAAACCCAGGAAATACCAGAATATTTTTACATATGTACCAAGTAGAGAGACAGGCTGATTTCTCTCAACTGTCTTATCTTCCAAACTACCCACCTGTTTACCATCCTGCCCAACCAATACTTAGGTGTGTGTGGCAGAACACATATGTACTCACGCACACAAACACACATACACAGCCCTGAGGAAACCTAGCAACTAGATCAAAGTAATCTATGACCTAAATATGTAAACCTAGTCACATTTGGAATGAATTGAGGATTTTCTCATTAAGGATCAGTGATTCCAAGTGGTTCACAGTGTCCTGGAGCATCTGGGCTCAAATCAGAGATCTTGCCTTGTACTAGGGGAGATATGTAGAATTTTAAAGTAATTTTTCTAGGCAAGATGGAGGTGGGAAATGTTTTATTAACAACAAGGGGAAGTGCAATTCATTATTTAGAGGCAAAAGCCAACTCTAGGCTCATAGTTTATCAAGCAGTTATATAGGAAATGAAAGAAGAAAAATGATTCCTACCAAAACATCAGCTAAAATTATAGGAAATACAGATTTAGATAATCAGAGACTCCATGAAAATGCAGCAAGAATACAATAAACTTTGGAATCAGAAAACCTACATTAGGTATCTAAAATTTTAAAATCTCTATTGTAAGATATAGTTATAAAATCATATATGTCTATGTTTAAAGTGAAAGTCATGTTAACACATTTATTAATTTTCATGGCATATCAGTTTTTATCATTATCATTATACTTTTCAATATTTTATGATCAATCTGATTTTATTATAGTAAGATGCCAGATCTTGGTCTCTACAAAATAGCAAGCATAGTTTTTGAAAGATGGAAACAGCTCTCTAATCTTTCTAATTCATGATTGGAATTTCTGTTTCAACAGACAATCTGTGATTTCTTTTTCTGAGGTACATTTCACAATTGCAATAGAAGAGACTGTCATGGAATAATTTGTCTAGGGCACTGCATTTTATCTAATTTATCAATTATCACCCATTTGCCTGAAGAAGGTCCTGTCTCCCAGGAAATGAGGCTCAGGGGCAGCCCATTTTCATTAGGGAAATGAGGAGGTGGTAGCATGAAGTTGCCAGTGATCATGTGATTGAGGAGGTCTGAGGTGGCCCCTAGTTGAGGAGCAAGAGGAGAAAGCACTTCAAGATGACTTCATGGCATCGAAGGCTAGTTCTGCTGTGACGTACCCACAGTTGCACATCTTCATCATTTTCCACTCAGAAAAAATCCCAAATGAATATTGGGTTTATAAGTCTGCTCTATCTATAATAAAAGGTCATGGATTGATTCATTCATTCATCCCTTTTTATTTTCTTCTTTGGCTGAAGGAAAAAGGGAGAAGGAAAGAGAGAGAGAGAAAATGAATGAATGTGAGAGAGATTGTAAAACCTTGATATAAAATTACTACAGACAGTAGTGGATCCTGCTTAGCCCAGGGCTCTGATATGGATGAACCAAGTGAAAACCTGGGCAGACAGCAGATGTGTGCTAAATGTAGGGAATTTAAAGGCCTTACCTTGCATATTAGGTTGACAGATGGGATTTGAGGGAGAGGAAGTAGTTTTTTGGTAAAATTAGCAAAGGTGCCCAAGGCATGAGATTCTGAGAGAAATGAGCAATTAGGATGGATCAAGCATCCAGAAGCATGGTGTCTGATCCACAGCCTGATTCAGAGAAGATTGTCTGGATTCATACGTGGTGTCCTCAACAGGGGGTCTTACAAGCTTTCAGCCTAGTAATAACTTGCAAAGCAACACCTAACTTGGATTGGATGGCCTCAGTGCCATCTTCATTCTGATTCTTCCATCTGTCAAGTTGGCCTTGCCTTGTGAAAATGTTTTCTCCTGGTTCTTTGCTGCTTGGCTACCTGGCCTGTGATGCATTTCTTTCCTGGCTCCTCAGTTTTTGTGTGTCACTGCTTGCTTGACATTGGGTTATGAATTATTCAACTAGTCTTTCCTGCTTTTCCAACCATTCTCTAGGCCCTTCTAAAGCTGCTTGTAATCACTGAGCTAACAGGGCTCTCAGAGGGGAAGAAGGCATATTCCAAGAGCATTGTCTTATCATTAGGCCAGAACACAAATATATACAACAAGTAAACCAATTTTATTTCTGCAAGATACCATTGAATTCAGCTAAGCAGCTCAGCTAAGCAGCTACTCAATTTGGCTGAGGTTGAGGGGGAGCACAGATTGGAAATAAATCAATTAAAACAGTTGGATTAAATTGACTGGTCATTTCAGCTCCAATGCTTGATCGCTTTGCACTGGGTAGACACAGCCTTAGAGAGCTTCCAAAACACAGTTCCCATGGCAACTATACAAAGAAGAAATGGCAATAAGATGCAGTGCATGTGGAATTTATTTTATCTTCTTTTGCCTGACTTCCTTTAGTCCCATCTCATATTCCCTTAGGCACTGGCCATCTGGGCATGTTCTTTTTTTCTTAGCAGTTTTCCTGAGAAAAGAGCTGTATTTAAAATGCCCTTTCTTACCTGTCTCTGACTGACAGATTGAGATTGTCATTTGTAATTGCAAGCTTAAATCCTTCATGTCTTTAATGAAATCCTGCCCCATACTGGCCCTGGCCTTTTCCCTTGAACTTTACCGGTTCCCTTTGCTATAGGATTAGGGAGTTCATTGCAAGAGGGATTATGATTTTATCTGTGGGACCTGTTCTAGATGACTTCCCTCAGTGAGGGAGTGCAACATGTGGCACACAGCAGCTCCTATAGCTCCAAAATACTTCAAGGAAAATCCCGCCTCCAGGTTGCAGTCTACGCATCCTTGCCTCTTTTCTTATCACTAACAATAGGTGATTCAGAACAATCTGTGTTTTGGCAATTTGCAGGCTGATGTCTAATTCTGCTTCTTTTGTTGATCTATGTTTTGACTTGATGTCCTGTTGCTCCCCGTCTTCATGGGGGAACGACACAGGACCCTGCGCTGTTCTTTCGTCTGCTCGGCCCTCCCCGGGTTTGCTGCTGGTTCTTCCCGGGTTGGCTGCCGACCCTTCCACCTCCGTGGAAGGGCGGTTCCCCCTGCCACATTCCCCACTTCCGCGGGGGAGCGGCACACCGCCGGCTGGCTCTCTCGGGGGCTGCACAGGTGTTCCTTCAGATAGATGTTCCCCCTAGATGTTCCTGGTGCATGGTGTCTCTCTCCTCCTTTATAGTCCTCTTCCGCCAATCCCAACTCTGCTACCCACACGCCGAGTACACTGCTCTCCTCCAATCAGGAGCAGGTCCTACAGTTTATTGGTTGAACTGGAGGCAGCTGTGTAGAAGCTGTTTCCCTTCTCAGCGCCATATTGTGGGAAAGCAGATGCATAGAATAAGTCTTAATTCCAGTAACTCAGTCTAGTCCGAGTTGCTCCCCACAATGTCCATCTTCCATATCTTGAAAATGTCTTCCCTTAGAACTGTGCTGAGCTTCCTTTTTCAAATAACATGTGACACACAGACCAGGCCATCTTTCCCAAACCCATTTCCATTTTATTATGTGTATAAGAATTTATTTTTTCTTTTTTTGAAAACCCTTTCCCTAATAATTGCCTCCAACTCCTGTTTCTAAGATGTGTGTAAATAGATTTTGCTTGCACTTACTTGTTTGTTCCTCTACCGCAAAAACAGCCACAGACTTTCTTGGCCAACTCTCTCCTATTTTACAGATCAAATTTCCTTGCCTTATATTCAGTCTTGCAGAGTTTCATCCCAAAGTATCTTTTCAATTTACAGAAAAACAAAAATGATACAAAACTCTTCTTCAACTAAAATGGGCTATCTCTGGTCCCACAAAGCATCTTAGCTTTTCCAGCTACCTGTCTGCTTATGCTATTACTTTTACCTAAGATGACCTCAGTCCCTTAAAGAAATTCAAATTTTCCCTCACCCTCTCCATTTCAATTTATATCTCCCTTTAAAACCTATTTTGATCACAGTAGCTTATACATATACAGTGATATTATATAATCCTTGTTTGATATCTATATTGGTATGTAACTGCTATAGCAAACCACTACAAAAATAAGTCACTTAAAAGAATAAGTGTTTATTCACATGCTCAAATGTCCAAAGTTTAATAGTGGCTCAATTTATTCAAGCAAGTCTCAGCTGGAGAGTTTTGCTTTATACTGAGAGTCAACTGGGATTAGTTAAAGATGATGAATTGAGTTCAAGTTTGCTACATGTGTATTCTTGGGTCCAGATACAAGAGACAGTGGTTCTCTTAGCATAACATTTTGGAATGCTACAAAACCAAGCCACATACACAAGCCCCTTTAACCCTTCTACTCCAATCACATTTATTAATTTTCTATGACCAAAGCTAGAAATGTGGCCATGCACAAGATCAACTGGCAGGAATATCTACTCTGCTTGAATGATAATTGGAAAAGAATGAATATTTGCTGACCAAGAATTCAAACCATCAGAGCATTCTTAATAATTTGCAATACCCTGTTTCCATGTAAATATGCTGCATCTACCTAAATATGTGATAAGCATTGATGTAAAAAGTAGGACTGTGTTTGCTTATCTTTGTGCTCCCTCACCCCCAGTACCTATGACTGAGAGATATCTGAACTCCATGTAACATTTGTTTATCTGTTGTATCACTGCACATTTAGGAAGTCTTAATTTACTACAGTACTTTTAGGGTCACAGTTGAATTCAAAGAAATTTCCTGTATGCACCCTGCCTCTTCACAAGCATTGCTTATGGTATATTTGTTTCAACTGATGGATCTTCATTGAAATATCATTATTACCCAGATCACAGAATTTTCATTGGGTTTCTTATTTATCACTACATATTCCACGAGTGTGGAAAACTTATAACATGTATCATTTATATATATCTTACAAAATCGTCTTACTGCTTTAAAACCCCATTATTAAGGTGTGCATTTGGCTTAACAGTTACAACATTGAATGGGTTGCCTGCATCATAAATCAAAGTACCTGGGTTTGGCTGGCACCGTGGCTCAATAGGCTAATCCTCCACCTGAGGCGCCGGCACACCGGGTTCTAGTCCCAGTCGTGGCGCCGGATTCTGTCCCGGTTGCTCCTCTTCCAGGCCAGCTCTCTGCTGTGGCCCGGGAGTGCAGTGAAGGATGGCCCAAGTGCTTGGGCCCTGCACCCACATGGGAGACCAGGAGAAGCACCTGGTTCCTGGCTTCGGATCAGCGTGGTACGCCGGCCGCAGCGGCCATTGAGGGGTGAATCAATGGAAAAGGAAGACCTTTCTCTCTCTCTCTCTCCATTCTGCCTGTCAAAATAAAATAAAATAAAAATTTAAAAAAAGTACCTGGGTTCATTTCCTGATTCTGCTCCCAAACCCAGCCATCATGATCTGCTGCACACCCTGGGAGGCAGTAGGTTATGGTTCAAACAGTTGAGTCACTGCCACCCATGTGGGAGACCTAGATTGAATTCCTAGATCCTGGCTTTGGCCTGGTCCAGCCCCAGTTGTTATAGGCATCTAGAGATTTAACTTCGGGATGGGAGTGCATGCCCATACCTGTTCTCTCTCTCTGTCTCTTTATCTCTCTGTGTCTCACTGCCTCTTAAAGAAGTAAAGAAAGAATGGAAAGAAGAAAGGGGAGGGGGAAAGGAAGGAAGAAACTTTCTTAAAAATTCTATACTCGGTTTATTCTTCACTTCTCTTCCCAGCCTCTGGCAACCACTGGCATTGTTACTGTTTTTATAGTTTTGTCTTTTCCAGAATTCAATATAGCTGGAATCATATAACATGAAGTCTTTTTAGACTGATTTATTTCACTTAGTTATATGAGTTTAACTTTCCTCCATGTATTTGGATGGTTTGATAAGGTATGTCTTTTTAATGTTGAATGACATTCCATTGTCTGGTTGTGCCACAATTCATCCATTTGCTTAATGATGCATATCTTGATTGTTTGCAATTTTGGCAATTATGAATAAAGGTGTATAAACATTCATGTGCAGGTATCCGTGTGTACCTAAAATTTCAGCTCTTTTGGGTAAATATGAGGAAGCACAATTGCTAGATCATATAGTAAGAGTATGTTTAGTTTTACAAGAAATCATCAAAGGTGTTACAAAGTGTTTGCAGTATTTTGAACTTCTACCAGCCATGAATAAGAATCCCAATTTGTCCACATGCTTGCCATCATTTAGTGTTATCAGTGATCTGGATTTTAGCCATTCTGATGGGTATTATACAGTTTTTAAAACTGTTAGTTTGCACTTCCTTGGTGACATATGATGTGGGTCATCTTTTCATAACTTTATTTGGCACTGATTTCATATTTACACCCTTACAATATTCTCACAAGTAGCCTCACAAAAGCTTTGGACAGCCATATGACTAGTTCCAGGGGTGGTATGGATGAGAGTATTTCCAACAGATTCCATCAGTTTAAAGTAGTCAGTCAGTGATTATCAATAATTCCCAGACATTTTAAAGTCCATGTAGCTGTGGTTAATCTAGATGACAGATAATGGTAGCTTTTGGGGGTTACATATTCCTAGGTCCATATGTAAAGTGGAAGCATGAAAGATGGAACTCAGCTAAGAATTTCTCAAAGGGGCCACTTGAGTCTATTCAAGGGAAAAACGTTGGATCTCTATTTTCATCTTTGCAGAAGTAATTACAGAAAATTTGATTATATTCTCTGTTTACCCTTGTTAACAATAGCTCTATTTTTTTCTGTTTTACTCTATCTAGTATCTGACACAGATCTCACAATCTCCTTGAGAGAATACTTGAGTGCTTAATGCAGGCTTGCAGAGTCTTTGATGTGCCCTGACACACACAGGGTTTCTTCTTGTAGTTGCGTTTCAGAGCAACGTGTAAAAATCCTTCACAGGAAATTTCTTTTACACAAAGAAAGTAGTGGTGGACCTAGGGGAATTCACAGCTAAGAGGAATGCTAGAAGGTAAGATACATTTGAGTTTGAATCATAGCATTGCTACTTTCTACCTCTGTAACTTAGAAAAATTCCTTCATCACCAAAGAATTCAGTTCCCTATCTGAAACATTAGGATATTATTTTACTGATACTGGTTAAAAAACAATAAGGGTTTACTAATTGTTTACCAGGTAACTTGAAGAGTGATTACAAGGATATGTGAAACAATGTACATTTTTCATGTAAAATATTCCTGGTAAATAAAAATGCTTAAGTGGCTTCTGACATCTGAGTTTCTGTTTCCTATACTGTCTTGCCCTGCTTTCCTGACAACTCATCCACACATTCATATTCCTCAATTTTCTTGAATGTTAAACAATTGCTCAGTCAGCCAATTAATAAATCATTCCTCAGGTGTGTATGCTGAGTGTTTTTACTGCCCTGAGGCCTATAAATGGGTATTTATGTTTTCAATAAGCTAGGAATATACATATTTTAGGACTATCTTATTCTAGAGAGTCTAGAGATGAACTTTTCTCCAACTCAGAGGTTTTTCAGCTGAGGACAATTTTGCTTCCCACAGCAGACTCTTGATAATGTTTGGAGACTTTTTAAAAGATCATTATAGCGTGGTGGTGGCGCAGGGGGGAATATGTCTGGCACATGGGAAGTAATAATTCTGGTGATTACAAGTCTGGGATGCTGACACATGGCCTACCTTGTACAGGACAGCTCCCTCGCCAGTAAAAAAAGCAATATCTGGCTCAAAACATCAGTCCTCGCACTATTGAATGGACAGAAGGGAATTCTCTAAGTGAAGAGTAGACTTTGCCAAAATCTCTTTCTCTTAAGACTCATGTTAAATTTGGATTTAGGCAAGGAAGTATCTAAAGGTGCTGAACCATTTGGGTAAATACATGAACCTTTTTTTCTGTAAAAATCCATGTGGTTCTGATTGATTAAATAAGTGTAAGGAGCACAGCTTCTCTCCTCTTGCTGACAAATCAAGGTGACTCAGAGTTCCGTGGCAGGAATTACTGACAACAATCTTGTTTTCAAGCTGCTCTATAACCCAGGATTAAAAATCACACAAACATGGATTGGCAGCGAAAGCACAGACCCTGAACTGTCCTGCCTCTGACTCTTCACTTAAGCTTCCCTTATAAACCTGAGCCCTTGGCTGCAGTTCAGCGAATAACCCGTACATTTTTCTTTGGCACTGAGGGATTGAGATCTTCTCATTGTTCTCTTAAGCAGACTACTGTGCCAGGATTAGAGGCCAGTCTCCCCATCATCTCCTGTAAGTCTTTCCCTTCTGCCACCTCGGACCGTATGGAGGTCCAACTTCCTAAGTGGCATGTAAAAGTTGACAAAGATAAGTCTAGCAACTAAAATTTATCATTTAGAATTGGGCTTAAACTATCAAAGACTGTTTCAAATAATAGGACTTTGCTAAATTACGCCAATTGGGGAGTCAGAAATCAAGAAGGCAGCTAATGTACATAAGGTTGTAGATTCTGGTTAATGGTTCATGAAATCCTTTTTCATTTTCTCCTGTGCTCATAGGCAGACTACATTTCTTAGCATGCCTTGCGGCAAGTTGTGGCCTTGTAAGCTGGCTAGCAGAATGTGGTAGTAAATGATATTTGTTGTTTAGCTGGGGCGCATTAAAACTTTTCCCATATCTGTCAGCTGGATTTGAAGGCTTAGTTAGGTCAATCATGAAAGTCTTATGTTGAAGGTGGCAGAGTTTCCTCCTCCCTTAACTAACAGCCAAGACTGGAGAAGCAAGAACTACCAGAGTCATGGACAGAAGAAGGTTAGGAATTAGAAGAGTAAGGTAGCTAACAGCCAGCAGAGGAGAAACAGATTCAAGAAGGAAGACAGGACTATGAAAGAGGGGGTTTATTGGCTCTTTACCAACCAGGCATTGCTTACGGGGGAATTCTCACTCTGTAGTGTCTACCAAGTACTGTTCTGTATCTGGACAAGGAGTTTGGACAGCCAAAAAGAGATCTGATACACTGATAGGACTAGAGAATGATTGTATGTGAGCCACAGTGGTGGAAAACACTCTGACAGTTCTTCCTGGAGAGGTAGGGATCTTTGGTGGACAACTTCATTCTATAAATCTCCATTTGTGCTTTCCTCCTCTCCACATCTTCTACTTATTCTGGCCAAATATCTTTCCTTCATTGTACTCCTTAGGGTAAAAAGAAAGCCTTTTTTTTTAAAAAAAGTAAAAGGCATACCAATGAAAACAACAAGTAACTCTTTCCTAAACTTGCCATTTTCAAGTTTTAAGAATGAATGTGTCTCTTTTTCCCCCCACTTTAAACCTATTTTTTTTTCTTCTGAACAGGTGCCTACTGAAACCATTTGAAAATAGCCTTGGAACTTGTTTAATGTCACTGCCTAATCACTTTGCTAAATGTCACTGATTCAAAGCATGTATTTTTATTTTAGTTTTTTTCCCTTGCTTCTCTTTCCTCCAAGGTCAGAGCCCCTCAGTGCATTTCTAGGAAACAGCAACGCTTTCTGCTTGGTCTGACTTATTTCTTTCCCCTTAAAATTCTAAGAAAGACTCCAGGTAGAAAACACTCATACTAATGACCAGGTAATGTTTCTGTTTCAGTAAGAAATGTTGTGAACTATAACAACTAAGATTCTTTACACTGCTAAGAATTCGGATTTTATATGTCTTCATGTCACTTCTAAATTCCTGCAATTTTGGCAAGGCATCTCCCAGTTTTTCCTCAGACCTTAGACCTCTTGTGATATCCTTGGGTATTAACAAAACCTTTCAATTTTCTTGGTGTTTCAAGTGGCACAATTCTCGTTTCTTCCAACTTCAACTCTGAACTTGACTTTTATTCTGTGTTTATTGCCTCCAATGTGTTGATAAGCAGATAATACTAATGCATTTTAAACATAGTTTAAATAAACCACTAACATTAAAATATATTTCATTATGGGGGGTTACCATGCAGATGAGGGTGATAGAAGGAGAGGTACATTAAATAAAGGGCAGAGAAGCTTAATCTGTCCTTTTACCCAAAGATCTCAGACCTGCACCAGCTTTAATACTTTTATCTTTGTTCATCTTTTCCTTCTGAGACTAATGTTTATTTTGGTCAAATGGCCCCTCTCATGTTTATGTTTTTATTTAATATCCATCAGAGAGAAGGTAAAATGAGGGCTGCCTCAAATAATGGACAACACTACTTCAGCACTACAACTCTGGGAGCCAGAGATGGAAAGCACCAGTTCCTATTGTCCTTGACAGTTACTTGTCTGGTGGTGTGGACAGGCATACTAGCACATTATTATAGCAAATATAAATGCCTTTATGAAGATGAACAAGACCCTCAAGGAACCAAAGGGAAAAAAGTGCTTAAACCTGTGTAGAAATTGAAGAAAGCTTTCAAGAGAGAATTTTTTGGATTGATTTGCCATGATAGATAGCGTTAGTAACTCATTGGAGGAGAGTTGCCAAGGAGTAGTTTTGGGAGCAGGATGAATTTAGACTGGTTAATAGCCAGATGTAGATACAGTTCTTGTATCCAGGATATATAATAGTAGATTTATAATAAGCTATATAAAAGTAAACTTGGACATCCATCATAGATAATAGTTAAGTCCCTGGAAGTAAGCTTTTCCCAGAATAATATTTAAGGAACTAGAGAATGAGAGTAGAATCCAGGAATATAATAGAAAAGCGAATCTGGCATATACGCGATCCTCAAAAGGGGTGGTAGAGTCAGCCTACCAGATAGATACTAAGAAATATTACAAAGTCATAATAATTAAAACAGCAAGGAGTGGATGCTTAGCCTGGCAGTTAAGATGTCACTTAAGATGATTATAGGCTGGTGCCGTGGCTCAATAGGCTAATCCTCCGCCTTGTGGCGCTGGCACACCGGGTTCTAGTCCCGGTCGGGGTGCCGGATTCTGTCCCGGTTGCTCCTCTTCCAGTCCAGCTCTCTGCTGTGGCCAGGGAGTGCAGTGGAGGATGGCCCAAGTGCTTGGGCCCTGCACCCACATGGGAGTCCAGGAGAAGCACCTGGCTCCTGCTTTCAGATCAGCGCAGTGCGCCGGCCGCAGCACGCCGCCCGCGGTAGCCATTGGAGGGTGAACCAACGGCAAAGGAAGACCTTTCTTTCTGTCTCTCTCTCTCACTGTCCACTCTGCCTGTCAAAAAATTTAAAAAAATAAATTAAAAAAAAAAGATGATTGTATTCCACATAGAAGAACTTGAGTTTGATCTCTGGCTCTGTCTCTAGCTCCCTGCTAGTGCAGACACTGGGAGAGAATGGTGATGACTCAAGTAATTGGGTTCTTGCCACCTGCAAAGAGACCTGGAATGAATTCCCAGTTCCTGGCTTCAGCCCTGGCCAAGCCTAACATTGTGCATGTGGGGAATGAACTGATATTTTGGAACACTTACTCTAACTCTCACTCTCTCTGTCTCTTGCTCTCTTTCACTTTATCCCTCTCTGCTGCTTCTTCCCTCTCTTCTTCCTTCCCTCCCTCCTTCTCTCCCCGCCCCCTCTAATAACCAACAATTTTTTTTATTTTTTAATTTTTTTTTTGACAGGCAGAGTGGACAGTGAGAGAGAGAGACAGAGAGAAAGGTCTTCCTTTTGCCAGTGGTTCACCCTCCAATGGCCACCCCGGCTGGCGCGCTGCGGCCGGCACACGACGCTGATCTGATGGCAGGAGCCAGGTACTTATCCTGGTCTCCCATGGGGTGCAGGGCCCAAGGACTTGGGCCATCCTCCACTACACTCCCTGGCCACAGCAGAGAGCTGGCCTGGAAGAGGGGCAACCAACAAATTTTAAATGTTCAAACCAGTGAGGTACTGGTGAAGCTATAGATACGTAGATAAATGTAATGTAATACAGTCTAGAAACAGGTACAATTTAAATGAGAAGTTGGAATAAGGTAGAGATAATATTACAAAGCAGAGGTAAAAGGAAATCTAAATGACTTCAAAGTACATTAAGAGATGTGCAATTCGGGACATGCTCAAGCTGACTTACCTCAAACGGTAGAGTTAGAAACATACCAGGGGATTCCAAGTCAATCCCATCAAGGTGGCATGTACCAATGCCATCTCACTAGTCCAAGTGATCAATTTCTGTTCACAATTGATCATAATGATAGGACTAAGAGTCAAAGGGATCACATAAACAAGACTAGTGTCTGCAAATACTAGCTGATAGAATAAAAAAGGGAGAGAACGATCCAACATGGGAAGTGAGATACACAGCAGACTCATAGAATGGCAGATGTCCTAAACAGCACTCTGGCCTCAGAATCAGCCCTAAAGGCATTCGGATCTGGCTGAAAAGCCCATGAGAGTATTTCACGCATGGAAAGCCAAGACTCTGGGGGAAAAAAAAAACCTAAATGAAAGATCTCTGTGAGTGAGATCCCAGTGGAAAGAATGGGTCATCAAAGAAGGAGGTACCTTTCTCTGAAGGGAAGAGAGAACTTCCACTTTGACCATGGCCTTGTCTAAATATGATCAGAGTCAGTGAACTCAGGGGGCTTCCATAGCCTTGGCAGCTCATGACAAGAGCCTAGGGTGATTACTGATGCCATAAACAAGAGTGTCAATTTGTTAAGTCAACAACAGGAGTCACTGTGCACTTACTCCTCATGTAGGATCTTTGTCCTTAGTGTGCTGTACATTGAGATTTAATGCTATAACTAGTACTCAAACAGTATTTTTCAGTTTATGTTTCTGTGTGGCAGCAAACTGTTGAAATCTTTACTTGATGTATGCTAAACTGATCTTCTGTATATATAGAGAATTGAAAATGAATCTTGATGTGAATGGAAGGGGAGAGGGAGTGGGAAAGGGGAGGGTTGTGGGTGGGAGGGATGTTATGGGGGAGAAGCCATTGTAATCCGTAAGCTGTACTTTGGAAATTTATATTCATTAAATAAAAGTTTGAAAGCAAAATTAAAAAAGAGAGAGATGCTTCATCTAACTGGGAATTAAGTCTCTCTCTCTCCATATATATATATATGTATATTTATTTAATATTGTTTAACACTTTGTGTACTCACTTCATATATAAATATTATGTATAGGGCCTCGCTTTTTGGCACAGTACGTTAGGGTGCCATCTTGGATGCTAGCATCCCATGTAAAGCATAAGTTTGAGAACTGTCTGTTCTGCTTCCAATCCAGCTATCCACTAATGTGCCTCAAAAGGCAGCAGAAGATAGTCCAAGTGATTAGGGCCCTGCCACCAATGTGGGATACCCAGATGGAGTCCCAGGCTCCTGGCTTCAGCCTGTCTCACTCTTGGACTTTGCAACCATTTGGGAAGTAAAACAGTGGATAGAAGATCTATCTCCCCTCTCTATTTGTCACTCTGGTTTCAAATAAATAAATCTTCAAAATAATAAATAAATATTATATATATGTGTGTGTATATATATATATATATATATATAACAAACCATTTTTCTTGGAAGCCCAGATAGTAACATCCCATAACATGAGATTCATGACAAGGATCATCAAAGGAGAAAAGAAGAAAATATTATTATCTAAGAGGTATAATTCAGTAAAGACAATATTTATAAATACCTATATCAAATAATATTCAATTCATACATTTTATACTGTATATAATATATACGTTATATAATATATGTTAACTTACATGTATGAAGAAAAAACATGTAGGGTTTGTCTTTCTATGTCTAGCTTATTTCACTTAGTATAATGTTCTCCAAACCAATAAATGTTTATAAAAATGTGAGTTCATTTTTTTATGACTGAATGGCATTCCATCATACATAGCATGTTTTCTTTATAAAGCCCTCAGTGAATGGCTATTTAAGATTATTCCATATCTTTGCTATTGTGAATTGGGCTACAATAAACTTGGAAATATAGGTATTTCTTTCATGTGATAACTTCATTTGCTTTGTACATATTCCCAGAAGTGGGATGACTGGGTCATATGGTAGATATATTTTTGTTTTTTTGAGGAATCTCCATAATGTTTTGATAATGGTTGATAATGGTTGATTTCCATTCTCACCAACAGTGTGTTAGGGTTCTCTTTTTTTCTACATCTTCACCCGTATATGTTGTTTTTTGACTTTAGGGAGGGAGTAAGGGAATATAATTATGTTCTTAGACTTGTATAGACAAATCATATTGGGTCTGTTAAAAACATTAATTAAAATTAAAATTAAATAAACTCAACATGTTGTAATTTACAAAAATCAAAAAGAAAAGAATAATAGCCATTCTTAGAGTGAGATGATACATCACTGTAGTTTTCTCTGATGGCTGGCAATGCTGAGCATTTTTTCCATGTGTTTGTTGCACATCTGTATTTCATCTTTTGGAAAGTATTCATATTCTTTAAACATTTCTTCATTGAGTGTTGTTTGTTGTTGAATTTTTTGAACTCCTTAAACAGTATGAATATTAACCCTGTATCAGATGTATGGTTTACAAATATTTTCCCCCATTCTGCCAGTTGTTTCTTCACTCTGTTAATTGGTTCCTTTGCTGTGCAGGAAATTTTTAGTTTGATATAATGTCACTTGTCTACTTTTGTTTTTATTACTTGTACTTTTGGGCTCTTATCAAAAAAAGTATTGCCTATGCCAGTGTCTTGGGTTGTTTCACCAATGTTTTCATGTAGTAGTTCCATTTTTTTCAGACTTACATTTAGATCTTTTATGAATTTTGAATTGATATTTATATAAGAAAAAGGTAGACATCTTCTATCAAATTTTTGCATGTGGAATGCCAGTTTCGCCAACACAATTGATTGGAAAAACTGTTCTTCTCTTAGACATACTTTTAGCACAGCTTTTCAAAGATAAGTTTGCTATGAACGTATGGATTTAACTATGGGGTTTCTAGTTTGTTCCATTTTGCCTGCATGTCTACAATGCCATACGGTTTTATTGTAATATCTTTGTAGTATGCCTTAAAATCTAGTATTATGATGACTCCAGTTTTCTTTTTAAAGATTTCTTTCTTTTTTTAAGATTGCTTTAGCTACTTGGCATCTTTTGTGTTTCTTTGTGGATTTTAGGATTCTTTTTTCTAATCCTGTGAAGAATGTCAATAGTATGGACAATTTGATGAAATTAATTTTTCTAATCCTCGAATATGAGAATGTTTTCATTTCTTGTGCTTTCTTGCATTTCTTTCATTAGTGTTATAATTTTCATTGTGGAGGTCTTTCATATTCTTGGTTAAACTGATAACAGTGTTTGATTTTTTGGTAGATATTGTGAATTGGATTGTTCTTATAAATTCTTAGCCAGACCTTTTATTGTATATAAAATTGCTACTGATTTTTTGCGTGTTTATTTTGTATCCCACAACTTTGCTGAATTCTCTTATCAGTTCTAATAGTTACTTAGTGGAGTCTTTAGTTCCTATGTATATAGAATCACATCATCTTCCAACAGTGATAATTGACTTCCTCTGTGATTTGCATACCTTTTATTTCTTATTCTTGCCTAATGGCTCTTACTGAAACTTATGAAACTGTAATGAATAAGATTGGCAGGAGTATGCATCCTTGTCTGGTTCCAATTTTGGTGGAAATGCTTTCAGCTTTTCTCCATTCAGTATTATGTTATTATGGGTTGGTCATATGTAGACTTTATTGTGTTGAGGTATATATTTTCTATGCCTAATTTGTTTTTTTTTATTATGAAAAGATGTTATATTTTATTAAATAGGTTTTCTGCATTCATTGAGATAATCATGGTTTTTTAAAATTTATTTATTTATTTGAAAATACAGAGAGAGAGAAGGAGAGGCAGAGAGAAAGAGAGAGGTCTTCCACCCACTGGTTCACTCCCCAGCTGGCCACAATGGTTGGAGCTGCACCTAACCGAAGGCAGGAGCCAGGAGCCTCTTCTGGGTCTCCCATGTGGGTGCAGGGGCCCAAGGACTTTGGCCATCTTCCACTGCTTTCCCAGGCCATAGCAGAGAGCTGGATTGGAAGTGGAGCAGCTGGATCTCGAACTGGCGGCCATATGGGATGCTGGCACTGAAGGCAGAGGCTTAACCTGCTACACCCACAGTGCCGGTCCCAATAATCATGTCTTTATCCTTCTTTCTGTTGATGTGATGTATCATGTTTATTGATTTGCATATGTTGACTCATCCCTGAATCTCTGAGATAAATCCTACTAGTCACGGTAAATTACTTTTTGATGTGTTGTTGGATTTTATTTGTAAGTATTTTATGGAGCGCATTTGCCTCTATGTTCATTGGGGATTTTGGTCAATAGTTTCTCTCTCTCTCTCCCTCTCTCTCTTTCCCTTTCTCTTTCTCTTGCTGTATCCTTGTCAAGTTTCGAAAATAAGGTAATGTTCCCTCATACAATGAGTTTGGAAGCATTCCCTTCATTTCAATAGCATGGAATAATTTGAGAAGTGTTGGTATTAGTTTTTTCTTAAAAGTTTGGTGGAATTCAGCTGTGAAGGTCATCTGGTTCTGGGCTTTTCTTTGTTGGAAAACACTTTGTTCCTGATCCAACTTTATCCATTATTATTTGTGTGTTCAAGTTTTCTATATTCCCATGTTTCAGTTTTTTTAATAAGAATTTTTAAAAATATTTATTTTATTTATTTGAAAGAGTTACAGAGAGAGGTAGAGACAGAGAGAAGTCTTCCATCTGCTGGTTTGCTCCCCAGATGGCCGCAACAGCTTGAGCTCCCCCAATCCAAAGCCAGGAGCCAGGAGCTCCCTCCGGGTCTCCCACGTAGGTACAGGAGCCCAAGGACTTGGGCCTCCCTCTACTGCTATTCCATGCCACAGCAGAGAGCTGGATCAGAAGAGGAGCAGCCAGGACTAGAACCGGAACCCATATGGGATGCTGGTGCCCCAGGCCAGGGCTTTAACCCGCCGCACCACAGTGCCAGACGCATGGTTCAATTTTGATAAGCTATATGTTTCCAGAAATCTATCCATATCTTCTAACTTTTCCAATTTTTTAGCACATTGTTATTCATAATTGTTCCTAATAATCCTTCATAATTTTGTGATATCTGTTGTAATACCTTGGTAAATTGTTTGACAGTTCTGTTTTTTAGAACTCGGATGATGTCTATCCATTCTCTCCTGGCCTGTAAAGTTTCCATTGAGAAATCTGTCAATCCAATAGAAATTCCTTTAA
Source organism: Oryctolagus cuniculus (assembly GCF_051225735.1). Classification (NCBI taxonomy): domain Eukaryota; kingdom Metazoa; phylum Chordata; class Mammalia; order Lagomorpha; family Leporidae; genus Oryctolagus; species Oryctolagus cuniculus. Next base: position 101,374,446 of record NC_142867.1, read on the forward strand.
AACTGACCTGGCACTTTTATATTGCAAATTTTAGAATATTCTTTTTGTTGTACTTTTGAAAGTATAACTATAATATATTGTGGTGATTTTTTTTTCTTGTCATGTCTTTTGTGGTCATATGAGCTTTCTGTATTTGCATGTCCATATTTTCCCCAAATCCGTTAAGCTTTCTGCTGTTATTCCTCTGAATAGATTTTGTAGGCCACTACTTTTTCCCATTCCTGCATGATTCCCAAAACTTGAAAATGGTTCATTTGATGGTATCCCAGAGGTCCAGAATACTGTTTTCACTGCTTTAAAATTTTTTTTCTTTTTTTTTCTTACTGAGATATTTCAAAGGACCTGTCTTCAATATCAGATATTTTTTATTCTGCTCAATCTAATCTGTTGTTAAGACTTTCTATTGTAGTTTTATTTGAGTTACTTGTTCTTAATTCCAGTATTTCTGTTTGATTCTTTTTAAGTATCTCTCTTTGGTCTACCTCATTCATGTGAAGCACGGATTTCCTAATTTCATTCATCTTCATTCTCTTGAATCTCTTTGTATAACCTTACAATCATTTTTTGAATTATTTCTCTGGCATATCATCAATCTCTATTTCCTTATGGTCTGATACTAATGCATTATTGCCTTTCTTTTGGGTATCATATTGCTTGATGGTTCATATTTCTTGTGTTCCTGAATTGCATAGCCTTTCGTGTATCTGTGGGATTAGTTATTTCTATCACTTTTAGAGGATAGTTTTTGTTGATTACAGTTTTTATTTTCCTTAAGATATGCTTTTGGGTATTGGTTTGGAAGATATTTTGACTTTAGTTCCAACTGGATTCCCTATTATGATCTCCCTATAACTTTATTTGCTATAGCTAGTGGTAGGAGAAGCTGGGATCTGGCTTGCTCCTGTGACTGAGTGTGGTTGCTGGGATCCCTGTCATGTAACACTCCCTAACCATCTCCTGAAAGAGGGACTGGAATCATGAGCTTCTCAGGTGTTAGGATCAGGTCCTTCTGGTGCGTGAATGGGTCTGGCATGTAGACTCCTAGCCAATACCCAAGTAAAGAGCTGGAATTGCAAGATCAGCACTGACTCCAGTACCAGGATGTTAAAAAATTAGAATTTAGGGGGCCGGTGCTGTGGCGCAGTAGGCTAATCCTCTGCCTGCGGCGCCGGCATCCCATTTGGGCGCCGGTTTTATTCTGGGCTACTCCTCTTCCAGTCCAGCTCTCAGGTATAGCCTGGGATAGCAGTAGAAGATGGCTCAAGTGCTTGGGCCCCTGCACCCACGTGGGAGACCGGGAGGGGGCGCCTGGCTCCTGGCTTCTGATCAGCACAGCGCTAGCTGTTGTGGCCATTTGGGGAGTGAACCAATGAAAGGAAAACCTTTCTCTCTGTCTCTCCCTCTCACTGTCTTTAATTCACCTCTCAAATAAAATAAATAAAATATTAAAAAAAGAAATTAGAAATTAGTAAGAAGAATAAAACTGGGAAAATCCCAAATATGTGGAAATTAATGAGTATATTCTTAAACAGCAAAATGGATAATGAAGAAATCAAAATATAAATTAAAAAATATCTTGAGATAAATGAAAATAAAAATGCAATGTACTAAAACTTTTGAGATACAGACAAAAGCAGTTCAGAAGCAAGTTCATAATTGATTAATGTCTACATAAAAAGGTGCATTTCAAATAACAGCCTAATGTTACCTCAAGAAACTAGAAAAGCAAGAAATGAAACAAAAATTGGCAGGAAAAACGAGTTGTTCAATGGATACAAAGTTTCAGTTATGCCAGATGAATAAATTAAGGATATCTTCTGTACAATATCAAACTTACAGTTAATTATTCTGAATAGTGAACCTAAAAATTTTAAAGAGTAGAGCTCACGTTAATTGTTCTCACCACCACACATACAAAACAACAAGAAGTAACCAACCAACTAACAACAAGCAGAAGAGACAAGAAGAAACTTTAGAAGTGATGAATATGTTCATTATCACGATTATGTCTCACGTGTAAAAACTCATCAAACAGTATATATTAGTTAAGTGAAGCTTTTTAAAGATATTTTATTTGAAAGGCAGAGAGAGAGAGAGAGAGAGAGTTCTTCCTATCCAGTGGTTCATTCCCCAAGCAGCCACAACAGCCGGGATTAGGCCTGGCTGAAATCAAGAGTTACCATGTGGGTACAGGGGCTCAGTGACTTGAGTCATTTTCCACTGCTTTCCCAGGCACATTGGTAGGGAACTGGATGGGAAGTGTAGCAGCCAGGATTTGAATGGGTGCCCATATGGGATGCAGGTGTTGGTGATGGAGGCTTAGCCCACTATGCCACAACATCTGCCCCAATGAAGATTTTTTTTTTTGTACACAAATTATGCATCCATAACATGCTCAAAAGTAAAACTGAATTCTGCAGTGTGGCAACTATTTATTTAAAGGATTGATTTGAAGATTGTTTTTAAAGGATTTGGGGTTATTATTATCTTTGTGTTCTGTTGGTGGAAGAATAAGATATGGCAGTCATTTAGAGAACAATCAGGTAATACTCAGTGAAATTGCATGTAATAACCTTGAGAAACACTATTTTCATTCCTGAATTTATAAACAAAACCATTGCTTCTCCAAATTAGGAGCTATGTGAACCACCTGGGGATTTTGTTATCATGCAGATTCTGATTGAGTTGGCCTGTGTTGTGGCTTGAAATTCTGCATTTGCAAAAAGTCTAGGTGATAGCCACACAGCTGGTTGGTGAACAAATTTATGAAGAACAAGCCCATAGAACAGTGATTCTCAATGCCATCTACATATTATTACCTGCGACATAGATTAAAAAACTACTGTATAAGTCTCATTCTAGGACATTTAAATGAGACTTGAAGTATGGTATGATGAGGTCTTCAAGCATTAGTATTTCAAATAAAAGGAATTACCAGGGAATTCTAACATACAGCCAATACTGAGAATCATTGTCTGATGCAAATGTTTTCATAGGAAGCAAACAGATACATACTTAAGGAAGTTTATTGAAGAGCAATTTTGTCAAATATTAAAGATAATCAAAATGTCCATCATTAGTGTGTGAATAAGTAAATTTTTGATATATGTACAGAAAAGAATAATATTAAGAGAAATAAAATGTATTCATGTAGAATAATATGAATTTATGTATAAATACTTGAGCAAAGCAAGAAAGAAAATAATTATCCATATAGCCATAGAGCTTTTATGTAAACTATATACAAAGACTACAATTTTACTTATTTGATTTGGTAAAATATCTGTATGTGAAAACATAGAAAGTAAATTTGTGTGTTAAGAACACTAAAATAGTAGAATTGGGATGAGCCCAAAGGGGATTCTCAACAAAGTTTTTGTAAAGGATAGGTCTTTTATAGAATATTGATCAAAACTTTTCAAGACTGTAGAGGGTAAAAAACTGAATACTATGAGTTAGGTTAAAAAATAGGGAGTCACCAACTCTTGTGGGTGAACTTTGTAAAAACAATGTACATAAATTTGTTGAAGTAGAAATCAAAATGAGTGGGGGAGAGAAAGTGAAGGAAAACCATACTCCTTCATGACTAGCCTTAGAAAGAAGGCTGCAAATGACACTAAAGAAGAGGTAGCAAGAAGAGTTGAGAGAGGGTGTTTTTATGTGAGACTATTGAACAAGTTGATAGATTAAGGGAAGGGGATCTGTAGAGAAGATGCAGTTGAGGCCAATGGAATGCAAATTAAACTACCAGGAGACAAAAAAAAAGTAAGCGGAATCAAGAATAGTGATTTCTAAATGCTGTTCCACAGACCAGACCTTGGTTAGCATCATGAGTTAACTCAAGATAAACACTATATAAGCCCCTCACACTTCTTTCCACATCAAATATTTTATGAAGAAATGGCTAATCAGGGAGCTTGTTAACTATAGATTCTTGAGTCTCACCATTGGGGAATCAGAACTGAGTAGGTCTTGGGCATGGAGTGTACATATATGACAAATGAAAGAGAGCATCCATCCACTGGTCACTCCTCAAAAGCCCTCAATGGCTAGGAGTTGGCTGTAGCCAGAGCCAAGAGCTGAGAATTCAATCAGGTTTCCCCACATGGCTGTGGTGGGGGGACAAGAACCCAATTACATGAGCCATCACCACTGCCTCACAGGTTTGGCAATAACAGGAAGCTAGAGTTATGAATCAAGTCCAAGTACTCTTATGTGGGAGGTAGGTGTCTTATCCACTAGCATAAATGCCCACGCCAGGAGTCTATATTTTTAGCAACATCTCAAGTGATTTTTATTTGGGAATTACTCATTTAGGGCGTAGATAAAGAGAATAGTTACAGGTAGAATAATACTTATTTCTTTTTAGGTAGGTAAAAATATTTAAGCATGGATGAGGATCAGACATATTTACTGGCTGTGCAAGGTTGACTTCTGGATATGCCATCTGTTTGGGAAAAGTGATAAAAAATCTGTGTCTCATCTAGCAACCTGACTTTAAATCATGGAAGGAATTGTTTGAGAGTGACTAGTTGACATTGCACCAAATGTGCTCTGCTCTCTCTCCTAGACACACTATAACTTTTAAGCCAAAGGAGTAAGGGGTTTCAGTGATGTACAGGTGATGTCAGCTATGATCCATCCACAGCAGCAGATGGAGACACTCAAATGAAGCATCCCTCATAGAGCTGACAACAACTAGAGGACAGCAAAAGGTTTTCAGGCCCTACAACAAAGAGTAGGGACTGATTCAGGTCATCTACATCTTCACTCAGTGGCTCTTTTGGTGAGAGAACCTATGGGAATGGGATGGGGAAAAGCTTGCTTAGAATGTTTATCATTCTGTGTCCTCCTTCTGTGTTATTTACTGTCTGGATATTATTTTCACTAATACCCTCTCCCACTAAGCTCCATCTACTGGCAGTCTTGAAGTCATTCTTCAAGAATCAAACAAAAACTTATCAAGAACTGTCTTCTGTGAAACTTCCTGGCTCCCAGGGTTGGTGCTTCTTTCATGTGTCTGATACTTGCTATGTACTATTTATCACATTGCATTTCCCTCTAGTAGTTAAAGGGCACATTACAGATTCCTAATAAATAACCACAGATTAGTAAAGTAATGAACTGAAGGATGATGGGAACCAATTCATTCTGTGAATTTCAGCCAAGCCCTTGATTTACCCTACAATGATGGTGTGGAAAAAGCAGTGTCATAAAGGTAGACGTATTTGCTGCACAGTCTAGAGTAATCTACAGCTATCATCATCAATGAACCAGGGGGTCTAGGATAATAAAGTCAAAAGATACAGTTCTACCCTAGATAATTTGAAAGTAATTTAAACATTCCTAAAATCTTGTTGAATAAGTATGGTCTTTGCTTTGGATAAAATAACCAAAGGAAACCACATTTCAATGTGATTTGATATGCTGTTTTCTACATATCATTAAAACAAAATCCTGAGTAAGAAAGGGGGTATATTTTTCCAGGCAGAATGCAGATCTGTTTAGCTGGGCACCATCTTTCAGGGACTTCATATCATATTTAGCTTTATTCTCCCAGAGTGTTAAGCACACTTGCCTATTTCTGTATCATAATTAGCTCACGTATGCTGTATCAAGATACTTCGAAAAGTTCATGGAATTAAATAAACTTTAGTACCAATATTTTGAAATTCATGCATATTTTTCAGTAGTATGTATTTTCATGAATTTTTAAAAACCATATGCATGGATCTGAAAAATGTTGGCACCAAAAATTAAACTTACCTTAAATCCATTTTTTATGTACTTTTGAAGTATCCTCTTATGACTACATTGAAAATGGAATTAAGGTATGTTTCATTTATTCAAATAAATATTTCAACAGTTTAATGTGAAAACACATAAACATTTTGGATATAATGGTGAATAAAACATAGTCCCTGAAATCAAGGATTTCACAATCTTCTCAGGAACAGACACATAAATAGCAGTAAACTGACAGTGGAGGGAGAATTTGGTTTAAATCTTTGTAGCACAATTTGACAATATATAAGCTTTTTGAAAATGATCTTGGTCCTTCACTTATACCCCTTAGATCTCATCCCATGGAAATAAACTGGAATCTAAACTAAGATTTAACCTTATATAATGGGTTCTTTTTTTTTTAAATGCAATTATAGCTTGATTTCAGAATAAACAATGGCTTATGTTGCATAGAGTGCCTTTCTGTAATTAACATGAATGTTGAGAAAAAACATTAACATGAAAAGATTGTCATGACATATACTTGAAAAGGTGAAAGAGTAGCTATCCTTGCAGTTTATATATTATTATTCTGTTTTTAAAAGTTATCTTTATTTTTGCCTAGAAGAAACCATCAAGGTATTAACAGCAGTCATTGAAAAATGGTAATTTATAGATACCACTCTTTTTCTTTTTCCTCTTGGATATATTTTCTAAATGATTTACAAAGAATACACACTGGGTTTAAAATAAAAGAAAACATTGGGATGGGCATTTGGCTTAGTAGTTTAGATGCTGGTTGGAACACATGCATATTACAAGAGTGCCTGAGTTTGAATCACAGTTCTGTTCCACACTCCAGCTCCCTACTAAAGTGTGCTCTGGGAGGCTTCAGTGATGGCTCAGATATTGGGTTCCTGACACCCATGTGAGAGACTTGGATTGGGTTCCTGACTCCTAGCTTTCCACCCCCTTACACACACAGACACACACACACACAAACACACTTCCCTCTCACTTCTCAAATAGATAAATAAAAACATTATAAAGCAAAAGAAAAAACGTTATTTCTAAAGTATACAAACTGCATCTAAATTTCAAGGCAGAACTTGAGTTTCTCAGTACCTGGGTCTCCTGACCCAGAACCAGAGGGCTGGAATGTCCTACTTGTACTGACCACATTAATCAGTGACCTACTGAACATGAGAAATTTTCAACCTTCACTGAGTTGTTCAAATTGAATGCTTTATGCAAATGCTTCTAATTTCATGGAATAAAGCCTAGAAAAATATTTTCTCTGAATTTTGGTGAAAAAGAAGTAAAAACGTCATAATCGAAAGTGCTTTAACAGAATTTCCTGATCATGTGAGAATGCATGTGCAGCTTCAACTCTGCCCACTCTCCGGTGCCAGGCAAAGTTATTTGTGTTCTTTCCAATGAGCCTCATGACCCTGACAGCCTTTAAAAAGACTCCTGAGTCATCAAATATCTCATAGTGTTCATTACTAGGCCTGTGTTGTGAAGAATTATATTTCAAAATAGGTAATTCAGGCATGCATGCTCTTTATTAAGTAGAACAGCAAGCAACCCAAAACATTACACTCTAATCAGACAAGGTAAACAGGTATTTACTGGTTATTAGATCTCACTAATCTTTGTTCTCAACAAAGTGCTTTCAATCTATTAGGGAGGCATCAGCATGACTTCAAAAGGATGAACTGAGACAAATTCAGTGGGCATGCTGCACCAAGGTCAGAGTGAAAACAATATTTACCTCACAAAGACCTCCAGGCACACCGACAGATTAAATTAGAACAGAAATGAGTCCATGCACTCCTCTATTGAGTTGGCAGAAAGTACTTTATTTTATATGGATCACATAGTCATCATTGAAATGCATTCTATTTCTTAAAGTGCCACATCCTATATGAGAGAGAGAATCTGATTTTGTAGAGGGCATTCTATGGTCTAATGAGCACAGGAAAGAAAGTGGGGAAAAAGAAAATGAACATATATTGAACATATTCTTGGGTTCTCATTTCATCTTCCCCCTTGAGTCCTCCATGTGTCCCAGATGTCAAACCTTCCAAGGCATTGTGATTCCCATTTTATAAGTGAACAACCTCAGATTTAGTGTGTTAAAAAATGTATCTTTGTTGGTTTCACAGCTGGTAAATGGCACAGAGACTTCAGACCAGGTCTGTCAGTGCCTTTTGTAAGAACCCTGCTGCTTCTGAAGGTCAGACAGAATGAACACGATGCTGCCATGTGAAATCAAAAGGAGATATTATTTCTGGTGTTGGTGGGTGTGCTATTTTAGAGCATGCAGGCCTGTAGCGAATATCCAGTGCCCAGGAGATTCATCCTAAACTACAAGTGTTCCATACCTAAACCATCTAGCTGTTCCTGAACTGCCCTCATTGTTGTTCATAAGCTTCTGATTTTTAATCTCCCTCAACTCTGGCATTACAGGCTTTTAATCTGTGATTCTGCCATTAGCACTGTGTTTAATTGGATGGGGTGTTGATGTTTTATGGTTCAGGAAATTAGGACAGAGCTCACAATAACTGATTCATCACTGACCTTTCACATATGGTTTCTTCTTTCATCCACTGTTCCTTCTGATGCCTGTTTTGGTTCTGGACTTCTGCAAGCCCTTTTTCATGCACCCAGACCATCCTGGCTTTCACAGGATTTTATACCAAGAGAACTACTAGTTCACATACCTCTTTAGCTGTCCCATGCCTTATATCCTGGGAGGTTACTGGTTAAATTTAAAATGAAATTCTGAGTTTGACCTTGAGAGGTATTAGAATTCAATTTCAAATATCTCACAAATCAACTATTTCCCTATTCAACAGTAATTACTTGAAAATTTGGTCTGATTTTGAATAAAAACCAGCCTCTGAGCTGCCTTTCATTGTCATTGTCCAAATTCTATACACTGGAGTTATACAGCCTACTGAAAGGTAACATTATAAAATGAGCATAGACATATCTCAAAAGAAAAAATACAAATAGCCAACAAGTACATGAGAAAAATATTTAACATCATCAATCATCAGGAAAATGCAAATCAAAACTACAGTGAGATATATCACAACCCAAGTAGAATGGCTATGATAAAAAGGGACAAAAAATTAACAAAATGCTGGTGAAGTGAGGATGTAGAAAAAGGGGAACTCTTATACAGTATTAGTGGGAATATAGGCTAGTATAGACATGGAAAACAGTATGGAAGCTTCTCAAAATGAAAATAGAATATGATCTAGCAAACCTATTACTGGGAGAAATGAAATAGTTATATCCAACAGGTGCTGCTTGCCTATATTTCTTTTTTATTTATTTATTTATTTTTGACAGGCAGAGTGGACAGTGAGAGAGAGAGACAGAGAGAAAGGTCTTCCTTTGCCGTTGGTTCACCCTCCAATGGCCGCCGCGGCCTGCGCGCTGCGGCTGGTGCACCGTGCTGATCCGATGGCAGGAGCCAGGTACTTATCCTGGTCTCCCATGGGGTGCAGGGCCCAAGTACTTGGGCCATCCTCCACTGCACTCCCTGGCCACAGCAGAGAGCTGGCCTGGAAAAGGGGCAACCGGGACAGAATCCGGCACCCCGACCGGGACTAGAGCCCGGTGTGCCGGCACTGCAAGGCGGAGGATTAGCTTAGTGAGCCGCGGCGCCGGCCTGCCTATATTTCTTGCAGCATTGTTCACAATACTCAAGATATGGATTTAACTAAGATGTCCATAAGTGCATGTGTCCATAAATGGATGAACAGATGACACTAATGTTTTATATATATATGTATGTATATATATATACATATACATATATGTATTATATATACATATAATATATATATAATGAATATTATCCAGCCACAAACAGTTATGAGATCCTGTCACTGCAGTAACATAGATGGGATTGTGGAACATTATGTTAGATGAAACAAGTTAGGAACAAATACCACAAGTTCTCACTCATTTGTGGAAGTTAATAAAAAGGATAACATAGAGGTATAGATTAGAATAGAGGAAACTAGAAGCTCATAATGGGTGGAGGAAAAGGAGATAGTGGAGGGTAGATAATGGATACCAAAAACATAGTTATGGAGAGAAAGTAGTTCTAATGTTATATAGGGCAACTACAGTCTACAACAATGAATTATGTAGTTCCAGCATCTCTGCGAGACTAGTTTGAAGGCTCTCAACACATAGAAATGATAATATTTGAGGAGTTGAGGAGTTGATTACCCTTATTTAATCATTACACAAAGTATTTATATGTGATATTACAATACTCCATAAATAAGTACAAATATATGTCAATTTATAAAACAAAGTAAATGTTTAAATGAGCAGATATCCTTTGATGAGGTTGTTAAAAGAAACTTCTCATAGGAGAAGGTATGGAATGGGTGTAAGCTCTAGGCAGGTCTCTTCTAGGAGTCAATGTTGAATTCCCGTTGATCCCATTTCCTCTATTAGGTGGTGGTTGGGATTTTTGTTTTTCATGTAAAAGGAATAGGCGAGCCTGCAATTTCAGGCTACAAACACTGTGAGAACAACTTCAGTTGCCAAACCTTTAGAGAGAATTGGCTGTGTAACAGGAAAATTTCAGGCTTTGGCATGGTCCCACTTGATATATCAAATAGAGCCAAAGCCCTATATGGAAGAAAAAGTTGGATGTAAATTCTTTTGTAAGGTGTGTTTTTGAAAGTTAACTTGTAAACAAACAGATGTAAATTACCTAAGGCCTGGTAGAACATCTAATACTTTTTATTGAAGCAGAAACATATAATAGGAACTCTGTGCATTATGAGAACACTTTAAAAACCTCATGGAGAATGGAATTAAAATGTTTCTTTTGGTGTTAAAAAACTGAAATATATAAATATATATATTTAATATGCTGGATCATATGAAATATTTGCATATGAACAGTTTTCAAAAAGTTCATGGAAAATGCATATTTTGGAAAAAATTATGTGTAGATTTCAAAAATCCTTTATATCAAAATAAACTGATATTTTAATTCCATTTTCCATGAACTTTTTCAAATCCCCACATGTATAAAACTGACTATCAGGAGAGATGTTATAATGTTATAGTGTTGTAGTTAAAACACCACTTGGGATACCTGCATCCCATATTGGAATGTTTGAGTTCCAGTGTCTGCTCTGATCCAGTTTCTTGCTTATGTGCACCCTGAGAGGCACCAGATAATAACTCAGTTGTTGGGTCCCTGCCATCTATGTGGTAGATTCAGACTGAGTTCTGGGCTCCTGGCTTTGGCCCAGCCCTGGACATTGTGGGCATTTGGGAAATGAATCACCAGATGGAAGATTCTCTGTGTCTACCCTACTTTCAAATAAATAAAAATTACCTGGCTCCTGCCTTCGGATAGGCATGGTGCGCCGGCTGCAGTGCGCCAGCCACGGCAGCCATTGGAGGGTGAACCAACGGCAAAGGAAGACCTTTCTCTCTGTCTCTCTCTCTCACTGTCCACTCTGCCTGTAAAAAAAAAAATAGAACTTTAAAAAACTTATCACTCAGTGGGTGCTGGATCATTAATAATGAGTCAGCGCTAACCTCACAACAAGTAAGTTAACCCTTTGGCTATTAGTGACTGAAAGTCTCAAGTATAACAGTTCTGCATTTTCCAAACCCTGAACCTCTGACTCAAGTAAGCTGGCTGACTGAGGGTATAGCCATTACTTGGGCCAGAGCTTGGCCAGGGGAGGATGAATCCAGACTTCTACTCAATATCTTATCAAAAGGCACCTTGAGTTAATGGAAAGAGGGACTTGACAGTCACATAGATTTGGGTTTGAACCCTGGTTTCATCGCTTACTTGTTGTGTTTGAACAAATTTTGTGAATGCTCATCTTTTCAACCAGAAAAGATAATTCATGGTTCCACAAGGGTGTGCCAGGGATTGAGGGGAATCATGTTTGCAAATACTTTATTTTATAGTTTTCTAGTGAATATTTGTTCTCCTTCCCTTTTTATTGATAGCTTCCTTCTTATTAGTTCTTCTAGTCTGGGGTTTTAGACAAGAATGTGTTACAAAGGGCTTCCAGATATACCTCCACACCCCTACTTTTGGGGAGTGTGGCTTCTGCCCACTGCTCTAGCTTCCTCCTCTGGCCTCTTTAATCCTCATCAGCACCTCCACAGAAAGGCAAACCAGAGGACATGGAAGAAGAAAAGCTCAAATCTGTCTCCTTGATTATTGCATACATGACTTTTGGAAAGAGGTTAAAAAAGCTACTGTGTACAGAAAAGTACAGGGAAGAATCAAAATCCCTGCCTTCCAGGATCTTGTGTCCAATGAAGGAACTAAACATGTCAATGAATAACTTCAGGAATATGACAGCCATTATTATACAGGTATGCACAGGTCGTCAGGTCATTAGGATCCACAGACTGTTTATTAAATCTCTGTTTCCCCATTCTCTTCCCCCATACTCTCCCTCTCTAACTTTACTGAAGATAAAGAGAGCTCCTGGCCTGTCACTGTTGAAGTGGCAAGTTGCTATGAGTCTGGAAAAAAAACATTATGCCTCTTTTTTAAATCTATACTGTCGCTCCCCCTCTTCGCGGAGGAACGACACAGGACCCTGCGCTGTGTCTGCTCGGCCCTCCCCGGGTTTGCTGCTGGTTCTTCCCGGGTTGGCTACCGACCCTTCCACCTCCGTGGAAGGGCGGTTCCCCCTGCCACTTTCCCCACTTCCGCGGGGGAGCGGCACACCGCCGGCTGGCTCTCTCGGGGGCTGCTCAGGTGTTCCTTCAGATAGATGTTCCTGGTGCATGTTGTCTCTCTCCTCCTTTATAGTCCTCTTCCACCAATCCCAACTCTGCTACCCACACGCCGAGTATGCTGCTCTCCTCCAATCAGGAGCAGGATCAGCTCCTGCAGGTCATCACTCAAGTTGGTGAGAGGCAGCTGCGTAGAAGTTGTTACTCCCTTCTCAGCGCCATATTGTGGGAGAGCAGATGCATAGAATAAGTCTTAATTCCAGTAACAGTCTAGTCTGAGTTGCTCCCCACACTATACATCACTATTTAAAAATTCATTTACGTTATACAAGTCTCATGTATTTTATATATACAGATTTAGGAACATTATGACACTTAACTTCTTGGATTCTGCTTCCTTAAAAAAGTGTATTTATTTGAAATGCAGAATTAGAGAAAGAGGAGGAGACACACACACACACACACACACAGGGAGAGAGAGAGAGATCTTCCATCTGTTGGTTCATTCCCCAAATGGCCACAACGGTCAGGACTGGACCAGACCAAAGCCAGGAGACTGGAGCATCTTCTAGATCTCCCACATGGGTGCAGGCACCCAAGCACTTGACCCATCTTCCCATGCACATTAGCAGGGATCTAGGTAAGAAGTGGAGCAGCTGGGTCTCAAACCAGGTGCCCCTATGGGATGTTGGTGCCACGGGAAGAAGCTCAACCTGCTATTCCATAAGGCCAGCCCTTTGGATTCTGCTTCTGTCAAATTAATTCTGTGATGGCTATGGAAAACTTAATTGCAACTTGCTATTGTTAACAAAGAATGACAGATGTGAAGATAATTTTGAATTGTGTTAATATCAGAAACAGGGGCCAGCTCTGTAGTGCAGTAGATTAATCCTCTGCCTGTGGCACCAGCATCCCATATAGATGCCGGTTTTAGTCCCGGCTGCCCCTCTTCCAATCAAGCTCTCTGCTATGGCCTGGGAAATCAGTAGAAGATGGCCCAAGTCCTTGGACCCCTGCACCCACATGGGAGATCAGGAAGAAGCACCTGGCTCCTGGCATCGGATTGGTGCAGCTCCTGCAGTTGCAGCCATTTGGGGAGTGAACCAATGGAAGGAAGAACTTTCTCTGTATCCCCCTCTCACTGTCTGTAACTCTACCTCTCAAATAAATAAATAAAAATGTTTAAAAAATATCATGGAAACAAATGATCTCCTGTTGACATAATACCTGATATAAATAATGGATTATGGTATATTTAAGTTCAATGCCCATATTGGAAAGCCTTAATCTGAGGGTAAGGCCCATTTATATGAGATCTGACATCATCACAATTATAAAAGATTGCTTTTATCTCTTATTAAAAATTTATTATCTGCTCAAATTCCTAAGAATAAAATTATTATACGCAAAAGACCTTATAAGTCACCAAAATATGCCAAAGTATATTCTATGATACCAAAATAACAGTCTATGTCTTAGCTAGCAATCTGTCTTTTTTATTGATTTTTGTTTTATTTTTGTTATTAATAATGATCACAAACTTATTTTAAGGAAATATACCCTTGTTTCCAATAATGGGGACTACAGTAGAGACAAAAATAACCTGTGCCACTGGTTTTCACTTATACCTCAGCCCTGAGTATTCAGGGGTCACTCTTCTCTTCCACATGGCATCAGAGTAAGGCAAAAGCTGATTTTTTTCTTTCTTTCTTTTTTTTTTTTTTTTTGACAGGCAGAGTGGACAGTGAGAGAGAGAGACAGAGAGAAAGGTCTTCCTTTGCCGTTGGTTCACCCTGCAATGGCCGCCGCGGCCTGCGCGCTGCGGCTGGTGCACCGCGCTGATCCGATGGCAGGAGCCAGGAACTTATCCTGATCTCCCATGGGGTGCAGGGCCCAAGGACTTGGGCCATCCTCCACTGCACTCCCTGGCCACAGCAGAGAGCTGGCCTGGAAGAGGAGCGACCGGGACAGAATCCGGCACCCCGACCGGGACTAGAACCTGGTGTTCCAGCGCTGCAAGGCGGAGGATTAGCCTAGTGAGCCGTGGCGCTGGCCTGCAAAAGCTGATTTAATGCCAAACAGCATTAATGTCTTACCCCCATAATATGAAAAAACTCGTGAGCCTTGCGTAGAATTTCTATGTACTCTGGAGGTTCTCACATTGACTACTTGTTCTATATATGCCATGAAAGTGTTGTAGAACAACCCCTAAAAGTAGTTGGAGGAATTGCTGTTTAACACCCAGACAGGGTTTGCTCATCTGACACAAAGAATGCCAATCACCGAATCAGGAGGGTGGTAAAAAAGGACATTTCTATTGCAAAGCACAGAGCAAGGAGTCAGGTACCTAATGCTCAATTCTCACTCTCCAAGGGAATAAAAGCAGTGGATCCTAAAGTTCAAAGTTAGGGGATGAAGAGTATGTGTCCTGTGTATGTCCAGGTTCCGGATTGGTGGAAGGTGATCTCAGCCTTCCTCAGTTGTTCGGTGTATGCTTTATGATGAAAAAAATGGGCTTCAATCAGTCTGGAGCTACATGCAAGTAGTAGTTCTCCCTTGGAAAGAAAACACTTGAGATAATACTTACCATCAATATATTAATTATTGGAGAATTTTGCAGGTCAAGTTCCACCAGTCCCTCAGTTGATGAGTAATTACTTTTAGTAAGTGGTTAATTACCAACCATAAAAGAAAGGCAAGTACAACTTAAGCCAAGGGTGAGAGACTGGGAGACCAGGACCTGATGACACATTGCAAATGCCTTTGAGACACTTGTATAGGGGTTTGGCTTCAGTATAATGAGGAATAAAGAGGGAGGCTTGCAGAAAGGGAGAGGGTCAACACCCATATCCCACTATGCTTTGGAGAATATATATGTTCCCAATTGAAAATTGCCTTTTGTGTGCTAGAAAATTTTCTTTTTTTTAAAGATTTATTTATTTATTTGAAAGAGTTACACAGAGAGAAGAGAGGCAGTGAGAGAGAGAGAGGGAGAGTGAGAGAGGGAGAGAGAGGTCTTCCGTCCACTGATTCACTCCCCAGTTGACCAAAATGGCTGGGGCTGCACCGATCTGAAGCCAGGAGCCAGGAACTTCTTTTGGGTCTCCCACATGGGTGCAGGAGCCCAAGCACTTGGGCCATCTTTTACTGCTTTCCCAGACCATGGCAGAAAGCTGGATCAGAAGTGGAGCAGCTGGGTCTCGAACCAGTGCCCATATGGGATGCCGGTGCTTCAGGCCAGAGCATTAACCTGCTGCACCACAGTGCTGGCCCCTAGGAAATTTTCTTATGTGCTTTTAAATCTTCATTGTACACTATAAAATAGAAATTTGTCATCCCCATGTTACAGAGGTAGACATGCTCAGAGATTAGATCAGAATTAGTAGCAACTGAGCTAGGGTCCATGCCTAGGTTTTTCTGGCTTCAAATCCATTACACTGATATTGATACAAATCAGCAAACTAGGGGCTCTTAGGCCATAGAATGTTGTTTTGCTTGGTCAGCACTGGAACATGCTCTCCCCAAAGTTAATCATTTTTACTCCCTTATACCCTATCGTAAAGGTCATATCTTTATTTTCTCTCCCTAGGCCCCTGGTAGCATTTAGAGTTTGTAATTTCTGTCCTGAGTGGAATGAGATGTTGTGGCCTTTGAAGCTAGACACTAATGCATTTCAGCCTGGTTCCAGCCAAGCTTGGTAGTGGTTTGGGTAAGTCTTCCTCCACACAAATGGGAATAATTAAACCAAGTACACAGAGATATTGTGGAAATTAAGAGGATGTTGTCAGTGCCTCTCCTTTAGGCCTTTTCATTTCAGCACATTCCTACTAATTTCAGGGAATTCTGTTCCTAAGGACTTTTTCTAGAACTGGAGGAGGCAAGTCTTCCTATGAGTGAAGTAGATCAGAAGTTTCAGAGAACTCCTTGGGACAAGTCCTTGGAGAGTCTTACACCTGTTGAGCTTGATGTGAGGTCAAGGTACATTTGCAGACTTTCAAATACCAGAACTCCTTTCTAAGCTGAAATAATCCTGAATCGTGTATTTGGCACCACTTCCCAGTGTTTTCGTCCAGAGCTAAACTCTAGTGGTAACTGGATTAGTAGTGTATCATTTTCTAGCTGTCTTCTCTTCCCACTTCTTCACTTTCCTTCTGGCTGTCTATACAACTTACAACTAAACTACTTTATTTTTAAATCCTGGCCTAAGGGTTTGATTCTGGCAAAACCCAAATGAGGCTAGTTGGCACCAGAAGGATGTCCAAGTAAGAATGCTAATTTTTTTCTGGTTGTTCAAGAATTTTTTATTTATTTATTTTTTCCCAAAAAAAAGCTCTTACTTAAGGAATACAAACTTCATGCATTTCACAAATACAACTTTAGGAATATAGTAATCCATCCCACCATGCCCACCTTCCAATCCACACTCATACCCCTCTTCTTTCTCCCTCTCCTATTCCCAGTATTATTTTTACTAAGATCTATTTTGAATTAACTTTATATACAGAATATTAACTCTATACTAAATAAAGAGTTCAGTAAATTGTATAAAAAAAAACTGTTCCTCAACAGTTGAGACAAAGGCCCTTCAAAGTCATTGCATCTTGAAGTTAATTTCACTCCTTTTTTAAAATATTTTTAAGAAACTTAATTAACTTTAAAGAACTTTAATTAATTTTAAAGAAGAACCCAAGTGCTTTTGTGAGCAGCTGGACATAACTATAACTTATGAGACATAAGAACATTATGAGAGTTAATAGTAAAACTTGTTTTGAAAGAATATTCTTATGTTGGGATTCTGGGATTTGCCAACCAGATCAACAAATGCCCCATTACTGGTGGTGGTAAGAGAGGTGGAGGTAATCTCTGCATACTAACATAACCACAATTATAAATACTCTCATTTGTGTTGGATTAGAATAGAATATGTTATGCCATATTTTTAGCATTTCTTAAATATGGTGGTAAAGGTAATTATGCAGACTATGAGATTGATTGTTATTCATTGTAATTATTGTAGTGGCATTGAATGAAGAAAGTGACAGTCCAGCTAACAATCAAACAGGAGCTCAATGTTAAGGCCAGGAGATCTCTACTATAGCATATAAAGTGACTAACTTTCCTATGGTTGGAGGGCAGATCCAGCGGATCACCAGATCTAGGACCTGCCTGGGGAAAATTTCAAAGACTTAATTCTCAACCCTAGCAAGTCTTTTATGATAAAGATGAGAACATATGCCATAAAGGCAAGGAGTGTTCCCCTGGAACTGAGATGGGGAGATTTAGAGCAGATGTGCCTCAGAACCTTGAACTTCCAGATTCTCCTGAACCCTTTGACCTGCAGAAATGTTCTGCTTCTCACTGTTATAGGATACCAGATCCCAGTTGCCTAGAAAATATGAAGAGGCCTCACCTGGAGCAAACACTTCATAATAAAATACTTACTTTTGTCAAGATATATTTCTACTCCTCCAGGACAACAACTAGGATCGAAAGTCATCTTGAAATCCTAGGAAACTACTTTGCTTTTTAAAAGACAAAAGGGATCTTTAACAAAAAAGCTCTAAGTACCGGCTAACATGTCCTGGCAAAACCAGGGTACATGGAAGTTGACTTTTGAGAACACTAGCATGGAAACAAGGAATCTAAGGCTAGATAGAATTTTTTGAAATTGAGACGTCTCCCATGATCTCAGCTCAATATATTGGGAAACACTTCTAGAGCTGATTCTAATATGTTGGTGGGATAGTTCCTCAAAATCTGGAAAGTAATGGCTTTTAGCAATGAGATACAGTTGGTGTATAAATGCAATCTCTGTTTCTTCTTAGTTGGGTGTAGAATGTTCTTCTCAGAGTTTTCTCTTAGGATTGAGCAGTAAGAAAGCTGAAAAAAAGATCAGATTCCTAGGAGATGAAGAAATAGTCACCAATGACAATTGAGCAAAAGAGTGAGTATGGATAAGTCAGGGGGGAAGTGCCTCTACTGTGAGTCCATCTCAATATATAACTAGGCCCAAAGAGTGTAAAACTATCTTAGGACAGAACCAAACTAAGTAAGATATTCTTATTTCTTTTCCATTTCTCCTCTCTCCTTTGACTTTTTAAATTTCTTTATTTTAAAATTAATGGTTATACATATTTCCTGGATACAGTATATTTCAATACAGGTTGTCAGGTACATTGACTCCAGGAATTTAGGAAATAATTTAGTAGTCTAGAAAAGGGTGTGGTGAGGCAGGAGAGTTGGAGAACTACAAGCCAGAGAAATAGAGAAGAAACTAAATATTATTCCTTTTCATGTACAAGGTAGATTTTCTGTCAAAAACAAGCCCAAATCATGAGAAAAGAGAATAATTTTTATGTCACTGAGACTATGTAGTCTAATTACTGAACTGACATTATGTTTATGATTTTAAAGGATGTAAGACTGTCTTTTAACTAAAAGAGATCTTATAAGTCATAATACCTATAAATTTTTCTTCCAGAAGTTAAAAAATTCTGTATAATATTTAAAGTTACAGTGAAACAATTTCATCTGGCTATATCAAATGTGCCTGTGGGGGGCCAGTGTCATGGCTCATTTGGTTAATCCTCGGCCTCCGGTGCCAGCATCCCATATGGGCACTGGGTTCTAGTCCCAGTTGGGTTGCTCCTCTTCTAGTCCAGCTCTCTGCTGTGGCCCGGGAAGGCAGTGAGGATAGCCCAAGTGCTTGTCCCCTGCAACTGCATGGAAGACCAGGAGGAAGCACCTGGCTCCTGGCTTCGGATTGGCGTAGCTCTGGCCATAGTGGTCATTTGGGGGGTGAACCAACTGAAGGAAGACCTTTCTCTCACTCTCTCTGTCTCTCACTGTCTAACTCTGTCAAATAAATTAAAAAAAAATGAGCCTGTGGAACATGCCAGTTCTACTGTATTGGTATCTTTGCCTTTTTTGGGGCACTCTGACTTTGGTTGCTGTATGACCTGTTACAGTAATAAAAAGTATAGCTGATAGCAACTGTGGTACAGAGAAAGCAACATATTGAGCTTGAAGAAACCTTAGCTGTCCCATGTATTTCTTTCACATGTTTTTTCATCAGTCACACTTTCTGGTTGATAACTCCCAGGATATTTTAAGAATTGTATTCACGATGCTTCATTTGTTTTCCAGTAAATTCCTATGTATGTACATACATACATACGATGAAAAAATACTAATATACAAAGTTTGAAAACTAGGGGATCAATAGTATTTGTCTCTTGGGTCTCAAAGTAAATACAGTAATGTTAGTTTCATAAGGAAGAGACAAACTGGAAGAATTGACATTGTTACTCACAATGTGTAGTAATTCATATACTGCCATTGTATTACATCAGAATCTTCTGTTAACACTGTTTAGTGTGCACCAACCAAGAGATTTGTGACCCAAACCAAGAGTTCTTCTATTACTGTGGATTTTGTAGGATAGAAAACAAAATCTAAAGATATACTGAAAGTCACTTCCCTTCTTTGCATGACCTTCATTTACCATGGAAGAAAACAATTTTTGTTGGCACTATTTGTTCTCCAAACCCTCTTGACTGACCCCTGGATCTTTTTTTTTTTTTTTGCTTCTGTTACAAATTGATTTCTTAGAGAATGCCTGATACTCTCTTTCCACATTAGAGTCTCTCTTGGTCAATTTCAACATCTTACAAAAAAGACAGTAAATGAAACTGTCATAAGCTATATAGGGTTCAAGATGCCCCTCTCTTCTCCATTGTTTCCTAACCTCACAGAGGCAAGATGTATGTCTAGTCCAATGGTTCTCAATGCAAGGAGACTTTGCTACTCCCTGCCATGGCATTCAGTAATGTCTAGAGACAGTTTTGGTTGTCACAACCAGGGAGCATACTACTGGTATCTAGTGGGCATCATAGTCCATTTTCTGTTCTTAGTTATATAATGCCACAGGCTGCATAGATTATGAAAGAAAAGAGGTTTATTATAACCTATGGTTGTAGTCCAAGGTCAAGGTGTCAAACTGATTATGACCATCTTCCTGATAGCATTCCAAGGTAAGGCTAAACATGACACAATGACAGACAGGGAGTACTCGAGGGAAATAGGCAAAGTGTCTTTTGTAGCAGACTCATTCTTGAAATAACACACTGACCCATTAACCATACGAATGGTTTAACCCAGTCATGAAGGCATAGCCCTAATCACCTCTCAAATATTTCAAATTTTAATATCTCATATGTGGGAGTAAATTTTACCGTGAGTTTCAGAGAAGATATTCCATAGCATCAGGAATGCTGCTAAACATGTTTATTAGTTTCTGATTGCTGTTTAACAAATTATCACAAACTTAGCTGTCTAGAAAATCATTACATGCTGCATTGCAGTTCTTGGGGCATAGAGATTGTGTCCAACCAGGTTTTCAACCTGGAATCTCACAGGAGTGAAATCAAGGTGTCACCTAAGCTGGGCTATCCTTTAGAGACTCTGGGGAAGACTCCACTTTCCGGATCATTCATATCACTGGCAGAATACTGTTCCTTGAAGCTGTAAGATTAAAGTTTCCATTTCCTTGCGGACTGAGGCTCCAAAAGTATACTCATTGGCTTGATTTTGATCCCTTTCACCTTTAAAGTCAAATAATAACATATAGAGTGCCTATCATGCTGCAATCTCTGATCTCCTTTGCAGGTGCTGGCCACAGAAAAATATCTTCTTTTAAGAGATTAGTCCATCTGAATAATTTCCATATGTTCTGGTTTACTTTAATTATATCTACAGAAATCCCTTTGTAGCATTATCTTGATTAATTTTGATGGAGTAACTATTGTATTTGATCTTAGTGGATTGTCTTAAGAATTCAGCTTAACACAATAGCCTACAATGCACAAGACAGCCTCTTGCAACAAAGAATTATCTGGCCCAAAATAACGACAGTGCTTGGTCTAGGATTAACTTATTTTTGTATGATGGAAGTATTTTCAGTTTTTCTTCCTCTTGAAGAACAGATTCACAGCCCACAGTATTTGAAAGAAGCATATGTCACTGGATTTCTTGTGATCCAGAACACTGCTCATCCAGGAGCTTCTGATCATAAAATTTTATCAATAATTTAACATTTTCTGGCCCATCTATCTTTACGCATCTACCTCTTTCACTTCACATCCATCATTGACTACGTTTTCATTCCTATGTTCTCTTGATATGGGTAGTATTTTGTTAAAAATATTAGCAGATGGAAGGCTGACATTTGGCCTAGTGCTTAAGATATCACTTGTGACACTCACATCCTATATGGGGGTGGCTGGATTCAGTTCCTGGATCTGCGCCTGACTCTAGTTTCCTGTTAATGTGAACTCTGGAAGATATCAGGTGATGGTTCAAGTAGTTGTGTCCATGCCAATTATGTGGGAAATCTGGATTGAATTCCTGGCTCCTGGCTCCAGTACAACCCAGCCATGGCCATTGCAGGTATTTTAAGAGTTAACCAGCAGAGGAGAGCTCTTTATGTATATATGTAGGTATGTTGCTCTCTACTTCTTTCTGTTCTTTCTCTGCTTCTCAAATAAACAACCAGCCAGAAATAATGTTTTTAAAAAAAATGTAGGGAAAATAGATTTCTTTGCACTTGGCTGGATAATAAGAATGTTTGTAATTAGAATGCAATTCCTTGATAACAGAGACTTTTCCTTAGTCACTGATATACCAGATACCTAGTACAATTTCTGGGACACAGTGAACATAAAATGAATATTTGGTCAATGAATGAGTTTTCTTCTCATGGATAAAGTAGAATGAGGAATTTTGACTTTTTGCATAAATATCCAGATTTAGCTGGTTCTCAGGGATAATCATAGAATGCTTTTATTTTGAAGTGCAATGAGGCATATATTGTGTAGCTAGAGTTTAGCAGGGCTCTGAAAGGTATGTAAAGGTGAATAGTTTTATTTATTTTATTTCTTGAACTTGAAGAATTCACCTGGTTCTCATCCTATTAAGAAATCTCTATGATACTCCTGATGGGTCTAATTTGTGTTTGAATTTTTCCAGATGGTATTATGGGAGCCAGATACTTTTAAAAAATAACCTTCATTATTTTTTTACCTGTGTGCTCTCTAAAAACTTTTGGAAAATCATGGGTACTTTCACATTTGAAGTTGACACCTAAAACTTTCAAATCATAAACATAACAGTTGCAGTGAATATAATTTCTGGCATATTCCATATCTTATATGTACTTTAAATATGCTTTGTCATATCCTGGGATAAATAGATTTTGCTCACTCAATTTGTATAGTGTGTTTTCTATATTATTTATCAGGAGGTGCAGTTCAAATTGTCAGCCAAATAAGGCTTACTTTCCCTAAGAAAAAGTTTAGATTAATTTTTCAGCTTAATAAATCCAGAATACTTTCATTACTGTGAACACCATCTCAATTTTAAATTCTAAGATAAATCAATATATAGATAAGACATAGAATGTTAAAATGAATTTGTCCTGTAAATGAAATAAGCCCCTGTTCTAGCAATATTTTTACAGATTACCTATCTTTTTCCTTTGTTGTTACCTTCCTCAGGGGTAATATAGCCTTTAGATAGTTCTTTGTTTATTTCTCCAGAGGCTCTTTTACCCTGAGTTATGCACAGTTGTAAGATTGAAGGTTGGTAAGACATGTTTTTCTTTTGTGAGATAACAGAAATATAAGATATGACAAAGCATACATTTTAATCACAGATAAAGACATTGTTGGGAAAAGTACACACAGAGGTAGAGGATTTGCAAAATAATTCCCTTGAAATTATATGTAACAATTCATATTTCTGTGGAAGAACTTTAATATACTCTCAGTGATATGATTCCCCCAGTTTGAAGACTGCTGGTATAGATGACAACTTGCTACATGGTTACACATGCCATTCCACTGCTGAAATAATGAATTGAAATGCTTCTCTATATCTGCTCTACTATATTTTAGTTTTCTCTTGAGTATTTGGAATATGATAAATTTCTCTTCTATTGATAATGCTGCAAACATTGAAAGATGTTATGATGCATCCCTCACTTTCCATTTCTAGGATTAATAGTTCCAAGGTCCTTGACTTGTTCATTACCTATTACTAATTTCAGTCCTTTAATCCTTCTGATCATTTTCCCTAAAGGAAATAAAAACTTATCAAATTTTCCTGATGCCCCAAACAATATAATTCTTCCATTTTCAGGGATAAAATGCAAATCTTAGTGTTTTCCTTTATTATGTAAATAAGTATTACTTTTTGATTGCTTGTGGGGTGATTCATGCTTAAAATAGAACCATAAAGAAGATACATTATAATTAGTCCCATTCTACAGATAAAAATATCGAATTCAAGAAGA
The DNA here is from genome assembly GCF_051225735.1 of Oryctolagus cuniculus. NCBI lineage: Eukaryota > Metazoa > Chordata > Mammalia > Lagomorpha > Leporidae > Oryctolagus > Oryctolagus cuniculus. The sequence continues at coordinate 101,398,282 of NC_142867.1, forward strand.
ACTAATTAACTAAGAAAAAGCCAAGAGCTTCATACAGCCTCATTTATTGGTTAATTGCTGGCTGGGACAGTATTGGTTTCATAATAAAAAGACATCATATAGGTATACCTCTGTAGATTAGAAGGGACCCAGAGCAGAAGAGATAAATGATTACACAAAATACAAAGATCTGCTACACATTCTCTAAAAATGTCCTGGTAATTCTGGTGTATATTTTACTGTACTGTGGTCCAGAATGATCTGCCTAAGTGACCTAGTAAGATGGTTTCCAAACAACATTCTACTTGGTTGAAAGACCTTTGTGGAGGTCCTGGAGATGCTGGAGAGAGAGGAGGATGCAAGTAATAGGAGTTTTCTCTTTTCCCTCCTGTGCTTAATTCAAACATCTCTGCTTTTCTCCTTTAACTAACTTACCCTAATCAGAAGTAGATATAAATAGAATTCTCTCTCTCTCTCCCTCTCTCTCTCTCTCACACACACACAGAGGCAACTAGTCATGAAAATTGAAAACAATACCTAATAATATACTTATTATTCAGTAATTTGAGTGAGACTTCTAGCCAGTGTGAGGTTTAATTTCCTTACCTTACATTTAGAAGATACTCAAAGATTTTTGTTGAATGAATAAGTGAATGAATGAATAAGTTTGTATTTTGGCAACCATAACTTTGCAGGGCTAAGGATCAATGCTAACATGTAAAGAGTTCAGTACAGCCTGGTATATATACATGTTTTGCAAATAATGATGATAGCTATTATTTTTACTGTTATTAATGACCCAGTACCTCTTTGATTGGTGTATTAGTGCCCATGTGGGCACTAAAACAGATAGAAATTCTTCATTAAACTTGAGAGCATATATTATGTGCTTCCTAAGACTTGCAACATACCTGTGTCCATCACTAAGGAAGATTATGGAATTCATAAACTTCTTGGTTCTCCATTTGGGAGTGTGGTTTTGGAGTCTGATGAAAATATAGTGAAAATCTGTTGTCAGGAAGAAGTCTTACCTTTGTGCCAGATGTGCCAAAACATGACAATTAACTGAGGTGGATTCCTGCAGCCTAATGGGTATGCATATTTGCTGTCACTGCTACTTCCTAGGCTTGGATATCTAAGTCTATATATTTAGCACATTTGTCCACTGGGTAAGAACAAATTATGAACTTACCACCTATTCTTTTTGAAACAGAAATGGAAAAAATGTAGTGGGCTTTTGACCTGAAAATTTGTATCTTTAATCTACCTAACTCATCTTCAGTTAAGTACCATTGTCTTGTACATTCATCTGCTGTGAATTATTAATGCTCCAGGGTAGCAATATGTCTTTTGATAGGTTGTGTAGAATGGTGCAGACACTTTAACATTCCTAGTATAACAAATATTTGTCATTTGTAACAGAAAAAGAATAACATGGCAGCCTCATGACATATCCTAGAAGCTTGGTGTGCAAGAGGAAATCCATTGCATACATACTGTAATCCTAATACAACAAGTGATAAAGATAGGTTCTCCCATGGAAAAACTCAATAACTCCTTCCTGCAAATCTAAGAAACAGACCATTTTAATTATGTAAAGATTCTTTGTTTTGTAAGATAGTTTTTTTTTAATGCTGAAGAGTCTCCTTAAATAGCCAGATCTCTTTTGGGAGTTTTCAAAATTGGATTTTCTTTACAAAATATTGATTAAACTCAAATTCTCAGGAGCAAAGACGGTATGCAAAAATGAGGCATAATTTTTCAGGTGTCAGTGGTGAAGTATCATTTAATCATCACCAAAATCAGAATGTCCAAATGTGGCAGATGGCTTTCATGGGAATCAGATGTCTTCCTTCCAGGCGGGAAGAGTATATTACCTTTGGGTTCACTAATAATCATTATCTGTGTGACTTTGATATTAATCCATGTTCTGAATCAATATTTTCAGCATTACTGAGCTGTTAGTTTAAACAGAGATACGCCTTTTTATGGAGATGGCTATAAAGATAAAACTGATGATATTTATTCAGATAAATGAAAGAATTTTGTGGAGATGTGATTTATTTCTTCTTCTATATGTGATATGCTAGCACAGAAAAAAGAGAATTTGTAGTAAGACTAGATAGGAACACAGGGTGAGAGGAAGAGACCCCAGATTACAGACAACTTCCATCTCCAGGGGGCAGATCCTCTTTCTTCACAAGTACAACAAATAAAAGCAGGTAGGGATCAACCATTTCTGCTACCTCTCATCTCTGATGCATATCAGGAAAAAGTAGTCGTGTATACTGTATCATTCAATTTAGCAAGTGTTGTTCAGGCATTGTGTTGGACTCGGTGACAGGAAGAAAACAGCCGGGAAGGAAGAAGGAAATGTGCATTAATAATAAAATGGATTTCCTTAGATCCTATTCCAATCTGACTTCTCCAATAGCAAAATGAACACACGTCATCTCAAAGATGGCTACTGTGACCAAATGCACTCTTTGTATGTTTTCCAAAGTTCTTCAACTGACTAGTCCCAACTCAGATTTATTCAGGTTGCTGAGAACCCTTCCAGAAGTTTTATCTACTGTGCTGAAAGGCTACAGAACAAATGCACCAAGCACTTACTTTACCAAGATTTAGGGCCAGTGAAGGGGTGCCTCATGAGAGATACCCAGAATGGCACAGGGCAGTTTACTTGCACTCCTAGGAGACATTTCACCTTCCTGCTCACGAGTATTAACGGCTGGTGTCTAGATAGAAGAGGAGTGTTTAATACATTAGTGGGTATTTAATACATTAGTGGGTATGAGTTTGTGAAGGAGGAGAAGATAATGAGATGAGTTTGTGAAGGAGGAGAAGATAATGAGATGGGTGGGATGAAAATAATTTGGGCACTCTGGTGGCAAGGAAAATGGTTAGTTTGGATTATTTGATTCATGTCCGGGTTTGTGCTTCAGGTTCTGTCACACTTGCGTTGAGACATCTGTTATACCCCTATTGCGGGCAGTTTATGTTCAGAAAAAGGAGCAGCATAGACAGGATTTGCGGTCCGGGGGAATCCTCATCAGTCACCAGGGAGTAAGTCTGGTCTGTGCACCTTGGGGAGAGGGTTCTCCAGGGTGTGCAAATGTGTTCCTCGGACCATCTGGGAGAATGAGAGTGAGGAATCCGACAGCTGGAGAAGTAAAGCCTCAGCCCTTCCTAGGCAAGGGGGTGTAGAGAGGTGGGCTGCTGGTAGGGTGGGGGAGGTGGCTGCTCCTCTTAGGCCCACAGCAGAACAGAGAACTGGGAACCTGTCCTCTGCCAGGACAAGGTGTTGGGGTATGAGGGTGGGTGGGGGCCTGAAGGGTGGCTTGGAGCCCTGGCGGTGGCTGCCTGACGTCACCGGCCTCTCTGGCAATAGGCTGGGAGCTGAGCTCCCCGAAGCAGCGGCGAAGGCGGTGGCAGCGGCGGCAGCGCCGCTCGGTCTCTTGCCCCTTCACTCCGCGCTTTCTGCAGCCAGCACTGCAGCCGCGCGGCGGGGGCTCCCTACCTACAGCCAGCTGGCGGCTCCAGGTAAGAGACCCAAGGAGGCCGAAGCTTTCGAATGGCCCTGTGACTCGCCAGTAGAACGCCGATGGAGAGAATAGCCCCGCGGCCTGCGGCGGGCACCCCTGGCCCTAGCTTCGACCCCCACCCCTGCCCCGGCCCCAGCTTGGGCTCGCGCGCCGCCTCGCTGCTCCGCAGTGCAACAGTTTGCAGCCACCTCTTGGGAGCTGCACGGAGGCTCTTGCTGCGCGCTGCGGGTCCACGGGCTGTGGTACCCGGGAAGAGCCTCGGAGCCCGCGGGCTGGGTCTGGGAAGGTCGGAGGTAAGGTCTGTTTCCCAAACTTTGCAGGCGGGAACCCTCTTCCTTTCAGTTCTATCTCCCCTAGAGAGAAGCAGGATCCTGACAAATAAGGACACAGGACGATCGGGAGGAAAGGGGGCGTTTGCGCGGATGTGCTTCAGCTGAGGAAGGTGTTTCTGCTCGTTTTGGGAGGTGGGGTGGGGCAGGGTACCAGAGAAGAAGGCTGGAGAAAGAATGGGTCGCGATCCTGCGCGTCAGCAGCCGCCGCGGACAGAGGCAGAATGGGAGGGATGTGGTGCTAGGGGCACCCCCGACCTCAGTGATCTGACGTCGTCTGGGGAGGGAGACTCTGGAGGTGGAGGGAAGGGAAGATAGGACTGCGTACCCGGAGTGGGTGCAGGGGCGAGAGGCGTCTAGGCGAAGACGTCCACGGAAAGGGCGCAGGGAAGCAGAGTCGAGTCGGCGCTCTGGGAAGTAGGACCGCAAGCCGAGAAGACCGCCGGGTCTGTTGCAATTGCAAAGTTGTGAAAGGCGCAGGGAGCTGCCTTATCTGCTGAGTAATCTGCACCTCCGCGGTTCCAGCGTAGACCCCTCCCCGGCGAGAGGCTCCAGCCGGCTACGGGAGGCTCTGGTGTGCTGCCAGGGGCGGGCGGGCAGGGGTCTGCCGGCTGCAGAGAAGGCGGCCAGCGCCCCTTTGGGGCCGCGTGCTCCGTCAGCCGCTTTGCAGTGGTGGCCGATTCTTCCCGTGCTCTGCACTGCCTTGGGTAGCGGCCGGGAACATAACCTAAGCCTGTTCTCTTTGCAGCCTGGTGCCTTTTCGCGAACGAAAAAGGGAGCGCGGAGTCGCGTTCGAGGCGGAACCAGAGAGGATCTCCTCGGCGCCACCCGCTCCCTGGCCAGCTTGCTTGCCAACAGCTGATCCCTCAGTCCTTGGCTCGCGCGCACACCCCCTCCCGAGTCCGGGAGTAGTTTCGGGTGGCGGGGGCTCCATCCTCTTCTTGGCTGGTGGGAACCGTGAGCCCAAGAGAGGAAGCCTGGTGGGCTTGGCCCCTGCCAGCCCAGCGCTGATGAGTGCCCGGGCGCCGAAGGAGCTGAGGCTGGCGCTGCCGCCGTGTCTCCTCAACCGGACTTTTGCTTCCCCCAACGCCAGCGGCAGCGGCAACGCTGGAGCGCGCGGCCCGGGCGCAGGCGGCGGCGGCGGCGGCGGCGGTGGCGGCACCTGCATCACGCAGGTGGGACAGCAGCTCTTCCAGTCCTTCTCCTCCACGCTGGTGCTGATTGTCCTGGTCACCCTCATCTTCTGCCTCATCGTGCTGTCCCTCTCCACTTTCCACATCCACAAGCGCAGGATGAAGAAGCGGAAGATGCAGAGGGCTCAGGAGGAATATGAGCGGGATCACTGCAGCGGTAGCCGCAGCAGCGGGGGGCTCCCCCGGGCAGGCACGCAGGCCCCAAACCACGCTAAAGAAACCCGGTTGGAGAGGCAGCCCAGGGACTCTGCCTTCTGCGCCCCCTCCAACACCGCTTCCTCCTCCTCCTCCTCCTCTTCCACCTCTTCCTCCTCCTCCTCCTCCTCTTCGTCCCCTGGCCTCCCCTGCCAGGGCCCCTGTGCTCCTGAACCTCCACCACCAGCCCCAAGTCCACAAGGAGCACAGGCAGCCTCCTCCTGTTTGGACCCAACTGGCGAGGGCCTTTTGCAAACGGTGGTACTGTCCTGATTGTCTAGCCCCTCTCCTCTCCCCCTCCGCGTTTCCAGCATCTTTGCCATCCTTGCTTTTTGTCCTTCCTTCCTTTTCCATTTTCCTCTGACCTCTCCTTCCTCTTCCTTCTCTCCTTACCTTCTTTCCTTTACTCCGTTTCTCCTCCGCCGAGGCACTGTGCGGTATTTGTAAATATTGGGCTAGGAAAGTCTCGGAAGAAGAAATAACGCTGATAATAATCCTTTATTAATATTTATAGTAATTATTATAATATTAATAACACAATCCAAGCGCATGACAAATCACATAATTTCTCATTGTTAATGAAGGATGCATTTTTTCCCTCCCTGTACCGCGCCCCCCTCAATAAGGAGGAGAAACCGCACAAACTACCAAATATATAAAAGGCATTGACCCCTGGAGCAAAGGGAGGGGAGCGGGCCCTGCAATGTTGTACATAGCTGTCAAGTTAAGGTTTAGTTACTTTCCTTCCCCTCTGCCCCTGGCTCCAGCTTTCACTTTTCCTTTAGCTTCCCTTCCCTCCCCATGCTCACCTTCAGCCGGGCTCAGGCAATAGTATATTATAAAGAAAACGTCAGCAGTAAGCACCAGGACTCCAAGAGGCCACAGAGAAAGTCCCAGAAAAATGCTCATTACAGGTACCCCCTCCAGTCAACCCTCTTCTCAGCTTTCTTTGTTAACCGTGACCTTTTCCAGAACTGATCATTCTAATTTACGCTGAGAAATGTCTCTCGCTGGCCGAGTATAAGTACCTTAGAATCTTTAAGTGAGTTTTAAAAATTATGGCTTTGCTCCCTATCCTAACCCCACTCATACACCTTTGACTCATGGCATTTTCAGGATTCAGAGAATCTGGGAGCTGTCCAACTAGGTCTGGTGCTGAAATCGCCTCACCATAATGGTTACCTTCTCCTCAGGTGGAGGAGGAGCTGTTTAGGAAAGTGACTATAGTCCTATTGCTTTTGATTGTTTTTTCCTTTTTTTCTATAATCAGGTTAGCGTGTACAATTGGTTTTCTTATTATTACACATTGCATTAATTACCCTTTTTTGTAAAAAAAAAATGTTAGGTGATGTGCAGTACAGAAAGTGCAGTATCTAACCAACCAGAATGTTTCTGTTTTAATTTTAGAACAAGTGCACCTTTGTTATAGATTTATTATATTGGTACCAAATACGGAAGAAAAATATAGTTCTGTACTACATCCTCCAAACTGTATATCCTTGCTCTTAATTTCCAGCTGTTGTTATGATATAATAATTACCACTAGATGAAGAATTTGGTGGTGCAGACCTGGCTTCTGCTGTTTCCAAAAGTGTTCTTTTGTACCTTACTCTATAGTAGACTGTTATAAAAAGATGACACACATGTTTTCTTTTGCAAATAATAGAAATAACCACAAAGACAGTAAACATATAATGGATGTGCAGGAATGCCATCTATTAAAATATGGTTAATATTTAAACAGTGCCTGCATGTAGTTACCACCTGGAGGCAGTGGTGTGTGTGCTTGCTTACGTGTTTGAGGGTGAGACTGGTGGGGGTGTTGGGCAATTTGTGTGACAGGACATGCAAATTTTAAGAGAAGTTAAATCTAGTAACTACTTATAAAGATTTTTGAAGCTTATTAATTTAAAAATTTGTGCCTGTATTTGAGATGCAGCAGAAAAAGGACTCTCTTTCTCTTTCTGAGTCTGGCTTAGTTAACTTTGTTGAACACTTGAAAAAATTTAAGGCAAAAGGAAAGTGAGAGATGGAGATAGATGTTTTCTTCTCTGTCTCCTAATGCCAGACAAGGCCATCTGTGTTGGAAATGGAGTCTTCCTGTGGTTATCTACCACTGTGTTTCTGCTGGATGGATGATAGAAGGGGTAGAAAGCATATTACAGTCTTAATTATATGCAATGGCATCTTTTCATAGAAACCAACTCTCTGACAGCTATTCAAATGTTTGAAAAATATATGAATATCATGTACAAAAAGTGCAACTAAAAAAGTCCTTACTATCCTGCAGGAGGTAAGGCAACAGTGCCCCTAAAATATATCTTCCCAAATGAATCATTGCTCTGTATTCTATGTCTGTTCCACGCATATGCTGTATTCTCCAGAAAGAATATTGCCTCTGATGTTTTTTGTTATCTATTAAGTTGCCCAAGCTCAGTCTTTATATAAAAATAATTAAAAAATTAATTTTAGTCATTCATTGGATATGCACCCAAGTCCTTTCATGAAGCACAGAAAAATTAACATTTAAACGTGCCATGTTGCTATACTAGGAAGACCAGGTATAATCTTTGGCTACAATATTTTAAACAATGAACCAGATTCTCTCCAGTGCCTTAGTCACTTCCTAGTAATAGATGAAAGAGTGCATTAACTCTATCAGGCCACTAGGGAATCCTTTAGTGCATCAGAGCTCTACATTGTACACCAGAATGACTAAGGCACTGTGAGAAAGAAAGTCCATTAGTTTTTGTAGCTCACCCACATCCAGCTATAGTTCTTTAATATCTTATTACAGAATGACTTTTGGACTGGAATTTGAATAGATTTAGGGACCCAGAAGGGAGCTTCCTTATTTTCAATAAGCTCCAGTAAATGCATGGATATTACTTTCTTTCCCTTATTTGGTGCACTTTTACAGTGAATAATTTCCCATTTTATTAAAGCAATAAGATGTTCTGTGTGAGCAGTTCTGGATGATGATTCCATTTCCTTGGTGCTGAAGCTACTCATATGTTCTTGCCTTATGAATCATAATGCATTCAAGGCATGCAATAATAATCCCCTTACAAGGAGCAGCCTGTAATTCTGGGGCAGGGGGGTAATGTCCTTTGTCATTTTCTCCCCAGAGGGATAGAAACAGCAAGAGAAATAAAATAATTATGCATATTGTAAGAACGATAAGGGGGAGGGGGGAAGGAGGGAGGGAGGGAGAGAGAGAGAGAGAGAGAGGTCTTGATACCTTTAAATGTGGGCACACATCTGTAATATGCTTCTATTGTGCACCTTTAAATGTGTATGGCTTTCTCCATTAGTTAGCTCTGGTTTACTATTTTTAATAGTACCCTATGTAAAGATAATGCAGTTTGTGAGTTTGATTTCATGCTGAGGTTAATATACTAAGAACCCTAAACTTCTGCAAGTATCATTTGAGACTTTCTCCACACCAAATTATGGCAATAAGCACATATCCAAGCAATCTGTACAGATCCTGTTTAAAGCATTGCTTCTTACAGAACTCATTTTATAGTCTCAAGAGTTTGGGATACTACCAACAGAGCATTTAGATTTTCATTTATATAGAAAAAATGACAATCTGGAAATAACTAAATTTATTTTAAGGATTTTATTCACTGATGTCCCGTCAAACTAATTGCTTCAAACCCCTAAAGCTCCAGCTCAACTTCTGCATTTGCTATTAAATATTAATAAGGTGGCATGCTTGATTCTTATTGTTTTTTTTAAGATGGGAGAAATGGAGAGAAAATGCCATTATGTCAGCTGTATGAGATTTTGAATCTTAAAGAAGTAGATGGATATAACCTTTAGAATTTATATACACCCATATATAATGTATTTATATATGCATACATTTTGTACAAATTTACAATGGACTTTTTGTATTCTCTTTTCTGTCATTACAAGAATGAGATAGAAACCAAATAGTTGTTCCACCCTCTTATCCAGAGAGGATACTGAGAAGTCAGGTATGTGCATGCACTTATTTCTCTGAGTCAAATCTGAATGACTTTCTCTTTGTTTAGTGAAAGAGGAGAGTCCTGGTTGACTAAGGAAACTGATAATTGGACAAGCTTCCTTTCTTAGGATCATGACTGAAATGTTATAGTGAAAATGAAATTATGGGCATTTCAATGCGGTCCAAATGTCTAAATGAAAAGCAAAAATTTTCAGGAGAAGTTTAGGGCCAATCTAAACCACAAACCTGATTGTGTTTTGTTTTTTAATTTCAACATATATTTTGTGTGCAGATGAAACATATCTGTATAGCTAAAGGTAAAGTGAAAATATGATTATTACATTATTTAATTTTGTTTAAATTTTTTTGAAAATATGGATAAATTAGCTTTTAAAGTTCTTGGCATCTAACTTTCTAACATTTCTATAACTGTTAATTTAATTAATTAGATAATGGTTACAATTTCATTTTACCAGTGTAAAAATATATGCTTTAAGTGCTTTTCTGTGGGTGACAGTTGAGTAATTGCTAGCTGATTTTACATGGAAATTATACATTAAATAAGAACCAGAAAAACTAAATTGAATCGGGTCAGGCTCCTCAGGTCCATTACCATGTGAATCTGGAATTTTAATTAGAATAGTAGAAGCGCTTATCTGGGCCACTCTTTTCTTGGACTAGTGATTATGGATCACAGATGTTTCAAATCATATTAGAATGAATTGCTCTTTCGATAGGAGGGTGTTTAATCACTGGACTGAATGTAAATCTGATTCTGGTTTGTTTTTTTATTTATCTGGTAATATTTGAGAAACGGCTTATAAGGCTTGATATAGATGCCAATTGTCACCAATTTAATAATACAATTGGTGCCATGTAGGAATACTTATCTGAGAATAAGAATTTAATTAATTTCAACCGGAGACAATACTTATCAAGGTGGCCCTACCTGTTTGAGGCAGAGATATTTGCCTGACACTTGTGATTACACTGGGTTATTTCTCTGGAGACACAAACAACAACAGCAGCAGCAGTGACAGTGACAACTACAACAAAAATAACTACAGAAATAACTGATTTTTGAACTTGAGTATATTCAATAGAGAGAATAAAACAAATACTAGAATTCATGGAAAATTTGTTTTGCTTTTCTATCAATAAAAAAGTTTTCTTGCTAATTGGCTTTTTGGATGCTTTTCCTTCTTAATTTAGAATATATGGGGTTACAAAAATTCTTCATTCTATTACCTTCAGACGCTTAAAGAACCTATAGTGTTTTTTGTTAATTATACCTCATCTGCTCTTCCTAACTGCATCGCGGAAATGGGATATGTATAAACATTGCTCTTACCCAATAAACTGAGTCTAATGTATAATTTACTAGCCCCCCTTAAGCATACTCTGACATTTAAGGCTATTAGCTTAGATTTCCTCTTTTTTGGCTTGTTATTCTATAATACCAACAAATATATCAAGTATTGAAGCTGACATGATTTGGGGTCAATTAGGGAAAAATGGGAGTTTCAGATTCATATAAATTCTGTTATATCCTAGCTAAACCCTGCTGAAAAAGCAACTTGTCAAGGCTGTTCCCTAGTCTGAGGTACTGTGGTGCCATCCAGCTTTTGTGCTGACAATTTACCACTGTGATCTTAGACCCCTGGGCCTTTATCTCCAGTGTCAAGGTGATCATCTGTGGGAATCTATATATCCTGTCCCCTTCTATTCCTAAGTCCACCAGTACTTCCACAGATTTTCCCTTTCTGGAGGAACTGGAACATCTCAGTGCCCTGCATGCCCTGGCCATACCATGGAAAGTCATGGATTTACTTTTTTTTTAAAATTTGACAGGTAGAGTTACAGACAGTGAGAGAGAGACAGAAAGGTCTTCCTTCCACTGGTTAGATTTAATGTTAAGATCCCTCATCTACCCCCCTCCCCTGACATCTCACCTTTCCTACTCTTGCTCCATTTTAGATGACACCATAAGGAATTTCTTATGAGGTCTTTTAGTCCCACACTAATATATTTGGGTTGGAGGATCTTGCCATTTATCTCTAATACATGAGTCTCTCTGAAGCTTTTTAGATGTTGATCACCAACCACCACCCTCTTTTAGGCTCCTCAGTATGGGTAAAGAACAGAAGAATGACAGCTTTTGTGGCTATCTGCCTCTCTTTCATTTTCTGTCATACTTTCCCCCACATTTACCAAGACTACAAGAATGTCTTAATGTCCTTTTTTTCTATGTAAGACTCCTCCTGCTATGGTTATCTTCCCATGCATGTAATGGAAATTTTTCTATATCTGATGTCAGTCTTAGAATTACTCTTAATGGCAGTTGCAAAGAGTGTAGGAGACAGAAAAAATAAGATTACTTATAAGGAATCCTAAATTGAGACATTTGATAGATATCATGCCACCATAGTGAACCTCTGTATTCCCACAGAGGATATGTACTTATGGTTAAAGTCCGATCTTCCATTTGCCTAATAATATAAGAAATTAATTATTATATTATTTATATTTCCCTATTAACTTCCACACAAGCACTCCATGTTTGGCTAGAATACCTGGGTATAGATTGAATCTTTCATCTCATATTACTATCTGCTAAGAAGGCACAGTTCCCTTCAATCTTGGCCCATTACTTTACCCTGCCCTCACCATTTATTAGCTGAAGATAATGTGTAAGAAATTCCTTTCAGGTGAGATAAACTTGTAGTATATATTGAATACAGGAGTGGGGTTGAGTAGCTATCTTTGTCTAAGGGTTGCAGCAAGTATGGATTAATGATAAAAACCAATCTCTAGCTATGGTGCTCTTTATTCTCTGGAGGCATGTATTCTCTATCTTCAACTTCTAAGGCATTAACTTAGCTAGCTTTCACAAGACTGTCATGTTCCTTACTCCTTGAATCTCCCTTAATGAACTTAGTTTATGAAATATTAGCTATGCATTCTTTTTCTGGTTAGTTATTGAAGTCCAATCTCTTCTTCCAAAATTACTATTTCCATATATGCTCCAGGTATGGGTTAGAACTCATAGTATTGAGATCCCCTCTCTACAAACATGGCTGTACTTGCTATACTATACAAACTAAGTGATAACAATTCCTAACAACTCTTTTATATCTTACAGTGTTCATCCTTTATCAGTATTTCAAATGCTCACTTCCTTGGTCATAGCCTTAACTCTGGATTTTTATTTTAGGCTATGGGATGTAATCACTCAGTGGTGTAAAATTTTTCAACGTACTGAATCTTAAAAATCCCAGGAAATCTCCTATTGACTTCACTAAACTAAGGTGTAAAAAATGCATTGAGTGAGAAAATACTTACCCTTAATGTATGTATATGTAAAGTAAATGTGGTTTTTCTGTTTTCCTATAATTCATCCTATCTTCTTCACAGGAACCTATTCCCTGGAAAGCCCTTTTTGGAAAATCTCAAATTTTCTCTTTCCTTTGTTCCTTTCCAAGGTAGTATAGTGTATTATTTATGCTATCCCATCATGGTAAAGAAGGAAAGAAGGTTTCTCAGACCTATACAGTATTAAAGGAATCCTTGCTGATTGGGGTGAGAGACTGACCAGTCTGGGCTGCTTCCTGAATTCATGACTGTTGTGATACAGCAAGTTTTGGCTGGTATTCACCACTAGAGCATAAGATACTGGACATTTTTATATAACCTCAAAATAAAAGTCTACAATTTTTTTTCTTTGTTCCAACTTCTAGATTTTGCTTCACTATGTTATAAGCATCCTAAGTCCCTCTCATCTGTGGAAAATGGGGATTTTGGGGTCTCTTAATGCATTCCCTAAGATGATAGGAAACAGGAAGCCTTCTGGTTGTCCATTTGTACAACCATCATCCCACTGTCACTGCCTTCTTGTTGGAGATAGGCAAATAGACAGTAGTTGAACCTAGCAGAGGTTCCCATAGTAAAGCTAGAGAGATTTGCTAAAGCCCTTATCAGCCTCAGAGTCCTCTAGTCCCCCAGTTCTATCAAACTATTGGATTCCACTATATTCCAGCTTTTCCCATAATCGAGGGTTTGTGGAGCAAGAGTCTTAGAATCCACCTTAGAACCCTCTGTCAATATTTGGCTCCTTTGTTTCCCACAAATTGCCAAAGACAGAAAATTGTAGATATTTCTATATTATTCCTTAGGGACTTCTAGATGGGATAAACATGAGATTTGAATATATATATATATATATATATATATATATGTATGTATTTGAAAGGTAAGGTCACACACACACACACACACACACAGAGAGAGAGAGAGAGAGAGAGAGAGAGAAACACTTCCATTCATTGGTTCACTCCCAAAAAGATTGCAATAGTTGGAGCTGGACTGGTTGAAGCCAGGAACCAGGAACTCCATCCAAGTCTGCTGCATCAGTGAGAGACCAAAGTGGTTGAGCTATCATCTGCTGCCTCTGAGGGTGCATATTAGCAGAAAGCTTAATTGGAAATGGAGGTAGGCTTGATCCCAGGCATCCTGATACGGGATATGGACATCACAAGAGACAGGTTGACCCACTGTGCCACATTACCACCCCACTTCCTGCTTTTTAAATGAGATATTCTATATCCTGATTCCAGCTTCACAGCTAAGGCTTAAAATGGAGGATAAAATGTGGAAGGGAGATAAACAAGCCCACATCAGGAGGTGCTTCAGAAATATTTTGTTAGTTATCCGCATTTACGTGAAACTGATGATTTCAAGCTTCATGGAATTTATTCATTTTGAAAATATGCCACCTTCTCCCTCTACTTGTCAGTGTGTGAAGTCCCAAATAAGTTGAGTTTTATTCCAGTGGTTTATATTATGGGCTTCTATCCCTTAAGAGAGATCATAGATGATGGCAGTATTTGGTGCTTCAGCATTGGTGAACTTTTCTATAGACGTTATGAAGGAAAGGAAAGGAGAAAATGTAGGTCACTAAATTCCAAAGGGGAGGGCATCACGAGGGAAGAGCAAGGATAAGAAAGACAGGAACACTCATTTCTCTAGTTTTGCCTTGTGAACTGGACTCCCTTTCCCTATTTGCACTGTGTCCTTTAGGGATGTACACAAAGGATGGTGATTATGCCTTACATATGAGGTGCAACCTTGCTGTGGCAGGATAATTTGCATGGTCTATATTGGTTAGAAATCCAGTGATAAACAATATAGAAAAAAGTCCTGCCCTCATGGATTTTGTTCTGGTGGAGATAGACAATTAACAACCCAAATAAATTGTGCAGTATGTTATTTGAAGAAAAGTGCTACAAAGACAATTCAGCAGGGAAGGGGATATATTCCAGGAGGGTTGAATTTAAAGAGTAGTTAGAGAAGACCTTTTTGAAAACAATGGTATTCGAGAAAAGACTTGAAGTCAAGAAGGTATATGGGTTAATTTAAAGAAGATTTTTCAGAAGCGTTTTAAAAGTTCACTTTATCCAGGCCCCTGATTTTATAAATGAGTAAACAGATTTTAGTAGGAGAATCACAAGAAACTTATGTTTACTGAACACTGAATCAGACACTGACATTCCCCCAGTGGGGAGGGGTAGTAACATTGAGAAGCTTGTTGTTAATTAATTAGTACATTTCCATTCAATTCAAAGCACAACTAAGTAACAAGCAAGTCTGATAAGATGGTTAGGATAGGTTTCTCGTTAGAAGTAATATTTTATTTGGGTTTTGAAGGATGATTAAAAAGGAATTGCATTTCAGGCAGAAGGAAAAAAAAATGTCCAAAATAATAGAGGTAAGCATGTTGTACACATCTGGGGATTTTTATGATGTTAATGCTAGGAATGACATAAGGATGAAAAGTAAAAGTAAACTAGATCATTAAGGATTGCAAGAGCATCATTTGGAGATATGCCTTTTCTGTTGTAGATATGCCTTTTCTGTTGTCAAAGGGAGTCTATGAGAAATTTTGAATGTAGAGTGGAGTTATAAATCTAGTAGGACCCATGTATAGAATAGATTCAATGGTGGCTGAGATACCAGACAAAAAGTAACTGCAATAATCCTGTGAAAGATGACGAGGGTTTACAAGAGTATATTTGGTTATGGAATAGAAGGAGACAGTGGTTAATTGATACATAGTATGAGGAAAAGAAAGAAAAAGGGGGAGGGAAAGGGGCAGAGAGTACATTTATGCCTTCTATTTTGTGGATCAAAGTAAACCTGATTGGCTGCTACTTAGTTGTCATGATTTGGGGGAAAAATTATTCATTAATAAAAAGAAGTTCAGATGGAGGTTCTAGGTTTTGCATTCACAGCCTGTGATGGATTTGTCCCCAGCCTATGCTCAGAATGTGGTGAACCTAACTTTATGGAGAAGTCTGCAATTTACTGTTTGAGCTTCAAGAATTAGCGCTGTCACCATCATGTAATTCCTGGATGACTATTCATTGTCTGTCAAGTTGGAGGATTTCTCCATATGTCAGGAAGTGTGTGTGTTCTGACATTAACTTCTAGACCATTTGTTGCAAATCTTAGGCATGCCTGTAGAGAATTACGATGCTACCCAAGTTTTACTATAAACTCATCTTGGTTGTCTTAGAACACAGAAGCGATCAGATAGGACCACTGGCAGCAATAAAATGTTTCTTGGTCTCTGAAATCACATTCCAGTCTACCAAGTACCCAGCATATATTCAACAAAAATGCTGAATAAAACATGTGAATGAATGAGTTGAAATTCTATGGACATGTGCTTTATGAAGTACTTTGTTACTTCTCTAGGAGGAATCTGGCCAGAATCACACCAATAGCAGAAAAGCAAAAAGCAGTGGGATATTTGTAATGAGTCACCAAGTTCACTTAATTTTGAATGGCAAAATGAATGGCATCATTGGGCTCTTCTGCATTTTTCAATGATCTGTATCTTTGAAGCAATGTTTTGCAGATACATTATTCCTTCCCCCACACCCAACCTCTACCCTCTGTTTGCCTAAATAGCCTTGCTTTTAGGACTTGAGCCTCAATACTTCTCATTGGTATTGCAGGAACCAGGGATCAATCAGAGGAACTGAAACAACACAAATATTTGTTTAAAGAAAATGATTAGGCAACCAGCAGTTATCTGGAATTCACTCAATGTCGATCAAATCTGATACTCTAGGGGAGATGCTGAAGAAGAAAGGAGGATGTGTCTTTCCAAAGGGCTTATGAGCCAAATTAAGGAGACAAAAGTTTCACAATGAAGTTATACAAGGGAGACCAAGTTGAAGTGGCAATTAAGGAAAAAATAAGCCCAATCTTCTTTTCCTTTTAAAGATTTATTTTATGTATTTGAAAGGCAGAGTTACAGAAAGAGAGAGAGAAATAAAGAGAAAGACAGAGCTCTTACATGGGCTGGTTTACTCCCCAAATGGCAAGAATGACTGGTTCTGGGCCAGGCCAAAGCCAGGATCCAGGAGCTTCTTCAGAGTCTCCCATATGGTTGCCAGGGCACAAGTACTTGAGGCATCTTCTGCTGCTTTCCGAGGTGCATTAGTAGGGAGCTGGATCAGAAGTGGAGCAGCTGGGTCTCAAACTGGTTCCTATATAGGCTGCTGGCATTGTAGGTAGCAGTGTAACCCACTATGCCATAGCACTAGCCTCTGTGGCAATCTTCTTACATTTTCATGTCCGAAAAAGGGGTCATAGAATCCACTTACCTACAGAGAAATCTGAGTTGGATGGTACAATTTGAAGTTAAGGCAAAAACAAGCCTGTTTTCTGTACTTTCCGACTAGAAAGCAAGTCCCTCAGTGGTTATGAAAAGGTAGAATTGCCACAATACATCATTCCTCTTTTTAATCTTCCACCTACTTGGAGGCACTTGTTCACTCTCCAAACTCCCTAGAGCCCTTTGGTGCCCCACTCACACTTGAAGGTCTGCTTTCCCAAAGTTGCATTTTCTTTTTAGTACTATAGTCAGTCTCTGAAAATGAACTGTGGCCTGTCAGAATATCATTTGTGACCTACACTTGTCTTCCCAGCACTATTGTCTTTGTAACATTGAGTATTTCCATTTCATATTAATCATTAATAATGACTAATACAGATTTAATATCATACTTTCATTTTTCACAGAAGCCTATTTCACCTTAGATAAGAAGGTAACTTTCAGAACAGGGCTTTGGGTGAGACAGAGTTAGCCTTGGTACCCTTCTGATCTTTTTTTTTTTTTTTTTTTTTGACAAGCAGAGTGGACAGTGAGAGAGAGACAGAGAGAAAGGTCTTCCTTTTGCCATTGGTTCACCCTCCAATGGCTGCTGCGGCCGGCCATAGCAGAGAGCTGGCCTGGAAGAGGGGCAACCGGGACAGAATCTGGCGCCCTGACCGGGACTAGAACCCGGTTATTGTTAAAAATAAGTTATTTTTTCACACAGTCTTCCTGATGGAAAATAGGATTAGCCTATTGAGCTACAGCTGCAGCACCCTTCTGATCTTAAAATGAAAGTAGCTGGGGCTAGGGCTGGGGCTGGGGCTGAGGTGTAGTGGGTAAAGCTGCTGCCTGCAGTGCTGGCATCTCATATGGGTGCCAGTTCAAGCCCTGGCTGCTCCACTTCCCATCCAGCTCCCTACTAATGTGCCTGGGAAAGCAGTGGAGGATAGCCCAAGTGTTGGGCCCCTGCACCCACATAGGAGATCCATATGAAGCTCCTGGCTCCTGGCTTTGGTCTGGCCCAGCCCTGGCCATTGTTCCATTTAGGGAGTGAACCAATGGATGGAATCTCTCTCTTCCTCTGTGTGTGGTGTTGTCTTTCAAATAAATAAGTACATCTTAAAAAAAAAAAAAAAAAAGGAGTAGCCTTTTACTTAGTCCTTCCCTCAGCTGGCAAGCCCAGGAAAGAATAAGGCCTATGGAGGAACTAGGTCCTGAATATCTGTAGCTTATTATTCTGTTCCACTCATGTGACTTATTATAAAATAATATAAAAATTTAAAATAAAAAGGAAGTCTACTAGTAAAATTCTGATTTTTCCTATGGTAACAATTTTGATACTTTGTTAAAAATAAGTTATTTTTTCACACAGTCTTCCTGATGGAAAATCTAGCTAGCATTAAAATCATTTTATAGTGGAATTTAAGAGCCCAACATGGCCTCTGTGAGGGCTAACTTCTCATACCTTGATGGAGGGCCTGTCTGTAGAAAGTGCAACCAATGTTTTAAGCCAGCTGAGTTCAAGACCCACAGAAAGGGTGTCTTCAGATTCACATAAGCCTGGTTCCTACAGTTCAGGGAGAACACACTGGGGTTATAGGTTCTCTGGAAACCTGTTTGATTCTGATTTCCAGACTTTCAACATTAGCTTCGAGGGTCACATTGGTTATGTGAGTTAAGTGATCATGCTTATCCATACATCTTTAATCGGCAGGCTCTGTGCCTTCTTGGGTGGATGCCAGAGATTGTTTAGGAGCTAACTTAGAACTGGCAGTCATCACTGATGAGGCTGCCTCTGGGACATTCCACTTAAGGGCATTCAAAGGAGTTTCCCCAGCCTTCATTCCCTGTCCTGAAGACCACCTGCAAGAGACAAAATGGATGGAACTGGAGGGTACTATGTTAAATGAAATAAGCCAGACATAGAAAGACAAATATTGCATGTTCTGTTCACGTGAGGAAGCTAAAAAATAGTCAGTCTGAACACAGTGTAGTTATTGCTAGGGACTGGAAGAATGAGAGGGCAGAAAGTTGCAAAGAGACTGGATAATAAGTATTAGATAATAGATAAAATGAATAAGTCGTGGAGTTCCACAGCACAGTAAAGAGAGTCTAGCTCAAAATATTGTGTTTTGAACTATTATATATTTTCTGAACAAACACAAGAGAGGAGTCTAAAGGCTCCAATCACAAAGTAGTTTTAATGAGAGGAGATTATTAATTACAGTGACTTGATCCATACCCAATTGAGTTCATTTATTGCAATATCACACCATACCCCATAAACTCATACAACTATTTTAAATTAGAAAGTTACCTGTTTAAAGAGATAGGAATGATAATAACCTAATTTGATTGTTATACATTGACTTATCATGCTATGCCTCATAAATATGTACAATGAAAAAAATAATTTATGGGGCTAGTGGTTAATATGCCTCCATCCCACATCATAGTGCCTGGATTCAATTCCCAGTTTAGGTTTCAGATTGCAACATCCCAACAAAGCAGACCCTGGGAGACAGAAGGTGATAGCTGAAGTAGTTGGGGTTTTGCCACCCACATGGGAGCACTGCAATGAGTTTCTTGATCCTGGCTCTGGCCTGGCCCAGTGCCAGCCATTGTAAGCATTTGGAGAGTTAGTTGGCAGATGGGAGCTATGTCTGTCTCTATTTTTCTCTGCCTCCCAAATATATAAAAGGGAAAAATCTATATAGGGGACAAGATGTAGAATTAGTTGAACTCACAGAATTTGAATTCAGAATTTGGGCTCTTACCCAGTCTTCTGGACCATCTTATGGTGTGCTGGGCTGCCAAGACTGCTTTTCTATATTTCCATTTCCCATTTTTCATTCTCTGTGGCTGTTGTGACATTGGCCTCTCATGACCATATATGATTGATTTAGGCAACTTCATTATCTACCCCTCATCTCCTCACCAATAATTCCTGATTTGATTCTGAATATGTATTTCCTACTTTCCCAGAATATAGAACGATGTTCTACTACAAATTAATGTAGGTACATGAACTGTGACTTGTAGTGAAGTCTTGCTTAAAATACTAACCCCTGACAATCCCACTATGAACACTACATTACAAGGTAGAAATCATGTTTCCAAATTCAGAGGCAATGTTTTCTACATCTTTTTTGTCTTGTAGGGCATTTTAGTGTGTTTTACTATACTCTTTGGTTGTATTTTTTCTAATTAAGATATCTCATATAACACTCTGTAAACTTTCAGAACTTATTATTTGCATTTTAGAGATAAAGAATGAAGACTTGTAAAGATGAGTAATTTCCCCAAGGTCACTCAATTAGTAAATGATTGAATCTATATTTGAATTAAGGTTTGCCTAACTCTAAAGCCTCTGCTCTTCTTCTTACCAATAGACCAAAATATCATTTCTGTGATTTTTCTCAACAATTTCAAATAAATTGCCTCCATGAGACTGTTTATGTACCTTTTGACACTTACTTTAAAAACAGAAAGACAAAAGAAAGCAAAAATGCTTATAGCATTTTATGCTATTTCTTCTCAAAATGTAGTAGAGTGACCAATTTATACTGGAATCTAAGATGCTAGTGTGGAAGGGGAGAGATAGTCAAGCCTTTTAAATCTATAGATTACCTGGGACCCAAACCAAGACTTACTGTATTTGATTCTCTGGTTATAGATATTAGGGATTTGTATCTTGAGCAAACTCTCCAACTGATAAAGAAGGATGGAAATCTTGGGGAAAATCTAATTTCGATACATTTTTCAAGTTTTGAATGGGAAACGATGCATTTTCATGACTATGGAGTACAACTGTGTATGCTCATTAACTGCTTGTTGTAACTGTGGAACAGAGATGGAATGACCCAGCTTTCTGAGTCTTGTTTTGTTTTGGATTTTGTTGTGTTGGCAAGAAGGAAACACAAATAATTCATGGTCCTCAGACCCTGCTAAAAGAGTCAAAAGATCTGGCAAGGTCTCTCCTTGGAAAGACAAGTGAATAGAATTATGCAGATTGAATTGGCAAAGTAATGGCCTCTGAAACAAACCCAAAAGCCACAGTTACCCATCAAGTTGCACCAAATGAATCTGTGGCCCAGAGACATGACATTGCACTTAACAAATGTAGTTGAATAAAACACTACCATTAAGCTGCTGGTATATCAGCATAGCTAGTAAAAGAGTCAGTTACTCCTTCAGGACTGTAAAAGGTCATATGCTATATCAGAAGTACTGTCAACACTATTCTTTCTCAAGGAAACAAATATTAAGGAAAAAGGAACAAAACTGAGTAAGACCTAAGAAGATGAGGCCATAGCTATTAAGTGTTTGAAATGGAGATTTGAGCTTTCTCATTTAAAAAATGGTATAAATTGGGGCTGGCGCCGTCACTCACTTGGTTAATCCTCCACCTGTGGCGCCTGTTTCCCATATGGGCGCCGGGTTCTAGTCCTGGTTGCTCCTCTTCCAGTCCAGCTCTCTGCTGTGGCCCGGGAGTGCAGTGGAGGATGGCACAAGTACTTGGGCCCTGCACCCACATGGGAGACCAGGAGGAAGCACCTGGCTCCTGGCTTGTGATCGGCATAGCGCGCCAGCCGTAGTGGCCATTTTGGGGGTGAACCAACAGAAGGAAGACCTTTCTCCTTTCTCTCTGTCTCTCTCTCTCACTGTCTAACTCTGCCTGTCAAAAAAAAAAAAAAAAAAAGGAAAAGAAGGATTTGGAAAGGTAAGCTGTTTGTCCCTTGCCACATTCCTTTATGAATACTCATTTTAATCAAACTTTCTTTCCACTGTTTTGAAAATGGCCAATAACTAGAATTTTAAAATCCCTTTCAGTTCATTTACCCCATACTTATTTACTTTCTGGTGGAAAAGGAAGGTATCAGGTGTAGATTTCCTTCTTTTTAGTAATGATTGGCATGGTTAGGATAATGTGAGTTTAAAACCTGCTGTCATGAATTCTAACTGTGAGAAGGTGATTTGGGGAAAGTTACTTAACCTCTCTACTCCTCAGTTTCCTAATTTGTAAAATACATCTGAGAGTGATGCTATAATAAATTAATATATGTTTTGAACATTATTGCCAAGTAAACATCTAATGATACTGCATTTGTTGTTATTGTTAAAGATTAATAATTTGGAACTTTGTGAAAATTACATGAAATTTTTGGAGCTCCCTTGTGTATAACATAACTCAAACAATCCACAAAAAATTAAACCAATGGTAACTTTGGGTTACTTGCTTAATTTTCTTTTAAATATATAATTTATTATTTGAAAGGCAGAGTAACAGAGAAGCATAGTCAGAGAGAGAGAGAGAGAGAGGGAGAATGTATTCCATCCGCTGGTTAACTCCCCAAATGGCCACACTGACTGGAGCTGGGCTGATAGAAAGCCAGGAGCCAGGAGTTTCTTCCAGCTCTCCCATGCAAGTGCAGGGGCCCAAGGACTTGAACCATCTTCTACTGTATTCTCAGGCCATAGCAAGGAGCTGGATTGGAAGTGGAGCAGCAGGGTCTCAAACCAGTGCCCATATGGGATGCTGGCACTGCAGGTGGCAGCTGTACTCACTATGCTATAGTTCCAGCCCCTAATTTTTTCTTTGTACCTCAATTTTCTTATGTGAAAACTGGTGATAATAGTAGTATTTACCTCACAGGTAAATGTTAAGATGAAAAAACAAGATAGAATTTTAAAACGTTAAAGGCCTTAGTAGCTCACTTGGTCATACATAAGAGTAAAAATTGATCCTTTGTGAGAAATGGAGGAAAAACTCATGTTTGTGAATTAGTTCTGTGACCATCAAGAATGTATGTAGTGAGGCTGGAGCTGTGACTCAGCAGGTTAAAGCCAAGACTTGCCATGCCGGCATCCGATATGGGCACTGTTTTGAGTCTTGGCGGCTCCACTTCCAATCCAACTCCTTGCTTATGTGCCTGGGAAAGTGGCAGAAGATGGCCCAAGTCCTTGGATCCCTATACCCAAGTGGCAGATGCTGAAGAAGCTGCTGGCTCCTAGCTTCAGCCTGGCCTACCCCGAGTCGTTGTAGTCATTTGAAAAAGTGTATGGAAGATCTCTCTCTCTCTCTGTGTAATTCTGCTTCATATATATATATATATATATATATATTTATTTATATTTATATATTAACGAAAGCATGTAGCTTGACATAGGTCATAGAATACACTTTGAGAAATTCAGGTCTGCGTGAACTTCCTCTGTCTATGTGTAAACACCCCTTGCTATTCTGGGAAGTGTACAAAGAATATGGCAGTATATGCAGCCAATAGTGATGGATATCAGTCACTGCCTGTGGCAACTACAGAGAGAACATCATTTGGCAATGCTTAAACCCAGAAAAATACCCAGTGAGTCTGAGTATTTGTGTGAATGCCTCTCTAGGACACCTCTTTTGGTAAAAAATAGCTTAGATTTTGGAGTCATTCGAGGATGCATTAAATTGCTGACCCATCACTCATAATCCATGGAACCTAGAAAGATTGACTAAGACCATCTGAGCCTCTGTTTCCTCAACCTTAATATGGGAATGATAATGCCTACTTATAACATCATTTTGCTGTTTTAGTAAAAGAATGTGTACAATGCATCTAACACAGTAAATGAAACACAGACTGATTCCCATGATCAACAATAATAGGTACTATTTATTGTGTGCTTTCTAAGTACACAGCACTCTGGTAGGCATTTATGATGCTTTATTTACCTTTCTCTCCATGAGGTCCTATGGGATAGGTTCTATTAACCCTGTTTTTCCATAAATGAAGAAACATAGTCTTGGCAAGGTTAACTTACCTAAACTCCCATGGCCAGGAGCTGGTGAGGATATGATTTGTTCCTGTGTTTGTCTTGTGTCTAAACTCCTACACTTTCCCACACATTCATGCTACCTGCTCCTCTTCATCCCCTCTATCTTGCTCCAATTCCTTTACATCATCAAAGTGACCACAGGCAATGGAGAACACTCACCTTAAAATAAATAAAACAATTACACTATTAGTTTTCATAAACTTAATCCAGGTTAGTTGTTCATTATCAGGACTTCCCTGAACGCCAGGGCAGTATGGCCTGAACCTATCAGAGCCAGGTGACAAACCTGATTGAACACTTTGATGCATTGTCTCCAAAGAATAATGCATTTGGGGGCCTAAACTTCAACTCTCTTCATTTAATAGTTCTGAAACAATATGCTACTGAAAAGGCAGGAGGAGTTTTACTGCCCATCACTGATTTGGAGGTTTCAGATTGTCTTACTCTGAGGTCTCTCATTCAAACTAAAGTAAACAATCATCAGTGATTTTTTCTCTGAATGAGATTCACCAGCACCCTCCAATATCTCTGGGAATGTTAGCACCTCCTTGATTTCTACTTATTAGTAAACACCAGGAAGACCAATGGGCCTCCATGTTTGAAACCTAATGCACATGGCATTCAGTGAAAGATTAGTTTTATAGTTTTGTAAGAGTGACTCATTGGAGCAGTTATTCTTCCTAAGTAATAGAGTCCACTTGCTCTAGCCTAGGAGGGAAATAAAGATGAAATAGCAGCCAACTATCCCCATAGCCTTTGCAATGTTCTCTAATGGGCTTTAAGATTCAAGACATCTTCCCTAAACTTGAAACTAGAAGTAAATTATCAGGGACAGCATATACACATACCTGATTGAGTGAGATGCTTTCATTTATAGTCAGGAGTACCTTTGTATAGAAATAAGAACATTTTCTCCTGAAAGGACTCGGGATACTTAATCTACCATTCTAGAGGTAGGTAGAAATTGCAATTGTAGTCTTACCTTTATAATAGACACACTGCTAAATGTGAATCACCACTTGCTACCCTCACAACCTACCACCTCTCTCCACATTAAATGGATTTAAAACACCAATATAAGCTGGGCAAATCTTTCTAGTGACTACTAGCATCCCTCTTCATAATTGCTTCAAGCCAATTCCCATGAACTTGTTCTGCTCTATTTTATGTTGCCTTTTCCTCTGCTTACAGCATGCTCTGTTTTGACTACATACTATGGCCCCTGCTTTCCTCTTGAACTTTTGGACCCATGACCCAGTTTCAGTTTATTGTTGATGGCAGATTCTGTCAGTGTCTCCCACATCCCCTTGATATTCATTATTACGTTGCATGTAGATACTTCTTACTAACAGCATCACTGCTCTTTCCTGGGTGCTTTCTCATGCAAGGGAGAACCTGAGCCTCCTTCCTTTCAGGCATAAATCCCAGGGAGTGAACATTCCCATGAGAACCATCACCAGTGATATGTGACTTGGATACATTCCCCAGGTTCCTTTCTCTAGAATGAACAGATTCTGACTCGTGTTTTAAAGCCTTGCAGAGGCTCTCTTTGATTCAATTGCTTCATAGCATCACCTCCCTAGTAAACTAATCCTACTGAAGTCGCCTCTCAGGGTTTGCTCTTTTGGATACCCAACCTACAACACTATCCAAACTTTCAACAGGAGCATCCTCTAATACCTGAATTTCTATCTGCCTTCTGAGACCTAGGATAAGAGATAATCAGTCCTTAAGCCCTACCATAGTTTCAGGCCGGGTCAGAGCTGATCTACACACAAATTCCTTGAGGTAAAAGGTGTTTGATCCATTACAAGGGACTAAATTGGTGAGGAATTTCATGATTAATGCAAGTAAGTATGTTAAGCAGACAGTTTATAAGAACTTTCTCAAATTGTTTGGTTGTTTCAGCAATCATTTTGAATAAATCTGGCTTGGTATGCAGAGGCAGTACAATATAGTAGATAAGAGTTTAAGCTCTTGACTCACATAGAACTGGGTTCAAATTCTGCCATTGATAAAACCTTTAGGCAAAGTACTTAAGCACTCTGGGTCACAATTTCCTTATCTATGAAATGTGAATGTTAATAGAACGTATCTTGGAATTGTTGTGAGACCTAAATGCTCCAATACTAAAGTCCTTTTACAGCCTAGCAAGTTGTATGTTTTCAATAAGTTTTAGCAATCATTACCATGCCTGCTATAATATGGACAAGATTAGGCTCCTGAATCACGTAGATATTAATCTCCAAGGTCATAGGAGGGTGGATACATAATCCAATCATGATGTTTAGGAGGAAGGTCTAGTAGGAGGTCCTTGGGTAATTAGGGGTGTGCCCTTGAAAGGCAAATCCTGAGAGTTGGTTATACAAGCTGAGTTGGACCTCACCACTCTTTTCACTTCCTGTCTTGTGATATAATCTCTCTTCCATATATATTACACCATTGCCACCCTCTGACCTTACCAGACAACTGTGAAACTCCAAAATTGTAAGTCAAAGTAACTTGTTTCCTGTCAGGTATTTATAATGACAAAAATGGATTAATATATTCCTTATAATATGCCATAATATGCCTGATAGAGAAAAACAGTTTTGGAATAAATTCATGACTCATGATTTTTTTCTAAAAAGTGTAGCTTTTGAGGGCAAAATATGATGCCTTTGGATTAATACATTGTTCCTTTAATATGATTTTAGGTATCATTTCCTGGAAGCAGAGCCTGATGTGGGAATTGTTATATAAGTGATTTATTTCAGGAGAGCTCTCAGGTGAAACTTTTATGGGAGTGAGGTAAGAAAGATAAGGCAGAAAAGGGTGCTAAGCAAAGAAGTGTATTAATATAAATCTGTAAGTCAGACTAGTCCCTGATTCCAGAGAGCTCTGGAGTTTGAATGGCTCTACAAAGTTATTCTACCTTGAAGCAAAGGGAAGCCCTTTTGTACCTCATACTATCCAGTTTGGCACATTTCTAGGGGAAGGTACCAGCTCCCAAATATTTTCAGGGGAGGGGACTTTCATTACTGAGGATGATTTTCAGCAGGTGGGTGCACCTGCAAGCTGTTAGCAACCAACACTCTCAGAAGTTGGGGGTGGGGTACACTGTTTGCTAAAGAGGATCTAAATGAAACTTCAATAGTTACTATAGCACTCCTCTATTTCCACAAAATATGTCACATGTTTAATAGCACATTTTATAGAAATTTTGTTATAGCAATTATTAAAATGTCAATGCTTATTCTGCTTCTTTATCAATTGGTTATGTGAAGTATACCAATAGTCAGCTTCCTTCACCTCCAGCCCCCAAGGGTGTTACTTTTGTTGGATACAGTGGTCTTAGGCAATTATCAAGGAAGACTTGTATGAGCATCTCTACTTCTTGTATTCTCTATAACTTACTGCAGAGTTTGAGGATTCTGAATTTGCTCTCAGATCTCGTTCGGTTAGTATTTTTGCACTGAAAAAAGTCTTGGAGTGGAGAAGCAATTTCCCTGTCCAACGATCTTATATGAAGCCAACCAGTCTAATTTTAGATGGGATATTTACCTACAATACTCAACAACATGTGTTGGGCACAGGAAATAAAATATTGAACCCATCTCATACTTTCTCTAAAAATAAAATTTCTGGTAATCTTCCCCTTCATGCCAATACCTTCTGACTGTTTATTGATGGCTTACAGAGTTGGTAAGCAAAATAGGATAGTGAGAGATCACTGAATTAAGAATTAGGAGGCATGAGTGTGAGCTATAGTTTTCTACCTACCATTTGTGTGATCCTGAGAACATCAGAATTTATTTATAACTCAAACATTTATTGACTATTTTATGTTTCTTCTAGGCCTTGACCTAGAAGAAAAGAAACAATCCCAGTTTTGAAAGAAATACAATATAGGAAATGTGACTGGAAAGATAAAACATGGGAAGAAGCCAAGATGGTGAGGAGGAAGGAGGAACATGCTGAACAGGGGATTAGGACATGGTTCGTCAGCAGTGACATACCAGATTAGCTAGTGTTCTGCCACACAGAGGCTCCATGGAAATCTTAGTAGGGTAGCATATTAGAACATGAAAATTGTTATCTGGTGTTGAAGAAAAATGGGTGGGTCAAATAAAGGGTTTTATTTCTATTAGCACAGGTCATATGAAGCCTTGTCACTCATAGTGTGGCTCACAGACAAGCAGCCTTGGCATCACTGTTAAATATGCAAGATTCTAGGCCCTACTCCAGAGGCGCTGAGTTGCAATTGTTATAATAAAAAGGCCTCAGGAGGGGTACACATTTGACACAGTAGTTAAAATGTTGCTCAGGATGCTCTCATCCCTTATCAGAGTGCCTGGTCCATGTCCCAGTGTGTCTGCTTCCAATCCAGCTTTTT
The DNA here is from genome assembly GCF_051225735.1 of Oryctolagus cuniculus. NCBI lineage: Eukaryota > Metazoa > Chordata > Mammalia > Lagomorpha > Leporidae > Oryctolagus > Oryctolagus cuniculus. The sequence goes on from NC_142867.1 coordinate 101,426,362, forward strand.
ACCAGTGTGTACCTTGGGATATAGCAGATGATAGCTCTAGTACTTGGGTCCCTGACACCTACATGGGAGACCCAAATTGACCCAAGACACCCAGGCTTTGTCCTGGCCCAGTCCTGGCTGATGCAGGTATACAGGGAATGAGCCAGAGGATGGAAGATTTTTCTCTCTCTCTCTCTCTCTTCTCTTTTTAATTTTCTCCCTGTCTCTCTGCTTTCAAATGGAATAAAATTTTTCGTTTTAAAAAGCAACTACCTGAAGGCTCTGGAGAATTGACAAAAGTAGGCAAATTTCAGATTAAGGACAAAAGAGAGCATCAAAAGTGATTTTTATCTGGACAGCTTTAAACAGGAGGGCAAGTTGTGTCCGGCAATGCTGGAGAAACTAAGTTGATAGAAAACCCATATTATTTTTCCAGCCTGATGAACCACACAATAGCATTCAGGGCAGTCATGGCTATTTAAAAAGTGCAATTACTGGAAAGAAGAATGTGATGGAGATAGGGCCTCAAATTCTTTGTGTAAATTCTTTCACAATCTCAGACTGATGCTTGAGTCACTTACACAGAGAGGAAATTCAAAATACCCAACTAAGATATGATGACTTAGTAGAGATTGGAAATGCTACCCCAAGACAGCTTTCAGTTTAATCCCAGCCAATTTGATTGCCTTTTAAGACAAAAATAGCAGCACAATTGAGAGGGTTATAATAGAATCTGGCATAGTAGCACTGCATCTACAATAGCCAGGATTTAATCCAAAACTACTCAGTATTTGAAGGAATAGGAAAGTTGACTCATCCAATAAGGAAAATACAACCAACAGAGGACATACCCAAGGAAATTTAGAAATTGGAAATAGCAGATAGGGACTCTAAAGCAGCCATTATAGCTATGCTCAATGTAGCAAAGAAAGGCATATTCACAATTATGTAGAAACTATAAAAGAGAGTTATATAGAAAATCTTGAACTAAAATGAAAAATATGTATAGTAAGAAATGTACTTGATAGGCCTAATAGAAGAATGAGGATGACAGATGAAAGTCAATGAACTTGAAAATAGATCAATAAGAATGGACCAATCTGAAGAGACAAATAAAAAGACTATAAAAACAAAACAACAAGTAATAACAACAAAACAGCAAACACTTAGCAGAGACAAGGGATCCAGGGGATAATACAGAAAACAAACATATATGTAATTAGAGTCTCAGAAGAAGGGGAAAGAGAGTAATGGGGCAGAAAAATGTTTAAGTAGTAATGGTTGAATTTGGTGAAACAATTAAGCAGATTCAAGAAGCTCAGTTAATCCTAAGAGCCGGATCTCAAACTGGCGCCCATATGGGATGCCAGCGCTTCAGGCCAGGGAGTTAACCCACTGCACCACAGTGCCAGCCCCTTAACATCATTTTTTCTATATCTGAGAAGAATGCTGTTGATATTTTGATTTGGACTGCATTGAATCTATAAATTGTTTTTGATGATATGGACATTTTGAAGATGTTGATTCTTCCAATACATGAACATGGAAGATTTTTCCACTTTTTTATGTCTTCATCCATTTCTTTCTTTAATGTTTCATAATTTTCATGGTAGAGATCTTTCATGTTCTTAGTTAAGTTTATTCCAAGGTATTTAAATTTTTTGTAGCTATTCTGTGTCTTTTTCTGGTTTAGGAATTAAGGTGATGCAGGCTTCATAGAAGGAGTTTGGGAGGACTCCCTTCTTTTTGATTGTTTTGAGTAGCTTGAGAAGAATTGGGATTAGTACTTATTCATTTTTACAAACTTTTCCCCCTAATTTTGTCCAATCATGGATCTCTGTCCTCCCAAGAACCTATGTCACTGTTTTGTGAGTTTTTCTGGGATTCTGCAGAAAGAAATGGCTTGCATTTCTTCAGAATCTCTTTTTTTTTGAATTGTCTGAGAAATTATTTTATTTCAGAAGTGTAAGCCTTTTACATTTGGCATCAGATTGCGATCTATTGCTGTAAAAATGACCTGGCTGTAGAGGATGACAACATAAGTTGTACACTTAGATAAAGAGTCATTTGTACTGATTAGGTGGTCTAAATGGTGGATTTAGATCCACTTCTTTTTTTTTTTTAACTTTTATTTAATGAATATAAATTTCCAAAGTACGACTTATGGATTACAATGGCTTCCCCCCCATACCGTCCCTCCCACCCACAACCCTCCCCTTTCCCACTCCCTCTCCCCTTCCATTCACATCAAGATTCATTTTCGATTATCTTAATATACAGAAGATCAGCTTAGTATACATTAAGTAAGGATTTCAACAGTTTGCTCCCACACAGAAACATAAAGTGAAAAATAATAGATGATTTTTTTTAAATGATGATGAAATCAGATCAGACCTATTGTCTTGTTTAATCCCAGTGAGAGTCAAGTTGGGAATTGATAATTTCTTTTTTTTTTTTTTTACAGAAGATCAGTTTAGTATGCAGAATCTCTTTTTGTAGGCTCTTGAGCTTTACTTTGTTTATTCTGGCAAATTGGATTCCCTTATTATTTTCACTTTCCTTCTCACAATTAAGCATAAATGTTTTGTTCTACAAGTATTTGTTACATGCCTACCTTAGTCAGTATTTTTAGGTGTTAAGAATATAACAGAGATAAAGCACCTGTAATCTTGAATATTAAATAGATTGAAGGAAGCAATCAAGTCATAAAAGCATTATTTATGGCATGTCCAGTAGTACAAAGAGAGATACATAAGATAATAATGCTACAGTCTATTTTCTATTGACAAAACAAAAGACTCAAGTTTTAGTAGGTTTTAATGAAAGATTTCTTTAGCTCAGTTTTGGAGACTGGAAGTCCAAGATTAGGTGGACCATTGTGAGAACCTCACAGGTGGGTGGCATCACAAAGACAGGGCCATTTGTGAGAGAAATCACATGATGGATTGGGAAGCCAGGGAGAAGGGTAAGAGCCAATCTTGCTTTTTCATGACAACCCATTCTAATAGGAACTAATTGAAGTCCTAAGAGTGTTATGTAATCCTTTCTGAGAGGAGTGACTCCAATGACATAATTACCCTGCACTTTGTCCCACCTCATAAAGGCTGCACGAACACCACCCCACACACAACATTGCCACATTGGTCTGAACTTTAAACACATGAACCTTTGGGGGATACCTTAGAACCATATAAAACCTTAGCATAGAGGCTACTATAGGGTTTGAAGATTTGGGCTGCTGTTTTATTCATGTCGGTCAGAAGTTCTCTCTAATAAGTGTTCTTTCTCAACTGCCATATTTTTCTGTTTAATATTTTGAATGTGCTTTTTTAAAGAAAACTTCCTAATCATTCTAGTGAGATTTTATGAGAACAAAGGTAAATACATACATTTAATCTACTAAGGTTGAAAATCTAGCTGCATTTTCTTACGTAATTATTAATCTCCTTGTCTTCTCTAAATCTGTTTAGCTAAACAGACTTGTGAAATATTTTGATATCACTAACTGGACTTAGTTTTAAATGAGATCCATTACTCAAGGGTTCTTCTGATCCCTCAAGATCCTTGCCATAAACATTAAATTCTATTAGGAGATATTAATCTAAAAACAGAGAATAGCTTCTTCAAATTTAATTTATTTGACTTTGAAATCAATGTTCCAATGGTACTAAGCTCTTCATATTCTCTTAATCTTATAAATATTTCCATATAAAAATTGATATTCAGTCTACCTAGCATTATTATCAAGCCTATTTAAATGCATGAAACTCAAAATTCTATTGTGGAGTTGAAGTTTTTCACCAAGTATTTAGCACTTAAAATTTCTAGGATGAATAGTTTCCTTCTATTACCTTCTCACCATATGCATCCCATGGAATTGTATTCTGTTATATATATGGCAAACACTCATTATTTTTAGCTCTTTCCCAAGGGACATTAACTTGTCATGAAGAAGACACATTAATATGATGTATAAATAAATGGAATAATTATTAATGGGATGATAATGGGGTGTCAGACTTTAGTAGCCTGAAGACCACTTAATATGGAAGTTAACAGCAGGAGAGAAATGGAATCTCATGTCTACTTTTATTCTGAGGAAAAGTAAAAAGTAATGTGTTAAAGCTGTAGCTTCAGAAAGTTAAAACAGCATCATTTTCCCTTTGTGGTGAAACATCCCTTTTTGAAATCATCTTTAAATGATAAGGTTGGTCATTTGGCTTATAGTTAGGACACCAGTTAAGACACTGCCATTCCACATCAGGTACATGGGTTCATTAACTGGCTCCAGTTCTTGACTCCAGCTTCATGCTGATGCAGACCCTGGGATGCAGCAGTGATAGCTCAAGTACTTGGGTTCCTGATACCCACATGGGAGACTTGGAGTCAGATTCTGGCTCCTGGTTTTGGGCCAACCCCAGGTGTTTTGGGCATTTGGGGAATTAATCTGAAGATAGGGCGCTCACTTTTCTCTCTCACTTCCTCTGTGTGTGTGTCTGTCTGTCTGTCTCTCATTCCGTTTCTCTGCCTAGCAAGTAAATAAATAAAATTATAAATTAAAAAATAAAGTACCAGAACACACTATACCATAAATTTTGATAATTGATTGCAAAATATTTACATGTGCTTTTTGGTGGAGTGAGTGCCCTAATGAGCACAGATGGAAGTATTCAGTTCCACAGACACTTGCTTAATTCTGATAATCATTTTCTTATCTACGCAACAACTATTTATTTATTTTTAATTAAAAAAATTTTTTTTGACAGGCAGAGTGGACAGTGAGAGAGAGAGAGAGAGAGAAAGGTCTTCCTTTGCCAAAGGTTCACCCTCCAATGGTTGCTGCGGCCGGCGCACCGTGCTGATCCGATGGCAGGAGCCAGGTACTTATCCTGGTCTCCCTTGGGGTGCAGGGCCCAAGCACTTGGGCCATCCTCCACTGCACTCCCGGGCCACAGCAGAGAGCTGGCCTGGTAGAGGCAACTGGGACAGAATCCGGCACCCCGACTGGGACTAGAACCCGGTGTGCCGGCGCCGCAAGGTGGAGGATTAGCCTAGTGAGCCGCGGGGCAGGCCCTCAACAATTATTTATTTAGTACCCCTTTTCACTAGGCACTGTTTCAGCATTTGGAAACACAAATAAAAGACATCTTGTTTTTCCAGTTCATAGTAAAGTGAAGTGGAGAAATTAGTTGATATTAAACAGTATGATATGTCATGCAGGTATAGATATTCAGTTCTAGAGACATCAGACCTTTCTTTTAGCAGTTAGCAAGAATTCTCAGGAAGGATCAATGAGTTTTCAGAGTTCTCCACCTGTTTGTATAGTACTGATGATAGACATTCTAGGAGAATGAAAATCAGATGGTAGTAGAATCTATTCCATGCCCATTCTATTAATTAGCACAGCATCTACATACTGTAAACTACTAATACTTTTTAAAGGAAGGAACAACATGAGACACAGTAGATTTGAATACAATGTGAAAATAATTTGTATCTGAAGCTACTAATGCTAACTGGCATAGACCCACCTGTGGGGAGCAACCCGGACTGGACTAAGTTACTGGAATTAAGACTTATTCTATGCATCTGCTCTCCCACAATATGGCGCTGGGAGAGGAGGAAACAGCTTCTACGCAGCTGCCTCTTGCCAACTTGAGTGATGACCTCCAGGAGCTGATCCTGCTCCTGATTGGAGGAGAGCAGCGTACTCGGCGTGTGGGCAGCCGAGTTAGGATTGGCGGAGGAGGACTATAAAGGAGGAGAGAGACGGCATGCACCAGGAACATCTAAGGGGAACACCTGTGCAGCCCCCGAGAGAGCCGGCCGGCGGTGTGCCGCTCCCCCGCGGAAGTGGGGAATGTGGCAGGGGGAACCACCCTTCCACGGAGGTGGAAGGGTCGGCAGCCAACCCGGGAAGGACCAGCAGCAAACCCGGGGAGGGCCGAGCAGACAAAAGAACAGCGCAGGGTCCTGTGTCGTTCCTCCACAAAGATGGAGAGCAACACCCACCCCCCTCAGCCCTCTAGGATTTCTTTTTTTTCCTCAACGGCAGTAACTAATTGATACTCCATGCTTAAGTAATGGACTTAAGAGTGAATGCTAACAATTCAAATGGATCATAAAAATAAGTTATCATATTTATTTTTGCTTTTCAGGTGACTAAATAAGGTCACTCTAGCTCACCCATTCCATATTTTCCATACATCACAGTGTTATTAATGAATAGAATATAATTCTGACAAAATTTCAAAATTAAATTATATATTCATCAAATATCTATTGAGACTTTATTAAGTGCCAGATTCTGTGAAAAGTCTATGAGATAAGAAGATGGAAAGTCAGTTTTTGTCCCCAAGAGTACAAAGGGAAAACACAGACTGTAAGGGAGACAGATGCTAAAATAAACCATTATACTGTGGCTTAAGTATGATTTATGATTAAGGTCTGAGAAAGATGCTGAGACTACAGAGGAAGGAAAGCTATCAGAGTATATGAAATAACGGTGGAGTTGGTGATCAGAGGAAGTGATGCCTTGGTTGAACATTATAAAGTTAGGGTTGGGCCAGCACCGTGGCACACTAGGTTAATCCTCTGCCTGTGGCGCTGGCATCCCATATGGGTGCTGGGTTCTAGTCCCGGTTGTTCCTTTTCCAGTCCAGCTCTCTTCTGTGGCCTGGGATGTCAGTGGAGGATGACCCAAGTACTTGCCCCTGAATCCGCGTGGGAGACTGGGAAGAAACTCTTGGCTCCTGGCTTTGGATCCGCTCAGCTCTGGCCGTTGTGTCCATTTGGAGAGTGAACCAACAGAAGATCTTTCTCTCTGTCTCTCTCTTTCACTGTCTGTAAACTATACCTGTCAAATAAATAAATTTAAAAAAATCATAAAGTAAGTTAGGGTTAGACAATGGGAAGGAAAGCTATTTCTTACAAATGGTGGGAGATGGGTGATTATGATATGTATTAGCAATGAAAAGTCATTGTAGTGTACAGGGTACAGGTAAGGAGAGGAAGGAGGCTGGCAAGAGATGGTGGGAAATGGGAGCAGAGAGATAATTGGAGTCAAACCTTAAGGAAGTATGCCATGCAAAAAACATGTTGCATTCTTTGGAGAATGTGCAGGTTTTGAGTAACTAATCTGACCAGCTTTGTATTTTAGCGGTTTGGTACTGGCTGCATAGGCAATCATGCATGGAGATAAGGAAATGACTCAGAAGATTGTTGTAGTCCTCCATAGGATGTGTGATGACGATCAGAAAGTGATGCGTGTGCTGAATAGTGACCATATTTTGAAGAACATTTCAAAAAGAGTGGGAGAATTTGAGGAGGAGATAATTACTGGAGTTCCCAAAGAGTCAGAAGGGAATCGAGTCTAGAATTTTCACAGGAATCAGTTCTGAGTTAAATTTGTCAACTATCAATGAATATAATAATGAGGTAAGAAGTTCATTATTGTGCAATTCTTGATGCAAAATAGCTAGACTATCACAGCCATTCTCACCAAACCATAGTATTCCTGTAAGTAGAATCTATGTCTTCTTATTTTTAATATACTCTTACCTGGTATAGTAAATGTGGCATTGTAGTAATCAGTAGACTTTCTTTCTTTCTTTCTTTCTTTCTTTCTTTCTTTCTTTCTTTCTTTCTTTCTTTCTTTCTTTCTTTCTTTCTTTCTTTCTTTCTTTTTGACAGGCAGAGTTAGTGAGAGAGAGAGAGAGAGAGAGACAGAGAGAAAGGTCTTCCTTTTTCCATTGGTTCACCCCCCGGATGGCTGCTACAGCCGGCACGCTGTGCCAATCCAAAGCCAGGAGCCAGGTGCTTCCTCCTGGTCTCCCATGCCAGTGCAGGGCCCAAGGACCTGGGCCATCCTCCACTGCCTTCCTGGGCCACAGCAGAGAGCTGGACTGGAAGAGGAGCAACTGAGACAGAATCCGGCGCCCCAACTGGGACTAGAACCCGGGGTGCTGGTGCTGCAGGCAGAGGATTAGCCAAGTGAGCCGCAGAGCCGGCCAACACATGCTTTCTTTCTTGAATCAGTATTTGGCCAGTATCTCACCTTGATTTGGTGTGTGAGTAAATGTGTATTTATTCCATAAATAAGTGCAGTAGTGTTTGAGATTATCCACAATCATAACTGTTCTTGAGGCATGATTATATCCAGGTACCACAAATAAAGGAAATATCTTTTTGTGTTATTTTATGCAGATTTGTTCCTTTTCAAAACATGGGTAAAAAGGTAAATAGAGGGAGTTTTTGTTGTTTTGCAGTTGATCTCAAGTAAATCAGGAATATGCACAGGAGTAATCATGAGGATTTTTCCTACTGGAATTTCTATGTCATGTCTTCAGCACTTCAGTATGTGTCTGGAAGGCATAAGACACTCTGCAAGGGTGGGATTACAGTAGAGGTATTTGTGTTCATGTAAAGGATTCTTTCAAAAATCTAATTCAAAGGGCTCCAGAATGCGTTTTTGATCTCCAAGAACCACTATCAAACAGAATGAGAATTTAAAGCTTCCATGGGATTCAATTCAACTTTAAAAAGTATATATGTTGGGCACCTATTAAGTGCGATAGACTACTCAGTATTACTGTGCTTTGGTGGAATTGACAAAAAGGTACTATCTCCAGGAAGATAAATTTTGAGATAAGGCCTTTGGCAGAAAAAAAATAGAAAAAAACTCATGTCATTCTTCAAACCCTGGACCAAGGAACAATGCTTGGCTTATAGACCTAGTGATAATGTTTAACCTTAACTCATCTTCTTAATAAGACATCTAGGTGTAATATATAAACTGCACAGGCCTGACAGTTTTGGAAACCCAGAACACAAAACTGAAAGATACCAGTCCCTGACTTCTTAGTAGTCCCTTCCTAGTGGAAGGAAGCATACCCAGTCAAGCTTTCATAAGTGAGGCTCACACATGGTTGTAGAGATAGTCCTGACACAATAGGAAATCTATCCCCACAGAGGCATGGTGCTTTAAGGAGTCTGTCAAAGGATTTATTCAGCCCAACAACAAATATAGACATCTGACAATGGAGGGGAACCATCTGTGCAATATGAGCAGACCCATTACATGCAAATACTTATTGTATTTTAATTAGAGTTTCACGGCACTGGAAGTACAGAGCTAAAAATATATCTACAGGGAGAGTATAAAGACTGTATAAAATGCTATAGTAAGCATTGGCTAGAATTGTGGACAGAGAAGCCCAGCCACATAACAGCTAATTATGGGGATTAAGAGTTATTTTTCAAAAATAAGTGATGCTTCACACATTGCCTAGTGAACATACAGTAACAATAACCTCTAGACATAGTAAAGTTTATAGATATGTCAAGAAAAATATCTACTACAAAAGTACATATAATAGATATTTAAATGGAGATCAAATTTTTAAAGACTTTTTTTATATGAAAAAGTTACAGAGAGAGAGAAAGAGAGATATTCCATCCATTGGTTCATTTCCCAAATGTCTGCAATGGCCTGGGTTGGCCCAGATTGAAGCCGGGAGCATGGAACTCCATCCAGGTCTCCCATGTGGGTGGCAAGAGCCCAAGTAGTGGGAACCATCATATGCTGCTTTCCCTGGCACATTAGAAGGGAGGTGGATGGCAAGAGGAGCATCTGGGACACAAACTGGTGCCTATGTGGGATACCAGCATTGCAGGCCATGAACTAACCCACAGCATAATGTCAGTCCTGAGATGAGAATTTTATAGCATTGGTGGTTAATGTCAAAATTAACCCTTACTCCTTCTAAGATTTTGGTATAACAATGTTTGAAATCCAAGAACAACTTTTTCATAATATGCATTTTCCATGAACTTTTCGAAGAGTCCTTACATGATATGATATCTGGGCCTTCAATCTGAGATATAATGTTGGAATAGATGGGTTATAGATCTCTTCAAGGATGCATCTCTTCAGTTCTAAAATTGTTTTTGTAGGCAGGAAACACAAGAGACTATCACTCTCACTGTAGCAACCAAGACAATTTGGATAAGCAACAAAATAGCTTTAAAATTTTTAACTCATCACTTAACTAAGGATATGATATGAAGAAACCTAATTGAAGTAGCCTCCAAAAAATTAAAAGTATTTCATAGATGACAAAAGAGCATGACTGCTCTCATCCAAGATCATCTATCGTAAATAGTTAAAATGAGAAATTATTTGACACTTTTAAGAAGCTTACAATCCCACTCATTCTCCAACTCCTTCTCTCATGGGTTAACTAAGTATTCTGAGACAGTACCCTACAGGCTGTAAAAAGAACAGGGCAACTGAGAGTTACCCTCCTTGAATCACACCGGGCTTTTCTCCACATATGCATCATCCACCCTTCATAGAGGAGGAAAGGATGGAAGACCTGAGAGAAACCCTCTTTGAGGCATTAAATGCCTTCATCAAATGCAAAGTGGTTGTGCTATAAACCACTGGCTATGGAGCACTAGGAATGAAAGCGATGTGTAAGGTATAGAAATCTGATGGTGGTACCAGAGAGAAATTAAAACTTTCCAGTTACTTAATAAGCAGATAGACAGCTATAAAAGAAAGAAGGAGATCTATGGTGAACAAAGCTGGAAGATCAACTGTAAATCACAGAGAAAACTCTCCAAAGTCCTTAGTGCTCCTATCTTAAGTCTTACAGAAAAGAAAACCATGATTCTACCATTAGAATATTTGTAGGTAATGGAGAACTGAATTTTGAGTTACATATTTGGGTTACATATTCGTGAGAGTATATGATAAAAATAATAAAAACAAACTCTTCTTCATGGAGTAACATTAAATAACAAATATAAAAGAAGTGAGAGAAATACAAGTTGAGTGTCCCAGATCCAAAATGCTTGGAACAGAAGTCTTTCAGACTTTGGAAGATTTACATGCTGGTCCTCAAAATGTTTTGGATTTGAGAGCACATCAGATTTTGATTTTTGGATTAGGAATTCTCAACATATAAAATAATCATTAGGCAAATATGTTAAAAATAAATGTACACAACATCCACTAATGATGCTGACATCAGCAAAAATTTGAGGAGATTATCGTAGTTTCAAAATGCCTCTTCTGAAAAATAAATCTGCTATAAACATCCATGTAAAGGTTTTTGTGTGAGCATAACTTTTACTTTCTCTGGAACAAATGCATAGCAGTCACTACCCTTAGTGATGGAAGTTAATGAAACTATTAATAAGACACATCAACATTTTTCTCTTCCCTAATAAAATGCATAGGCTGTGAGTAAAGAATTAATATAGCAGATTTGCCTTGCTCAGTTCGTGCTTATCTCTATAATTATAGTGGTGACTATTAGTCAAATTCTGAGAACTACTGCAGTGATCACAAGTTACTGGGTCATGATGTTACTCCATATTCCTAAAGCAATGAGTCAAGATGAATCAGGACACCATAATATTTAATGTGGAGAGTTGTGAATTATGATGTCTAATATGGAGTGCATATTGTATCTAGCCACATCATGGGTGTGTACATATGTCACCAACTCCCTGTAAGAACGTTGGACTTCCTAGTCAAGGACATCTCACACATATGCCTGAACTTCAAAGCTGGAAAGAAAGATATATCTGTGCATCTTTGTTCTGCAGAGGGTAGGAAGACCCCTTATTTGACTTTTATTGCCTATGTCTCTATATATAATTTTGCTGATATTCCTGCACACATCAGTTTATGGGTATTTTTATCAAAAATGCACAATTTCTGTATAATCATAACAGACAAACCTAAACAATGAAATGTTCTGAGAATAACTGACCAGGACTTATAAAAAATTCCAAACTCATGAAAATCAAAACAAATGAATAAACAACAACAAAAAGCAAGAAGCTGTCACTTGTTGTAGGAGACCTATGATCCTAAAAATTGAGTGCAACGTAAGATACTGAATTGAATCCTGAGAAAGCAAAATGACATTGACAAAATTTGAAAAGATATGCAGAGTTTGTATGTGTACACACACACATACACACACACACATAGTACTGTATGAGTTATAACTTCTCAATTTTTGTGATCTCCTGGCTTTCTTGCTATGTAAGTATTAACATTAGGGGAAATTGAGTAAATTGTACATATGAGCCCCCTGCATTATTTTTGAAACTTTCAACTATTTCAAAATCCAAAGTCCAAGCAGAAATAAACATAAAATAAAGATATTTTAAAACAAGCCAAAATTGAGAATTTTTCCCAACAAGCCTGTTTATAAGAGATGTAGAAAAATATTTTTAAATTAAACTTGAAAGGAAATGATACCATATGATACTTTATATCTACCAGTAAGAAGTAATAGCACCAAAAATAATAAATATAAAAAATGTAAAGTGTATGTTAAAAGCCATTGGGTATTTAAAATAAGAAGCAACAACAATATAAAATGGGTTCTATCACACATGAAGAAAACAATAAAGGATTAAATGCAGGGAGAGTAACTCAAAATATAAATTTAGTTTCTTATACTCTACTTAACATAGTATAAAGCTGAAGAAAGGCTGTGATCACTGGAAGATGCCTATAGTAATCTCTATGGCAAGATTAAAAATTGAAATGTCAATAAAAGAAATAAAGCAGAATATAAATTTAAAACATGGGAAATTTGGATGGAGTTCCTGATGCCTGGATTTGGCTTTGTCTAGTCCCCGCCACTACAGGTTTTTGGGGAGTGAATCAGTGGATGAAATCTGAGTCTCAAATTTTAAAATCAATGTAAGCAATAAGAAAAATAATGGGTTATTTAATATATTGAAGAAGAAATCCAGCACCAACCTAGAAATCTATATCCAGCAAAAATATTACAAAATTTTTGTCTAGAAGAAATCCTGTATAGTAGTGAAGACAAGCTAAAAATAAACATATGGAGAAATATGAACTAAGACTAATGCTAACAAGAAAGTTAGATCAACTCCAAGCCAGACAAAACAGGCTTCAGGAAAATGAAAATTACCAGGAATTACAAAATGATAAAGGGCCAATTCTCCATGAAAAATAAACTTTAAAATGTATTTCCTGGCCGGTGCTGTGGCTCACATGGCTAATCCTCTGCTTGCGGTGCCGGCACACTGGGTTTTAGTCCCAGTTGGGGCACTGGGTACTAGTCCCTTCCTCTTCCAGTCCAGCTCTCTGCTGTGGCCTGGGAGGGTGGTGGAGGATGGCCCAAGTCCTTGGGCCCTGCACCCGCATGGGAGACCGGGAGGAAGCACCTGGCTCCTGGCTTCGGACTGGCACAGCACTGGCCGTAGTGGCCTTTAGGGGAGTGAACCAACAGAAGGAAGACCTTTCTCTCTGTCTCTTTCTCACTGTCTACAACTCTACCTGTCAAATAAAAATAAAAATTAAAAAATGTATTTATCTTTTAGCATTGTGCCAAAATACGTGAGACAAAACTGACAGAACTGAAAGCAGAAATATGAAAGTTGGAACTACAAGCACCTCTCTTTCAGTAATTGATCTATCAAGCTGAGAGAAGACTATTAAGAAAGTACTTGACATGGTCAGTGCCATCAATCAACATGATCTAATTGATGTTTTATAGAATACTCTTCCCCAAAACAGAGGAACACACTTTTATCTCAAGCCCACACTGAACATTAATCAAGACAGATCACACAGTTGACCGTAATACAGAAATTTAAATTAATAGGAATCTTACATGATATGTTCTCAGATTATAATGGAGCTCAACTAAAAATCAATGCCAGAAAAATAGCTGGGCTGTTGTCAAATATATGGAAATTAATACCTAACAAAATGTGTCAAATAGGAGGTCTCAAAAGAAATTAAAACAACAATTCGAACTAAAAGTAGAAATGTTACATAATACAACATAGCAAAAATACAACAAAAGCAACGCTTAGAGGCAAATTTATAGTTTTAACGCATTCAAATGAGAAGATCTCAAATGAACAACTTAGCTTTACAACTTAAGAGATCTAGAAAAAGAAAAAACTCAAGGAAGGAAATATAAAGATTAGAGCAGATGAGAAAAAAACAAGACAGAAAATCAATGGGAACTGAGTTGATTTTTTAAAAAAAATAGTCAACAAAATTGAAAACCTTTTAGCTATAACAACAAATCTGAAAGAGAACACACAAATAATGAAAGGCATAAATAAAATAGAGGGCATTACTATCCACCTTACAGAAATAGAGAGGATTAAGAGAGAACATTATGAATCGTCATGTGCTAACAAATCTGATAACCTAGATAATATGGAAAATTTCTTAAAATGTGTAAGTTATTTAAACTTATTAAAGAAGAAAAGTAAAATCTCAGTAGACTTATAACAGGTAATGAGATAAAAATCAGTCATCAAATCTACCACCAAACAAATCCAACAGATTATTTTTTAAAGATTATTTATTTTTTTTTCTTTTTCTTTCTCTCTCTCTCTCTCTCTCTTTTTTTTTTTTTTTTTTTTTTTTTTTTTTTTTTTTTTTTTTTGACTGGCAGAGTGGACATTGAGAGAGAGAGACAGAGAGAAAGGTCTTCCTTTGCCATTGGTTCACCCCCTAGTGGCCGCTGCGGCCGGCACACTGCAGCCAGTGCTTATCTGAAGCCAGGAGCCAGCTGCTTCTCCTGGTCTCCCATGAGGGCGCAGGGCCCAAGCACTTGGGCCAGCCTCCACTGCACTCCCAGGCCACAGCAGAGAGCTGGACTGGAAGAGGGGCAACCGGGACAGAATCCGGCACCCCAACCTGGACTAGAACCCGGTGTGCCAGTGCCGCAAGGCGGAGGATTAGCCTATTGAGCCAGAGCACCAGCCTATTTATTTATTTTTAAATATTTATTTTATTTATTTGAATGACAGAGTTACAGAGAGAGGTAGAGACAGAGAGAGAGGTCTTCCATCTCCTGGTTCACTCCACATGGCCACAATGGCTGGAGCTGCGCCAATCCGAAGCCAGGATCCAGGAGCTTCTTCTAGGCCATCCTCTACTGCTTTCCCGGGCTGTAGCAGAGAGCTGGATTGGAAGAGGAGCAACTGAAAATAGAACTGGTGCCCATATGGGATGCCGGTGCTTCAGGCCAGGGCTTTAACCCCAATTTATTTATTTGAAAGTCTAAGTTACACAAAGAGAGGAGAGGCAGAGAGAGAGAGAGAGAGAGAGAGAGAGAGAGAGATCGTGCATCCACTGGTTCACTCCCCAGTTGGCTGCCAATTAGAAGCCAGGAGCCAGGAGCTTCTTCCAGGTCTCCCATGTGGGTGCAGGGGCCCAAAGACTTGGGCCATCTTCTACAGCTTTCCCAGGCCATAGCAAAGAGCTGGATCAGAAATGGAGAAGCCGGGTCTCAATCCGGCTCCCATATGGGATGATGGCACTGCAGATGGTGGCTTTACCCACTGCACCATAGACCCGTCCCCCAACAGATTACTTTAATGGTGAATGTTACCAAACATATTTTAAAAAATTTATTAAGTGGCAAGTGTTGTGGTACAGCAGGTTATAGCCCCTGCCTGTGGTTCCAGCATCCCATATCGGTGCCAGTTTGAGTCCCAGTTGCTCTACTTCCAATCTAGAGCCCTGCTAATGTGCCTGAGAAAGCAGCAGAGGATGGCCCAAGTCCTTGGGCCCCTGCACCCATGTGGCAAACCCAGAAAAAACTCCTGGCTCCTGGCTTTGGATTGGCTCAGCCTCAGCCATTGTGACCATTTGGGGAATGAATCATCAGATAGGAGACCTCTCACTCTCCCTGTCCCTACCTCTCTCAGTAACACTGTCTTTCAAATAAGTAAAATAGACTTTTTTTTTATTTGAGGTATACAAATTTCACATATTTCATGTATACACATTTAGGAACATAGTTATACATCCCAACCTACCTTCTCTCCTGCAAAAGAAGACTTAGTAAAACTTTTTTGAAATCCCTTCAAAAAATTGAAGAGAAGGGAACATTTCTTAAGTCATTATTGGAGCCCAGCACAACACTGATATCAAAGCTAGATAAAAGCTTAACAAGAAAATAAAATTACTGTTGACTATCCTTTATGTACATAGATTCAGAAAACACTAGTCCAGCAACATATTAAAAAGATTATACACTGTAATCAAGAGGGCTTTTTCTCAGAAATTTAAGGATAGTTCAACATCAGAAAACCAATCAATGCAATAGACTACATTAATAGAAAAAAGAATGAGGAAACAAATAATCGTCTCATTTGATACAAAAAAGTTTACACCCTTTTATAATAAAAGTGCCCTGAAAACTATGACTATAAGTAAAATTCTTCAATATGATAGAGAAAATTTTTGAAGAAATCACAGTTAACATTATGCTTAATGGTAGAAAAACTGTAACCCTAATTGGGAAAAGACAAGGATGGCCACTTTCACCAGTGCTACACAATATCTAACTGGGAGTTCCATCCAAGGCAATTAGCAAAGAAAATAAATAAAACGCATCCAACTGAAAAGAAAAAGTAAAACTATCTTTAGTTACAGATGATGCAATTCTCTATGTAGAAAATTTCAAAGAATTTACAATGAAGCTCTGGATTCTAAAGCTAATAATTTATCAATTTTTTAAGGTTCATGATCAACATACAACAATTGATTGTATAGCTATACATAGCTATACATCTGCAATAACTACTCTAAAAAGAAAGCTAAGAAAGTAATTCCATTTATAGCAGTTATAAACAATAACTAGAGATAAATTTGACCAAGGAGGGAAAAGACATGTACCTGGAAAATGACAAAACATTACTTTAAGAAACTTAAAAGAATCTAAATAAATAGAAAGATATCCTGGGTTCGTGGGCAGGGATACTTAATAATGTTAAGGTATATATATATATATATATATATACACACACACACACACACACACACACATACACACAGATTCAGTGCAATTGCAATACAATTCCAACAGTTTTAAAGCAAACATGCAAAAACCAATCTTCAAATTTATATGAAACTGAAATGGGCCCCAAATATCAAGACTATTTTGAAACATAGGAACAGAATTGGAAGATACACACTTCCTGATATCAAAACTTACTAAAAAACCCAAGTAATCAAATAGTATACTACTGGTATGTAGAGATGCATAGGTAGACCAATGCAATGTAACTGAGGGTCCAGAAACATTTGTGACCAAGTAATTTTTGACATTGAAGCCAAATTTTTTGAAGGGGAGAAAGAATGATTTCTTCAACAGTTGGTGCAGGACAAGTGACCTTTCATATGGAAAAGAATAAATTTGGACCTCTATCTCACACCATATACACAACTTAATTATAACTAGGTAAATGAGCAAAAATATTAAAACCACCAAATTCTTATAAGAAACACAAGAGTAATTCTTAGTGATCTTGGATTTGGCAATGGGTTTTAAGATAAGACAACAAAAGATGAACAACAAAATAAAAATTGGACTTTATTAAAATTAAACACTTTTGTGCTCAAGTGACATCAAGTAAGTAAAAAGACACCCTAAAACTAGGAGAAATTATCTATAAATCGTGTTTCTTATAAGGGCATAATATAACAATGTATAACAATACAATGCAAGCACTCAACACCAGATGAGTGAATGAACAAAATATAGCATATATATAATGGAATATTTTAAGCCACAAAATGGAATGTAGTTCTGTTTTTCCTTTTTAAAAAATTTTATCTGTTTTTTTCTATTCATTTAAAAAACAGAGTGACAGAGGGGGAGAGAGAGAGGGAGAGAGAGGGAGAGAGAAGGGAGAGAGAGAGAGAGAGAAATTCTTTCATCTGCTAATACATTTTCCCAAATGGCCACAATGGATGGGACTGGGCTGGGATGAAGCCAGAAGATAGAAACTCACCTGGGTCAACCACATAGGTGGCAGAGACCCAAGTACTTGAGCCATCACCATCTTCCTCTCAGGGTGTACAGCAGCATGAAACTGGATCAGAAGCAGGGGCAGGACTTGTTCCCAGATACTCCAGTATGGAATATGGGTAATCCAAATAGGAGCTTAACAAGCTACATCCAATATCCACCCCAAGAAAGAAGTTCTGATACATACTATGACCCAGGTAAATCTTGAAGTCATTGTACTACATAAAGTAAGCCAGAGACAAAAGGACAAATATTATATGATTTCACTTATATGAAATATCTAGAATAGGCAAACTTAGAGACAGAAAGTATGGTAGAGATTATCAGGGGCTAGAGGAAGCAGGGATGGGTTGTTAATGCTTAATGATTGTAGATTTTCTGTTTGAAGTTGGTAAAAATGTTTTGGAACTCATGATGATTGCTGAGGAACATTGCTTATGTAATTAGTGCTATGGATTTGTACACTTAAAATAACAAAAACAGCAAATTTTATATACTTCTCAAAAAATTTAAATAACTTTATCAAACTCTTATGCACTTCAATATTCTCTTAGTAGAGTCTTTTGGTCCCCCTATATATAGAATCATGTCACTTGCAAATAGATAATTTGACTTCTTCCTTTCTAATTTATATCCCTTTGAGCTCTTTTTCTTTCCTAATGGCTCTGCCTAAAACTACTAGGACTATACTGAATAGTGATGGTGAAAGTGGGCATTCTGTCTGGTACTGCAACTTAGTGGAAATGCTTCCAACTTTTCCTTATTCAATAGGATGCTGGCTGTGGTTTTGTCATAAATTGCCTTGATTGTGTTGAGGAATGTTCCTTCTATACCCAATTGCTTAATTTTGTAATGAAAGAATGCTGTGTTTTATCAAATGTTTTTTCTGTGTTTATTGAGGTAATCACATAGTTTTATTTCTTCAGTTTTTTGATGTAATGTATCATGTTTATTGATTTGTATGTGTTGAATCACCCCTGCATACCAGAGATAAATCCCACTTGGTCTGGGTGAATGATCTTTCTATATGTTGTTATAGGATGTGATTAGCTAGTATTTTGTTAAGGACTTTGTATCTATGTTTATAATGAAATTTGGTCTGTAGTCCTCTTTCTTTGTTGTATCTCTTTCCGATTTTGTATTTAAGGTGATGCTGGTCTCATAGAAGGAGTTTGGAAGAATTCCCTCCCTTTCAATTATTTTAAGTAGTTTGAGAAGAATTGGAATTAGTTATTTTTAAAAGTATGATAGAATTTAGCAGCAGGATCAAGATCCAGAGCATTTCTTTGAATTATAACAAGAGATGAAATTTGACTTTACTAGTACAGTTCTGCACAAAAAGCACAATCAAAGCAATGGCTGCAAAGAGGTAAAATTGGTCTACTAAAAGTAAAAGTGGATTGAATAAGAGTCAAGGTCATGGCAACATGGTGTTATACTCAAGATATTTTGTTATTGACCTTCTGGAGGTCCAAATAACTACAATATCAGTTTATCAAGAGAGTTTTTGAGAAAGTTAGCCAAAGGTTTAGGAGGAAAATTCCTGGGAAATCTTTAGCAGAGAGTGCTCTTCCACCCAACAATGCACCTGCTCCTTCCTGTCATCAAGCAAGGATAATTTGCCAGAGTTGATGGGACATCATTAGTCATTCAATCTGCAGTCCTGATTTGTCTCCATATGACTTATTTTTGTGTCCTAAGCTTAAAAAATATTTAAAGGGAATCCAGCTTTCTTTAGTCAATAATGTGAAAAAGACCGCATTCACATTGTTAAATACTCGTGCTATTAGTTCTTTAGGGATGGGCTAAAAAACTGGCATCATTGCTTACAAAAGTGTTACAGACTTGATGGAGGTTATGTTGACAAAGTTTACATTCTTGTTGTCTTTTAATTCCATTTTCCCATAAACTTTTTGAAGTTTCATAAATTACACTCATTAAGAATTAAAAATAATTTGGGTTTCAAATTTACATGTAGATTTTGTAAATGTATGACTTTAAACTTTTTGAAGATGCTAAGGAACATGGTTGGACTATTGGCACCATATGTTATTACTCATTACATTTAGATCATATTCACATACTATATAACATCGTCTCAGTCAATGATGGAACACTTTTGAAATGGTGAAACTGCGATAGGCTATAACATATAGGATAGATGTGAGGTAAGTTTTACCATCTAGATTTGTGTAAGTACACTATGATGTATGCACAGCAACAAAAGTGTTTGCTGAGGTAATTCTAAAAATATATCCCTGCTGTTAAGTGATGTGTGACTATATATGTGAATTTTTTATTTTGTTATTTGTTTTACTTAATTAATTGTTTCTTGATAATGATTTTCCATATTCACTTCATATGTTAACACTCTATATACAGATTCATATTTTTGGTAAAATTTATTTTTACCATCAAGCTTAAAATATTCAGCTTTGATTCTTTATAATTTTTTTCTTTTTTTAACTTTTATTTAATGAATATAAATTTCCAAAGTACAGCTTATGGATTACAATGGCTTCCCCCCGTAATGTCCCTCCCACCCGCAACCCTCCCCTTTCCCACTCCCTCTCCCCTTCCATTCACATTAAGATTCATTTTCGATTCTCTTTATATACAGAAGATCAGTTTAGCATACATTAAGTAAAGATTTCAACAGTTTGCTCCCACACAGAAACATAAAGTGAAAAATACTGTTTGAGTACTAGTTATAGCATTAAATCTCAATGTACAGCACACTAAGGACAGAGATCCTACATGAGGAGTAAGTGCACAGTGACTCCTGTTGTTGACTTAACAAATTGACACTCTTGTTTATGGCATCAGTAATCACCCTAGGCTCTTGTCATGAGTTGCCAAGGCTATGGAAGCCCCCTGAGTTCACTGACTCTGATCATATTTAGACAAGGCCATGGTCAAAGTGGAAGTTCTCTCCTCCCTTCAGAGAAAGGTACCTCCTTCTTTGATGACCCGTTCTTTCCACTGGGATCTCACTCACAGAGATCTTTCATTTAGGTTTTTTATTTTTCCCCCAGAGTGTCTTAGCTTTCCATGCCTGAAATACTCTCATGGGCTTTTCAGCCGGATCCGCATGCCTTAAGGGCTGATTCTGAGGCCTGAGTGCTGTTTAGGACATCTGCCATTCTATGGGTCTGCTGTGCATCTCACCTCCCATGTTGGATCGTTCTCTCCCTTTTTTATTCTATCAGCTAGTATTTGCAGACACTATTCTTGTCCATATGATCCCTTTGGTTCTTAGTCCCATCATTATGATCAATTGTGAACAGAAATTGATCACTGGGACCAGTGAGATGGCATTGGTACATGCCACTCTGATGGGATTGAATTGGAATCCCCTGGTATGTTTCCAACTCTACCGTTTGAGGCAAGTCAGCCTGAGCATGTCCCGAATTGCACATCTCTTCCCTCTCTTATTCCCACTCTTATATTTAACAGCGATCACTTTTCAGTTAAGTTTCAGCACTTAAGAAGAATTGTGTATTGATTACAGTATTCAACCAAAAGTATTAAGTAGAACAAACAAACAAAAAATACTAAGAGGGATAACATATTAAGCTTCTCATCAACAATCAGGGTGAGGGCTGATCAAGTCACCATTTCTCATAGTGTTCATTTCACTTTAACAGGTTTCCTTTTTGGTGCTCAGTTAGTTGTCACCTATCAAGGAGAACAAGTGGTATTTGTCCCTTTGGGATTGGCTTATTTCACTCAACATAATGTTTTCCAAATTCCTAACAGGGATCACTTCTCAGTTAGAATTTAAACACCTAAGAATAATTGTGTGTTAATTACAGAGTTCAACCAACGGTATTAGAACAAAAAAAATACTAAAATGGATAAAGTAATAATTAATGTGAAACAGCACCAGAAAAATATCTTCCAAGGAAATGCTATTTATTGTTTTAAATTCTTATTGACATTTTTAGATTATTTAGGAAATATTATACTAAAAATGTAAAAGTGAGGAAAATATTTAGCTTTCTTGTACAGGTCATTGTTCTCTGATGATGTGGCATGGTTGCCATGTAACAGGATTTGGAGTTGAGGTTATTGTATTTTGCTATACTGCTAATTTGTTGGGTAATGAAGCAAATAATGCAGTGTCTTATCCAAGATCATTTCCTCTGGTTGAATGAATTCACCTTCCTTGGAAATAAAACAAGAAATTATCCAAGAGTCACTACTCTAACCTGAAAAACTGAAAGTATTTGTTTATGAGCAGGACTAGGGAATCAATTTCTGTAGAAAATTACTGATGCCTATTGGTCTAACCTTTACTAGTTGGTATAAAGTAGGGAAAATCCATGAATATGATTGCAGTCCTCAGGAACTTACAGTCTTTTTTAGAGTAGACATGTGATGTGAAGTGGTGACAAGTATAAAAAGGTGGGGAATAAAATATGCAAATATGATACAACTAAATGAAAATGCAAAGTAAATATAATGAGGAAGAAGAAAGAAAGGTCATTTGGAGTTAGAAATAGTTTTTGCCCTTGAGAAAGCAAGTGTTTTGATGTGTGTGCATGGGGCATGGGGATGGAGGGGAGGAGGAAGCAGAGTACTACAATAGTCTTACACAGACCCAGTCTGGCAAACAACCCATACTTTGGCTTACATCTTTTTTATTAAATTTATTTTCACTGATTTCTTATAATAATCAATAGTGTGGTTCTCATTGGTAAGTGAGGAAATGCAGTCTAAATGAGTTACCTAACTAAAACTTGTACAAGTGAGATAAGATTTTTTTTTTAAGTTAGATCTGCACAACTATAAATTGTAAGCATTGTATTGTGGTCTTTTTGATTTCTTCCAATTCAAATACTGATAGTCTATGAAATTTTTCACTCCCAGTGACAAACCTAAAATAGTTTCAAAATACTGCATATTTTCCCTGATATGTGAAAGTTAAAATGAAAGGAAGGATAGACAGTAGGAAGAAAGGAAGAAAAAAAAAAGAGGAGAAGAAAAGAGAAAATAAGGGAGAAAGAAATGCCTGAGAATATCAGTTTTACTGCAAATGTAGTGTTTTTTCCAAACTTTGTTTTAAATATTTGTGAAACAAATTGATAGGTATTGTATACTACTATAGTTTTAATTATTTTGTGAATATTTTCAAATTTATTTTATATGAGTGAAGTTGACCATCTTTTCCTTTGATTATTGTATATAGCCCTTGCCTATGTTCCTGCTGGACTAAATCTTTTTACTTTTTATTTGCTGAACACTTTATTTAATGGTGCCGATAAGCCTTTGATTATAATGTAAATTAAAGTATGTTATCTCAAAAAATTAAATAAATATTTAAAATAATATAAAAAGGGAAAAGAGAATTCAAGGCACATGAAATTATCGGGAGTCATTCAAGGATACAAGTGCAGTATATTACTCCATTTATTGTAAAACCTGTTGGTGTGTTGGTCTCAAATAACCATCAGAGAAATCTCTTTTGTGTGCTTTGCCCCTGTGATCACCAAGGCAATGTTGAGCCACAGGAGACTAATGATGTGAGAATCTGATCCACTCAGGTCACAGGGCTTAAAGTAAATTCAGACTTAATAGTTATCTTTAAAAATATCTTGCAGGTCTTAGAGAGGATGAGCCCCTGTATTTGCTAAACTCTCAAATTGTATTTAAATTAATGAAAATCTATCCTATAAAAATGGTACTTGCATAGTGTCTGGAACAACAACAAATCAGTGTTATGTTAAAATGGCTTGAAGAATCCTATCAATCAATTAAAGTTTCAATTTTGCCAGCTGGTTAAACAAAGTCACCATTAAAAATTAAATTATATAAATGTATCACTAAATCTGATATTTTAAATAAAATGACACTCAAAACCTGACATCCCCTAATCACATTTCTCCATTTTACTATTATATGTGCTCTTGAGCTTGTTCAGGTCTACTGAATCTCATGGATGGGAATAATAATGTGCTTTTATTGTGCATCTCTTCACAGCTTTGTGTTGAGTGATATTATTTCAGTAGTTTGAAGTTAGCCAGAGTAGGAGTATTTACACCATAGAAACTGGCAAACATTACATTTCAGGGTAAAATGTATAGTTTTTTTGGTTGTATACATTTAAGAAAGTGGTAGAGAAAATGTTAATGTAGATTAAACTTAATAGTATATCTTACCTGAACTTTTACATTGCATATAGGCCAAAAGATTAAGAAAATATTCTTCCTTTGTTCAAAACCAGTGTCCAAATCAGCAGTCACTAGTAGCACTGAAAAATAAGTTAACTTCTACCATACAGCTACTGTGTTTCACTTTCAACTTGTTAACACAGTGTCAACCACCATTTATGTCAGAAATAACACTTGTTCTGATCCAGCAATTCCACTACTGAGTATATATCCAAGGGAAAAGAAATCAGTATGTCTAGGAGCTATCTACACTACCATGTTTGTTGAGGCAGTATATATTCCCAAGATAGGGAATCAACATAAATGTCTATCATTGGGTGAGTGGCTAAAGAAAGTATGGTATACAATTCATCTTTAAAAAAGAAGGGAATCCTGTTATTTGTGACAGCACAGATGAACCCAGAGCACATTATGGTAAATGGAAAATAAACAGGAATATATAATTTCAGTTTCAAGTGTAATTTTGTGAAGTTGAATACACAAAAGTAGAGAGTGGAATGGTGGAGGGATTGGATAGATCTTGGTAAAAGGATATAAAAGTTCAGTTAGGAGGACCAAGTTTAAGAGATTTATTGTACAAAAAGATTAATAACCAGTGTTACATTCTTGAAAGTTGCTAAGAGAGTGGATTTTAAGTGTTCTCACCAAAAGCAGAAAGGAAAAAGAAAGGAAAAAAAGTGTTAATAAATGGCAAACATAGTTACAGATACAAAATCCATCAAAAACCAAAGTATTTCCTGGGAATTAATTGATAATCTGACATTCACAATAAAGTTATATATTTTATATATATTTTAAATGGGAAAGCAAGACAATTTTAATGTCAATAAAAATTCAATGTTTCACATACTTATTCTTAGAGTGGGATGTTAACCCATTATAGGGCATACTTTATATCAAGGCAATCAATAACAACAAGTAAAAGATAAATGTTCATGCAGTATTATTTTCATTTTGATTGAGTAAGCATTTATTAAGCACCTACAATGTGTTAGACAATGGGAATTGCTAGCATCACAGAAATTCAGGATGCTCACATAAATGACTCGAATACAATCTGATCAGCTTTACAAATGGAGACATAGGCATGTGATGTAAGTCTTATATGAGGAGTTGTTTTCTGATTTGCAAAGGAGAAAAGAATACACCAGACAATTCAGTCTGTAAGCAATTCTGTTTGGGAGAATATGGTGAGAGGTTAGACTAAAATATGAGTAATGGCCCAAAGGAACAAAAAGAGGTATCCAGGAATTGTGGAAAGATGAACTTACGGAAAATTATAACACTAACTTGAGGAAAATAATCCCACAGTTGTGTGGAGGACAGTTTAGAGTCAAGAACAGAGGCAGCAATGCCTACAACAAGGCCATATATCATATTTCCAACCAATATTCCAAAGAAAAGGTAATAAGGGTCTGATCCTTGTTGATGGGCAAGACAAGGAAAAAAAGGAAGGTAAGGATGCAAGAAACGGTGTATACTTGAAAAGATTTGGAAATTTATTGACTGATCGGCTCAGTCAAATTTGATTCTGCAGTTTTGTACCAGGAAGTCAAGAGCCTGCTGTAATGGCTAAATCTATTCTAGGTATGCCTATGTTTCCATATTTGCTCATGGGTTCTCAGAGCTCAACCAATGTTTTATTTATCACAGAACTCAGATCTTTGCCCTTGTACAAACACATTAGCTTCATAAACCTCCGTGTGGTTGTGATCAATTATGTCACATTGCTTTTATGAAGTAGAATAACAGTTTGCTTAGCTGGCTGATTCTGAAAGAGCAGTCCCTCTGTGTTTTCTGCAAGGCTTCATTGACCAGGTTATAGTCTTACCTGATTTGTATACCCAAGTACACTCTATGAAGACCTGCTGTGGGTCTAATCCAATAGGAGCTGATGAGGGCCATCTGGGTTTTGTGATGAATTTCTTTCATATTGTATTTGATATTAGTTCATTTCTCCTAAAACATAAATGGTATGTCCTCTGATAAATGAACTGAAATGTAACCTAATTTAATTGAAATTCAATGAGCAATAACTAACAGGCAGTTCTGGAGTTTTTAACTGTTTGTTTTTCAAATAGCACACATAATAATTCTTTTATAGCTAAGTTACTGTCTTGATGACAGGAAAATATTCTAAAGAGTGTTCCATTGACCTGGGTTTTGAAGAAAATGCAACAGAGAATGAACTCATAGCAAGATAATGATGGCTATGAAGAGTATGTGAAAACCAACATTGATTATAAGTCACTGGATGGGGCCAGCACTGTGGCGTAGAAGGTAAAGCTGCCGCCTGCAGTGCTGGTATTCCAATGGGCGCTAGTTCAAGTCCCAGCTGCTCCACTTTCAATCCAGCTCCCTGTTAATGGCCTTGTAAAGGCAACAGAAGATGGCCCAAGTCCTTGAGCCCCTGCATCCGCATAGGAGACGCGGAAGATGCTCCTGGCTCCTGGCTCCTGGCTTTGGATCGGCGCAGCTCCAGCCGTTGTGGCCAACTGGGGAGTGAACCAGCGAATGGAAGACCTCTCTCTCTCTCTCTCTCTGCCTCTCCTTCTCTTTGTTTAACTTTGACTTTCAAATAAAATAAATAAATCTTTTTAAAAAATGTCACTGGAAACCTAGCTAAGTTACAGCTGTTTCCAATAAAAATTTAATACAGTCATGAGAGGGTTGACTTTTTCCTTTCTCCCATAGATGAAAACCATTGGTACTTTTTTCTCTACGACTAGTTAGGCCATGTAGTTTAAACATAAATATGATGTTTTCATGCCTCACTATTCTATAAATCAATCTATACCTTTCCTTTATTTACTTATTAATTTATTTAAATGTATTGAAGACTCTAGTTTTCTTATAAAACTATATTATTCCTATGAGAATGAACTGATCACAAGACGGCTGTGTCACACAGACTCATAGCCCAGTCACAGCAAGATGAACAAAGAACTGCAGAATAATTATGACAATGGCAAAGATACCAAAACTGTCTTAAACACATAGCATTATAGATACAGTATCCCTACAGAAATTACAGTTAAAACAAGTTCATAGAGACTTTTTTAAAATTTTTTTAATTTATTTATTTATTTATTTTTTCAGAAAATGCAAATATATTTATTATTTGCTGTTAGGAGCCTGACTTCCAAGGAGATTTCAGTTTCACAATGGATTGTTTGTTTCACTCCAATTCAGAGATAATGATTTTTTAAATAGGTTTCCCCTGAGAGGAGAATAAGCCTTATAGTTTTTTTGTTTGTTTGTTTTGTTTTTTTAAACTTTTATTTAATGAATATAAATTTCCAAAGTACGACTTATGGATTACAATGGCTTCCCCCCCATACCGTCCTTCCCACCCACAACCCTCCCCTTTCCCACTCCCTCTCCCCTTCCATTCACATCAAGATTCATTTTCGATTATCTTAGTATACAGAAGATCAGCTTAGTATACATTAAGTATGGATTTCAACAGTTTGCTCCCACACAGAAACATAAAGTGAAAAATAATAGATGATTTTTTTTAAATGATGATGAAATCAGATCAGACTTATTGTCATGTTTAATCCCAGTGAGAGTCAAGTTGGGAATTGATAATTTCTTTTTTTTTTTATTTACAGAGGATCAGTTTAGTATGCATTAAGTAAGGATTTCAACAGTTTGCACCCCCATAGAGACACAAAGTGAAATATATTGTTTGAGTACTCGTTATAGCATTAAATCTCAGTGTACAGCACATTAAGGACAGAGATCCTACATGAGGAGTAAGTGCACAGTGACTCCTGTTGTTGACTTTACAAATTGACACTCCTGTTTATGGCATCAGTAATCTCCCTATGCACCAGTCATGAGTTTCCAAGGCTATGGAAGCCCTCTGAGTTCTCCGACTCTTATCTTGTTTAGACAAGGTCATAGTCAAAGTGGAGGTTCTCTCCTCCCTTCAGGGAAAGGTACCTCCTTCTTTGATGACCTGTTCTTTCCACTGGGATCTCACTCACAGAGATCTTTTGCCAGAGTGTCTTTGCTTTCCATGCCTGAAATACTCTCATGAGCTTTTCAGCCAGCTCCGAATGCCTTTAGGGCTGATTCTGAGGCCAGAGTGCTATTTAGGACATCTGCCATTCTATGAGTCTGCTGAGTATCTCACTTCCCATGTTGGATCACTCTCCCCTTTATTTACTCCATCAGTTAGCGTTAGCAGGTACTAGACTTGTCTATGTGCTCCCTTTGACTCCCAGTCCCTCCACCATGACCAACTGTGAACTGAAATTGATCACCTGGAACAGTGAGATGGCATTGGTACATGCCACCTCGATGGGATTGAATTGGAATCCCCTGGTATGCTTCCAACTCCACCACTTGGGGCAAGTCAGCCTGAGCATGTCCCAAATTATACATCTCTTCCCTCTCCCATTCCCACTCCCATGTTCAACAGGGATCACATTTCATTTAATTTTCAACACTTAAGAATAACTGTGCATCAATTACAGAACTAAACCAGTCATATTAAGTAGAACAGATAAAAAAACTACTAAGAGGGATAATGTATTAAGTTGTTCATTAACAGTCAGGGCTATGCTGATCAAGCCACCGTTTCCCATAGTGTCCACCTCACTCCAACAGGTTTCCCTCTTGGTGTTCAGTCAGTTGTCACCGATCAGGGAGAACATATGGTATTTGTCCCTTTGGGACTGGCTTATTTCACTCAGCATGATGTGTTCCAGATTCCTCCATTTTGTTGCAAATGACTGGATTTCGTTGTTTCTTACTGCGGTATAGTATTCTAAAGAGTACATATCCCATAATTTCTTTATCCAGTCTATCGTTGATGGGCATTTAGGTTGGTTCCAGGTCTTAGCTATTGTGAATTGAGCTGCAATAAACATTAGGGTGCAGACCTCTTTTTTGTTTGCCAATTTAAATTCCTTTGGGTAAATTCCAAGGAGTGGGATGGCTTGGTCGAACGGTAGGGTTATCTTCAGGTTTCTGAGGAATCTCCAGACTGACTTCCATAGTGGCTTGACCAGTTTGCATTCCCACCAACAGTGGGTTAGTGTCCCTTTTTCCCCACATCCACGCCAGCATCTGTTGTTGGTAGATTTCTGAATGTGAGCCATTCTAACCGGGGTGAGGTGAAACCTCATTGTGGTTTTGATTTGCATTTCCCTGATTGCTAATGACCTTGAACATTTTTTCATGTGCCTGTTGGCCATTTGGATTTCTTCTTTTGAAAAATGTCTATTGAGGTCCTTGGCCCATCTCTTAAGTGGGTTGTTGGTTTTGTTTTTGTGGAGTTTCTTGATCTCTTTGTAGATTCTGGTTATTAACCCTTTATCTGTTGCATAGTTTGCAAATATTTTTTCCCATTCTGTCGGTTGTCTCTTCACTTTCCTGACTGTTTCTTTTGCAGTACAGAAACTTCTCAATTGGATGCAATCCCAATAGTTGATTTTGGCTTTGACTGCCTGTGCCTCCCGGGTCTTTTCCATAAATTCTTTGCCTGTGCCAATATCTTGAAGGGTTTCTCCAATGTTCTCTAGTAACTTGATGGTGTCAGGTCGTAGATTTAGGTCTTTAATCCATGTTGAGTGGATTTTTGTGTAAGGTGTAAGGTAGGGGTCTTGCTTCATGCTTCTGCACGTGGAAATCCAATTTTCCCAGCACCATTTATTGAATAGACTGTCCTTGCTCCAGGAATTAGTTTTAGATCCTTGATCAAATATAAGTTGGCTGTAGATGTTTGGGTTGATTTCTGGTGTTTCAATTCTGTTCCATTGGTCTATCCATCTGTTTCTGTACCAGTACCATGCTGTTTTGATTACAACTGCCCTGTAGTAGGTCCTGAAATCTGGTATTGTGATGCCTCCAGCTTTGTTTTTGTTGTACAAGATTGCTTTAGCTATTCGAGGTCTCTTGTGCCTCCATATGAATTTCAGCACCAATTTTTCCAGATCTGAGAAGAAGGTCTTCGGTATCTTGATTGGTATTGCATTGAATCTGTAAATTGCTTTTGGGAGAATGGACATTTTGATGATATTGATTCTTCCAATCCATGAGCATGGAAGATTTTTCCATTTCTTGGTATCCTCTTCTATTTCTTTCTTTAAGGTTTTGTAATTTTCATCTTAGAGATCTTTAACGTCTTTGGTTAAGTTTATTCCAAGGTATTTGATTGTTTTTGTAGCTATTGTGAATGGGATTGATCTTAGAAGTTCTTCCTCAGCCATGGCATTGTCTGTGTATACACCCCAATTCAAGATTATGAAGATGATGACATAGAAGAAATGCAAGAAGCAGATCTCAAAAAATTGATAAGAGCATTAAGAAGTTCTCAAAAACAAATTCTGGTACTACACAAATCCTTAATGGACAAGATAGAAAATCTCTCTCGTGAAAATGAAATATTAAGGAGGAATCAAAATGAAATGAAACAACTAGTACAACAGGAAACTGGGATAGAGACTGAAGTGAAGAATTCAATAGATCAAATGAAAAACACAATAGAGAGCCTTACAAACAGAATGGGTGAAGCAGAAGAGAGAATATCAGACTTAGAAGACAGAGAACAGGAAAGGATACAGTCAGACCAAAGAAAAGAAGAGGAAATTAGAAATCTAAAACATATTGTCGGGAATCTTCAGGATACTATTAAAAAACCCAACATTCGGGTTCTAGGAGTTCCTGAAGGCATGGAGAGGGAGAAAGGATTAGAAGGCCTTTTTAGTGAGATATTAGCAGAAAATTTCCCAGGTTTGGAGAAGGACAGAGAAATCCTAGTACAGGAAGCTCACAGAACCCCTAATAAACACGACCAAAAGAGATCCTCACCAAGACACATTGTAATTAAACTCTCCACAGTGAAACATAAAGAAAAGATCCTAAAATGTGCAAGAGAGAAACGTCAGATTACTCTCAGAGGATCTCCAATTAGACTCACAGCTGACTTCTCATCAGAAACTCTAAAAGCTAGGAGGGAATGGCGAGATATAGCCCAGGTACTAAGAGAGAACAACTGCCAGCCCAGAATATTATATGCTGCAAAGCTCTCATTTGTGAATGAAGGTGAAATAAAGACTTCTCATTGCAAACAGAAATTGAAAGAATTTGTTGCCACTCGTCCAGCCCTGCAAAAGATGCTTAAAGATGTGTTACACACAGAAACACGGTCATCAATATGAAAGAAGGTAAAGGAAGGAAACCAAGGAAAGAAACCTCACAGCAAAAGATCACAGGGAATTCAAAGCATATATTAGAACTTATCTTTGGCAAATGGCAGGGCAAAGTGACCACTTATCATTAGTCACTTTGAACGTGAATGGCCTGAACTGTCCAGTTAAAAGACACCGATTGGCTGATTGGGTTAAGGAACAAAACCCATCTATTTGCTGCTTACAAGAAACACATCTTTCCAACAAAGATCCATACAGACTGAAAGTGAAAGGCTGGAAAAAGATATACCATGCCAACAGAAATGAAAAAAGAGCGGGCGTAGCCATCTTAATATCGGACAACATAAACTTTACCACAAAAACTGTTAAGAGAGACAAAGAGGGACACTATATCATGATTAAGGGATCAATTCAACAGGAAGATATAACAATTATCAATGTATATGCACCTAACTACAGGGCACCAGTTTATCTAAAAGATTTATTAACGGACTTAAAGGGAGACTTAGACCCCAATACAGTAGTACTGGGGGACTTCAATACTCCACTCTCAGAAATAGACAGATCATCCGGTCAGAAGATCAACAAGGATACAGCAGATTTAAATGACACTATAGCCCAAATGGATCTAACAGATATATACAGAACTTTCAATCCTACAGCTAAAGAGTTTACATTCTTCTCAGCAGTACATGGAACCTTCTCTAGGATTGACCACATACTAGGCCATAAAGCAAGTCTCAGCAAATTCAAAAGAATTAGAATCATACCATGCAGCTTCTCAGACCATAAAGGAATGAAGTTGGAAATTAGCAACTCAGGAATCCCTAGAGCATACGCAAACACATGGAAATTGAACAACATGCTCCTGAATGAACAATGGGTCATAGAAGAAATCAAAAGAGAAATCAAAAACTTTCTGGAAGTAAATGAGGATAACAGCACAACATACAAAACTTATGGGACGCAGCAAAAGCAGTGTTAAGAGGAAAGTTTATATCAATAGGTGCCTACATCAAGAAATTGGAAAGACACCAAATAGATGAGCTTTCAATTCACCTCAAGGATCTAGAAAACCTACAGCAAACCAGACCCAAATCTAGTAGGAGAAGAGAAATAATTAAAATCAGAGAAGAAATCAACAGGATTGAATCAAAAAAAAAATTACAAAAAATCAGCCAAACGAGGAGCTGGTTTTTTGAAAAAATAAACAAAATTGACACCCCATTGGCCCAACTAACTAAAAAAAGAAGAGAAAAGACCCAAATCAATAAAATCAGAGATGAAAAAGGAAATGTAACAACAGACACCACAGAAATAAAAAGAATCATCAGAAATTACTACAAGGACTTGTATGCCAGCAAACAGGGAAACCTATCAGAAATGGATAGATTCCTGGACACATGCAACCTGCCTAAATTGAACCAGGAAGACATCAAAAACCTAAACAGACCCATAACTGAGACAGAAATTGAAACAGTAATAAAGGCCCTCCCAACAAAGAAAAGCCCAGGACCAGATGGATTCACTGCTGAATTCTACCAGACGTTTAAAGAAGAACTAACTCCAATTCTTCTCAAACTATTCAGAACAATCGAAGAAGAGGGAGTCCTCCCAAATTATTTCTATGAAGCCAGCATCACCTTAATTCCTAAGCCAGAGAAAGATGCAGCACTGAAAGAGAATTACAGACCAATATCCCTGATGAACATAGATGCAAAAATCCTCAATAAAATTCTCGCCAATAGAATGCAACAACACATCAGAAAGATCATCCACCCAGACCAAGTGGGATTTATCCCTGGTATGCAGGGATGGTTTAATGTGCGCAAGACAATCAATGTGATACACCACATTAACAGACTGCAGAAGAAAAACCATATGATTATCTCAATAGATGCCGAGAAAGCATTTGATAAAATACAACACCCGTTCATGATGAAAACTCTAAGCAAACTGGGTTTGGAAGGAACATTCCTCAATACAATCAAAGCAATCTATGAAAAACCCACAGCCAACATCCTATTGAATGGGGAAAAGTTGGAAGCATTTCCACTGAGATCTGGTACCAGACAGGGATGCCCACTCTCACCACTGCTATTCAATATAGTTCTGGAGGTTCTAGCCAGAGCTATTAGG
The DNA here is from genome assembly GCF_051225735.1 of Oryctolagus cuniculus. Classification (NCBI taxonomy): domain Eukaryota; kingdom Metazoa; phylum Chordata; class Mammalia; order Lagomorpha; family Leporidae; genus Oryctolagus; species Oryctolagus cuniculus. Next base: position 101,459,659 of record NC_142867.1, read on the forward strand.
CAAGAAAAAGAAATTAAAGGGATACAAATTGGGAAGGAAGAACTCAAACTATCCCTCTTTGCAGATGACATGATTCTGTATTTAGGGGACCCAAAGAACTCTACTAAGAGACTATTGGAACTCATAGAAGAGTTTGGCAAAGTAGCAGGGTATAAAATCAATGCACAAAAATCAACAGCCTTTGTATACACAGACAATTTATTTTTTTGACAGGCAGAGTGGACAGTGAGAGAGAGAGACAGAGAGAAAGGTCTTCTTTTTTTATTTTTTTTAACTTTTATTTAATGAATATAAATTTCCAAAGTACGGCTTATGGATTACAATGGCTTCCCCCCCATAACGTCCCTCCCACCCGCAACCCTCCCCTTTCCCACTCCCTCTCCCCTTCCATTCATATAAGGATTCATTTTCAATTCTCTTTATATACAGAAGATCAGTTTAGCATACATTAAGTAAAGATTTCAACCGTTTGCTCCCACACAGAAACATAAAGTGAAAAATAATAGATGATTTTTTAAATGATGATGAAATCAGATCAGACCTATTATCATGTTTAATCCCAGTGAGAGTCAAGTTGGGAATTGATAATTTCTTCTTCTTTTTTTTTTTTTTAACAGAAGATCAGTTTAGTATACATTAAGTAAAGATTTCAACAGTTTGCACCCCCATAGAAACACAAAGTGAAATATACTGTTTGAGTACTCGTTATAGCATTAAACCTCAATGTACAGCACATTAAGGACAGAGATCCTACATGAGGAGTAAGTGCTCAGTGACTCCTGTTGTTGACTTTACAAATTGACACTCCCGTTTATGGCATCAGTAATCTCCCTATGCACCAGTCATGAGTTTCCAAGGCTATGGAAGCCCCTTGAGTTCTCCGACTCTTATCTTGTTTAGACAAGGTCATAGTCAAAGTGGAGGTTCTCTCCTCCCTTCAGAGAAAGGTACCTCCTTCTTTGATCCCATCAAGGTGGCATGTACTAATGCCATCTCACTAGTCCAAGTGATCAATTTCAGTTCACAACTGATCATAATGAAAGGACTAAGAGTCAAAGGGAGCATATAAACAAATCTAGTACCTGCTAATACTAACCGATAGAATAAATAAAGGGGAGAGTGATCCAACATGGGAAGCGAGATACTCAGCAGACTCATAGAATGGCGGATGTCCTAAACAGCACTCTGGCCTCAGAATCAGCCCTAAAGAGAAAGGTCTTCTTTTGCCGTTGGTTCACCCTCCAATGGCCACCGCGGCCAGTGCACTGCGCTGATCCAAAGGCAGGAGCCAGGTGCTTCTCCTGGTCTCCCATGGGGTGCAGGGCAGGGACTTTTTTAAAAGATTTATTTATTGATTGATTACCTCTTTATTTGAAATGTAGAGTTACAGACAGACAGAGGGAGAGACAGAGAGAGAGGTCTTCCATCACTGTTTTACTCCCCAGTTGGCTGCAACAGCTGGATCTGGGTGAATCCAAACTCAGGATCTAGAAGCTTCTTCTGGGCCTCCCACGTGGCTGCATGGGCCCAAAGACTTGGGCCGTCTCCTACTGCTTTCCCATGCCAGAGCACAGACCTAGATTGGAAGTAAAATAGCTGGGACTTGAAAAGGTGCCCATATTTGGTGCTGGCACTGCAGGCGGCAGCTTTACCTGCTTTGCCACAGTGCCGGCTCAAAGGGACTCTCTATTGGGTATTTGCCTAGGATAAAAAGAATATTCTAATAATGACAATGACAGTGAGTGAAACTCCAGCAATGATTCAGTGATTGCCAGACTGATTTTCTCACACTATTTTGATTTATATCTGTGTCATATCTGTCTCACGTACACAGTGTAGCCAAAATTGGGAAAATAATAAGGAAACTACTTGTGTTTAGAAAAATCCATGAAACAACATTGTGGTTTAGTTCTGAGATTATTTTGCCTCCCAACTTAATTCTTTTTTTTTTTTTTACTTCAAAAATTTGGTTCCCAATTGTCACAGTCCATTTATCAAATAGTCCGCTTTTCTCTACTGTTTACCACTGGCCAGTATGTCATATATCCAGTTCCCACTTAAGTGTAAAATATCCCTTTCTCTTTTTTCTGGAAGAGTTGTATAAGGCTAAACTTTTCTTTTTCTTAAGACAGATGGAACATATTTATAAAGCTGCCAAGGCTTGGTGTTTGCTTTGTTGGCAGATTAACAACTACTCATTCAATATCTATAATAGTTATAGGGCTTTTGTCACTTTGATATATTTCCTTTGAGTTTCAATTTTCTAGCTGTTTCTGTCTGTCTCTCTTGTTAGATGTTGCATAAGTTTTTGTTCACATTTCTCCTCTAGCTCTTTACTTCCCTCTTCAGTTTTGTTTCTTCTTTAACATTATTAACAGTGTTTTGTAATTTTTACAATGTAGTTATTAAAATATAACATCATGTCAAAAATTCCACATCTCATAACTGTAGAGCTCAATGAATCTTAAAAGCATGAACTCACCAATGAAACAGAAATCTGTAACAACCACAGCAAGGAATAGATCATTTATAAACTCCTAAGCTTTCTTCATGCTCTTTTTTTTTTAAAGATTTATTTATTTGAAAATCAGAGTTGAGAGAGACAGAGAGAGAGAGAGGGAGAGATATCTGTCAACTAGTTCGTTCCCCAGATGGTGATAATGGCGAGGCCTGAGCCAGGCAGAAATCAGGGACAGGAGATTCATCCAGATCTCCCACTTGGGTGGCACACACCCAAACACTTGGGACATTTTCTGCTGCTTTCCCAACTTATTAGCTGGGAGCTGGATTAGAAGTGGAACAGCCTGGACAGGAACTGGTATTCATATGGAATGTTGTCTTCACTGATGGTAGATTTAGCCACTATGCCAAAATGCCAGCTCCTCATCATGTTTCTTTTTTTTTTAAGATTTATTTATTTATTTGAAAGGTAGAGTTACAGAGAGGCAGAGGCAGAAAAAGAAATCTTCCATCTACTGCTTCACTCACCAAATGACCACAATGACTGGAGCTGGGCCCATCAGAAGCCAGGATCCAGGAGCTTCTTCCAGGTCTCTCATGCAGATGCAGGGGCCCAAGGACTTGACCTGTCTTCTTCTACTTTCTCAGGCCATAACAGAGAGCTGGATCAGAAGTGGAGCAGCCACGATTCGAACCAGCACCCCTATGGGATGCTGGCACTGCAGGCGGTGGCTTTACTCATTATGCCACAGCATCAACCCACTTCCTGCTTCCTTTAATCACTATCCTCCTCCTCTAGAAAGGCAATTATTATCCTTACATCTATCAATAGATTAGTTTAACCTGTTTTGAAAAGTTATGCAAATCATTTCATGTAGCTTAATTTCTTAAGCCTAGCTTCACTGCCAGTTAAAAAAAGAAGTTTCATTGATTTTACTGCTCATTTCCAATAATCAGTTTTTGATTTCTTTTATTTTATTTCCCTTTCGTATTTCCTTGATTTTTTGTATGTGATATTCACATTTTCATTCTTCTTCTCATTGTGGATAAAGCAATGTGGCAACTCTGGATCCTTATTTATATGTGCAGATATTTACAATTACCAGGGAACTTTATTTCTTCATGTAGGATGAAGCTCCCATCTGAAATCTTTTCTTTTCAGCATGAAGGACTTTATTTCTTGAGGAAATGCCACCATAGCACCAAACTGTTTCTGCTTTTCTATCTGTGAATATCTGTGTGACCCACATTTTTGAAGATAATTTTACTAGATATCAAATTATTGCATGATTTTCCCCTTCTATGAGTGCTCTGATTGTCATTCTACTGCCTTTTCACTTTCATTATATCTGATAATACATATTCTACTAATTGTATTGTATTTCTGTATGTGATGTGTCATTCCTTTGATCTGACAATTTTTTCCTTATCTTTGGCATTCATGAATTTGATAATGATGTGTCCAGCTTTGATTGTCATATGATTTTCATACTTGGTGTTTGTTGAACTTAGATTAATAATATTTTATCAAATTTGGAAAGTTTCCAGATTTTTTGGGGTAAGTTTCCAAAGTTTTGAATATTTTTTTCTGTAACTTTTTCTTTCTCCTGGTCTCTTTTTCTGGGCCTCCCGTCATGCAGAAATTGATATGATGATTGGTAAGTTGTCTCAAATGTCTCTGACTCTCATTTCTTTGTCTTCAATCATTTCCTTGTAAGTCTTTATATTGAATTACTTCTGTTTCTTTTCCTTCTTGCATACTGGATTTTTCTTCATCATTTCAAATTTTCTAATGAATCAATTTAGTGTATTTTTATTTCAGCTAATGTACTTATCAACTTCAGAGTTTTTTTAAGTTTTTTAGTTCTGTATTGAGATTCTCTGTGAATCACTATCATCATATTTTCCTTTCACTCACTGAACATGATTTACTTTACTTCTTTGAACATATTTATAGTAGCACTTTTGAATTCTTTGTGTGACAAAGAACCAACATCTGGAACTACTTGACGTCAGTATATAATAACAGCCTTCCCCTTCCTTGAGTATGTATTGTATTTTGTTATTTGCTTGCATGTCTCATTTTCTGTTGCTGAAAATGAGACATTTTAGATGGTACAGTGTATCAACTGAATTCTGATTTGTTTTCCTGAAACTTTAAGTAGATAGACTTCTTCAGTTACACATGAAACATTTTCTAGAATAGACCAAATCTTAGGCCACAAATCGAGTACCAGTAAATTTAAACATATTGAAATCATACGATGTGTCTTCTCAGACCACAAAAGAATAAAAGTTGAAATCAAGAACAAGGACACTAGAACATGCATAAATATATGAAAATTAAACAATGTGCTACAGAATGATAAGTAGCTCATTGTAGAAATTAAACAGAAATCAAAAACTTTCTTTAGACAAATGAAAATGAAAACACAACATATCAAAAACTATAGGATATAGCAGTATTAAGAATGAAGATTATATCATTCAGTGCTTGTGTTAAAAAAGACAAGTGTCTCAAATAAAAGATCTAATCTTTTGTTTCAAAGATCTAGAAAAACAAAAACAAACCAAACTCATAGTCAGTAGGAGATAAGAAATAATGATTGGCGCAGAAATAAATGTACTTGAAACTGAAAAAAAAGAAAAAACTTCAACAAAACAAAAAGCTGTTTTTGAGAAGATAAAATAGATAAACCTTTAGCCAGACTAACAGAGAAAAATGAAGAAAAAATTCTAATAAATAAAATCAGAGATGAAAAAGGATATATTACAACTAACACCACTCAAATACAAAGGATCATAAGAAACTACCATGAAGAACTATATGCTAATAAACTTGGAAACCTTAGAAGAAATAGATAACAAGATTAAATCAAGAAGATAAATACAATCTGAACAGACCCATAAAAAGCAATGAGACTGAAGCAGTAATCAAAAGTCTTCCAGCAAGGGAAAGTCCAGGACCTGACTACTAAATTACTAGTGAAGTCCACAAAGCATTTAAAGAGGAACTAATTCCAAGACTTTTGAAACTATTACAAAATATTGACAGGATGGAATGCTGCCAAACTCTTGTGAAGTCAACATCACTTTGATACCAAAACTGAACAAAGAAAACAACATGAAAAGAAAAACAAAGACCTATATCATTAATGAACACAAATGCAGAGATTCTCAACAAAATGCTAGCAAATGAATCCAAAACCACATCAAAAAGAACATGCATCATGATCAAGTGGAATTTACTCCAGAGCTGCAAGGTGGTTCAACATTATCAAATCAATAAACATTGCAGATCACATCAACAGAATGAAAACAAAAAGCATATGACTATCACAATAGATGAAGAGAGAGCATTTGATGAGGGTCAACACCGCTTCATGATTTTAAAAAAAACCTTCACAAATTATATATAGAAGGAATATACCTCAAAATTATAAAGGCTCTGTGTGTCAGACTAGCAGCCAATATCATACTGAGTGGGGAAAAGCTGAAAGCATGCCCCATCAGACCTAGAACAGGACAAGGATGTCCACTTTCACCACTCTTATTCATATCGTACTGGAAGATTTAACAAGACCAGTTAGGGAGGAGAAAGCATAAAGGGCATCAAAATTGGAAAACAGGAAGTCAAAATATCCATGTTTGCAGATGACATGATGTAGTACATGGAAAAACTTAGACACCCTATCAAAAAGCTATTAGAACAGAAAAACCTAGTTCAGTAAAATTTCAGGTTACAAAATAAATACACAAAAACAGTAGCTTTTTGTGTATGAACACAAAAATGACGAACTCATTGGAAGAGAAATCAAGAAATAAATCACATTCACAATAGCCACAAACATAAAATATTTAGGAATAAATTTAACCAAAGAGATGAAAGATCTCCACAATGAAAATTATCAAACATTGTTGAAAAAATCAGCAATGACTCAAAAAAATTAAAATATTATTTGCTCATTGATTGGAATAATATCTTCAAAATGTCCATGCTATCTAAAGCAATCTACATATTCATTGCAATCCTTATCAAAAATATTCATGACATTCTTTACAGAATTAGAAAAAATACCCTTAAAATTCATATGGAATCACAAAGACTCAGAATAGGCAAAGTAATTCAGAACATAAAGAGAAAATGAATTCAGGCTTTAGGCATCACAATACCTGACTTCAAAGCATACTGCAAAGCTATAGTAATTAAAACAGCATGATACTGGCATAAAAAATGACATAGGTCAATGGAACAGAACAGAGAGCCCAGAAACCAATCCACATACATATAGCCAACCAATTTTTGACAAATGTGCTCAGACCATACAGTGGAGTAAGGATAATCTTTTCAACACGTGGTATTGGCAAAACTGGAAATATGCATGTAGAAGAATAAAATGAGATCTCTACTGCTCTTCACATACAAAAATCAACTCAAAATGGATCAACGACCTAAATCTAAGACCTGATATCATGAAGTTGCTGCAAGAAAATGTAGCTGAAATACCGCAAGATATTGATGTAGGGGATTACTTCTTGGACAACATCCCCAAAGCACAGGCAACAAAGGCAAAACTAAAAAAAATGCGATTATATCAAACTCAGAAGCTTCTGCACAGTAAAGGAAGTTATCAATAGCATGAAGAGATATCCAACAGAATGTGAAAAATATTTGTAAACTACTTATCTGACAAAGATTAATATCCAGAATGTACTACAACTTAAAAAATTCACTAGCAACCACAAGAAATAACCAACTCATTAAGAAATGGACAAAGGACTTCAATAGACAGTTCTCTAAAGAAGAAATACAAATGTCCAAGAAATATATGAAATAAAATGCTCAATATCACTAGTCATCAGGGGATTACAAATAAAAACCACATAAAGATATTACCTCATCCCCATCAGAAGGGCTAAAATCCAAAAGACAGAGTAACAAATGTGGTGGGGATGTAGAGAAAGGGGAGTACTTATACCCCACTGGTGGGAATGTAAAAAAAGAAAAGTGTAAATTTTGTATATACTGCTGTGAAATGTAGTAGCTAGTATTCAGTCACTGACTTAGGAAGAAATTGTGCTCAAGCATCCCATGCTTAAAACGCTTCTATCTCCTGTCCACAGAAGTTTTTGTGGGTGTGGACTCAAATTCTACCCATTTTCATAGCTCTCTTGGCTTCTTTTCTATTACAGTCTCATTCTGGTCCTTTTCTCATGTGTATATGGTTTCCCAGTCAGTAAGGGATGTGGAATATTTGTCCAGCTATTCTGTGGTTCTCTCATTTACAAGATATCATTGTTAATTTTCTTGTTGGTCTGCTTTTTTCCCCAACCGGGACCAATAACTTAGAATAGGAATGAAAATTTTCCTGTTTGTTTATATGAAATTCACTACTTTCATCTGATAAATATCGCACCCACTCATCTTAACCTTCTTCTCAAATAAAGCATGCCTACATTCTTAGTAAAACTTTCAGTTTCCTCAAACACCTACTCTTAAAATTACTGCTCTTATTGTCTTAGCTTAGGGAGTGAGAGTGATAGGAATAGGCCAGACATGAAGGTTATAGATTCTCACTATTTGAAGCCATTAACTGTTTTTCCAACTTTTAATCTGTTGTTGCCCTTTTGTTGATTTTCAGGGTCCTAAATTTGCTGTTTTTAACGCTTTTTACAGTATAATATTTATTTTTTTGGAGAGGCTCACCTAGCCATAACTAGAAGTTTCTGTTTCCTATTTCTCTTCTCAAAAAGATTTGAAAGTAAGAATTATAGAGAAAAAAGAGAGAGAGGTAAAGAGAGAGAGAGAGAAAGTATCTTCCATCTGCTGGTTCACTCCCCAGATGACCACAATGGCCAGTGCTGCGCCAGGCTGAAGGCAGGAGCCAGGAGCTTTATCCGGGTCTCTCATGTGGGTAGTAGGAGCCCAAAAACTTGAGCATCTTTTGCCACATTTCCTAGGCCATTAGTAGGAAACTGGAGCAGCTGGGGCTCAAACCCATGCTCAAACTGAATGCTGGTGTCACAGGCAGCAGCCTTACCCACAACACCACAACACCGGCCCTGGACTTCCTAATTCTTGATACTTCTGCATAACAGTTTTTATGGAACTGTTCCTTCTTTGTTATATTTATTTATTTGTATTTATTTGATAGGGAGAGAGAAGTGGGGAGTGAAGGAGGGGGGAGAAAGAAAGAAAGAAAGAAAGAAAGAAAGAAAGAAAGAAAGAAAGAAAGAAAGAAAGAAAGAAAGAAAGAGAGAAAGAGAGAAAGAGAGAAAGAGAGAAAGAGAGAAAGAGAGAAAGAGAGAAAGAGAGAAAGAGAGAAAGAGAGAAAGAGAGAAAGAGAGAGAGAGAGAGAGAGAGAGAGAAAGAGAGAAAGAGAGAAAGAGAGAAAGAGAGAAAGAGAGAAAGAGAGAGAGAAAGAGAAGAGGGAGGGAGGGAGGGAGGAAGGAAGAAAGGAAGGAAGGAAGGGAGGGAGAGAAAGAGAGAGAGAGGAAGGAAGGAAGGAAGGAAGGGAATTTTGTCTGCTATGTAACTTGCAACAGCTGGAGCTGGGACAGATGGAAACCAGGAGACTGGAATTTCAGCTGGGTGTCCCACATGGGTGGCAGGTCTCAACCATGTGAGTGTCATCTGATACATTTTCTCCCTCCCAGAATCAGATTAACAGGAAGCTGAGTTGGAAGAAGAGTAGCCAGGACTCAAACTAGACACTATGATATGGGAGGCTCACACCACAAACAGTGGGCTTAATCTACTGTACCACAATGCACACCCCAGGAATTATTCATTTTTGATCAATTTCCGGTCTTTTCTATTCGTTGCTTGCTCCTTAAATGTTGAAATTTTCCAAGGAATCATTCTTAACACTTCTTCTGTCATAATACTTAGACTCTGATTATTTATGGAATGAAAGCATGGAATAAGTTCTCTCAACCAGAGCAGGCATTAGCAGGTACAGAACATGTTGAGTAGGTCAAGATGGTGACTTAGAGAGAATTAATAGCATAGGATGTGATGGCATAGGAAGGATACTCAGGTTGTCATACCAAAACTTCAGCATCAGTGACACTCTAAGGTGTCAAATTGAAGTCCTTTCAGCATAATGAACCTCAATAAGTCTGGGAGTGACAATGGAAATGCACTTGGCGGAAAATGAACACTATGGGCTTTTGCGCATAAAGAGCTATACAATGAGACTTAATTGACCTGAAGTCATATATTCTTCCTTCACCTCTGACACAATATCATTACACATGTAATTCAACATTCTACATTACCAGAAACATATCTATAATTACAATCTAAGTAATGCCACTAACACAAGTACAACTCTGACTAAACAGGAGTGAGGAGATGATCAACTTATGTTTAGATTAAATAGTGCATAATGTTATCAAATAATTGAAGAGAGTAAATTTTTTGAGGAATGAGAAATAGTAATTGAAACACAGGATGTGTAAGTATGAGTAACAAGATGATAGATTGAAGGGGATAAAGAGATTGAGATAAGTAGTAATTGAGAGGAGAAAAACAATCAGTAAAATCTGGAAACCCCAACTTAGATCAATATATTTATCTAAGAAAAACATTTTATAGGTTTGGAGAATTTAAGGCATACAAAACAGAATGCAAAAATTAAGTACAACTTTTTGACCATGGTGTCTTCTTCGTGACTATATTCCACTTTTTTCAGATTTTTTTATCTGTGCAAATAAAAAATCAGCAGGGCTAACAGGATGCTTCTAGTTTAATGTAATTAATTACTCATTTCTCAAAGATGTCAGGTTTCTGCTTGTTACATCATTCATTGCTGCCCAGAACACCCCCAGTATCTTTTCCCTACTGCCAGTTTGCATACCTATCCGAAAGAGAGGGGACCAAGCTATCCAACTTGAGGTAACTAATGCCTTAATGCACTATGTGGTAATTGAGAGCATAGTAAGCTATTTTGCACAATTTATTTAATCCTTTATTTTACTTAATAATCTGCTAAAATGTAATTCTTTTTAAATTTATCTAAAGAAAATAGATTTCATATTTATCTATATATATATATATATATAATTTTAAGCTCAAAATGATACTTCCCATCCTAAACACACACACACACACACACACACACACACAATGAGGTTTCATTTCACCTCAGTTACAATGAGTATCATCCAAAAATCAAAACATGACAAATACTGGTGAGGATGTGGAGAAAAAGATACCTTACCACACTATTGGTAGAAATGTAAGCTAGTACAACTGTTATGGAAGACAACATGGAGATTCCTCAAAAAATCTGAAAACTGATCTACCACATGACCCAGCCAACCAACTCCTGGGAATTTATCCAAAGGAAATGAAATCAGCATATGAAAGAGTGATTTAAAATATAATTCTTTATGTGATAAATTTGATTATTCCCAATTATTTGTTGTTCTTAAAAGAGAATGCCATCCGACATCAGGCTTGGTCAATGGACTTTCTCCGTAGCTCATCTCTTTGTGCTATAAAAACAAGGGTATTTCAAAATGTCATGGAAAATTAAAGAATAAGTTAATTATGGGACCTGTGTTGTGACATAGAGGGTAAAGCAGCACCAGCATGCCATATGGATGCTGGTTCAAGTCCTAGCCACTTAACTTATGATCCAGCTCCCTGCTCATGTGCCTGGAAAAGCAGCAAAGGATGGCCCAAATGTTTGGGCCCCTGCCACCCATGCAGAAGACCAAGAAGAAGCTCCTGACTCCTGGCTTCATCCTGGTGCATTTGGGAAGTGAACCAGTAGATGGAAGATCTCTCTGTGCTCTCTTCCCACCCCCACCCCCACCCCCGGAATTCTGACTTTCAAATGAACAAACTAAATCTTAAAAAAAATTGTTTATTCTGGTCTAAAATATTTTTTAAATGCATTTATAATTTATTCATAATGCACATTTTCTACGAATTTTTTGATGATCCTCATTATAGCATTTTCTAGGGAAGATAATATTGAGGAGGTAATGATTCACCTGGAATCTAAAACAATAGAGCATGGAAGAACTACTAGACAAGAGAAATGATTTTGCAGACAAACTGAGAAAGAAATGAATGAATATAAATTTGACTCAAGCGTAGTGAGTTTTGGGGGAATCTAGTGAGATACAGGTTTTGGGAAGCTCAGTTATATAAGCCTCCTAAGACAGGAAGGAGTTAACTACTTTTCTAAGTTGAGTTAAAAATCCTTGGAGAGCTTTACTTGGGGGAACATTACTAACTTTTTTACATTTTTAAAGATTATTTTGATGTCTATGGAGAAAACAGAGAGTAGTGGGTTGAGAAACAGAGAGAACAATGAAGGGAATATTATCATAGTGAAAGTAGGGGATGCTTATGGTCTTGTCTAGAGTTTGGTAGTGGAGATGGAGCAAAGTGGTCAAACTGATACTATGTTCAGCAATGGGTCCAGGGACACATCCCACTGGCTTATATCTGCAGTATGAAGGAAATAAGAACAATAAGGAAATCATTCATTTCCTGTTATCCTTGTTCGCCAGATCTAGAGGGAACACTGTGGATATAGCCTCCTTGGGCATTGCCTAGATTTCTTAGCCTGTTTCTATCCCATGGACAGCTGAGAGCTGATAGGTTTTTTTAAATGCATTTTTTAAGTCTTGGCCAAGAACAGTCTCATTTCTTCAAGGGACTAGGCCAACAATCATCTTGGGAAAGAACTCGCTTATAAACTAGAAAATTGCATGTGTGTGTGTATGTGTGTATGTGTGTGTATTCAAAACCACTCTATTGTTTTGTCAATAATCACACTGAAAAGATCTTTTAATACCCATTCCTATGTCTGGTGTATTTCTTGCCCTGCTCACTCATTTGCCTCTTCATTTGGCAGAAAGTATGTCGAGCTTATGAGGCTTTGTGGGAAAATACTGTTAGTATTTTTCCCTCTGAGTCTTTTTATCTAATTGAAAGAATTTGCTAGTTAGTACCTTCACTCAAAGTTTTCTTGCTTTCTATTTTAAAGGCAGAGAGACAGAGAGGAATACAGAGATCTCCCATCTGCTTGTTCACTCTATAAATGCCTTGGAGCCAACTACTCAATTCAGGACTCCTACATGACAGCCTTTGACCCAACTACCTGAGCCATCACTTGTTGCCTCCTAGTGTGTGAAAGCTGGAATGGGAGTGGAGCCCATTCTGACACTGGATACAAACATCCTGAGTGGTGTCTCAACCACTGTGCCAAAAGCCTGCTCCCATTCCAAACTTGTTTGTTTGTTATTTGTTTTAAAGGCAGAGAGAGAGAGAGAGAGAGAGAGAGAGACTGAGAGAGAGAGAGAAAAAATTACTGGCTCAATTTTCAAATGCCTGCAAGGGCTGGGGCTAGGCCAAATCTAGGATCTGAAATTCAATCTGGGTCCCTCATATGGATAGCAGGGGCCTAAGCACTCGATTCATTACCTGATACTTTCACCTGATACTTTCACATTAGCATGAAGTTGGAATGCAAAGTGGAGTCGAGATTGGAATAGGCACTGTGATATGGAATGTAGGTGTCCCAAGTGGAATCTTATCTGCTGTGCAAATTCCCATCCTTAGAAGTTTTTGATCAGTCAGTATAATAGCCACACCATGTATCTGATGCTTGATGTAAATTTGAATTTAAGTTTTTGCCAAACTTTTCTCAAATTTGTCATTTGTTACTTGAGCCTGAGATGCAATTATTTCCACTATACTTAATAAATTCTAAATTATAAGTCCTCCCTTTCTTCTAAATTCTAAATTGTAAGTCCTTCTTTCTTCTTGAAACCTGAAAGGAATAACATTATATTCTTTGAATTGTATCTGTGAACTATATTTGATCTGTTCTACTTGTATTAATATTACATTAACATGAAAAAATAAAGTATCAGGAAAAATTTTTAAAAATAAACCTGCACAATTATTTTCTCTGCTTTCCCCTCTGATAACTTGCTGAACACACCTACTAGCAACCAGTACATACTAATTACATTCTGTTTTGCTACATCTTCCCCATTGCTAGGATTTCGTCAAGTGCTTGATTGGACTTCCAGGTTGTTGTAGATAGCAGTTTGACCAAAAGTCTTGCCAGTGTACATTATGAAAAATTACTCTTTTAACCCCTCAGAATAGTTTCCTTCCTACCCCACCTGATCCCTAAGCTAATGGACTGTATGTTGAGTTATTTGGGGGGGGGGTCATCACTTCACTTCTAGGTATACAATTATGTTTCAGACAAGAGAGCATAATTTACGCTGCAGTGGGAAACAGCCTCAGTGCCTTAAAATAACAAAGATCTATTCTGTAATGATGCTTACAAATCCATCACAATTTTGCTAACTTTTCTTGGTGTCATCTTGTGCTAATGATGTGCTGATGAGGAAGTTATTGTCTTGCAGTTTGCCACCACAGAGTGAGAATGTACTCTGGAGAGCCTCACACAATCAATTCAATCCTACAATTCCAAACAGACACTTGTCACTTCCTCTCAGCACCCATTGATCATAAATAATAATATGGCACCATCCCATCATAAAAATACTATTATACTTACTTTTCTCTGTGTCTAGAAGAAGAGAAGAACCAAATATTAATTAAGCAGAACATGATTTCCAGAGTCAGTCACCAAGTGTGGAGCCTCAGAAGAAGCTTATACAGTGCTCACTCCCACCTCCTCCTGGGCCTTTGGTAGGAAAGCAATGAGTCTCACCACCTGATCCAGACATATGCTCCTATCTTTTGCCACTGCTAACTACTTGAAAATGTAGGACCTGGAGACCAATGAAGACACAAAATGTTAGTGTTCAGGGAACCATTCAGTATCATATTTGTAATTTCTTATTTTTTAGAGATAAGAAAACTATATATATTGCCATGAACTCCTGACAATTTGTACCATAAATAATGACCTTTTAGGAGCCAGCGCTGTGGTGTAGTGGGTAATGCTACCGCTTGCAGTGCTGGAATCCCATATGGGTGCCAGTTTGAGTCCTAGCTGCTCCACTTCTGATCCTGCTCTCTGCTGTGGCCTAGGAAAGCAGTGGAAGATGGCCAAGTGCTTGGGCCCCTGCATCCATGTGGGAAACCCAGAAGAAACTCCTGGCTTCTGGCTTCAGATTGGCGCAGCTCCAGCTGTTGTGGCCATCTGGGGAGTGAACCAGCAGATGGAAGACTTCTTTCTTTTTCTTACTCTGTCTCCCTCTAACTCTGCCTTTCAAATAAATAAATAAATCTTTAAAAATAAATAATGATCTCTTATTAAGCATTCCAAGAATAATATTCAGCAGTTTACATGTGTTTTCTCATATAATCACCCAAACCAACCAACAAAGAAGAATTACTATTAGTGTTAGTCATTTGTTTTTAAAGATTTTATGTATTTATTGCAAGAGTTAGAGAGAGAGAGAGAGAGAGAGAGAGAGAATTCTTCCGTCCACTGGTTCACTCCTTGAATGGCCACAATGACCAGGGCTGGGCCAGGACAAAGACAAGAGCCAGGAGCTTCATTCTCATCTCCCTTGGCTATTGGGCCATCTTCTGCTGCTTTTCTCAGACCATTAGCAGGGAGCTGGATTGGAAGTAGAGCAACTGGGACATGAACTGGTTCCCATATAGCTACAATGCTGGCCCCAAGCATATTTTATATATTAAAGATAAGAGGCTGAGGGAAGTCCGATAACTTGTTAAAGTAGCACAGAAAACAAGGGCAAGGTCTTGAAGTTCAAATGCAGATTTACTTGAGCCCAATATCCTTGTTGTCAAACATTGGATGACACTTTCTGTTTGACCAGAATTTCATTTGTCATTAGATTCTTATTCTCAGAACTTTCTATTTTTACATCATAATATAATATATTAACACACACATTTTTCCTTATGATATCAAAAAGCAATATCTCTGAATTATGTGATAAGGATAAAAATATACCTTTTTTGAATTGATGCCAATAAAGTCTGGATCCCTGAATCTCAAATCCCCAAGATGGTTAATTACTGTGTCCAGATGCTAGGATGACAAGTGTTATTTACATGTCGCTCATTTGTTTCTATGCTTTGGTTCCTCTTTGCATCTGTCCATGAGGGCATTTCTGTCTAATGGAACAGCAAGGTTAATAAACAGGACTATTTTATTAGCCTCACCAAGTGGCAGAATAACTATTCTGATGGCCATATTTTTGTACATCTAGTACCAACAATTTGGTGCTCTGTATAATAACCAGAAGAAAAGCAGATTGAAGGATGAAAAAAGAGTCTCAATGAAATTATGAAAATCTCTGGATTTGGCAAGTTAGATCACTCTTTTGGTCTTCCTGATAACTTTTATTTTTCACTTAAGGTAGTTTGAGTATGTGTATAATTAGTTATGGTATTACATTGTTGATTTAATTCATGATGGTTAATGTCCGTTAACTTATTTTCTGATCTTCCTTTATTTTCACTTGAATAAATAGCCATTTCTACTCCCAATATAGATGAAGAGGTGCTTTAAAGAACACAGATTAATTCTCCCTTGTAGGCATTAAAACCTAAGTTTTCATTTCTTTTGCAATTTTGGCAACGTTGTGTAACCCTCTACAAAATTATGTTCACTTCAAAATTATCATCAATGTTGTACTTTATCAGTTTTTATTATAAGTCATTAAAATAAAGAAGCCAGCATTAGTTTCCTGTGGCTGACATAACAAATCACCATGATATAGGTTGTTTAAAACCTCACAACGTATTCCTTTAAGGTTCTGACGGTCCAAAATCAGGAATCAGTGGAACTGGGCTACAATCAGGGTACAGGCAGAGCTGTGTGTCCCTGGGTGGCTTTAGGGTAGAACCTTCCTCCTTCTGGTTTCTGAAACTACATTCCTGGCATTACTCTCTCTGTGGCCGCTCTCTCCATCTTCAAGCCCAGCAGCACAAAATCTGCAAAGCTGCTCTCTCTTCTGTTTCATCACCCTTTCCTCGGTAGCCATCTCTCCCTCTGATTCTCTCTTAGAAGAACACTTGTGATTGCACCTAGGGCTCACCCAGATGATCCAGGACAACCTCTCCAATTCAAAATCTTTAATTTAATCTCATCTTTTGGCATAAAAGGTTGTTTGCTCTTTTACCATATAAAATCATAAACACACTTTCCAGGGTTTAGGAAGCAGATATTTTAGCATGCTGTTAGTTTACCAGAGAGCCCTATAGAAACTGTTTCTATGCTTGTTACAAACCCCATTTAAGGACAGGGTCTACTCATATTTGAGGGACCTTTGACAAATTCTTAGAAAAATGGATTTAAAAGATTTAAAAAGTTAACATTTCTCAACACAAGCTCCATCAAGTTCAAGATACTTTTTTTTTTTTTAAGATTTATGTATTTTACTTGAAAGTCAGGTACAGAGAGGCAGAGAAAGAGAGAGGGAGAGAGAGAGAGAAGGAGAGAGAGAGAGAGAGAGGTCTTCCATTCACTGTTTCACTCCCCAAATGGCAGCAACGGACAGAGCTCGGCTGATCTGAAGCCAGGAGCTAGGAGCTTCTTCCTGGTCTCCCATGTGGTTGCAGGGGCCCAAGGGCTTGGGCAAATTTCTACTGCTTTCCCAGGCCATAGCAGGGAGCTGGATAGGAAGAGGAGCAGCCGGGACTCAAAAAGGTGCCCATAAAGGATGCCAGCACTGCTGGTGGTGGCTCTACCCACTATGCCACAGCACTGGCCTCAAGATCCTTTTGTAAGAGGTGATACTAGGGCCAGTGCTGTGATGCAGCGGGTTAAACCCTCTGCCTTCAGCGCCAATATCCCATATGGGTGCCGGTTTGAGTTTGGCTACTCCACTTTGATCTAGCTCTCTGCTATGTCCTGGGAAAGCAGTAGAAGATAGTCCAAGTTCTTGAGCCCCTGCACCCATGTGGGAGACCCGGAAGAAGCTCCTGGCTCCTGACTTTGGATCAGCACAGCTCTGGCTGTTGCAGTCATCTGGGGAGTGAACAAGACCTCTCTCTCTCTCTCTCTGGCTCTACCTCACTCTGTAACTCTTTTAAATAAATAAAATAAATCTTTAAAAAAAGGAGGTGATACCAATCATTTATTCCTTCTCTAAAGAACTGAGAGTCCTGGGAATTGAACCAGGGTGGCACAGTTTGTTTTACATTACAAATTGAAAACAAATGGATATTCTCTCTATATTTTTTAAGGTTAGAAAACAAAATAAAGTGAAAATTCCAAATCAGGAATTTAAGTTAGATGCCTAATGATTTTCCATCAGAACTCTCAGAAAATTACCCTTGTTTCATAAAAAAAAAAAAAAAAATAGCAGGAGCCTTGTCAAGTTGGAGAAGGACTCCCTGGTGAAACTTTTTCTTTAGCCTTTTGCTAAAGTTTTGGTCAGATTGCTCAAATCACTATGCTAACCAGTAGATAATATCATTCTTTGGCAATCCAGAAAGTCAGCAGTCCAGCTGTCATGAACATGCCCAAACACTGTTGCCATGACCTTTGCTCTTTACCAGTTTTTCAGTGACTGGACCACTTCCACCTCTTGGTAGCCATTGCTTTGATTGTTCCTTGTCTTTAGGATCACACTGGTAAAGCCATGTTTCATCTTCTGTTAAAATCCTTTGAAGACAGGTCGGCACCATGGCTCAATAGGCTAATCCTCCGGGTTCTAGTCCCGATCGGGGCGCCAGATTCTGTCCCAGTCGCTCCTCTTCCTGTCCAGCTCTCTGCTGTGGCCTGGGAGTGCAGTGGAGGATGGCCCAAGTGCTTGGGCCCTGCACCCCATGGGAGACCAGGAGAAGCACCTGGCTCCTGGCTCCTGGCTTTGGATCGGCACAGCACACCGGCCATAGCGGCCATTTGGGGGGGTGGTGGTGAACCAACGGAAGGAAGACCTTTCTCTCTGTCTCTCTCTCTCACTGTCTAACTCTGCCTGACAAAAAAAAAGAACATACTGATACTTCTCAGTCTACCCTCTCTCCCACCCATGCTTCCATCATTCCTCTTCCTTGCTCTCTTATTGTATCTCTGCATTTTTACAATGATGTACTTTCAGTTTACTTTATATTCATAAGATTAACCCTACAGTAAATGAAGAGTTCAACAAATAATAATAAGAAAAAAACACCGTTCCTCCACAGTAGAGACAAGGGCTGTAAACAATCATCCAATCTCAAAATGTCAATTTCACTCGTATACATTGAATTTTTGGTACTCTGCTAGTTATTACAGATCAGGGAAAAACATATGGTATTTGCCTTTTTAGGAATGGCTTATTTAACTATAATATAATGGTTTCCAGTTGCATTCTTTTTGTTGTGAAAGACAGGATTTCGTTCTTTTTTATGGCTGAGTAGTATTCCATACCATATATGTGTATATATGTTTGTGTGTGTATAAAATATAATTTTTATCCAGTCCTCAGTTGGACATCTGTGTTGATTCCATATCTTAGCTAGTATAAATTGAATTGCAATAAACATGGGGGTACAGATTACTCTTTCACATGCTGATTTCATTTTGTTTGGGTGAATTCCCAGGAGTGGGATTTCTGGGTCATCTGGTAAGTCTATATTCAGGTTTCTGAGATATCTCCATTCTGTCTTCTACAGTCGCTGTACCAGTTTACATTCCCAACAACAGAGAATTAGGTGCCTTAATGCTCTCACTAGCATTTATTGTTTGTTGATTTATGTATGAGTACCATTCTAACCGGGGTGAAGTGAAACCTCATTGTGGTTTTGATTTGCATTTCTCCTGAAGGCTAGTGATCCTTGGTATTTCATATGTGTCTGTTGGCCATTGGAATTTCCTCTTTTGAAATATGCCTATTCAAGGCAACCAACAGAATGGGAGAATATATTTGCAAAGTATGAAACTAATAAAGAATTAATAACTAGAATCTATAAAGAACTCATGAAACTCAACAACAGCAAAACAAAGAATCCAGTTAAGAAATGGGCAAAGGATTTGAAGAGGCATTTTTCAGACACGTTCTTGATTGAATCATCTGGAGAAATGCTCCAGGCTGCTTGGTGATAGAGGCCTCTGAGGCTGTCAGACATCTTACAAGGCATGTTCCAACTGCTAGAGTCAACATACCAGTAGTTCTGGCCTAGGGCTTAGATGATGAGAGCAAAATTGGAATGATTTAAAATCAATGAGCTTAGCAGATGCCAGCTTATAAGAGCCTGACAGCAGTGGTAACTATTTGGATTTCATTCTCTGTAATGAGAAACCATTGGAAAATTTTGTTCAGGGAAGCTCAGTGATCTGATTTACTTTTTAAATAACTATGTTAGCTGTTGGGTGTAGAATGAATTACAGTTGATTCTACAAGTATCAGAACATTAAAAGACTGTTAAAATAATTTTGCCATTACCAATAATTTCAACTTCTTCATTAAATCAATTTTAGGAAACTTCTAGTTCAAGTTCACATGCTAAAGTACCCCACAGGAGCCATCACTGTGGCGTGGTGGGTTAGACTGCTGCCTGTAGCACTGGCATCCCATTTGGGCACTGGTTCAAGTGCTCCACTTCCTACTCAGCTCCCTGATAATGTGCCTGGGGAAGCAAGGGAAGATGGCCTGATTATTTGGACCCCTGAACATCTGTGGGAGACCCAAAGTAAACTCCTGGTTCAAAGATGGAAGATATTTCTCTCTCTCTCTTTCTGTGTGTGTGTGTGTGTGTCTGTGCCCATCTGTCTCTCCCTCTTATTCTCTGTAACTCTGCCTTGCAAATAAAAAATAAAATAAATAAAATGTCCCACAACCTGTTGTCTCTTAATATCTAGGACTTACAACCCATCTCACAGCTTTTAATTGTCCCCAACATCTTCATTATTTCATTATCTCCCTAACCTAGTTTAAATTCCATGGTTCATCATAAACAGTCTCTTGGATACATTCTTAAGTTTTTTTTTTCCTCAGAATTTATCATACGTGTCTGTCTTTAGTTAAGTCCAATATTCCATCTATTTTGTATTTGTGCCCTAATAACTGAACATGGTTACAGAATGATGATGATTAAATTCATAACTAGTAGCCTCAAAGAAGTCCCTAACATGGGTCTGTAAACCTAATGTATTTCCCTATTTCTTTTACTTCTATTCTTTTAAGCAACAATTTTATGCCATATTCTTAAGCCTCCAACAACTTCCTAAATCTTTGCTTTCCTAAATATCAGCTAATGACCTTGATTCCTGTTTCAATGATAAAGTAGAAGCAAAAGGCAAAAACAAAAAAACAACAACCAAAAAAACACAAAAAACAAAGATCCTCCTGACCACAAGAAACCACAAACTTGCATTTATGCCTGTTTCCTATGTCTTCTTGTTAGTTACTTTGGATAAACTGACACTTCTCCTTAGGACAAGTTCTTCCACTAGTGCAGTGGTACTCATTTTCCTTTACTTATTCCAGCAAATATTTACAGCAAGTCCCTCTTATGCATCACCACTTATCTCTATTTGATCACAACCTCAGTTTACAAATAGGCTGTTATTGCTCCTATCTGAAATAAAGCTATTTTTTGACCCTTGCCTCTCTTCTTCTAACTACCCTATTTCTCTGCTCTATTTTATAGCAAACATTTTCTAATATTTGCTTGTACTTGCTATCTCTAATTCATCTTCTCCCAGTCTAGAACTCACTTCATTTAGGCTTTCAGTTTTCACCTATTATTGAACCTACTCTTTTCAAAATCTCCTTTGACCTCCTTGATGCTGTGTGCAGCATTTAATAAATGAATGGGGGTTCTATCTGCTTCCTATTTCATGGTGTTCTTCTTGAATACTGTTCATTCATGGCTTGGTCTTTGGTCTACCTCATTAGTTACTTTTCGTTTGGTATTGGCTTTTTTTAAATCCTGATTTCCAAACTTTGAAATGAAGTAGGTGTTTCATTTTTCTTTTCTAACCTTATATACACAGTATTATGAGACAGTCAGATGTGTTTGCCTTCCAAGAATGGCCCTGAGGATGAATATTTTCCAACTCTGTAAGAGCATTATGTAAAAATCTGTACTTATTGGATAACATGTTCAAATCAAATTACCCAATGTACAGAAATATATTTTTTACTTCTCCTATCTACCTCAGCAGTACTTTAAATTGCTTATTAGAGTGCTTATGCCTTCAGAATATTAATGAGGACTAGCATACTCATTAAACGACAATGACATGTTAAAATTCAGAAACTTGAAGTCATCTATCTTTTGGAACTTGGTAGCCTAATAAAGGATACAAGGTGTCAAGGTGATTTTCAGATCATTTTAACAGGATAACTAATTTAAAAGAATAATAATTTCTATCCTAGACTGCTTTCCATTTCAAAGTTGATGAGGACACCATTCAGTTGGCAATAAAGATAAAAAATGTATATGGGTATGCAAGGCAGATTATTGGGTGACCTAGCCATTGAATATTTCATCTGTACCACAAACAAAGAAGGATGAGAAACATTTACTCAGCTCTTCAAAGAACTACACATGAAAAGAGACTGTGGAATGGGAAGCTGGAACTACCAAATTTAAGTCTTTAAAATGTCACTGCATTTTAGACATTTCTGTGTGGGTTCTTACTCTTAATTTTTTTATTTTTATCATATTTATAATAAAATTCCCATCACATTTAGAGACCAAGTGACGGCAGAGCAGCAACCAATGAATTATAGATCTTAATTATATTATAGGTTCTAAACTAAATGTCATCCAAGTTTTTCAGTGTAACAGTGATTAATATGAGTTTTTCTTATCTTTTCTATCTGCTTATACTAAAAATAATACAAAACCTAAAAACATTTCTAAATCTAATGTAAGATAAAGAAAGCCTCATCCTGGATGCTGGAAGAAACTTAAAAATTGGAAATCCAAAATAAACTTATAAATTTTAGTGGCTTTGTGTTATTATTATAATAGGTAGTTCCAGAAATATTGGCACATTCTCAAAAGATGGGGAGGAATATTAAAAAATGTCTCTGATAGTAACATCAAGGAACATTTAGAAGACAGAATGTTTATCTCCTTTGATGTCAAACCCTATCACATCAACTGTATCCAACACTGCCCTTATATTAGTACCAGTTCAACAGTTATTAATTTTGTCCAATTCAGGTAAAATTGACTTTAATGTTTCACTTTTTTGCCTTCCCTTACTGCTACTATAAGGTTATCCTATATGCTAAGTTATCTTTTTTTAAAAAAAAATTCTTTATGTGTATTTGTGTATGTGTTTGTACACATTATGGTAAATTTTAGCTCTTTAAACTACTCAGTGTATGCTATTATTCAAGAAAGGGAAATGTCATTAGTTCTATAGATCACTTTGGTTACCAGATGGAATGATTCTTTTTTTATTCAGTTTTAAAATTGACTTTTTATATCCATAATGACTTCTTAGCATATGATAATAAGATATGCACATTCAACAATGTTAAAGAAACCATCTGTGATAAATGTTCATCATTAGGGGTCGAACAAGTGTACTCAGGCTTCTTTCAGACTTTGTTGCTTAGTTTTAATAGAATGAGAGACCTGAAGCCATAAACAAGGCTATCATGCATTAGGATAAGGCAGAGTTTGCAAGCAGGTATCCCACAGAGAGATTTTATTTTGCCAACATGATATGTTACCCTTGTTAGATTTGCCAACATTTAAAAATTGAGTGTTCACAAAGACATGTGAATTTCTTCTTCTTTTAAAATATCACGGATCTGGGAATACTTGGCCTATATTCAGTGGTATGCTGGTAGATGTTTAAAAGTTAGGCTTAAAAAAAGAGTCCTTAGCATTTGTAAATTTCTGTGGTGTAAATTCTACTGCCATTACTGATTTCAAGCTACCAGTGTAATGTTACAGCCATGGAGTTGGAAAGAGCTACACACAATTTGTTCTTGCAAATTGGTATAGCTGGCTCCAGCATATTACTGTCTATTTTATTCCTCAACAAAATTAGCAGAAGTAGTCATGTGCCCCTTTTAGACAGGCACAGTTTCTCTGATACTTTTTATTCCCTATCTCATCTATATCACTTTATTTAGGTTACCTGCTGATTTGCATAGGGATTTTGACTGTGATTTTTTTACCTATGGCATGCAGAATAGTTATTTTTAGAATTACTTGGGACCTTGAAAAATTAAGTAAGTTCAATGTTATTTAAGTGTATACTATGCAGTTAAGGCCCTAAGATGAAAAAGCAAACCCAATCAGACATGATAAATTGGTGACAGGAAGAATAGTATCCATCCATCAATAGGATGTAGCCCCAATCCTTTGCTGGAACACTTGACTTTTGCAAAGATTGGTAGAGAAAGTTTGCAGCTAGGATGGTAATGATGCTAAAATTAAACAGTGCGAGTCATGGGAAACAGCTGGTGTAGGGAGGAGGCAGCTTTCTGGTCTGTGTAGGGCCAGTATCAGTTTTGGTCACTATAACAAATGATCATGGACTGAGTGGCTTAACAATTAACATTTATTTCTTGTAGTCCTAGAGGCTGAGAAGTCCAAGATCAAGGTGCTACAGCTACAGACCTGGTTCCAAGTGAGGATGCAATTATTGGTTTGCAGATAGTCATCTTCTTGTGTCTGTACATGGTGGAGAGCAGAGAGAACAGGTATCTTTCTTTAAATTTTTTTTTATTTTTTACTGTCTTTTTTTATTTGACAGATAAAGTTAGACAGAGAGAGAGAGACAGACAGACAGACAGACAGAGAGAAAAGTCTTCCCTCCGTTGGTTCACCCCCAAAATGGCCACCATGGCCGGAACTACACTGATCCGAAGCCAGGAGCCAGGTGCCTCCTCCCAATCTCCCATGGGGGTGCAGGGGCCCAAGCACTTGGGCCAGCTTCCACTGCTTTCACAGGCCACAGAAGAGAGCTGGACTGGAAGAGGAACAACCGGGACTAGAACCTGGTGCCCAAATGGGATGCCAGCGCCGAAGGCAGAGGATTAACCAAGTGAGCAATGGCGCCGGCCCTGAGGAGGTTTCTTTTTTATAAGGACACTGATCTCTTTTTAGAGGGCTCCACTTTCATGGCCTAGTTACCTTCAAAGTCCCCACCTCTAAATACCCTCACATTGTGGGTTAGGATTTTCATATATGAATTTTCAGGCATATAAGCACTCAGTACGTTGCATCTTGTACCCTGATCAAGCATCTATTTATCTGAAGTGGTACCTCTGGGGAGGTGCGGCCAGATGACTGACTGGTCTACACTAGGGTTGACTTGCCATCTCCACTCTGACCTTCTGTATGCATTGTAGTTCTGCTTCTGTAAACCAAGACTGATCCAGTCCAGAATTGCCACATCTGAGTGTGTGCATTGTATACTGTACCACTCTAGGGGACATCCTTCTCACAGGCTGTGGTTTGGATGATACGCTCTTAGCCCCTCAGAGCAAACCTGTGCAACATACTTGTGTGGAAATAAATGAATAACCGACAAATGAGAATACACAAAGCTATTTATTCAGACCTTGCTAAAGCGAAGAAAGCAGCTACTATCATTTGATGTTTGGCATAGACCCCAAGGCAGAGAAATGAGAAAGCTTTACATGGGTAAAAAGGGAAGGCTCTAAGAATGCTGACTGGAGGTTGTTGGTTAGGGGAAGCTAGTTACATACGGGCTAACTAGCTAACTAGAAGCAGGCATCCTATGAGATTGGTTAGAAGTGTGTATCGGCTTTCTCTAGTTAGTCCTACATTGGAAGTAGAGAAACAAAATTAGAGGAATTGTCTGTTATGGATCAGTTCCTAGTCATTTGGGGCCCACTGTTATAGAAACCACTGTGAGTAGAGATAGCAGTCTGGTTTCCTAGAAGTCTGACGTATAGCTAGCTAGCTTCCTGGACTGCCTATTGTAGATAGCAGGTTGGCTTGCTGGAAAGGTTGCTTCAGGTCCCAGAGTTCTGTGTTTGCATATGCTCTGGTTGTTTGCATATGCAGTCTCTCATCTGGTGTGCCTGACTGACCTTCCAGTTGATGACCCTACTTGGCAAACATTTTCATTTTGAGGGTACTTGAAACTGAGTCATGTCAACAACAAGTCTTCCAAAGAGTAAAAAGACATTATTTTACAAAGGCATGTTATAGGAGATGATGAGGTATTGATGGAAATGAGACAGAAGAGTCCTTGTCTCATAGTGGAAAAGGAAAAGTATGAAAAAAAAAAAAAACAGAGAAAAGCTGTCTCCACCAGCAAATCATATCCAAGACTCCAGCATGTCTTTGGTATAGACTACTTGAATTTTGGTCATGTCCGAGTTTTTAACTTACACCTTTATTGTAGGATCTTCTACCTAAAATGATTGCTGACCTTATGTATACATTCTGAGATATCCAAACCAGGGACGGGGTTAAGTACCTCTCATATGCTCAACTTTTAAGAGTGCAGAAATAACAGCAAAAGAGGCTGTTGTAAAAGAATAAATGACAAAGTTACATAGAAACAAACAGAATAATATAAGTAAGGTTTTACTAGTTATTCTTTCCTGCAGGTAGTGGACCACCATGTACACATTTCTTTCTCTTTCTGGACTGGATTTATCTACAGAATCAGAACAGAAGATGTGTATCTCTGTGTTTGGTAATTACTTCCTGAAAAGAATTGTACAGACTGGTTAATGTCAGCATATTGCTAAACTGGCCAGCTAAACTGTGCAGTTTTTACAAGAGAAGAAATTGTGTAAGATAAGGCCTAAGCAATAAGCTATGTCATGTAAATTCTCAATGAGCATAACTTTTTTTTAAAAAAAGTCAGAGTTACACAAAGAGAGGAGAGAGAGAGAGAGGAAGAAAGAGAGAGAGAAAAGTCTTCCATCCGCTGGTTCACTCCCCTATTGGCCACAATGGCTTGGAGCTGCACTCTAATCGGAAGACAAGAGCCAGGAGCTTCTTCCATGTCTCCCACATGGGTGCAGGGGCCCAAGGACTTGGGCCATCTTCTGCAGCTTTCTCAGGCCATTGCAGAGAGCTGATCAGAAGTGGAGCAGCTGGGACATGAACTGGCACCCATATGGGATGCTGGCACTGCAGGAAGCGGCTTTACCCACTATGCCACAGCACCAGCACCGAGCATAGCTTTTTTGAGAATGCTCTGACCTTGATCAAGCCTGTGTTGGTGTCATGTGGTCAATAGATTCAGTTCCTGTCCTAATCTGTGGTGGCATACACATTACACACTGCCACTTGGCTTGCTAATTAATTTGACTAATGGAGTGTAGAGAGTCCAGTTCCTAAATTCTTTTGCTTTCGTATTAAAATCTAGAGACTTTGAATTTCCAAGAGTCTGCCTTGCATTCCATTCCCAAATTTATTCTCCTATCCCTTCAATATTCTCCTTTTAAAAATTCCCTGGTATTGAAACTAAGCATGATTTCCACCTTTGTCTAAAATTCCACTTGTTAAATATAATTCACTTGCAGTTAGAGGTGATGATGTAATTTCTCTCTAGTTTGCTTTGTCTTGAGGTGCAATATGAAGACATCCCTTCCATTTGGTCTTTTTTTTTGACAGGCAGAGTGGACAGTGAGAGAGAGAGACAGAGAGAAAGGTCTTCCTTTGCCGTTGGTTCACCCTCCAATGGCCACCGAGGCCTGATGGCAGGAGCCAGGTACTCATCCTGGTCTCCCATGGAGTGCAGGGCCCAAGGACCTGGGCCATCCTCCACTGCATTCCCTGGCCACAGCAGAGAGCTGGCCTGGAAGAGGGGCAACCGGGACAGAATCCGGCGCCCCGACCGGGACTAGAACCCGGTGTGCTGGCGCTGCAAGGTGGAGGATTAGCCAAGTGAGCAATGGCGCCGGCCCCATTTGGTCTTAATTTTCTTCTACCTCTATTGTCTTTCTTTCTCCTGCTTTCCCCTTTGTCTGGGTGCTGTTTGGCTCAGCTGTGCCTGGATTTTGAGTTAGCATTGATAGGAGTTTGGAGATCAGGGATATATTTCTCATGTGTGCTTTGCATGGCATCTAATATCACACCATATCCAGCTGTATTTTCTGGGTCAAGAATGATGACACTAGAAAACACATTTTTCCCCCAGATGACACACTGAACTTTTAAACTTCAAACCTTCTGTATGAAGGCTTTAGGAGGGGAAAAAAATCATGTCATTTTGCATTTGTGTCAGTGTCTCTTTAAATAATAGATTAACAGGTACAGAAAGCAAATGAATTAGATTGAGAACTGCAAAGGCATTATTGCTTTCTTCCGAGGTTGTAACAATATTGGGAAGTTGCTGTGTTTTTTTCTACAGGCATATACTCTGAGATGTTGAAAAAACAATTCTTTGGGTTAAGATTTAAATAGTTGGGTGTCCTTATGCTAGTTGTCTGCCTACAAGCATTTTTAAACAGACTTCTGTCTCTTCCCTTTAGATCATATCCTCTCTTTGGAGCACATGACTATAAAGTGAGGAAAGGTGTTTTGCGAACAAAAATAAAAAAGAAATCCCTGTCTCTTCTTGGCAAACCTTCCTCCTAGCAGGGTGGCCCATGACCTAGCAAATGCTGAGAGGGCTGGGCTTCAGCGGCCACCTGCCCCTGTGTTTCTGGGGTGGGTGCAGGTGGTTGGCAGAACATGTTGGTAGATTCCCTCCACTGGGCCGTGTGCTCATCACAAGCTGCCTCTGGTGCTGGCTCAGTCAGGGTTGCACCAGAGAAACAGAACCAGTGAACAGGAAGGGGAGAGGTGGCAGTATTGCAGGGAATTAATGCAAAGGACTAGGAAAGTTGGAAATCCACGGTCTAGGCCATCAGGAAGGGCGGGCTAGTACCCTCCAGCTGGGGCTGAAGCTGCTGTTCAGAGGCAGAATTTTGTCCTCTTCAGGAAGACCTGACACCTGCTGTTAAGGCCTTTCACCTGATGGACTCCGGGCCACACGGATGGTCTGGTAGAACCTTTCTTACTGCAGTCAATAGACGACAGCTTTTTGTTATCTTGAGAAAACGCCGTCACAGCACTACCTAGAATTTGACTGAAAAACTGAGGACTATGGCTTAGCCAAGTAGACACATGAAACCATCACAGACACTAAAGGGCACGGCTGTCCCTTCTCATACCAATTGCCCTCAGTAGATGGGAGTCCCCTGGCCTGGGCAGCCACCATCTCAGGAGCTGGGCCTCTCATCTCAGCCAACGTGTGACTGATATGGGGTTTCAAAAGCCCACTCACTGACCTCCAGGTGTAGACAAGTGGTGCTACGATGCATGCCCCAGGCTCCCAACACCCACTGTGAATAAACCCAAAGCTCGACTTTGCCTTGGGCTACAACCTTGGCTCCTTCCACGTCCCTGCCATGCTTTTTCCTCAGTTGTCTGCAGTTCTTCCCTGAGGAGCACACCTCAGCTGATCACACGGACCCTGCAGAGGGTCTCTGTTTCTGCTTCTGGGAGCCTGATCTGCAGCACCACCTCTGTGCATTGCATGTCCTGTGAGTGGGCCTCTCGTACCTATCTTTGTAAAACCTTCCATCTCTTTCTTTTCTT
Organism: Oryctolagus cuniculus; assembly: GCF_051225735.1. Taxonomy (NCBI): domain Eukaryota; kingdom Metazoa; phylum Chordata; class Mammalia; order Lagomorpha; family Leporidae; genus Oryctolagus; species Oryctolagus cuniculus. The sequence continues at coordinate 101,488,583 of NC_142867.1, forward strand.
TCATCTTGTTTAGTTAGAAATATTTCTAAAGATCAGGTTTGGTTATCAACGTAATACTTTTGAGCTTGGACAACTGTAGAGTGGCTGTAGTTGCACTGGGACCCGAGACCGACAATAGGGCCCAGAGCTGTTCAGGTAGTTTTTAATGCTTGTTTTTTTTTTTTTTTTTTTTTTTTTTTTTTTTTTTTTAACTCCTACCTTTATTTTCTGTTAGTATTGTTCCTCTCCTCCTCTCCCTTTGCTCCATTCCTATTTCCTTCTCTGCCTTTCTCGTCTCTATTCCTCTTTGTAATCCCTGGGGACTGCCAGTGGCAGCCTATGGGCATTACGTTAGCCCAGCCAGGAGCCTCCCTGAGTAAGAAGTCTGTCAACCTTTATTCTCCTGTGAAATAAAATAGCAACTGTCTGCCTGACTTGTCATCACAAGAGACAGCCCATTGGAGTGGAAAGAGCAGAGGACCAGGATTCCTCTATGGGATTTAACTTCTGATTTCTGCTTATTTTTAGGGCCTCTGCTCTTCTCCACCCACCTCCCTTCCCCAGTTGATTTATGCTGTCTAGTTCTCTGTATTACATCAACCCAGTGCTAGTGGCTGCCATGCTGCATTCCCACTCATCCCCCTCCCTGGATATGGTGTCTGAGGCAATCAGCGGGCTTTTTCTGCTGCTGTTTGTCTGGGAGAAGTGATACCTGGTTCTTCCCAGATTCCAGAGAGAGAAATGTTAAGAATGAGCCCCAACCAGATGGAAACCTTTTTGAAACCTTCCAAGGACCTCAGGCTTCTTAGGCTGAAAAGGGCCTGAACATTGGGTGAGTCAGTGATGTCCCTATGCCTGATCCCTGGCCTTCTCAAGCCTTCTGTATGGAATCCCCGGGTCACCTGCCATGTAGTGTTCTCAATCTGCTCAGTTCTGCTTCGTAGCCTTCCCCATTGTGGGTGTTCTTCCCACGGGCACTTGAAATGTGTATTTTGAAAAGTGTGTTCTCTGATTTGATCAATCTTTTGGCTCTTTCCATTTCCCTGTACCACCTCTCCAAAGGTGCTACTTGCCTTGTGGTGGACTAAAAGGGAGTTTGCCTTCTCCTGTGTCTTTTTCTTGGAATCTGAAGTACTTCAAAAGGCTCAGAATTCACTGGATTCTCTGTACTATTTTCAGGCTATTGATTTTTTCTTGAGGCAAATGGTTTCTTTTATTGTTGACATCTCACTACCATGGATCCTTCTTGGGCCTTAGTGCTTCTCCTTTGAGATCCCAAACTCTGGTTTATTACTTCCTAGCCATAACTGCTGTTCTTTCAACTTGTACACTCACTATATCTGGGCTTTGATAGGTTAGTGCTTTCCTTCCCTTCAATGAACACTATACCATGATCTACCCTTGCCTATTAGGGAGATCTTTGCATTTTCCCACCTCTATCTGGAGTCCTTAGCCTATCACTTCATCACTTCAACTGCTTTCTACTTGGCACTCTAAAAGTACCTTTTCTCTTCCACCTGTTGAATGAAGGTGGAGAAGCCCACATAATACTTGAAATCATGCCTTATGTATTCTTATACTGAAACCTCAATGTCTTCAACAATCCATTTTACATACGCTTGAGCAAAACTGTTGCTTGTTTTCATTGATACTTCTTTCAACACTGCAGACATTTGCTATTGATAGCTTAAACTAAGTTGTAGGGCTGGCACTGTGGTGTAGTGGGTAAAGCCACCTCCTGCAGTGTCAGCATCCCATATGGGTGCTGGTTTGAGTTCCGGCTGCTCCACTTTCCTCAGGCCCCTGTACCTGCATGGGAGACCCCGAAGAAGCTCTTGGCTCCTGGCTTCGGATTGGCTTAGCTCCAGCCGTATTAGCCATTTGGGGAGTAAACCAACAGATGGAAGACCTCTCTATCACTCTCTCTCGCTCTGACTCTGCCTCTCTGTAACTCTGCCTTCAAAATAAATAAGTAAATCTTAAAAAATAATAAAAAACTAAGTTGTGATTCTAACTGGGAGGATCTATGAAATTATGATGAATATTTTTGCATAACCACGGAGAAAACAGAAACTATAACAACTCTCTAAACTTCGTTCTGCTCCCCACTTAATTGTATCTTTTTTTAAAAAAAGTTTTTATTTATTTTTTTGAGAGGTAGAGTTAGACAATGAGGGAGACAGGTAAAGGTCTTTGATCCTCTGGTTGACTCCCCAGTGACCCCAATGGCTGGAGCTGGGCCCATCCAAATTCAGGAGCCAGGAACTTCTTCCAGGTCTCCCACCCGGGTGCAGGGACCCAGGCACTTGGGCCATCTTCCATTGCTTTCTCGGGCCATAAGTGGAGAGCTGGATCAGAAGTGGAGTAGCCAGGACATGAACCAGTGCCCATATGGAGTGCAGACAATGTTTGCAGAAACTTAGCCCACTATGCCACATTACCAGCCTCTATTTCTTAATTCATATATTTTTACTATATTAATTTTTGTATTTCATTATAATGTTACAACCTTTCATGTTATCATGCATATAACATATAATATGCACACAACCTATAAATGCATAAAATATGCAATAACATGTTATATAATATATGAATTTATACATTATATACTAAATGTATACATTTGTGTACATATTGATTCACTATTGTCTAGTGTGTCAGAAACCATAGTTAGTGTTCACCAGCTCTCTATCCATTTCTCTCCTCCTGAGCATACGTTAGGGTGAATCACATTTTCAGTCCAACAAGTAGCCTGCAGACAGATGTAATGTGTGTAACTTAACAGCCAGAGCACAGAAGAGCAAGCAAAATGCGTTCTCTGTGTCCTCTCTACTTCTGGGGCTCTCTGGATAGTGTAGTGCTGTAAATGCCATGACTGCTCTAAGTGGTGTAGCAGCAGGATTCTAGCAGCTGCACAGATTCCCATGTCCCTGCCTAGCAGGGGACTGCCCCACACAATCACTGCACCTGCCACAGACTTTCATGAGCAAAAATTAAGCCCATGAGCAAGAGTTAAGTACTATGCCCTTGAGACTCAGGGGATTTGTTAATAACCTAAAATATATAAATCCTTTTTTCCGCCTCTCTTAGGGTAAGAAATACGTGTAACTTCTACAGATTTTTTTCTTGAAGATAAAACTTAATGACCATCTACTATATGACAGATACCATAAGAAAATGTCTGAACTAACCAGGCATTTTAATCATTGTGCTCACTTTTTATATTGCTCTCTCAGCTTAGAAAGTTGCCAGATAGACTTGAAATCATATAGTCTTAAGTCAAGTCCTGTTCCCTTACTTATCAGGATGACCTTAGCAAGATTATGTGATTTCTTTATCAATAGAAAAGTTATAATGATACATAGTCCAAGTGTTGGAGGATTGAATAAAATACACAAAAGCCTTTTGGTGCAATTCCTGATTCAGAATTGAAAATGCCTAGCACGTACTCAGTAATGGATTTGCTACCTTTTTCTTTCACTTCTCCTTATTAGAATCCTGGACATCCTTCAAGGCTTAGCTCAAATATGACCTCTTGGTTAAATGTTTCTTTTTCCTTTCTAGTCACCCAGTACAATGTATGTTCCTTTGTTTAGTCTTATTTCATTTTGCCTCATGTTGGAGTTATTTGTTCCCATTTCTTATTGCTTTTGAGTAGCTTTTAAGCTCTTCAGAGGCAGACAGACCCATCTCATTTATCTTAGCACTTTCTTTCCCCCTTCATTCTTCCAGCACCCAGTGAGTACCTAGCAAGTAAGAGGTAATCAACAATGCTTACTAAAATAGAATGAAATGAAACCTAATAGGTTTTTCAAATTAAGTGGACTTGTCTGTCCCTAAACCTCAAAATAGTTTTTTGGAGAGGGGGGAGATGAGGTAGGCAGAATGCACACAATCTAAGTTTGAATTATTAGCAAGGTTAAAACTAAAGGTTCCGGTTGTCTTGAAGCTACAGCAAAGAATATTTGCAGTTAAGTATGTGTTATAAGGAAGTCACTCTACATGGCTTTAGGATAGCTTCGATTAATAACAAAGACATGCCACAGAGATATTTGAGGTTTTTCTTTACAGAGCTCATTCCACATCTGGCTCTGAATTTGCAGCTTAATTCAGCTTGCAGAGAAGGGAAGAAGACTGGAACTTCAAAGTCAGAAAACACAGTGAAGGAGAGAAGGTGACATATAAAGGCATTGTGACTTTCATTATCTTTTCACAGTTTTGACCACACAGCTTAAAAATAATTTCAATGTCAAATATTTCAATATTTTCAGAAAAACTGAAAATGGTGGGTTGTTTAATAACTTCCTGTTCTTTTCAAATAAGTCATAATTATATGTAAGATAGTTAATGGGAATTGTGGTTAGGATGATTTTCAAAATTAGATTGCCTTATTTATCTATTTCATTTATTTGAGACAGACAGAGACAGAGAGAACTCTCATCTGACTGTGCACTCCTCTGTAGCCTGCAGCAACTAGGAATGGGATAGGCTAGAACCTGGAGCCAGAAACTCAGTCCAAGGCTCCCACAGAGGTGGTGGGACTCAACCATTTGAGCCATCTGCTGCCTCCCAGAGTGCACAACTGAAATCAGGAGTGGAGCTCGTACTTGAACCCAGGAATAGCAAATTACTCTGTGGGCCACCAATACGAAAGAATATTATAAGAATTTTTAAAAACTTACTTATTTGTAGACTACTGAGAAAAGATAACAAAAATAGGCTACCAAAATAAGTAACTCAATTAAATATACATGTATGCACACATGCACAGAAAAAGCCTAGACAGAAATACATTAAAACATTAATAATATATATTCTTTTAAGTTTTTAGCGAACAGTCATATGGATAATTTTCATTTTTTACATGTACTTTTCTGTATCTCACTTTAAATTTCTGTAGGATTTCCTCATTATTTTTGCTGTAATAGCAGAAAAAAAATCAGAAAACAAAAGACAACTTACACTGAGTTAATGGACTAGCTAAGATTAGGTACTTAGTATGAGTGAAATAAACTGTAAGCATTTTTCATAAGTGATTTCATTCCAGCATTATAATAATACTGCTATTATTTATATTCATTTCCAGAAGAGGGAATCAACCATGGAAATGTTCAGGAAAACGCTCATGCAAACTCAAGTAGTAAGTGACAGAGCTTGTATTTAACATCAGCTAACTTACTCCAGAACCTGAACTCACAGCAGAAAACTCTAGGCAACTCCCAATATATAGAGAGGTGAGCTCTTCAGTGACCTGTGCTTGCACCATTTGAAGGAAATTACATTCTCATGCCCAGCCCGTTGAGAGCAGTAAAGGAAATTGGGCATTGATACTGGAAAGGAGAAATAAGACCTATACATTGAGAGGGCAGCCAGGTTGCCTGGAAATGCCAACCAAAACTCTGAACACTGGTTTCACCTAGAACCAGCTCCCAGGGCTTGAAGATCCAAATGGTGGCTACACAGTGAGAAGGTCTCTGAGGGTTTTGTTATTCATCTGTTCTATTCACCATCCTTTCCATAGGAATATTCCATGGGAATGAGATTCAGTGTAGGTGGTTTTTCAGCCTGGATTGGAGTGACAGGAGGCAGAAGATAGGTGATCATGATGGATTGAGATAAGGTCCTAGCACCTAGGGAAGAGATCAGCTTAGCACACTGATGACACTGTAACTCATAGCTACATGCTGCTTTCCAATCCCCCAGTGATTTCTTATACTTTTTTTTTTTCGTTGTATCCACCTATGAACATTGTAAAATAGACAAGCACCATTTGTCAAGTATTCACCATGTTCTAGCTCTGTGGTAAAATTTTGTTCACTCTAGCTATTCTAACATCCTTGAAAGCTCCTATCAGGAGGTCTTCAATAGCTGAGTAAATTAATTTCTATGTAGTCACACATGACCTGTGGAGACTTCCATCCTAATTGTATGTGCAGAGCCCTTGCCACTGAACCATACATGACAGGCTCTGAGTCACCTAGGCTGGAGATGTTGGGACAGATGCACTTCTGTAAGAAAGATCATCTTACCAAATTTATATCCCTGTTGGCTCCTCATCCACCAATAAACGAAGTTGCAATCTAGCAGATTCTTAGAATGCGTCTCCAGTTCGGCTCATTCATTATTCACCATTTGCGTTAAGATCCACTTGATACACTTGTAGCTGCTGCCTACAGGCAGTATGACTTGGATTTAATTTTTCCTTTTTATTTATCCTCCACTGGACTCCATGCTCAGCAAAATTCAGGGCACAGCCTGCTACCTGCTTTTATAGATGAAGCTTTCTGAGAATATAGCATGTTCATTTGTCTATGGCTGCTCTCACACTACAGTGGCAGAATTTGAATACCTGCTGCAGAGACTGGTCTGCAAGGCCGCAAATACTACATGGCCCTTTTTTCCCCAAAAGCTAATCGCTAGATGTTTTGTCATATTGTCTGTCTGAGTGCCATGTTACTGTTCCTGTTGAATGTGGTCAACATTAGTCAGTCCTGTCCACTACCTGCCCTCATCTTATACTTTGCTGGGACTTGAATTTGAAGATAAGACAGTGCCAACATTGAGTTTGGAGAATAACCACAGTGATAAGAAAGCAAATAGAACTGTCAGAAAATGATACCATAACCTAAAAGTATAAACCAATTAACAGATTTCAAAAAATAGCAGCATTTACTGGAATTGCAAAAAAAAAATTGAGAAAACTAAAAAATGAGAAAAGGCTACTGAATTTCACCATCAGCAAGACACTGGTGGCCATTGGAACTGAAGTCTCAGTATAGTGACAAGGGTGGAAACCAAATTTCAGACAGTGAAGTAGATAATGATTTGGATTTTCTGGAATAGACTTGAATTATTTGCTAAGGATGTTAGTGCTTCCTGTCTGCCTAATTTCTCATGGGCAATTTTGTGATTCTGTTTCCTTATTTAACCTCTCTACACATTAAGAAGAGCTAGTTACGCTCATCATTTGTAATCAAGCAGCTGTTGCATCTGGAGACTCTCTTGATAGCCAAAATCCACATGCTTATACAGTATCTCTAATTGATTGCTTGGTTTATTTTATTTACATTTTTGCAGTTCCTTTTTTGAGTCCGGAAATACAGCATTTGCCCTGATCTGTGCTCCCAGAATCCCTGATAGCTGAAGCTGTGGAATGTTAATGAGGACAGGTCTTTGCGGGTAGACAGATCAATGGCTTTCAGGTGTTAATGAGATATCCTCAAAATTTATTTCCATTGTTAGACAGCTTCTGCTGGACTATCAGACCTTGCTCAAATGGACAACAAAAGGCATTATCCAGCCATGCATTAATTCCTGTGTTCAGGCTATATTCAGCAAATGTACAAAAATTCTAGCCATCTCAATCATGAACATCTTCCCCTCCACCTTCAAACTTTCATGTGTCTGTTCTCAAAGAGAATTGTTCCTTTTCCTTCCGGAGGTTAACCTGCCCAACTGTGCCTTTGATCCCAGTTCCTATCACCTCCTCTAGGCATTCATCCATCATTTATCTCTGTGCTATTTTTAACTTCTTCTCTTCTACTGCTTCTTCTCTTCACTTTACACATATATTTAAACGTCTAGCCTCTAAAGAAAAGAAATTTCAATTGATCCTGCTTTTCTCATTATTGGACTCTACTCCCCCTACCTCCTCTAAGCGTCAAACTTTTTGAAAGAGAAAACTATTTTTTCATCATGTTTCTCACTTTCATTGAAGTTGGGCACAAGCCCCACCTTACAATGGGAAATATTTTTAAAGATTTATTTATTTATTTATTAGAAAAGTGGAGTGACACAGATAGAGGAAGAGGAGGAGAGAGAGAGAGAGAGACAGAGAGAGAGAGAGAGAATCTTTTATCTGCTGATTTACTTCCCAAATGGCCACAACAGCCACGTCTGGGGCCAGGACAATGCCAGGATCCAGGAACTCCATCTTCAACTCCCACACAGGCGATGGGGCTCAATAGTACTTGGGTCATCCTTTGCTGCCTATCCAGGCACATTAGTAGAGAAGTAGATCAAAACTGAGCAACTAGACTCAAACTGGGACTCCAATATGGGATACAAGCTTAACCCTTTGTGTCACTTGCCAGTCCCCAAGGAAAATACTCTTGGGGAGGTCACTCATGACATACCAAGTACTAAATCCACTGCCCTCGTATCTGTCCCCTCTATTTGACCTCTCAAACCCTCTGTTGTCTTCCTGACACTCTCTTTTGTCCTGGGGATGTAATGTTATATTGCTCTTCTCTGAGCTCTTGCTTCTGAATTTTGTTTTGAGGATTTCTGTTCCTCTGTCTATTCCTTATTGCTGGGGTTTCTCAGGTTTCTATTTCACGAATTCTTCCTGGAATCCTTCATCCTCATTAAGGAACATAGTCATCTTCCAAATGCCCCAGTAACTCCCCATTCTGTATCTGTAGTCTTTTCCTTTCCAGTGGTGTCCAGTAGAACTTTATGCATTGTACAGCATGGTAGCCACTAACTATATGTATCTACATAGTACATGAAAGGTGATTGATTGAATTTTTTGTTTAACTAAATTAAATTTAAGTGCTAGTTTTAATAGCTATATGTAGTCAAGGATTCCTGTATTAGCACAGATTAAGATATTCTGATATTGAGGCTGGCATTGCAGCATAATAAGCTGCCACCTGGAATGCCGGCATCCCTATGGCTGCCTGTTCAATACCCTGCTGCTCCACTTCCAATTCAGATCCCTACTGATGGCCTAGGAAAAGCAAGAGTTGATGGCACAGGTATTTGGGCCCCTGCCACCCATGAGGGAGACCTGGATGAAGTTCCTGGCTCCTGGCTTTGGATTGGCCCAGCCCTGGCCTCTGTGGCCATTTGGGGAGTGAACAAATGGATGGAAGATCTCTCTGTCTTTATCTGTCCCTCTCTCTCAGTTACTCTTTCAAATAAATAAATAAATCTTATTTTTAAAAAAAGATACTCTGGTATTTAAATTGTTTTAATTTGTCTAAGATATATAGACAGAAATCCCATATGCTTATTTACTCCCCAAATGCTTATACAGCTGGGACTGGGCTGAGGCCAAAGTCAGAAGCCCAGGACTCAATCCAGGTCTACAACACGGGTTGTAGGAACCCAAGTACTTGAGCTATCACTGCTGCTTCCCAACAAGATTCTCTGATTTAACCTCACTGTAACAGATCTTCCTTTATCTTTTCCCCTTGATATATTTCAAACTAAACTCATTACCTAATCCCCCAAAATATCCTCCACCTATATTCTGCATTTTGTTAAATAGGATCATCAACTAAGTATTTACTTAAATGGCTGTCATTTTTTACTTTTTTCTCTTCCTCACACAGAAAGCCAACTGGATGTTTCTATTTCCAAAGTATCTCCCAGATCTGATCTCTCCATCAATTACCAATGGCTCTGTTTTCCTCTCAGCATTCATTATTGATGATTTGCAATTCATTATCTAGTAACTCCATTTCCACAGACATACAACACATACACACACACACACACTCATACAGAAGTGCTTTGTATGCATATAACATTTTTAAATTCTTTGACATCCACTTTTTATGACATTCTATGCATTCAACATTAGGGAATTTAATTTGCTAACGTAAAATTTATGAAATGATTCTCCACTGACACCTTATTTGTCTTCTTTTAACACCACAGGCAGAAGGTAAAAATCCAATAGTATTTTCTCATACAATGTAATACTAAGTTCATATTTTAAATGAGAAAGGAATGGGTTCCATGCCATGCAACGTCTTGTGTTTCAATTTTACCGCTATTTTTACAAAATCTTATCCATTGTTTAAAAAAAAAAAAACCTTTGTGCTTATGTTTTTCTTACTGTCTTTTTTGTATGGTTCCAAATAAAAATTATTTTTTCTTTGTCAGGTTAGTTGATATAAAAAAAAAATACTGTTCATTACCTTACTTGTTTCAGATCCATTAACTGTCATGATTTAAAAAAAAATGACTTCAGGGAAAATTTTCCAAGCCTACACTGTTTGAGTCCTCAATTTTCTTATCTGTGAAACAGAGATAACAGTAAATTTCTGGGAGGCGTAAATGAAGTTACCTCATTTAATGTGCTCAGAAATATACATACCATGCAATGGACACTCTGTAAATGTTAGTGATGGTTATACCAGCCCAGGAGCATTGCAGAAGTACCATCATGGTTTTAACAGAAAAGTCATATACCACATACCATGTAAGTGGAATTTATAGGAAGACAGGAAGCTCGTCATTGCTAACAACTATCTTGAAAATGTCATCTTTTCTAATTTTCAAAGTAAATACAGGTAAATTGCATTTATAATTTTTAAAGCATTTGCATCCAATGTTAGCCTTTATTTATCATACACATTTATATATCTGGTTCTGTTTCACAGACAACAAAGCTATACTCAAAAAAATAGAGCAATGTTCTCAAGTTCAAATGCTCAAAAGTAGAGGAGCTTAAACTGGAATTGTGATTCTACATATTTCCATCACATATCATTTATTTTGTCTGCATCAAGAATTCATGTTCTTTGAAAATGAAGAATCTTAGTCTAACAAAACCATTTCCATTTTTCAATGACTTCATTTTTCTATGATTCACCAGAGAGTGGTAATATATGATCTGTGTCTCTAAAGATTTGTGCTGGTCAAACCTTTCTAAGACAGATTCCCTCTTTTGTACAAGCAGCCCAGCTGTTCTTTTAAGACACAGTTTGGTTTCATGTTTTCCATAAAGGACTCCTCAACTATCTTAGTCTGAAAAGCTCTACTGTGGTTCTGTCTACCCAACTCCCTGGGCACTGATCCTATACTTCCTTTTACTGTCATTAACTTTTTTTTTTAAATTTTATTTAATGAATATAAATTTCCAAAGTACGGCTTATGGATTACAACGGCTTCCCCCCCATATCGTCTCTCCCACCCGCATCCCTCCCCTTTCCCACTCCCTCTCCCCTTCCATTCACGTGAGGATTCATTTTCGATTCTCTTTATATACAGAAGATCAGTTTAGCATACATTAAGTAAAGATTTCAACAGTTTGCTCCCACACAAACATAAAGTGAAAAATAATAGATGATTTTTTAAATGATGATGAAATCAGATCAGACCTATTTTCATGTTTAATCCCAGTGAGAGTCAAGTTGGGAATTGATAATTTCTTCTTTTTTTTTTTTTTACAGAAGATCAGTTTAGTATACATTAAGTAAAGATTTCAACAGTTTGCACCCCCATAGAAACACAAAGCGAAATATACTGTTTGAGTACTCATTATAGCATTAAGTCTCAATGTACAGCACATTAAGGACAGAGATCCTACATGAGGAGTAAGTGCACAGTGACTCCTGTTGTTGACTTTACAAATTGACACTCCTGTTTATGGCATTAGTAATCTCCCTATGCACCAGTCATGAGTTTCCACATGACTCATGTCATTAACTTTTTCATGATCACGCTTGTCTTTTCAGTTGGATGGTTAATATCCTTACTCAGAAGGACCATTGTCTAGCACAGTATCTGATTCAAAGTTATTTGAACCATAGTTGTTTTATGATGTTGTTGTTGTTGATGATGATGATGATGGTGATGCTGGTGGTCATACTGAGCATAACATCTCCAGTTATCCTCTTTGGTGTTTTCTCCATGACTGTGACCCTGGCAAGGAATGCTTAATCAATTGGTCATTGATCATTCATTTATTCACTAATGTTCCTTCATTTGACCAATTTTTTGAGACTTATTTTAGTTGTATATCAGGCCTGATCTAGGCACCAGGTTGTTAAGAGATCTGAACTCAAAGACTCACAATATAATGGAAGATATAGACTTAAAGGAGAATTAAGTACAATAACATATTTCAGGTGCTCTGACAGGAATAAAATTGGGATGGCTAAAATGAGGGAAACAGTCCTGTGTTATTTGTGGGAAGAGAAATAGGTTCAAGAAAAGTTTGAGAGAAGAGGTAGGATTCAATCCAAGTGAAACAAGTCTACATATATCTGCTTTTTTCTGCTCTTGGAAGCAAAAGTAGCCCAGGGCTTGATGAGACCACTAGTTTAAAGTACCCAGATCCAAAATAGAACTGGAGATTTTGACCTTCAAAGATTGGAGTAGGAGGTAATGACATGATCCAATTTAAGGAAACAAATTACCTGTTATTTGGAGAAGTTACTGTGAAATGACCTGGAATTATACTGAGATCACTGTGGCCTGCTCTTTCAGAGAAGAAGTCTCATTCATCCTGCTGTTTGAGATTGTAAAGACATCATGAAGAAAGGCAAACAAACAAGTGTTCTGCATTTGAGACAGCCAAATGCATAGTGTTTCGTACACTGGTAGACCAAAATCTCTCCATAACTATTATTTTAGTCAGCACACACTTACTGAGCACCTACTCTGTGCCAGGAATATTACAGCATTGGAAGCTGTAGCAATAACCAAAACAGACAAATAGCATTGCCTCCTAGGGCTTCTTTTATAGTTGGAGCTTATAGTCAGTAAATGAATATGTAAGTGAATCACATAATACATTAGAAAGCAAAAATTCAATGAAGAAAACTAAAATGTAGAGGAAGTACATAGGGAGTTTAGGGTAGGGAGTAAGCAAGTTGAATTTTTAAATAGACTTAATAGGAAAGGCCTTGCTCAGAAAAGGGCAATCAAGCTACAATGGAAAAAAGATGAAAGCTCAAGCAATATAAGTATCTGGAAGAGGAAAATTCTAGGCTGAGTAATCTGCCTCTTCAAATGCCCTGAAACATCAGTGCATTGGACCAGTTAAAGAAGAACAATGAGGATAACGTGGTAGAATGGAGTAAATGAGGAGAAAACATGAGGCTTCAAAGTAAGTAAGGAGCAGATTGTGTAGAGGTTTTCCTGTTGTAGAAGTGTGTTGGATTTTATTTTGAGTGACATGGGGAACCATCAGAACTTTAAAGCTTGATCTGTCATCCATTTCAAGGGGCAACTCATGATGCTATATTGCATATAATCTCTAGGAGAGTGAACATGGAACCAGAACAGTGAAGAGTGTCAATTTGTTAAGTCAACAACAGGAGTCACTGTGCACTTACTCCTCATGTAGGATCTCTGTCCTTAGTGTGCTGTACATTGAGATTTAATGCTATAACTAGTACTCAAACAGTATTTTTCACTTTATGTTTCTGTGTGGGAGAAAACTGTTGAAATCTTTACTTAATGTATGCTAAACTGATCTTCTGTATATAAAGAGAATCGAAAATGAATCCTCATGTGAATGGAAGGGGAGAGGGAGTGGGAAAGGGGAGGGTTGCAGGTGGGAGGGATGTTATGGGGGGGAAGCCATTGTAATCCATAAGCTGTACTTTGGAAATTTATATTCATTAAATAAAAGTTAAAAAAATATGCACACATTTGTCGCTCCCCCTCTTCGTGGAGGAATGACACAGGACCCTGTGCTGTTCTTTTGTCTGCTCGGCCCTTCCTGGGTTTGCTGCTGGTCCTTCCCGGGTTGGCTGCCGTCCCTTCCACCTCCGTGGAAGGGCGGCTCCCCCTGCCACTTTCCCCACTTCCGCGGGGGAGTGGCACACCGCCGGCCAGCTCTCTTGGGGGCTTCCCGGCGCCCCGCACTGCAGCGGCTTCCCTACTCTGCGCGGCTTCAGCCCGTGCTTCTCTCATCTGCGCAGCTTCCCGGCTTCCTGCATGCTCGGCGGTCTCTGCGCCCTTCGCTCCCGCACCACGGCCTCTGCGCCAGCCCCGCACTTCCTATCTACTCGCGCCCTGTGCGCTCTCTCCACTTGTGCCCCTCGTGCTTTCTCTGCACGCGGAGGCTTCCGCGAATGAATCAGGGCCTAGCTCACGTTTCCGCTTCTCAGTTTTCAGTCTAAGTTCCCCGGGCTAACCTGACGAATTCCAACCTATCTTACGTCTCCGCTTCTGGTTTTAGTTTTTCACCTTTTGCACCCCAGGCTGACTTGACGAATCCCAACCTAGCTTACGTCTCCGCTTCGGCCTACCCCCGCGGCTTCATTTTCCCTAACATTTTTCTCTACCCGGTATGTTTCCTAACTTTTCTTCCAAAAATATTTCTCTCATTTCTCCTGGCTTCTCCCCACAGTCCGTATCCCAGTCTGTTTCTTCTAGCTTTCACTTTCAACCCTAGATTTCTCCCGGCACTTTTTCCATCTGGCTTTTCTCTAGGCTCTTTGCTAGTCTCTCTCTCCAGTATTTTCCCGCTTCTTCCCTCTTCTTCCCTCCTAGGTTTCCTATCCGAGTCACGGCACCATTATGTCGCTCCCCCTCTTCGTGGAGGAATGACACAGGACCCTGCGCTGTTCTTTTGTCTGCTCGGCCCTTCCCGGGTTTGCTGCTGGTCCTTCCCGGGTTGGCTGCCAATCCTTCCACCTCTGTGGAAGGGCAGCTCCCCCTGCCACTTTCCCCACTTCCGCGGGGGAGTGGCACACCGCCGGCTGGCTCTCTCGGGGGCTGCTCAGATGTTATCCGGATGTTCCCCTTAGATGTTCCTGGTGCATGTTGTCTCTCTCCTCCTTTATAGTCCTCTTCCACCAATCCCAACTCTGCTACCCACACGCCGAGTACGCTGCTCTCCTCCAATCAGGAGCAGGATCAGCTCCTGCAGGTTATTGATCGAACTGGAGGCAGCTGTGTAAAAGTTGTTTACTCCTCTCCCAGCACCATATTGTGGGAGAGCAGATGCATAGAATAAGTCTTAATTCCAGTAACTTAGTCTAGTCCGAGTTGCTCCCCACACACATTAAATTATCAAGTAGTAACTTAAACCCCTAAGACAAAATGATGTACCTGGACTGACAAAGCTAACTAAACAGGACCACAGCTAGAATTTAGTTTTACAGTGCCCAGGATGAACCTGTTCTACTAGGTCTCAGGTTAGTTCCAAACCAGGTAAAGACTGATAGTGCTTACGAGCCATGGTACACACGTCAGATTTTTCATGAAGTACAAACATGGTAAGAAAAATGCTGCTAACTTGGTAAACATTGAAGTCAACACTGTTGAATGCGTCCTCTTCACTCTGCATCTGAGGTGAGGAATTAATGAAAGCTCTCAGGTTCTTTATCTACATGCAGAACACCTTCTTAGTGCTGAGTATCACAGAGACAGCTAATAGGAAAATGGTGAGTTCTCTGCTTGCCCCAGCTTATGTTACTTATAGAGAGAGGAAGGGGACTGACAGTTATGGGACCCTCCACCTTCATGTGCAATCTCTCCTTAAATCTTACTGCAGTGATGTGGAGCAGGGTTGGTTAGTCCTTTTCACACATAAGGAAACTGGGGAAGTTGATCCAAAAGTCAAAGTCATACAGTACAGGCCTTACTGAATGTAGGGATAATAGTCTTTGAACAAATCCCAGGGGAGAACTGGAGCTTCACACGCTATCTACAAGATCCTGGTAGGAGATTCTATCATCCGGTAAATGTCAGTTTTGAGGGACCGTGCATGTGTCTTAATCCTGTAGCTCAAAGAAGGGTTGTATGTTTTTTGTCCTCTACGTGTATTGGCAGGGGAGGAAGGAGGAGAAGAGGGAAGTGGGGAGGCCAGTTAGTTACTCAGGTAGCTCTGATTCAGGCAACCAAAGTAATTTTTCCGACACCACAACACTTGTGTGTATGTTTGTGTAGACACAAGGTGATGAATTTTATACTGAGCAGTTAGAATGTGGCAATCAATCTTGCTCCATCTTTGAAAAATTAGATTTCAATAATGTGAGTAGCAATTGATTAAAATAAATTAATTTCAATTATAGTGGTGGAAATGCATAGATTTTGAATCGGGATACCTGATTTCAGTCCTATTACTTACTAGCCCTGGGACTAGTGGTAAATCACTAAAGTTTGACTCTCTGCATCCTGTTTCCTCATTTTTAAAATGAACTTAATTGTACTTCACAAGGTCCTTGAATTTTACCTTATACAGTTTCTGAAAGGGCCAAGTGAGATAATATATACAAAAGTGATTTGAGAATGGTTGGTTTCCATGCAAGTCTTACTTATCATAATTCCTACACATTTTATTTCTGAGTGCTATATGAGGTACTTTGAACATACCAGAGTTATTCCAAAGTTTTTAGTCACTTTCCTTGGATTGGGTGATCTACAATCATGAAGTCTAGTTACATCTCATGGGCCACTTCCAAGAATCTCTGACTCAGAGGGTTTTTTTTTTCTTTTTTCTATCTTTTTTTTCCACAGGCAGAGTTAGACAGTGAGAGAGAGAGAGAGACAGAGAGAAAGGTCTTCCTTTTTCCATTGTTTCACCCCCCAAAGGGCCGCTACGGCCAGCGCGCTGCACCAATCTGAAGCCAGGAGTCAGATTCTTCCTCCTGGTCTCCCACGTGGGTGCAGGGCCCAAGCATTGGGCCATCCTTCACTGCACTCCCGGGCCACAGGAGAGAGCTGGACTGGAAGAGGAGCAACTGGGACAAAATCCGGCGCCCCCACCAGGACTAGAACCCGGGGTACTGGTGCTGCAGGCAGAGGATTAGTCTAGTGAGCCGTGGTGCCAGCACAGAGGGGTTCTACAACCCATGGAGTAAACTATGAATCTTGAAGTACCCTAAAAAGTAAAATTGAGTACTCTAATCTTAGGGTACCCGAGACTAAAATTGCATTCCCAAGCATAACCCAGTGCTAGACTTAATAATGAGTATAGATTATATAGGCTTTTGAAAATGAGTTAATATTTTTGGAGTATTGTGTGATGATTGTCAGTATTGCACTGAAAATGGAACGTTTGGGCCATTTGAATGAAAATATGCATATGCATATATCAGTGTGTTGAGCCTGGAACACAGAGTTGCTGTATTTGATTACACACTGCTGGTCTTTTAAAAAGTTGGAATTTTCAATGTGCCAGCTAAGCAATGGATGCTTATTGGAACAACATGGAAGAAGTGGTCAGTATAAATATCCTCAACATATTGAGATCTTGCATGGATTTCCAAATCATGTGCTTATTTGCTATGGAAATTTCATGTAAAATCTACAATATACAAGGTCAAAAGTAAATTTTTATACTAGGGGGTGTCAGATTTAGTTAGAGTTCTGGCTTTTTCTTTGAAATTAAATTATTGTCTTATTTTTCACCTCAAAATTGCCCTCATGACTGTAATGGATGAAAGTTAAATTGTGCTGATTTAATGAGTTGAAGTCTGCTGGGGGATTTGATAATAGTTTAAGTTCTCTTTTGCTTTTTCAATTGAAATAGACTTTCACTAAATCTATATTGTTAGCAATTGAAATGAAATGCCTTTATTTAAGCTGAAAGGAAAGCAATTTTCATGGGACAAAGTTGAGTCTGTACCTTTCTGACTTTCTAGGCAAAGGATTTGTTTAAAATTGACTGGCTAAGTGTGTCTGCCCTTCAGAGCAATGGAATATTCTAATGAAATATTCTGCTGGTGAGCTGCAGCTATCTAGAGCCAGCTGTGTGATTTTTACTGAGGGGATACTTCTCTGTGTAGGAAGTAAAATAAGCAAGCAGAAAGAACCTCCATAGGCCCAAGTTAGCCAAAGGAGACTGTGGTTGCTTTCTTCAGGAATTTCTTGGCCACAAGCAAAAGAAGCCTACTTAAAGTTACTCACATTTAAATATTACTAACTTATAATATAAATAATATATAATCTGATTATAAGTATAATCAGTCTCACATGGTGCTGGAACCAAACACTGGACAAAAGATAGGAGTTGAGACAGCTTCTTGTCACTCTCTCTCCATGTTAATCTGTGGATATATCTGGTCTCTTTTAAATTTTTGCTTTGCCTTTCTATCTTCATTTTCTTTTTCTCTCTGGTCATTTCCACATGGGTCTAATACAGTCACCCAAACTAGAGGTGAGGGAGCCAGTAGCTAAAATCTTTTGTGTTGTGATTACAAATTTCCAGGAGTTTGATATCCACTTAATTATATTGGGAGGTGGTAGTATTGTTCTTATTTTCAGAATCCCTAAAATTCTGACTGAGTCCTAAAACTCTATGAAACAGAGAAATTGAGCTGGATCACAAGATGTTGGCATGACTTAGCTAAGAAAAATCCTGGGAAAGTTGGGAGCTCTGAAGATATTCCTGGCTTCTTCCTGTTTCTCCATTTGGAAGCAATCTTCCGTTATTGGGGCATCTGCTGATCTCGGTCTTCCCAGAGCTTCTTCCTCTGAGTCCCAGCTTCTCCCTTCATCAGCAGTGGGCTTTTCTTCAGACTTCCTTAAACTGTCTCTATTGCCATTTGTACCTCCTTAGCTCTGACTACCCCCCCCATCAACCCTATTTCTTCCACTATTTTCTAAATCACATAATCTAGTCAACAGGGGAGCTCCACAGTCAACGCAGAATAATTGCTTTCAAAATGCCTGTGAATACTAAGCCAAGTGATTGGAACGTAAGTAAGATACAATGCATGGAGCCTTCGGGATAAAAGGTTCTTTCTGGGTCAGCCTTATATAATGTAAAGGGTATCAGAAAGATAGGAATTTGAATCCCAGCACCATTACTTTTAGTAGAGAACTTAGTAATCTGCTTTACATTACTGCCCCAGAATTTTCAGTAGTCTCAGACCACATAGAATAGCCATGTACAATAAATGAAATAAGATATGCAAATATGTAACATACTCAAGGTAGAACTCCAACAAATGATTATCTCTTTAAAAAAAAGATTTTATTTATTTGAAAGGTAGAGTTACGGGGGGGAGAGAGAGAGAGAGAGTGAGAGAGAGAGGTCTTCTATTTGGTAGTTCACTTCCCAAATGGCCACAAAGCCTGGAGCTGAATTGATCTAAAGCCAGGAGCCAGTAACTTCTTCTGGGTCACCAGAAGAAAATGGCACTTGGGCCATTTCCACTGCTATCCCAGGCTATAATCAGAAAGCTGGATCAGAAGAGGAGCAGCCAGGACATGAAGCGGTACCCATATGGGATGCTGGTGCTGCAGGCAGAGACTTAGCCTACTGTTCCACCGTACTGCCCCCAGATGTTATCTCTTAATTTCCACCCCCATACCTTTCACCATCTCTCATTATAAAGACAGTAACTTTATAGTAAGACCCACACACTGTGGGCCCTTTAAAATACTACTTGGCTGCTCTCTCCAGAGCATGTACTTACTACTCCCTCATGCACAATCTAGGCACAATCTAGACTTAATATAGAAGCAGGATTTAACATTCTCCTAATAAAAAAAGCATAGTTGGTTACAACTTCCAAGACAATAAAAGATGCCTACTGGTCTATGGACCAAGGAAAAACTGGGGGCACATTTCTAGCATAACCATCTCTTAACCCTGAAAGCCTATATTATATAGCCAAGTCCTCATAGGTGGCCATAATCATAAAGACAATGATCATAATATCGACTGCTACATTTTTCTCCACTCGTTCTGCATTTACTACATAAAGTATTTCATGTTTTATCCCTCACAGAAACTCGTGATACCATTTTACAGATAAGTAACTGAACACTTAGATGCACACAGGAAAACACCTATGATGCACCTATGATCTTTCTATTGAAAGATGTAAGGGGGGGCGGAGCCAAGATGGCGGAATAGTGAGGGCGCACACCGATAGTCCGGGAAAATTTAGTTTAATAAAAGTGGAGTTACGGTAGCCTCAGAAAAAGGATCAGGAAAAAATTGCAGAGGAAACTCTTCCGGATCTAGTGGCTGTGACTCGGAGGACCTACAGGGAGAACAAGGTCGCCCACCGCTCGGAAGCCGAGCTGCGGGAGCTGCAGGGTCTGCGCGCCAGTGCAGGAAGGGGAGTGGATGTCACACAGACACCAGTGGGGAGAGCAGGGACGCCCAGGGCTCCGAGTCCACACATCGGCGCTGGAAGGGGAGGTGAGCTCAGTAACCCGAGACATTGGCAGGGAAACGGCTGTCAGAATCTAGAGGGGAGCAGGAAAGTTCACCAGACTGACTACAGGAGAGAAGGAAAAAAGGTGTGGGGGGGTACTGGTACAGACGAGTTTCTCTCTCGGCCAACCTTGCAAAGGTTGCAAGGTTGCAAGGTTTGCAAGAGTTTGCAAGAGTTTCCAAGGTTTGCAAGAGACAAAGAGCAGGCCCCCACTCTGGATTTACATAACAACAGGGGAGAGCTAAGGAACTGAGTCACTACAATTCAGTAGCCTAGGCAACCCAGTGGGAGTCCAGAGGAGAAACAGAGCCTGCACAGACTCTTTGGGTAGAAGCCGGAGATCGAAAGCTAAATACCATCAATTCTGCACAGTCGTGTGGGGCGGTATTACTTACCTCCTGAATAAATAAATAAAATAAATAAATAAATAGAGAGAGAGAGAGATTTACCACGCATTCCCTGAGGGTGAAACCTTTGCACACCCGTAACCCTGAAGAACCAAGCAGAGCTCTCAGGCTGCACCCATCTCAAGCCTCCAAGGCTCCTCCAACAGCAGGCAGTCCACTTAACACAGACATAGTATTAAAAAAAAAAAAAAACGCACAGTGACGAAAGAAGAATTAACTATGCCAAGCAACAAACACAGAAATCGAGGGAACAAGATCAACGATGACACTATGATGCCTCCAAATAAACAAAACACCCCAAGCCAAGATTATGAAGATGATGAGATAGAAGAAACTCAAGATACGGATTTCAAAAAATTTATGATAAGAACATTTAGAAGTTTTCAAAAGCAAATCCTTGAACTACAGAAATCCTTATTGGACAGGATTGAAAATCTCTCGTGAAAATGAAATTTTAAGGAAGAATCAAAATGAAACGCAGAAACTAGTAGAACAGGAAAGTGTGATAGTGAAGAGAAATCAAAATGAAATGAAGAGCTCAATAGATCAAATGACAAACACATTAGAGAGCCTTAAAAACAGAATGGGTGAAGCAGAAGAGAGAATATCGGACTTAGAAGACAGAGCACAGGAAAACATACGGTCAAACCAAAGAAAAGAAGAGGAAATTAGAAATCTAAAACATATTGTTGGGAATCTAGAGGATA
Organism: Oryctolagus cuniculus; assembly: GCF_051225735.1. NCBI lineage: Eukaryota > Metazoa > Chordata > Mammalia > Lagomorpha > Leporidae > Oryctolagus > Oryctolagus cuniculus. Next base: position 101,509,547 of record NC_142867.1, read on the forward strand.
CTATTAAAAAAACCAACATTCGAGTTCTAGGAGTTCCTGAAGGCATGGAGAGAAAGAAAGGATTAGAAGGCCTTTTTAGTGAGATACTAGCAGAAAACTTTCCAGGTTTGGAGAAGGACAGAGACATCCCAGTACAGGAAGCTCATAGAACCCCCAATAAACATGACCAAAAGAGATCCTCACCACGACACGTGGTAATTAAACTTACCACAGTGAAACATAAAGAAAAGATCCTAAAATGTGCAAGAGAGAAACGTCAGATTACTCTCAGAGGATCTCCAATTAGACTCACAGCAGACTTCTCATCAGAAACACTACAGGATAGGAGGGAATGGCGAGACATAGCCCAGGTACTAAGAGAGAAAAATTGCCAGCCCAGAATATTATATCCTGCTAAGCTCTCATTTGTGAATGAAGGTGAAATAAAGACCTTTCATAGCAAACAGAAATTGAAAGACTTTGTGGCCACTCATCCGGCCCTGCAAAAGATACTTAAAGATGTGCTACACTCAGAAACACAGAAACACGGCCATCAATATGAAAGAAGGTAAAGGAAGAAAAACCACCAGTAAAAGAGCATGGGAAGCTCAAAGCATATACTAGAAAATATCTCTGGGAAAATGGCAGGGCAAATTCACTACGTATCAATAGACACATTAAACATTAATGGTCTTAACTCTTCAGTTAAAAGACACCGATTGGCTGATTGGCTCAAGGAACACAACCCAACTATTTGTTGCCTACAAGAAACACATCTCTCTAACAAAGATGCATGCAGACTGAAAGTGAAAGGTTGGAAAAAGATATTCCATGCCAACAGAAACCAAAAAAAAGCAGGTGTAGCCATATTAATGTCAGACAAAATAAACTTTAACACAAAAAGTGTTAAGAGAGACAAAGAGGGACACTTTATAATGATTAAGTGTTCAATTCAACAGGAAGATGTAACTATTATAAATGTATATGCACCTAATTACAGGGCACCGGTCTATTTAAAAGATATGTTAAGGGACTTAAAGGGAGATTTAGATTTCAATACAATAGTACTGGGGGACTTCAATACTCCACTCTCAGAAATAGACAGATCATCCGGACAGAAGATCAACAAGGAAACAGCAGATTTAATCAACACTATTGCCCAAATGGATCTAACAGATATCTACAGAACTTTCAATCCTACATCTAAAGACTTTACATTCTTCTCAGCAGTGCATGGAACCTTCTCTAGGATTGATCACATACTAGGCCATAAAGCAAGTCTCAGCAAATTTAAAAGAATTAGAATCATACCATGGAGCTTCTCAGACCACAGCAGAATGAAGCTGGAAATTAGCAACTCAGGAAACCCTAGAAAGTATGCAAACACATGGAGACTGAACAACATGCTCCTGAATGAACACTGGGTCATTCAAGAAATCAAAAACTTTCTGGAAGTAAATGAGGATAACAACACAACATATCAAAACTTATGGGATACAGCAAAAGCAGTATTGAGAGGAAAGTTTATAGCAATAGGTGCCTATATCAAGAAATTGGAAAGGTACCAAATAAATGAGCTTTCAGCGCATCTCAAGGACCTAGAAAAACTGCAGCAAACAAAACCCAAATCTAGTAGAAGAGAAATAATTAAAATCGGAGAAGAAATCAACAGGATTGAATAAAAAAATTACAAAAAAAATCAGCCAAGCGAGAAGCTGGTTTTTTGAAAAAATAAACAAAATTGACACCCCATTGGCCCAACTAACTAAAAAAAGAAGAGAAAAGACCCAAATCAATAAAATCAGAGATGTAAAAGGAAACATAACAACAGACACCACAGAAATAAAAAGAATCATCAGAAATTACTACAAGGACTTGTATGCCAGCAAACAGGAAAATCTATCAGAAATGGATAGATTCCTGGACACATGCAATCTACCAAAATTGAACCATGAAGACATAGAAAACCTAAATAGACCTATAACTTAAACAGAAATTGAAGCAGTAATAAAGGCCCTCTCAACAAAGAAAAGCCCAGGACCAGATGGATTCACTGCTGAATTCTACCAGACATTTAAAGAATAACTAATCCCATTTCTTCTCAAACTTTTCAGAACAATCGAAAAAGATGGAATCCTCCCCAATTCTTTCTATGAAGCCAGCATCACCTTAATTCCTAAGCCGGAAAAAGATGCAGCACTGAAAGAAAATTACAGGCCAATATCCCTGATGAACATAGACGCAAAAATCCTCAATAAAATTCTCGCCAATAGAATACAACAACACATCAGAAAAATCATCCACCCAGATCAAGTGGGATTTATCCCTGGTATTCAGGGATGGTTCAACATTCGCAAATCAATCAATGTGATTCACCACATTAACAGACTGCAAAAGAAAAACCATATGATTATCTCAATAGATGCAGAGAATGCATTCGATAAAATTCAACACCCTTTCATGATGAAAACTCTAAGCAAATTGGGTATAGAAGGAACATTCCTCAATATAATCAAAGCAATTTATGAAAAACCCACAGCCAGCATCCTATTGAATGGGGAAAAGTTGGAAGCATTTCCACTGAGATCTGGTACCAGACAGGGATGCCCACTCTCACCACTGCTATTTAACATAGTTCTGGAAGTTTTAGCCAGAACCATCAGACAAGAAAAAGAAATTAAAGCAATACAAATTGAGAAGGAAGAACTCAAACTATCCCTCTTTGCAGATGATATGATTCTTTACTTAGAGGATCCAAAGAACTCTACTAAGAGACTATTGGAACTCATAGAGGAGTTTGGCAAAGTGGCAGGATATAAATCAATGCACAAAAATCAACAGCCTTTGTATACACAAGCAATGCCACATCTGAGAAAGAACTGCTAAGATCAATCCCATTCACAATAGCTACAAAAACAATCAAATACCTTGGAATAAACTTAACCAAGGACGTTAAAGATCTCTACGATGAGAATTACAAAATCTTAAGGAAAGAAATAGAAGAGGATACCAAAAAATGGAAAAATCTTCCATGCTCATGGATTGGAAGAATCAACATCATCAAAATGTCCATTCTCCCAAAAGCAATTTATAGATATAATGCAATTCCAATCAGGATACCAAAGGCATTCTTCTCAGATCAAGAAAAAATGATGCTGAAATTCATATGGAGGCAAAAGAGACCTTGAATAGCTAAAGCAATCTTGTACAACAAAAACAAAGCCAGAGGCATCACAATACCAGATTTCAGGACATACTACAGGGCAGTTGTAATCAAAACAGCATGGTACTGGTACAGAAACAGATGGATAGACCAATGGAACAGAATTGAAACACCAGAAATCAACCCAAACATCTACAGCCAACTTATATTTGATCAAGGATCTAAAACCAATTCCTGGAGCAAGCACAGTTTATTCAATAAATGGTGCTGGGAAAACTGGATTTCCATGTGCAGAAGCATGAAGCAAGACCCCTACCTTACACCTTACACAAAAATCCACTCAACGTGGATTAAAGACCTAAATCTATGACACCATCAAGTTATTAGAGAACATTGGAGAAACCCTTCAAGATATTGGCACAGGAAAAGAGTTTCTGGAAAAGACCCGGGAGGCACAGGCAGTCAAAGCCAAAATCAACTATTGGGATTGCATCAAATTGAGAAGTTTCTGTACTGCAAAAGAAACAGTCAGGAGAGTGAAGAGACAACCGACAGAATGGGAAAAAATATTTGCAAACTATGCAACAGATAAAGGGTTAATAACCAGAATCTACAAAGAGATCAAGAAACTCCACAAAAACAAAACCAACAACCCACTTAAGAGATGGGCCAAGGACCTCAATAGACATTTTTCAAAAGAGGAAATCCAAATGGCCAACAGGCACATGAAAAAATGTTCAAGGTCACTGGCAACCAGGGAAATGCAAATCAAAACCACAATGAGGTTTCACCTCACCGTGGTTAGAATGGCTCACATACAGAAATCTACCAACAACAGATGCTGGCGAGGATGTGGGGAAAAAGGGACACTAACCCACTGTTGGTGGGAATGCAAACTGGTCAAGCCACTATGGAAGTCAGTCTGGAGATTCCTCAGAAACCTGAAGATAACCCTACCGTTCGACCCAGCCATCCCACTCCTTGGAATTTACCCAAAGGAATTTAAATTGGCAAACAAAAAAGCGGTCTGCACCCTAATGTTTATTGCAGCACAATTCACAATAGCCAAGACCTGGAACCAACCTAAATGCCCATCAACGGTGGACTGGATAAAGAAATTATGGGATATGTACTCTTTAGAATACTATACCGCAGTAAGAAACAACGAAATCCAGTCATTTGCAGCAAAATGGAGGAATCTGGAACACATCATGCTGAGTGAAATAAGCCATTCCCAAAGGGACAAATACCATATGTTCTCCCTGATCAGTGACAACTGACTGAACACCAAAAAGGAAACCTGTTGAAGTGAAATGGACACTATGAGAAACGGTGACTTGATCAGCATAGCCCTGACTGTTAATGAACAACTTAATACATTATCCCTTTTAGTATTTTTTTTGTCTGTTCTGCTTAATACAACTGGTTTAATTCTGTAATTAATACAATTATTCTTAAGTGTTGAAAATTAACTGAAATGTGATCCCTGTTAAACATAAGAGTGGGAATAAGAGAGGGAAGAGATGTACAATTTGGGACATGCTCAAGCTGACGTGCCCCAAATGGTAGAGTTAGAAACATACCAGGGGACTCCAATTCAATCCCATCAAGGTGGCATGTACCAATGCCATCTCACTAGTCCAAGTGATCAATTTCAGTTCACAATTGATCATAATGAAAGGACTAAGAGTTAAAGGGAGCACATAAACAAGTCTAGTACCTGCTAATACTAACCAATAGAATAAATAAAGGGGAGAGAGATCCAACATGGGAAGCGAGATACACAGCAGACTCATAGAATGGTGGATGTCTTAAACAGCACTCTGGCCTCAGAATCAGCCTTTAAGGCATGCGGATCTGGCTGAAAAGCCCATGAGAGTATTTCAGGCATGGAAAGCCAAGACACTCTGGAAAAAAAAAACCCTAAATGAAAGATCTCTGTGAGTGAGATCCCAGTGGAAAGAACAGGTCTTCAAAGTAGGAGGTATCTTTCTCTGAAGGGAGGAGAGAACCTCCACTTTGACTATGACCTTGTCTGAACAAGATAAGAGTCAGAGAACTCAAAAGGCTTCCATAGCCTTGGAAACTCATGACTGGTGCATAGGGAGATTACTGATGCCATAAACAGGAGTGTCAATTTGTAAAGTCAACAACAGGAGTCACTGTGCACTTACTCCTCATGTAGGATCTCTGTCCTTAATGTGCTGTACATTGAGATTTAATGCTATAACGAGTACTCAAACAGTATATTTCACTTTGTGTTTCTATGGGGGTGCAAACTGTTGAAATCTTTACTTAATGTATACTAAACTGATCTTCTGTAAAAAAAAAAAAAAAAAAGAAATTATCAGTTCCCAACTTGACTCTCACTGGGATTAAACATGAAAATAGGTCTGATCTGATTTCATCATCATTTAAAAAATCATCTATTATTTTTCACTTTATGTTTCTGTGTGGGAGCAAATGGTTGAAATCTTTACTTAATGTATGCTAAACTGATCTTCTGTATATAAAGAGAAACGAAAGTGAATCTTCATGTGAATGGTAGGGGAGAGGGAATGGGAAAGGGGAGGGTTGTGGGTGAGAGGGCCGTTATGGGGGGGAAGCCATTATAATCCATAAGCTGTACTTTGGAAATTTATATTCATTAAATAAAAGTTAAAAAAAAGAAAGATTAGGGTTTCCTGCTGTGCTATGCTCTCCTGCTTTCTCTGTGCCTTTATTGGCCCTCTCTCCTATCACTCTGAAAAATCTTCCTGGAGATTCCAGCTCCTCTTAAACCTAAGCCCTTCTTGGTTCTATGGAGAAACTACAATCCCACAGTTTAGTTCCAGGCCTCACTCTCCTATCAGGTCTAGAATCACTAGTCTTGCAGCAGTATCACCTGGGAACTTGTTAGAGCTACAGCATCTCACCCAGACCTTCTGCATAGGATCTTGTAGTTTAAAAATCTCCCCAGGTGCCTTCTATGCACATGAAAGTTTGAGAAACGCTGATCTGTGAATCCCAGTGAATGCAGATTATCCTAATTGCTTGGGTATTTTTCAGCATGTTAATCTCCTTTCCACATTAACCAAGTTTGATCCCTGTGAGCAATCTCCACTTTGGAGATTGTTTCTCAGTTTTTTTTTTTTTCAGTAGTAGTTTCTTCCTTGACTATAATACAACTTAGTAATCAAGAAAGAATTTAGCCTTGGAGGCAGTTCTTTGCCTCACCCCCAATAGGAGGTACTGCTCAGGTCTTCACTTTAGAGGTCAGGCTTTCTGATGGACAAAGACTTGCCAGCTCAAGGAGTAAGGAGTGCTTTTTTCTATTTGCTGGACCTGACCTGTCTTCCATCTTTTTCACATTGGACTTGAACACATCACAACCGCATGGATGACAACTCTTTGTCTCTGCAGTGAAACATGCTCAAGACATCGGCCATTCGGTCCCCACAGAAATTCCTTTCAACTTGTTGCTTAGCATATCATTCTCCTCCAGTTTTTTAGAGACCAAATGGATTTATAGGGGGAATTCATACTTTAAAAAGTAACAGAGGGACACTGAGCTTTTAACTGCAAAACAAAGGTCACAAGTAATTTTTTTAAGATTTATTTATTTATTTATTTGAAAGTCAGAGTTACACAGAGAGAAGGAGAGGCAGAGAAGGGGAGGGGAGTGAGAGAGGGAGAGAGAGGGAGAGGGAGATCTTCCATCTGCTGGTTCACTCCCCAACTGGCTGAAAAGGCCAGAGGTGCGCCAATCTGAAGCAAGGAGCTTCTTCTGGGTCTCCCAAGTAGGTGCAGGGACCCAAGGACTTGGGCCATCTTCCACTGCCTTCCCAGGCCATAGCAGAGAGCTGGATCGGAAGTGGAGAAGCTGGGAGCTGAACCAGCACCCATATAGGATGCTGGCATTGCAGGCAGCGGCTTTACCCGCTATGCCACAGTGCCAGCCCCATAAGTAATTCTTTACTATAAGCTTTGAAGTTGCATTGAGATTGGTGAAAATAGGAGGTCAAGCAGTCCTCGGAGCTGGTAAATCAACTATGATGGATCACTCTTAAGTCTTCAAGAACTCCAGATTTAATGATGCTGTTAATGGTCAGCAGGGCAGCGGGAGCTCCCCAGGACACCCTAAGTCTCTCTTTCCTTCCATCACATCCCTGATTAGAAGATAGCAGAGAGGAAGCTGAGGTAAGATCGCTGGCCTGGGAGCAGAAAGGAGGACTGCTGAGAACATTGACTTCATATCTCCACTGTAGCAGTCTAGAAACCCTGGAAAGGTGAATCCCGTCTGGTTTGACGGTTGCCTCTCTGGATTCCTTTATGGAACCCTGGAATAGTGAAAGAGCATTTACTTGGGAAGAGATAGCCTCTGGGAAAGATAAAAAAGATATACGGTTCAGTTTTTTTTCTTGATTATGAAAGCATTAAATGCTAATTATGGAGAATTTGATAAACCACAGGAAGGCCCATAGAGAGCAATAGAGGTTGCCTATAATCCCACTAGCCAGAATAATTATTTCATTTTGGATTGTACTTCTTTTCATATATACATTTCTTTCATTATCATTCATAAATATAAAAGCACAATTTAATGACTGCTCTATATTTGTATAAATGTGTCCAATTTTGCTTATGTAAGATTATTAAAATGATCATTAAGGGCATTTCTAATTTCTAGTTATTAAAAGCAGCTGTTGTGAATATTTTCAACACTATCTCTGATCATCTCCTTAGGATAAACTCCTAGAAGCAGGGTTACAGAGATAAAGGTGTGATTATCTTTAATGTTTTGATATGCTCATAAATATTGCTAATTATCCCTGAAAATGTTGCTTCCAATTTGTATCTCCAGCAGTTGAGGTTGTTAGTATCCAGTGCAGCCTCATTAGATGAAGTAGTCAGTGTTCTCACAGGTTCAATCAGTAATAATAATGATTTTTAAAACCTGACTCAATGTGGTATAGGCAAAAAGATGATTTATTAGTTTGTGTAACTGGAGGGTCACAGCTTCATTAATTTCTCTCTGTCCTAATTTCATCCTCAATTCAATGTCTTAGTTGTTATAAGATAGATGCAAGTGGTGTACTTCCTTTATATCTAGAGGAGAGCAAGTTCAGTCTAAAACCATTGATAACAGCCATTGGAATTGGCTGTGTTACGCCAGGATCACCAAACACTGGGGTTAAGAAAACCTGAGAGCCTGATGGAAATTAGCAGTCAGGGAGTGTCCTAGTAGCAGGGCGAAGATCAAGACCAGCTTTGCCATCATGTTTTGCACATCAGCAAAGAAATGTAATTGGTGTCTGTGGGATAATCACCACATCCTTTACATCTTATAAAGTTTTATAACTTTACCTACATTATATACAACAGTGTTATTTCACTATTATTTTACTTTGCATTTTATTGGTTATGTTGAAGTTTAACATATTTTTAAAATCAACTGACAACTTGCACATCCTTTTTAGCCCACTCTTTCTTCAGGCCCCCTTCCCAATGAAATCCATTCTATTACAGGTTGCAGATTGTATTTTGGAGCTTAAATATGTAGAATAGGGGCAGGCATTTGGTACAGCAGTCAAGACACCATTTGGGATTCCTGCATTCCATATCTAGGTGCCTGGTTTTGAGTCCTGGCACCACTCCAGATTCCACCTTTGAACCAATGCACATTCTGGGAGCAGCAGGTGATGGCCCAGTAGTTGAGTCCCTGCCTGTCATGTGGGAGACCTAGATTCAGTTTTGGGTTCCTCGCTTTAGCCTCCAGCTCTAGTTGTTGCAGGCATTTGAGAAGTGAACCAGGAGATGGACGATTCTATCAATCGATCGATCGATTTGTGTGTGTGCTGTATGTCTGCTTTCAAATAAAATTTAAAAAACAAACATATAGAACATCACTTTCATTCTGGTTGCATGTTAAACCTCATGTAGGGAGTTTAAACAAATAATACCATTATCCACCTCCAAAGCTTCTGATTTAATTTGTGCTGAGTGTGTTTTAGAATTGCCTCTGGAGATTTTAGTTGCTTCCAAGACTGAGAAGGCTAACCTTTTTTATTTATTTATTTATTTTTTGCTGACCTTTTTAAATGTCCCCCTCAAACCTACCTATACCCCTTTCACTTAGTACCTCAACTTCACTTCTTGTTCAGATTACTCTGGAATCATCTGAGATATCATAAATAGCTCTAGTAAATGAAGCAGTAATTTAAGCTCTGGAAAAAACCAGAATGAGATGAATATTCATGACTACTTAGTATGAGTTAAGTCAAGCAATCAGCATGTTCCCCAGCAGGGTCAGTGCAACAACACTTAGACTCACTGAAATGGTGCTCAGCCCAATCCATTCTGATCAAGAGAGAAAGGCAATGATGTTCCTGAGAAACCGAACCTGGCGAAACTGTAAACAATGAGCTAAACACAAATATGTTCTTGTTTAAAAGCAGAGAAAAAATATTTACGTCCACTTTGGTTGTTTACTGCTGCTGTGCTACAGAAACAAATGGAGTTATGCTTGACTTACTCCCACTCCTAAAGAGCCCAAGGAAATGTAAGCAGACATTGCTTTTAGCAAACGACAAGTCTTCTGTTAAGTAGCTATTCTGCATGCATCTGCCTTCTCCATGTTTGGGAACTAGTAGGGTACTTGTTATTCCCAGGATGTGTTAAGTCAGTGAAGTCAAATGAGAAACTTTGCTCCTTCCAACATAGTACTGACAAATTGATTGGGTATTTTTTTTTTCCAAATTAGAAACACCTCAATGCCTTGAATCATCAATCAGAAGAAATTGCTTCATAAATGTTCCTTTTCTTGGCCATAGCTGAGATGTGCTTCCTCTTTCAGTGTCCTGGAGGATGAGTAAGGCTTTTGAAATAAAAACAGACAGTTAGCATCCCAATCCAAAAGTCCCAGCCTTGTCTCAACTGTTTGTTTGGCAAAACACCATGTATGTTTCATGTCCTCCTTTATAAATACATCACTGATTGATCATCTTACCTATCTCACTCAGTCTTCTTACAGATACATCCATAGGCTGTTGGCTAACATTTTGCGATGAAGTATAAAAATACTTAGCAGTTTAAACAAACACATAAACATCATTTGTATAAAATACAGCTATTACAAGATAGAAGTTAACTATCATGGAAGGGTGGTGGCTGATTGACACTTGACATGTAATTTTGTCATCCTCAGGAAAAGTGAGAAGAGAAATATATTTTAGGGGTAGTCAAGACAAATACAGGGCATTAGGAAAGCCTTCCCTGTAAAACACGGAACCTTCTACTTTCTGCTTTTTTAACTCATGCTTGTTCCCCTCCTTGTCCAAAAAATGTGAGTGCTCAAAGGACTATATTATTCCAGCAGCTTAATTTGACCTATCAGCCCAGAGTACTAGCCAGTTAAAAAGGGATACTTTTTTCCTTCTTGAGAGTTATAATACAAAAATGCAGATTTTTGAAAAATGTAATCAGTCCCCAAGGAGTTTACTTCTACTTTCCTAATTTGCAAATCTAGCAAAATACAGCAAAATGTGGAGTTCAGGAGTGAGGGAAAACTCTCAGCTTTCAAAGAAGCAGCTAGTTTATTACTGTCAGAAAATTCAAACGTCAAAGCACTGGGAAAGATATGGCTGAGATCTTTCTCATCTGGTAGACAAGAAAGAAAAGTAAGCAAGCTCTGATATTTTCTGGAAGTGGAAGGCAAAAGTAAACAACCTTCTATAGCAGGCTAGTGCAACTATGACCCAAAAGTCACTGGGTGCTCACTCAGGGGATGAATGGAGGCACTTTTACTTCTACCCTGCCTTTCTGAAGGGAAGCCTCTCCCGTGTTCAATCAGCCTTTTAGCTTCTTCAGGGTAGAGTATAACAGCAAGGGCTCCTGAACCAAAGAGAACCTTGCACAATCTCAATCACATCTATAACATGTGGACTATAATGAATGATGTTATATTATATTTAGGACTTTCGCTAAAAGAATAGATTTTATGTACTTTTGCCACTAAAAATGGAGGTGGTGACTATGTGAGATGATGAATATGTTAATTTTCTTGAATATAGCTGTTCTTCCATTATGTAATATGTATGCTGCAGTGTCATCTTGCATACAGTAAGTATATATCTTTTTTAAAAATTGCATCAGAAACATAAGATGTGACCTTCAGCAACTTAACTGTTTCCTAAACAGCAACATGGTATAAATAAGCCAGGAGCTAGGACAATGTAAATGGAGGAAGGAAAGAAGAGAGAGAGGAAAAGAGAGAATGAGGGGACATGGAGAGGGATGAGGACAGAGAATAAGGTAGGGAGAAAGGAAAAAATGGAGAGAGGGAGAGGAAGGAGAAGCAAAATGGATGCTATCATTTGAGTCAGATAAAAGACTTTCTCAACCAACCTTGGTTTCCCATCTGTTCCCCTTTCCTTAGGCTCTCACCCCCTCTCCCTTCTCCTTCTCCCTCAAAGCTTTGGCAACACCCCGAGTCCTCCATACAGGAATACCTACCAGCTGCAGAACTGGCAGAAAAGGCCAGTGACCCATCCAAGGCACAGCTTGAATATGACAAGTGGCACTCATCTGCATGAAACAGGTTAACTTTACCAGTGGCTATTTTCCTTGAAGGGAAGGTTGAACATCAAAATGTTGGGGAAGCTTGAGAGGTAGCCCCCTCTACTGGTAGACTTTTATTTAGTCCCCCCCCACAGACCCAATCAAATAACAATTATTTTGAATTTACCATAATTATGCTCTATAGAAAGAACAGTAAAATCTAAAACAAAATGAGAGCTGAGTTGCTTTATTTTTTGGCAGGGCAGAAGGGAAAATGAAGACAATAAGGAAAATAACAAGTAATGCTTAACTGAGCACAGAAAATACCACTTTGTCTTTTAAGCGACATATGTAAAGGACTTCCAAACGTTTGTGGAAAATGCACACTCTTTTAATTCCATTGTTTTGAAGTCTTCATTTATTTTATTTCATTTAATCTTCATTTTAACTTTAGAAGGCAGGTACAATTACAGAAAATCTTTCTTTTACAGAGACAATGGAGGTACAGAGATTAAGAAATGTTCTCAACTAGACCTTGAGATAAAATACAGAGCTAGAACTGAAACCCAGATATACTGACTATAGAATCCCTGAGAACAATGCGAGTGAGCATGGGCTTGGAGTTGGACAGAACCAGATTAAAGTATTTGCCTGCCACATAAAGGCTGAAGGGCCTTGAGTATGCTGCTGTTAACTCTGAATTTTCGTTCTTTCCTTTGCAAAATGGGAATGTTAATAGAACTTTGCAGCAAAGGCCTGATTGAGTGTTAAACAAAAAAATTATTTAAAAGACCCTTTACTATGGGGCTTGGAATGGAGCTACCTTTCAATAAATGTTAGCTGTGAATAGTGTCATTTTATTATAGAGATAACATAATGGAAACACTACTTTGTTTTAATATGCTAATTGCTAGTTTGTATACATTCAACACAACAGGAATAACTGACTTTGGTGCAATTCTTTATATTTCTTTTGAACTTTAGTTCTTAATTTGGAAAAAAATGAATTGAATTCTGAAAGCTTCATGAATTTGAATGAAATGGTTTCTGCTGTTAGGATAAATTCCTGAATAGGATTTAAAAATCATCCTGGGGAGAAGTGGACTGTGTACAATAACAAATTGCTACCCCATTATCCTGCTTTCTTAATACTATCTAATCCTTGTTTTTTGTCTAGGTCATTAAGAAACTATCGGAAGGGCTCAAAGAAAAGCAATGTTGTAGGAAAAATAGAGTTCAAAATTCGGATACCAAAATTCTTTTTGCTTACGTATTTGAAGCAAATGTATGCTTTGGTTCTCCTTGTTGGATGTACTTGAATATACACAGATACTTTTTTGAGTTTTCTTTCAAAAGTGATCTGTTATAAAATAATAGCTCCATGAGAAAGCAACCTTAAAATGGTGCCAAGTCTATCAAATCTAGTTTAATAAATGAGTACTATTTATTGAGCTAGCAAGTTGAGTAAAATGAGAGAAACAATTTAAGCACCTTTATCATTAAAAATTGATAAGCATTTCCAATTTTCTCAAATACCCTTAATTATTATGCCTGAATAGTATTTCAACTCTGCAATTTGAACTGTTTCCTAAGGTGTTTCTATCATGTATATTGTTTTCACATCAACTAATTCTAATTCTTTACCAGTACACCTGTAGGTGGGAATAACTGACTTCCAGCAGTGAAATACAGATAGCGAGGAGAGCCATGAAAAGGGAATAGAAAGCAGAGAGGTTCAGGGGAAGTGAGGATGGGAGGGAACAGTAGGGCGGCTCCTGGATTCTATAGCCCCTTTCACTCTCTTTGAAGGGCCCATGACCCCAAGGAAGAAAGCAAATGGTCTCTCTCCACTCAAAATTATGTGAAAGCTAACGAGATTCTTTTCATTTAAAAAAATGACCATGGTTTTGAATATCCTGGTTCACTTTATAGTATTAACAACTAACCAGAAAAGTAATACTAATAAAAAAAGGACTACAAAGAATGAGAAGTGGAGGAGGGGAGGAGAAAATACACTACTAGATCTTTTTCCTGCTTGTTGACAAACTCTTCAAATTTGATTTCAGTACTCATCAAACATAGAAGGCAGTGAGAGATGCAAAGGGGATGAAGGTGCAAATGAGAGAGGGAGAGAAAAAATAAAGGAGAGCGGCAAGGGAAATAGATATGGTAGCCAGGAGCAATTGAGAGACTGGCTTCCTATCATGCCTGAGTTTTCAGATCTTTTATTTCACACATTAAATAAGCCTCCATAAGGCCACCCAGTGGGGATGCCAGTCATGACAGCTCTGGGCTAGTCTAGGATCCAGCCACATGGCATTAGTGTACTGCCAAGGAAATGGGATTCACAAATGACACCCCTGGCCATTTTAGGATTGGAAATTTAAGAAACGATTTTAGGAGCCAGTGGTTGCTTTCTGCTTCAGCAAGGCATATGCATTATGGATATGTGTTCAGAGGAAGAGAGGCTGAAAATGGATGACTTGTCCACCGATTTTCAATCATTACCATAAGTGGCTCAAGTCACTTCTGCTCACATTTCATTAGCCAAAAATACTTACACACAGCTGTGCCTGATCTGAGGAAGCAAGGAAATGCAATACTACTGTACCTTGGTGGAAGAGAGAGCCAGAATACTGGTAAATAACCTCTGTGACTACTGTGAGGGTACAGCCATTTGGAAAATGTTATAGGGAAAAAGAGTGGCTGGCTCAAAGTCCCAGAGATAAGAGATGGCAGAGACTGTTCTGGGCTCTACTAGATGTTCACGGTAACTAGAGCATGGATTTCAAAGGGGGAAATTGTAGAAGGTAAAGCTTAAAGTTTGTTCTTGAGAAAATCCCTTGGCATCATTTAAATTATATTAAACAACTTGGAAATTTCACCTAAAAACAGTTTTAAAACATACATTGAAAGATTTCAGGTTTGGCATAACGCAACTAGATCACTTTTGAGACCACCACCTGGTCAACAAGGATTCATTCATTCATTCATTCACTAAGTACTCTTCAGTGTGTCAGGCCCTGTGTGGAATTGATCAAGAAACAGAAACAGACCCAGTCCCTGACTTTGGAGCTTCAAATAGAATGGATCAGGGAGAGCAGTCAGGATGATATTTCAGTATCCAGGAAAGAAATGTGAGTGTGCGAGACTAAGGTATTAATGTATTGGAACTAGGGATACAGAGAAGGTGGTATATTTGAGAAAAAGTTATCAGGTATGGGGAATGAGGAGGAAACTTCCATAAAAATACTCTTTGATCTGGACTGCCGGGTGAGTGGTGGTAGCATTTGCTCAGGTAGAGAATGATGTTGAAGGAGCAGATGTGAGCAGGCGGGAAGTTGAAAGAATTCCTTCTTGGCCCAGTATTGAGGCTTATAACTGGGTTTGTGTTTTCTGTTTATTTTTATCTGTTGTATTTGATGATGAATTTATTTAGCTGTCTTAAACATTGCTTTTTAAGCTAACCTCTGGGGTTTGGTGATTGGATATTTGAAGTATTCTCTGATGTGGACCCTGGCATGTTCCAGCTCTGCCTTCTGTAGTCTCAGCCTCGTCTCCTCTCCTGTACTTCTGACTGCCAAAGGGAGAGATGGGGAAATTTGAAATGTGCTTGCCTCACCTCACTAAGGAGAGGATAAACTTGTTCAGACAAGTTCATCTGGTGATCATTAGTACAGCGGCCTTCATGCCATCTGTAATATACATGTACATTCATACCCCATTCTGCAGTGTTGGAAGGCAAGAGCTCCATTGATATTTTAATGGTTTTGGACAGTTAAATGAAGCTGAAGATGTGAAGAAAAATTTCTTCAATGTTCTTGAGAGTTTAAATTAAATGTGGATCCTTTGACATGATTAATCCATTCCTTGGTAAATACCCTAGAGAAATGCATGAAATATGTCCAAGGAACCATAAATAGGAATACATAATGCAGACTACTTTGTCATGGCTAAAATAGGAATAATCTAAATGTAAAGAAAAGGTAAAGTGTAAAGTTTCATCTGTTTACAAGAGTATTGTAGGGAGTAATGAGTATGATCAAATCACAGCTTCGATCAACATAGGAGATGCTTTTTGTACACATCATGAGTGAAACAAACAATACAAAAAACAGTATTAAATATAAAATGTGATTCCATTTAAGTAAGGTTAAATATAGGTAAAGCTGCCATATTGTCATATATTTATGAATAAGAAACCATAAAGAAAAACGAGAGTAAGATTATTGAAAAACATCAGGGTCATTGTCAATTATGGAAGGACAGTTTGAGTTGGGTGAGTTGGGACAAGAAAAGGCACTCATCTGGAGCTTCCAGAGAACTGTCAAGGTTGTTTATTTGTTTTTAGTTAAACATTTATATATTGATGGTGTGTGTGTGTGTGTGTGTGTATGTGAGAGAGACAGAGAAGGGAGAGAGGGGAGGGAGGGAGAGAGAGAGGGGAGGGAGGGAGAGAGTGAGAGGGGAGGGAGGGGGGAGGGAGAGAGAGAAGGGGGAAGGGAGAGAGAAAGAAGGGGGAGGGGGGGAGAGAGAGAGGATAAGAAAAGGCATTCATCTGGAGCTTCCAGAGAACTGTCAAGGTTGTTTATTTGTTTTTAGTTAAACATTTATATATTGATGTTGTGTGTGTGTGTGTATATGTGAAAGAGACAGAGAAGAGAAAGGGAGGAGGGAGAGAGAGGGGGGAGGGGGAGATGAGGGGGGAGAGAGAGGGGGAGGGAGAGAGAGGAGAGGGGAAGAGAGAGAAGTGGGGCAGAGAGGGGGAGGGGGAAAGAGGAGAGGGGAAGAGAGAGAAGGGGGGCAGAGAGAGAGGGGGAGGGGGAGAGAGGGAGGGAGGGGGAGAGAGGGAGGGAGGGAGAGAGAGAGGGGAGGGAGAGGAGGGAGAGGGGGGAGGGAGAGAGGGGAGAGGAGGGAGAGGAGGGAGGGAGAGGAGGGAGAGGGGGGAGGGAGAGGGGGAGGGAGGGGGAGATAGAGATCTTCCATCTCGTCATTCACTCTCTAAAGGGCCACAGCATCTGGTGGTTGGGCCAGGCAAAAGCCTTGAGCCATGAAGACCTTTTGGGTCTCCCACATGGATAGCAGGGGCCTAAGCTCTCAGGCCATCTTCCACTACTTTCCCAGACACATTAGCAAAGATGGTGGCTTAACCTGCTGCATTACAGAACTGGTCCCAAGGCTGTTCGTTAAGGAAGAAGTTGACTATTCTACTTTTTGGAATGTGAATCAACTTGGTCTGGATTCTTAAGCTATGATTCTGGACTCAATGGTTAATACTACGATAACTGGGTCATGACATCCCTACACTGGTCTACAAAGGAGGTATATAGTTGCAGATGTAGATGGAGAAAGGGGGACAAAGGAACCATTGGTCCTGGGTCACAGCAACTGGAGAGAAGAAATTATTGCAGAATTCTTTGACTACTTTGTTTTGGGTACTGGCAGCTGCTGCCCCTGGAATCCTTGTATTACATCATTTTTCTTCTCAGATTCTTTATAGATAGGGCTTTGTATTATTCTTTTCTTTTGGTTCTCCATCACTGTGGCTTTCAGGTGTTCTTTTTTCATTGGAGAGTGAAACAAACCTCAGAATTACCTTTTGCACTATATTCAGATACAGTGAAGATTCCTAAAGGTCTTTGTCTGGGCTATGATTGCATACATTTCTTCTCTGTATATTTTTATTATATTTCTTTGATTTCCCAGGTTTTTTTTTTCACTGCAACATTACTTTTTATTTACATTCTCTATTGGTTCATACATCTTTCTCCAGCTTTCCTTAATGTTTTGTCAATGATTTCATTTAGGCCATTGAGAATTCATAGGTTATTTAAATGTTTAGAAAAATTTTTTTTATTTCCCTACCACTCACACCCCTCCCATCTCCCGCTCCTTCTCCCATTCCATTCACATCAAGATTCATTTTCAATTAAGGAGGTACCTTTCTCTGAAGGGAGAACTTCCACTTTGACTATGACCCTGTCGGAATAAGATCGAAGTCGACGAACTCAAAAGGCTTCCATAGCCTTGGCAACTCATGAGTAGAGCTTAGGGAGATTACTGACGCCATAAACAAGAGTGTCAAATTGTTAAGTCAACAACAGGAGTCACTGTGTACTTACTTCTCATGTGGGATCTGTCCTTAGTGTGTTGACCAATGTGAAGTAATGCTATAACTAGTACTGAAACAGTATTTGTACACTTTGTGTTTCTGTGTGGATGCAAACTGATGAAATCTTTACTTAATATATACTGAATTGTTCTTCTGTATATAAAGATAATTGATTTCCCAGTTATTAATATAGTATATA
The DNA here is from genome assembly GCF_051225735.1 of Oryctolagus cuniculus. Lineage (NCBI taxonomy): Eukaryota > Metazoa > Chordata > Mammalia > Lagomorpha > Leporidae > Oryctolagus > Oryctolagus cuniculus. The sequence continues at coordinate 101,527,538 of NC_142867.1, forward strand.
AGATACAAACGCATTAGCTGAAAAAGGTGCAATACTTAACATTGAGTAAAGTTGTAAATGTGAACACAATAATATCATTTCTTGTTAATGACATATTTCTTTTTTGATAGACAATTTTGGCTTATTTTTTTAATTTTTAAATTTTAATTTTTAATTAGTTTTAAACAAGTTCAATGTGATTTGAAGATACAATTCTAATAACATAATGATATTCCCTTCCTAACCTCCCTCTCTCTGTCTCCCTCCCAACCTCTATCTTTCTTCATTTTTTTGTTTTTGAAATAACATATTTTAAATTTACAGGAAAAAAAAGATTAATATTTCACCAAATAAGAAGTTTAACAAGTAAAAAGCAAAAATACCCTAGTTTAGTGGGAATATAGAAATGGCTGTAAACTAGGCCTGGCACTGTGGTACACTGGATTAAAGCCCTGGCCTGCGGCACCAGCATGCCTTATGGGCACTGGTTTAGGTCCCAGCTGCTCTACTTCCAATCCATCTCCCTGCTAATGAACCTGGGAGGGCAGCAGAGGCTGGTCCAAATCCTTGGGCCCCTGTATCCACATGGGAGACCCAGAGGATGCTCCTGGATCCTGGCTTTGGATTTACTCATCTCCAGGCACTGCAGCCATTTGGGGAGTCAACCAGTGGATGGAAGACCCCCCTTCTCCTCTCAAATAAAAAAAGGAAATGAAACAATAATTGAATGGAAAAAAAACATTTCTCCCATATACAGTAAATTTTAAAGTCACTATAGATTAATCATTGGTTTGATGAAGGTATAATACAAAGTTTTCTTAAACTATACTTGTAGCAATACCAATACACACATTTTTTCCTGTTTTTATTTTTTAAACTTTAGCTCCCACATATAAGGGAGATTATGTGATATTTTTCTTTGTGGGTCCAGCTTATTTCACTCAAGATGATGTCTTCCAGTTGTGTCCATTTTGCTGCAAATGATAGAATCTCATTTTTATGGCTGAATAATATTCCATTGTGTGTGTGTGTGTATATCACATTTTATTTGTTCATCTGATGATGGATACCCTGGTTGATTCCAAATTTTGGCTATTGTGAACAGTGCTGTATAAACATGGTGGTACAGGTATCTCTTTCATGCCTTGTGTTCAAGTCTATTGGGTATGCACCCAGTAGTGGGATTACTGGATCATACGGCAAGTCTATATCTAGTTGTTTAAGAAATCTCAACACTGTTTTCTACAGTGGCTGCACTAATTTGCATTACATCAACATGTATAAGTATTCCCCTTTCTCCATATCCTCACTAGTATTTGTTATTTGCAGTGTTTTGGATTCCAGCCATTCTGATAGGAGTGAGGTGATATCTCATTGTGGTTTTGGTTTGCATTTCCCTGATGGCTAGTGATGCTGAGAATTTTTTCATGTATTTATTGGTCATTTGGTATTTCTTCTTTTGAGAGTTGTCTATTGAGGCTCTTTGCCCATTTTTTTTTTTCATTTTCGATTCTCTTTATATACAGAAGATCAGTTTAGCATACATTAAGTAAAGATTTCAACAGTTTGCTCCCACACAGAAACATAAAGTGAAAAATACTGTTTGAGTACTAGTTATAGCATTAAATCTCAATGTACAGCACACTAAGGACAAAGATTCTACATGAGGAGTAAGTGCACAGTGACTCCTGTTGTTGACTTAACAATTTGACACTCTTGTTTATGGCATCAGTAATCACCCTAGGCTCTTGTCATGAGTTGCCAAGGCTATGGAAGCCCCCTGAGTTCACTGACTCTGATCATATTTAGACAAGGCCATGGTCAAAGTGGAAGTTCTCTCCTCCCTTCAGAGAAAGGTACCTCCTTCTTTGAAGACCTGTTCTTTCCACTGGGATCTCACTCACAGAGATCTTTCATTTAGGTTTTTTGTTTTTTCCCCCAGAGTGTCTTGGCTTTCCATGCCTGAAATACTCTCATGGGCATTTCAGCCGGATCTGCATGCCTTAAGGGCTGATTATGAGGCCAGAGTGCTGTTAGGACATTTGCCATTCTATGGGTCTGCTGTGTATCTCACTTCCCATGTTGGATCATTCTCTCTCTTTTTGATTCTATCAGCTAGTATTTGCAGATACTATTCTTGTTTATGTGCTTCCTTTGACTCTTAGTCCTTTCATTATGATCAATTGTGAACAGAAATTGATCACTGGGACTAGTGAGATGGCATTGGTACATGCCACCTCGATGGGATTGAATTCGAATCCCCTGGTATGTTTCTAACTCTACCGTTTGAGGTAAGTCAGCTTGAGCATGTCCCGAATTGCACATCTCTTCCCTCTCTTATTCCCACTCTTATATTTAACAGCGATCAGTTAAGTTTTCAGTTAAGTTTCAGCACTTAAGAAGAATTGTGTATTGATTACAGTATTCAACCAAAAGTATTAAGTAGAACAAACAAACAAACAAATTACTAAGAGGGATAACATATTAAGTTGCTCATCAACAGTCAGGGTGAGGGCTGATCAAGTCACCATTTCTCATAGTGTTCATTTCACTTTAACAGGTTTCCTTTTTGGTGCTCAGTTAGTTGTCACCTATCAAGGAGAACAAGTGGTATTTGACCCTTTGGGATTGGCTTATTTCACTCAACATAATGTTTTGCAAATTCCTAACAGGGATCACTTTTCAGTTAAAATTTAAACACCTAAGAATAATTGTGTGTTAATTACAGAGTTCAACCAATGGTACTAGAACAAAAAAAAAATACTAAAATGGATAAAGTATTATATTGTACATCAACCGTAACTATGGGACATGTACTCTATAGAATACTATACAGCAGTCAAAAACAACGAAACCCAGTCATTTGCAACAAGATGGAGGAATTTGGAAAACATCATGCTGAGTGAATTAAGCCAGTCCCAAAGGGTCAAATATCATATGTTCTCCCTGATTGGCGACAACTAACTGAGCACCAAAGGGGAAACTTGTTGAAGTGAAATGGACACTATGAGAAACAGAGACTTGCTCTTTGCCCATTTTTCAACTGGATTGATTACTTTTTTTGTTGGAATTTTTTTAGTTGCTGACAAATTTGGGATATTAAGCCTTTTTAAGATAGAAGGTTTGCAAATATTTTTTCCCACTCTGTTGGATGTCTTTTCACTGTATTGATCATTTCCTTTTCTATGAAAACGCTTCTGAGTTTGCTATAGTCTCATTTTTTTAGTTTTGCTTTTGTTGCTTATGCTTTGGTGGTCTTGTCCAAGACATCATCCTCTACATCAGTGCCTTGACGTGTTTCCCCTATATTTTCTTCCAGCAGCTTCTTAGTTTCAGGTCTTAAATTTAGGCCAATGATCCATCTTAAGTTGAATTTAATACATGTTGAGAATTTCATTCTTCTACAGTTTTGCCAGCACCATTTGTTGGGAAGTATCCTTATTCCACTGTATGTCTGAGCACTTTTGTCAAAAATTGGTTGGCTTTATGTATATGTATTAGTTTCTGAGCTCTCTGTTCTGTTCCACTGATCTATGCATTGTTTTTTGTGCCAGAACCATGCTGTTTTAATGATGATAGCTTTGTAGTATGCTTTGAAGTCAGGTATTGTGATGGCTCCAGCTTGATTTTCTGGCTCAGGATTGTTTTGGCTAATCTGCGTCTTTTATGATTCCATGAGTTTTAGGATTGCTTTTTAGAATTCTGTAAAGAATGCCATTGGTATTTTGATAAATATTGTATTGAATCTGTAGATTGCTTTAAGTAGTATAGACATTTTATTGATATTGATTCTTCTGATACATGAACAAGGAATATCTTTCCATTTTTTTGTATGTCCTTGGTGATTCTTTCATGTTTGCTAATTTTCATGGTAGATATCTTTCACTTCTTTGGCTAAATTTATTCCTAAATATTTGATTTTTTTGTAGCTATTGTGAATGAGATTTCTTTCTTGATTTTCTTTTCTGTGAGTTCAGCATTAGCATACACAAAGCTACTGATTTTTATATGTTTATTTTGTAATGTACAACTTGACTGAATTGATTTATCAATTCTTTGGTTGAGTGTTTAGGTTTTTCCATGTACAACATCATGTCATTTGCAAGCATGAATAATTTGACTTCCTCTTTTCCAATTTTGATGCCCCTATTTTTTTCTCATCCCAAACTGATTTTGCTAAAACTTCCAGTACTAAGAGTGGTGAAAGTGAAAGTGTATATCCTTGTCCTGTTCCAGATCTGGGAGGACGTGCTTTCAGCTTTTCTTCATTCAGTATGATATTGGGTGTGTTTTTGTCATATATAGACTTTAAAATTTTGAGGCACGTTCATTCTATACCTAATTTGTGGATGATTTTTAAAAATTTTTTTAAAGATTTATTTTATTTATTTGAAAGACATAGTTACAGAGAGAGGTAGAGACAGAGAGAGAGTCTTCCAACCGGTGGTTCACTCCCCAGATGGCCGCAACAGCCGAAGGTGGAGCCAGGAGCTTCCTCTGGGTCTGCCATGCAGGTGCAGTACCCAAGGACTTGGGCCATCTTCTACTGCTTTCTCAGGCCATAGCAGAGAGCTGGACTGTAAGTGGAGCAGCTGGGACGCAAACTGGCACCCATATGGGATGCCGACACTTCAGGCCAGGGCTTTAACCCATTGTGCCCCAGTGCCCTCCCCCATGGATGATTTTTTTTTAACATAAAGAGGTGTTGGATTTTATCAAATGCTTTCTTTGCCTCTACTTAGTCAACCATATGTTTTTTCTTCTTCATTCTATTGATGTGATTTATGATGTTTATTTATTTGTGAATTTTGAATCACCCTTGCATTTCTGGGATTAATCTCTGATTATAACATATGATCTTTTTGATGTGGTTTTGGATTCTATTTGCTAATATTTTGTTGAGAATCTCTGCATCTATGTTTATTAAGGACATAGGTTTGCAGTTTTCTTTTTGTGTCATGTCCTTTGTTGTGCTATCAAAGTAATGCTGGCCTCATAGGAAGAGCTTGGCAGGTGCAGGCACCATGATGTAGTAGGCTAAACATGGACCTGTGGTGACAGAATCCCATTTGGGCACTGGTTTGGGTCGTGGCTACTCCACTTCTTATCCAGCTTCCTGCTGGATGCCTGGGAAAGCAGTAGAAGATGGCCCAAGTGTTTGGACCCCTGCACCACACTTGGGAGACCCAGAATAAGCTCCTGGCTCTTGGCTTTGGATCAGCCCTGCTCCAGACATTTTGCCCATTTGAGGAGTGAACCAGCCAATAGAAGATTTTTCTCTCTCTATGTCTGTAACAACACTGCCTTTCAAATAAATAAACCTTTTTAAAAAAAGAGCTTGGCAGGATTCCATCCTGTTCAATATTTTGCAATAGTTTGAAGACTATTAGAGTTACTTCCCCTTTGAATGTTTCATACTGTTCAGCAGTAAAACCATCAGGTCCCAGACTTCTCCTTGATGGAAGGCATTTGAGTACTGCTTCAATCTCATTGCTTGTTGGGGGTCTGTTTAGGTTGTCTATAGCTTCTTCATTTAATCTTGGTAAGTTATATGAATCCAGAAATTTATGTATTTCTCCAGGGTTTTCCAGTTTATTAGCATGTAGTTCTGCACAGTAGTTTCTTTTTTATATTTCAGTGGTGTCAGTTGTCTCTCCTTTTTCATCTCTAGTTTCATTTATTTGAGTTTTTTTCTCTATTTATTTGTTAGCCTGGCTAGAGCTTTATCAATTTTATTTATCTTCTCAAAAAACCAACTTTTTGTTATCTCATATTTCTTTCAGTTTGAATTTCAGTTATTTCTGCTCTAATCCTCATTATTTCTTACCTCCTGCTGATTTTAAGTTTGGTGTGTTATTATTTTTATAAGTCTTCAAGATGCATCATTAGATCTTTGAGACATCTCTCTTTTTTTCATGTAAGCAGCTAATGTTATACACCTCTCTCAATACTACTTTTGCTGTACTCACAGGTTTTGTTGTGTTTCCATTTTCATTTATTTCAAGAAAGCTTTTGATTTCTTACTTAATTTCTTCAATGATTCATGATCATGTAGTGGCATGTTTAATTTCCAAGTACTTACGAGCGTTCTGTTGTTCTTGTTGATTGCTAGTTTTATGGTCTGAGAAGATACACGGTATGATTTTTAAATTTGCTAATATTTGATATTTGGTCTAATATATGGTCTACCCTAGCAAATGTTCCACGTGCTGATGAAAAGAATGTGTATTTGGTAGCTGTGGGTGGAATGTCAGTCTATTGGGTCCATTTGCTGGATAGTAGGGTTCAAATGTGATGTATCTTCCTTGATTTTGTTTTTTTTTTATCGGGATAATCTGTCCATTGATGAAAGTGGGGTGTAGAATTCATCTACAATTATTGTATTAGAGTCTCTCTCTCTTTAGGTCTAATAGTATTTTCTGTATATATCTGGGTGGTCTTTTGCTGGGTGCATATGTATTTATGATTATTATAACTTCTTGCTGAATTGATACTGTTATCAAGATATGTCTTATCTCTTTTTGCACTTGTTGATTTAAAGCCTATTTTATCTGATATTAGGGTAGCTACACTTGTTTGCTTTTGGTTTCCATTTGCCTGGAATACCTTTTCCCAACTCTTCACTTTCAGTCTATGTGTATTTATGTTTGTGAAGTGAGTTTCTTGTAGGTGGCATATAGTGGGGTCACGCTTTTTTACCCATTCAGCCATTCTAAGTCTTTTGGTTGGTGAGTTTAATCCATTTACATTCAAGATTAGTATTGATAGATAAGTACTAAGACCTGTCATTTTCTGATTAGATACTGATTCTATCTGCTCTGACAGTGAATTTTGTGGTGTCATGTGTTTTCATGTTTATTTCTAATGTAGGATATCCCTCAGAATTTTTTGTAATGCTGGTGTTGTGGTGGCAAATTTTCAGTTTTTGCTTAATTGGAAAATATGTGATTTCCCCTTCCCTTTAAAGGACAGCTTCAATGGATATAATGTTCTTTTTTTTTTTTTAAATGTTCTTTTTTTATTTTTTTCATTTTTTTGACAGGCAGAGTGGACAGTGAGAGAGAGAGACAGAGAGAAAGGTCTTCCTTTTGCCGTTGGTTCACCCTCCAATGGCTGCTGCGGCCAGCGCGCTGCGGCCGGCGCACCGCGCTGATCCGATGGCAGGAGCCAGGAGCCAGGTGCTTTTCCTGGTCTCCCATGGGGTGCAGGGCCCAAGCACCTGGGCCATCCTCCACTGCACTCCCTGGCCACAGCAGAGAGCTGGCCTGGAAGAGGGGCAACCGGGACAGAATCTGGCGCCCCGACCAGGACTAGAATCTGGTGTGCCGGCGCTGCTAGGCAGAGGATTAGCCTAGTGAGCCGCGGCGCCGGCGGATATAATGTTCTTGATTTGAAGTTTTTCTTTTTTTCCTTTTAAGACCTTGAATATATCATGCCAGTACCTTCTGTCCGAAGGTTTCTGCTGAGAAGTCTGATGTTAATTACTTTTTCCTTTATATGTAACTTGATGCTTTTCTCTTACTGTCTTTAGGATTCTTTCCTTTTTTTTTTTTTTTTTTTTTTGACAGGCAGAGTGGACAGTGAGAGAGAGACAGAGAGAAAGGTCTTCCTTTACCATTGGCTCACCCTCCAGTGGCCACTGCAGCCAGCGCACCGTGCTGATCCAAAGCCTGGAGCTAGGTGCTTCTCCTGGTCTCCCATGCAGGTACAGGGGCCAAGAACTTGGGCCATCCTCCACTGCACTCCCAGGCCACAGCAGAGAGCTGGACTGGAAGAGGGGCAACCGTGACAGAATCTGGTGCCCCGACGGGGACTAGAACCCGGTGTGCAGGCGCCACAAGGTGGAGGATTAGCCTATTGAGCCATGGCACCAGCCTCTTTCCTTTTCTTTAACCTTGGACAATTTGACAATGTGAGATGGATAAAAGCTTTTTTGGTTGAAACTGCCTAAGGTTATTTGAGATCCTTGTATCTGGATGTTCATATCTATTTCAAGACATGGAACTTTTTCAACTATTTTATTTAGCAAGTTCTCAACCCCTTTTTCCTTTCTTCTTCATGAACACCTATAATATGAACATTTGATCATTTAATGGTATCTTGTATTTCATGTACATTTTATTCATTCTTTTTAATTCATTTCTCTTTATTTTGGTCTCATTGGGTTACTTCAAAATTCTTGTGCTCAAGGTAAAATTCTTTTCCCCTCACTTGATCTATTCTGCTGTTAAAGATCTCAATCATATTTTTTATTTCACTGATTGAAGATTTCATCTCCAAAATTTCTATTTGTTCTTAATGAGCTCTATCTCCTTAGTAATATTTTCATTCATGTCACTCATTGATTTCCTCATTTTTTAAAATCCATCTATATGTATTCCTTCACATCTCCTTGAGTTTCTTTTTTTTTAACTTTTATTTAATGAATATAAATTTCCAAAGTATGGCTTATGGATTACAATGGCTTCCCCCCCATATCGTCTCTCCCACCCGCATCCCTCCTCTTTCCCACTCCCTCTCCCCTTCCATTCACATCAAGATTCATTTTCGATTCTCTTTATATACAGAAGATCAGTTTAGCATACATTAAGTAAAGACTTCAACAGTTTGCTCCCACACAAACATAAAGTGAAAAATAATAGATGATTTTTTAAATGATGATGAAATCAGATCAGACCTATTGTTATGTTTAATCCCAGTGAGATTCAAGTTGGGAATTGATAATTTCTTCTTCTTCTTTTTTTAACAGAAGATCAGTTTAGTATACATTAAGTAGATTTCAACAGTTTGCACCCCCATAGAAACACAAAGTGAAATATACTGTTTGAGTACTCATTATAGCATTAAGTCTCAATGTACAGCACATTAAGGACAGAGATCCTACATGAGGAGTAAGTGCACAGTGACTCCTGTTGTTGACTTTACAAATTGACACTCCTGTTTATGGCATCAGTAATCTCCCTATGCACCAGTCATGAGTTTCCAAGGCTATGGAAGCCTTTTGAGTTCACCGACTCTTATCTTATTTAGACAAGGTCAGAGTCAAAGTGGAGGTTCTCTCCTCCCTTCAGAGAAAGGTACCTCCTTCTTTGAAGACCTGTTCTTTCCACTGGGATCTCACTCACAGAGATCTTTCATTTAGGGTTTTTTTTTTTTCCAGAGTGTCTTGGCTTTCCATGCCTGAAATACTCTCATGGGCTTTTCAGCCAGATCGGAATGCCTTTAGGGCTGATTCTCAGGCCAGAGTGCTGTTTAGGACATCCACCATTCTATGAGTCTGCTGAGTATCTCACTTCCCATGTTGGATCACTCTCCCCTTTATTTATTCTATCAGTTAGTATTAGCAGGTACTAGACTTGTTTATGTGCTTCCTTTGACTCTTAGTCCTTTCATTATGATCAATTGTGAACTGAAATTGATCACTTGGACTGGTGAGATGGCATTGGTATATGCCATCTTGATGGGATTGAATTGGAGTCCCCTGGTATGTTTCTAACTCTACCATTTGGGGCAAGTCAGCTTGAGCATGTCCCAAATTGTACACCTCTTCCCTCTCTTATCCCCACTCTTATGTTTAACAGGGATTACATTTCAGTTAAATTTCAACACTTAAGAATAACTGTGTATTAATTACAGAATTAAACCTTGAGTTTCTATACAATCATTTTGAAATCCATATCTGTCATTTCGTAGATTTCCTTCCGTTCAGAATTTTATTCTGGAAGGTTATTGTGTTCTTTTGGAGGCATCATGCTACCTTGCTTCTCTGCTCTGTAACTATGTTGATGCCTGCTCATCTGTTGCTCCTTCTTTTACATTGAGTCACTTTTACTTTGTAAAAGGGTTTATCGTTTAGCTACAATGAAGGGTGTCATTTGGCTTGTTGCTTTTGACTTTTGGTTCTAGGTGAGCCTAGACATATTCTAGTCTCTGAGTGATTTCTTTTGTTTTAATTAGTGTAAGGTATGTCTGTAAGTGACATAGTGGTCAAATTGCTGCAGTTCATAGGGATAGGAGTATGGCTTTGAGATGAATAAGCGTTTCTTTGGGTGTGTGTCTATGGTCCACTGAGAGGTTGGCATCAATATCCTTGGCAAATGTGATAGTCGGGACCTTTTTCTTGGTACTGAGGGAGACAGGGGTGGCTGCCCCCTTGTCCAGTCGATGAGCTGAGTGATCCTGGGGCTTGTGGCACCAGTTGCTATGGCTATAGGCTATGTGATATGAATGGACAATTCCTCAGGTCCTGCTAGGAGAGTCCAACAGGTGCTATGGCTTATAATACCAACAGCCCTAGTCCTAGGACTTGGAGAAGTGAACTGAATCCTTTTACAGCCCTGCAAGATAACTACAAGGTATACAGAACATTTTACTCTAGAGGGTATGAGTACAGAGAGGTGGAATACAGGTAGGTTCTTCCCTATGTCTACCAGGTGGATTCCAATGGCACTGAGAAATTTAGAACAAATTGTTTCAGTCCTGGTGTTGTAGGGTTGTTGCCAGATCTCCCAAGGTGAAAGCAGATTTTTTGTTAATTCCCTCTGTTATTAGCCCCAGAAACTAAGGTGCATCCTCCTGGCTCATGTAGAGTGCATGGGCATAGCTCTAGGGCTAATGTCCAAAAGCTACCACAGTTATAGGATGAGGGGATCTGTCCTATGCCCTACACATTGACCTGACTATGGCTTTGATGCTGATAAGAGCAGAATGGAGGCTCACGGAGTCTTGTTGCTGCTGAGTAGCATGTTCTGCAGGATTTCATGGAAGGAAGGAAGCAAGGTAGCTTCCCTGCTGCAACCCTGGCAAGTTGCTCAGACCCAGGCAGGGCACACAGCAATGTCTTCCTACCTTGACATGGTAAGATGGTGGCTCACAGCCAGCAGAGGCTGACCGTGTGGCTGACTGCGGTGGTGGCTGTGTTCTGTCTCCTCTTGTCCCACAGTCTTTGGTTTTGGTTCTGGTTTCTTTGTTTTTCACTTCTTTGCTGAAAATTTCCATCAGACCCCTGGAAACGTAGTTCTTTGTTCTTTTCCTATCCCCGAACAGCTTAACTTATGTGGATATACCCTATTCAGCCATCTTGGATCTCCCATAATAGTATTTTTCTATATGATATGCCAAAGCAGAGAATAAGCCCAGGAAGGCTGAACACCAGTGATTCCTAATTGGGGTGATTTTACATTGCTCTACCCTAGGGACATTTGGCAGCGCTTGGCCATATTTTTCATTGTCAGAACTAAGAGATAACATGAGGGAATCTGGTGGATAGAGACTCTGGGTAGCAAAAAAGCAGCTCCTCACAAACCCAAAGATTTTTCCTGCCCAAAAATGTTCCTAGTTAAAAAAAAGATGAGAATCAGAGCAATACACCAAAATTAGTAACCATGCTAATCTCTGGGTAAGTGACCAAAGTGGTAAGATATTTAAAGAGTGTCTCAGCTCTACCTATAGTGTTTAAGTTTTATAAATGACATTTTTCTTGTATTCTACAGAATATTAAAAATCAAAGTAAAATTTGCAGATGAAGGTTTACCATAGCAATTCAGACACTATTTGAGTGCATGGGTCAGGTCCTAGAAAATTTAGAAAGAAATCAATTAAAATTACCCAAATTCCACTATCCACAAATATCTAATATTTTGCTTATCACTGTTTCCTATGTGTCTATTTGTGCATATATGGATGCATTTACAGAATGATGGTCCTACTTCACATTATTAGATTTAACATATGTTTTCCACTCTTAAACATCTTCCCATGTCAATAAGTGTTCTTTAAAAAAAAGAATTCTAAGTGATTGTGAAGCATTCACTGTACATGGAGAATCTAAGGCAATATTTATATGTGTAGAATATATGAAAGTAGAGAAAAATGTCTGAAGCAAATAAGCTTATGAGAATAAGCTATGTTACAAAATACCAAATTTGGATTTCAGTTCAACAGTGACTTTTCTATTTTCAATACTGAACAAAATTAACAGAAATTAATACATGAGCACACATGTTTGAAAATAGAAATTTGAAAGTTGGATGCTAACTTGGAAAAAATATTACTTAATAATTTTGCTCTAGCAAGAAGCCTACTAAAATACAAGTAATTGCCACTTGTGGTTTAATTATTCCATTTTCTCAAGAACATAGTTTGCAGCTCAAGTATGCATATTGGGTAGCGATTAACCTTCAATAGTTATGTAGAGGACACCAAATAGCTTGTTTAAGCATCTCCCTTCTCCAAATGCCACTAAAATGATTTAAATTCCAATTTCAATTCATGGATTAGAGCAAATTGCTCATTATGGTCAGGCAAATGGAGACCTTGTGACAAGTGGGAGGACATGGGCATTAGAAATGATTGCCTGCAAGGAGGCTTGTGACAAAGAAGAGATGAAGGTGAAAGTGCAAAGGCCTTTCCTGACTGTCAGGCTCCCTGCCTTCCAGAGCTCATCCTATCCCGCACTTGGCAGCCCATTAGTTCAGCCCTGGCTGCTTGGCTGATGCTTTGAGGTCACCACCAGATTCTTAGATGCTCCACCTCTGCCTCATGCACTTGATTTTACATGTCCTTGGAATAACTTGAGGACATAGTAGAACAATTGGAATTTGTTTTCTAAGGCACCATCAAGTCAGAAAATATTTTTGTTCCCCTTGGACAACAAAATGATGAGGTCATGAGTCTGTTGAGATAAGGTAAAATTGTGATGAACCAATTTCTTCTGAGGAGGTCTTGAGAATCAGAATCCCTACTAATGAATTGTAAATATGAACAGGTCAGGTCTATACCTCAGTTTCCTCTATCCACTCAATGTTAATAGAAATAGCTTCCAGTTTTCATGATTTCTTGAGGATCAATGAAATTGTCTTAGTCTGATTATGCTGCTATAACAGGATAGCACAGATGGGGTAACTCATAAACAACAGATATTTATTTTTTCACTATCCTGGAGACTGGGAAGGACTCACCTCTACTTCCGAGATGGCACCTTGAATTCTGTGTTCTCCAGAGGGGTGGGACACTGTGTCTCACATGGTAAAAGGCAGAAAAGTAAAGACTCTGTCAAGCTATTTAATCATAGCATTATTCATTTACATGGAAGGAGTTTTTAATGGCTTGATCACCCCTTGAAGGCCCTGCCTCTTAATAGTAAGACATTGACAATATTTGGATTTTGGAGGAACCATTTAAATTGCAGCAGCAGTAATATACATAATAGCGTGCTAGAGGTCAGACTCAGCCCTACAAAGTGTTACAGTCCTCTATTCTCACTCCCCTTTTCCAAGAGTCCACAGTTTCCAGTTCTCTGAATGAGAAAAGAATATAATATACCTGTTTCTGAGAGGCATTGCTCTCAGCATGGCAGAAATAAATAAATCTACACCATTTTTTTCATGTCTCTCTCATTTAGGAAAGGAAAAATAGATCTCTGACCCAGAGCTTTTGGGGAAATTGCACAATGGTTCTTTCAGTTATTCAATTTTTCAACAAATATTTATTTTATACTTGCTGTCTAAAGCAAGCATGAGATGAGTAGGTGAGTAACAAGCAGACCCTGATCCAAGAAAGCTTGCAGTTTAATGAAAAGGGAAATATTTGAACAGACTTCAACATAAGAATGAAGGCTATTAGCAAGCAAAACAATAACAAAGAAAATCACTGACCTCTTTCTCTATGTAGCCTTTGCTACTTTCTTTTGTAAAAAACATTTTCTTCTTATAGTTGCTGGTCAAGATACAAAACATCAACATTCAACAAAACTGTGGCTTACACTGAAATTGTGGGACATACAGCAAAACTTCCTTTTGGAATTTATCTTTTACTGTCCCAGTCTCTCAGAATGCACTGGTACTTGTTCCTTTCTTACAGAAAGAAAAATATGTCAATATTAAGGAAAAAAAAATAATGAAAAGTGACATGGATCCAGCCCTAGGACTTACATCCAATGTGACATAGTACTGATTTCTGAAGAAAAAAATAAAACAAAAAATAAAACTCTATAAGATTTTAACAAAGAATTCCCTACTTTTACAGTTTAGACTGTATTTTTTATTGTAGGACCTATTTTCACTTAAGGTTGAGACCTTTTCTATGGTCTTATTGCATTACAAAGATTGCTTTCTGCTTTATCCATGCAGCTTTGTTGCAGAGGCTGGGACTTGAGAGCTTGGCAGGGATGATAGACTCCAGAACTGTATTTAGTAAGGTATGACCAAGTCCTACCCTGCTGGGATTTTTTTACACTATGGAGTGACTCCCCTAACAGTGTGAGACTCAGACTGAATCTGACATGGAAAATACCTTAAAGAGTGTTACTGAGCAAGAACACCAATAGGCAGCTTTAAGAAGGACTAAAGTTCTTTGCAAATACTTTTTTCTCAGGGCAAGTAAGGCATTCTCCAAGGGAACAATAAATGTATGCACACTTCAGATTTGAGAGTCTGTTCCTACCTCGCCAGCTTCCTTGTAGATTGCCCATATGGATAGTCAATGCAAATTAACCTCTAGCAGCATGCAGACGACTCAAATCAGTTTGGCTTTCTTAATGACTGAATTGCCTAAGAGAGGTAATGACTTCCTTGAGCCTCGTCTTCCATTCTCTAATTACCATAATTGGAGCCCCTCAGTTCCATCTGCAGCCCCAGCTTTCTCTGGGTTTTGGAATGAATTGTTTCCCTGAGTTTGAGGGGAATCCAGAGATTCCCTAGGTTCTACATCACTGCTTTCTTCTGGCATTACTCTGATCTGCAGATCGGACAGCAGTGTTCGTGCCTTGTTCTTGATACGCACACACTTACATTATACACTAATTAAAGGAATTTGGTCTCTGATCCAGACAGCTTTGTTAGGGACTGGACTTAGTCCTTGCATGAGGTAGCATTCCTAAGGATAAGAATCTGGGGGGCTAAATGCTAATCCTGTCCTATGTACTTGGAATTTAAAGCCAGTCCTTAAATGCGAGTTTCACTTGTCTCCAGAACTCTTACCTGTGGTTGACAGCTGGCACTATAATGTATCTACCTAATTTGAGAGAATTTAAAAATTCATGGAAAACAAAATTTTAAAAAGTTTATTTTGGTGCAAAAATTGCTTGAAATCCATTCATTTTTAAAAATATTTATTTATTTGAGAGGCAGAGTTACAGTCAGAGAGAGTGAGAGACTGAGAGAGGTATTCATCTACTAGTTCACTCCTCAAATAGCCTCAACAGCTGGAACTGCACTTATCTGAAGCCAGGAGCCACGAGCTCCTCGCAAACCTCCCATGTGGGTACAGGGATCCAAGCACTTGGGCCATCTTCCACTGCTTTCTCATCCCATTAAAAGATAGCTGGATCAGAAGAGGAGCAGCTGGGACTTGAACCAATGTCCATACAGTATGCTGGCGACACAGAGGCTTAACCTACTACATACACCACAGCACCAACCCAGCATGTTTTTGTTCATGATATGTCTTTTCCATGAACTTTTTGAAGACCTTTAATATACACAATATACAGAACCATCTGTACTGTATTTCATCTTTTTTGACATCTCACTTGTCTATTCAATTGTTTTTCTAATTCCCTGATAGTAACATCTCCTCACATGATCTGAAATTTCTTCATATAAAACATGTTCATTTGTGTACCTGTGGTTAGCACTTTGGACAGAATGGTGTACAAGTTAGAGGACATCAGCTTTACAGGGCTGCTCAAGTGTTAGAGGATGCAGAGGAAGAAATGGGCAGTTAGAATGGCATGAAAATGTGGTAGAGGAAGTGTTGGGTGCTATAAAACCACTGAGAGAAAAACTGATATGGACTTCAGATATTAGAGGAGTCATCTTGAAGGAAATGATATATAAACCAGCACTAGAAGGCTAAACTGCACAACGGGTAAGAATTAACAGGAGCATAAGGTATTATAGCAGACAGAGAACTTACATAATTGACCACCAAGGGATGAGAAAAGGGGTCATGCCATGTTTAAACATTGAAAAAAAAATATGTTTCAAAACTGAGTGGTTAGAGGCGAAGCTGGTTGGGTCGTGTATCACACAAGTAATCACCCTGGTCTCTATCCTAACATCAATGGGGAACCCTCATGGCATTTTTAGGTGAGAAAGTGGCACATCTTGTGAGTATGTAGCCTCCAAGGGCTGGTCCCCTGGTCTGGTGCAAATCTGCAGTTAAAATCAGGATTCTGACTGCCAGTTATATCAATTTACCATTGAAGGTCTTATCAAAATGGACAAGGAAAGATTTATTCATGTCATATTGACAATTCATATTGTCATCTTGATATTTGATGTAGACAGTGTCCCTAAAAATAATTGTCTTTCATTTAATGACAATAGGCATCTTAGGGGACTGCTAACTGTGCTGTTCTTTCTAATGCCTGTGGGGTCTATTTTGAAATAGAAGTCCGTGAAAGGAATTTTATTGTGGGAAATGCAGCCAGATTGTTCTCCAGATGCCATCCACAGGAAGAAACCACTGAAGTCTCATTAACATGCAGCTTAGGTTATATTTCACAAAGGCTTTATAATAATTATTTCTAATAGCTAGAGGAGAAAAGACTTTTCCTGATAATCTATGCCCACACCTTTCTAGTCAGCCTTATGTTTATTTTTAAATATTGAGAAGTGAGAAAGTGAATTTGGAAAAATCTAGTCATATCGTCTTTAAAGACACAATAGCCACTAATGAACTCTTAATAAATCTAGCAGCAAAGCATGTTAACTCAGAAGTAGACTATGAAATTGAAAGGATGATTTTTTTTGTCCTTCTCGAAAAAAGCAACCAAAGCATCAACACAGCTCTAAGTAAGAAGGATTTACTACAATGCTCCAGTCACATGCCATCTGCAGTGTCACAACTGTAACTTCTCTTCACCTTTCTACTCTTTACTGGAAGCTAAAACAGATGGGTGAGATGGAAATTACTGCTATCTTCTGAATGAAATATGTATTTTCTGGTCTTACCTTTACTCTATCTTCCCCCATTTCACACACCCACACCCACACACACCCACACTCAATGTGAGTATGCACATGTGTGAACAACCAGGTACTACATAGATGACAGTTAAAATTCCTTGGGCCATTTTTAGTTACAGAGAAATTTTAAAAATTTCCTTTATATATCTTAAAAGTTTTAAAACCATTCAAGTTTGAGTGGGCATTTAGCTTAGAGGTTGAGAGGGTTACCTATGTCCCACAGTGGAGTACCTGAGTTACATTCTCATCTCTGACTTCTGATTCCAGATTCTTACTAATGCAGAGTTTGGGAGGCAGCAGTGATAGCTCAAGTAATTAGGTTCTTTCCATCCACATGGGAGACCAGGATTGAGTTCCCTTTTCCTGGGTTTTGTCCCAGCCCATTCCCTGACTGCCAGAAGTTCAGGGAATTTGGGTAGTGAATAAGTGGATAGCAGTGTTTCTCTCTCTCTCTCTCTCTCTCTCTTATTCTCTCTTATTCTTTATACCTTTAAAATGAAAACAATTCAAGAAACATAAAATATACTTAAGAAATCACATTATTCAGGAAATACAAAATATACTTATCACAGTACCTGGTGTGTGGTAAGCACCAAGCAAGTATTTTAGGTATAGGAAATAAGTAAGGAGGTATACTTTTGTTCCTAATAGAAACAAACTGAACAATTTTTCAAATGTCTTTAATACTTAGTCAATCCTATTAATATGATTTTTCTCAACTAGAACTCCCTGTGTTGTCTTATGTTGATTGGATCTTGAGTTCTGCTTAGATTTAGGACATTTGCTTTTCCCAAATATTTTTCAAGGCCTAATTTGGTTATTCAGGAATATGATTTCACTTTGTTCTCTAAATACTTTTAACACATTCTCACTTTAAAATCAGAATGCTTGATTATCCTGTCCTGGCAAAAGAAAACTTTACTTAAAAAGCTCAATCTGGGCTTTCAGAAGTAACTTTTGTTCTATGTGAATCTGCAAATATATTCCCCGAGCCCTTGATATGAAAGTAAGGACACTGGAAGACAAACTGAAAATATTTCCATCTCAGGACTCTCCACAACCTAAAATGTATTAGTGGCCCTTGGTTCCAGTTTCAAGCTTCAGTGCAACTCATCATGGCAAGGAATTTTATATAATATTTTTTCTTCTTTCTCTGAAAGCTTTTCTAATATAAAATATAAGATTGAAGTGTAGCAATGGCCTTCACTGCTTTTTATTTTTTTTTTTTATTTTTCCTTCTCAGTCATGAGCATCCACATAGGAGATTAAGGAATGAACTGGAAAGAGGCCAGCACACATCCTTTTCATTCTTCTCACCTCCCCTGCCTTTCTGTTCTCTCACCTCTTTTCAACTTTGAAGGTGAAATGAGTGCAGGAGGAGAGTAGGTGAATAGTGTGGGTGTGGCCCTAGTCAGATGGCTGTAGAACTCAGAAGACCACAATCCACTGATCTCTGTTTAATAAGGTATAATTAATCCTTGTCAGGATTTTTGTGGTTTTGACAGGAATCCCTGGATTTTTAAAAAATCCACTTGATCATATCATATAATCCTAAATCCAACCTTGAAATACAGATGTAAGTGGGGCAGCAATGTAGCGTAGCTGGTAAAGCTACTGCCTGCAGTGCCAGCATCCCATATGGGCACCCATTCGAGTTCCAGCTGCTCCACTTCTGATCCAGCTCCCTGCTATGGCCTGCGAAAGCAATAGAAGATGGCCCAAGTCCTTGGGACCCTGAACCCATGTGGGAGACCCTGAATAGGCTCCTGGCTCCTGGCTCCTGGCTCCTGGCTTCAGACCAGCCCAGCTCCAGCCATTGCGGCCAATTGGGGAGTAAAGTAGTGGATGGAAGACTCTCTCTCTCTCTCTCTCTCTCTCTCTCTCTCTCTCTCTGTGTGTGTGTGTAACTTGGACTTTGAAATAAATAAATCTTAAAAAAAAAATCCACTGGGCCAATTATTCTCTAACTCTTCCTCCTCGGGCTATAAATCAGGAACTTTTGAACATGGCAGAATTCTCGTAAGTTTTGGGAAATGGCTTTGGTTCTTTACTCTTTCTCTTATTCATTGCTTTGTATGGTTTAAGAATCCCCTGCCTAATTTGTGATGTGACTGGAGCCTGATGTCCCCAGTGCAGGGTTTTCCCTTCTACTGAGTTCATGTGTTTATAGTTTGCACAAAAGTGGCCTCAGAATCTTGATCTGTCTGATTTGCTCTTTGGACTCTGTGTAATTCAGTAAGTGATAGGTTGCCAAGGGTTTTTGTGATACTGATTTAGATGGTGTTTACATAGTTATCTAAACTCACGTAAGATTCTAGGATTTTTAGTTCCTTCAAACAACTCCTGCCCCCTCCACAAAACAACAACAGCAAAGTTTTATCATCTCCATTTTCAGATGCAGAATATGTCCCAGAGAGGTTGATAACTTGGCCAAACCTGTAAAATTAGTGAATAGTTGAAGATTTGAACTCAGGCTTACCTGACTCCAAGCAGAATTTTTTAGTCTTACTGTTTTATAACACACACTCTGTAATTTCTGGGCCAGCAGAGTAGTTGGGAGGTACCAGATTCATTTTTTCTGTTTTACAGGTCAGCCTGTTTCTATACCTGAGCATGGAGACAGGAGAGAAAACAATGCCCTGAATTCCATTTCTGCCTTCCCTCTATACCTACTCCTAGGGACATTTAGGCCATCATTCGTGTCTGAATGTTTCCTTCAGACATCTCAGATAATTTTATATTGTGGGGCTCTTTCTGATCTGCACTGGTGACCCCCCAATTGTAGGAGATTTTGTCTAATACTCATTTTTAATAAATTATACTGGTTCACTGGATGTATAAATGACAAATCTCAACCCTTAGCGGCTTTACATAAAAAAGTATAGATCACCAAGAAATATAACATGAAGGGTGACAGTTGCAAGTAGGTAGAGTCACCCCATTCTGTGATATTCAGGACCTGAGTTATTTCTAGCTTTCTTCTCTGGCACCCTTCTTTTGTCTCTTGTTCATGCATATTGGCCACTGGAGCCCCAGCCATCATGTCTATAGTACAGGCAGAAGGAAAGAAGAAAGCTGGGAAAGAAAAGAAATTTCCCCTGATGCTCTGTCTGTAACTTCTGCTTATAACCCTTTGAAGCAAAGCCATTGAAGACATGTAATTTTTAGCTAGCATACTATAACCCAGAGTAAAACTAGCATTCTATTTTAAGGAAGAAAGGGAAAATGGATATTGGGAGGCACTTGCACTCTCTACCACATTTGTAGCCTTCACTCATACCACAACACGCACAAGGCATCTGTGTTTCGCAATTCCAGTAGTGATTCACATTGTATTCTATGGGTATAAAAATGGAAAGATCTGTGCCGGCACTGTGGCGCAGTGGGTTAATGCCCTGGCCTAAAGTACCAGCATCCCATACGGGCGCCAGTTTGAGACCCAGCTGCTCCACTTCCAACCCAGCTCTCTGCTATGGCCTAGGAAGGCAGTACAAGATGGCCCAAGTCCTTGTGCCCCTGAACCTGCGTGGGAGACCCAGAGGAAGCACCTTGCTCCTCGCTTTGGATTGGCACAGCTCCGGCTGTTGCCGCCAATTGGGGTATGAACCATTGGATCATCAGATGGAAGACACGCTCCCCCCCCCCCCCCCGGCGTCTCCTCTCTGTGTGTATCTCTGACTTTCAAATAAATAAATAAATCTTTTTTCTTTTTAAAAAAAGTAAAGATCAGATGCATTCACCTGGTTCATATAAATTTCCTCAAGACCTTTATTTAATTTTTACACTTATACATTAATATCAGAATTAACTAAGAATTACTGGCTTCGTGCTGTGAAAGAATTATTTACAAAGTGGATAATTTAGGTTTCTGTTTGTTTGTTTTTTGCAGCCAGACTGAATTTATTCAGAGAAAATAGACTCACAGAGGTCAACCAACTGCCAGCATGTACATAGAACAAGTGGCAGAGGGTCCTGACCCAGGAGCTGGGCTTTTTTATATCTTAGGTGGTCCAGGAGTGGAAGCAGGTGGAGGTCAATTCCTCCACACAGGTTTCAAGTTTGGCCTGCCAGCTTGGAAACCTGGGGAAGAATGTGGGGGGGTGGGATAGGGAACAATGCAGGATGAGAGATGGAAGATGGAATTGATTTCTTGAATGACAACGGGGTAACAAGAACCTAAAATGGATGAGCCTTCTGTCCTTGTTCCATCAGTCCTGACTCCAAGTATAGATAAGGAGATGGGGTGCTAGTTTCTCTCTGGCTCCTTCCTGCTTATATGGGGCATTGCCGCAGGACGGGGTGTCTATACTCTGGTTTGGATTGATTGAAGAAGAGCAGTGTTGTGTTGTTTCTGCATGATGGCTTGGGATATAGCAGTCATTCTTTCCTGTAAGGACTTTTCAAATACGTTAATTATACATGATAGGAATAGGAGCACTATGATAATGAGGATAAAAGAAAAACGTTGCTCACGTGGAAAAGATAGCCAAAATGAGGACAAGGGGAAAAATGAAAACAAGAGTCTGTCCATTTGACTGGTTGCCAAAGAGAAACAACGCTCCTGTTTTGTTTAGTGTGTATGTGCTGGCAAGGAGTCTGGCCTGCTTCTAGTCCTGGGCTCCTGCGTCTCTTCCCTCTGCTTACAGAAACCCTGGTTGCTGCCGGAAGTTTGGGTGAGGGTTGGGTTCTTCAATCTGAGTAGGGGTGGAGTAGGAACCTGTGGTCCAGACAGGGTTCCATCTGGTGGTCTCTTGAGGGGGCTGCAGCACTAGCCGACAGAAACTGTATTTGAGGTTTCATGGGCATGACCATCTAGATTTTTATTGCCTGCAACAAATCTAACAAGCAGATTAAATACAAAGGGTCTAAAACTAAGGGCAGAGTCACTAATAGAGGATCTAAGAAAGGTGTTGTCCAAACCAAGAGGGAGTTTCCCATTGAGAGGCAAACAGAAACTGACAGGAGGGGCTTGGAAATAATTAGATGGCATTTAGGCCGGCAGGTTTATGTGAGGTCCAGAACTGTCTATCTCTTCACATGGGGTACTGGAAGAGATGTCACAAGGGAGGTGTGAACCTCCTTCTTTTTTTTTTAACTTTTATTTAATGAATATAAATTTCCAAAGTACAGCTTATGGATTACAATGGCTTCCCCCCCGTAACATCCCTCCCACCCGCAACCCTCCCCTTTCCTACTCCCTCTCCCCTTCCATTCACATCAAGATTCATTTTCGTTTCTCTTTATATACAGAAGATCAGTTTAGCATACATTAAGTAAAGATTTCAACAGTTTGCTCCCACACAGAAACATAAAGTGAAAAATACTGTTTGAGGACTAGTTATAGCATTAAATCTCAATGTACAGCACACTAAGGACAAAGATCCTACATGAGGAGTAAGTACACAGTGACTCCTGTTGTTGACTTAACAAACTGACACTCTTGTTTATGGCATCAGTAATCACCCTAGGCTCTTGTCATGAGCTGCCAAGGCTATGGAAGCCCCCTGAGTTCACTGACTCTGATCATATTTAGACAAGGCCATGGTCAAAGTGGAAGTTCTTTCCTCCCTTCTTATATACAGTTAAAGAACAAACAGTACATCCTGATGGAGAGTCCTTCAGAATAGAATCAGTTTCCCATCTTTAAGAGAATAGAGAAATGAGGGAACAAATCTGGCTTCCCAGATCACTTAATATCAAGTGAAAACTTAGTAAACAATTTTACCTGTCAAATAACTTAGAAAAACATTCACTGAAAGGTCCGATGCCTTCTGTTAAGTTTAAGAGTACATGTGGTTGGAAATATTTCTTGAATATCTAACACACATGTAAGCCAATTAGAACTGTTAATATATTTTCCATGTAGACATATGTATATATATACACACACACACACACATATATATATATATATATACATGTTTATCACATTACAGGAGAGAACAAAATGGTTTCAGTTATTAGCAGAGATCTTAGCTGCCACTACACAGGCAGGAGAAAAGATTAAAGAAGGCTAGGCATGGAACATTCTTTGGAGTGAAGTTGCTCAGGACTTACCTCTGTTCTTGAATTTTTCTTTGCTAGATCTGCTAAACATATTACTGGAGATGGCAGGAGCAGAAGTTTCATCTTCATGTGAGAGAGAATTTAGTTATTTATTTTTTGGACAGGCAGAGTTAGATAGAGAGAGAGAGACAGAGAGAAAGGTCTTCCTTTTCTGTTGGTTCACCCCTCAAATGGCCGCTATGGCCAGTTCGCTGTGCTGATCCAAAGCCAGGAGCCAGGTGCTTCCTCCTGGTCTCCCATGGGGTGCAGGGCCCAAGCATTTGGGCCATCCTCCACTGCACTCCAGGGCCACAGCGAAGAGCTGGACTGGAAGAGGAGTAACCGGGACAGAATCTGGTGCCCCGACCGGGACTAGAACCCAGGGTGCCGGTGCTGCAGGTGGAGAATTAGCCAAGTGAGCCACGGCACCAACCAAGAGAGAGAATTTAGATGTGAGACAGAGTAGTAGTGTGAAATGTGGCTCCATTATGTTATTTTTGGTTTGTAGGGCAGGTGGGAAGGGACGGAATGAGGGGTAGAAAGCAGGGGCTGACCTCATCTGGACAGAGGGTGGAGGTGGGAGATGGGGGTGTTGAAATCAGGCTTCATTGCATTTTTTTTTTGACAGGCAGAGTTAGAGACAGAGAGAAAGGTCTTCCTTCTGTTGGTTCACCCCCCAAATAGCTGCTGTGGCCGGTGAACTGCTACGATCCAAAGCCTGGAGCCAGGTGCTTCTCCTGGTCTCCCACGTGGGTGCAGGGCCCAAGCACTGGGCCATCCCCTACTGCACTCCCGGGCCACAGCAGAGAGCTGGACTGGAAGAGGAGCGACCAGGACAGAATCTGGCTCCCCAACCGGGAATAGAACCAGGGGCGCTGCAGAGGATTAGCCAAGTGAGCCATTGTGCCTGCAGAGGCTTCATTGCATTTGAACAGCAGGCAGGGTCTTTTCCTGGGCTGTTTGTTGGGGAGATGCAGAATGCTGCAGGGACCCTGATTAAGTGGGCAGGAAGATGTGAGAAAGGCTCCTGGGTGAAGTTTCCAGTGCATCGCCTTAGGAGTTTGGAATGTCTCAGGTGCAGGGCTTTCTGGAGCAATAAATATTCTGCTAGCATTTACACCATTTAGAGTGGCAAGACAGAGAGGCAAAAGAGGAGAGAGTCAGTTTCTGCTGCAGGTGAGGGGGAGTGGGGACAGGATGAGTACAGGGTCCTGTTCTCGAGGAGGCAGCACCCAGAAAAAAAGAACAAGAGTAGAAGGAGGTAAATTCGAGGGTTCAAGAGGAGGCACAAGCTTTTCTCCTGCCCGAGGGCTTGGAAGGAGGAAAGTTGACCTTGGAGGAGGACAGAGGCTTAGATGCAGGGGAATCCCGTGGGTCTGCCAGAGAGGAATCACCAAATGGAGGCTGGGGGAGGCTCAGAATTAGAGAGAGAGGGGGATGAGGGAGAGAATGGTGGGGTGGAGGGCCTACAGGGAGGTTTTTCTTCCTTGGGAAGAACTGAATAAAGAGTTCAGGGGAGAGTTCAGGGGTGTGGCTGGCAACTGCCCTGCTGCTAGTGGTGAGAGGGGAGAGGAGGTGCTAGAGAGGGCGGGGAGATGGAGTGCGTGGAGGGCTCTGTGTGCCTGAGATGCCGGCTTCTCAGGTGCAGAGGGAGAAGGCA
This sequence comes from Oryctolagus cuniculus, assembly GCF_051225735.1. Lineage (NCBI taxonomy): Eukaryota > Metazoa > Chordata > Mammalia > Lagomorpha > Leporidae > Oryctolagus > Oryctolagus cuniculus. The sequence continues at coordinate 101,552,192 of NC_142867.1, forward strand.
GAGGTGGGGAGGTAGAAGATTTAAGGGGAGCTCCAGGCCTTCTTCTTCCATGAGAACTTGGAGTGTGGAAATGAAGTAGACAGATTAGGTTTGTGAGCTGGAAGACCACGCCTTTGCCACGCCCCTGTGTGACCTCACATCCTATCTGATACCCTCACCATGCCCCCATGTGACATCAGGCTCTACCTGACCATACCTGAGCGCCCACCTGCCCACAAGCCACTCCCCTGTGAAAAATATATGAAAGGCGAGGAGAGTCCCAAAAGGCTCTCCGCCTCTGCTGTGGGTGATAAGAGGTGGATAGCAGCTCAAGGCGCTTGCTGCACATCGCTTCTGGCCTGCTCTCCGCTTGGTATGGATGCTACCCTAGTTTCCAGATTTTCCCTTCTCTTTAAATTGAACTAAAGCCCTCACTTTCCTATGCATATTTCGCACTAAATAAAAGCCTAAAATGTACCATGCTGCCCCGTTTATTGATGCCAGTATTTAGAATTCTTCTCTAAATATTAGGCAAGAACCCTCTCAGGCTTATTCATATTGGGGATTTGTTAATAAGCATATGGTGATATTGTATGGCACCCCAAATTCTGGTAGCATATGTGGCACCCCAGATGCGCTTCTGGGGAACTTTAAGAGGCCACATTTTTGTATAGATTTTAGGGGGTCATCTCCGATATCAGAAAGTTGACCCTGGAGGAAGGCAAAAGGCTTGGAATAGCGGATCTCTGACCATTTCTCTGTGTAAAGTTATTACAATCTTAGAGAATTTTGAGGTGAAAATGCTGAATTAGAATCATTGTCCAATTTATATTCAGGCCAAATTTTAGTGTGGAGATGGATTAATCATCTCCATTTTACCACCCCCTTCTGGCCCAGCTTGTGCAAGTCTTTGAAGAGGCAGGCCAGAGGCGAGTCGATTAAAACCATGCATTAAGCAAAATGCAGTCTGAGGGAGGAGGGTCCTTTCACAGAGCATCTCCTGGCAAAGAATCACCCCACCTGAGAACCTAAGTTCTGGGTCCTCTAAGAGGAGAGAGTGAGAATCCCCATGCTTAAACCAGCATCCCGTTCTAAGCTGTGGTGGCTTTTTGTCACAAGACTGTGGAGAGGAGACCTAGATTAAACTTATAATACGACTGGTATAATGTATGAGGGAACTCTGGCACACATTGGTGTTGTTTTCACTCTTCTGTGAATAGATTTTTTTCAACCTAAAACATAGCAATGTGAAGTCTAACCAAATTTGAAAATATGGTCCCGTTCTGAATGCTAATGAGTTTCCTGAGCCTTATGTAGCGGGACCACATGTCTGAGGCTGTGGGAAGGGAATGTATTCTTTGCTCAGTGTATGTCCAGAAAGTCACAAGTTATCTGGAACTCCTAAAAACACAGACAATTCCAGCCTCTTCTCTCCTTGATGCCATTTTCACTGAGAAGTTGAATACTTGCTACCTTGTCTTTCATCCCCTTTTATGTTTGCCTCCTTGCTTCACAGCCTGTTGCTAATAGGGAATAAAATGAGCAAAGGCAAGCAACAGGAAGGAGAAGCAGAGAAGCAAATGACGCAGATAACCCCAAACAACACAGACTTACCCTTAATAATCAAGAGCTGCCAGTTTGAAAAATTATAGGCTTCCTAGAGAGCTTCTAGCTCTCCAAGAGCGGCAAATTCTACAGTAATTACCTAATCAATAAGCACTATCGCTTGCATTGAGCAGATTTGCAATTTTCAAGCAGCGAAATGAGAAATAGTCAGTAAGGGAATTACTTTATTAAGAAATCCTCGCATGTGTTTTATAGTTCACAGTGCACATGTACATTTATTACCTTGTATCAACTAGTAAGTTATTTAGAAAAATACGTAAGTATTCATTTAATGGATGAACAACTTCAGATTCATACATGTTCTATAGATAGCCCAAACTCATACCCCTAGAAAGTCTTAGAGGGAGGACTTCAAACCAGAGCTTACATTCCTAGCTCAGGAGTCTTTTATTATTATCATTATTATTATTATTATTATTATTATTAAATTGTCTAGGCTGGGGATCAGGCGCATTTGGCCTTGTTGGACCAATCCATTTTGTTGGAATATTGGCCCCCTGCTGATTATTTAATGCATAGCATTCAAATTTATAACACAAAATAAACCAGAGATTGAATGCTGAAAATAGTTTAGCATGAATTTTCCAAAATTTTTGTTTCATAGCCAATAATAATAATTGTTAACACAATAAATGTGTTGGGCACAACTCTAAATGCTTTACATTTATTGACTTAGTTCTTAAAATAACCCTTTGAAGGAGATGTTTTTTATTTTATTTTTTTTATTTGACAGGTAGAGTTACAGAGAGAGACAGAAAGGTCTTCCTTCCATTGGTTCACCCCCTAAATGGCTGCTATGGCCGGAGCTGCGCCAATCTGAAGCCAGGAGCCAGTAGCTTCCTCCTGGTCTCCCATGCGGGTGCAGGGGCCCAAGCACTTGGGCCATCCTCTTCTGCCTTCCTGGGCCACAGCAGAGACCTGGACTGAAAGAGGAGCAGCCGGGACTAGAACCTGGTGCCCATATGGGATGCCCGCACTGCAGGCGGAGGATTAACCAAGTGAGCCACAGTGCCAGCCCTGTAGATACTGTTTTTAAGAAACACATACACATACCCTTACCCACAGCCCACCCCCAGAGAGAGAGACAAGAGAGAGGGAGAAGGAGGAGAGAAAGGAGAGAGAAATATCTTCTATCTGTTGGTTCAGTTCCCTAACGTAGATTCACTCTCCAAATGCCCTCAACAGCCAGGACAGGGCAAGCCAAAGCCAGGAACAGAAATTTAATCTGGGTGCCCCATTTGGGTGGCAGGGACCCAACTGCTAAGACCATCACCTGATACCTCCTGGGGTGCACTTCATCAGGAAGCTGGAATTGGAGGCAGAACTGGGGCTCACAGCCAGTCACTCAGGTGTGAGATGTAAGCATCTCAAGTGGCATCTTAAGGGCTGTGCCTAATGCCCGGTCTGGAGGTACTGTTACTATCCTCATTTTGTGAATGAAGAAACTGAGACAGGCAGGATTAATGTAAAACACAAAAGGGGGAATGTTAATAAAATGGTGCTCTCTTATCTGTGGTGCCATCTATGCCCCTGTCACCACCTTGGACAGTAAGCTTCAGTCCTAAGCCCCATGGCCCAACCACAGGTGTCAGCTCTACCCCCACCCTAATGGGATTCACTGCTCCTACTTCCCTGCCCCCACTCCCCACCCCTGGCAAAGGTATAACAGGACCTGCTTCTAGCACATGTGCTTTCTCTCCTGCTCCTTCTCTCACTTTCTCTCGCCCTCCCCCCAGCTTCCCTCTCCTAACAATCTTACTCTTAAAAAAAAAAAAAAAGAAACTTGCCCTGTGTTACTTAGCTACTCTGTGTTACTCCTGAGTTTATATCCTTAGTTACCATGATATATAAATACCTCCATGACCATTATATATACACCCACACACAAGCACGAATAAATAAATTTGAGATAATGGTCTATAATTCTTTGGAAATTTCTATTTACTTACATACATTTCTATATATTCTGCATTAAGAATCTTCAATAAAGCACTAACTTTTCTTATATTTGCTATAATTTTTCTGACCTTTCCTTATTCATAGGTATCTGATTGCTCCTACCCTTTTTCATTTAGAAACGAGAGGGAACATTCTTAAACCTAACCCATTTTATCCACTTTTGAGTATTTTCTTAAGTTCAATTCTTATCCCTTGATTGGGTTACATTTCTTCCAGTAACTTTTCTTTGCATAGCTACATTGTGGAGGTCAAACTGTTCTTGCAATTTTGTGTCCTGCTTTTTCATTTAGTGGCATATTATAATCATTTCCTGTGTCATTTCAAAGCTCTATGTAAGTGTTAATATGACAATAAATCCAATTTTGAAAGTAAAGGAGGCAATGAGACACAAAGAGATGTTTATGAAAATGACCTGCTTTCTATTTTACCCCCTCCATACATCCTCCACACCAGAGCTAGGTTTTTCTCTCTAAAATGAACAGTAACCATACTGTCCCACTTCATCCGCTCTCACTGACTCTATTACCTGCAGGCCATTACCCCAATTATTCTGTAGGACTTTCAAGGCTTTTAGCAACCCTATCCTCACTCACATGTGAACTCCAGTCACACACAAAGGAACATTTTAAGATCACTCATTATGTTATTTCCCATATCCTAGATTTTGCTAATTCGTGTTCCTGGAATGGCTTCTCTTTTCTCTGCCTCAGATTAGCCTCTGTTACCAACCCCCCACCCCCATTTTATTGAGTTATACTTGACAAAGTTATATGTATTGAAGATATACAATGTAATTTTTGGTGAAATAATTGCCACCCTCAAGCTAGTTAATCTGGCCATCACTTCCCTTAGTTACCATAAAATGCCATTTGTCTTTGCTGCCACTGAAGCTCAACGCTGCAGTGAACAGTCTGCTAGATGAGGCATGGACAGGATGAGTGAGAAGTTTGGGGTACCATTGCCATGAGTTGAAAGAAGAGGACAGCACAGAGGAAAGGCAGTGCAGGGTTTGGTATATATGACTTTGGCTTAGAAATTTCAGAGAGCACGAGCTATTGGGCAGTAAGTTGTCCTCCACCAGGAAGAATTTCTTGTGCAACTCCATTATATTCTGAACTGAAATGACTGAGCTGGATCTATGCTATCTATGTGGTCTCCTGGATACAAGGATAAAGGTTGGGGATCCCTTAGGTGTTTGGAATCAATCCATTCAGGGGCAAGGCTCACTTGACATTGCATATGTGTATTCCCAAGGCTCACTTTATGAAGTCTAATTCCACTGGTGAATGATCGTGTAGAGTCCCAAAGGAAATCTTCAAATAGAATTTGACTGGTTAGGGAACTATCTGTTGGGGTGGGGAGCTGGGGATGACCCCTCTTTGCCATCTCCTTCTTCTATCTGCCATGTTTCCTGGTATAGGAGCCAGTCTATGTCTTAGAACTTTTCAGAGGTCTAATTCTCCAGTGCTATGACTGTCAATAATTCTTTTTAGCTTCTGACTTAAATCTGTGAGAAATACAAATGTCCTGCAGGGTAATGCAGTTTTTACTAGTTTCCCATACTTAGTTATCAATGAAGAGTCTGGAAGAAGAATTCAGAATAGGAAGGGAAAAAGGTTTAGAAATTTGGATATGAGCAGTCTTCAAATTGCTCATGTAAAATGTGTATAATGAAAAGTAATACATACAGATTTCAAAATTTTTTTGCACCTAAGTAAATGTATCTTCTAATTCCAATTCCATTTCCATAGACTTTTTGAAGTATGCTTATATCTGTCACACTCATGATTTCTTGGCAGATAATTTTGGTCACATACTTAAGCAATGGCTCCTTTTTTAAAATAGAACCATTTGTTGCAATGTTTTATCATAATGTTTGGTGAAAGATTAACGTAACCTTGTTGCAGAGATTACTTAACATGTCCCTCTTCTGCATATCTTTATTGCAAGTCCCTTCAATGAGGCAGCTTGCAGAAACCAGCATCCAAAATAGCTTAACCCACAGTGCAAATATGGTTCCATTAATGAAAGGGCCTTGGACCAGAGGTCAGAGTGGGAATTAAGGAAGCTGAGTTGCTTTTCAGCTTTCTTCTACAGACACCAATGATCTGAATCGAATCATTTCATCTCTGAGTTACAATTTCCTCCTAAATCAGAAACACGGTACCTCCATTCTATATCCAAGTGCTGATGGAGAGCAGCTGACAAATGTCCCCACGGCGCTGGAGGAAGGCAGTTGCCTTTTCTAGCAGCAACTCTTTCTTAGTAAAGGTTCTCAGGGGCTCAGCGTGGCTCAGGTAAAAATTGCCTTTCATCTATTGCTTCCTTCTTTCCAGATAATCCGGGCTAAAATTAGCAATGCTTAGTTCAGTAAAAAATATTGTTACAGTGGGCAGCCATAGAGACGGTGTTGGAGCAGCTTCCCCTTCAGGGAGCTGCCTTTTGCAGGCTATGCCTTATCCCTGATTAAATGAAACAACTCGCTGCTTTTGAAGCCAGGTTTAAAATTAGCTAAGGGCACAAGCAAAGATCTCTGAAGAAATAGCCTCCTCATGGTTTTTGTTTGTTTTGTTTTGTTTTCCTTTTCCTTTCATTCTATAAGGGAAAGAGAAATATATCTCAAATGTTGGGTTTTGCTCTGAAAGAGTATGGGGAGATGAATCTGCTGATTCACACCCTACTGCAGATGAGGTGTCCTGTCGGTTGATGTAGTGGGTAATTAATGTGCCTTATTGCCTTCCTCTGTATAGTTTAGAAAAAAAAAATCTGTGTGCATTGCCACTGAAATCTTTTTTTTTAAGATTTTATTTATTTATTTGAGAGGTAGAGTTACAGACAGTGAGAGGGAGAGACAGAGAGAAAGGTCTTCCTTACCTTGGTTCACTCCCCAAATGGCCACTATGGCCGGCACCGTGCCGATCGAAGCCAGAAGCCAGGAGCTTCTGGGTCTCCCATGTGGGTTCTGGGGCCCAAGGACTTGGGCCATCTTGTACTGCTTCCCAGACCGTAGCAGAGAGCTGGATTGGAAGAGGAGCAGCCGGGACTCGAACCGGCGCCCATATGGGATAGCGGCCCCAGCCACTGAAGTCTTAAGATAGGTCTGAGAGGTAGAGAGCTGATGAGGAACTTGCTGATCAGGTAAGGAAACTGCGGCTCAGCCAGGTGTGCCAATTCCCTAGCAACGGGAGGAGATGCAGAAGAGTTCACATCTCACCTGATTCCATTGTTCTTTCCTACTCCCTGATCTGTCTGCTTGGGCCTGGAGAACAAAGCTGAAGTGACTGGAGCTGGGAAACCTTCAAAGAAGTAGAATGAACTCTCCTACGAACATTCAACATTTGGCAAACTCTCAGCTTTGCCTCAAACTCTCAGCTTTGCCTCAAACTCCCCGACTCTGCCAGTGTTTCCTGTACTTTGCAGAGCAGAACCCTCTTGATGTCCCCCCCGCCCCCCCGGAATGGAGCCAGTCTTTGGATGTCACATTCTTATCCATCAGTCCTTCCTCCAAAGGACTCTGTCTGGGTGCTTATGTCCCACCAGTTCCCTCCATCCCAATTCATCTACTCTCACCCTTTTCCTTTCAGTCTCTGTTGTCCTGCAAAAATATCTAAGAAGTTAGTTCATTTCAATCGGCTACAGAACCTAATGGATTAATGGATTCCAGGACTGGGGCTTTCACATTTTAGCAGGGACATGTTAACAGGGACTCTAATTGCTTTGGCCTCAGTAAATGGTCTCTTAATGCAAGTTTGGTCAGCTGAACAAGGTCAGGTGTGTCAAAATGTAAAATTCAGTTAGAAATTTTTTAAGTTTAATGTGCATACAAAAGAATAGTTCAAGAACGGAGAGACCTCAAACTAAAAGGCCCCACTTACAGAGGTTACAGCAGTTTAAAAGATGAAAGGATGGGAATATTTTAAACTTTTTTTTTATCATTTCTGAATTTTCAACTGGCAAAAAACATTGCACTTATTTTGGGGGTATGTTGTGATATTTTGATTCATTTATACATTATATAGACTCCAGTCAGGCTAAACACTGACATTTCTTTGTGGTGAAAACATTTAAAATCCTTTCTGTTATTTTTTAAAGATACATGCAATACATTATCATTCTCCATAGTCACCTCTCTATGCATTGCAACGTGAACTTCTTACCTTATCTAATTACTACTGTTAAATAGCCTTTCCTGTCCCTCCCTCCCCACTGTTCTCTTGATTAGCTATTTATTATATAGTAATTTTTTAAGGTAAGCAGAGTTGTTCAAACTGATTTGTCTATGATTTATTGGTTTAATTTCCTTATATTATTCTGTCAAGACTTCTGAGGGTTTTATTTATTATTAGGGCTAGCATTTGGGGGAAATCAAAATAACCTGAGATTTGGCAATATGGCCTTGTAGTATGTCCAAACTGTGGCTTCATTTGTATTTTCCTTTAATGGAAGCCAGACTCCAGTGTCCTCCACGAAAGGCCACAGTCAGGATTGGAGGGTGATGATGTTAGTTTGCATAAGCATAATAAATGATTCCTGTGGAAAATGTTTGTCTTTTGCAGGAAATTGCAGAAGGTATTAGTTAGAAGATTTAATATTATTTTAAAACTCAGCATCACTAAGATTTTTCAGGCAAGTTTTCTGCTGACTTATCCCAAATACTTCAGTAGGTTCCCAAGAGGCTTATGTATAGATTGGGGGGGGGGGGTGCTCTTTTTTGTTTTTTTTTTGACAGCCAGAGTTAGAGAGAGAGAGACAGAGAGAAAGGTCTTCCTTTTCCGTTGGTTCACCCTTCAAATGGCCGCTATGGCTGGTGCACTGTGCTGATCCGAAGCCAGGAGCCAGGTGCTTCCTCCTGGTCTCCCATGCAGGTGCATGGCCCAAGCACTTGGGCAATCCTCCACTGCCTTCCTGGTCCACAACAGAGAGCTGGACTGGAAGAGGGGCAACCGGGACAGAATCCGGCACCCCGACTGGGACTAGAACCTGGGGTGCTGGCGCTGCAGCCAGAGGATTAGCCAAGTGAGCCATGGTGCCGCCCCCCCCCCTTTTTTAAAGATTTATTTGTTCATTTGAAAGAGTTAGAGAGAGATTCTCCATCCACTGGTTTCTTCCCCAGATGGCCACAATGGCTGGGGCTGGGCCAGGCCAAAGCCAGGAACGAGGAGTTTGTTCTGGTTTCCCACGTAGAAGGCAGGGACCCAAGTACTTGTGTCATCTTCTGCTACTCCCAGGCCATCAGCAGGGAGCTAGATTGGAAATGGAACAGCAGGGATTTGAAAAGGCACCCAAGTGGGATCCCAGCATTGCAGGTGATGGTTTTATCTATTGTGTCACAGCATTGTCTTCCAGAGCGGTGGCTCTGATTGCTACAGTCACACTGTGTGTCTTCTAGTACTCTGGTTCCTGCCCACAGAGCTTTAACACTGAAACTCTGAGCCCAGGAGCCACAGGCTTCTTTATGAGATGGGGAAATGGAAGAACTCAAACTGTTGGGTCCCTTGGCCCAGGGGGTAACCAGTTCTGTTCTGGTGTATTTTGTTTCTGTTCTGCATATGAGATAAGTTTTTCAAAGATGATTATTATTTTGATGAGCTTTTCAAAATTGCTGCCATTATCTAGTGTGCATGTGCATATTCTCTGCCTTCTGTCCCCAGCAGAGGAGAGCTGTTCTCAGATGAAGTAATTCGTACTGACCTGCAAAAGCAGGTGAATCAGGCATCAATAATGCAGAACCTTCCCTGTCAACTTCACTGTGTAGATCAGGTCAGGGAACAATCATACATCTGACTTGTATTTCTCAACCAGAAATGGTTTAATCTCAATAGGTGATCTTAATGACTTCTTCCTCCATGAAACCTTACCTGTGTCTCACCCACCCTCCATACCACTCTCTGAACTTCCATTGCATCCTAAATTTACCTCTAAGGTCTTATCAAAATGTGTTGTATTTGTCCTTTTTCCTCATTTCCTCCTAAGGGAAATAACTGTTCATTATCTCTGAAGCCCTGGTTTTTATTATAATAGCTGTTGATGAGTTTAGACCAAAGGCTAGCAGGAAAATACAAATAATTTTTAGAGATCATCTGACAGGCATACTCATTAGCTGAAAGCAGCTGTCTAGAAATGGTTCAGTAGTTAATTATTGATGTCTGACATAGGCATGGACAAGGTCCTGGGGGCTCTAGTTTAGTGTTAGATGCACACCATTTCAGAATTAGAGTGCATGATCTACTATGAAAGCAAGTACGCTGTCACTTTTTCATAACTTCCCTAATTTAGAAAAATTTGTAATTAAAGTCTGATCGGATGGATACCGATTCAGAAGGCCATTCTGCTTATGTGTTTATCTTTTTCTCTCTCTTCGATAGAGAAGTTCTTAGGTATCTATAAACAGAGTGATCTAAACTAAATCATTTAGAATGAGAGGGCATCCATGCAATATTCTTTGTGAGAACTCTTGCCTCTTCTATTGAAGCACTATGAAATGGAACAAAATATGAAGAAAACATTGTGAAATGTTTCACATTTCGGATGGAATGAAGCCCATATTCTGAGGAAAAATTGTAAATGTTTTCGAACTTTTATTTTCAAAAATGTGATATCCTTGGTGTCTATGTCTGGAAGTATTTTCAGTTCCTGTATTTCCTAACATTTATACTTTCATAATGTTATACAATTTAATAAAAATACAGAAGTACATAAATAGTAATATATAGTTATAGATATACAATGAATGATACAGCTTTTTCTTTGTATATAAACACACAAAAACTATATCTATTGCTATTATTACTAAATAAATAATTTGGTATATGTATTTGATTATGCATCACCATACATCTGGTAGGCATATGGTGTAACTGATGGCTTAGCAATATCTACATACCTTTCAGCTGAATGTCCATGTAACTGGCTTACATATAACCCCTAAAATTGATTACTTTTTTTTTTTTGACAGGCAGAGTGGACAGTGAGAGAGAGAGACAGAGAGAAAGGTCTTCCTTTGCCGTTGGTTCACCCTCCAATGGCCGCTGCGGCCGGCGCAATGTGGCCAGCGCACCGCGGCCGGCACACCGCGCTGATCCGATGGCAGGAGCCAGGTGTTTCTCCTGGTCTCTCATGCGGTGCAGGGCCTAAGCACTTGGGCCATCCTCCACTGCACTCCCTGGCCACAGCAGAGAGCTGGCCTGGAAGAGGGGCAACCGGGACAGAATCCGGCGCCCCGACCAGGACTAGAACCCGGTGTGCCGGCGCCACTAGGCGGAGGATTAGGATTACTTTTCTAATTAAAGATATACACCACTACTGATGATACTAATAACAATTAAAATCCAGTTATGTCTTTTATTAATATGAAACTGTTATTAAAAATATATGTGAGAATACCATGTAAGATTGGCAGTCTGTGATAAAAAGGCGAGTTTAAGGGTGAAAAGCCTAAAACTGTGAGAAGATGATGAGCCAAGTTTGCTGTCCTTGATGTATCAGAGCTCCCCTGCTTTTCAGCCTGCATGAAACATCCACACTGGATCACACTCAGTCTTCATTGACGTTATTGGCTGTGGCAGAGATTGGTGATCTCCCAGTATTTACCCCTCCTTTCTTTTTGTAGTAATATAGCTCCAAGTTTTAGCTGGGCATGTGTGTTTCCAGCCTTCATTTCAGCTGCATGTGTCCACGTGACCAAGTTTTGACTAATGGGTTATGCAGAGAAGTGATATTTGCGACTACCAGTTGTATCTTCCACTTCTCTCTTTCTGCTTTCGGCTAGATCAAACGGAAACTTAATGGCAGGAGGCTGAAAAGTCATCTCAGATCAAAGGTGGGATCTGTATATTGTCAGCCAGTCTCTAGCAACCTGACATGTAATCATCACAAGAAACATGAGAAAGATCATTATCCTCTCCATCTTGAAAGGACGATACCGGGGCTTGGAGAGGCAACAGAACTGGCCTGCAATTGCCTAGTTAGTACCTGGAGTACCAGGAATCAATCATACAATTGTCTGACTTCAAACCTTTATCCTTCCTTACGTTGTTTATATACGTTGACTTCCCATTTTTAAGTTACAATATTTGAAAGAGAAATATTCTTATTTTATGGGTTTCAACAACGGGAAATATTCCAAATGACCAAAATGAACAGATTGAATATATTTTTGGTACTATTCTATGGCAAGGATGTTTCATGGCAGTCTTATGCTAAAATGGTACTTAATGAAAGGCTTCCTGGGAAGCTTGCTCCATCCATAGCCTGCCTTCAGAAGTTCAACTTCATAGCATTGAAGTCATCCATCTATTTGACAACAATGTTTTGAGAACCCTCATGTGCCAAGCACTGTCCTTAGTGCTGGAACACAGTGATGAATAAGAGTTTGGCAGGGCTCCTGTCTTCTAGGAACTTATTTCATCTTTCACTTAAGGGTGAACAGTACCAGCAGCCAGGTCATCACAGACTTTGTAGCTTGTAATTTATTCTGAGGGCAAGTGTCTGAACCAAGTAAGTAATGTGATATTTCTATTGTATACAGATCATTCTAGAAACAGTATGGGGGAATAAGAGGAAACCAGAACAGAACATCTAGCTAGGAGGCTAGATGTATCTTGTTGGGGGATAACCACTGGGTTGTGCCTTTGGTGATAGAACAGCATGTAGGCACCACACCCTGCTGAAAGGAAGTCTGATTGCTCTCTGATCAAGAACACAAAAATGAAGAAGGGAGAAGTAACACAAGGCATTACTTTCCTTTGCATACATAGTTCAGCCCCACTACTACTGGCATCAGGAATCCTTCTTCCAAGACTTTTTGCCTCCTTCCTATCTCTCTTGAGATAGTGTGGAGGGATTCAGGTGGTTATCCTCATGGTGATGGAAGTGAGAAAGACAGTGCAAAAATTGCAGAAGGTCACAGATACCACACCATGGGGTGACATTCAAGATAGAATCTGGAGTTTCAGATTTCAAGAAAGAACTGAGTAAAGGAGAAGAAAATAAATCATTGGGTAGAAAGAAGGCAGTCTCTGTTTAGATGTGAGGGAGTAGTGACACAGACAGGACTTAAAGTAACTTCTGGGCAGCAGCTAATTGATGCCACCAGCTGAGTAGAACTATTGCAGACCAGAACAGACAATCCAGTCAGAAGTAAAGCTATGGCATTTGGGTAGACACTGAGGAGCAAAACAAAGACAGGACCAGAATAGCAGGTGAATTCACAAGAGCTCTGTGGTGAGCCAAGGGAGTATCTGACTGAAGATTTTTTTTATTTGCTTGTTGAAAACATGCTCCAGTGCACAGAGACTCTGGTTGCCAAGGAACTCATGTTAAATGTTGAGATGCCTCCCCTCCAAGGACCTATCCTGCCTGACCTCTCCCCTTGGTCTCCTTCTCACCTTCCTAGGCTCCTCTCCTCCATTTCTGTCCAAAGCTAACACACACACATATCCAGTTGTTTCTTTCTGTCATTGATTTGATTTCTACTAGACCTATGAGGATTCTACTTGTTTCTTATCGTGTCAGCTGACCTTAGAAAGACTAAGAGAGACACTGAGAGAGAGAAATTATGACTAATGTGAACCACACTTACTACCACAGTAAGTCGGATGTCCATACATGAAGGATTTGAAGGTATAGAGAAGATAACAGAAAACCACAGTTCTCAGATAGTTGAGCATCTTCTGTGTTTCTGTGTACCTCCTGCCGGACTTTCTAGAAGCACTTGTGCATATGGGATTAGAGACATTGGCCCAGCCTCCCAAGCATTTTACAGAATTGAATTTTGTCTCCAGCATAGCAGGTAACACTTGGCCAAGATTGTCTTAGAGTCTGACTGATCCACATGTGTACCTTCTTTGTTTCAACAGTAGATCTTATTGTTCACTAAATCTTGGATTGAGTGTCCTCAATACACAGCCTTGTTTGTGCAAGCCCCAAGAGAATGACAGCAAGTTCTTCCTCTCATCAGATGATCAATGCAGCCTTACCAAGTACTTACTACTAGATTCTTACCGCCATTGAGTGTGTAGCTTTCTTCTCACACCCCAAGACACATGTACAGCTACCTATTCGCTGCTGCCACTCTCCCTGACCAGACTTTTTGAAGTCTCTCAAAGCCTGGAGCTATTTTCAAAATTTTCTTTCATACTCCACTGTATTTTATTCAAATGAATTTCCTTACTGCATTCTGTACATGATCATAGATGTTAAGTCTTTATATTTGTTTGATTATCTTATTTCTTTTAAAAATATTTGTTTTGAAAGGAAGACAGATAGGTAGGAGGAGGCAGATCTTCCATCCACTGGTTCATTCCCCAGATGCCTGCAGTAAATGGGCACAGCTCGGCCCAGCTGAAGTCAAGAGCCTGGATCTCAATACAGGTCTCCTGTATGGATGACAGGGACCCAAGTATTTGAGCCATTACTTATTGTGTGCTAGGGAGTACATTTAATAGTAGCTGGATTCAGAAGTGGAACTGGAGCACAAACCTTGATCGTTCTCTTTCTTTATTGTCATGGCTTTGTCCATATCTGTTATCATCCAAGTCTTCATCATAAGAATTTACTGTCCAGGTGGTAAAGATGTCTCCCTCCTCTGAACTCCCATAGTAATAAATTTTTCTTATTTACAGATGTTTCTCCATTTCCAGACTGTCCTGTCTATATTTAAAACCAAGCTCACATAAAAATATTTGTGCAATGTCTACTACTTGTCATTCAGTATGCTAGGCACAGGACATAAGTCCCTGTCTTGATAGAACTGAGGAAAGCACAATAAATAAGGTGTTTTAACCATATTAATCAGCTCAGAAGGCCAAAGTTGTGATGTAGCAGATAAAGCTGCCACCTGCAATGCAGGCATCCCTTACGGGCACCAGTTCATGTCCTGGGTTCTCCTCTTCCAATCCAATTCCCTGCTAATGGCCTGGGAAAGGCAGCGGAGGATACCCAAGTACTTGGGCCCTCGTCACCCATGTTAGAGACCAGGATGAAACTCCTGGCTCCTGGCTTCAGCCTTGTCCAGCCCCAGCAGTTTTGGCCACCTGGGAACTGTGTCAGAATACAGAAGAGCTATCTGTCTCTGTATCTCTCTCTCTCTCTCTCTCAATAATTCTGACTTCCAAATAAACAAATGAATCTTAAAAAAAAAAAAAAAAGAACAGCCCAGAATTTAAAGTGATGCCAAGTTTCCTTTGTGATCTTGTGGGACAATACAAAATAACTAGAGATCTGGGTTTGAATCCCATCAACCCCTGTCACTATCTGTGAACAAGGAGCAATGGCTCTAACTCTGTGATTTACTTCCTTCATTCACCAAATGGAGATATTTTTATGTACTTCATAATTTTGTATTATTGAGAAAAGTATGTATGTTCTACCTTTGTGCCAGGAACATAGCAAAAATTCATCCCTTCTTTCACTTCAGATGAAGCTCAATCCTTGGTTTGCATTTTACTAATGATCCTAACTGATGTCTGAAACTCAAACCCTGTGCTTATCCTGTACATGAAATTCTTTCTCTGGTGTGCATTTATTCAGGCAACTTCTATATGTGACACTCTTTGTCACATGGCTGACTCCTACTTGTGGGGAGCAACTGGGAGCAACTCGGACTAGACTAAGTTACTGGAATTAAGACTTATTCTATGCATCTGCTCTCCCACAATATGGCGCTGAGAAGGGAGAAATAGCTTCTACACAGCTGCCTCCAGTTCAACCAATAAACTGTAGGACCTGCTCCTGATTGGAGGAGAGCAGCATACTCGGCGTGTGGGTAGCAGAGTTGGGATTGGTGGAAGAGGACTATAAAGGAGGAGAGAGACAACATGCACGAGGAACATCTAAGGGGAACATCTATCTGAAGGAACACCTGTGCAGCCCCCGAGAGAGCCGGCCGGCGGTGTGCTGCTCCCCCGCGGAAGTGGGGAAAGTGGCCAGGGGGAACCGCCCTTCCACGGAGGTGGAAGGGACGGCAGCCAACCCAGGAAGAACCAGCAGTAAACCCGGGGAGGGCCGAGAAGACAAAAGAACAGCGCAGGGTCCTGTGTCGTTCCTCCATGAAGAGGGGGAGCAACACTACTTATTATAACAAGTTCAGCCAAAGTGTCACTTCCTGAGGGCACTGTGACCATTAACCACCCCAGTCACCTCGAGTTTGGTCAGTCTTCCTTAACTATGATGTCATAGCACTCCATCCTTCTTCATAACAATTGTCACAAATTGAATTAATTCTGTTTTTAAAAACTATCTATCACCAGCCAGTGCCATGGCTCACTAGCCTAATCCTCCGCCTACAGCACCGGTACCCCAGGTTCTAGTCCCTGCTTTCTACTGTGGCCTGGAAGTGTAGTGGAGGATGGCGCAAGTCCCTGGGCCCTGCACCTGCATGGGAGACCAGGAGGAAGCACCTGGCTCCTGGCTTCAGATTGGCACAGTGCGCCGGCCATAGCGGCCATTTTGGGGGTGAACCAACGGAAGGAAGACCTTTCTCTCTATCTCTCTCTCTCACTGTCTAACTCTGCCTGTATATTGGGTATATTCTCAGGAGTGGGATAGCTGGGTCAAATGGTAGATCTGTATTTAGTTTTCTGAAGAATCTCCATACTGTATTCCATGAGGGTTGCATAAATTTGCATTCCCTCTGTTTGATATCACCTCTGTTTGATAGTAAGCTTGAGGAAGACAGAGGCCTGTGTTGTCACCATGATTACTAGCACCAAATGTCTGCCACAAAGAAGGCACTCAACAAATACTTACATAATTAATGAACTGGGGTTGGCTTGCAGTGGTAGTTTGAAACACAAGAGTAAACTCAGAGGACACACAGTCAACAGTTTTTGAAAAAATCCAGTAATATGAAAAAAATGCTCAGAATCACTACCCATTGGGGAAATGCAAATAAAAAAACACAATGAGGTATCACTTTAGCCCAGTTAGAATGGCTCTTATGCAAAAATCAAAAAATAATAAATGCTGGCAAAGTTGTGGAGAAAAAGGTACCCTAATACACTGTTGGTAGGAATGCAAATTTATGCAACCCTTATGGAATACAGTATGGAGATTCTTCAGAAAACTAAATACAGATCTACCATTTGACCCAGCTATCCCACTCCTGAGAATATACCCAAAGGAAATGCAAACAGAATATGAAAGAGTTATCTGCACTTCTGTGTTTATAGCAGCTCAATTCACAATAGCTAAGATATGGAATCAACCCAGATGTATGTACACACACACACAGACACACACACACAATGGAATACTACTCAGCCATAAAAAGAATTAAATCCTGACATTTTCAACAAAATGGACACAACTGGAGATCATTATGCTAAGTGAAATAAACCAGATCCCAAAAGACAACTATCACATTTTCTCTCATTTGTGATAGTTAATATATAGAAAGACTATCAAAATTATGTGGATGTCTTATCATTTCCAATGAGGATCAGACCTGCCTCAACCTTTAACCCCCATGCCCTTAATCTATAAAAGGAGCCCTTACAATCGCTGACGCGTGACTTCCCCGGCCCCTGGTCTGTTGCTCTGTTGGGACTGGGGAACCTCGCCCAGAAGCAGAACCCCAATAAAAGACTGTGAATTAAAAAATAAATAAATAAATAAATAAATATTGCTTCACTGAATCAATAAAAAATTTAAAAATCCAATTAATCCTGACTACCACTACTTCCAGAGATTGTTCTTCTTGAGCACTTTAATGACCAGTCTTCAGAAGATTATGGCATTAAAGGGTGAGGGTTTTCCGTGAACCAAAACAAAGGGTCCTCCATTCTATTTTCCAGCTAACTAGTTTCTCTGGACAACAACCCCAGATTGCCTATGATGAGCTGTGCAAGTTCCAACAAATGGAATTCTTAATGTCAAATGTTTCAGACCAACCAGCAAGCTGCTTCCAGCTGAGTGTAATAGCAAACCCACAAAGGTAACTGATAATTTGAGACAGTTACAGCTGGACTAACTACACTTACTAAAGTAGTCATGCTGTGGTACCATAATCCTTCTGAGACATAAGACTCCAAGCCCCAAGACCTTTCAAATTTGAGTGCCTTACAGAATTTTAACTAAAAGCTGTCTTTACCTGCTGTTAGGTAAACAGGCCATTCTCCCAAAGTACTGTAAAACAGCCTTATCTAGTCTATGCTCATAACCAAAGAGATGCAATAAAATATCTTCCCTCCTTAAAGTATGCCACCAAGTATAGCAACGATAAAAACAAAAATAAAACTTGGAATCCCTTGTGCAGTTTTGGTACAGTTATTTCTATAGAATATGAGGCCCAAATCCTCAGAGTGTGTAGCTAAATAAGCACTGTGCCTATTATTACCAAAATGCAAGACACAGTTCCAGATCTACTTCCCAGCTCCCAAAGCTTCCTGAAGATTGACTGTGTAGAGCTGAGTTCTCTGAAGTCTAGCACGTCCACTGACCCAAGGGCCACTATGATAAGAAGTAGAATAGATCATAATTTTAACTTAGGATATATAGCTTGAATAAAATTTCACATACCTTTTATATTTTAACAGATTGCAAGTAACTCTCCTTATAGAGTTACAAAAGATGGCTGAGAGATGTGAGAATAAAAGGGAATTGGTACCTGTTATAGGCTGTCTTTTACGTATCTGAAGAATATTGTGCAGAAATTGAATAAAGTCTATTCCCACTTTGCTATCTCTGGCATTTTTCATATGCTAGATCCTGAGAAATTTCATTCAGCTCTACTTCCTTTTTGTTCCAGATATATAACTACTATTAACATGAAACAGGGAGGAAAAGCAAGATTAATGCACCTCATTTTCCCATAAAAATTTTTCTCAGAAGAGAAAAAGGATTTCTCTTCATCTTTCATGCAGAAAATTCTTTGTAAGTTTCTATGAAGTTCTCCAGCCAAATAAGATCTGATACTACACCAAGTGGAAGAAGCATATCTTTGCTCCCTAGGTTTCATTCTATGAATGAACACTGCTTTTGGTTCCAATATTCCCTGCCTAATGAAATATTTCATATTGTTGCTATTGGAAATACAAAGACAATACCATCATCATCAACTCTCTCATTTAACAATGAGCACTGCAGTAAGCACTGTGGGAACAGGAAATATCATGAAAGGTAGGCTTCCAATTCCAGACAAGATGGGGACAACCAAAAAGCCCTACCGAATAAAAACATATAGGTAATGCAAGTGAAATAGTGGACATCAAATAACGAAGAACAGTGATCTTTGAGAGTTGGGAAACAAATGAGATGAAACCTCTCCTTATTAATGCCTTGAAAGAATTTACAAGTGGCACAGTGAAGGGATGCGAATTGGAGGAACCTAGAATACTCCTCGAATGAGACAATGAAGCTGAGAGCCAGGATCTTCATCTGGGTCTCTGATATGGTTGTAAGGGCTTAAGAACTTGGGCCATATTCCACTGCTTTCCCAGGTGCATTAGCAGGGAGCTGAGTTGGAAGTGGAGCAGTCAGGCTCAAACCAGTGCCCGAATGGGATGCTGGCAATGCAGGTGGCAACTTTATCCAATAAACCACAGCGCTGGCCTTGAGAATTATATTCTTAAGGAGGAAAACAATTAAGCAATTGAAATTGACCCAGTACTGACACAGAAGTTAGAATTTACAGATAAGGATGTTAAAACATACGCAATCGCCATGTTACATATGTTTGAAAAGGTAAAACAAGATTATTACAAATTCCAACTGAAATTTTGTGAATGAAATCTATAATATAGGAGAGGAAAATTATACTGATCTGGTTAACCACAGATTAGACGGCAAAGGAATTGGTTAGCAACAAAACTTATCTAAAACTTATCTAAATATGGAGTTTTAGGCTCCTGGCTTTGACCTGGTCCAGCCCCAGCCACTGAGTCCTTGCAGCAAATGGCAGATGTCTGTCTGTCTCTCACTCTGTCTCTCTATAATTGTGCCTTTCAAATGAATACATTTTTATAAAAATAATCCAAAACAAACGCAGTAGAGAAGAATTTTTAAAAATCCAATGAAGAATTGGGGGTTTATGGGATAAATTTAAGTGACCTAATACATAGGCAATTGGTATCCAAAAGGAGAGGAGAAGATAAAAAAAAATTTAAAAAGTAATAGCTGGGGCCAGTGCTGTGGTATACTGGGTAAAGCTGCCACCTGCAGTGCCGGCATCCCATATGGGCTCTGGTTCAAGTCCTGGTTGTTCCACTTCCAATTCAGCTCTCTGCTATGGCCTGGGAAAGCAGTAGAAGATGGCCCAAGTCCTTGAGACCCTGCACCCACACGGGAGACCCAGAGGAAGATTCTGGCTCCTAGCTTCGGATCAGCCCAGCTCCAGGTCTTGTGGCCATCTGGGGAGAAAACCAGCAGATGGAAGACCTCTCTCTCTCTCTCTCTCTCTCTGCCTCCATCTCTTTGTAACTCTGCCTTTCAAATAAAATAAATAAATCTTAAAAAAATTTTAATAGCTAAAACTTTCCAAACTTTTTGAAACTTACAAACCTACAGATCCAAAATATTCAGCCCATTCCAAGCAAAGGAAACATGAAGAAACCTCCACTGAGGCACATCATAATCAGACTACTGAAAACTAGTGATAAAGAAAAAATCTTAAAGGCAGCTAGAGAAAATAAGACGTTGTGTACCTAGGAGCAAAGATAAGGATGACAGCACATTTCTCATGTGAAATGGTATAAGCGAGAAGGCAGTGGGGCAACATTTTTAAATTGCCAGGAGGGGAAAACAAATCTGAAAAATACTGAGAGAAAAAGGAATCCTATAACCCACAAGTATCTCCCAGAAATGAAAGTCAAATAAGAATGTTTTCAGACATACAAAAGTAGAAATAATTCATCACTGACAGGTTTGTGCTACAAGAAAGGTAAAAGAAAGAACTGCAGACAGAAGGAAAAGGATACCAAACAGGAATGTATATCTGCAGAACAAAATGTTGATTAAAAATAATAAAAGCTAGGCTCAATATATAGCTTTCCTCTTTTCTATATATCTCTTTTAAAAATGATTGACTCTTTAAAACAATGACAGTAAAGGCAGTGTAGAGTGTGTAACATATATAAAAGTTAAATGTGGGGCTGGCATTGTGGCACAATGGCTTCAGCTGACCTCTTCAACACTGGCAACCCATATGAGCTCTGGTTCAAGTCCCAGCTGCTCCACTTATGATCCAGCTCCCTGCTAATGCACCCGGGAAAGCAGCAGAGGATGGCCAATCCGAGCAGTTGCTGCCATTTGGGGAGTGAACCATTGAATGAAAGATTTCTCTCACTCTCTGTCTCTCCCTCTCTGTAACTCTGTATTTATTTCAAATAAATAAATAAATAAATCTTTTTATTTATTTATTTATTTTTTTTTTTTTTTTGACAGGCGGAGTGGACAGTGAGAGAGAGAGACAGAGAGAGAAAGGTCTTCCTTTGCCGTTGGTTCACCCTCCAATGGCCGCCGCTGCAGCCGGCGCACCGCGCTGATCCTGGCAGGAGCCAGGAGCCAGGTGCTTTTCCTGGTCTCCCATGGGGTGCAGGGCCCAAGCACCTGGGCCATCCTCCACTGCACTCCCTGGCCATAGCAGAGAGCTGGCCTGGAAGAGGGGCAACCGGGACAGAATCCGGCGCCCCAACCGGGACTAGAACCCGGTGTGCCGGCGCCGCAAGGTGGAGGATTAGCCTATTGAGCCACGGCGCCGGCTCAATAAATAAATCTTAAATAGTGCATAGACTAAGAGGGGACAATTAGAAGTATAACTAATATAAGGCTTTTGTAACATAATGTGATATATTATCATTAGAAGGTAGATTTTGACAATTTGATGATACAAACTCTAAATCCTGAGAAAAAATATAAGAGCAAATTGAAACTAAAATAAATAAAAAAATATTTATAGAGGATTGACAAAATACACACAAATAGAGACAAACTAATAAAACTAAATTCTGGTTCTTTGTGAAGAAAGGGTGGAAGTGGGGGAGAAAGGAAGAGAAGGAAGAAGAAAATAAGAAATAGAAATTGATTAAGTGATTAATTGAGGTTTATTCTAGAAAAGCAAGCTTAGTTTAATGTTTAAAACCAGCATTAACCATATTAACAAAACGAAATAGGTTCATTTATGTTATGATTCATAAAGCCACGGTCAGGAATTTGCTTGAAGGTAGAAATCCATGTAAATCATTATTATTTTATTCATAGTCTTGCAGTGCCTGAGCTGTTGTCTAGTTGTCATTTTCAGGTTGCTGGATGATACTTATAAATGCATAGAATATCTTTATTTTTTTAAATATTTATTTTATTTATTTGAAAGAGTTACAGAGAGAGGTAGAGACAGAGAGAGAGGTCCTCCATCCGCCGGTTCACTCCCCAACTGGCTGCAATGGCGAGAGCTGCACCGATCCGAAGCCAGGAGCCAGGAGCTTCCTCTAGGTCTCCCATACGGGTGTAGGGGCCCAAGGACTCGAGTCATCCTCCACTGCCCTCCGAGGTACACAGCAGAGAGCTGGATTGGAAGAGGAGCAGCCAGGACTGGAACTGGCGCCCATATGGGATGCTAGGCCAGGGCTTCAACCCGCTGCACCACAGCGCCGGCCCCTAGAATATCTTTCTTAATTGTAGATCTTGTACATTTGTTTTTCCTGTAAATAATGTTAATACCTGTTCTCAAGATATAACATTTGATTGTTTATTTTTGATCTCTTTTTTCATGTTGGCATTTGTCACTATAAGCTTACCTCTTAAAACTTTTTTTGTTATATCACATATCTAGGTATTGATATGTCGTTTTCCATTTTTTATTTTCTCAAGCTATTTTATTTCTTCATTGACCCATTGATTATTTAGTAGCATTTGTTCAATTTTCATATATTTGAGATTTCCCAAAATGTCCTCATGTTATTGTCTTCTAGTATCATATTATGATGTTTAGGAAAATTCTTGATATTATTTCAATATTCTTTGATTTGTTGGGATACATTTCACTAATAAAGTATGAGCCAAACCATCCTGGAGAATGTTCCATATATGCTTCAGAACAGTATGTATTCTCCGGATAGGAAACTCTGTGTATGGTATGTTTGTAAAGTCCATATGGTCTAGAATGTAGTTTTTGTCTCCAATGTTGTCTTATTGACTTGCTGTCTGGGTGGAATGTCCATTGTTGATGTAGTCCGTTTTTCCTTTCATATCTGTTAATATTTTCATTCAGCATAGACATTAAGAGAGTGTTTGGGATGCTTGCATCCCATATCAGAGAGCTTCGACTTGAGTGCCAGCTCCACCCCAAATTCCAGTTTCCAGCTAATGCACAACCCAGATGCAGCAGATGATGGCTCAAGTGGTTAGGTCTCTTGCACCCATCTGAGAGCTCTAGATTGAGTCTTCAGCACCCAGCTTCTGCCTGGCCCAGTCCTGGCTGGCATATAGCTTTCAGGGAGTTGAGCCAACAGAGGGAAGATCTCTGGTGCTATTTCTGTCTTTCAAATAAATAAAATAATAAATCAATTTTAAAAAAGTTTAATATTTACTATATACATTGCTTCTAATACTGTAGTGCATGTATACTTACAATTATTATATCCTCTTGATGAATTGACCCTTTTATTGTTTTTATAGTGACCCTCTTTATACTTTTTTACTTTAAGTCGATTTTTTCTGTGTTATTATAGCTACTCATGCTCTCTTTTGGTTTCTACTTGCATGGGTCATCTTTTTCCACCCCTTCACTTTGAGTCTATATGTATCCTTTCAAGGGAAGTAAGTCTTTTAGTAAGAATATGGTTGAGTTTTGTTAATTTTTATTCACTCAGTCCCTCTGTGTAATTTTATAAAATTTTATTCATTGACACATATGTGTCATTTTCTAAAATTTTATTTATTGCTATATATGTGTATATAATTAAGCAGTACAATATGAGGTTTTGATTTACATGTATATTGGATAATAATCAACTCAGTCAAACCTTTATCATTTCCTTTTGGTGAATACATTCAGAATCCTCTCCTACAACTATTTTGATATCTATAATGCACATTTTAAATTATATTCATGCTACTGTGCCCTAAAACACCAGAGCCTATTCTTCCTGTCTAACCATAACATTGTATCCATTGACCAAACCCCCTACACCAATCTCTTCTCCTCATTCTCTTCTAACTACTATTCTACTCTCAACTTCTATGAGATCAAGTTCTTTAGACTTTACCAGTGAATGAGATCATGTGGTGTTTGATTTTCTCTTCACTTAACATAATGTCCTCCAGGCCTGCCTATCTTGTCACAGAAGACAGTACTTATGTCTTTATGGCTGAATAGTATTCCATTGTGTATTTATATCACATATTCTATATTAATCTATTGATTTGCATTAGAGTTGATTCAATATCCTGGCTGTTGTACATAATACTACAATAAACATGGGGGTGCAAATGTCTCTTTCACATTTTAAAAATGTTTTTTATTTTAATTTTTAGTTTTTAACAGATTCATTGTGATTTGTAGTACAATTTTAAGAGTGTAGGCATAGTTCCTTCCTACCCACTTTCTTTCTCACCCTCCTTCCTTCTCCCATTCTTTCATTTTTTTAGCTTTTCAGATAACATATTTTAGATTTATATTGTAGTAAAAAAGCTTAATACTTCATAAAATAAGTTTACTGAGTGAAAAGCAAAATGACTCTTATTTAGTGGGAATATAGACAATGGCTATAAAGAATAATTTATGGGCTGGTGCCATGGCTCACTTGGTTGATCCTTTGCCTGCGGTGCCAGCATCCCATATGGGTGCCAGTTCTAGTCCCGGTTGCTCCACTTCCAGTCCAGCTCTCTGCTGTGGCCTGGGAGGGCAGTAGAGGATGGCCCAAGTGCTTGGGCCCCTGCACCCGCATGGGAGACCAGGAGGAAGCACCTGGCTCCTGGCTTTGGATTGGCACAGCGCTGGACATAGCGGCCATGTGGGGAGTGAACCAAGGAAAGAAGACCTTTCTCTGTCTCTTTCTCTCTCACTGTCCATATCTCTACCTGTCAAATAAAAAAAAAGAAGAATTTAATGGAAAAATGACCATTTCACCCATACATAGTAAATTTTAAAGTAATCACGATCATTAAAAACATAGTAATATAACATTCTTAGCCATTGGTTTGACAAAAGTATAAGAGTTCTACAAAACTATAACTTGTTACAGTACAGGTATACACAGAGACATTTTTATCTTTCTTTTTTGTTTCTTTTTTAAATTTTAGCTCTCATGAATAAGGGAGAACAAGGGGTATTTGCCTTTCTGAGTCCAGGTTATTTCACTCAATGTGATGCCCTCCATTTGTGTTTATTTTGCTGCAAACAGTCAAATTTCATTCTTTTTTTATATAGCTGAATAATATTCTACTTTTTAATATATTATCTCATTTTCTTTACCCATTTATCTGATAATGGACACCTGGGTTGGTTCCAAATTTTAGCTATTATAAACAGCACTGTCATAAACATGGAGGTGCAGGTATCTCTTTGATATACTGTTTTCAAGTTTTTCAGGTATCTACCCAATATCAGGATCACAGGATACTATGGCAAGTTGATTTCTAATTTTTCAAGAAATCTCCACACTCTTTTCCACAGCGGCTGTGCTAATTTATATTCCCACCAACAGCATATAAGTGTTGCCCTTTGTCCACATCCTTGCCAGCAGTTGTTACTGTTTTGGATTTCAGCCATTCTGATAGTGGTGAGGTGATATCTCACTGTGGTTTTGATTTGAATTTCCCTGATGGCTAGTAATGCTGAGGAATTTTTCCTGTATCTGTTGGCCATTTGTGTTTCTTCTTTTAAGAACTGTCTTTTGTCCATTTTGGGATCATATGATAGGTTTTTTTTTTTTTTTTTTTTTTTTTTTTTTTGACAGGCAGAGTGGACAGTGAGAGAGAGAGACAGAGAGAAAGGTCTTCCTTTGCCGTTGGTTCACCCTCCAATGGCCGCCGCGACCGGCGCGCTGCGGCCGGCGCACCGCGCTGATCCGATGGCAGGAGCCAGGAGCCAGGTACTTATCCTGGTCTCCCATGGGGTGCAGGGCCCAAGCACCTGGGCCATCCTCCACTGCACTCCCTGGCCACAGCAGAGGGCTGGCCTGGAAGAGGGGCAACCGGGACAGAATCCGGCGCCCCGACCGGGACTAGAACCCGGTGTGCCGGCGCCGCTAGGCGGAGGATTAGCCTAGTGAGCCGCGGCGCCGGCCATATGATAGGTTTTTTTTAGTATTTTTTAAGGAACATTTATACTGTTTTCCAAAATGACTTAACAAATTTAAATTCCCACCAACACTTTACCTACATCTGCCCCAGCATTTTTTTTTTTTTTTTGGTCTTTTTGATAATATCTCTTCCAACTGGAGTGAGAGTGTATCTCATGGTTTTGATTGCTATTTATTTTTGAAAGAGTTACAGAGAGGCAGGGAGAGACACATGGAGAGAAACAAAGATCTTTCATCTGCTGGTTCACTCCCCGCATGGCCATAACTGCTGGGGCTGGGCCAGGCTGAAACCAGGACCCAGGGACTTCATCTGGGTCTCCTACATGGGTAGCAGGTGCCCAAGTACTTGGACCATCTTCTGCTGATTTTCCCAGGCAACTAGCAAAGAGTTGGATCAGAAGTGGAGCAGCTTTACCCATTGTGCCACAATGCCAGCCCCATTTGTTGGCCATTTTTATTTTATGTTTATTTAATTTTATGTTTTGAGAACTGTCTATTTAGATATTTAGCCAATTTAAAAACTGCATTATTTGGGTTGCTTGTCTATTTGTGTGCTATGGAGTTGTTTGAGTTCCTTGTGTATATGGATATTAACCTTTTGTCCAATGTATAGCTGACAAATATTTCTCCCATTCTTTAGGCTGTCTCTTTGCTCTGTTGATTGTCTCTTTTGTTGTGCAGAATGTTTTTTTAGTTTGATGTATTAACATGCATACACCTTCACTTTTACTCTATCCTCTCATGTATTTAATGTTTTGATGTCAGAACTTACATAGTTTTATATTATATATTTCTTAAATTATTATTGTTATTATTATTTTAGTGGCTTTTCCTTTGAGCTTTCGTACTAAATACATAAGTGATTTACACAGCACTATTATAGTATTAGAATATCCTGAATTCGAGCTTGTCTTTACTTTTACTAGTGACTTTTATATTTTGATAAGTTTTTGTGTTGCTACTTAATGGCCTTTTCACAGCATGAAATTCCCTTAAGCTTTTCTTTAAGACAAGAAATCCTTCAGTTGTTGTTTGTCCAAAAAAGTCCTTATTTCCAACATTTCCGAAGGGCAGATTTGCAAGTAAAATGCTCCTGGTGGCAGTTTTTTATGTTTGTTTTTTATTTTTATTTATATTTTCACATTTTGAATATCTCATCCCATTCTCTTCTGATTTGAAACATCCCTACTGGGAAATCTGCTAGCCTTATTAGAACTCCCTTAAATGTCATTTACTTTCTTTCACTGATTTCAGGATCTTCGCTTTGCCTTTGGCCTTTAACATTTGTATGTGATAGGAGGAGGTTTCAAGGAAAGTTCAAGTAAAAATGTAATTAAAAAGATAACACAAATTTTTTACGAAGTTACTGAAGCCCCCTCATGTATCTTGGTTTGTATTTATTGAAACTTACCTTTCAATACCTGGTATTTATAATTTTCCCTAGATTTTGAAAGTGTTCTGTTTTGTCTTTCTCTTCTCTCTTAGGCACTTGTATAGCTTGAGCAGTTCTTTTTATATTACTGTCTCATGAATATCACAGGCTTTGTTCAGTAATCTTAATTCTGTTTCCTTTTTAAAAATCTGGACTGTATGTTTTTAAGTAATCATCTTTGCTGTTGATACACTTGATTGCATTTTTCATTTCACTCATTGTTTTACATTGCCAGAATTATTGTGTCAATTTTTGTAACATAATTTTCTCTGTTAAATTTTGTATTTTGGTCATTTCTCGTTTTCAATTTATTGAATTGCTTCCCTGTATTTTCTTGAAGCTTGATGAGCTTCCTTAAAACAATTGTTTTCACATTATTCTGCAGTTTTTTTTAATTATTTATTTGAAAGAGTTACAGGGAGAGACACAGAGAGACAGAGAGAGATATTTTCCACCCACTGGTTCACTCCAGTTGGCCATAAGGCCAGATCAAGGTCAGGAGCCAGGGGCTTCATCTGGCTTGCTCACATGAGTGCAAGGGCCCAAGCACTTAGGCCATCCTCCATTGCTTTCTCAGGCACATTAACAGGGAGCTGGGTTGGAAGTGGAACAGGTGAGAATTGAGCCAGTGCCCGATGCCAGTGCTCCAGACAGTGGCTTAACCCACTGTACCTCACTGCCTGCCCCCTTTCAGCTGGTTTCTATATGTCCATTGTTGGGGGAGAGGGTCATCTACTGGGAGATAATTATGTTTTTTGATGCTGATAAACCTCCTTGGTTTTTCATGTTTCTTGTTTCCTTCAGTTGATCTCTGTGCATTTGAAGAAGCAGAGAGTTACACCAGTTTTTGCAGACCAGGTTTGTCTGGGAAAGCCCTTCACTAGGCAGCCCATCTAAAAATTCATGGCAGGCTTTCTGGTGTGGTGCAAGAGCAGGCTTTCTGTTTGAGTCCTCAGGCGTGGTGCCTGGGTCCAGGGCATTGGCCTTGATGTCTGAATCCACTGGAATAGACCTATTGAACGTATCTGAAGGGATTATTGTTGGTCTATGAAGGTGGAACTAGAGCCTTACCTTCAGAGGCCAGCCTGAAGCCTGGATACACAGTGTTGAACTTGGTACTAGTATAGTCCTTGAGCCTGAACTTTCAAAAGATAGCCAAGCACTAGGGCAGGCTGGAATCTGGATCTATTGTGATAAGCTTGAATCCTATGTATATTGAGCCTCACCTACAGCTTTAGTCTGATGGGGTGGTCTTGGACTCTCATTCCATGGTGTCCAATTTGGCATTAGGGTCACCTGGATCTTCAGGACCCTGAGGCTACAAGGATTGGTCTAGAATCCAGGACTGACCAGCCAGTGTTGGGTCCATTATGGAGCTTGGGTCCATGTGGCTTGTCCAGAACCCAGGTTCTTTGATGTTTGTCTGCAGCCTGGCACCATAGGGAAAAACTTGAAGTATGCACCTGCTGATGCTAGCCTACATGTTCAGGTGCTGGCAAACAGGCTAGATTTGCAAGGGCTGCCTGGGCCTTGGGCCTTGGGTATTGCAAAAGTCTTTATTCTCTTTTCATTGCTCCTCAAATCTTCATCTCTCTACAACATGTCTTCCTAGAAACTAAATCAAATAGACATAAAATATTTTATATATAATATTTCTCAGTAATTATTTACAAAGTTTAATGATAAACATCACCAGGGAACTCACTGTTTTACCTCTATTTTCTAACATTAACTTCTAACATCTTTTACTTTTAACCCAGTTTTCTAAGGATAGATCCTTCTTCCATGAGATTATTTTCGAACTTTATTATGCTGTAAAAATGTGTTTTACTACTTCAGAGAGTTATAGATAAAACTGACTCTACCTAGCAACTCTGAACTTTTGTCTTTTAAGAATTTATTCTCTATCTGCTACTTTCAGATATGATAGACTAACTGATCCTGGACATACTTTCCTGCCACAAACAACTATAAAACTAAAAATATCTAGATAGATAGATGTAGACATAGATGTAGGTGTATGTAGATGGATACCTTCAATTATTAAATAGTATTCAGGGTAGGAAAAGTTATTGAGGAGAAAAATCATGTGGGTGATGCCTCTGTTTGCCCTGGTTTTCTGCATGAAGGCACTTTATGACAAGAAGAAGGATTTAACCCCAAGGAGAGGAAGGAAAACAACCCAGTATATTTTATGATATCATCATAACAAAATTAGTAAGACCTGAAGATGTAATTATCCACATATATAATTTCAAATCAATATCCCTTATTAACATAGTTGTAAATGGTACCAGCAAAATATGACCAGCAATGCATAAAAGTATTAAATAGCATATTTAAGAGGGAGGAGGAGTTTAATCCTTATAATGCAAGTCAGTATAGCATTGACAAGTCATAAATATAATTCAAACTATTAATAAAGTTTAAAAGCCAGTAATTATTAATTGTTATGGAAGAGGCATTTGAAAACATTTTTCACCCTCCCATGAGATCAGCACAGCTCCAGCTGCTGTGGCCATCTGGGGAGTGAACCACTGGATGGAAGACCTCTCTTTCTCTTTCTCTTCTTCTGCCTCTCTGTAACTCTGTCTTTCAAATAAAATAAATAAATCTAAAAAAAGGTAATAGCTAAAACTTTCCCAAACCTTTGAAACTTACAAACCCACAAATCCAAATGGACTTGAAAGAAAAAGCAGTCTGACAATATCATCAACCTGAAAATACTTAATAAATCAGTTTAACTGGAGATGTACAAGAACCCTGTATTGAAAATTACAAAGCATTATTAAGAAACTGTGAAGAAGTCCTACACAAGTAAACACATATACAATAATGTGATGGTGTCAATTCTCCTTGTATTGATTAATAGATACAATGATAAACTTTCAAATGGTTCTTTTTGTAGAAATTATAATCTAATTTTAAAATTGATATGAGAAAAAGGGAAGGATGTGGAATAGTCAAAGCAAATGTAAGAAAGAACAAAATGGGATGATGTTATTATAAAATAACAAATTTTAAAATTTAATATAAAGCTACTATGTCTGTATGCTTACATATCCTTATATATCCTTTGCTATATTGCCATAATAAATTAATGGAATGGAGTCCAGAAATACACTCACACATTGATTTTCAACACATGTGCTGAGTGACCGCTCTAGGTTCAGTGAGACTGTAACGGTGCTCCTAAGGGATTTTGTTTCTTCATGCATCTTCCTTTTGTCAGTGGTTGGAAGGCTCCAGATTGCTCTGGTTCAGCCTCAGCACCACCTCAAGAGGGTGCTTCACAGACAGCTGCACGCTGATCCCTTCAGAATGGCAGCTTTCAAACTTTTCTTGGAAGGAAGTCTACAGTAAGAAATACACATTGCATTATGATCCAGTAAACACAAACATGCCTAAATCAAATAAAAGCACACATAATATGGATAATACTTTGTAATTCTAGTCTAGCATTTTAGGCAACATTATTTCGTGGCATTATTTCTCTTTAAAAACAAACAGTAAAAAAATAAGTACAGTTTCACATTAGACATGGAAGCCCGGATACCAAGAGCTGATGTTAGGTTTTCTTTTTGTTATTCAATAGATACATGATCCTGTTAAAATTTACTCCCAATACTTTATTTTATTTTTCATGGTTTTATAAACTTAGTCTGGATATGTTAAATCATTTTGGGTAATTTTGCTACAATGTAGTATTCAATGTATTAGATTAAGACCAGAATTCCCTTTGTTTTTACAGAATAATTCTTCTCCCTATTATTTGTGATGCTATACTCTATTTAATTTTTAAAAGATTTATTTGTTTATTTGAAAAGGGGAGAAAGAGAGAGAGAGAGAGAGAGAGAGAGAGAGAGAGAAATAGAAATTCTCCATCCACTGGTTCACTACCTTAATGCCTGCAACAGCCACGGCTAGGCCAGGCTGAAATCAGGAGCCAGGAACTCCATCTGCGTTTCCCATGTGGGAGTCAGGAAACCAATTCCCAAAGATGTCAACTGCCACACATCAACAGGAAGTTGGGATTGAAAGCAGAATAGCTGGGACTTGAACCAGGAGCTCTACATGGGATGTGAGTGTCCCAAGCAGTGCCTTAACCTACAGGATCACAGCCCCACCCCTATGTAATTCTTAAATGAGGTTCACAGCCTCTTGAATTGATTTAATGACTAATAATGGGTTAAAGCTTGGTATCAGAAGAACATTGCTCTAGAGTTAGCAGTTAATAGAAGGCATTAACTTTAATGGAAGTTTTTAAATTAATTTCAAAAAATTCAAATGTAAAGGAATGAATTATTTCTAACATCTTGAATACATACACATAGGAGAGGTCTTTAGAAAATTCAGGAGAAGTGTGAATTCTGGGAAAACTGCATGAATTTCAGATTTTTAAATATTTATTTTATGTTTTATTTTTTAGGGTGAAAAAACGTCATGTATTTCATTTATACAGATTTAGGATCATAGTGATACTTCCCACTCTGCCCTCCTTCTCGTTCACACTCCCACACTCCTTCCTCCTTCCTTTGGTATCCTTTGTTTTAATTTTTACAATAATCTATTTTCAGCTTATTGTATACTCATAAAATTAACCCTACACTAAGTAAAGGATTCAACAAATACAAGGAAAAAACACTGTTCTGCAATAGTGGAGAGAAGGGCTGTAAACAATATCAAATCTCAAAACATCGATTTTAACCATAAATATTGCATTTTTGTATTAGTTATCATAGCTGAGGGAAAACATGATATTTGTCTTTTTGAGACTGGCTCATTTCACTAAGTGTAATGATTTCTGGTTGTATCCATTTTGTTGTGAAAGAAAGGATTTCATTCTTTTTTACAGCTGAATAGTATTCCATTGTGTGTGTGTGTGTGTGTGTGTGTGTATCACATTTTCTTTATCTAGTCATCAGTGGATGGTCATCTGGTTGATTCCACATCTTAGCTATGTGAATTGTGCTGCAATAAACATGGGAGCAGAGGTAACTCTTTTGCATAGTGATTTCATTTCCTTTAAGTAAATTCCCAGGAGTGGGATGGTTGGATCATATGGTAGATCTATCTTCAGAACTCAAAGTAATCTCCACACTGTCTTCCATGTTGTCTATACTGGTTTATAATCCACCAACAGTGGATTGGGGCACCTTTCCCCTGACATCCTCACCAGCATTTACTGCTTTCGATTTCTGTATGAGAGCTATTCTAATTGGGGTGAGATGAACCTCGTTGTGATTTTGATTTGCATTTGCCTGATGGCTAATGATCCTGAGTATTTTTTCATGTTCTCTTGGCCATTTGAATTTCCTCTTTTGAAGAATGCCTAGTCAAGTCTTTTGCTCATTTCTTAACTGGATTATTTTTTTTGTTATTGTTGAGTTTCTTGAGCTCTTTATAGATTCTGGACATTAGTCTTTCATCAGTTGCATAGTTCCAAGAGAAACTGATCTTTTAATTATAGTTTTCTATGAACTTTTTGAAGTTCTCTCATATTTACTTATATGGAATATAATCAGGTATTCTTACAATAGACACAGTGATAAATAATACAGATAAAAACCATACACTGTTTATTGCAGCACTACTCACAATAGCCAAGCAATGAAAACAACCTAAGTGTCTATCAAAGGAATAAATGGAAAGAAAACATGTGGTACATATATACAATGTAATACTATTTAGCCATTAAAAGGAGACAACTTGCAATTTGCAAAAATGTGGATGAACTGGAGTTGATGGTGTTAAGTGAAATGAATGAAATAAGCCAGGCACAAAAAGACAAGCATTATATTATCTTGGTCATACAGAGAATCTAAAAAAGTTGATTGCATAGAAATTGAGAGTAGAATGGTAGTTACCAAGGACTTGGGAGAGCAGAAGGTAGGAAGAATAATTTATAAAATTTCTTATGAAAAGTCCCTTGGGAAGGCGGCATGATGGAGTCTGACATGTTATCTTTCAGCAAGCCTGACACAGACAAGGTTTCCCCAGTAACAGAGCATATCTCAGTGAGCAGATGAGCACCTATCTAACAATAACTGATAGTTAGATAGCAGCTAATGATCTGATGTTGTGTTCATATTCACTAACAATAATGTATCACATCTTTTTCTAGGGAACAAAAGGAGAAAAGACTTTGAAAGTTTTCACCATCAACAGATGATGAACATCTGAATAGATTAGATTTAAAAATGTGCTATTTTCTTCTGCATCTCCAATGAACGTTTTTTTTTTTTAAATCTCAGCATACATTATATTTTCATGATTAACTTCCTCTGAAAACTAGTTACTTCAAGTGTTAAAACATAATAATACTGGCTTAAAACATATTGCAGTGTATCTTCTATGTTTTCATGTAAGAAAATTCACTCTGATTTTTTGTGCTTTGGAATTACACAGTTTTGGGGTTTTGTGAATTCAGATAAGTACAGACACACACCTTGGGTTTGTCCTCTGCCTCTGGTCATCATTATACATTTGGCTTCCCAGTTGGATGCACTATTTTTACTTCTAAATTTTCTAGAATTAGGGCATGAAACCAAAATCCCACCGGGGAAAATTTCCCATGAAAAGTCCCTTGATGGGGGTGGGGAGGCTGGTTGGCATTATGGCATAGCAGGTAGAAGCTGCCACCTGTGATGCCAGCATCCCCTATGGGTGCCAGTTTAAAACCCATCTGCTCCATTATATAGTTCCTTGCTGGCCTGAGAAAGCAGTGGAGGATGGCCCAGGTATTTGGGCCCATGATACCCACATAGGGGACTTTGAAGAAGCTTCTAGCTGCTGGCTTTGAGCTGGCTTTGAGCTGGCTCAGCCCTGGCTGTTGCAGCCATCTAAAGAGTGAGCCAGCGGATGGAAGATCTCTCTCCCTCTCTCTTTACATCTCCCACTCTCTCTAATGCTGACTTTCAAACAAATGAATAAATCTGAAAAATGAAATGAAAAGAAAAGAAGAAAAGAAATGAAATGAAATTCCCTTGGGCAGGTGACATGCTAGAGTATGATGTGTGATGTTTCAGCAAACCCAACATAGGCAGGGTTTTCCTCCGTGTTGAGCAGAGTTCTCAGCTTTTAGCTATGTGCTTCAGGAACCTATTTGTTTGTACTGGGGGCCAATATGAAAAACATAAAAGTTAAAAGCCAGACTCTTTGGGGCAGATGTTGTGGAACAGCAGAGTTGAGTCGTTGCCCAGGATGACCACGTTGAATATCATAGGGCCCAGGTTAGAGTCCTGCCTTTGCCTCAGATACAGATTCCTGCTAATGTGCACCATAGAAAACAGCAGATGATAGATAAAATGCCTGTGTCCCTGTACCTGCAAGAGAGATCTGGATGGAGTTCCTGGCTCATGGCTTTGGCCAGGCCAAGATCCAGCTGTTGTGGAAATTTAGAGAGTGAATCAGCAGATGGAAAACCTCAATCCCTCTCTCATTCACACTCTTGCTCTCTCCTTCCCTTCTTTTTTCCTCTCTCTCCTTTCCTTCTCTCTCATTCTTCCTCTCTTGTTCACTCAATCTTCCATCTGCTGGTTCACTCCACAAATGGCCACAATTACTGGAGCTGCTCTGATCCAAAGCCAGGAGCCAAGAGTCTCTTCCAGGTCTCCCATGTGGGTGCAGGGGCCCAAGCACTTGGGCCATCCTCTGCTGCTTTCCCAGGCATATTTGAAGGAACTGGATGGGAAGTGGAACAGCCGGGACTCTAGCTGGTATCCATATGGGATGCTGGTACCCATATACTTTCCTCATAGGTGTTTGTAGGAGTATCTGTGTATACTACTCATATAAATATATAAACACACACATAAAACCTAAATATTTGAAACTTATAGGCACTGAAAATTATCGCATTGACATTATATCCATGGTACACATGAGAAAATGATGCTCAGACAGATTAAGGGAGTTATTTATTGTCTCTTAGTTAATGAATGGAATAACTAGAATCAGCTATTGGACATGTTTCTGCCCCAAACCCATGCTACCTCACAACTCGAAGATAAAACAAGCAAGAGGAAATATACATGCAGTGTTCAGCAATCTGCACAGATTGTAAACTGATCATTGCTGAGGCACTCAAGTCACTAGGACAATGTATTCAACCAGAAAATAGCCTCCTGTGTCCAATTGCTCATAAGCAAGTTTTGAGTATTTTCCAAGCCCAGTGCTAATGTGACAGGGACTTGGACAACCTGCTACCAAGTAAACAGCAGGGTTACGTTTTTGACGGTTTGACTAGTGATTCAGATGTCACTCAGGAACAGCCTGAGGGCACATGCATTCTCTTGCTCCTATTTCCTGAAAACCAAATGGACAGAGTTTCTGTCAGAGCCCGTGTGAGGCGCAGCTTTGGCACAAATCCCGGGACGACCATGTAGCTACCACAGCCCTTAAAGTCTTTATATTCCGGAGTCATAAGAGCAGGATCTGGTCTGAATTGGAAAAGGGAAACTCTACATTGTGTCCCAGGGGAAGAGAAGGTAGAGAGCAAATAAATAAATTTCACTGATATCAAAATAGAACTTGTGAATTTCATTATTAGGTATTATAGGAAATTTTCCAATTTTTCGGTTTTTCTGTTTATTTAACAAGCTCTGGGATTATTTTCACCAGACTCCATGATGACTAGGTCATGCATAGAGTAACAATTTTCTGTTGTATGATACTCAATTATCTTTTTAGAAAGTCTGACAGTCAACAACAGTGGTAATTTCTTTTTTAAGATTAATTTATTTTAAACAATGACAAAAAGAGAGAGAGAGAGAGAGAAGAAAGAAGTCTTCTAC
This sequence comes from Oryctolagus cuniculus, assembly GCF_051225735.1. Classification (NCBI taxonomy): domain Eukaryota; kingdom Metazoa; phylum Chordata; class Mammalia; order Lagomorpha; family Leporidae; genus Oryctolagus; species Oryctolagus cuniculus. The sequence continues at coordinate 101,588,221 of NC_142867.1, forward strand.
CTACTGGCTGATTCTCCTCCTCATCTCCCCCCTCCCTGAATAGTTGCAATGGTCAGGGCTGGGGAAGATTGGAACCAGGAGTCTGGAACTGTATCTAGTTCTCTCAGATGGATGGCAGGGTCCCAGAGATGTAGGCCATCCTCTGCTGCTTTCCCAGGCACATTAGCAGGGAGCTGGATCAGAAGCAGATTTGAAGAGGCACTCTACTATGGGATACCAACAAAAAAGCAGGGGCAACTATTTAAAGTTATGATATCTCTGGGAAAAAAAATGAGCCTTTGCCTCATTTTCAAAATGCAATAAAAATAGATTTAGCTTGAAAATTGATTTTCTTCTTGATCAGCCCTTGACCCGACTGTTGATGTACAATATAATACTTTATCCCTTTTAGTATTTATTTTGTTCTACTTAATACTACTGGTTGAACTCTGTAATTAGCACACAATTATTCTTAAGTGTTTAAATTTAACTGAAAAGTGATCTCTGTTAAATATAAGAGTGGGAATAAGAGAGGGAGGAGATGTACAATTTGGGACATGATCAAACTGACTTGCCCCAAATGGTGGAGTTAGAAATGTGACTTGATCAGCATAGCCCTGACTGTAGATGAACAACTTAATATGTTATCCCTCTTAGTATTTTTTTGTTTGTTCTACTTAATACTTTTGGTTAAATACTATAATCAATACACAATTATTCTTAAGTGCTGAAACTTAACTGAAAAGTGATCACTGTTAAATATAAGAGTGGGAATAAGAGAGGGAAGAGATGTGCAATTCGGGACATGCTCAAGCTGACTTACCCCAAACGGTAGAGTTAGAAACATACCAGGGGATTCCAATTCAATCCCATCAAGGTGGCATGTATCAATGCCATCTCACTAGTCCCAGTGATCAATTTCTGTTCACAATTGATCATAATGATAGGACTAAGAGTCAAAGGGATCACATAAACAAGAATAGTGTCTGCAAATACTAGTTGATAGAATAAAAAAGGGAGAGAATGATCCAACATGGGAAGTGAGGTACACAGCAGACCAATAGAACGGCAGATGTCCTAAATAGCACTCTGGCCTCAGAATCAGCCCTTAGGGCATGCGGATCCGGCTGAAAAGCCCATGAGAGTATTTCAGGCATGGAAAGCCAAGACACTCTGGGGGAAAAAAAAAAAAAAAACTAAATGAAAGATCTCCACAAGTGAGATCCCAGTGGAAAGAATGGGTCATCAAAGAAGGAGGTACCTTTCTCTGAAGGGAGGAGAGAACTTCCACTTTGACCATGGCCTTGTCTAAATATGATCAGAGTCAGTGAACTCAGGGGCTTCCATAGCCTTGGCAACTCATGACAAGAGCCTAGGGTGATTACTGATGCCATAAACAAGAGTGTCAATTTGTTAAGTCAACAACAGGAGTCACTGTGCACTTACTCCTCATGTAGGATCTCTGTCCTTAGTGTGCTGTACATTGAGATTTAATGCTATAACTAGTACTCAAACAGTATTTTTCACTTTATGTTTCTGTGTGGGTGCAAACTGTTGAAATCTTTACTTAATGTATGCTAAACTGATCTTCTGTATATAAAGAGAATCGAAAATGAATCTTAATGTGAATGGAAGGGGAGAGGGAGTGGGAAAGGGGAGGGTTACGGGTGGGAGGGATGTTATGGGGGGGAAGCCATTGTAATTCATAAGCCATACAATGGAAATTTATATTCATTAAATAAAAGTGAAAAAAAAAAGAAATGTGCCAGGGGATTCTAATACAATCCCTTCAAGGTGGCATGTACCAATGCCATCTCACTAGTCCCGGTGATCAATTTCAGTTCACAATTGATCATAATGATAGGACTAAGAGTCAAAGGGATCACACAAACAAGACTAGTGTCTGCTAATACTAACTGATGGAATCAAAAAGGGAGAGAACGATCCATCATGGGAAGCGGATACACAGCAGACTCATAGAATGGCAGATGTCCTAAATGGCACTTTGGCCTCAGAATCGGCCGTTAAGGCATTCGGATCTGGCTGAAGAGCCCATGAGAGTATTTTAGGCATGGAAAGCCAAGACACCCTGGCAAAAACAAAAACAAAAAAAAAAACAAAAACACACAAAAAAGCCAAAAACCTAAATGAAAGATCTCTGGGAGTGAGATCCCATTAGAAAGAACGGGCCATCAAAGAAGGAGGTACCTTTCTCTGAAGGGGGGAGAGTACTTCCACTTTGACTATGACCTTGTCTAAATAAGATCGAAGTCAGCGAACTCAAGAGGCTTCCATAGCCTTGGAAACTCATGACTAGAGCCTAGGGAGATTTCTGATGCCATAAACAAGAGTGTCAAATTGTTAAGTCAACAACAGGAGTCACTGTGTACTTACTCCTCATGTAGGATCTCTGTCCTTAATGTGTTGTTCAATGTGAATTAATGCTATGACTAGTACTCAAACAGTATTTTATACTTTATGTTCTGTGTGGGTGCTAACTGATGAAATCTTTTTAATATATACTAAATTGATGATCTGTATATAAAGATAATTGAAAATGAATCTTGATGTGAATGGAATGGGAAAGGGAGCAGGAGATGGGAGGGGTGGGAGTGGGAGGGAAGTTATGGGTGGGGGGAAGCCATTGTAATCCATATACTGTACTTTGGAAATTATATTTACTAAATAAAAGTAAAAAAAATAAAAAATAAAAAATAAAAATAAAAAAAAGATAATTAATTGTCTTCAGCATAGGCTTATAAAACCAATGCTATAATATATGCCTATTACCTTTTCAAAAATAAGAACTGGAGTGAGGTCTCCCAGTCATGTGAAAAGCTGGCAATGTCTTCCCCTTATTATCTTGCTACTGGTGTTATGCTGCTTTGACTACTGTTAGTGACCAGTTCTCAGGGAAGCATCACACACTGTGACAGGGAAGTGACATTGATCTTGCATCTTGTTGAGACTGATCGTTTTTCAGAAAGTTGATAATTGACCTATGGAAAAGAAATCCCTCCATTATTTTCTGTGGGATTGTAGAAAATCTGCATCCAAGTCCAAATATTGGGCTTGGCATTGTTGATCATAACTGGGAAGCAAGGCTGGCAGATTAGTGATGATCATTTGATCTCCAAATGTGCTCTGAAAACGCAGCTGGATGAGGCATTAATTATGAATCTTCGAGGAAGATCATGGTTTTCTCCTTCCTGTACATGAGTGTGCCATTTTATTACATGCTCCCTTAACTAAGAGAAAATAAAGGAAAAAAGAATTCTTTACAACACCCCAACTTAAGTTTTTTTTGAGATATTTTATGTATTTTATCTCCCATAGGAGATAAGTATTATGACTTCCATTTGATGTAAGAGAAAACTTAATTATACATGATCTCAAAACAATAAATAGCAGAACTGAAGCTCTGCCTTCATCTGTTCTCTGTTGTCACTGAATACCAGAGATAGGGTAACTTATCAAGAGGTTATTTAGCTTACAATCCTGGGAGCAAGGAAGTTCATTGTTGGGATAGCAGTGGCTGTGGCTGCTTGCTGTGTCATAATATGGTGGGTGATATCACACAGCAGGAGCATACACAGAACAGAGAGGACAGAGGTGCTGACCTACCTTATAACCTGTTCTGTGGTAATAATCCAGTGCTGTGAGAGGGAGAACCCTCTCCCTCCCTTGAGACAACATTAATCTACTCACAAGGGCTGCATCCCCACGATCTAAACACCTCCCATTAGGCCCCAGCTCCCAACGCTGCCACAGTGAGAAATTAATCCTCAATTTGAGTTTTGGTTGGGACAAACCTAAATAGGGTTTAAACCATAGCAAATACAAATGCTGATCAGACAATTTCTAGAAGCCATTTGTTCTCATTTATATCCTGTCCCCAGGCAGAGAAATCTAGACTCATTAACTTCCTCGTTATAACCATCAGTACGAGATGGAAAGCAGATTATCTGTTTCTGTCCTCATATTCTACAGTGTGAATGCTTAAGGTGAAGGTCATTGTTAAGAAGGGTAACCCAGGTGGGAAGGAATCTGCACTTCATGACATGGGGGAATGTCAGAGACACAGAGAAAGTGGAGAATCCATGACCAACAAGCAGGATGGGCAGCTTCAATATCACACAAGCTCACACAGGGAAGAAGGATTGCCCATATTCTGATGGCTCTTAGAGAGAGGCAATGCCAGCCCACTGCTAGAAGTGATTTACTTTGATTAGAGGACATTTCCAAAATGGAACAGATTACACCATGTGATGTTGACACAGAGACTTAACAATCCTTTAAGGCTGAAGAGAAGGCTTCTGCACTGGATATAGGATCGCATGGGATGACTTCTACTGCACTTCCTGCTATTAGTCTTTCATCCTATGACTAGAACCCTGTGTTGTGGATCTATGGTGGCTCTTAGCATTCCTATAGCCAAAAGAAGTATGATATAGGGAAATGAGAACCCAAAGAGCATGGCTTAAAAACTATTTACTCAAAAACAAAGCAAATCAATAAAGGTATTCATGAGGATGCTGCCTTCTTACATTAGATATTTCTGAAAACTAAGTTTAGAAGTCTAGCGCCCAGCATTTTCACACAGCCAGTTAAGCTGCCACTTGCAATATTGGCATCCCATATCAGACCCCTAGTGTGAGCTCTGGATGTTCCACTTCCGATCCAGTTCCCTGCCAAAGTGCCTGGGAAGGCAGGAGAGATGGCCCATGTCCTTGAGCCCCTGCCACCCATGTCGGAGATGCAGACAGGGTTCTAAGCTCCTAGCATCTGCCTGAACCAACCCTGGTTATTGAGTCATTTGAGGGCCATTTGAGAAGAGAACCAGTAGATGGGAGGCTTCTCTCTGTCTCTCCCTTTCTCTCTCTCTCTGTCACTCTGATTTTCAAATAAATAAATAAATCTTTGGAAACTTTACTTCTAGATCAAACAAAAGGAACTAGGGAATTAGGAGGGAGAATTGTAGCATTAGGCAAGAATATTAGATAGTAACACTGAAAGCAGTCAGGGATATCTTTGGCTTAGGGAATATGTCTTGTTCTTCTGCTTATCCAGGGCAGCATCTACCACCCATTTTTTAGACACAGAAGATATTCTATATTCCTCAGAGCTTTCAAAAGGACATAAAACTTAACAAAAGGCAGAATTCTAATAAATGGGGAAAATGAGAGAGTTATATGCATTATGCAAAATAAAATTTCTTATTCTGTGCATACCCAGTCATTGTGAATGTCAAAATCTCTGTAGAATGTGAGCTGAAAGAGAGAGAGAAAGAGAGAGAGAGATGCTGAGTGGTCTATCAGGTAGACAGTCATTAGGAGTCTATCAGCAGAGATATTCTTTACAAGTGACCATCCTTAACACTTACCTTCAATATTTTCAGATTTAATAAATAAAAATATGGATCTCCCAGTTAAATTAGCATTTTATGTAAATAATGAACCATTTCCTTATATGAGTTGTTATAACAATAGTGAGTATCATATTGATACAAAATGAATTTTCTATTTATCTGAAATTCAAATTAAAGATTGAATATACTGTATTTTTTAATCTGGCAGCTCCAGTCAGATTAGAGCCCAAGACATAGCATTTGATGGAAATAGAGGGGGAAATGAAGTAACTGAAGACACATTGTGAGGAAGATGAATGGATTTCATAAGCAGGAAGTCATAGTTACTGCCAGGGAAGGATAAAAAATGACCCAAGCACTAGAGCTGCTGCCATGCCAGGAGGGTGCTGGGGCCCCACTAATAACACTGAAGTTCTTCAAGAGGTCTAAGGAGGCTCTGCTGAGATGACTTCCCAGGCTTTGTATCTCTCCACGGCATAGTACAGTGAACAGCCAGTTACTGAGGATATCTGAGTGAATTTCTATTACTGGAAAGCAAAAAGTCTATAACTGCTACAGATAATGTTATTTGCCTGCTCAATATTCATCCCCACTTAACCCTGATGTTGGTTGGGACAGTAATTTTCTCATATGACTTAAATCAAGCAAGACAACCTGGTTGCATTTCACAGTCTCCCTTGCAGCTAAAAAGGGCAACATGGCCTGTTTCTGACCAAGACTTCTATATTGAAGTATTCCTGAATGTAGTTTCTACAGAAAATTTGCCTTTACTAGGGAAAATGAACAGATGCTGCTGATGTATTCACCCCCACCACAGTCTTCCTGCCTCAAATAAGGCCTGGGTATCTCGAATGTCAGAAGCCTTGTTGTGACCATGATATAGTAAACATGAAAAATGAAAGCTAACGGGGGCCAGCATTGTGGCATAGCGGGGAAAAGCCACCACCTGCAACATCAGCATTCTATATGGGCGTCGGTTCATGTCCTGGCCATTATTCTTCTGATCCAGCTACCTGCTAATGTGCCTTTAAAAGCAGCAGAAGATGGCCCAAGTGTTTGGGCCCCATTGGTAGGCCAGGATGAAGCTCCTGGCTCCTTGCTTTGGTTTGGCCCAGTGCTGGCCATTGTGTCCCTCTGGGGAGTGAACCATTAGATGGAAGATCTCACTCCCTTTGTCTCTCCTTCTCTCTGTGTAATTCTGTCTTTCAAAATAAGTTAATAGGCCGGCGCCGCGGCTCACTAGGCTAATCCTCTGCCTTGCAGCACTGGCACACCGGGTTCTAGTCCCCTTCGGGGCGCCGGATTCTGTCCTGGTGCCCCTCTTCCAGGCCAGCTCTCTGCTGTGGCCAGGGAGTGTAGTGGAGGATGGCCCAAGTCCTTGGGCCCTGCACCCCATGGGAGACCAGGATAAGTTCCTGGCTCCTGCCATCGGATCAGCACGGTGCATCGGCCGCAGCGCGCTGGCTACAGCGGCCATTGGAGGGTGAACCAACGGCAAAGGAAGACCTTTCTCTCTGTCTCTCTCTCTCATTGTCCACTCTGCCTGTCAAAATATAAAAATAAAAAATAAATAAATAAAAAAATAAGTTAATCTTAAAACTGAAAGCTAACATGAAGAATGGCAACATGAATGAATAGTTGATACAGCACTTGCATGGTCACACACAAGTATTTGGTTATACAAAAAAAGCAAGAACTTGTTTACTTATACTACTGTGAGTTGGGTTTCTTTTACTTGCAGCCAAATCTAATCCTAACTGATAAATAAATCTGTTGACTTAGAATCCACTGAACATTACCATACCTCAAGTTTCATAACAAATCATCACAAACAAGAAGACTTAATTGGCCCCCCCATAAATATTCGTGACTTTATAACTCTTTAGAATTACTCTTACACAGAATTCAAGCTCATTCCTCTCCACTTATTTGAATTCTGTCTTTTGTTAAGATTTATTTCCTTTTTGAGATATTCTATCATCTTAGCCTACATTGATTGTTTACCTATTCCAAACCTGATGATGTTTGTAGCCTAAACCATGAAACATTTATTTCCTACTTGGAAAAAGCAACCCTCTGTTCTTTAATTGTTTGGTTCCTGTGCTGTTTTATATGCAACATATTCATTTTTGGATGGTAAAACTCTGGAGGGAAAACACTGTGCTCATACTCATTGTTATTTTAGTGTCTATCATGGTGTTTTCTGGGGGTAAATATTTGCCTCGACACTGGTGACAATGATAATGTTTTTGAAAGACATGTGGGAGTTACTTGGTTGGACCCCAAGTCATGAGTTCTGGAGGACAGGCTAGCCTAGGCAGATTCACCAAGGTAGCCATAACTTGAGGGAGAACCAAGCAGAGCAGAAACTTACTAGATATGGTCCTTTAGCAAGTTAGTTAACACCTCTAGGCTGCATTTTCTCTTCTACAAAATATAGAGTGTTACTATGAAGATTAAAAATAATGTTGATAAGCACATCTCCCAGTGTCTCTGACATAACAGGCATAAGTATCATTAGAATTCAAATTTAATCTCCTAATATAGTCTAACCAAATTATAAGCTTTTTTGGCAGAATTGAGAAAGGTTGTAATTGTGTATTTCCCTAGTGTTTTTAAAATATGCTGAACTAGTAAACAGAATTTCTAGTTATAATTTTAAATTTGTCTCTAACTGGCTGTGTGACCATGGATGGGTCACTTAATCTTTCTGGGACTCAGTTTTCTGTTCATAAAATGCAGATATTCAGAATTTATTTACCTGCTGAGGCATGTGAAATAATGTATGAAAAAGTACTTTGAAAAAGCATTATATTAATTTAAGGGAGGGAGGAAGGAATATATATATAGATTCAAGAATCATCAAAAGATGCAAATTTATTCATGGCTTGAAAAATGTCCAAATTTTAAAAGCACATTGAATGATTTAGCAAAACTGCAGCACTTAGGAAAGAATTCAAAGACAAATGAGCTAGACTTTAATTAAATGGAACTGAGATGAAATTAAAACAAAAACTCATTTCCCTAGAATAAAATGCTAATGCATTTAAGTACACACATTTTAGCACTATTTAATTTTTTAAAGAAATACTTGTGACCAATACGAATCACATTTAGGGTCATTGTCCTTAGTATTTTCAGTGTTAGGCTTGAGACAGGGCAGGTGTCAACCTGATACTGGATGTAGTCTACCATCATGAGGGTTCAAACTCTTCCTCTGCTCAAAGATGTGCAGAGGCAAGGTTGAGGAATAAAAATTTTCTATCATCCCTGCTTATTGCCTCATTTCCAATGCTTCCTGGAATATGATTATGCAGTTTTATTTATCTGTGGGGGTGGAATGTGGTAACAAGGGTACAGAAGTGAAAAGGAAATCATGCAACATTTTATTTGTTAAAAGACATATGATGTTAACTGTCTCTGGCCTCCTTGCTACTTGGGTCAGTGGAGGTCCCTGGATGAGAGTCTTTACAGTGATAGGAGCCTACGCCACTTCCAGTGCATTCAACGTTTCTCTTCTTTTTTAAAGATTTATTTATTGAAAGGATTACAGAGAGAGAGGGAGAGTTAGAGAGATATTCCATCAGCTGGTTTACCACACCCTCTATGGCCACAACAGCCAAGGCCAAGCCAGGCTGAAACCAGGAGCCAGACCTCCATCTGGGTCTTCTATATGGGTTCAGGGGCCCAGCTGCTTTCCCCAGGCCACTGGCATGGAGCTGGATTGCAAGTGGAGCAGCGGGAGCTCTAACTCATGCCTGTATGGGATGCTGGTGTCACAGGAGGCAGCTTTACCAGCCATGCCACAATACCAGCCCAACATTTCTCTTCTGAGATGATGGTTCTACTTTCTTGGTGAAATGAACATTCCCTCATTTCCCCAGTTGCAAAGTATTTCTTGTAGCAGATCTCATCTGTACTGAACATCTGGGGATTTTTCTCTCCTTTGTAAACTATTTGTGTCCATGTCTGATTACCCATAACAGATTGTGAACTCTTAAACTGCTAGATATGTTTTTGTACCCCTACTCCAAGGTTTTCTAAGCCAGTGCCTTTGACATTTCTTGAGAGATTAGTTATGTCATTTGAAGTTTTAGTTTTGCTATATCTCTAACTGTTGGCTGTTAGGCTAAGGTTTATTGGTTCCTATTGGGATCTATGAGTGATCTTTTACAGTACCCTTGACTTTTGGTCACTCTAGCTGTCACATTTATCTATCTGAATATCTGTGTGAATTGGTCTGATTAGGTGAATATCTATGGATCCAGCAATGTGGCACAGCATGTTAAGCCACCAGCTAGGATACCATATAAGTTCTGGTTCAAGCCCCAGCTGCCCCACTTCTGGTTCAGCTCCCTGCTAATGTACCTGGGAAGGCAACAGAAGATGGTCTACATGTTTGGAACATTCAGATGGAGCACCAGACTCCTGGCTTTGGCCTAACCCAGCCCCAGCTATTATGGCTATTTGGAGAGTGAACTGATGGAAGGAAAATCTTTCTCTGTCTCTTCCTCTCTCTGTAATTCTGATTTTCAACTAAATAAATACATCTTTAGAAAGATGACTATCTATGACTTTCATGAAAAAAATCTCAAAAGTAATAGAAAATCATTGCAGTCTTCTTGCCTTAATGTTGTAGAACTTCACATTGTAGTTCTCATTTTTTACTTCACATTAGATAGCTTTTTTGAAATACATCAAAAATTATAATACAGTTGGTCTGGGGTGGAACTCAAGCATGAGCACTTTTAATGTGAAGGTAATGCTGGTCCCTAATTTCAGAAACCTTTTTCATTATTGGTTATTGGTTGGATGGCATTCCAACCTCCATTCTGTGAGAATCTTTACCATTCCTACAAGGAGCAGTTTTTTAGAGTATAATGTTAAGTCAGGCTCTAATTTGGTATTCTTCTGGCTCAAACTCCAAAATTATTCTTTTAGTCATTTAAAGTTTCTGTCACTGTACTCAGTTCCCTCTTATCCATGATTTCTAATGAAGAACATAGATGTTTTCTTCCTATTGTCTGGCTGTTTACCCCAGGAAAGAAAGAAATGCATTATTAGTAATGCTCAGGGGAACCTTTCCTCATATGGTCATGTGTAAGTACAAAATAACCTTGCAAAAAATAGCGTTAGCAATTAGGAGGCCTCCTTCAGACCACTGGTGTCATAACCCTGGCAAGAACAGCTTCTTGTACATTAGCTTTGATTTCTATGACTCACCAGAAGACACAAAACTTGATTTCCTTCCCCCATTTCTCCTATGCTAGCAGTTGACAGCTTTTGGAACAGAAATGGATTTCTGAAACATTGTCAGATAGATATCTTCTGGGCATACTTCGTGACTACAGTGTTTATCTCAATTTGCCATTTCCTATAATTAGGCAGCACATTGCACATCTGATTCTTTGTGAGATAATTATTCATTGTGTAGATCATACCAGGCTCTTTACTTCTCTGCCTTCTAGAGGTAACCTCATTGGGCATTTTATCTCTATTAGTAATTCTGCCAAAGTATGAAGTGTAGAGGAAGGAAAAAGAAAATCAGTTTTACGTGTGCTTCTCTTATCTTTGTTCAGGGTTAGGTAGGTGAAGAGGTCAGATTTCATAGCTTAAGCATATTTTGCTGTTGCTCATGGATGTGTTCACCATCCTAGTCCAAAGTACATGGAGATTTCTAAGAGGCTAGCTCACTTTGTAAATGTCTTTTTAAGATGCTTTTTTTCTTCCTTTGCTCAGAGTGGCAGATGAGGTTAACTTCACTTTTACTTCCACTGAATAACTCTCCAATGTCAAAGGCCACAGCCATCTTTACAGCCTGAATAGGACCATGATAAGGTGACCAATAAAGAATATAGAAAAAGAAGGGAAATTAAAAGTTTGTACATATAATGAAGAGAAATTATGCAAGTAGAAGCAGAGGCTTAAGTAGCTAATGGGGAATGTAGACAAATATGCCTGAACAGAGAACGTGGCAAAACCAGTGAAAGTTCTTGTATTACAAAGTCAGTTGGCAGTTCTCATAGAGCACTCACAGGATACTTAGTGCTGAGACTTCTTGATACAGCTGGATGTATAATCTTGAACAGACAGCATGATAAGAAGAAGGACCACCAGCTGCCTTTATACTTAGGGCAAACCAATCAAAACAATAACCAAGTTCTCTCGAAGTATGGATTTTATACCATTATGAAATACAGAGATCATGGAGACCAAACAATTTCAGTATTGGGAAAAAGAAAACTCATTTTTGAAGCAAACTGGACTTCTCATCAATCTTTCTTCTAGGGACTTAGTCTATATTTCTTAGGTTTTAGGGGAGTCCTATTGTATAGTAATTCAAGATATGGGTCTCAGATAGGCAAGGGTTCAAATCTCAATGCTGTCATTTATTCACTGCGTTACTTTGTTTTTATTTATTTATTTATTTATTTATTTATTTTTGACAGGCAGAGTGGACAGTGAGAGAGAGAGACAGAGAGAAAGGTCTTCCTTTGCCGTTGGTTCACCCTCCAATGGCCGCCGCGGCCGGCGCGCTGCGGCCGGCGCACCGCGCTGATCCCATGGCAGGAGCCAGGTGCCAGGTGCTTTTCCTGGTCTCCCATTGGGTGCAGGGCCCAAGCACCTGGGCCATCCTCCACTGCACTCCTGGGCCACAGCAGAGAGCTGGCCTGGAAGAGGGGCACCAGGACAGAATCTGGCGCCCCGACCGGGACTAGAACCCGGTGTGCCGGCGCTGCTAGGCGGAGGATTAGCCTAGTGAGCCACGGCGCCAGCCTCGCTGCATTACTTTGATATTTTTTAAACTACTTTGAGCCTGGCACAAATATGTGATTAATATATATGAGGGAACTTCATAAAGTTTATGGAAAATGGAATTAAAATGTTTATTTTGGTCTAAAATTGCTTAGCTTTTCATGATATACATTTCCAATAACCTTCTGAAGCTCCCTCATATCAGCTTCCATCATCATCATCATCATCATCATCATCACCATTATTATTATTATGTCAACCATCAAAGACAATTAAGCATTTAGCATGATCTTAGGTACCAAGATAGTTCATGAACCTAGAGAACCCTGAAGGCAGTCTAACGTGGAGAAAATAGTATGTTTCCAAGGCATATAGACCTTCATTCTCGTCTCAGCTCTACCAACTGTTCTTTATGATTCATGAAAAGTTACTTAAAAGGTTCATTTCCTCACTTTAAAAGTGAAAGTTCTAACACACAGCTAATAGTTATATGTGAATGAATGGATGATAAAGTAACACATGCTACATGGTTAGCAAAATGTTTGCTTTCTGATTGTCCCACAAACAATGGTCCTTCCCTTGCTCTCCTCTGCAATCTTCTTGACACCAAGTGTCTAGGTTGGTGTGGAGAATGGCAAGTCATATTCTGACCCTAACACAAGACTTAAGTAAGCAAGCAAGTTAAGGTAGAGTGAGGGAACATGCATAATCAGATAGAAGAATCAGTGGAACAATGCATGGTGAAGCCAGCATTGGAGCTGAGATCTCAGATGTAGAATGGCCATGAAATGTTCACTAGTAGTGGATGAGATTAACTCAAACAATGTTGCATTAGAAAGCATGGGGTGAAATCTTTACTTATTGTATGCTAAACTGATCTTCTGTATATAAAGAGAATTGAAAATGAATCTTGATGTGAATGGAAGGTGTCGCTCCCCCTCTTCGTGGAGGAGCAACACAGGACCCTGCGCTGTTCTTTCGTCTGCTCGGCCCTCCCCGGGTTTGCTGCTGGTTCTTCCCGGGTTGGCTATTATCCCTTCCACCTCCGTGGAAGGGCAGTTCCCCCTGGCCGCATTCCCCACTTCCGCAGGGGAGCGGCACACCGCCGGCCGGTTCTCTCGGGGGCTGCACGGGTTCCCTTAGATGTTCCCCATAGATGTTCCTGGTGCATGCCGTCTCTCTCCTCCTTTATAGTCCTCCTCCGCCAATCCCAACTCGGCTGCCCACACACCGAGTACGCTGCTCTCCAATCAGGAGCAAGTCCTACAGTTTATTGGTTGAACTGGAGGCAGCTGTGCGGAAGCTGTTTACTTCTCTCCCAGCGCCATATTGTGGGAGAGCAGATGCATAGAATAAGTCCTAATTCGAGTAACTTAGTCTAGTCCGGATTGCTCCCCACAGAAGGGGAGAGGGAGTGGGAAAGGGAAGGGTTATGGGTGGGAGGGACGTTATGGGGGGGAAGCCATTGTAATCCATAAGCTGTATTTTGGAAATTTATATTCATTAAATAAAAGTTAAAAAAAAAGAAAGCATGGGGAAGGCTTCGTGAAGTCTTTTTGCTTCCTAAGACCTTATGAAGTACTGGTAGCTAATAATCATAGCAATATATCTTTGATTACTGGGCAGGGCTGCAAGATGGTTAAAGCTCAAGAAGTATAATCAAATATTGGCCACTAATATGGCTACATTGTAAATTTAGGAGATTGAAAGCTTACAAAGAAGTTCCAGGGATGGGAAGAGGATGGATTTTGTTACTGTTGTTCTCAATACAACCATCAGAAAATTAATAGGCTATTAACCCTTTTTTATGATACTAAGTACTTTGTTTATTAGTGTTTGTTTATTAGTTTGTTTATTAGTGTCTATGGTCTGCATTGTGGTTAGCACTTCAAGATGGCATTGATTGAGAACTAACTCAATTTGCCAAGAAACTCTGTATTTACTCTTTTATTCTCAAGTTTAATTTTTGAAGCCAGCATGTCCTTTTTGATGGGCTGACAGCCTCTGACAGAACAGTTAAATAAACAAATCATTAGTCTGAGAACAGACATGCCACCACAAGCCCAACTGCCCAATTTAACTGATCACTGGTGGATGCTAGTCATGACATATGACATCCAACTTTCCAAAAACCAAAGTGCCTGTACTGTTTTGTCAATTATTATAAAGAGTGACAGCTTACAAATGTGCTGAACCAAGAAAAAGAAATAAAAGTTGTACCATGTCACTGGTGCTTGTTTTCTGAGGTCTGTTCTTTTTCCTTTGACAATAATAAGTTATTTCTGTTGGATCACACAAATACAGCTTGTTGCTGTAATCAGTATCTGCCCTGTATGAACGTGTTTTTAGGAACAGGCAGTGGCTGTAATTCTAGTTATTCAAACCTGCAATTTTTCTTCCGTTAAATAACAGCTTTTATTTGGAGCATTTGTGTTGATTCCATTCCAACTTCTTTTCTTACGTTGGAGGACGATGGCCCCCGGAGCCCTTGATACACCCTTTCCAGCTAGGAATTATTTTCTAATAATACACACAGGAGAGTTGCTCCCCAAAGGCAAAGGCTTAAACTCCAGCACCTGCCTTCTTGTTTCTTAACTGAGTTCTGAGTGTTCTTGCTGAGTCAACTATGGGAATGGAATCAGCTTTCTCTGTATTGAGTAGATATGATTAGCGTGGGAGAGGAGAATTTGTATCTGCAAAGGGCTTTAGAAATATTACTTTGCAAACCTCAGTTAAGAGGTATAATAGAAGTCCTATATAAGAGGTATGATAAAAGGCCTTTGTTTATTTCTTAAAGAAATGGCCTAAAGGAAGCATAAGTATGAAGAGTAGGAGGCAATTATTCCCTCCTGGCTGCTTTGCTGGTTACCAAAATAAAATGGTCTTGGCAATGTGCTTTTCTAATTTCTCTTTTTCCATGGAAACAATACTCAGGAATGATTGTGTAGTGTCCTACATACAGTAAGGTTGGAAAGCAAAAGTACTAGGGTCTGTCCTATTAAATGTATATTTGGGACAACACACCCCTGCCCTAGTAAGGGTTATAGCTAACTCTTAGAATGCTGTTAAATATACCAACCAGTGTGGAAGGTTGATATCTGCGCTGTATGGCTATAGATTTTATGCTTACACCAGAAATAATAAAGATAATTATAAGAGCTAACATTCATCAAAGCATTTACTATGTGCCAGTGTCTGGCTCAGCAGTTCACACATATAACTCATTTACTACTTACTGCTGCACCATAAGGTAAGTGGAATCCTCTCTACATCTGTTTTTGTTGTTGTTGTTGGTTGATTTGAGACAGACAAAGGTCCTGCTTGCTGGCTCACTCCCATAATGCCTGCAAAGACTGGGGCCAAGTCAGGCCCCAATCGGGAACTCAGTCTAGATCTCCATGTAAATGGCAGGAATCCAATCAGTTGAACTATCAGGACTGTCTCCCGCCCCAGAGTTTGCATTAGCAAGAAGTTGGAGTCAGGAGCTACATCTGGGAATCCAACCCAGGCACTCTGATATGGGACATGGGGGTCTTAATCTACATTTTGACCACTAGGCTACACACTCATTGCCAGTCCCCTTTTGTTCAGATGAGAAAACTTAATGATTCACATAATCTGCAGAAAATCATATAGTCTAATAATTTGTGGAGCCAAGAATTGGATCTAAATCTGACATCAAATTTTGTACTCTGTTTTTTAGGCTTGCCTCTCCGTTTAGTCTAAAACACCAACTTCAAGCTTTGTATTTACCAACTGAGACATCTATTTCTAGAATGGACCCATAGTTAAAAGTTTCATTTCATATCTTCTGGGTTTTCTTCTGTCTATGTTAGAATAATAATAAATATTTAGAAGCACAGAAATCTCAATAACTTTCTTCCAACTCCTTTGAGACCTTGAATCATCAGTTTTCAGCTTTCTCTACAATGCTTACCATCTCTACAACGGCTATCATGTCAACCTTGCCTCTTCTTCATTTTAAAAAAATCCCTATATTCCTCCCATTCTTAATCTGGTTGTCTTTCTTGATGAGACTTTTTGACAGATTGGTCTGTATGCCTGTGTAGCTGCATTTCTTTATCTCCTAATCACTTGCAGTCCACCTCACTCTGTAAAGCCACTGAAGCTTCTCTTACTACCATAACTATGACCACTTAATTGTCAAATCTAGAGGCGACTCTCCAGCCTCTGTGCCTTCTGCCTTCTCTCAGAATCTCTTTCCCCACTCTCTCCTTCTCCTCTTAAGTTAGTCTTTGTTGTTCCTCTTCCCTTTTCCCGCTTCGAGTATTGTTTGCATGTATCCTTGAACTTGTGCATGTCATTCAAGACTTGTCTTCTTTATTGTAACATCTTCGTTTCTAGCATGTAAATCTACCGCCAATACTTTCCAACCATCTAATATTTATCTACTCAAAATAAAAATATTGAGTGACCAAATACCTATAAGGCACTGTGCTTGAGTTCGTGCCCTAAGAAATGTGGGGTGTGGGGGGCTGGCACTGCGGTGTACTGGGTTAAGCCACACCTGTGGTGCTGGCATACCATATGGGCGCCAGTTCAAGTCCTGGCTGCTGCACTTCTGATCCAGCTCTCTGCTAATGTGCCTGGGAAAGCAGTGGAAGATGGGCCAAGTGCTGGGGCCTCTGTACCTATGTGGAAGACCCAGAAGAAGCTCCTGGCTCCTGGCTTCGGATTGGCCCAGCTCCAGCCATTGCAGCTATTTGGGGAGTGAACCAGCAGATGGAAGACTTCTCTCTTTCTCTTTCTCTCTCACCACCTCTCTGTAAAACAAATACATTGCAACTATGAGTATCTGACTTGTATTTCCAATCGCCTGCGTGGCATTTCACTTGCATATCAGTTGCCTCGAACTCAGCATGTCTTTGATATTATTTATAATATTTGATATTATTAATAATATCCTGCCCAGAAAATTCCTTTGAAAAGTTTTAAGGTTTTAAAAATATTTAACCGACAAAGAAAATGTACATATTTATGGGATACCATGTAATGTTTTCATGCATGTATACATTTCATAATATCCAAATCAAGGCAAACATAAATGTCCCCTCGAATTTTTATTATCTGTTTGTGAAAGCATTCGAAATCCTTCCCTTGAGCTTTTTTTAAAACTTTTATTTAATGAATATAAATTTCCAATGTACAGCTTATGGATTACAATGGCTTCCCCCACCCCATAACTTCCCTCCTACCTGCAACCCTCCCCTTTCCCTCTCCCTCTCCCTTTCCATTCACATCAAGATTCATTTTCAATCCTCTTTATATACAGAAGATCAGTTTAGCATTCATTAAGAGGAGATTTCAACAGTTTGCACCCACATAGAAACACAAAGTGAAAAATACTGTTTGAGTACTAGTTATAGCCTTAAATCACAATGTACAGCACATTAAGGACAGAGATCCTACATGAGGAGTAAGTGCACAGTGACTCCTGTTGTTGACTTAACAATTTGACACTCTTGTTTATGGCATCAGTAATCACCCTAGGCTCTTGTCATGAGTTGCCAAGGCAATGGAAGCCTTTTGAGTTCACCAACTCTGATCATATTTAGACAAGGTCGTAGTCAAAGTGGAAGTTCTCTCCCCCCTTCAGAGAAAGGTACCTCCTTCTTTGATGACCCATTCTTTTCACTGGGATCTCACTCGCGGAGATATTTCGTTTAGGTGTTTGTTTGTTTGTTTGTTTTTGCCAGATTGTCTTAGGTTTCCATGCCTGTAACACTCTCATGGGCTCTTTAGCCAGATCCAAATGCCTTAAGGGCTGATTCTGAGGCCATAGTGCTGTTTAGGACATCTGCCATTCTATTGGTCTGCTGTGTATCTCGCTTCCCATGTTGGATCGTTCTCTCCCTTTTTTATTCTATCAGCTAGTATTTGAAGACACTAGTCTTGTTTATGTGCTCCCTTTGGCTCTTAGTCCTATCATTATGATCAATTGTGAACAGAAATTGATCACTGGGACTAGTGAGATGGCATTGGTACATGCCACCTTGATGGGATTGAATTGGAATCCCCTGGTATGTTTCTAACTCTACCGTTTGAGGTAAGTCAGCTTGAGCATGTCCCGAATTGCACATCTCTTCCCTCTCTTATTCCCACTCTTATATTTAACAGTGATCACTTTTCAGTTAAGTTTCAGCACTTAAGAATAATTGTGTATTGATTACAGTATTCAACCAAAAGTATTAAGTAGAACAAACAAAAAAAATACTAAGAGGGATAACATATTAAGTTGTTCATCAACAGCTTTTTTATTATAGTTGTTAAAACAATACTGAACATTATCATTATCTGTAATCACTCTACTGTGCAGTAGACCATCAGAATCTTTTTTAAAGATTTATTTATTTATTTGAAAGAGTTACACAGAGAGAGGAGAAGCAGGGGGTGGGTCTTCCATCTGCTGGTTCATTCCCCAATTAGCTGCAACGGCTGGAGCTATGCCGATCTGAAGCCAGGAGCCAGGAGCTTCTTCCAGGTCTCCCATGTGGATGCAGGAGCCCAAGGACTTGGGCCTTCTTCTCCTGCTTTCCCAGGCCACAGCAGAGAGCTGGATCGGAAGAGGAGCAGCCGGGACTAGAACCGGCGCCCATATGGGATGCCAGCACTTCAGGCCAGGACATTAACCCACTGTGCCACAGCACTGGCCCTGACCATCAGAATTTCTTCATCATAACTATAACTCATCACCAATGCCCTTGAAGTTTAGATTAAAAATATATCTAGGCAGTTCATGGACAACGCGACTTAGATATTTAATAGGCAATTCAAACTTACCGATCATCAGATATTATTTCTGTTGTTACATCATTGTCCACCTATTCATCCAACCTAGAAACCTCAGGGTTAACCATGATTACCCTCTTTTGCTCAAAACCTGTGTCAATTTTCAGATTTTTCTGCCAAATACTGCAAAGTGGTCATACATAAACAAATCTCCTTTCGTAGTGGCAATTCACACACCAAAATGCAAACTCCCTGTACTTGATATAATTTGTCTTAGAAAGTCAAGCAAATTTTGCCTTTAACCCAAGATATATCTCTTTTGTTTGAAGTTTACTTCATAGATAGAGCTCTAAAATAAACAACCACAAAAAATCAATAGCATACAGCAAAGAAAAAATTTATTTAGTACATCTGCCAGTCAACTGGCCTCAGATGAGGAACTCTGCTGATTTAGCTAGGCTTGCTTGCCCATCTGGAACAATTCAACATTAACCAGTGTGGTCCATGCTTGACTTGGGGGGATAAGCTGGAATCCATGTATCTCTTATCCTCTTCACAGGTTAAGTAAAGAAGCTGAATTATAAGTGAGGTGCAAGAAAGTGAGCCTAGTCAAGTAAGTAATTTCCAAGCCTTTGCTCATGTCCTGTTGTCTAACATATCATCAGAGAAAATAAATCAATGGACAAACTCAAAGCTGGGGGCAGGAAATAGACTGTACCTTAATAGTGAAGGTTATAGCAAAGTCATTGGCAAAGGTTATGATCATTAATGTTAACTGTCATGACCATAAAAGCATTTTAAATGACATAGACAAATTTATGCACATTTTGTTGTATAACTGAATATGAAATTGATTTCACAGAAGATGGGCCATGTGTTTATTTTATGAATCTTCTTGTCTACAAAATGTGGCTAATCATGACATTTTTGAGAGGAGTAAATTGCTTAGTCCATAACCTGGCATATAGTAACCACTTGACAAATGTTAACTATTATCAATATTATTACTTCTGAGAGAAGATTGAAATGTATACTCTTGCAGTACCTCCCTCAGCTTTTCAAACTTGTACTATGACAAACATATACCCTAGGATTAGCCATGGCTTTGAAAACAAATGAGATGAGCCTGCCAGACTATGCCGAATTTATGCCCCCATCATGTCACCACATATACTAATTTGAGAAGTTCATTAAATCAAGATTATAAAAATTCCATGCTATATTAATGGAAAAATATCATATCTTTTCCAATCTTTTTCTTTAAGCCTGAACTTTCAGGAATCTGCATGGTTAGAAGCCCCTAAAATCAAATAAACCTATACATTTCCCTGTCCTTCCTTGATGGATCACCACTTCAAAACAAATTCTTCCCTACCCTCATTACATTTTTGAACTGGAAATAAAAGGTAATTTGGACATAAATTCGTTATAAGTAGATCAATAATCTCCTCTGCTCCCGGCTGCAATTCTGTTACATAGGATTGGAACACATTTACCACTCTCAGCACCTAGGCCTCCAGTGATTGTGTTCTGCAAATCAATGCCTCATAATATAATTCAAACTAATCCCATAATTGAGTCTAATTATGAACAGCCTCAGACAATTATTACAGAATTATCGAAAGCAGAGATTGAAGAGATTTGTTCATTTATCCCATGTTCCCCCTGCTGCCTACAGTTCCCTGTTGCTTTGCTTTCTAGTGATCTGTCTGGTCTTGTTTTAAGACTTGTAAGAATTAGTCTGATTTTTAAATTTCATACCACACTTAGAATTATAATATGTTTTATCAGATGCTTTTCTGCAGAGTTTATTTTCAGTGATACTTGCCTCTCATCTTTCTTCTCAGATTTGTGTTTCCTTTGGAGAGCTACAAGGCAATCCAGACTACAATCCATTCCCCACAGAGGACATGTAAAATGACTTTTTAAAAACAGATAATGAAAAGTTTAATGAAAATTAAAGACAGGCCCAGCTACTCATATGGGATTTTGTTGCTCTTGTTCTTGCTCTGTCCCATCAGCTTCCTTCTGCAACAGGCTGAGAGTAGTGGTAGCAAAGATGGACCTCGATGACTGGACTTCCTCAAGGGATTTCCTAATTTCTATATTAACCCCTTACCAGAATGCTGATTGGTTCTGCATTGTGTGCCCAGCCTAGACCAATCCTATCCCAGCTTTGGATGGGACATACTGACTCGCCATATAGACTCCCATGTCCGTCCTTGTGGTAGAGGAAGTAAGATCTGTTAATCAATAGCCCCACCACCACCATCACCATAACATCAGTAAGAGAGAGGGCTAGCTCTTTAATTGTCTAATTCTTGTAAGAAAGGGATTTAGGGACAAAGCAAAAAACAAATAAATATTTACTACTTTTTAAAAAAATTTATTGATTAAAGGAAACTTCATGTATCTCATATATAAAATTTTAAGATCATAATACTTCACACCCTACTCTCCGTCCCTCCCTCACTCCCACCCACCTTTCTGCTCCTATTTTTCTTCTAATTTTTACAATGACATGCTTTCAATTTTCTTCATGATCACAAGCTTAACCCTCCACTAAATAAAGAATTTAGCATGCAGTAAGTAGAAAAAATCACTGTTCCTCAAGAGTATAGACAAGGACTAAAAACAGTAATCAAATCTCAAAATGTCAATTTCTCTCATATACATTACATGTTTTATATTCTTTATGTTAGTTACCTCAAATCAGGGAAAACATGTTTTATGTCCTTTGGGAACAGGCTTATTTCACCACACATAATAGTCTCTAGTTATATCCATTTTGTTACAGAACAGAGGATTCCATCCTTTTTTATGGATGAATAGTATCCCATTGTGCTTATATACCACAATTTTTCCTTTCATCAGTTGATGGGCATCTGGATTCACTCCATAGGCTATTGTGAGTTGAGCTGCTGTAAATGTGGGAGTACAGATAACTCTTTCATATGCTGATTTCATTTTGTGAGTGTAAATTCCCGAGAGTGGAATGGCTGGGTCCTTTATTAGATCTATTTTGAAATATCTAAGGAATCTTCATACTGTCCTCCATAATGGTTGCACTAGTTTGCATTCCCACCAACAGTGGACTAGGGTACCTTTTCCCCCAAATCCTCATCAGCATTTGTTATTTTTAAATGATTTTTAGTGTTAGCTAGGGTAAGGTGATACCTCATTGTGACCTTTATTTGCGTTGCCCTAATGGCTACTGATCCTAAACATCTTTTCTTGTATCTGTTGGCCATTTATATTTCATCCTTTAAAAAATACCTGTTCATATCTTTAGCCCATTTCATAATTGGTTTGCTTGTTTTGTTGTTGAGTTTCTTAAGCTCCTTACAGCATTTCCACTGTGTTTTCCTCTAGTAATTTGATCATCTCAGGTCTTAGATTTAGAGCCTTGATCCGCTGTGGGTTGATTATTGTATAGGGTATAAGGTAGGGGTCTTGTTTTATACTTCTGTATGCAGAGATCCAATTTTCCCAGCACCATTTGTTGAAGAAACTGTCCTTTTTCCAGGGAGTGATTTTAGCTCATTTGTCAAAGATTAGTTGGTTGGAGTTACTTGCAACTTCTTCAAATGTATTTCCTCAGGATTTAACACCCTGAATCAGCCCCACCTGCTGTTCCAGCTCTCTAAAGTGCACAATATAAAGTTTCTTTTTGCTGAATTCTGAACAATTTCGGAGAAAGTGAAAAGATAACATCCTGAAATTTTGAGTATCCGATGAGCCTGAGCTGTTAACTATACGAAAGAGGATGTGCTGGGCAGTGTGCAGAGGAGGGGCAGGGAAAGGAACTAAAGGACTTCTACTTGCCCTTCTAATTCTGAAGACCTGCAGCCAAGTGATGTTCTTGATCCAGGGTTAACTATATGATCATTAAGTAAACTAAAAATAGATCTTTGTAAAAATTAAGAGTGGGAATGTGAGAGGAGGAGGAAGAAGGGTTGGAGCGTGAGCAGGAATGGGGGTGAGGAAGGAAATGTCACTATGTTCCAAAACCTGTGTGTATGAAATAGATGAAACACGTAAAACTTAAATAAAACTTAAAAAGTAAAAAATCAGCTAAAATATAGCATCCCTGTCATTTCCAAATTATAATTCCTCTTCCCCTGCAAACCAAATTTTAATCAAGAGTTGGGTCTGACTTCTGTTAACCAAAGATATGATCCTGTGGATAGAGGAATTTGTGTGGTTGGATTTTGTGCATGTCATGGCAGCCCGTGACAAATTGTTGTGGAGGGCTACCACTGGAGGTGGGGAGGAGGAATCTGAATATTTCATCTACTAGGAGTCAGTTAAAGAAAAACCATGTCTTCATACCATGACAATCACCTGCTTGGATAGTCTTTCTTGGTAACAGATGGAATTCTTAGATTATACCTTTATCTTCTTTTCCCCTCCTCAGCAGAGCAAGTCATTTTGCCACTAACATTAAAAAAATATACATATGTTTCCTTGTCCTTTCTCTTTTCTTTGGTGAATTTGCACCAGAATATAAGAAAAGAACTAGGAGAAATTGAACTTATTTTTGATTGGTGATTTTGGAAACATAGTTCTACCACAAGTGATTTTTAATATACATTGAAAGACATCTGATAAGAAGTTAATAACAAAATTCAATGAATAAAACATTGTTGTGGTTCCTCTGTGACTTTGTCTTATGCATAATTTTAAAAATGCAGAACAAAAATTCTGAGAGGAGCTAGCAGCTAGGAGAAAACTTCCATGCAATCCTGGAATTTGTGTAGTTATAAATATTGTTTATAGCCCTTGCCTATATTCCTGTAGAAGAGTGATCTCTCTATAGTTTGTTGAGTGCTGTATTTACTGGAGCATTAAGCCTATAATTATAAAGTAAATTAAAAATATGCTACCACAAACATTAAAATAAAAAAGAAAGGATGAAGGAGAGAGGAAAGGAGGTATCATTATATTCTTAGAAATATATCTATGAAATACATGAAATCTTTTTTTCTTTATATTAATTTATAAAATCAGTTTGGAGAGAACCAGTATTTACAGAGGATTATTGAAACACTAAATCCAAACATTATTTCTGATACTCTAAAATGCATTAGATTAAATGACCAATCCTGAATATTGATGAAAATTATGCAAGACTGAAACTGAGAGATTGACATTAAGGAATGGGGCTTCTCCCCAGAAAGATATTAACCTGACTTCTGGGCTAGTAACCACTCACACAGTTTTAAGGAGGATCAGGAATATTCAGAATAGTGTGATTTAGGTCTATTAAAACTGATACAGCTGTGCCACTCTTGGCTACCCTATAAAACTGCCTTTGAACCCCAATCCATATCTACTTATCTCAAGAAGTGAAATACATCACTGTGTATTGAGGTTTTCTGTAACTGGTTTTAACTTGGTTGCACTGTAGTTTATACACAAACTTTCTTAGAAAGTATCTTAAGGAGCCAGTATTGTGGCGTGAGGGTGAAGCCACTGCCTGCAATGCTGGCATCCCATAAGGGCATTGGTTTAAGTCCAAGCTGCTGCACTTCAGATAAAACATGCTGCTAATGTGCCTGGGAAAGCAGTGGAAGATGGCGCAAGTGCTTGGGCTCCTGCACCCATGTGGGAGACCTGGAGGAAGGTCCTGGCTTCTGGATGTGGTCTGGCTCAGCCCTGGCCATTGAAGCCATTTCGGGAGTGACCCAACAGATGGTAGCATGCATGCTCTCTCTCTCTCTCTCTCGATCTCGCTCTCTCCCTCCCACCCTCCATAACTCTGGCTTTCAAATAATTTTTTAAAAAAATCTTAGATGATGATATTATGACCTGCTCAGCTTCCCCCTTCACCTCACCACTTTTATACATTCAACTCTTGGACTCTTCATAGATGTTCCATGTACACAGGATTCTTGGGAGTTGTCTGACCAATCTGAGGGCCCTAGGCAAATATTTAGGCACACATTTCCTGTCAAGTTAACCTAATCTGACTGTAATCAGTACCTTAGGCTTGAGGAAAATTTTACTTATGTCTAATGAACAATCAGTTACTGACATGGGGTTGGCAAGACAGCACAGTGGCTGCTTGTGATAATGACATCCCATAGCAGAGTACGAATTCAAGTCCTGGCTGCTCTGTTTCTGATCCCTCTCTCTGCTAATGCCCCTGGGAAAGCATCAGCAGATAGTCCAGGTACTTTGGCCCCTGCCACCCATTTGGGAGACCAGAATGGGGTTCTGATTCCAGACTTCGGCCTGGTCCTGAGTCTTGGTGCCATTTGGGGAGTGAGCCAGTGGATGGAAGATCTCTCTGTGTCTCTGTCTGTGTCCCTTTTTCTCTGTCACTCTTTTTTTTTTTTTTTTTTTGGACAGGCAGAGTGGACAGTGAGAGAGAGAGAGACAGAGAGAAAGGTCTTCCTTTGCCACTGGTTCACCCTCCAACAGCCCCCGCGGCCAGCGAGCTGTGGCCGTTGCACCGCTCTGAACAGATGGCACGAGCCAGGTGCTTCTCCTGGTCTCCCATGGGGTGCAGGGCCCAAGTACTTGGGCCATCCTCCACTGCACTCCCGGGCCACAGCAGAGAGCTGGCCTAGAAGAGGGGCAACCGGGACAGAATCCGGTGCCCTGACCGGGACTAGAACCCGGTGTGCCGGCGCCACTAGGTGGAGGATTAGCCTGTTGAGCCGCGGCGCAGGCCTCTTAACCCCTTTTCTATTTCTGCTTCCTCTACATCTAAAAAGCTTAGAGAACCAACATTCTAGCTATTAAGGATTCAGACTATTCAAACTACTAATTGTTCTCCAAATAAATTTCACAAAATCAGATCTTTGAAACTTGACAACATTTTAGACAGCATTTGATCTACCTGGCTTATGACTATTGCAAGGTGTCCCGTGCATAACAAATCTTCCCAGGCAGACGAATCAATTAATTCACAGGCTTTTATTGGGGTTCCGCTTCCGGGCGAGGTTCCCCGGTCCCAACAGAGCAGGGGCTGGAGAAGTCTCGCGTCAGAGATTGGGAGAGCTCCTTTTATAGATTCAGGGCATGGGGGTTAAAGGTTGAGGCGGGTCTGATCCTCATTGGTTGACCTTTAGGCACCCGCAGGGACCTTGACAAGGACTTTTCTTCCGCAGAAGTACAGGTAGGAACTTTCCATTCCCGGAAGTATAGGCCTTCCCTCCTTGCGGATCCCAAAGCTACCAACTATAAACAGAGTGGATGAGAGAATTCTGGTTTTGGCAAGTGGAGAGGCTTCTGCTTATTAGGGAGGATGTATTTATGGTTAAGGTCACAGCAATGGAAGATGTTCCTTGTCTGTCTCTCCATTGTGATCTTATTTGATGAGGGTCAGACAGAGGGTTGACAAGGAACAGATGAAGGCGTTTAGCAGTGATAAATGTATGTTCTGTTAGAATGACTCTTGTGCCCAATGAAATAAGAACTTATGTGTAAGTCTGCTCTATTATAGCTTTACAATTTTGTAACTGAATGTGTTTAAGAATTCACGCAGTAGTTACTCTCCCCTCCCTAAGTGTGGGAAAGCCCTATGAAATTGTCCCAAACATTGTCAATATTACTTAAACACAACGTATTATATTACTATTTGTTGGAGTCTTACCTATTCTGGGCTGATTCATATTTTGTCCTTTTTAGCTTAATTTTTACTTTTGTCAATACTATATATTTATAATAGAGAGTAAAAATTTCCATAAAGATTGTTATTTGAGTTAGAAGTTCTGATTTCCATTGTATAGAATGACCATAGATAGTGAAAACATATTGTATGTTCCCCCCCAAAAAAATAGAAGAAATGATTTTGAATGTTTTCACCAGAAAGAAATGATAAATGTTTGAGGACATAGATGTATTTACTCTGAACATTATAAGATCTAGACGAGTTGACAGAATTATGTGGTATACTGAAATGTGTACAATTTTTATGTCAGTTAAAAAATTTAAAAATATTTTTAAAAATTAACCTAGAGAAAAACACCTGTTCTAGCAGTTCAGCCACTGACATCCAATATTGGAATATCTGGATTTAATTCCTAGCTCTTGCTCCTGGTTCCAGCTTCCTGATAAAGTGTACCCTAAAAGACATCAGTGATAGCCCAAGTAGTTGGGTTCCTGCCACCCACATGGTACTGAGTTCCTTGCTACAGGCTTCAGCTGGCCGAGTTCCAACTGTTGTGGGTATTTGGGGAGCAAACTAATAGGTGGGAACTTTGTCTATTTGTCTCTCTGCCAGTCAAATAATAATTTAAAATATTAAAACAGCTGTCCTCTCCCCAGACCTATGCACATTTCCTGCTTCTCAGAGGTAACCACTTTAAATGTGTTTGTTAATTTTAATGTTCCATGTCTCTAATTAAAATGACTGTTGTGTTATTTCTTGGCTTGGGGGAGATTTGAGTATGAACAATTAGAATCCCAGGGGAGAGGGTTTGGCTCTCTTTCAACACCATATCTTGTGCTCTATTTTCCTGAAATGATGTATCATGATTATGATTAAAACAGCATTCAGTCCTTACCTTAGTATGAAAACACTACTCACAACTGAATATTTTATTATTACGCTAAAAATATTTTATTTTCTTGCATTGCTTGTTTTTGTGTATGTAAAAGCTGTACTCTGTTCACTTAGCTTTCTATGTATTAACATACATTCATCAACAAATTTACAGTTAGCTAAACTCTTCTCCCAGATATACAGATATATCGGGCAACTCATCAGCTACATTTTCTTATAGCTCTCCACCTGGTTCCAATGTGAAATGTTGTCTCTCTATCTCACAGAAGACATCTTGGGCTCTCCCCTTATCATTAGCATGAGGATTCTGATACTTAGATCCTGTTTCTTTTTTCTTGGCCTGCTTGCTTATGTTTCTGAGACACATTTTTCTAGCAGCCTTCTCAAAAAGGGTGTTCAGAAGGGTAGACATTTTTGGTAACTTTCAGATATGAAAATCTCTCTAGTAGAACCTCACAGCTATATAAAAATGTTCTGGATGTAAATTTCTCTGTTAAAAATGAATTTGTTTATAGTTATGAGGCACAGATCTGTTCTGGTACTCAGGTTGGTGTTGAGAGGACCAAACCCATCCTGAATCGTTATCTACTGTGGGTGACCTAAGTCTAACATCTTTCAGTCACTGATGTTGTTAAATTTTACAATAACATATCTAGGTATGGGTCTACTTTCCCCAATTGTGCTAAACATTCAGTGGGATCCTTTAATCTAAAAATTCAAGCCTTGAAACTTCCTTGAAACATTTCTTGGCTTATTTCCTCTCCTGTATTTTGTATGTTCTCTCTTTCTATGTAGGTTGGATGGGAAGCTTTCTTAATTAACACTGCATTTCTCAGATTCAGCAACTTCTTGTTTAGTAGCCAATGCTCTGGGAGTTTAATTGAGGGAAGATTGCTGTATATTTGGCATAATTTATCATTCAGTCTTTTCACCTTTTTCTGGTTTTACGTACCTTTAACTATATCTGGAGGTGACTCCTGCTATACTCTCTCTAGAAAATTAGCTTTCACATTCCTTCTAGAATTGAAGAGGGATAATGTACATGACTTTATGGAATGGTGGGTTTGGAAGAGGGTATATATGGAGATCCAATATCTTACTCAGACCAATTCCCAGGGAATAGGTTGCCTCCCATTTCTGAGCCTTGCATGGATTTGGTTTGCTCTCTGGCTTTCTCCAATGTGGGGTCGTTTATCACTTATCCTTCTGCTTTCATGGCTCTGATCTTTTCTTTCCTTTGTGGACTTTTAGAATTAACTTAATTTTTTTTTTTATTTTGGTGAGATTCCTAGGACTCAACATGGTAAATGATATCTGTCGAGCTAATCTTAAAGGTAAGACCTTAGCCATGATTTTATGAGATAAATAACAGTAAGAAATGGATAGCAATAGTTATACATTAAAGGAACTACACTTGCTGCTTGGATCCAGACCAGTTTCAGACAGAAGTGCTCAACCCTCTTCAGTAGAAGGTTTTCCCATATTAAGCACACACACACACACACACCAGTGTGATACCACCTTTTCAATGGATAATAGCCCATTTTAAATTGCTCATTCTTCTCAGAAAGCAATTTGTGACAAATACAGACCAAGAGACATCAAGTCAGAAGTGTTAATATTTGGCATCTATCATAATTACTATAGAATTTTTAAAGATTTATTTATTTATTTGAAAATCAGAGTTACACACTAGAGGAGAAGCAGAGAGAGAGAGAGAGAGAGAGAGGTCTTCCATCCATTGGTTTACTCCCCAACTGGTCAAAACAGCCAGAGCTGAACCAATCTGATGCCAGGAGCCAGGAGCTTCCTCTGGGTCTCCCTTGGGGGTGCAGTGGCCCAAAGACTTGGACCATCTTTTACTGCTTTCCTAGGCCACAGCAGAGAGCTGGATTGGAAGTAGAGCAGCTGGACTTGGACCGGCGCCCATATGGGCTGCCGATGCTGCAGGTGGCGGCTCTACCCGCTACACCACATGGCTGGCCCCACTTACTGTAGTATTATGGCAGAGCAGTTCTCATTCACTTACTCATTCAATTATTCTCTGAGCCTCTACTATGTGCAAACACCAGCTAGACACTCACCAGTGCTGCCTGAAAGAGATATGAAGAAAAGTAGCAGAGCTAGTAATTCCAACAACTGCAATCAACTTTAAGGCAGAAACTCAAGGGGTATGAAGTTATGGAGAGTTCATAAGTATGATCCAGTCTCAAATTCCTCACAAAATGTACAAACATTTGTGATAGGCAAACATTGATAGTTATTACCCCGTCTTCTCCCTGTTGAACTAAAGTGTTATATCCAGTGTCCAAATGTGATACTTGAGGATTATTCGATAGCTATAATGTCAGTATAATAAAATTGTAGCCCTTTCTTCCTTCCTCTTCGCCCTGGTCTCTTGCCAGTAGGGGGCTGACTGTAGCCCTGCACCTTCAGGGCGTGTGGCCTTCATGCCAACCCACCCTATGCCTCCTGGCTTAGATGCTCTTCCACGTGGCTGGTTCCTGGTACTCAGTATGAACCCTCTCTCTTAGATAAAGCTCTCTTCGTCACATCTTTCACACTGAATAAAAGCTTAAAATGTAAAAATAAATAAATAAATAAATAAAATTGTAATCTTTTTAAAAATACATGAGATTATCATGACCTTATATCTTTGCTCATTGTTGCAAAGCAACACAGAGTCCAAGCTGGCTCTGGTTCAGTTCGGTGTTCCTGTAAAGGAGGTCTGAGTCACAGGTCCCATAATCCTAAAATATTTGCACAATACTTTCACATGCTCTGTGAACCTTAATATACACAAAGGGAATTCACAAAGCCCTGTAAGACATTGATTGTTTGACCAGCACTTTGTAGGGTATTTCTTAATAACTTTCATTAGTGCCATTTGTCCATAGCTTAAGAAACTTGGAACCAGCAACTGCTTTCTATGGTTTACAGAAAATTTAAGTTTTCTTGCTTGTATAAATGGGGATACCTTAATAACTAAGAAAAGACTTTGGAGCTCGATTACAAGGCTTAAGTCTTGCCTGTCATTTACTGGCTGCATAATTATGACTATACTACTTGCATTCTCTATGTTTCATATATTTCCCATCTGAAAACTTGGGCCAGTGATCACAGGATTAACATGGGGAAATGCATGTTGAGCACTTTGGCCAGTACTTGGTCCTTAATATTCTAATTATTATCTATTGTTATTGCTCCAGATACAATTAATGTGTAAAGAAAAATATAAGAATTTCTCTTTTAGAGAAATTATCCATCTCTTCCCTCTCTTTGTGGCATGCATTTGATTTCCTTTTGACTGTTAAAATTCCCATTTCTTTTGACAACAAAAATAATATGACTATTAGTATCCCATTTTTATGATAAGCAAACTGAGATTCAGATGCTAAATGACTTGTACAGTGTCCAGATTTAAACCCAGGTCCTCTAATCAAAATCCTGTGCTCATATCATTACATCAAATGGCCTCTGTATAAACAGTAAATGACAAGAAATTACCGATATCAATTTGCACACATTTTGTTTTAATGAAATGACTTTGGCTCTTGTCTTTGAAGAAAATGCTGACAGCAGTGAATCCATCTACAAGGATATATTAGAAAAATTAATTCAGCCCAAGGCGATTCTACAAGACTGCATCTATTGAAATGGCTGTGACTTTGGGTAATTCAGTCTCCCAAACCTACAGTGAGCTTAAAGCCTTGCTTAGGAAGAAGAAAGTCTCTAGCATCTAGCTCCAAAGTTATTGAAAGAAAATTGTCAAGATACATACAATTTTAAAACATATGTCCAATTTTATGCTATAAGTTTAAAATTCAAGCTGTGGAGAGGAGTAACATATTTATTAGGAGTTTAAAAATGCTTGAAGTAGCTGAAGGACCAGATTTGCACTAAAGATTTCTTACTGGTTTTGTTGATTTTTAAGTTGAAACATGTAGTAACTTTTTTTTTTTTTTGACAGGCAGAGTGGACAGTGAGAGAGAGAGAGACTGAGAGAAAGGTCTTCCTTTTGCCATTGGTTCACCCTCCAATGGCCGCCATGGCTGGCGTGCTGCGGCCAGCGCATCGCGCTGATCTAATGGCAGGAGCCAGGTACTTATCCTGGTCTCCCATGGGGGGCAGTGCCCAAGTACTTGGGCCATCCTCCACTGCACTCCCTGGCCACAGCAGAGAGCTGGCCTGGAAAGGGGCAACCAGGACAGAATCCGGCGCCCCGACGGGGACTAGAACCCGGTGTGCCGGCGCCGCAAGGCAGAGGATTAGCCTAGTGAGCCGCGGTGCTGTCAACATGTAGTAATTTTTGTTACCCTCTTCCTTATCTGTGGTGAGGACGGGGACCTTAAAGTTGCAAAGCACATCCAAATGAGGCTTTGACATATTGTTCAGTATTAGTATAAGATAAGGATTTTGTCCTGTAAATGCTGACATGTGTCCAGAATGAATCTATAACACAAGGGAAAAGGTTCCACCAACCAAAGGAAAGGGGGCAAGAGAAGTGGGATTATAATTACCGCAGGAGGAGTAAAGGAAGGAGGAAGAGAGCAAGACAAAGGAACCCAGGCTCTCCACTGGAGGAAGAATCTGTGGATTGACTTTTTATCAATGACAGCTGCAGAGAAATGTTTTGTACTTGTTGCAGTCCTCCCAGTGTGTTCATGAGATGCTATTACTAAGATTTTTTTTTCTTGCACTGCTATGCACTGCTACTATGTTTCTATTTTTTTTTTTTTTTACAGGCAGAATGGACAGTGAGAGAGAGACAGAAAGAAAGGTCTTCCTTTTGCCGTTGGTTCACCCTCCAATGGCTGCTGCGGCCGGCGCACTGCGCTGATCCGAAGGCAGGAGCCAGGTGCTTATCCTGGTCTCCCATGCAGGTGCAGGGCCCAAGGACCTGGGCCATCCTCCACTGCACTCCTGGGCCATAGCAGAAAGCTGGCCTGGAAGAGGGGCAGCCGGGACAGAATCCGGCACCCCGACCGGGACTAGAACCCGGCGTGGCAGCACCGCTAGGTGGAGGATTAGCCTATGTGACCTACCATAGGACTACAGATGCATGAGTATTACTGAGCATGAGATGAAATAGAGTTGTGTAATGTAAAGAATAAAAAATGGAGAGACAGAGAGGGAGGGGTAGAGATAGAGAGAGGTGTCTCCCATCTGGTGGTTTACTCCCAACTGCCAACAAGGGCTGAGAGTGAGACCCCGATTTAAGTCAGGAGCCAGGAAATTAATCCGGGTCTCCCACATGGACAGCAGGGTCTAACTACTTCTACCATCACCTGCTGCCTCCCAGGGTGTATATTACTGGGGCACTAGAAACACTTGAAGAACTGAGACTGAAACCCAGGCAGTCCCATATGAGGTGCGCACATTCAAACTTCTAGGGTAAATGCCTTCCCCAGATCTTTTTTGAGAATTCAAAGACTGCGCAACGATCATCACTAGATCCTTTTTCTTTTTTTAAAAAAAGCATAAATTTAGAATAAATGCTTAAACATCAGTAAAAACCCTGCCTGAAGATAAAACATCAAGACAATACTGCTAAGAACCATCTGAGGCCCTGGAGTCTTCATGCAACTGAAAACTTCCCACATATCTGAAACAAGAAAAAGTTGAAAGAGCAGTTGAATACATTATTTCATTCTCTAACATCCAGTACTTTTGTATAATTAGATTCTCATTGCTTTTACATTCTTTGTTTTAAATATTTTTAATAAATATAATATATAAAAACAGAGGACCTTTTTGCATTCTTTGTTTCAGTGTTTACATCAATCATGCAGCAAAGTGGTTTCTTGAATACTGAGGTATAGTCACCATGCATGTCTATACTTCAGACAGAGACTGTCCAACCATCCAGCGTGACCAGAACAGCTTGGAGCTGACCTGTGCCCCTGCCCTGTCCCCTCACTCCCAGATAGGTGGAAGAGCTCTCAGAGTACAGTGGCCTTCACCTTGGAATAAAATAACTTGTCCTTATCCTGGGCTCTGTAAGAGTTCAGTGATAGTTTGGAGAAAAACAACTCCTTATTTGGAGCTGTTTACTCTTTCTGGCTTTCTTCCTTCCCTAGGACCTCAAGGGGCCCCTCCCTGAAAGGAGGGAGCTCTCCAGAGGTACCCACCAGGCTAATCTTGACTTGGGAAGCTTTTTCTCGCCTAGAGGCAGCCAGATCTTTGACTTCAGCACAGGCAAGCCTGAAATGGGCAAGATTACTTCTGTCAGCCTTGTTTAATAACCAGCTCTGTCCTTTTCAAAGCAACATTTCCCAAGTCTGAAGTGACATTAATAAACCAGAATTTTGAAAGCATAATTTTGTGAGTAGAGGCTGAATGAAGTAAGATACTCTGGGCTATTCTTCATGAAAATCTGGTGATGGGCAAAAAGACAAGGGCAGTATCTGAAATCCTTGGTCCTCACTTGAGTCATCTGATCTGCTGAAACCTTCTCCCAGAGCTGCCTTGATAGCAATGCAATTGGTAGATTCACACTTTATTCTGCAATCTCTAGCAGAGATGATGACAAAGCCAAGTTTGCCTAAAGACAGGTGGAAGAGATGTGTGTGAGGGGGCAGGGGTGGGGGGAGGAGAGACTGGTAAAAGAAAAGATATAATTGATGCTCAATTGTGCAATTGAGCCTCAGCTGCATCATGTTTGAGTAATTTCACGCCAAAGCCCAGATGGGGATGTGAAACACAGTTTAAGAGTTTATAGGACTTGGTCTTAATAATATTTTCATGCTTGGCATGGACATTCTAGCAAAAGAGAAAATGTTTTTTAGCTAATTAGATCCATTAGCACATTTCCGGGAAGGGGAAGGTAAATCAGTACCTTGTGTGATGAGGGGAGGGAAAGGATCCAGCTGGATGCAGCACAGACACTGAGAAGAGCCATCGTTTCTGATGGGCCAGCAGACTCCAGAAGGGCTCAGACTGCGGGACTGGGAAGGCATCCAGCGTCAAGATGAGCCTCTCAGACAAGCCAATGCTCATATGCAGACCCGCTTAGCCAGAGAGAAAGACCCAAGTCACGAGTTATGTACACACACACACACACACACACACACTGCCCCATTATGAACCAACACCAGTGGCGACCTCACAGCATCTGCCATGTGGCATTAAGATCCAGGTACCTGCATTCTGGGGAGCTGCAGAATTTAGATAATTGTTGCTCCTGACACAGAGAAACAACAACACTGTGGAAATTTAGGTTGGATATTTGAGACTATAGGAGAAACCCATTCAAGATGGATACTGAGATCAACATCTTTGTCTTGATAGCCCAGACATTTTTTTCTCTCTCTCTCTTTTAGGAAGCAGCCCAAGGGGTGTGCCAGTGAGAAGTCGAAGGGAGGTGCTGCTCCACTCGATCAGATTTAAGTGGAATTCATTGGCTCCACCAATGAGGTCCTTGGAAACTTCAAGAGGCTGCTCGTGTGAAGGAGGAGCAACTGGTCCAGGAAGAGGGCCTGTCTGGCAAGGCATTGAATCAAAGGAGCAGCACAATGTACAGGTAAAGTTCTATGCTCACCTTGAACTGCACCATGATAGGGAAGGACAGAAGGAAAAGATCACACAGGGATGGAGGCCAACCATTGTCCTGGCAAACATCCCTCAGTGTCCAGCAAAAAGTAGAGGAAAGGGAGGCTGTGAGACAGAGTAGGGACAGTCTTCTGATTAGTGCCACTGCTATAGAACGTGGCATCACACTGACCTACTTCCAAATCCAAGCTTAGTAATTTCTTCTTCATTTACTACCTTTCTTGGGAATAAAATGAATTTTTAAATAATATCTTGAAGGGCACTTGCAGGCATTAAGGGAAAGAATGTCTAAATTACTAAGCACACCACACAGAGAACACTCAAGTGTTACTGGTGCTGCCAAGAAAAGGAAAAGTGTCCTCCATGGAAGTGAGATGAGCAGGTTTCCACAATCAGAGTGCCTGTTATACAGCTGCACTCTAGCCGAAACCTCCTCTCAGGCACTGCAGACAATTGTTGCAAAAACAAAAACAATTGAAACCAGGAGCACAAGGATCTACTTCTGTTATGGAATGTCTCAGAGAAATTCAACATGGAAAATGCCTCAGCAGTAATTTGAATCAAAGCTGAGACCCAACTTCTTGGTTTTGTTGAGTGGGGGTCCCTTTCCCTGTAGCATGAGGTCTCCCAGAGCTAACTACTTAGAAAGCCCAAGGGAGTAATACTGCATCCTGCACTCCATCCTCTCTGCTTTCTACTCTCTGTGTTTCCTCGTCTCTCTTGCTTAGCATTTGGCTGTGGAGACATGTAGTTGTGGAATCCTTGTAGCAGGAGATGCTCTTGGATTTCCACTTTCGTAGTTACAGGGAGACTAATATGTCTTTGCCAGTTCCAGTTCCAAATATCTTAAGGTAGATGGGAAATGTGCATAACCAAGTCTGTGATGGGCACTGTTTGGATCAGGTGTCCAGGGCTGGATCAAGTACCATTGCCACTGTTGTAGACTCACATCAAATTACCCTAGTGGCTCCCATTATAACCACGAAGATGGGGCAGAGTGGGAACTTCCCAGAAAAAGTAGAAATCTAGGTTAGCATAGTTTAAAATGCGTTGCCCCAGAGTCCTCTCCATACTGGAAAAGTGATGTGAGGGAAGCAGATTTTTTTCCCCATCCTTGGATTTCACAGTCCTGTCATGCTTTAACCTTGTTTTCTTTACAGAGGAAGAATGAGCTATGTCATCATGATGAATTGAAGAGTTCCTGTAATCTTGGAAAGGGGGTGAGTGTTGGAAGAATTTTGTTTTTGAAATATGTATTTTGGAATCTGTCCAATGAAAATAAGTCAGAATTTACTTAACCTCATTCTACTAATTGATGTTTTATAAAGGTTAAGATGTGGAAATGAGCCTTGCTTGTGCCACATAATAGCTGCATGGTCCAGGGTATATTGCTAGACTTGGCTTCTTCATGTTTAGGATGATGATAATAAAGATATCATCCATCCAGCGTCATGAGGCATACTAAGTACAGTGTTCATGATATAGCACACAAGATACATTAGCTATCATTGTTTATACCCCCTGAATCAGTTTCCATTCAACAGATTCATAATATATAACCCTGAATTACAGCTATTAGTATTTTCCCTTCCTTCAAAGATGATTGACCCCATGAGCACAGTGATTGCTTCTTATTTCTTTGTATCACGGGCCTGCCATAGTGCTCCCATAGTAGAAGTTCATTAAATATTGACTGAGTGAATTCCAAATGAGTGATAATTGGGCCAGATGGCTGGTTGCCCCACATACTTTTTGCTGTCTCTTGGGGTTCTGCAAGCAGATAGCACCCTGTGTAACACATAACTGGGATATACATTCTTGCATCTTCCACAGTTTCACATTTTATGTACTTACTTATTTGAAGGTGGAGAGACACAGATAGATCTCCGATCTACTGGTTCACTCCCAAATGTCTGCAACAGAGGGGCTGGGCCAGGCCAAAGCCAGGAGTCAAGAACTCAATCCAGGTTTCCTGTGTGAGTGGCAGGGACCCAATACTGGTACCATCACCTGCTGCTCCCAGGTTGTGCATTAGCAGGAAGTTGAAATCAGGAGCAGAGCTGAGAGCAAGATCTAGGCACTCTTACTGGATGTGGATGTCCAAAGTAGCATCTTACCCACTACCCCGAATGCCAGCCATGATATTTTCAATAATATTAGAGAATTAATTTCATTTGTTTGTTCATTTTCTTATTCATTCTTTTAACAAACTTTTATTGATATTACTAATATTCAAGAAATAGGTCAATTTCAGTTTAGGCAGAAACAATCAAATTCACATCTTCCATGATGTTTTCATGAAATACCTAATCCTAGTGGCAGGGGTTTGGTGTCCTCCAGTGCCATTCTATTAGCCCTATTGCATAACTGCTGTTTAATTCTCTATCTACCTCACTTACTAGTGACCTCCTTGATAACAAGAACCATATACTTTATTTCTGTGTCTTGCTCAATGACTTTTACATAATAGGGTTCAGTAAGTGGGGAACAAATGGATAAGTAAGTGGATAAATTATTTCCAAAGTAATTCCAGAGAACCATGATAGCCTTTGCATATATTCATTCCTTATTAAATCTGCAAGTCCATTCAGTGAGATCAGAAAAGCAGCGAGTTTTACAGGTTGGGCTTCTTTAACCTTGCAAGTCTTGCATGAATGGCTCGAGTGAAAGACATACTCATGGTCTCTGAAACAAAACAAAGACAAAAGAAAAGCAAAAGCTAACACTGAAAATAAAATTCAGTTTTAAGAAAACACCTCAATGACATACTTTCCATTTATTTTCCAAAGAATAAGAAAGGAAAGGGGAAAGAGAGTGGAAGCATGAGCAGGAGGAAAGGTAGGGTGGGAAGTATCACTATGCTCCTCAATCTGTGTATATGAAATAAATTTAATTTGCTCATCTTATATAAATAAAAAATATTTAAAAAGAAAATACCTCTTCCTCTAATCTTAAATTTTCTCTTTATTGCAGAGAAGAGCCACACTTTCTCTATTCTCACCTTTGCTCTTTGCCCTCTGAGCTCAAACTTGTCTTATTAATCATTTGAAACTATTGTTTCCATAGGAATAGTCTAATAGCTTCCCAGAACAAGGCAGCAGCTTTGGCAACTTTTGCACACTTGAGTCAGACACACAATTGCTTTGACTATTATAATTTTAAAGGTGTTTTTTAAACAGATTTTTAACCAAGCTTTGAAATAAAGATTAATTTTAATGCTTTATTTTGTCTAAAAGAAAAACTTATCTAGACAATCGATGGGTTGTTCTTCCTCCTCCAAGAAAATAATAGGCCCTAGTAACTGGGTCACTAAAAATTGCCCCTGCAAGAGGTGTGAATGGACAGGGGAAATAATTTCCAATATTGTATACCACAGTAGGGTAACCATGGTTATTTAAAATTAATTCTATATTTCAAATTAGATAATAGAGAAGATTTTCAATGTTCCCAAAACTAAGAAAAAATAAATGATTGAGGTGATAGATATACTATTACCGTTATCTGGTCATTATCCATATACTGAAATATTCCACACTGTATGCAATAGTCATAATTATTTTGTGTCAGATAAAAACAATTTTTTTCATGATTATAGCATTTTTTTATTTTTATTTTTTATTTTTTTAAACTTTTATTTAATGAATATAAATTTCCAAAGTACAGCTTACGGATCACAATGGCCTCCCCCCCATAACGTCCCTCCCACCCGCAACCCTCCCCTTTCCCACTCCCTCTCCCCTTCCATTCACATCAAGATTCATTTTTCGATTCTCTTTATATACAGAAGATCAGTTTAGCATACATTAAGTAAACATTTCAACAGTTTGCTCCCACACAGAAACATAAAGTGAAAAATACTGTTTGAGTACTAGTTATAGCATTAAATCTCAATGTACAGCACACTAAGGACAAAGATCCTACATGAGGAATAAGTGCACAGTGACTCCTGTTGTTGACTTAACAAATTGACACTCTTGTTTATGGCACCAGTAATCACCCTAGGCTCTTGTCATGAGCTGCCAAGGCTATGGAAGCCCCCTGAGTTCACTGACTCTGCTCATATTTAGACAAGGCCATGGTCAAAGTGGAAGTTCTGTCCTCCCTTCAGAGAAAGGTACCTCCTTCTTTGATGACCTGTTCTTTCCACTGGGATCTCACTCACAGAGATCTTCCATTTAGGTTTTTTTTTTTCCCCAGAGTGTCTTGGTTTTCCATGCCTGTAATACTCTCATGGGCTTTTCAGCCGGATCCGCATGCCTTAAGGGCTGATTCTGAGGCCAGAGTGCTGTTTAGGACATCTGCCATTCTATGGGTCTGCTGTGTATCTCACTTCCCGTGTTGGATCATTCTCTCCCTGATAAAAACAATTTTAAAGGTTAAAATTTCAAATTGACTTCTAAGTGAGTCATATTTTAGTTAAGATTTTTAAATAGTATATGTTCATTTAAAACTTTTTTGAAAAAAAAACACACAAAAAATTTAGATTTATATCCCTCCACGAAGATTCACTTTTCATTAAGCCTGTGTCCCCAGACATTGGATGAAAATAAGCCATATTATATACACTGAAATTTCAACTTGTTGAAACTTGAAAGTCTAGTATACACTTAGTATCTAATTCATTAACAGGTTCATTTTCCTCTAATTTCTGTAAGAACAAAATGAAACACCTTGGTTTTCTTAAGCCAAGAGCAATTGCAGAAGACTGCCAACCATGTTAGATGTTCACCATTGATGTAACAAAATACGATTCTAAGGGCTTTAGGAATTTTAACTCGTTAGTTGTCATAACAATCTTATAAAATGTGTAATATCTGTATTTTGCATGAGGTATCCTGGAGCTTTAACAGGTAGAGTAAATGAGAGAGATAGTATGTATGATGCACTTATATTCTCAGGAGAGTTGCTGAAATACTCTAAAAATCTGCTCCAGATCAAATGTTTGATTTACTTATAAAATTAACTATTTTTAGAGCAATTATAGGTTCACAGCAAAACTGAGCAGAACACAGAGTCCTCATATTCTCCTTTCCCTACACAGGCATAGCTTCCCCTACCACCAATATCCCATGAGAGAGTGGAACATCCATTATAGCTTATGAACATGATTATATTCAGCGCTATGAGTCCAGCTGTGACTCTGGACGATTTCCTTAGCATCAACACTCTTTCTGTTCCTCCACCCTTGGCCCAACAACTATTGTCCACAGCATTTTTTTCTGATAAAAGTTCAGAAGTTATTATACATCTGCAGTTAATATATTTTGGCATACATAAGCAATCATTTTGTCATAGGTAGTTTAAGCTTCAACTCTAGGGATAATCAGTTAATTTAACTGAAAATGAACATTTAAAAAGTCTTCAGGTATGTCAGGAGGACCATACTCCAGGGACAGCTAAAACTTGTATCTGATAGCCAGGTCTTATTCAATTCTTAAAGCTTTGCTGATTAATAAGAGAAATGACAGAAATGGCTTTATTATTGGTGAAAGTAATGACTTTTCAGTTAAACCAATAAGTGTTAGGAATGGACTTTCAATAAAAATTATAGGTGTTAAGATATGTGCTTTGGCTTATATATCTTAGAAATATTTCCTATACGTGTTTGAGATAGGCCTGGTAGCTTATGCAACTCATTCTAGATCCAGCTGGTGACTCAGATTCCCAGTTGGCTTATGCCAAGTGTAAAGTAACAGGATCCTATCTCTGGAATCTTGTCCTGAGTATCTCAAGTAAACATTCCTGGGAAGTGGTGCACAGAGCACCTGCAGTGACAGAGAGCTAGGACTTTGTTGAACCCAATGAACAAGTTGTGTTAACCATTTTGGGCTTGACTATTAAAGCATGCTTGTTTGGTAAAAGTCTTCGTTTATGGCAGAATGTAGCCAGAGACTTATTAAATTTTAATATTATAGAGTAAGATACCAGCCAGTAGTCACTAACTCTTACCTACTTAAACTTCTTTTGAAGCTACTGTTATTTATCAAAAAGAACCATGTTTTGATGGTGAAATGATAGAATCTCAGTTTTAATAGGCTTACCAAGAAGTGACTAGGAAAGAGAACAAAGAAGAAATCTGCACACTCCTGTTGCTGAACCTATTGTCAATTTCCTGCCTCAGACATTGTTTTACTTGTTTTTCTCTTTGAATCCAAGCTCATTGGTGTGTTGCTAGAACCCACTCTTCTTTATTTCTCTGCATGCTTGGCAGAGAACATTGTCACTGTGTTCCTGGCATAATTTTGCTCTTCCTTAGTCTTGACCTCTCCCAGTTGGATTGGCCTGAGGCCCATGACATTTGTTTTTTTCTACATAAAAGTGGTTTTAATAATGATGGTCATCCTTTTCCTTTCCTTTATAATACAGAAATATCTCCAGGGTTTAGTACCACATTTGCTTCCTTCATTTGTTCATCTAGAAGATGAGTGATCCACTGATGAGCCAGTCTAAGCAAAAGTTTGAAATTGGCAAATTTTATCTTCAGGGCTCTAAGTATCTGTATGCACTTGCACCACAAGGTTTGATCCTTTGCCAAACAGTTCTCAGGGAAGGGCTTTTAACCTTGTTGTTACTGGGGTATTGTCACATGGTGGACTTCTGAGCAGGGAGTGAAGGCAGAAAAATGCAAGCAAGGTCTACGTTCAACAAATGTCAGCTACCTTTACCTCTCACAATAGGCACATCTTAGAGGGTGGATTATAAAGACTGAAACCACATATGTGCCCTCAGGACATCAGAGGGTGACTAAGTGATGATTTTTTTTTACAGCCACTCTTCCCTCTGCTGTTGGGTTTGCAAGGCAATGAAATAGAGAGGCTAGCAGAACCCATGTCTGGGCTAGAGAAAATTCCTAAAGAAGTATGCATTATATAGATTGTGGGAATACTGCACATTTGGTTCTGTGCATGAAAATTTACTTTCTAAACTACCTTCATCCTAAGACACTGTGGGAGAAAATACAGTATATGTAGCACAGAGGTTTTTATGACACTGATTTTGCTTCCTAAAATCACATATGGACATCCTGCCTGCTGAGCACTGTCTCAACAGGCAGAGATCACAGCCTGCTGTGTTGATGAAGCCATTTCCCCCACAGTCAGCCACCAGTGGCCCAGCTTGAAAGCTCTGGCTCCCTGTCTGATTGCAGTGGAGTGCAGAATGCAAAGTCTTCTGGGAATTAGCACTTCTTGAACCTGGCCTACATTTTGATTACAGAAACCAAAAATAGGTAAGCAACTGTAGCACTCCAGGTAGGAGGCACTGCAGGTAAAAAGCATCTGCTTTGTCCCATAGTGGGAGGCAGAGTTTTAAGAAGTGTTAGTTCTAGCACTGGCTCCATCCCAGCCTGTGATTCTTTTGGGGGGAATGGCAGGAGCAATGCATGCAGAGGGCTTGGGGTGGGGGCGCAGGGTCCGTACAGGGACACCAGGATGCTACACGTCCTTGTTCTTCCTAGAGGCTCACAGATTATCAACTGAGAAAAAGGTTGTGAATTCTTCACAGATACTTAAAATAACTCCTACTATTCAAATGTAATATATCATTATAGTGAGACTATGTAGGCGCTTTTTGAAATAAATGAATTTAGCACAAAAGCTCCATAGCAACAAATGATCTTTAAGTACCTGAGTCCCTGTCTTCTGCACCTTCTTCAATCAAGGAGACTAGTTCTTACACATCGAGTATTTTACCTTCACTTGACTCTCATTTCTCAGTTTGTAGAAGAGGGTTCTACAATTCTCGCCTTCTCTCCTCATCCCTTGCTGGGATTGGAAATTAAAATGCTGTCTTCAGGAGTGCCCTAAGTGCCTGGCTCTCCTGTGACTGCCTTTTTTTACCTTCTGCCCCATTTTTTCTTCTTTCCTATAATTGATCTGTTCTGTAAAACCATGGAATAGCGTTTAGAGAGTAGAGGATTTGAGTAACACAGGTTTGAATCCCATTAGTATCTTTTGTAGTTGGATGGCTTGAACACATTATCTACTATCTCTGGATTTGAGGCTCTTCATCTGAAAAGATAAGTAAGGATAATAATATACAACTTGTTGGTTGCTGTGAGGCAAATAACACATGAAAAGGCTTTAGAGCTGTGCTTAGATCAGAGTTGGTATGACGCTATTTACCTTACATGCCTCCAACCTTCTCCATCTATTCACTCTCTTAAAATAGATGCTTGTGCTTTACTTTATAAAGATCTCAGATCATGTAAAATTGTGTCCCTGGATTCCGGATTAAGAACTCCTCCTCCAAACCTTCTTTTACAGGTGAGAGGAATATAAATATTAGATAGTCGTGAGTTGTCTTCCTTTAGCCGTGATAACAAAAACAGACTTCCCAAAGCCGTGTTCATCCTTGATGATGTTTCATCACCCTGGGAAAATTAGCTGATGTCTCTGCACCTGACTTTCAACAATAAGTTTCTGTGATGATTTAATGAATCAATGCATGCAAAGAACTCAAAATACTTTTTATCAATTAGTAAGCATTCTATAAATGTGAATTGTTATTAATAGTAATAAGCATAATACTGTATATTGAGTGCCAAATAACTTCCAATGAAGTGAATGTTCTATGTCTACCATTCTTTGCCAAAATATCCAGAAAGACCTTTTATTAATATCTCTCTTCTCTATGTACTTCATACTGCCTCACCTTAAAGAATACATTCCAAGAGATGAAAGACAAGAGAAGCCGCAGTATGGAAAGTCCAAGAAGTTAAAAGCCAGAGAAACTAGGCTTTAATGCATACACTGTCATTAAATAGTTTTGTGACCCTGGCAAATGATCTTTCCTTTTCAAGTGTCAGCTTTGTCATTGTCTTATCAACTAGCTCTTGAGAACGTATCCTAGCTTCAGCATCTCATGAATCTGTGTTCTACACCAATAACTACAGATTGGAGGGAGATGTTTACAGAGATCAGAAAATCTACCTCTTCCCCAGTGCTTCACATTTGGCTGACTTCCTTGAACCTGACACTGGGAAAAAGAAACTCAGAACATTTTAATTTATGGCCCAAACAAAAGGTACTCTTAATTAAAATTTAGAATCCAATTCCACAGACAATGTCTGGAAGTAAGCCCAGAAGAAAAGAGAGATTACAACATAACCAAATAAACTTGT
Source organism: Oryctolagus cuniculus (assembly GCF_051225735.1). Lineage (NCBI taxonomy): Eukaryota > Metazoa > Chordata > Mammalia > Lagomorpha > Leporidae > Oryctolagus > Oryctolagus cuniculus. The sequence continues at coordinate 101,632,261 of NC_142867.1, forward strand.
AAAAGCTTAAAAAAATGGTTGAAGAGAAATCTGTGTGTATCTATGTATATCAAGGCAAGGTCATTTGAGGATAAAAGAGGGTAAGAAAAACTGACTTGGGCATCCAGCCTCAGCTCAGTTGGTCTATAGACCTATGTGTCCCCTCTAAATGGTCAAGAAAATAAACAGTCAAAAGCTCTTTTGCTTTGAAGGATCATTTATGGACTGTACCATATAGTAAAATGTAGATGGGTATCCATTTCTGGGAGACATGACTACTAACTGGAAGTATGAGAAAACTTTTGGGATGACGGAAGGCTAAGTATGTGTTGTAGTTTTCTGGGTGTGTATATGTCAAAATTTATTAAATGGTACCCTCGAAATGTGCAGTTTATAGTGTGTCAAATATACCTCAGTGATGCACATCAAAAGAATTCTACAATCATTACAATGATCACCTTATCTTTTCATGATCTTATTTATATGGCTTCTTTGGGGATCCTTTCTAAAAGAATCGCTGTTGCCAGAAACAGAGCTTGAGCGTCACTGGCTGCCTGGCCAAATCCCATCTCAGCAGCACTGAACTTGATCTTAACTAATAAAAGTGATACTTTTCCCCTCTTTGCATAAAGGATGTTTCTTTCCCAAGAAACGATCCTATGCCTACTTCCTTCTGTCTCAGTACAGCTTCCTGGTAACAAGATAGTCTCTGATGGCCTAGTGAATCATACTGAGCAACGAATGTAACAACAAGGGAAGTAGTCAGGAAATAATGGATAGATACTGAGACCAGGAGAAATGATACAAAAGGCTAGAAGAAGAGGAAGACTTCTGAGGAAGTCACGGTACTATCTTAGCCTACATGGCCTTTGTTGTGTGTTAACTATGAGGTGTAAACAGTATGATGCAGAAGCTTAGGAACTCCACTGATAAAGCACTATAAAGTACAGCAGGAAGATAAGGGAACAAGATCATTTTTATGTTATAGTTATGTAAAACTGAATGTAACTCCAGGTTGCCAGAGATCTTTGTAATGATTCTTTGGGAAGACTTGTAAATATGTATCAAGCATATGCTTTTCATTTTAATGTGAGAGTAACTGATAAAATAATGCATGTGAGTGTACTTTGTAAAGTATAAAGCATAGGTAACCCTAAACACTAAGTGTCCTTTAACACAGCTCAGAAATGATGATTATGGACAAAATGTGTCCTGATAAAATAAAAGGCACAAAGAACAGAATATAGAAATCCTAAAAAATCTGAGTGTCTTTATAGAGTTTATTTCTGAGATATTTTAAGAGAATCACATCAATCAAAGAGTTTCCAAGGGGTGATATATGTTAACAGACTCTATAAAGTATTATGCAAAATGCTTGTTTTGAATAATATACATGCACTTATGAGCCTGTATTCATGTCTATATTTGCCCCTTTTATATATTTTGAATGTTGTTATATGCCTTACCTTTTTTTTTTTTTTTTTTGGACAGGCAGAGTGGACAGTGAGAGAGAGAGACAGAGAGAGAAAGGTCTTCCTTTGCCGCTGGTTCACCCTCCAATGGCCGCCGCTGCAGCCGGCGCACCGCGCTGATCCTGGCAGGAGCCAGGAGCCAGGTGCTTTTCCTGGTCTCCCATGGGGTGCAGGGCCCAAGCACCTGGGCCATCCTCCACTGCACTCCCTGGCCATAGCAGAGAGCTGGCCTGGAAGAGGGGCAACCGGGACAGAATCCGGCGCCCCAACCGGGACTAGAACCCGGTGTGCCGGCGCCGCAAGGTGGAGGATTAGCCTATTGAGCCACGGCGCCGGCTGCCTTACCATTTTGACTTCTGTGCGATGTTAGAAGTCTGGCTCTATACTCAACTCAAGAGTCTGGCATTGTCCTACAGCAATTCTGAAAGTTTAAGATTGCACCTGTTATATTGGTCAAGTCACAGCTACATTCTTGCAAAAGGAGAGACTGTGTTATTAGCTTAGAACACATTGAAAGATCCTTGTTTTAGCAAAGCTCAAACTCTTTATGCTGCAATGCACTGCGGAATTCAGGTGTGGTTTTCTTGGCCATTATGTCGTCAAGGAATTCCTTCTTCCTACCTTGTCAATACAATGACACAGCCCTAGTTGATGAGGATGTCATGTCCTTGACCCCAGTGATTAGTTTAGCTAGGGGCACATGATCCAGGCTGGGCCAATGAAGTCATAATTGAGATTTTTTGATAGAATTATTGATATTAAGATAATCAGTTTTCAATAGATCTGCTAAGGTTGTAAGACTGAGGCTTCTTGTGGTTGCCCTAAAATAGAATTTATTACAAGATTAGGCCTATATGTAGAAAGGAAAGCCAGCCTAGAGATGGGTAATGTTTGCATATCAACATTTGCTTCTCTGGATCAAATCATTCTCCAAATCCAGGCATATCAGTGTATATTCCAAATGCATGAGCCAGTAATTTATTTATTTCTGAAATGAATTTTTGAGCTGAGTTTCTGCTATTGGACACCCACAAATAGCAATAATATATTAGGGTTTTAAAATGAAGGTCCTCAGAGCTATGGAAGTTATCACTGGTGCCACCTTATCAAGTACTCTTCCCACCCAAACTGCAAGGAAGAGTTAGATTTCAGAGAAGTAATATCTATCTTGGGGAGTATCAGGGATGTCTTAGCCACAAATTTAGTGCTAGAATGGCTCAAAACTGCCTTTGAGGCCAGCACCGCGGCTCACTAGGCTAATCCCCCACCTTGCGGCACCGGCACACCGGGTTCTAGTCCCGGTCGGGGCGCCAGATTCTGTCCCGGTTGCCCCTCTTCCAGGCCCGCTCTCTGCTGTGGCCAGGGAAGTGCAGCGGAGGATGGCCCAAGTAATTGGGCCCTGCACCCCATGGGAGACCAGGATAAGTACCTGGCTCCTGCCATCGGATCAGCGTGGTGCGCTGGCCGCAGCGGCCATTGGAAGGTGAACCAACGGCAAAAAAAAGGAAGACCTTTTTCTCTGTCTCTCTCTCTCACTGTCCACTCTGCCTGTCAAAAAAAAAAAAAAAAAAAAAAAAACCTGCCTTTGAGTACTATTAAAGAGATAAACCTAGCAAAAAATGCTGGTGCAATGGATATTTTCAATGTCTTCTTTGGACAGTGAAAGATATACAAAGCAGCCTCTTTGACTTAGGTGATTTTCATTTCTGTTTGTCTAGTCCAAAAAATGCAGGTACATGTTTATGTTGACCATATCTTATCAGACTGAAGACAGAAAGTCATTCCAATTTTCCTCTGTGATAGGAACATCCTAAATATTTACACACTATTCTGCACATACTTAAGATTACCATAAAGGTTCTTGGGAGCAGGATGGGGATCAGCAACTCTGGTGTGTTCAGGTATTTTAGTGTAAACAGTGAGGGGCAGGAGGGAAACTTAACACTCTTTGTATTTCATTTTTATGCTAAATGAATCTTAAAATGGTTCCTGTAGGTCTCATGTGCTGATACAGTGAAGTTTTCATCCCTCAGGAATAAATTTAGAAGACAGAGTCTGGTATATCACTCATCTCAAAAAGCCTCCAAATAAGAAGTGGTTCCTTTAAATGTTTGGTAAGTTGACTCTATGTTTTCCAACAGGAGTCATATGTTTGCCATGACTAATCAACAAGAAACATTTGAGGTAATTTATAATACAGAAATATCACTGGTGTGGATCTTACTGGAATCAATTCTCTAGAGAAGAAATTAATTTTTTCCTAAATCAATATGTATTCTCAGGACTAGAACTTTCCTTAAGTTAGAAAATGTAAACTAACCTGTTAAAGTGAAATGAACACTATGAGAAATGGTGACTTGGTCAGCCCTTGCCCTCACTGTTGATGAACAACTTAATACATTATCCCTCGTAGTATTTTTTTTGTTTGTTCTACTTAATACTTTTGGTTGAATACTGTAATCAATACACAGTTATTCTCAAGTGTTGAAACTTAACTGAAAAGTGATCGCTGTTAAATATAAGAGTGGGAATAAGAGAGGGAAGAGATGAGCAATTCAGGACATGCTCAAGCTGACTTGCCCCAAATGGTAGAGTTAGAAACATACCAGGGGATTCCAATTCAATCCTGTCAAGGTGGCATGTACCAATGCCATCTCACTAGTCCCAGTGATCAATTTCTGTTCACAATTGATCATAATGATAGGACTAAGAGCCAAAGGGATCACATAAACAAGACTAGTGTCTTCAAATACTAGCTGATAGAATAAAAAAGGGAGAGAACGATCCAACATGGGAAGCGAGATACACAGCAGACCAATAGAATGGCAGATGTCCTAAACAGCACTCTGGCCTCAGATCAGCCCTTAAGGCACGTGGATCTGGCTGAAAAGCCCATGAGCATATTACAGGCATGGAAGGCCAAGACACTCTGGGAAAAAAAAAAAAAAAAAAACAAAACAAAACAAAACAAAACCCTAAATGAAAGGTCTCCACGAGTGAGATCCCAGTGAAAAGAACAGGTCATCAAAGAAGGAGGTACCTTTCTCTGAAGGGAGGACAGAACTTCCACTTTGACTACAACCTTGTCTAAATATGATCAGAGTTGGTGAACTCAAAAGTCTTCCATAGCTTTGGCAGCTCATGACAAGAGCCTAGGGTGATTACTGAGGCCATAAACAAGAGTGTCAATTTGTTAAGTCAACAACAGGAGTCACTGTGCACTTATTCCTCATGTAGGATCTCTGTCCTTAATGTGCTGTACATTGAGATTTAATGCTATAACTAGTACTCAAACAGTATTTTTCACTTTGTGTTTCTATGTGGGTGCAAATGGTTGAAATCTTTACTTAATGTATGCTAAACTGATCTTCTGTAGATAAAGAGAATTGAAAATGAATCTTGATGTGAATGGAAGGGGAGAGGGAGCGGGAAAGGGGAGGGTTGCGGGTAGGAGGGAAGTTATGGGGGGGGGAAGCCATTGTAATCCATAAGCTGTACTTTGGAAATTTATATTCATTAAATAAATGTTAAATAAATAAATAAATAAATAAAAAGAAAGAAAATGTAAACTAGTCTTTGACTACAAATTAAACTCCTAGACAGTGGATTGCAGAATATTAATATAAAGTGCTATTTGCTTATACAATACACATACATACACATTTTTAGGAGTAGCTGAAACTTGAAGTCTACTCACATTTTAAATTAAGATTTATGTGTGTATTTTATTTGAAAGGTAGGGTTACAGAGAGGGAGAGACAAAGAGAGGCCTTCTATCCCCTGGTTCACCCCCTAAAATGGATGCAACAACTAAGCATGTGCCAGACTAAAACCAAGAACCAAGAACTTCATCCTAGTCTCCCATGTAGGTGGCAGAGGCTCAAGTACTTGGCCATTAACTGCTGCCATCCCAGGCATATTAGCAGGAAGCTATATGGGAAGCTGAGCATGTGGGACCTGAACTGGCACTCCCATATGAGATGCTGGTGTTGCAAGCTTCAACTTAACCTGCTGTGCATACCACCATCCCCTATGTTTACATATTTACCTTTGGATAAAGGAAATATTTATCCTCTAACTCTTCATCAATTTCTCTGATTATTTTCTGCATCATTAAAGAATAAAAACTTAAGTATTTTCCTGCAGCCAAATCTTCATATTCCATTTGTTCTATATTCTTTAATCCACCATTTTTGCTGCTATGATTCAATATTCAAATAAAAAGCAATTTTCTGTATTGTGATATGCATGATCCAGTTTCCACTGTTTAAATGTCCAAATTAATTTAACAGTTATCCTAGTTATGTCAGCTTTTGAAATGTTGAAATGCAGTCTCCTGAATGAGTGGCCAGTAACTGACAGTAAATCCATTTTCCTGCATATAAGCATACTTCAAAAAGTTCATGGACAATTAGAATGAAGCATAAGTCTATTTTGGAGAATAAAGATAATGCCTTACTAATTCAATGGTAAGGATGAAATGTGCTACCTGGAGAATGATTGAGCACCTGTTGCTGGGGTCATATTAGCCAGAGACCCCAGGTGCATTGCATGTATCATTATCACATTTCCATGAATTTGTTGAAGTGCTCTCATATTTGATATTTTGATCACAGATCAAGCCTTGAATTTTTCCATTAAAAATTCTTTTAAAAAGCAGGAAGGATATAAAATGATGGGTTTGGAGCTAGCATATTCAAGGAAGGCGGGGAGTGGCTTTGGGGTTTGTAATGACGGACAAAGATAGTGAAATGCAAAGGTGGGTAACAGGAGTCTCAAGCTGGCAAATATAAGGAAGTAAGGAAAATGGGCCTGAAGGTGAAAACCCAAGGAAGATGCAGGAGGCCCTTCAGGGTCAGTGGCACGAAAGCTATAGAAATTAGAACCAAACTTCAGTTGGAACAAGAAGGTGAAGGGAATATGCAGAGCAGGGCATTCTACTAATGACTGACCTTGAGTTTAAGAAACAGCTTCTTGAGTTTAGGAGTGGAGAGGAGAGGAAAGAGGTCAGAAGGCAGCTATGAAGAGTGTGGTGGGGCTGATGGTAACAGCTGAGGAATAAACAGGGGTCCTGAGCTGCTTATGGTGACCTGCAGTGCAGGGTCATAGGCAGAATTCTTTTTTTTGTTTGTTTGTTTGCAGAGTGGATAGTGAGAGAGAGAGAGACACAGAGAAAGGTCTTCATTTAGCCGTTGGTTCACCCTCCAATGGCCACCGCGGCTGGCGCACTGCGGCCAGCGCACTGCGCAGATCCGATGGCAGGAGCCAGGTACTTATCCTGGTCTCCCATGGGGTGCAGGGCCCAAGTACTTGGGCCATCCTCCACTGCACTTCCTGGCCACAGCAGAGAGCTGGCCTGGAAGAGGGGCAACCGGGACAGAATCCGGTGCCCCAACTGGGACTAGAACCCGGTGTGCCGGCGCCGCAAGGCGGAGGATTAGCCTAGTGAGCCGAGGCGCCGGCCGGCAGAATTCTTAAGATGATTACTGACATCAGTGTGTTAGTGAAAGTATTTTGTGAGTTAGCTATTTCTGTCCCTTAACAAGATCTTAATTATAATTGTTATTTTTCTTACTTTATGCTATAGTCCCTTCAGTCATTATTCATTTGGTGCTGTGTTTCCCCAAATTTGACCTTTGAGAGCTGCTTCAAGCCAACTCTGACCCTTTTGAAATCCTCCCAATAATTCTTTGACCACTTCCTTACTTTTTGCCATAACATGAAACTGTATTTTTTTCTGTTCCATATCTGGGATCAGCCATTTATTTCTGCAAGGAAGTCTGGAGTAGAGAATGGTATTTAGAAATCAAGATCTGACTGCTAGACAAGCTTGTTACAACAAGGGTTCCATTGCCTCTACGTCTGGTAAAGGCACTCAGATGTGTTTTAAGGAAATGTTGCAATCACATTTTATATCAATTTTTTCCTTACTTTGCCCCATTTTACATGTTTGTGGTTTGCTCCTCTAAAAGTCAGAATCATGTTCCTCCAAAATATCAATGTATTTGAACCATCTGTTCTACTTTACAATGTACACAAAATAGGCTGAGAATTACTACATCAAGACTATGGCCAACAACAAACCAACTAAATGGACTTCAAGATATCTTTACTATTTTTTTTTTTGCTTTTAGAATATACCCCACTAAAGATACACAGAGTACTATATTCAAAAGTTGTTTATTAATACTCTTTTCTTTGTAATGTATAAATTTGATATAAAGCTAGATTTGCTTTGGTTTGTTTGTATCCAATGTTTCATTTTATACATAAAATGTTGTGGCTTAGATTTACATTTTTGATAACACATATGAAACATGAAAAGGATCTTCAGAAATTCATGAAAAATGCATACTTTGAAAAAAACTATGCAGAAATTTACAGTTTTTATAAGTCTGTTGACTTAATAAAATAAAATTTTTAATTAATTTTCCATAGATATAATTCTAACAATGTGATGATGTTTTCTCCTTCCTTATCTCCTTCTTCCTTTCCTTCTTTCTTTCTTTCTCCCTCCCTCTTTTCTTCCTTCCTTTTTTAATTTTCTAGAGAATGTATTTTTAACTTACACTATAGTCAAAGGCTTAATGTTCCAAAATATGCATAAATTTTATTTTTTGCCACAAAATAAACTTGTACCAATGTGCCAGAACATGATATAGTTGGAGGCACGAAGGACAAAATGCTGGTTTGAAAATAACCTCTGTTAGAACATGAATTCTGCTAAAGTTGAAACAAGAACAAACATCAGATTTATGGTGAAGCCTAGCTGGAAGAAAGGTTAAGTCATTGATTATTTACAAAGAGTTTATAGGTAGAAGCACCAAAGAAATCAGCAGTTTACAAATGGGCGACTTATTTCAAGAAGGAACAAGATGATGCTGAAGATGGACCCCAAGGTGGCAGACCATCCACATCAGTTTGTGAAAAAAAAAATCAATTTTGTTCTTGCTGTAATTTAAAATGACCAAAAATTCAAATGAGAAACAACAGCTACCACCACTAAAATATCAATTGGTTCAGCTTACGTAATTATGACTGAAATATTAAAGTGGAACAAACTTTCTGCCCAGTGGTGCCGAAATTCTTACGTCCTGATTGGCTGCATAAAAGACCAGAGCTTTCAGTGGAAGTTTTCGTTAAGTAGGATCAAGATCTTGGAGTATTTCTTTGAAGAATTGTAACAGGAGATGGAACATGGGTTTACCATCATGATCCTGAGGACATAGTACCATCACAGCAATGGCTTCCAAGAGGCAGAGTGGATCAGTCTAGAACAAAGGTTATGTCAACACCTTTTTGGGATGCTCTAAGGCATTTTTTTGGCTAACTTCTTAAAGTGCTGAGAAATGATAGTATCTACTTGTTAGGAAAGTTTTCTGAGAAAGTTAGACAAAATTTTAGCAGAAAAATGTCCAGGAAAGCTGCCCCAGATAATCCTCTTCTACCAAAACAATGATCCTGTTCATGCTTCTTACAAACAAGGGCAATTTTACGAGAGTTACAAGGGAAAATCATTAGATACTCACCTTAAAGTCCTGATTTGGCTACTTTGACTTCTTTCTTCTTTGTAATACATTTTTTAATATTCACTTATTTATTTGAAAGACAGTAAGAGGGAGAGACAGACACATACACACACACACACACACACACACAGAGAGAGAGACAGAGACAGAGACAGAGACAGAGAGAAAAGCTTTCATTTGCTGGTTCACTCCTCAAGTGACTGAAATGACTGTAGCTGGTTGAGGTTAGAGCCAGGAGCTTAGAGTTCTACCCTGATCTCACACATGAGTGGTGGGGGCCCAAGCACTTGGACCATCTTTTGCTGCTTTCCCAGGCACATTGTTTGCAGGGAGCTGGATCAGAAGCAAAGTAACTGGCCCTTGAAGTGGTGCTCCAACATGTGATGCTGACATTGCAGACTGCAGCTTAACTAATTGTGCACAGTGCTGGCCCCATCTCCTTTAAAATCTTAAAACTATTTAAATGACAGACAATTTTATTCAGTTAATAATGTAAGAATTACTGCATTGACAAGGTTAAATTTCCGAGATCCTCAGTTCTTTACGTATGGACAAAGTGGCTGGTATTAGCATGTACAAAAGAGTCTTGACCTTGATGGAGCTTAGATTGAGAAATAAAGTTTATTTTTAATTTTTTCTTTTAATTATATTTTTTACAAACTTTTAGACATTCCCTCGTATAGTCTGTATGAAAAAAATCTTTCATTTTTCTTAAATTTTTCTATAGATTTGTGTTTCCCTTTTGTTTCCTTTTCCTGTTTAAATAACAGTATCTAACCAAGAATCTTTGCTCATGTAAAGAAACATGTGGTCATGTCACATGTTTCTTTATTTCCGTGTATTCTAGAATAGCTACCTCTAACCCCATCCCCCACCTAGATGTTTCATGACTGACATGTTTTTAAGAATCTAGAATAATTGTCTTGTTAAGTGCCCCAATCTTATTTTTCTGATATTTCCTCATGAGTAGATTCAAGATAACACTTCCCATTAAATCATACCAGGAGGGATACAATGTCAGTTTGCTTCAATATTTAAGTTTAAGTCCTTTGCCCATTTCTTAACTGGGTCATTTGGCCATATGGACATCTGCATTGATACCTCTCATATCTCCCTATTGTAAAGGCACTTTCATTTCTTGGTGATTAATAAATAATTACAAGTTGATACTTTGATACTAAGTAAATTCTGTAATAAATTTGCACCAATGATTGCACCACCCTATTAATATTCCTTGCTTGGCTCAATTATAATAATAATGTTAGTTATCTTATGTTACATTTTTAGGTACATAATGATACTGTAGTTGTTTAGGCAAATTTCTTTGTTCTTAGGTGAATAGATTTAAATATTTATGTAAAAAATGTTATAATGTCTGCAAAATTAAAATGTTCAGCAGGAGAAAAAACAGAGAGAAGCAAATGTGATGAAATCTTAACAGCTGGGGAATCTAGATGAAGTATACATGGGTATTCATTGTACTATTCCTTTTTAAAAAAAGATTTATTTATTTATTTGAAAGTCAGAGTTACACAGAGAGAGAAGGAGAGGCAGAAAGAGAGAGAGTCTTCCATCTGCTGGTTTACTCCCTGATTGGCTGCAATAGCTGAAGCTGTGTCTATCCAAAGTCAGGAGCCAGGAGCTACTTCCGGGTCTCCCACGCAGGTGCAGGGACCCAAGCATTTGAGCCATCTTCTACTGTTTTCCCAGGCCATAGCAGAGAGCTGGATCGGAAGTAGAGCAACCAGGACTCATACTGGCACCCATTTGGGATGCTGGCACTGCAGGTGGTGGCTTTACCTGCTACACCACAGCATCGGCCCCTATACTATTCTTTACATTGCCTGTAGATTTGACATTTTTTAAGCTAAAACACTAGGGGAAAAAAGACTCTCCACTCTTTATTTTGGTGAGTCTCATATTTCAGTTCAGCTAAAAAAACACTACATGCCATCACCCTTCATAAGTCTCTTAAGTAGATTTTATGATTTCTCCTAAACTGCCCCAAGTTGTTTTGATAAACTCACAAGATTATTTCTGATGAAATTACAGAGTCAAGTAAAAGAAAAATGGCATCTGTGATCCAAAAAGGAAAAAAAATAATCTGTCAAAATGTTACTTTGAGTCTTTGTTGTGCCCAGCAAATAATGTCACTTTATTATTTTTAATCCCAGTAAGAGAAATTTAAATTTATTTTAGAAGCACATATAAACAGATCTCAGTAGGATTTGTTCTTATCAATTTATAAGTCTAGTAGAGACACATGTTGTTCTATTTAAGTGTGTATTATTGAGATAAAAGTCTCATTAAAAATTAGATGGCAAGAAGCAGGCGTATTGTGCAGCTGTTCAAACACAATGAGATGCCTGCATATCATATTAATGCGTCTGGGTTTGAGTCCTAATGTCATTCCTGTTTCCAGTTTCCTTCTAGTGCACACCCTCAGAGGCAGCATGTAATGACTCAAACACCTGGGTCACTGCCACCCACTGGGAAACCCATATTGAGTTCCCAGTTCCTGGCTTTGGCCTGGTCCAGTTCCAGCTGTTGCGAGCATTTGGAGAATAAACCAGTTCACTGAAATTTTTTTTCTGTCTGTCTCTGTCTTTCTCTCTGTGTTTCTCTGCCTTTCAAATAAATCATAAATTTAAAAATGATATAGTAAGTTGCAAGACTATTAAAGCCATTCTTGTTTCAATAGACACTACATTCAAATCTTAATTCTTAGTATGGCAATGGCAAGGGCAGGAAGGATGGAGTTATACATTGATTTACATAGGACCTCATTCAAAAAGAGCATGAACCGGGAGCATACTGTGCGCATCCACACCTTTCCATGTTTTACATATTCTACATGCCGAGGTCCCATTTTCCCAGCACCATGTAGAGAGGAGAAGCAGCAAGGGTCTGGAGCATGTCATTTAGAAGGGAAAATTCATCCTTTCCATGCTCAGAATTAAGCAACTTAACAGAAGGCTTTGTAAAGAGTTCAGAACCCACCTGCTCCTGAGCCTGGCATGTGGGGAAGCTAGGGGGGGGCCCACAATGATCACAGAGCCTAGGCTCCAAGTGCTTGCTCCTTGAGGTGTGTTCCACAGCACAGGCAACACTTAAAGCACCATCTCAGGCCCCTATCCAAGACAGTGTAATAGAATCTGCCTTTAAGCAAGATCCTATGCACATTCAACTTCTAGAAGCACTGTTTTGAAAGTGGTTCTCTGCTTTACCTTCTGTATTGTAAAGTCACCTTGGAACTCAAAAAATTACCAGTGCCTGGTGTGTTGAGCTAAACTATATCTTTCCAAATAGATACATGCCAAGTGCTAATGCCCCAAACTTGTGAATATGAGCTAATTGGAAATAAGGTCTTTGCCAATGTAATGAGGTTACAATGAGGTCATACAGGAGTAGGGTGGATCTTAAATCTAACGGTGTCTTTATGAAAGAGAGGAGAGAAAGATCTGGATATAGATACACAGAAGAATTGCAGGGAAGAAGCCAGATAATGAAAGGGAGAGACTGGAATGATAAAAGGCAAGGAATGCCAAGGATTGCTGAAAACTACTAGAAGCTAGGGACATGCAAGGAAAGGTCCTCCACAGTACCTAGAGACATGGTGTGTCCCTGCTCAGAGTTTGATTCAGAGTTCTAGCTCCAGACTGGGAGGGAATATTTTACTGCAGCTTTGAGCCAGCAAGTTTGTGGCAATTGTGGTGGCCCTAGAGAACTAATACACCACTGATTAAATATTTCTAGGGTACAGTCTGAGTATTGGGATTTTTTTAAAATACTAAGATTGCAATATACAGCCAAAGTTGTGATCCACTATTCCAAATATGCAAAGCAGACTATTTATTTTACCCAGAAACCTTTTACTTAAGGCATATAAACTTCATGCACTTCATAAATACAGCTATAGAAAATATTGATTCTTCCCATCCTACCAACCATCCCACCCACTGTCCCACTTTTCTTACTCTGCCTCTCCTATTCCCATTCTTATTTTTTACTAAGAGCCACTTTAAATTAACTTTATACACATATAATTAACTTTATACTTAGTAAAGAGTTCAACAAATTGTATGGAACAAAAGCTATCCCTCAAAATTTGAGACAAGGGCTGTTCAAAGTCATTGCATCTCAAAGTGTCAATTTCACTTCTGTAGAATGCCTGTTAGGTGCTCTATTAGTTATCACAGACCAGAGAGAACATATGCTATTTGTCCTTTTGAAACTACCTTATATCACTAAGTGTAATGGTTTCCAGTTGCATCCATTTTCTTGCAAGTGACAAGATTTCATTTTTTACAACTGTGTAGTATTCAATGATGTACATATCCCATGATTTCTTCAATTGATGGGCATTTTGTTTTATTCCATATCTAGCTATTGTGAATTGAGTTTTGCAGTATCCATGGGGGTGCAGATATCTTACATATGATGATATCATTTCACTTGGGTAGACTCCCAAGAGTGGGATGGCTGGGTCAAATGGTAGGTCTATATTCAGATTTCTGAGGTATCTCCATACTGTCTTTGACAGTGGCAGTACCAGTTTACATTCTCACAAACAGTGGATTAGGGTACCTTTTTCCCCACAAGCTTCCAGCATTTGTTTGTTGATTTCTGTATGAAAGCCATTCTAACAGGCTGAGGTGAAACCTCATTGTGGTTTTGATTTGCATTTCCCTGATGGCTAGTGATCCTGAACATTTTTTCATGTGTCTGTAGGCCATTTTCATTTCCTCTTTTGAAAAATGCCTGTTTAAGTCCTTTGCCCATTTCTTAACTGGGTTGTTTGTTTTTTTGTTGTTGAGGTTCTTGAGCTCTTTATATATGCTGGATATTAATCCTTTATTAGTTGCATAGTTTGCAAATAATTTCCCCCAGTCTGTCAGTTGCCTCTTCACTCTGCTGAGTGTTGTTTTTTGTTGTTGTTGTTTTGTTTTGTTTTGTTTTGTTTTTTGAGTACAGAAGCTTCTCAATTTGATGTAATATCCAATTTGTCAATTTTGGCTTTTATTACCTGTGCAACTGGGGTCTTTTCCAAAAAGCCTTTGCCTGTGCCAATGTCGTATAGGGTTTCCCCATTTTTTTTCTGATAATTTGATGGTATCAGGTCATAGATTTAGGTCTTTGATCCATTTTGAGTGGAATTTTGTGTAAAGTGTAAGGCAAGGGTCTTGCTTCACACTTCTACATGTGGAGATCGAGTTTCCCCAGCACCATTTGTTGAAGAGACTGTCCTTGCTCCAGGGATTGATTTTAACTCCTTTGTCAAAGGTAAGTTCATTGTAGATGCATGGGTTGATTTCTGACATATCTATTCTGTTCCATTAGCCTATCCATCTGTTTTTGTGCCAGTACCAGGCTGTTTTGATTATAGCTGCCCTCTAGTATGTCCTGAAATTATGTATGGTGATGCCTCCTGCTTTGTTTTTGTTGTATAAGATTGCTTTAGCTATTCGAGGTTTCCTCTGTTTCCATATGAATTTTACCATCATTTTTCTGTATCTGAGAAGAATGTTCTTGGTATTTTGATTGGTATCACATTGAATCTGTAAATTGCTTTTGGTAGTATGGACATTTTGATAGTATTTATTCTTCCAATCCATGAACATGGAAGATTTTTCAGTTTTTTTGTGAATTCTATTTCTTTCTTGAATGTTTTATAATTCTTATTGTAGAGATATTTGATGTCCTTGGTTAAATTTATTCCAAGGTATTTCATTTTTTTGCAGTTATTGTGAGTGAGACTGATGGTAGAAGTTCTTTCTCAACCATGGAATTGCCTGTGTATATAAATGCTATTGATTTTTGTGTGTTGATTTTGTATCTTGCCACTTTAACAAACTCTTTCATGAGTTCCAATAGCTTCTTAGTGGAGTCTTTTGGATCCCCTATATAAAGAATAATGGCATCTGCCAATAGGGATAATTTGACTTCCTCCTTCCCAATTTGTATCACTTTGATTTCTTTTTCTTGCCTGATGGCTCTGGTTAAAACTTCCAGGACTATATTGAATAGCATTGGTGAGAATGGGAGTCCCTGTCTGGTACTAGATCTTAGTGGAAATCCTTCCAACTTTTCTTAAGTAAGTTGCTGGCTGTGGGTTTATCAGAAATTGCCTTGATTGTATTGAGGGATGTTCCTTCTATACCCAGTTTGCTCAGACTTTTCATTATGAAAGAATGTTGTATTTCATCAAATACTTTCTCTGATCTATTGAGATAATCATATAGTATTTGTTCTTCAGTTTGTTAATGTGATGTGTCATATTGATTGATTTGTGAATGTTGAATCATCCTGGGATATATCCCACTTGGTCCAGGTAAACGGCTTTGCTGATGTGTGTTGTTCGAGTCAATTGATTAGTATTTTGTTGAGAATTTTTGTGTCTATGTTCTTCAGGGTAGGTGGTCTGTAGTTCTCTTTCTCTATTGTGTCTTCTAGTTTTAGGAATTAAGGTGATGCTGGCTTCATAGAAGGAGTTTGGGAGGATTCCCTCTCTTTCAATTGTTTTGAATAGCTTGAGAAGAATTATAGTTAGTTTTTCTTTAAATGTCTGGTGGTATTCCACAGTGAAGCCATTCGGCCCTGGTCTTTTCTTTTTGGGAGGGTCTTTACTACTGATTCAGTTTCCATCTTGACTATTGGCCTGTTTAGGTTTTCTAAGTCTTCCTGATTCACTATTGGTAGGTTGTATGTGTCCAGGAATCTATCCTTTTCTTCAGTTTTCACAGTTTGTTAGCATACAGCTCGTTGTGGTAACTTCTGATAATGTTTCATATTTCTGTGGTATCCATTGTTACATTTCCTTTTTTCATGTATAATTTTATTGATTTGGGTCTTCTGCCTCTTTTTTTTGGTCAGTTGAACCAATGGTGAATCACTTTTTTTTTTTTTTTTGAAAAGCCAGCTCTTCATTTCATTGATATCTTCTATTTTTTTGTTTCAATTTTGTTTATTTCTTTTCTAATTTTGTTATTTATTTTCTCCTATTAGTTTTGGGTTTAGTTTGCTGTTGTCCTTGAAATGCATTGATAGCTCATTTACTTGATGCCTTTCCAATTTGTTAATGTAGGCATGAATTTCTATAGACTCTCCTCGTAACACTGCTTTTGCTGTATCCAATAAGTTTTGGTATGTTCTATTGTCATCTTCATTTGTTTCCATAAATATTTTGATTTACTCTTTTGATTTCTTCTTGACCTAGTGTTTCTTTAGGAGCATATTGTTCAGTCCCCATGTATTTGCATATGTTCCAGAGATTCTTGAGTTATTGATTTCCGGTTTCATTCTATTGTGGTCAGAGAAGGTGCATGGTATCATTTTGATTTTTTTGAATTTGCTAAAACTTGTTTTATGGTGTATCATGTGGTCTATCCTAGAGAAATTTTGATGCACTGCTGAGAAGAATGTGTATTCCAGAACAGACTTTTAAAAAGTAGCAATTTTCTACATGATGCTTGCAAAATGTAAAGGGAATAGATAATGGTTAAAAAAACATAACAGTGAGATAACTGCTAATTGTTGCAAGTGCTTCTTTTTTTAAATTATGCTCAAATTACTGCTATAAGCATACAGTATATATAAATTTATGTGACAATGCCCACTGTTTCACTTTGAAGATTAACAAAATATATTTAAAGTTTTAATTTGAGAGATAGAAACACATAAACACACACACACACATACACACACACACAGAGAGAGAGAGAGAGAGAGAGAGAGAAAGTGCACATTCATATCTGCTGGTTCATTCCTTAATACCCACAATGGCTGAGACTTGAATGGAATTTGAATGCACTGAAGCTGGGAACCAATATCTCAGTCCACGTCTTCCAATGAATGGCAGGGACTCTACTTGAGCATCACTGCCGCCTCCTGTGATCTTCATCAGTAGGAAACTGTAATCAAGAATTGGATCAGGATATTAAAACCAGGTCCTCTGGGATGGGATGAGGGCATCTTATCCAATGTCTTACTTCTAGGCTAAATGCCTGTCCCAAGAAAGGATTTCCATAGAAAACAATATAATCCAATGAGAACACATTGGCTCATTTCATTATACCTGCAAGACATTTATTCATTGTTTTACAGGGCCAGGCTCATTGTCTGCTAGCAAGATAGTGCTTAGGAGGAAAGTCAGTGACCCAACATCACAAAGCAAAGCTAGGAAAGTGACAGCAAATGTTGGTCCCACAATTCTGATCTTACTGCACTTGTAAAATTGAAGCTTAATCTGAATATTTAGCCTAAAACATTTTAAGTATATTTATTTACAGGAATTTTATAAGAATACAGTTAAGTGTGTTGTAAATAATGCCTTATTATTAGAAAAGAATTTCAAAGAGCGAATCGGATTTACAACATACAACAATAGTTATTTTTGCCTATGTACTGACACATGTATGAAAATTAAATCCGCAAAGCCCTCCTATCAAATCTTCAGGATATTTGGCAGAGAATTTGACAATCCCCATGTCATAGTTATGCGATATCCCTACAGACATGTGAAAGCTCTCTCCTTGACTCAAATAGGTATAAAACTATAGAAAAATATCTCGAAAGATTGATATATTCTAAAGGGTAGAATTATGAGTGGCTTTTTAAAAAATTCATGCTTGATTTTACTTACCCATATTTTCTAGTTTTTCTACCATAAACAAGTAGACCATTTTTAATAAAAAATAATGGAGTTTTAAATTTTTAATATAAAGGCCAAAAGCAAGGAACACAAGAGCAATAAATATTCAAGGTGACTTGCTAATCCATGACACAAACCCTGGATACTGAGTTTAGAGTTATCTATGGATGTTAAAATATCCTGGAAAATGTTCCAAATGTGACTCATTACCAACCACCTAGCTTATTGCCAATTCCCTATATGAATTTTAGCTGTAGAGAACTTTTACCCTTTCCTATAAAAAAAGAAGGAATTAATAGTAAGTCAGTAAATTATTGCATTTATGTTATATTATGATGAGTCAGTAAAAAGAGAAGCATCAAACACTACTATGACCCACACTATGTATTTGTAGTAGAGAAAGGGAAAGGAAGGGATTTGAATTGAATGGAGTGCTTGCTCATGGAAGGCAAAATAATACAAACTTTGTAAATGAAAGCCCATTCAATTATTACAGCTGCCATATGAGAGAGAGTGAAAGTGAAGCTCAAAGATTCTTAACTCAATCATGGTCACACACTTAAGTGCCAAAGCCATGTCTTTAACACGATGCTTTTTCCATTTCAAGCCTGGAAGAGTCTGAGGTTTTTTCTTTTTAAATATTATTTAAGGTATACAAATTTCATGCATTTCATATATGCAGATTTAGGAACATAGTGATACTTCACACCCGACCCTCCCTCCTGCCCATGTTCACATCCTTCTTCCTCCTCCCTGTACTATTCTTACTCTTAATTTTTACAAAGATCTATTTCCAAATTAATTTATACTCATAAGATTAATCCTCTACTAAGTAAAGAGTTCAACAGATAGTCTGAAGAAAAAACACAGTTCCTCAACAGTAGAGATAAGGGCTGTAAATGATCACCAAATGTCAATTTCATTCCAGTGCATTACATTTTAGGTACTCTATTAGTTATCACAGATCAGGGAAAACATATGGTACCTGTCTTTTGGGGACTGGCTTATTTCACTGATTATAATGGTTTTCAGTTGCATCCATTTTGTTTCAAAAGATAGGATTTCAGGTTTTTTTGTTTGTTTTTTTAAGCACTGAATAGTATTCTGTAGTGTATATGTGCCATAATTTCTTTATCCAATAATCAGCTGATGTACATCTGGGTTAATTCCATATGTTAGCTATTGTGAATTGAGCTGTAATGAAAATGGGGGTACAGATAACTCTTTTATCTGCTAAGTTCATTTTGTTTGGGTAAATTCCCAGGAGTGAGATTGCTTTTTCCTATTTTCAGCTTTTCTAATTTCAGTTTTCTGTAGTTCTATCCCAATGGCTGCACCAGCTTACACTTCCACCAATGGTGGATCAGGGTACCTTTTTCCCCACATCCTAAGGAGCATTTATTGTTTGGTAATTTCTGTTTGAGAGCCATTCTAACTAGGGTGTGGTAAAGCCTCATTGTGGGTTTTGATTTGCATTTCCCTGATTGCTAGTAATCCTGAGCATTTTTTTCATGTGTCTGTTGGCCATTTGAATTTCCTCTTTTGAAAAATGCCTGTTCAAGTCCTTTCTTGGGAAGGGCCTGAGTTTTAAACTCAGAATGCAAGGATGTAATGTGCATGGAGACCCACAGATGAGGATTTCCACAGGGCTCTGTTTAATGTTACATATAATGAGAAACTGCTGAGCTAAGAAAAATGCTGAGGAAATAAAACACGGGTTAAAATGAAGAAATTAGAAAGAATAAGATAATTAATAAATAGTTATAAGAATAAAAAAGCAAAAATAAAAAGATAATCATGACTAAGGAAGTTTTGGAAGGCAGTGAGCTGGGTAAAACTGTGATACATCAAGTCAACACACTTTAGAAAAGAGAAGGAACAAAACAGCATCTGTTGTTAGTGTGTCATATATATTTTTCTTACTAAATAATTGTGATTTTTTGAAGTCTCATACTTCCATGTAAGCGCTATACTACATTAATGAAGACCGCAGTAGCGGAGTAGACAATTTCACAGCCTAATGTGCATGAGAAAGATGGCACAATTCAAAGGATTTCTGTTTGCCCAACAGCACTCTAGGCATTAACAAGATTTGGTAACTGTAGTTATTTGAGGGGGCAAGATGAGACGCAATGATAAAAGCACATATCAAATTAGAAATAGAAGAGAATTTCCACAACCTGATACATGGCAAATAAAAATGCACAGGATATATACATAATAGCAAAAGTCTGAGAGCCTTCCTCCTAGGATCAGGAACAAAAGGATGTCTACTCTGCCACATCTTTCAACATTATATTTGAGGAACTACTAAGAAGAAGAATAAGAGGTATTCAGATCAGAAGAAGCAAAGCTACCTTTGTTTGCAAATGGCATGATGTTGAAAAGGTATGGGTCATATGTTCAGGGTAGTGATAAGGTACCACCTGGACGTATATGTCCCATATCAGAGTGCCTGGGTTACAATTCTAGCTCTGCTTTTGATTCAAGCTTCCTGCTAATGTGCACCCTGGGAGGCAGCAAGCAATGGCTCATGTACCTGGATATCCACCACGATTTAGGAGAGCAGGACTGAGTTCCAGGCTCTAGTCTTTTGTTTGGCCCAGTCCCAGCTATTGTGGGCATTTTGTGAGTGAACTAGTAGATAGAAGACCTCTCTGTCTATCTCTATCTCTGTCTCTTTTCCTTTCAAACAAATAAAAACAAATTTTAATTTTTTTAAAAGCAAAAGAAAAATATTAACCAAAAGCCACCAAAACTAAAATACTTTATTCTTCAAAAACTACCATCAAGAAAGTAAAAAAAAAAGCAGCTCACCAAATGGGAGAACATTTTTCTAAAGTGCATGGCTAATCAGGGACTTAGAAGCAGAATAATTAAAGAACTCCTTAAACTCTGTAATTAAGACAACTAACACAGTTAAAACATGGCGTAAGTGTGCCTGGGATGCCTAAAGCTCACATGGGAGTGCCTGGTTGGAGTCCTGGCTACTCCTCTTCTGATCTAGTTGCCTACTAATGCACATCCCAGGTGGCAGTAGATGGAGGCTTACGTACTTGAGTCCCTGTAACCCATGAGGCAGACCTAGGTTGAGCTCCCATTGTTTACTTCCCAGATGCTTGCAATAGCCAGGGCTGGCACGGCTACATCATAGAATAAAGGAATGAGGCCGGCGCCGTGGTTCAATAGGCTAATCCTCCACCTTGCGGCGCCGGCACACCGGGTTCTAGTCCCGGTTGGGGCGCCGGATTCTGTCCCGGTCGCCCCTCTTCCAGGCCAGCTCTCTGCTATGGCCAGGGAGTGCAGTGGAGGATGGCCCAGGTGCTTGGGCCCTGCACCCCATGGGAGACCAGGAAAAGCACCTGGCTCCTGGCTCCTGCCAGGATCAGCGCGGTGCGCCGGCTGCAGCGGCGGCCATTGGAGGGTGAACCAACGGCAAAGGAAGACCTTTCTCTCTCTGTCTCTCTCTCTCACTGTCCACTCTGCCTGTCAAAAAAAAAAAAAAAAAAAAAAAAAAAAGAATAAAGGAATGAAATAATGGAGGTTAAGCTATATCATTATAAATTAAACTAATAGGAAGGTGGAGGAAGCAAGGGAGCATGGGTGGCAGGAAGGGGAGGGTAGGAAGTATCACCATACCCCAACTCTGCATGTATAAACAATACATGAAACTTGTCCACCTTACATAAATAAAAAAGACAAAAAGAAATACCGGTACAAGCTGTTAAATGGATGAATCATGCAAACACTGTGCTAAGTGAAAGAAACCAGACACAAAGGTTATATATTAGTATGAAATATCCAGAGAATTACAATGCATAGAGACATAAAGTATACAAGCAGTTTCCAGGGACTGGAAATAAAGAATTCCTGTTAATGGTTAAAGTTTTTTTTTTTTCAGGGAGGGAAATGAAAATGTTCTAGTATTAGATAACAATGCTAGCAAGATTTCATTGTTCGTTGCAAGAGTGGATTTTGAGGGATGTGAATTATATCTTAATAAAACATTTGTATAAAACTAAAAAACATGAGGAAGTCTAACAGTAGTCAGGAAGGAGAAAATGCAAAAATGAAATATGAATGAAATGCAGTTAAAACAGTATGTGGAATGGTAGGGCAGTAGTGCGTACTCCATTCTTCTGCTTATTCCCTGTACTGGATGCTTGACTGAAGATTGAGAATAAAGATGGACAGTCCCTCTGGAGGTGAAATGGCCCCAGAGAAAAAAATCTACTCCTGACTTTTGAGAGCGCACAATGACAGTGGCCACTTCTTCATCACTTTAAAGTAAAGTCTTCCAAGAAACATAGCCTACAAATATGTACCTTACCATCCAAAAAGTAAGGATCAGGAAATGCTTAAAGAATGTCTCTAAAATGAGAGGCATTGGAGTTCAAATGACATCATGGAGATAACAGAAGAGAATCAAACTGAAACTCCGTACCCTGGAAAACAAGGACAAAGGACGAATCTGAAAAGAAAATCAGAACAGCTCTTGGAAATAAACAAAAGTGCAAAGAAATTCCATCAAAGGACTGGAAAGCCAAAATTGTGGAAATCACTCAAAACTGAAAACAAAACAAAAACTGAATTTGTGAAGACATATGTGAGACTCATTGGAAATCAATCCATAATGTTCAGTGTCTAAAAAGAGAAAACAAAGAAATTGGAAATTGGAAAGAAGGGTTTGTCCCAGGTCAGCTTTCCAAAGAGATGGACTCTGAGACTGAAATGGGCAAGCAGGACATTTACAGCTTTCATTATAATCTTATCATTATATTTTATAATTTAAAGATATTCTCAAATCTTGAAGATTGTATATTAGTTCACTTATTTCATTTATTATTTTAAAGATTTATTTATGTATTTGAAGGCAGGAGTTACATAGAGAGAGGGAGAGAGGCAGAGAGGGAGCAAAAGAGAAATATCTTCCATCCACTGGTTCATTCCCACGTGACCAGAACAGCCAGGGCTGGGCCAGGCTAAAGCCAGGAGCCAGGAGCTACATATTCACTCTTCCCTTCCCAGGTCTGAACACCGGGAAGTAACAGAATAAGATGGTACCATGTGAGAGGCTAATAGGCAGGAAAGCATTTTGGAGGCATTACAGATCTTCGGGGAGAATCCAAGGTTAACATCTCCATCAAACAAGCTTGAGCAACACCAGTGGCTTCGGTTTGTGACAGAGAGGTCCATGGGTACCTGAAAAGGTCTCCGTCAAAAGCTCTGAATAGCATAAGCCAAGTGAGAGGAAATACAACAGTGGGAGAATATTTGACCACATCTTAATGCCATTTAAAGCTAAAAGAAAAGAGAAGAAGAAAGGAGAGCAAGACTGACCTTGTCTGGTATTAACATGAGGAAACGCAGAGCCTGTGAAAGCCTTTTGCTGCCAAGGTAAACCATCACTGTGCAGTATGTCAACTTGGATTTAGCTCAAAGATACTGTTGTTAACACACTAAACATAGATGGCAGCATGCTAAGAACTTCTAGGACTCCATCTAAAACACCCAGGTTAATCCTATATCACATGCTTGCTGTTGCTGGAACCATCTGGTGGAATTTATGGGTCAATGCAGAGCCCCTTATGGGCTCTATATTTACTCACCAGGGGTGAAAGAATCATCTTAGTAATCAAGAGGTGTCCTCTGATTCGCATCCAAGTAGAGGAGCCAGCATGCTTGAAGTCAGCAAGCATTCCAGTCATTTCATTTCAGCAATTTATACCCCATGCACTTTCTACTTGGTGATATGGTTGGCCCAGGAGTAGGCCTGAGTTGAGTAAGAAACCATTTTTATGATACTTCCAGTCAAAACTAGAAAAAAATAACTTTAGAGGGAAAATTGATCTTTTTTTTAAGATTTCCAGGCTGATGCATTTCATATAGATAGAAAGAATGTGGAGATGCATACTAAATCCTTCACACACACATGCCCCCCACCCCAGTAAGAAATCCAAAGCAAGAAGAACATTGTATGCAAGGTTGAACAAAAAGATACTGATACATGGATGTAATGATTAGCAATAACAAACCAGTTATGTCTGGAAATGTCTAGTTGGTCCCTTCCACACATTTATTTAGATACAGATGATTGAGTTTTACAGACTTATGTAATATGCTTCTCCCATAAAGAAGTGATCAAAATGTTTCAAAAGAAAGAGCCAGTTTAGGCAATGAGCAGACAAACATAGAATTCTGATCTCAGATTTTCTGCCATCTATGACTTAAGAGGCTTTATCCTTTAAAAGTAAACCTGAAAATTAGAAAACCCAAAGCCCTCCACAGCAAGCAAAGTAGCTTTGCCATTTTGGTTCTGAATGCTGTTCAGCTCATAAATTAATCAGTTATAAACTCTTAGATAAGAAATCAGACATAAGACGTCTGGGTAAAACAATCCAGCCAAATCTATTTCTGTTCCTGCTTCAGTTTATACATTCATAAAATCATCATATTAATGCTATCCTAAAAAGGGGAATTGAACATAGACTCATCTAGCTGGTATAAGGCAGCTACTAACCTAGATCACTATTGATAATTTTTTAAATCAGCAGCTATATTCTTCTAATAAATTACAAATAGTATTGTGGTTAAACTTATGAGCTTTTGAGTTATGTAGACCTGAGAGAGATTAAATATTAATTCTATCATTTACTGTAATACTTCAGAAAAGTTATGTAACCCCTCAAACATCATTGTAAAGATCAGTAAGATAACTGCCCAACCCAGTGCCACAAGAAGGTGCTTGATTAATTGTATCTATTGTTCTGCTGTAATAACAGTATAATGAGATTAAGGTAATTGCTGGATATCCAGTAGCTTAGTATGATGAAATATTTTTAAGTTAAGAAGATTCACCCAGGTGTCTGTTTGAATTGTGATACAATTGCCACATCTAACTAGGAAAAAAGCTATTTTATTCAATATCCTGACTTCAAGTCCCCCGGCCACTAAGAAGATTGTTTTATTTTGATGGCTAGGAGAGAGGACTAGGATCTTTTTAATCCAAAAAGGCCATGATTTACTCTAGAGGAAAAATAAGAGTGTGTTGGAATGGTAGAAAGCAAAGAGGAACCTGAGTGGTATGATGTGAGAGGCAATTTTGACAGAGATATGAAATGAGTGAATGGGAGAGAATCTGAAAGGAAGCTTTAGGATGTGAGAAGGGAAAAGCAAGAGAGCAAGGGAATGACTTTTAAGAAAAATTAATGTTGAGAAATCCCTCTTGAGAAACCAAGAGCTGCTTTTGGAGTGCTATGTCAGTATCATGGACTGACAACAATGATGTCCTTTGAGAGATGAAAGTAAAACTAGGAATTATTTTTACTGGACTCTATTTCCTCTACTGTGATACTATGCCAAATGTGGTCTGTATAGGGGATTGGAATATAAATGGGTGACACACACACACACAGTCATACAATTAGAATTAATGAAGACTCACTAGGTGTCGGAAAGGTACATACAGTTGGAACTTTGGAGGCAAACACAGGTGAACTTATAAGAACAGCTACTTAGTCCCTGCTGTTTCCCAGATGTCATAGTCATTGCCGGAAGTTGGGCTGAGCGTGTACTCTTTCTCCTGTGGACTCCTCCTTCTGCTTGCCGGAGTCTAGTGACATCACTGGGCCAGCGCACTATAAGTTGTGCAGAAGTGAACATCGTAGTTGGGAGCGTGGGCATCTTCAGAACAAATAAAAGGACTTAGGAACTATTGCACTTTTGTTTTTAACAACTTAGTAATTATCTCACATAAAAACACCAGAAAACTAAATAATTCCACCAGTAACAAAGGAGAGCAAGATTTCCTGGGTACCAGGAATAATAATAATTGCTATATTCATTATAGGAACTACTACTGTTTATGAGTAACTTTATAAACAGTATGTTTTATAAACCATGTATTTTATAACAGTACTAATGCTCAGAAAACATACATAACTTCACCAGGATCACAAAGCTGATAAAATAAGTTGTGAAACTGGTTTAAAACTCAAGCTTTGTTTCTTTAGCAATTGATTGGCATGCGATGCTACCAAAACAAAACAAAACACTTTTCCCTACATTGTACTGAAAGTATATATTTGAGTATCCTTAAGGTAAAAAAAAAATACAAAGTGAAAAACATTTGTAACTTGATGCTCAGACATAACTACTGATAATATTATTTTATTTATTTATTTGAAAGCAGAGTTACAGAAAGAGAGAGGGCGAGACGTGGAGAGACAGAGAGCTTTCATCCTCTGGTTCACTCCCCAGACAGCCGCCATGGCCAGAGCTGAGTTAATCCAAAGCCAGGAGCCAGGAGCATCATTTAGGTCTCACAAGTGGGTACAGGGGCCCAAACACTTGGGTCATTTTTTGCTGCTTTCCCAGGCTACAAACAGAGAGCTGTATCAGAAAAGCAGCAGCAGGGACTCGGATCATTGCCCATATGGGAAGCTGGTGGTGCAAACGGAGGCTTAACCTATTATACCACAGAGTCAGGCCCCACTAATAGCATTTTGAAGTATTTTCTCTTGGTCCTGTTTTCTTTGCTTATATCTTCTTAACTCGCTTTTAATTAAGCTGTTTTGGCACACTCTAAGCTTATTCCCAAGTAGATCAAGTCCCAGCATTTAAACAACAGAAGGAAATACCTTGTTATTTCCCCACAAATTACCAAATGATGATGCAGGATCTTCACACTACTTGTTCTGCCTTTTCTGTAAATCATCTGTCTCCCATCTCATCTCTCTGAAACCATAAACCTTTGAATTACTCTTCTCTGCTAAGAACCTGAGCTGCCTGCTCTCCTGACTAAAGCTCTTCCCATGAGTATATCCAATTAATCCATCCAGGCTGCTGTGAGACATAAATGTTCCAACAACCTAAGTATTGTTAATAAAGCTAGACCCACAGACCCCTCAGTCAAGCACGACAAACCAGTAAGCACAATATTTACAAGTTAATCCTAATGAGTTAATCTACAATTGCCCTAATAAACTATTAATCTTGGTTGATAGCACAGAAAATGAACATGAATTTTCCAGGCACTGGTTTAGAAACTAAATGGAGCTGAATTGTGATCCTGGCCCTACCCTCTTCCAGGTGTGAAAATGACTTAACTTCTTAAGCTTCAAATTTCATCATCTGGAAAATGAGAATAACCAAAAAATGGAGACTAATGTTCCAGGGCTGCTATGGGATTAAATTATAAAATACTTAGAAATGGTGTTTAATGGAAGTTAGATTCCTCAACCCTTTAAAAATTGTGTTGTTAATTAAATGTATCATGTGTTTAAAAATTGAAATAGTATAATATTGTGATTAAAATATTTATTTCAAGAGATTTGTTGCATATGGAGACATAAACATATATTTTAAGGTAATTTAAGCTTTCCTTATTATTGAAAGTGATTAGGCATATTTAAAACTATGGAATCAACCTGCTATTTTTAAGATTCATGGTGACTGAAAATCAAAAAAATGGCTAATTCAATATTTTATGCTTTAATTGCAAAATTATTTTCACAGGAGCATAATATTATCAAATATAACTTTGAACCACATGATCAGAGTTAATCACCATCAATTTGTCCTGATTATACTCATAACGATGTGCCTCTAGCTATATATCAGCTTCTTTCCTGATTACAGTCAAGAAAAACAGTGAAAGAAGCAAAATGAATGACATCACATAAATTGTACCCAGTGAGACAGAAGAAGACATAGACCCGCAGTCACAGAAAATGGGAATGAAGCACTAAACAAATGCAAACAGCCAGGCTGTTTTTTAAACAGGAGAGGTTGGTAGGGGAAGGGCGAGATACTAAATAAGTGACAGATTCTTCTTATTATACACAAGGACCTGGGCATGGAAATTGATGAAAAATGAGTGTCAGCTCAGTGCTCCCCAGCATTCTGCTGCTATGTGCATCTGTGGATTCGTCCTTTGATAATATTCCTGAATGTTATCTAGTCGTGACTTGGCGAGGACCATGTAGAAAGAAAACGGCTCAAAGGAGAGACTAGGGGAGTCCATCTCAGCAAAAATAGAAATATTAAACAACATACAGAAAAAGCCTGTGGAAGCCTACAACTTGGACCTTGTGCTTTTCTTTGGCCAATGTTGGCTATGGTGCCATGTTGCCACCTTCACAGACTAGAAACAAAGAAACAATATCAAAACTCTCTAAGTCTACATAGTAGACTCCCCATCCTGGGGGATGCCTTGGGCCTCACCCAGGTGGATGAGGAGACAGAAATTTGTAGACTAAGTGGAGAGATTTGTGAATCTAAGTCCCTCAGGAAGGTTCAGTGATCAATGAAGGAAAAGCCGGCAAGGCCCTACCTCACACACGTCTCATGGTGCTTGCCGTATCCTGCCCTGGGCTGATGTTTTCCCTCTGTGTTCTTTGTACTTCTGAGGCCTGAAAAGGGCATTTGCTGAGAAAGTGGTTCTGCAGCATGATGTGAGTCGTGCCATTCATCCTGCCAGGGTATAAATGACAAGTATGGTAATTAAGAATGGAAGAAATGCCAGTGGCAAGAGCAGATTGGAATAAAAGACTGATTACTGGGCTGAGCCAGTTGCTTGCCTTTCTGGTGAGAGCCTCTGCAGTGTCTGGGAACTTGGCATGTAATCAGATGTGGCAGAGGAGGCCGCCGATAAATAAGTCTCCTTGGGGGTAGATATATGATCCCCATTGCTCATCATGAGATGCTGTCCAGCAGGGTCTGGCATCCCCATGAATAGATGGCTCTCAGTTTGGCCTTTGAGTCGAGAGAACAGGTTGCAGGCTCCAGAAAGCAACATTTACTGTGTGACCAGAACCTGCAATGAGCCTCCAGGCACTTTTCTCTAGAGATGCTGTAGTTCAGTACCTGTGTCAAAGCACAAACTAAAATGAAGAAAATTAGGAAACAGAAACCCAAAGAAAGTGACCTACCAATGTTCCTGAAAACATCAAACACTTCAGAGGAACAGAAAATGCTTGAAAAGATGTGGGAACTGTTTCTGCTTTTTTTTTTTTTTTTCCTCTCTCTAGGGAAAAGATCATATATTCAAGCTGCATACTAAGTTCCAGGGAAGAAAAGATCAAATTTTATTTTGTTTCCTCTTTATTCTCACCCACTCTAAACTGTAGTCTGAATTCAGTGGAGAAAAAATTTACTACATGTAAAGCAGAATTTCTTTTCTCTGTCAAGTTGTAAATTGTATTGAATGGCTTTTCATGATTTTTTAATTTCACCAATGTGAAATTGGTAGTGATTTATAGCCTATCAGACCTGAGAAAAGATTTCTGAAGATGCAAACTAATTGAGATGTAAAATAATTTGTCTTGAAATAAATGTTTTCTTCCTAATCATGGGTAGATTTATCTTGGTTCTTTTAGGTCCTTGCAAATCAAAGTCCTGAATAAGCCTTTCTTCATTCAAATGTTAAAAAATCACAAGCCAGGGAACAGTACAAGGGATAATAAGGAGCTCTTCAGTTCTGTAGGTTATTATAATTTGTTTGCAGAATACAGGCAAACTGCATGAAATATTGATTCACTCGGAATATGAACACACCTTCCACCTAGGAGCTGAGCCTCACAATGCCTGCACGTGACATTGTCTGCACACAGAAGGATCAGAGATGTTGGGCCCTAATACAGTGTTGTGTTTTTGTTTTAAAGACAGTAATTAGGATAAATTAAGGAAGAGGAAATAAACTACTGAACATGATACTTTACTGCTGGCTGGTAATAAATTGGCAAATCTTATAAAATTCATTCTCACTGAGGGCCAGAGGTGGGTAACCATATATTACTGTAATGCTGAGCACTGTGGCTCTTCTTGCTGTCCAAACTCAGCTTTCCCACAACAGTGTGAGTTTTCTGTGCATGCCATTAAGCAAATACACAGTGAAGATAGCTCATTTGGATGTACCTAAATCTTAACGTTCTTAAGGCTTGAAACAGAATGTTTTAAAAGTCAGCTTCTATAAATATAGGACAAATAATATTCATCCCTGCCCATGGAGTAGTTCTTCGAGGTCACAGAGGGTAGAAAGAGATTTACCTCCCTGCTCAGTGTATTGTGCCCAGATCTATGCATATCTGTCTAGAAAGCTTTGGAACATCATTATTTGCTGTCATGATATCTACAGCATTGTTGAGTCATGCAAATACTTTAAATGAAAAAAAGAGGATAATTTTGCAATTTAATGGTAGCTATCTTTAATTGAACATGTATTACGTTCTAGGGGCTGAGCTAAGGAATTCATGTATGCTTTCTTAATCATTAACCATTTAGATAATGTTACATGGTTATAATTACCTTTCTTTTAAAAATATGAATGGCAGGACTTTATTTTTAAAGTTGTTTTATGTTTATTTTTATCTGAAAGGTGGGGGTTAGAGGAAGAAAGATCTTCAATCTATTCTATTTTTTCACTTCACAAATGCCCACAATAGCTGGAACTTATTCAGGCTGAAGTCAGGAACCTGGAAAACCATCTGGGTTCCCCCATGTGGTAGAAGGGACTGAAATACATGAGCCATCACCTACTGCCTCCCAGCATACAGGTTAGCAGGAAACTGGGTAGTAAGCAGAGAATCCAGGACTCAAGACAAAGCACCTGCCATATGGTATGTGAGTGTACAAAGCAGCAATTTAAGCACTCTTCCAAATGCTTGCCCTTTTAATTATTTTATCCTTATTCTATAAATAAAAACCAGAGGACAGACAAATATACTAAAATTTTAGATGACACAGTAAGTAGCAAAATGCTGCTGAAATACTGGTAGTACCACAGTAGAGCCCATTACTACCCATACTACTTTCACAATTTGATCCAATTCAAGTTCTATAAATTTAGATTACCAGCTCATATCACCTGATCCAAACTTTTTATTTTATGCCAAAAATTATGATAATTTGAAATACCAAAAAAAAAAAAAATGCCAGTGAGAAGGCCATTGTGGGGCAGTGGGGTAAACCACTACTTGGGGCACCTGCATCCCATATCAAAGTGCCAGTTCATGCTCTGGTTATTCCACTTCCAATTCAACTCCCTGCTAACATGCCTGGGAACAGTAGATGATAGATCAAGTACTCGAGTTCTTGCTACAAATGCGGGAGATCCAAATAGAGGTGCTGGCTTCAGTCTGGCCCAACCTGTTCAGGCATTTGTGGAGTGAAACCAGGGAATGGAAGATATTTTTTCTCTCTCTCTCTCATAAATAAACAAACAAACAAGCTTCTATAAAAATAGATAAGAACTTTGACTTAATCCTCAGACCTGAGGCCCCTAATTAAAGTCCAGAGATGGTATCTAGGAGTTTTGTGAACTCTAGAAATTAATGAAAAATTATGAGTCCATGGTTTCTTTGTGTTCTCGGGCAATTTAGGATTCTATGGGCTAAGTAGACTCTGGCTGGATCACCTGGAGTTTTGGAAAAGGGTTGCAAAGATTATGTAATACAGAGGGTCCTGGAAGCGTGTGACCTCCATAATGATGTCAAAAGACAATATAAAGAGAATCGAAAATGAATCTTGATGTGAATGGGAGGGGAGAGGGAGTGGGAAAGGGGAGGGTTGCGGGTGGAAGGGACGTTATAGGGGGGAAGCCATTGTAATCCATAAGCTGTACTTTGGAAATTTATATTCATTAAATAAAAGTTAAAAATAAATAAATAAATATTAAAAAAGACAATAGACAGCCATTTCCTTGCAGATAATGTGGAGACTTTAGAAGCACTATTGCTTAGTGCTTAACAAATTCCAAGCACTAAATTCTCAGTCTGTGTTACCATATTAACCCAGGCACCCAGATGCCAGAACCTCCACTTCTAACGCACTCTGCAACACTGCCTCATGCTCACAAGTAATTGACTATGGATGATGTAGAAGAAGGGTGAAACTGATTTATCAACTAGAAATTGGCACATGGCTACTGGGGTCATTTAGCTGATCATTGCCTTATTCTCCCCGGGTAGAGAAAGTACTGTCTCCTTGCATACTTTATTGTTAAGAGACTGGTTGGGTTTATCAGGTGGGGGTGAAGGGGAGATGCTGCAATCTGCAAATGGAGCATGGCAGCAAGGCAGGGTGGTGGAGTAGCAGGGAGCGATGAATGGGAGCCCACTAAGGAAAGAGTGGGAGTGGGTAGGTGGAAAGATGGGATTTAACCTAAATGAAAGCCAAGAATGAAGCAAGTGTGTTTCAAAGAATCACTGTGGATTAGGTGAACTTGTAGGGAGATCCTGGCAGAGGAGCCTTCCTGAAGATTTACAAGAGGTTGCAATCTTGGGTAGCACTAAGAGTGGAGCAAACTGGAGGAAGAAATGAGGAGTGCAGACCAGAATGATGGAGGCGTTCTCATTCAGAACCAGGGAGAATTCCTAGCAACTGCCTATTTCTGTGTTTGGTCCCACCCTGAAGAGGTTCATGCCACTTATAAAAGGAGAACTTGAGAGGCCAGGGAAGCTTCACACTTGACATCCACAGGAAACACTTTGCCTTCAAGCTGTTGCCTGGATTCCTGGGGCAGCTGGGAGCTCCACCTACTTCTGGGCCTCTGTGTCACTTAAATGCAGTGATCTGCTTAAAGTCACATGGCCAGTATGTGGCAGTAATGCTGGGATTTGAGCATAGATCTGTCTCCAAAGCCCACATTCTGTCCATGGCACAGCACTTCAAATGAAGCCAGGCTTCCATTAAATGTCAGAAGAGAAAACAGAACTATATAACAATGTTCTTCCCAAAATGGATTCATTATTGACCAGTATTGATCGGCCATTCCAGGGTCTATTCCCAAGCCCAGTTTTTGTTTAGCTCACCATTGTGTATCTCATTTTGATTGCTTCTTGGCTATTATCTTCTAAATATTTTCTCCTTTCTTTAAAAGATTTATTTATTTATTTGAGGCAGATTGTTAGGGAGAGGAAGAGGCACAGGCAGAGGCAGAGAGAGAAAGAGCGAGAGCAAGAGAGTGAGACAGAGAGCAAGAGTGAGAGAGAGATCCCTCTGCTGTTTCACTCCTCAAATGGCTGCAACATCCAGGCCTGGGCCAGGCCAAAGCCAAGAGCCAGGAGTTTCTTCTAGGTCTCCCATGTACGTGACAGGGACCCATGCACTTGGGCCATTTTCCTCTGCTTTCCCAGGCATATTAGCAGGGAGCTGGATTGGAAGTGGAGCAGCCGGGACTTAAACTGGTGCCCTTATGGAATGCTGGCGCTGCAGGTAGCAGCTTTACCTTCATGCCACAGCACTGGTCCCTATTTTCTCCTCCTTATGACTATCATCAGCTGTGTTAAATGCAACATCTCTTTATGTAAGAACTTTACAAGACTATGGAACTTCAGTTTATCACACAGATAAGTTTAACATGGCTACAGTAGAACAGGTTAATCTTGTTTGTTTCTGGTACAAACATTAAGGAAAATGTAGCTTCAGAAAAATCTGATTCCTCTCCTGAGAAGTCTGCTCCCTAGTGTTCTACAAACAATCTGGAAAGGTACAGTTGCCCAGTGAGCCTTGGAATTGCTCTTCCAACCAATTTCACAGCTGTATTGGTTTCCTTTTCAACTAGGTGCACTGTAGGCAGAGTTTTACATCAAAAATCACACCCAGCTGCTGTTCTGCCACTTAGTTTCACTTTACTGTCTTCATTTCAAAAATGCATTAGAATGTAAAACATATATAAGCATTTCAAAAAATGTTAGGCAATGTAGAATCCAAGAGAAGTCATATAAAACCCACCTTCCTGCTATGACTACCATTTAGCAGGTTAATGGGTTCTTTTCTTTTTCCTTCTTGTCTATTCAAGTTGGTTCCAGTAACAGTAGATATTTGATTTTGTATTTGCTTCTGTCTGGTAATATTGTAGTGTGAGTATTTTTTCACAAGACTGTAAAATCCTTAAAGCTATTATGTAAAGGCCATAAAGATACAACATCAAGTAAATGGATGATAATTACTGTTTGAAGCCATAACTTGATACCCGTCAGGTTATTTCATTTTTTTTACTACAAACATCATTATGAATATCTTTATCTATCTGGGTTATTTTTCCACATTTTTGTTTTATTTCCTTAGTTTATTATCCCAGAAATTGAAACAAGGGTTAAAAAGCAAAAAACATTTTTATGCTTCTTAATATTCTTAGGAGATGTTAATTGACACACACACATTCACAACACAACTTGGTATCAGTAACAGCTCATCGGGACAAGGATAAATTTTAGGGAATTGTGATGTAACAAAGAAAAGGAATGCACTTGATAACAGAAATACAAGATGTTCATGACTGTGTATGCATAAAGGCTGAATTATGCTGAACCATCTTCTGCAATATGTTAAAGTTATAAATATTGCAAAAGCATTAAGGTCTTACATAAGAACTCTAACAGATACATAATACTAAATTACCTTCCTCAAGTGTTCTACCAGTTTAAAATACCTCCAAAAATGAATGATGGTGACACTATCTCAGAACCTTCCCAAGATTATATAGTACCTATTTAAGCCTTAGATAATTTAATAAGAAATATTTTATTCCCATATGCATTGATTGTATAGGTTGGCTGAACATTTAACTATACATTAGTAAACAGAATACATTTTATTGATTTTCTGCGCATTTTCCACAGGCATGCCCCCTTAGAATCTACTTCTACCTAGACCCTGCCAAATTAAAGAACCCCCATTTCCACCTCTCAAGAGTCTTTCTGTTATGCATGGTGATGTTTACATTTCATTACATTGTCATCTCCTCACAGCATGGATCCCTTCTCAGGTGTTTTATGTTTTGTGAAGTCCTGTGTAACTCCTGTGACAGTCCATAAATCATAAATAATAAAAGTCCTATAGCCCTCTTCCAGTAGCCTTTGATCAAGGGCAACTTTCAACTGACTTCACATGAGTACATATTAAAAAAAAGAAGAAAGAACCTTCTCGATGGGTTGGTTGTTTATCTGCAGTCATCAGCCAGGTTGCTGAGAGGGAGATGTCAGAAAACACCCCATATCAGTTCCCTGTGAAACTCACACTTCCTGGTAGACACTCAAGTGAAGCAAAGCTCTGTGTATCCAGGCTTGCTGCTATGAGATCTTTCTTGAGTGTAAGAATTCAATACCCCTTGGTCTTGCATCTTTATCAGGAAACCTTAATATGTGTGGCCATCTATGACCTCAACCACTTAAGACAAAGGCAAGCTGAAAAACTGTTTAGGTTTTACTGTTAACTTTTTCACAATAGTTTTTGATGGTAACTATGTGTGGTGATATTTTGGTTAATTAACTTGATTGTGGTAATTATTTCATAATGTATACAACTATCCAAATATCACATTGTATGTTCTTTTAAAAAGTCTTATTAGAATGCTGCCACATTGTAATGAGAGAGAGAGAGACAGAGAGAAAGAGAGAGAGAGAATCTCTACAATCTACCATTCCATTAGTTCACTCTTCAAATGTCCCACAGCAGCCAGGGCTGGGTCAAGCTGGATCCTGGAGCCAGGAACACAATACAGGTCTTGCATATAGGTGGAAGGGACACAATTATTTGAGCCTTCGTTTGCTGTTTCCCAGAAGGAACATTAGCAGGAGGAAGGAATGGAGAGTGGAGTTGGTACTTGAACCTAGGCACTCCTACTATGAGATAAAGGCACCAGAAGTGTGCAGTTTTAAATGTATCTTAAAATATATGTACACATATCCTTATCACATCTAATCTACAATAAAACCAATGGTTCAATTTTTCAAATTTCTCATAAACACCCATGCTTAGGGTTTTTGTTTGTTTTTTTCATTTTTTAATTGTGGCCATTATTTTTGAATTTATATCCAAATAAGACCCATAGAAATGGGCAATGTCATTTAAGTTCCTTTTAACCTGTGGATTTTCCCTTCAGCTCTTTATATTCTTTGCAATTTCTTGTTGCAAACACTACTTACTTGTCTTGGAAGAATTTCCTACAGTTTGGATGTTGCTCATTGCATTCCCATCCTGAGGCATTCCATGTTTCTCTCCTTTCTGTATTCTTTAAGTTGATCATTGGCTTTAACTATGTGATTAAACTCAGGTTTGGTTGTTTCTAGCAAGGCGATTTCTTAGTGTTTTGTTCTGCCATCAGGAAACGTATAGTGTTTTGTTCCCTTTATTTTGTTATGAACTATTGATGATCAATATTTGTCCAGAACCATTAATTCAGTAAAAGTTGCAAATGGTAATATTCTAATCCCATAAACCCTTCTTTATTTATTGAAAACATTTTTAAAGAGAAACTATTTCATAGACTTTTCAGTAATATTGTATAGTTCTAATGAAAATGATAGGATAAATGCTCATTCTTTCCTTTAATTGCCAGGTACCAAAACAATGCTTTGTCTGACTAATAGAATTTGTTACTGACAGTAACCAATATGAGACTTTTTCAAATATGTCATGGATTTAAAATTTATAAATATGCTTCAATAATTTACATTTCTTTCCTCTATTAATACTGAAATTTCCAAATCTTTTTTAAAAAGATTTATCTATTCTAAAAGCAGAGTTACAGAAACAGGGAGGCAGAGGCAGTGAGATCTTGTATCAACTAGTTCAGTACCCAAATGGCTGCAACAGCTGAAGCTGCGTCAGGCTGAAATCAGGAGCCAGGTACTTCATCAGGGTCTCACATATGGTGACAGGAGCCCAAGCTCTCGGGTCATCTTCCACTGCCTTCCCAAGAGCATTAGCACCCAGGGCTCAAATGCACATTCCTATGGGATGCCAGTGTTACAAGCAGTGGCTTAACCTATTGTATCACAACACTGGACCCAAATTTTCACATCTTTAACCAGGAGCCTGTTCAAGTTTTCTCCTCAATACTTTTGACACAACTTCAAAATCTTTGATAAGTGCCTTGCTTTCTGGTAATGATAAGATAGATCAAGCTCATTTTGCACATTTTCTGTCCAAATCTGGAATTTATCAGTTCTCTATGAAGCCATAGTTTCTTATAGTGGGAAATGGTATTTTAATAGTGCAATCTGGATGGTACAAATGTCAGCAGTACTGAATAGTGACTATTTCTGCACCTTTTCAGTGAAGAGAGCTACACAATAAAAATAGTGTATCTCCAAATTAAAATCCATTATGAGTTCATCCTCATACTTTGAATTTGAACTGAGAAGTATAGAGATTTTTATCTAGTTTATTATATGGTACATCTGTATCTCCTCCTTCCGAATTTTTAAAAACACTGAGAATTAAAGAAGAATATTACATAAGTACTCATTCATTTTATTCCACAATATATAAACGCCAGTGTGAGAATAACAATAGCAACACTACTAGCCAAAAGCACAATTACTGTAAATACTTTAGTTGTTTTCTAGTTATTTTTATTCTTAGGTTGCATCCCACTAGGAAGTATAGTCAAACAGCTGTGCTTCAAGGTTACTTAGAATAACTCTCCTTTATGTGGTACATATTTACTGAGTACATATTTACTTTATATTTTTGGGGGTTGTTCTTTTAAAGAAATAATTTTTATTTCATAATCATGCAAAATATGATAATAGACCCAAAGTGGTCTATAAAACAAAATATTCAAACAAGTCTCAGAGTGGGTATTTGGCACAGTAGTTAAAATACCACTGTAGAAGCCTGCATCTCAAAATTGCAATGACTGAGTTCAAATCTCAACTCAGTTTTTAAGTCCAGTTATATACCCCAGGAGGCAGCAGGTGATGGCTCAAATACCTGGGTCCACACCACCTGAATGAGAGACCTGGACTGAGTTCCTGGTTCCTTTCTTTGACCTTTCAAACAAAATGAAAATAAATAGAAACTCTGAAAAAGTAAGTACACCACAAAAAAAAATCAAATATTTGTGAATAACTTTAACCAAAGAAGTGAAAGCCATCTACAATGAAAATTATAAAAAAAATTGTCAAGGGCACAAAAAGTGGAAAGATATTTCTTGTTTATAGATTGGAAGAATTAATGTAATTAAACTATCTATATGATTTAAACAACCTACAAATTCAATATGCAATCCAAAATAGCAATGAAATTCTTTGCAGAATTGTAAAAAAATCATAAATTTCATAAGGAATCATGAAAAAACAAATATAATCAAAGTGATCCTGAGCAAAAAAAAAAAAAATCAAGTTGTAGGTATTACAATACCTGATTCCAAAGCATACTACAAAACAATAATAAAAACAGCATGTCAAAGGCACAAAAACTGACAAATAGATCAAAGGAACAGAGAGCCCAAAAATTAATACATTAATACAGCCAATGGATTTTTGACTAAAGTGCCCAGACCATATACTTAGAAAGAATAGTCTCTTCAATAAATGGTACTGGCAAAACTAGATTCATGTATGAAGAAGAAAGAAATTAGATCCCTCCCTTCCACCAAAAACTACAATCAACTCACTATGGAACAATTGCTAAAACAAAATATAGGGAAAACACTTCAAGACATTGCTGTATGTGATAACTTCTTGGAAAAGACCCCCAAAGCACAGGCAACAAAAATAAAACTAGACATATGGTATTATATCAAACCAGGGTGGAGAGCATTGCTGTGTTCTGAATCTGTATATATGAAATGCATGAAATTTGTTAACTTTAAATAAAATTAATAATTTGTTAAATACAAAAATGAACAACACCACCAAAAAGCTGAGAACTGCAGAAAACCCAGAATTGAGGTTCCTTTAATCCATCCTTAGAAGAAGCAAAGCCACTTGAAGAGTGGGACTCCTACGCAAACATGCTTTCAGCCCACTTTCCATGTAGGAGTGAGGAGAAATGAAATAATGGCATACCAATGTTAAAGGAACAATTTTAAATCAGTTAAGCATGGATTACCTACCAGCCAATTAGTCAGGTTGTATCCTGCTCACTTTGGTTGTCTAAATCGTATCTTTATATACGGAATGCAATGAGTCAAACTCCTTCCAACTAATAAAGCTAACAGTCTTTAGCAAACATCTAGTTGTAATATACTGTGTTAGACATGATATAGGAAGAATGAAATGGAATTGTACTTTTGTGACAGTCCTTAATCAGCCACATTTCTACAAGGTTTGAATATGACCATATTTAGCTAAGAGCCTGGCTGTTTCTTGCTCTGCAATTCTGAATATTGTGAATGTGAGTCCTAAAAACATCAAGCAAACTCCTGTTGTTGCCTTCGAGGCTGATGTTGCTCTGAGTCAGTCATACCCCAGGTCACAGACAAGAAAATTCTCAGTTGACCCACTGAGATGGTGGAGGCACTCATCTGAGTGAGAAAAAATGCTATCAGATACCAGTCACAAGTGACTGTGTAACTAGAGTGCAATGTTTTTGATAAATGGAGACACCAAAATGGATTATCAGTTTGCATTTTCTGAGTAGCTCCAGTTGATAGATCCCATATGACAGACCATTTCCAATAGCATTTTGCCCTTGGTAGCAGCACAAGCCACCTACTTTATGGTTCTTTCATAGTTTTCTGACAGCTGAAATTTATATAGCACAAACCCCTGTGTCTAACTTACTTTTAGACAAATGTTCCCAGTACTTTAGTGCTTAGCAGAGGAATAGTCCTCCATTCTTGGGAATAATGTGTTTTAGTTATGATGTGCAGGATATCATGTACTCTATGATAACTCTTCAGGACAGTTAGCACCCTGAGGTAAGAAGCTTATTTATTTTTATATTCTCACCATCTAGTCTTGTGTACATTCACTAAACATCTGCAGAATTGAACTGAATATACAATTAATTAGCTGAAGGAAATAGGGAAAGCCTATAGAAAACATGTAGCAATGTTGCAGAGGTATTTCCTGGAAACAATTATTCACTTAATAAATATCTGTCTAAGGCTAACTCATATTTTGTTTGATTCACTTACATTTGGGTATTCTTGGTTGTAGCTACCAAAAAAGTATCCCAACTAATACATTTTTATATGTCAAACATAATGGTCATATGCATTCTTTAAACTATAACAACTATGACAAGCAGTTTATATATTATTCCCAAACATCTTGGAAAGAGAGAGATTTACCTAAGTCCCTAATGACCTAACAATTAAGAGGGAAAATCAGTGGAGCAGTTAACTGGTGTTAATAGGGGAGAGAAACCTGCAGATATTACCCCAATATCAAACACATATTTTTTCTTCACCTCTATTCATGAAAAGGGTATTAAAACTCCCATATTACAAATGATAGTTACTAACTTAAGATTCTTGATTGGAATCACATAACAATAAATTGATAGACACAGAAATTGACCCCAAGTCTGGCTGGTTCCATCCCCATGTTCTGCCTGCTGTTCCATATCAGAAGAGAAGAGAGGGGCCACTTCTATACATTGCCCATGCTTTATTTTATTGAAGTTTTACTGTTTTCTTCCTACTTTGATTTTCAAAATATTTATCCCTTAATCTTTAGACCATTTGTGAATTTGTTAAGGGAAAGTGATCTAATAGTATTCAATAGATTTGGAAGAAAATCTGATAAAAAAGAAAGTTTTTACCCTCTCTCTAGTTCCTGAATTCTAGCATATCATCTCCAGGTATATTAACCTTGAAATATCTGAAATTTGCACAAAGCCTTTCCTATTATGATCTTCTCTTTCCTTGCAGTCCAGCTTTAAGAATCTCTGCCATCACCTTGACATTTTTCTTATCTATGACATCTGATAAGGACACAAACTCCCCTGTTATAAAAGTCTTACATGGGTTCCTGATGAATGTGTATTATGACATAGCTATGCATGGATTTCAGAATTGTTTATATAAATGTGAGCTTATCTTTTAATTCCATTTTCCATAAACTTGTTGAAGTATTCATATATAAAATGTAGGTAACCTGGCTGTTAGAAAGCAGGGACCATGCAACATGGATATTAGAAATTAAAGGCAGCTACCCCCAAGAAAGAAGAGCTTCAAAGACATCTCCTGCTACACTTAATTTATGGGTAAAGAGACCGGTGGGAAAACAGTCAGGAAATGAAGTGATAGTAACTCAGAACCTGAATTTGCTCCAATATTTATGATCTCAGGGAGCAGAGGGCAGAAAGGGAGTAGGAAACTAAATTAGGGTGAGCTGACAAACGGACCCATCCTGGCTGAAAGCTGGCTGGATCTCACCTGGGGACCTCGTCAGGGAATTTTACAGTGGTTATTCAGTGCATGATTTTGATTGCCCACAGAAGTTGCTGCCAACTTTAGTATACACTGACAGAGCCCATTGAGATTCCAGACCTTTAATACCCACTGGTTGGGATTCACACACTCTTGCAAGCTTCCTCGTCTCAGCTAATTCATAATAAAATGTCTACTTTCAAAGGTCACAGCTTCCTTGTCTCAATAGGACAACCACATATAAATATAATATCCAATAAACCTGATATCATATGAAATTCAGGTGACCTAATGGTTGCCAAACATTTCTAACCTTTGAGAATCAGCCTTACCTTTAATAATACAACATAAAATTGACCTTAACTTTAACAATAAAACTCCTATCCAACATAAAGGGGAAGACCAAGTGCCTGCCTCATCCCTCATTGTAGACAGGAATGCTTTTTTTTATAATGTGTCTGGATTTCTAATAGTCACCTCTAGGGCTGATGCCTCATTTCTCTTTAATTGATCATTTTGCTCATTTCTCAACTTCTGTGAGGGTCACCTTTTGCTGACCTACTGTAAACAAAATATGTACCAAACTCCTTTTCTTTGAATTCCCTAAATGCCAAAATAACAAGGCATATATGTTATCAGAATTCCATGAACTTTGGAGAAAGTTGGGGAGATTACAAAATAATACCTCTAAATTTAACAGATAATAGTGTTTTTAATCAAAGGGCCAGCCTTCCTTAGGGGCCAACACCTCCCATCAGTGCACTGCTGAGCCCTATTGGAGCGTGTGAGAAAAGGAAAAATCAGTAATATTGATCCTGCTATTAAAATTTTTGATATTTTGCTCATTGTGGACTTTTTGCATTAATCATGATTTTTAAATATTACATTAAAATATTATTTACCTTGATTATTGAGTTTTTGATGTCCTATTAAATTTTGTACCTGAAGCAAATCTTACCTTATCCTAGTCCTGATCTGTCTACCACTTCCTATCCCAATTCATTGTTTTCCTAGTGGAGCATTCTTAAGCTTTATAGTACACTAAAATCACAGGAAAATTATCATCAGAAATGTCAGCAACTCATTCATTATCACTGATATGTACCTTAGGATTATCAATTGTTAATAATAACTTTTGTGAGTTGAATTACATCCTCCAAAAAACTGGAGTTCTAAACCTTGCTATTTGTGAGTATGGCCTCACTTGGCCGTAGAGTCTTTACAGACCCAAATTAAGATATGGTCTTGCTGGAGTAGTGTAGGCCCTTAATCCAGTATTACTGGTAAGAAGAGGAGATGGGACAAAGAGAAAAATACACACAGAAAGAAGGTCACAGGCAGAAGAGCACGTGATAATGGAAACAAAGGTTTGGCACACACAACAGCAAGCCAAGGAATGCCAAGGACGGCCAGGCACCATCAGGAGCTAGAAGAGGGAGCACGGCCCTAGTGATATTCTGATTTCCAACTTGTAC
The DNA here is from genome assembly GCF_051225735.1 of Oryctolagus cuniculus. Classification (NCBI taxonomy): domain Eukaryota; kingdom Metazoa; phylum Chordata; class Mammalia; order Lagomorpha; family Leporidae; genus Oryctolagus; species Oryctolagus cuniculus. Next base: position 101,674,476 of record NC_142867.1, read on the forward strand.
CCAGGAGAACTGTAATACATGCCTATTGTTTAACTCCCCTAGGACATGGTACCTTGTCACACAAGCCCTGAGAAATTAATATAATCACTTATCTTTCTTAGTAATTCTAGTGTAAGTGGTCCACAAAGCTTAAATTTTATATTAGTCAAGCTTTTCATCATAGTATGTCTCTGGAAATATACAGTGTTCCTTGTTTTATTCATTAGGCAGAACAATTTAATGTTCCCTGTATTATTTACTTACCTACCAGACCATATCCAGGTCCTATATTTTCCTAACAAAATCAGCTTAGGAAAGTACATTGTATATTGGTTGACTTAAGAGTTAATCCCTGGTTAATCCCTCTCATCTCTGACGCCTGTCTTCTTTTCACCAGACCAGCAGTCTCTCACTCCTGGAATATCTAAGAAACCCCATCCTTGACTCTGCCACAGCAAATCAGATAGATGTGTTCTGCTGAGAAAGAACTTTATGGCTTTTAATAGTTTGTCCTTAGCTTTCCCTGGTGTTGAATTGCCACAGGGCCAGGAAATAATTCTTTATCACAACTTGCTAAACACTTAATGCTGCATTACTAATATATTTTACTTTGTTGTTTATTGAAATAAAAACAAAAATCATACATTCTTGAAGCATTCACCTTTAGTCTCACAGTCTCAGAGACTGCTATAAAATTGTTTCACATTAACCACACAGTTAAACCCTTTCTCTTCCAGGATTTCTAGGAAATGAGACATCTGTAGCATCTGATTAGTATCGTATTTATAGGTGCCTTCCCCCTGCACATCTGTGTAAGTTGGGCTGCAGAGGTTTGGATGAGGTGGCAGTGAAGACACATTGATGGAAGGAGGTGGGTTGAGGTAAAATTAGCAAGCATCATCAGTTCCACCTCCATATTCACCTGTCAGAGATCAGGGAAGAGTCACAGGCAATTATGAATTCAGGTCCCTGAGTCCCCAGCATATATTATGAACCTGGATTCACACAGGGGTCAGAAAGATGAACTCCTGCCTTCTTCACCCTTCCTTGGAATCCATAAAAATGTTATATAACATTCTCTTTCTTGCTTCGGAGGAATGAAGAACAATAAAAATTGAGGTCAGGGACCTTTGTCTGCAATCCCAAACCATTCACTTATCCAAAAATCATTGCTAAAATTCAGTAACTGTGATGAGGATACAGAGATGAGAACATAAAGTACCATCTCTCATTTCTAATGTCCGAATGGGGAAAATAGGCATACAACTGAAATAGCAGAATTATAAGTACGGTAACAGAAGTGCAAGAAAAATATAATGGGGATACTTTATGGGAAGGATTAAAGATAAGTAAGAATCTGAAAGGCCAAGAAGTTGAGGGATGGAAGGAAACAGACATTTTAAAGTGAGGTTCTCCAGTAATGGAAATGTACTCTATGTATATCATTCAAGATACGTGGTTGCTGAGCCTTTAAAATGTGGCTAGGGTTCTTGAGCAAATGAATGTTTGGTTTTACTGATTAGTTTAAAATTTCACTTACATTTAAATTGCTAGGGGCTACCCTATGGACAATGTAGCTTGGGCAAAAAAGTAACATTATGTACAAAAGCACAAAAATCTAAAAGGAGAGCACATTGTCACAGAGTAGCAGGTGTTCAAGAGGGTGGGGCACTGGGCTTTGACAGGAGCAGTGGAGAGGAGGAGGTGGCAAGGCCAGGAATGTTGGTTGGGATCAGATTTACAAATGATCTTATATGATAATAACATATAAGTGATGCCATAGAAACATTTGTGAACAAGAAAGTGATATGAGAAAATCTCATTTTAGATTGTTACACTGGCTTGGTTGGCATTTATAGTTATTTAGTATTTGGAACCATTTAGCTGTGTGTGTGTGTGTGTGTGAGAGAGAGAGAGAGAGAGAGAGAGAGCGCTCTCGTGTACATGTGCACATGTGGGAATGTGTATGTGGTGAGGAGACTGCAATTACATGGGTTGTGGGCATTTTTCTCTACCTAATGACATCTCTGAGATCCCAAGAAGGAGAATATCCAAGTTTACAAGATCTTTGTTTTTCAATACATCTTTAGTATTTAAGTTTTTAAACAGTTATGTGGTGAAACCTCATTCAGAAGTTTTCCTCAGATATAAGCACAATAAGAATAAGACAGACATAGATTTCTTAAGAACTGGAGCTGAGCTACAATTGCTTCCATCTCTAACTATTACACAATACCTGGCACCCAAAAACTCATCACATATTAATAGTAAATATGGTTTGTTTTGTGAATTATGAGAATAAAATGTTGGATGAATGACAGTTCCTCTCTCTCCCAAAATCAGTCTCTCACTTGCCTTCTCTTAGATGTATTTTCTAGAACTGTTTCTTAAAAGAACAGTTATGGGCATAAAATGAAGTAACAACCTGGCTTGGAATAAAATTGTCATCTATCAGTGCTTTACAGCAGCACTGTAGCAGAAACTTGAGCCAGCCTGGTTCAGATGGATCAGATCCTAGTCTACCATTTTCTCATGGTGTGCATGTGGGCAACATACGTGATCATTTCTCTGACCCGGCTTCCTGAGGTGGAGGTTATTTTACTCACGCATTGCTCCATGTGAGGCATGAGTTGGTTCATAGTAAGTACTCACTGCCTGTTCACCATCTTTATTAAAAATCCAAGCAATCTTGGCCTGTTCTTGATCATAATTTATAAGAATCCTGAGACACATTTATTTGCAATAGTACTTGCTAATATTTATTGAGATTTCACCCTGTGCGGGTGTTATATCTGCACTCTCATTTTCACATCGACTCTACAAGGCAGATACTCAAATTCCACTTCATAGATAAGGTAACTTTTCCTTAGTTACTGAGGCTGAAGGTGGTCAAATCAAGATTCAAATCCTGCCAAGAATGGATCAGTACCTAGGCACTAAATTAAGCCATAAGTATACGGAAGATTGCACCAGGATGGTATGTAGAAAAAGAGAAGGAACAAGAATTCCAAAGAGAATAATAAATTTCACAGAGTGAGCAGGAGAAGAGACTAAGCTAGCAACAAAGAAAAATTGCCTGTTTACTGGAGTATGGCAGACAATTTCATACCCTGTCTACATTTGCTACATAACCATTCTAACTCAAATTCCAAAAGGAAATCTGCACATACCATTATTTGTAGCAAAAGCAATTTAAAAAAATTAATTAAAATGTTGTCACACTTCTTTGAAGATAACAGCTGCACCTGTGCCTTAGAACCAGCTGAGAACTGTGGCTCTTCACTGCCTGGTTTTCTACCTTGGTATTGTCATCCAGCTTCCTTTTGCCCTGATACATTTCCAGGCTTCAGATGCTATGCGTGTGTTTCCATTCCAAGACAGCTTTACCATCCTGAGAATTTATTTATTTGGGATGGGCTCCCCTTCCCTGAAGCTTCCTAACAGTTACATCGTGCCAGCAACAACTTGTGTTCTGTAACTACTCTCTAAGTGGTTGTGCCACAAGGAAAACTCAGTTGTTCTTTGCAGCACTTTTTTTAGTCAATGCATTAGTCTTCCTTGTAATTAGAAAGGTTATGGCTGCGATGTTTTTATGCTCCGTAAAGATATTCTGTACCCTCTCCGAATTATAATCAATGTTTGAAAAGAGCATTATAAGCAGTTCCCTGCTGCCGTTGCCTGACTAGCACACCGCAATGCACCAAGCGAATGTGAATAAGCCCCAGCTCTGATGGATTCCCTTTGTGTAAGTAGGGATGGATGCCAAGTGACAGCCCGAGAGGTGCTGGAACATTTCCGAATTCCAGTGTGGTCCTGCACAAGCGTGGTGGGAGCAGAGATGATTGATATGTTGACTTGGGAAGCAGCTTGGTGCTGTCTCCGTGAAACCTGCTGTACAGACTGTCTAACAATGTTGAACCTTGTGACTTTGTGTTCTGTAGGAACATGACCTTCAGTGGCCTCCTACGTCAGAGATTTTTTTTTTCCAAAAGCTGCCAGAAAGGAAAAAGGAAAGAAAAAGCCGTTTTCAGTCTCTTTGTGTAAGGCTGTCCTGTAAGTGTCTTAGAATAGTAGCCAGTGCCTTTTTGAAACACATACACTCACATACACAGACTACCAACACATAAAAGTGGAGACTGGGTCATTTTCTTTCTTTTTTCCAATCAAAATGGGCTTTCTAACTCAGTGTGACCTGTCTCCGGTATTCCATTGTGACTTGAGATACCCCCTATACAAGTTTAGAACTAAGTCTGCATACAGCAAATGTTCAAACACATGAAGCAGTACCCTTAACAAAGACTAGGAAAGGTCATGTCTCTGGAGGGAGACTGGGCCACAGCTGGATGATTCAGCCGCGGCTATCGTGTGCACGAAGTGGCAGACAGCTGTAATTTAAATGCATTTGACTGGCTGACACATTGAAAATATTTTAGGACAAAGCAGAATTTATTACAAGATTGGTGTCTGATTGTGATTTCCTTTTTTCGGTCCATCAGATGAAGGACCATGAAGGCAGACGTATTTGGCTCAGGAAAACTGAACTACTTCTCTCCTTTCCTTGTTGATGTCAGCTTAAATCTTTTTTTTTTTTAACTTTTATTTAATGAATATAAATTTCCAAAGTACAGCTTATGGATTACAATGGCTTCCCCCCCATAACTTCCCTCCCACCCGCAACCCTCCCCTTTCCAGCTCCCTCTCCTCCCTCTCCCCTTCCATTCACATCAAGATTCATTTTCGATTCTCTTTATATACAGAGGATCAGTTTAGCATATATTAAGTAGATATTTCAACAGTTTGCACCCACATAGAAACACAAAGTGAAAAATACTGTTTGAGGACTAGTTATAGCATTAAATCACAATGTACAGCACATTAATGACAGAGATTCTACATGAGGAGTAAGTGCACAGTGACTCCTGTTGTTGACTTAACAAATTGACACTCTTGTTTATGGCATCAGTAATCACCCTAGGCTCTTGTCATGAGTTTCCAAGGCTATGGAAGCCTTTTGAGTTCACCAACTCTGATCATATTTAGACCAGGTCGTAGTCAGAGTGGAAGTTCTCTCCTCCCTTCAGAGAAAGGTACCTCCTTCTTTGATGACCTGTTCTTTCCACTGGGATCTCACTCACAGAGATCTTTCATTTAGGTCATTTTTTTTTTTTTTTGGCAGAGTGTCTTGGCTTTCCATGCCTGTAATGATGTCAGCTTAAATCTAATAAGGTGAAACAGACTTCAAACTTGGACATGACAGAGTCTTCTACTCTGGGCACACTACACCTGTCCTTTGACCAAACCCACAAATTCCTTTGGGACCTATTTTGAACATTAAATTCTATTTTCTCTGCTACTATATCCGTGATCATCAAACATCTTTAAGAAGTTGACAGTCCCTTTCCCTGTGTGTTTTTTTTTATTTGTATCAATGTGCATAGTATTTTCAAGAGAAATTATGTACTAAATTGTGTTAATGAACACATTATATGAATTTATACATATATACATATGTATATTGTGTATGCACATCTATGAAAATATAGAAAGACATATATGCATATTTCCATATATATGAGAATATAATCCACACCATGCACTTGACAGAGAAACACAAATAACTTAGAAAGACATTGCAGGCCGGCGCCGCAGCTCAATAGGCTAATCCTCCACCTAGCGGCGCTGGTACACCGGGTTCTAGTCCCGGTCAGGCCGCTGGATTCTTTCCCGGTTGCCCCTCTTCCAGGCCAGCTCTCTGCTGTGGCCAAGGAGTGCAGTGGAGGACCGCCCAAGTGCTTGGGCCCTGCATCCGCATGGGAGACCAAGAGAAGCACCTGGCTCCTGCCTTCGGATCAGCGCAATGCGCCGGCCGTGGCGGCCATTGGAGGGTGAACCAACGGCAAAAGGAAGACCTTTCTCTCTGTCTTTCTCTCTGTCTTTCTCTCTCACTATCCACTCTGCCTGTCAAAAAAAAAAAAAAAAAGAAAAAGACATTGCAGTTCACTGATTCTGTTCATTTTGTCAGTGTAATCTTAGATGCTAATAGCCTCTTGAATTAGCTGATTGAAGAGTGTTTATTCTAGGTCTATATGATATGAAACCAGTCAATTCAGAGAAATATATATTATTTCTATGTACATTTAGTTAGCTTTATTGTATAGAACAAAAACTGCTTGATTACATTTCACATTTCGTTTGATTGTACAGCATCATAAAATAATTTTGAATTAAAAGTTGGCTAATTTATTTGGCTTCTATTGTGGTTCAGAGTTTAAATAAACTTGTCCAAGGAGAACAAAGTTCCTGTGGACTTACAAAAAGGGGATAGTGATATAGTAACTAAGCATTTCTTAACTTGTTAATTTCTGAAAGAAATGTGTCCTCATGAAAGATTGTGAAATTAAATAAAACATAGATTCTCTTAGAGTGACTAGGCCAGACTTGTTTACCTACATGGAGAGGAAAAGTAAGGTTGAATGATTTATTTAAAAAAATGCTAAATTGTATTTATTTATTCCATCATTTATTTAATAATTTTTCCTGAGTCCCAACTATGTACTACAGTATAGAAGTGAACAAGACAGTACCTCTTCCTGCAGGAGCCAAACTGTATATAATAGGCTGTGAGTTAAATGTGAATCCATGGTAGGGTGTCAGTCCCCCAGGAACTCACACTGAGAGGAATCACAAGGCCTGGAAAGACTGACTATCAAGGACACTGGCATGAATATGTGCTCTAGGAGGTCAGAGCGAGTCCAGTGTGAACAAAGCAGCTGAAGAAAGCGTCACTGGCAGGTAGGGTTTGACTCTCACTTGGAGGATGAGCATCACTGGGAGTAAGAAGGATGGAAGGGCCATTTAAGCCAAGGAGAAGGCAAGAATCAGGACAATTACACTGAAATGAACCTCCTGTGTTTGGAGGGCAGAAAGGAAACTAATGTGGCTATAATAAAGAACTGGAGTATGAAATGAGATTAGAAGGAAAAGGTAGTCACCAAAGAGAAAGGCCTTTGTGATGTACTGGGCGTGTGGAATTGAATCATAGGCAATAGGGAACTACTCAGTGTTCATCTAAGTCAAGGCTTTATGAATGCTTTATATTTCTCCCCGCTTTGCAATTATGACATTATTTTTAAGCAATGTTTTCAGACTACAGAAAGATCATTACACATTGAACCAACCATATTTACTTTGTTATGAAAGATGTGAGGCAGAAAACAGCTGACAACAATGGCTAAAGTGATGTAGATTTTAATGAATTTCCTTCTCCCTGGTGTTCATTATCCCCTGCTTTTATAAATAGGTGAGTACAATTCAACTGGAGAATAATTATGAGCTTCTGTAGAAATACTGTGGAGAATCATTTGATTAAATTCCACCCACCATCACTCCCCATTCTGCTAATAATGACTTCTGGGCTCCTCAGCATTGTTTTGTTTCTCTGTTCAAGAAGAAAACAGAAATGAAATACCAGAGTTAGAGCAAAGCAAACAAAAAAATATCTGGACTTATTGAACTTAGATAGCAAGGTCACTTTATTCCTCTCCTTCTCCAGACAAGCCCAAGGAAGTGAGTTTGGGCAGTCTAGTTAGTGCAGGGTTGTACTTGCTTGGGGTAAGGCATCTTTGTGTCTATAATTTCCTGATGATTAGAAAAATGTTTACTTTTTTGCTAATTCATTGTGATGGTTGTTATTTAATTCTGACATTTTGTACAAGCCATTTGGCTTAAACAATAAAAGCTTCATGCTATAAAATTATGTGATATTACTTTTTCTGGCTGTTGATAGTAATGATATTAATAATAGCCACTTTCTATTAAAAGTTTACTGAGTTACAAATACTATATCTACACTATTTCATTTGGTCATCACAACCATCCAAAGTTAAGAATAGGCAGTATTTTCTTTTCATGGAAGTCTGGGCATAAAAATGGCCATACAAGTTCAAACCATCCAAGTAAATCTTAACAATCAATGGAAAATTACTATTGCTTTTCTCTTGTACCTTTCGAAAAGTTTTCTCAAAACATTAAAACTCTATAAATGTCTGTTACAAATGCATATGGAAGTGAAATAGTAAAACTAAAATTCATTGAGCACATCATGATTTTAAAGAATTAAGTCATTTCACTTCAACAAGTTTCCCCTTTGGTGCTCAGTTAGTTGTCTCCAATCAGGGAGAGCATATGGTATTTGTCCCTTTGGGACTGGCTTAATTCACTCAGCATGATGTTTTCCAAATTCCTCCATCTTTTTGCAAATGACTGGGTTTCGTTGTTTTTGACTGCTGTATAGTATTCTATAGAGTACATGTCCCATAATTTCTTTATCCAGTCTACTGTTGAGGCACTTGGGTTGATTCCAGGTCTTAGCTAATATGAATTGAGCTGCAATAAACATTAATGTGCCGACCGCTTTTTTGTTTGCCAATTTAATTTCCTTTGGGTAAATTCCAAGGAATGGGATGGCTGGGTTGAATGGTAGGGTTATCTTCAGGTTTCTGAGGAATCTCCAGACTGACTTCCATAGTGGCTTAACCAGTTTGCATTCCCACCAACAGTGGGTTAGTGTCCCTTTTTCCCCACATCCTCTCCAGCATCTATTGTTGGTAGATTTCTGAATGTGAGCCATTCTAACCGGGGTGAGGTGGAACCTCATTGTGGTTTTGATTTGCATTTCCCTGATTGCTAGTGATCTTGAATATTTTTTCATGTGTCTGTTGGCCATTTGGATTTCCTCTTTTGAAAAATGTCTATTGAGGTCCTTGGCCCATCTCTTAAGTGGGTTGTTGGTTTTGTTTTTGTGGAGTTTCTTGATCTCTTTGTAGATTCTGGTTATTAACCCTTTATCTGTTGCATAGTTTGCAAATATATTTTCCCATTCTGTCGGTTGTCTCTTCACTTTCCTGACTGTTTCTTTTGCAGTACAGAAACTTCTCAATTGGATGCAATCCCAAATGTTAATTTTGGCTTTGACTGCCTGTGCTTCTGGGGTGTTTTCCAAGAAGTCATTGCCGGTACCTATATCTTTCAGGTTTTTCCAATGCTCTCTAATAATTTGATGGTGTCAGGTCATAGATTTAAGTCTTTAATCCATGTTGAGTGGATTTTTGTGTAAGGTGAAAGGTAGGGGTCTTGCTTCATGCTTCTGCACGTGGAAATCCAATTTTCCCAGCACCATTTATTGAATAGACTGTCCTTACTCCAGGGATTGGTTTTGGACCCTTGATCAAATATGAGTTGGCTGTAGATGTTTGGATTGATTTCTGGTGTTTCAATTCTGTTCCATTGGTCTATCCATCTGTTTCTGTACCAGTACCATGCTGTTTTGATTACAACTGCCCTGTAGTATGTCCTGAAATCTGGTATTGTGATGCCTCCAGCTTCATTTTGTTGTACAAGATTGCTTTAGCTATTCATGGTCTCCTGTGTCTCCATATAAATTTCAGCATCATTTTTTCTAGATCTGAGAAGAAGGTCTTCGGTATCTTGATTGGTATTGCATTGAATCTATAAATTGCTTTTGGGAGAATGGACATTTTGATGATGTTGATTCTTCCAATCCATGAGCATGGAAGATTTTTCCATTTCTTGGTATCCTCTTCTATTTCTTTCTTTAAGGTTTTGTAATTTTCATCATAGAGATCTTTAACGTCCTTGGTTAAGTTTATTCCATAGAATGGCAAATGTCCTAATAGCACTCTGGCCTCATAATCAGCCCTTTAGGCATGCGGATCCGGCTGAACAGCCCATGAGAGTATTTCAGGCATGGAAAGCCAAGACACTCTGGGGAAAAAAAAAAAAAAAAAAAAAAAAAAAACCCTAAATGAAAGATCTCCACAAGTGAGATCCCAGTGGAAAGAATGGGTCATCACCAAAAGAGATCCTCACCACGACATGTGGTAATTAAACTTACCACAGTGAAACATAAAGAAAAGATCCTAAAATGTGCAAGAGAGAAACGTCAGATTACTCTCAGAGGATCTCCAATCAGACTCACAGCTGACTTCTCATCAGAAACCCTACAAGCCAGGAGGGAATGGCGAGACATAGCACAGGTGCTAAGAGAGAAAAATTGCCAGCCCAGAATATTATATCCTGCCAAGCTCTCATTTGTGAATGAAGGTGAAATAAAGACCTTTCATAGCAAACAGAAATTGAAAGACTTTGTGGCCACTCGTCCGGCCCTGCAAAAGATACTTAAAGATGTGCTACACTCAGAAACACAGAAACACGGCCATCAATATGAAAGAAGGGAAAGGAAGAACGCCTACCAGTAAAAGAGCATGGGAAGCTCAAAGCATATACTAGAAAATATTTCCGGGAAAATGGCAGGGCAAAGTCACTACGTATCAATTGTCACATTGAACATTAATGGTCTGAATTCTTCAGTTAAAAGACACCGTTTGGCTGACTGGCTCACAGAACACAACCCAACTATTTGTTGCCTACAAGAAACACATCTCTCTAACAAAGAGGCATGCAGACTGAAAGTGAAAGGTTGGAAAAAGATATTCCATGCCAACAGAAACCAAAAAAAAGCAGGTGTAGCCATATTAATATCAGACAAAATAAACTTTAATACAAAAACTGTTAAGAGAGACAAAGAGGGACACTATATAATGATTAAGGGTTCAATTCAACAGGAAGATGTAACTATTATAAATGTATATGCACCTAATTACAGGGCACCGGTCTATTTAAAAGATATGTTAAGGGACTTAAAGGGAGATTTAGATTCCAATACAATAGTACTGGGGGACTTCAATACTCCACTCTCAGAAATAGACAGATCATCCAGACAGAAGATCAACAAGGAAACAGCAGATTTAATTGACACTATTGCCCAAATGGATCTAACAGATATCTACAGAACTTTCAACCCTACATCTACAGACTTCACATTCTTCTCAGCAGCGCATGGAACCTTCTCTAGGATTGATCACATACTAGGCCATAAAGCAAGTCTCAGCAAATTTAAAAGAATTAGAATCATACCATGCAGCTTCTCAGACCACAGCGGGATGAAGCTGGAAATTAGCAACTCAGGAAACCCCAGAAAGTATGCAAACACATGGAGACTGAACAACATGCTCCTGAATGAACACTGGGTCATTCAAGAAATCAAAAGAGAAATCAAAAACTTTCTGGAAGTAAATGAAGACAACAACACAACATATCAAAACTTATGGGATACAGCAAAAGCAGTATTGAGAGGCAAATTTATAGCAATAGGTGCCTATATCAAGAAATTGGAAAGGTACCAAATAAATGAGCTTTCAGCGCACCTCAAGGACCTAGAAAAACTGCAGCAAACCAAACCCAAATCTAGTAGGAGAAGAGAAATAATTAAAACCAGAGAAGAAATTAACAGGATTGAATCCAAAAAAACATTACAAAAAATCAGCCAAGCGAGAAGCTGGTTTTTTGAAAAAATAAACAAAATTGACACCCCATTGGCCCAACTAACTAAAAAAAGAAGAGAAAAGACCCAAATCTATAAAATCAGAGATGAAAAAGGAAACATAACAACAGACACCACAGAAATAAAAAGAATCATCAGAAATTACTACAAGGACCTGTATGCCAGCAAACAGGAAAACCTATCAGAAATGGATAGATTCCTGGACACATGCAATCTACCAAAATTGAACCATGAAGACATCGAAAACCTAAATAGACCCATAACTGAAACAGAAATTGAAACAGTAATAAAGGCCCTCCCAACAAAGAAAAGCCCAGGACCAGATGGATTCACTGCTGAATTCTACCAGACATGTAAAGAAGAACTAATCCCATTTCTTCTCAAACTATTCAGAGCAATCGAAGAAGAGGGAATCCTCCCAAATTCTTTCTATGAAGCCAGCATCACCTTAATCCCTAAGCCAGAGAAAGATGCAGCACTGAAAGAAAATTACAGACCAATATCCCTGATGAACATAGATGCAAAAATCCTCAAAAAAATTCTGGCCAATAGAATACAACAACACATCAGGAAAATCATCCACCCAGACCAAGTGGGATTCATCCCTGGTATGCAGGGATGGTTCAACATTCGCAAATCAATCAATGTGATTCACCACATTAACAGACTGCAGAAGAAAAACCATATGATTATCTCAATTGATGCAGAGAAAGCATTTGATAAAATTCAACACCCTTTCATGATGAAAACTCTAAGCAAATTGGGTATAGAAGGAACATTCCTCAATATAATCAAAGCAATTTATAAAAAACCCACAGCCAGCATCCTATTGAATGGGGAAAAGTTGGAAGCATTTCCACTGAAATCTGGCACCAGGCAGGGATGCCCACTCTCACCACTGCTATTTAACATAGTTCTGGAAGTTTTAGCCAGAGCCATCAGACAAGAAAAAGAAATCAAAGGAATACAAATCAAGAAGGAAGAAGTCAAACTATCCCTCTTTGCAGACGATATGATTCTGTACTTAGAGGATCCAAAGAACTCTACTAAGAGACTATTGGAACTCATAGAGGAGTTTGGCAAAGTGGCAGGATATAAAATCAATGCACAAAAATCAACAGCCTTTGTATACACAAGTAATGCCATGACTGAGAAAGAACTGCTAAGATCAATCCCATTCACAATAGCTACAAAAACAATCAAATACCTTGGAATAAACTTAACCAAGGACGTTAAAGATCTCTACGATGAAAATTACAAAACCTTAAAGAAAGAAATAGAAGAGGATACCAAAAAATGGAAAAATCTTCCATGCTCATGGATTGGAAGAATCAACATCATCAAAATGTCCATTCTCCCAAAAGCAATTTATAGATTCAATGCAATCCCAATCAAGATACCAAAGACATTCTTCGCAGATCTAGAAAAAATGATGCTGAAATTCATATGGAGGCACAAGAGACCTCGAATAGCTAAAGCAATCTTGTACAACAAAAACAAAGCCGGAGGCATCACAATACCAGATTTCAGGACATACTACAGGGCAGTTGTAATCAAAACAGCATGGTACTGGTACAGAAACAGATGGATAGACCAATGGAACAGAATTGAAACACCAGAAATCAATCCAAACATCTACAGCCAACTTATATTTGATCAAGGATCTAAAACTAATTCCTGGAGCAAGGACAGTCTATTCAATAAATGGTGCTGGGAAAACTGGATTTCCACGTGCAGAAGCATGAAGCAAGACCCCTACCTTACACCTTACACAAAAATCCACTCAACGTGGATTAAAGACCTAAATCTACGTCCTGACACCATTAAGTTATTAGAGAACATTGGAGAAACCCTTCAAGATATTGGCACAGGCAAAGAATTTCTGGAAAAGACCCGGGAGGCACAGACAGTCAAAGCCAAAATCAACTATTGGGATTGCATCAAATTGAGAAGTTTCTGTACTGCAAAAGAAACAGTCAGGAGAGTGAAGAGACAACCAACAGAATGGGAAAAAATATTTGCAAACTATGCAACAGATAAAGGGTTAATAACCAGAATCTACAAAGAGATCAAGAAACTCCACAAAAACAAAACCAACAACCCACTTAAGAGATGGGCCAAGGACTTCAATAGACATTTTTCAAAAGAGGAAATCCAAATGGCCAACAGGCACATGAAAAAATGTTCAAGGTCACTAGCAATCAGGGAAATGCAAATCAAAAGCACAATGAGGTTTCACCTCACCCCGGTTAGAATGGCTCACATACAGAAATCTACCAACAACAGATGCTGGCGAGGATGTGGGGAAAAAGGGACACTAACCCACTGTTGATGGGAATGCAAACTGGTCAAGCCACTATGGAAATCAGTCTGGAGATTCCTCAGAAACCTGAAGATAACCCTACCGTTCGACCCAGCCATCCCACTCCTTGGAATTTACCCAAAGGAGTTTAAATTGATAAAGAAAAAAGCGCTCTGCACCCTAATGTTTATTGCAGCACAATTCACAATAGCCAAGACCTGGAACCAACCTAAATGCCCATCAACGGTAGACTGGATAAAGAAATTATGGGATATGTATTCTTTAGAATACTATACCGCAGTAAGAAACAACGAAATCCAGTCATTTGCAACAAAATGGAGGAATCTGGAACACATCATGCTGAGTGAAGTAAGCCAGTCCCAAAGGGACAAATACCATATGTTCTCCCTGATCGGTGACAACTGACTGAACACCAAAAAGGAAACCTCCTGAAGTGAAATGGACACTATGGGAAATGGTGACTTGATTAGCATAGCCCTGACTGCTAATGGACAACTTAATACATTATCCCTCATAGTATTTTTTTTTTGTCTGTTCTACTTAATATGACTGGTTTAATTCTGTAATTATCACACAGTTATTCTTAAGTGTTGAAAATTAACTGAAATGTGATCCCTGTTAAACATAAAAGTGGGAATAAGAGAGGGAAGAGATGTATAATTTGGGGCATGCTCGGGCTGACTTGCCCCAATTGGTAGAGTTGGAAACATACTAGGGGATTCCAATTCAATCCCATCAAGGTGGCATGTGCCAATGCCATCTCACTATTCCAAGTGATCAATTTCAGTTCACAATTAATCATAATGAAAGGACTAAGAGTCAAAGGGAGCACATAAACAAGTCTAGTATCTGCTAACACTAACCGATAGAATAAATAAAGGGGAGAGTGATCCAACATGGGAAGTGAGATACTCAGCAGACTCATAGAATGGCGGATGTCCTAAATAGCACTCTGGCCTCAGAATCAGCCCTAAAGGCACTCAGATCTGGCTGAAAAGCCCATGAGAGTATTTCAGGCATGGAAAGCCAAGACACTCTGGCAAAAAGATCTCTGTGAGTGAGATCCCAGTGGAAAGAACAGGTCTTCAAAGAGGGAGGTGCCTTTCTCTGAAGGGAGCAGAGAACCTCCACTTTGACTATGAGCTTGTCTAAACAAGATAAGAGTCGGAGAACTCAAGGGGCTTCCATAGCCTTGGAAACTCATGACTGGTGCATAGGGAGATTACTGATGCCATAAACAGGAGTGTCAATTTATAAAGTCAACAACAGGAGTCACTGTGCACTTACTCCTCATGTAGGATCTCTGTCCTTAATGTGCTGTACACTGAGGCTTAATGCTATAACGAGTACTCAAACAGTATATTTCACTTTGTGTTTCTATGGGGGTGCAAACGATTGAAATCTTTACTTAATGTACACTAAACTGATCTTCTGTTAAAAAAAAAAAAAAAAAGAAAGAAAGAAACTATCAATTCCCAACTTGACTCTCACTGGGATTAAACATGACAATAGGTCTGATCTGATTTCATCATCATTTAAAAAAAAATCATCTATTATTTTTCACTTTATGTTTCTGTGTGGGAACAAACTGTTGAAATCCTTACTTAAGGTATACTAAGCTGATCTTCTGTATACTAAGATAATCAAAAATGAATCTTGATGTGAATGGAAGGGGAGAGGGAGTGGGAAAGGGGAGGGTGGTGGGTGGGAGGGACGGTATGGGGGGGAAAGCCATTGTAACCCATGAGACGTACTTTGGAAATTTATATTCATTAAATAAAAGATAAAAAAAAAAAAAACAAAAAAAAAAAAAACAAAAAAAAAAAAAACAAACTTGGCTGGCGCCACGGCTCAATAAGCTAATCCTCCACCTTGCGGCACCAGTACACCGGGTTCTAGTCCCGGTCGGGGCGCTGGATTCTGTCCTGGTTGCCCCTCTTCCAGGCCAGCTCTCTGCTGTGGCCCGGAAAGGCAGTGGAGGATGGCCCAAGTGCTTGGGCCCTGCACCCCATGGGAGACCAGGAGAAGCACCTGGCTCCTGCCTTTGGATCAGCGCGGTGTACCCGCAGTGCGCCGGCCGCGGCGGCCATTGGAGGGTGAACGAACAGCAAAGGAAGACCTTTCTCTCTGTCTCTCTCTCTCTCTCTCTCTCACTGTCCACTCTGCCTGTCAAAAAAAAAAAAAAAAAAAAAAAAAAAAAAGAAGGAGGTACCTTTCTCTGAAGGGAGGAGAGAACTTCCACTTTGACCATGGCCTTGTCTAAAAATGATCAGAGTCAGTGAACTCAGGGGGCTTCCATAGCCTTGGCAGCTCATGACAAGAGCCTAGGGTGATTACTGATGCCATAAACAAGAGTGTCAATTTGTTAAGTCAACAACAGAAGTCACTGTGCACTTACTCCTGATGTAGGATCTTTGTCCTTAGTGTGCTGTACATTGAGATCTAATGCTATAACTAGTCCTCAAACAGTATTTTTCACTTTATGTTTCTGTGTGTGAGCAAACTGTTGAAATCTCTACTTAATATATGCTAAACTGATCTTCTATATATAAAGAGAATTGAAAATGAATGTTGATGTGAATGGAAGGGGAGAGGGAGTGGATAAGGGGAGGGTTGTGGGTTGGAGGGACGTTATGGGGGGGAAGCCATTGTAATCAATGTTCTGTAATTTGGAAATTTATATTCATTAAATAAAAGTTTAAAAAAAAAGAATTAAGTCATTTCATTTTTGTCAAAAAAATCTTATCAAGAGTAGAGGCAATAGTGCTTGTCTTCTTATAGTCACATGAATTGTGATATGGATTGATATCTTTTCTATCCCTTGCAAATTATCTTACTCTTTTTATGTTTGGATGAACTTCAAACATCTCATCTTTTGATCTTTAAATGTTGTGAAATATCTCCAAGAGTCTCTTCAATGTGAAAGTTATTGCTATCATCATTTCCTCCAGGACATCATCCTTTCATTACAACCACTTTCTCACTTATGTCTGTTACATCTCTTCACCAAGTCCCTCTAGTAGCATATCCAGGTCTCCCCTGAACAGTGGCCATGTCAATGTCCCCGTGGCCAGCCAGCTAGTCCTTCTACAATTCCACTAATTCTCAATTCAAACTCACTTCCAGTGGCATCATATTTTTTTGGTTGTACTTTCCTCTTTATTGACAAATTGCCTCTTTTGATCATCCATTTTTCTAAAACCCATGCATTTGAGCTTAACGCTAGGAAACCAGGAGGTAATACAAGAACACATTTTGCTGTCCATACCTAAACTGAACACACAGAGGCCAATTGCAGACAAACTTGACAAGAGGTGGTGTGATTGGGCACTGATTTCGATGCCCATATGTTATTTACATAGTAATTTTGGGATGAGGAGATAGTAATGAAGTTTGTAGCTTATGCTACTGATCAGTACCTGAAATTTTGAACCAAGCTATTGGGAGACTAATATTATTTAACTCAGTTGTGGAAATGGAAATTCTTGTGTGTCAGGACTGTGCAAAATGAGGACTGCCTATACTCGCTTACCTTGATACAGCTAGTAGTGCCAAGGTCTTGATTTCCATTCACATCTGCCTCGCTCCTAAGCCCATGCTTTGAGTAATGCCTTGCAGTCAGTTTAGAAGTGCATGTCTCGCTAGAGAGAGGTACTTTATCTTTTCTGGAGGAAGTATGAGCTGGAGAAGCGATAGGTGGAGAAGCATGAGAGGAAGGAAAAAGAAGCCGTGAAGGAAAAAGAGGAGAACGGGGTGAGAGGAGAGGGAAGGTAGAAAAGGCTGAAAAGAGGGAATAGGAGAGAGGAAGGGAAAGGAAAAACAAGCTGAAGAGCAGGCAGAAGCAAGAGAAGAAACAGAGCAGACAATGGGAAATGAGAGTGACAAGAAGAGAAGAAAGAAAAAGGAAAGCAAGGTGGACAGAGGTCAGCTTTCCCAAAACAGTGAGTGACCCTGGGCACTGTGAAATGCTGGAATGCTGTGACCTCTAACTCTTGTCCCCTTCCTCGACTAACTGAGCTCCTACCTGAACGACTGAATTGGCATGATGTTCATTTTTCACTGCCTTGTGCCTAGAAGTGCTCCCTGACTCAGCGGTACATAGGACTGAGTGAGCTTCCAAATTACAAGATTGCCATAAGAGCTTTTGACATGATCTTGTGTTATGTAATGATTGATGTAAGAATAAAAGTACATAATGTAAAATAATCACTTGTTTACCAAAATGCTTTCCATATGATTAATGAGGCAAATACAAAAATCTAATTTGAGAAAACCAATAGGATTTGGACTGTAGGATTTAAAAAATTATATCCATATACAGAAATAACAAAATTATAAACAAAAAATAATCAACAACTCCAATTATATAAATATTTAAAGGCCCAGTAAAACAAAGAGCAACATAACTAACATAAAAAAGAACACAAAAGATGATGAAAAATATTTTCAGCAAGCATGAAGATTCCTGGAAACTGGCAAGAAAAGTATCCAGGCCCAAATAGCAAATGAATAAAGGATATGACAAGACAGATCTCACAAAAGGGAACACAATTACTAAATATTTGGGGAAATAATCTCCAAAATTATCAAAAATATGACCAGAAACGGGGTATTTTCTTACACATGTAACATTAGCAAATATTTTAAGTGAAAATCCCTATTCCTGTTCAAAATATTTTTAAATTATTATCTGACATATGAAGGGGAGAATTTAAAATTGTTCAAGCCTTTTAAAAAGTAATTTAGTAATGTATTTTATGTGCTTAAATAAATTTATAGTTTGACTCAATAAAATAAATTACTGATAGGAGTATCCTAAAAAAGAGTAAAATATATTAAAAACACATGGGCAATGACCGGCACCGTGGCTCAATAGGCTAATCCTCCACCTAGCGGTGCTGGCACACTGGGTTCTAGTCCCGGTCGGGGCGCCGGATTCTGTCCTGGTTGCCCCTCTTCCAGGCCAGCTCTCTGCTGTGGCCCGGGAGTGCAGTGGAGGATGGCCCAAGTGCTTGGGCCCTGCACCCCATGGGAGACCAGGAGAAGCACCTGGCTCCTGCCTTCGGATCAGCACGGTGTGCTGGCCGCAGTGGGCCAGCTGTAGTGGCTATTGGAGGGTGAACCAACGGCAAAAGGAAGACCTTTTTCTCTGTCTCTCTCTCTCACTATCCACTCTGCCTGTCAAAAAAAAAAAAAAAAAAAAACACGTGGGCAAGGATATTTCCATTGTAGTATTGTTTATGAGTTGAACAGAGAAGTTAATATTATAGATCTATACCAAATCTTGCAGCTACTATAAAACTAACTTAATAAAAGCAAATATTTATAATAAAATAATAAAGGTTCAAATTTTGTGAGTGCCATCTTATATATGTATTCTATACAGATATGGCATTCTACATATGTGGGCTTAGCATATGTATGTATAAAAATAAGAACCATGAGACAAAATGGACAAATGAGAGAAGTCAATTGACGGTCATTTGAATTTAGATATGTTCTTTTAAAAATTCCCCTAATTCTTATATTTTGTGCCATACCTTAAAAAGTACACATTTTCACACCATACTTTTTGGTGAGATCAATCTCACCAGAAGCTGACAATAGCCTCTTTTTTAAAAATTTATTTTGTTTTATTTATTTGAAAGGTAGAGTTACAGAGAGAGAGAGACAAAGATTTTCCAACAACTGGTTTGGGGCTGGACCAGATCCAGGCCAGGAGCCAGGAGCTTCTTCCAGGCCTCCCACACGGATGCAGGGGCCCAAGCCCTTGGGCCATCCTCCGTAACTTTCCCAGGTACATTAGCAGGTAGCTGGACTGGAAGTGGAGCAGCTAGGACTCAACCCAGCACCCATATGGGATGCTGGCACTGCAGGCACTGGCTTAACCCACTGTACCACAGAGACTCCCCCAACAATAGCCTCTTATTGAGTAATGGGAATCAAGGAAATAATCAGAAAAAAAAAATGCTTCACAGGTAAATATGAGGCCACGGAGTACAATGCCTAACAAAAAATTCTTTCTCTATGCCTCATCAGAATCCGTGTGAAAGACTAGAACCTAAGGTAAACCACAAACAAAAAGGAAGGAGGACTTCCTTTGGAAACTTCCTAAGAGGAACCAATACTAAAATACCCCAAAAGAACTTTATTTTTCATGCCCACATTGAAGCCATGGCTCCAGGCCTTTCACCAGTGAGTTAGTCATTTCAAACAGATTTTTTTTTTTTTCATTTTGCCTCAAATTAAACTCTGTTAGTAACGACGAACCAAACTATTTCCTCTAGCTAATCATATAAGCACCAAATAAAAATGGTTATGTAGTGTGATGAGGCAGTGCCCAAATCGCCTACTTACTGGCTTAGTAATTAATGCAAATAAAATGCATGGAGCTACCACATAAAAATATTCTGAGACACGTTATGTTCGCAATCAATTGTTTTATTATCCTCAGTGCCTTGAAGTTCCGTGATATTAATACCAATATACTTTCATCAGCTGAATCAATAAAGATATGTGATAATGAATGTTTCATGTTCAGTCTTGAGGATAATAGAAAAACTGACTACAAAACGACTGGAGTCTCTTTCTATTTCAATTGAAATCACTATGGAAGCCGCGGGATTGTCATCCAGGCAGCTCTTCCCCTCTTCCAAGTATGCAGGGTGTTGACTGCTCTCTGCCACTTTATAGGCTCTCACATGAGGGTTGCTGCAAGAGGGTAAAGCCATGCTTTTCTGGGCTCTGGAAGGCTGAGTCTTGCCAGGGCGTTCCTGGGAAAGTCCTCTTGAGCTAGAGAAAGCATGGCTGTAGGGGCTGCTCTTCTGCCCCCTTGGGAAGGGCAAGACAATGTCTCTCTCCAACAGCAGCAGAGAGCTGAAGCTCTTCTCATCACCTCTTCCACAGAGAATGGCTCACAGGTGAACAGCCACACACCAGAAAGCTAGCTTGAGGGCTGTCCAGCTGGACAAAGAGAAAATCACCGTGCAGTGTAGGAAGTGTTGTGATGGGATTGTAAATGGTGTTTGAGGAACCCATGGAAACAGCACCTAGCTCTTTGCTAGACATTTGCTAAAGAAGGTGAAAAATGATTGGAGACATTAAGAAAGAGAAGGAGCTAGCCAGTAGAACTAGAGGAAGTGAGGATAGTAGGAAGAGATGACACCGTGCAAATCATTCATGCAGTGGTGGATAAACCAGACAAATTGTCTACCCATGTGATAGCAGCTAAGCTTATATGGTGAGACAAATAAGGTAGAGATACTTGATAAGCATTATGATAAAAATAAATAAATCAGTGTGGGAGGAAAGAAGAGATGGGGATAGATATTTTAGGTAAAATCATCCTGGAAGACAGCTTTGAGGAGGTGACATTTGGGAAAAAATACATTTGAGTGAGGTGAGAGTATAAGCCATGTGAATTGGCTTAGTAATTAATGGAAATGAAATGCATGGATCTTCCACATTAAAACAATTTGGGTGAAGCGTATTGCAGGATGAGGGAACAGAAAGTACTGTTCTGAGGCAGCAACAAGCTTGGCATACTGAAGGAATAGCATGAAGATCAAAGTGGCTGATGAGGAGGTAGGGAAGGGAGCCTGCGTGTGTGTTATACAGAATCTCTTAGATATTGTTAAAAACTTTTTAAAAAGATAACTTTCACTGCTGTGCAAATAAAAAGATAGTGGAGTGTGGGACATCCAAGAAAACTAGAAGACAATCTCAGAAGCTATTGCAGCATCACCAGAGGTAATAGTCACTTGGGTTAAAGTTGTAGCCAGGGGAGGGAGAAGGGTCAGATTCAAGATTATCTTGAAGGTGCAAATGACAGAACTTGTTAATGAATTGAAAATGAGGTATAAGAGCAAGAGTGATGCTTCAATGTTCATTTATAATCTAAATGGAGAGAATGGTGGTGTCATTTTCTGAGATAAATATTGAAGGAGAAATGGGTTGGGGAACTGGGAATCATGAATTAAGCTTTGAGTAAGTGAGCCTGAATATGCTAATTGGAAATCCAGAGTCCCAACTACTTTTCAGGACATACCAATTTGGAATTCATGGTGGGGGGGGGGAGGGCGGGGAGTTAAGGCTTGCAGTAACCATTTGGAAGCTATCAGACCAAACAATAGTTAGGGAAGATGTAACAGGATAGCTTACCTAGAAACCAAGATCAGGTCAAGAAGATGACTGGGGCCTCCATGCTTGCCCATTTTGTATAGAGGTTGGGAGTGGGGGGAGGGATGAAGTTAACAAAGGCAACTGGAAAAGGAGTGGGCAGTGATATAAGATGAAAACCAAAATCTTTGGTGTCCTGGAAACCAAGAAAACACTTTTGAAAAAAGGGCCTTTATCAATTGTGTCACCTGCCTCTAAGATAGAGATGGAATCTTGACCACTGGATTTAGCTACAGCATGGAGGTCTTTGGTGATCCCCCAAATTGTGCAAAGTGGGAGGGACAAAAGCTTGGGTAGACTGAAATAATAGGAGGAAAGAAAGAAAACCCAGTAAATACTGACAGCTTAGAATTCTTTCAGGAAGAATAGTGGAGAAATGAGGTGATGGCTAGAGGGGAATGTTGGCCTAGAAAAGATTTTTTAAAGACAGAAAATATCACAAAGTGTTTGATTACTGATAGAAAAATAGGGGAAATTGATGATGCCAGAGAGAGAGAAGAGTTGAGGAATAAAGTCCCCCCAAAGATGAGAGGGGTTAGGATCTAGGAAAGATAATTGGAGACAAAATTGGAGTGATGCTCCTTTTTCCAAAGTCCCTGGAAGACAGGTAGCATCTGCCAGCACAGATGTGGGGAGGTACCTAGGGCAGAGGCTATCAGTTTGTTGATGAAAAGGAAAGCAGTTCAGTAAGGAGTAAGTTGTTGAATGGATACATGATACTTTCTGTTAATTAACTCAAAAGAATTTGTTAGACACTGATCTTACATAACCATGACTTGGATTTGAAAGAACTGTTTACAGGAATTTCCCTGGGTGCTTGAAATGGAATGGTTGTATAGTTTCTTGGCACACCCGCTATAAATACTAACAAGAATGCATAGTGGCAGGCATTACTCTAAGCATTTCACATATATTAAACCAAAGAATCCTCACAACAAATCCAGAAGATAAGCATGATCGTTATTCTCATTTTACAAAGGAGAAAATTGAGGCACATAGAAGTTAAATAATTTACACACACATACAAAAAAAATCACACAGGCACAAATAGCAGAGCTGGAATCTCAGCCCAGGGAATCTGATGCAAGAGCTCAGGTTCAGTCTTCAGCTATGCTGCCCTTCTGATGAGCAATCATCTCAAAAACAAAACAAAATAAAACAAACAAAATAACAAAAAACTGTTTTTAAAAGGTATGCATCTTCCATGTCAGTCCTTTACTGCATGACCTGCACAAGGTTTATGAAGTGTGTTCAGTTGAATTAAGTTTGGCCTAAAGCTGCCTCTGTACATATTTGAATTTGGCCTAAAATTTTCTGCAACACATTGAATTATAATGTAAGCATACTAAAACTTACTCTTGCAACAAATAACTGAATGTCAGCCAATCAGAGCAGCTGAGCTTGAGTCAACCATGACAATCAACTGTTCAAACCAAGTTCAAATAAACACCAAGCACTAACCAACTGAGCCATCTCTGTCCTTCACTTCCACTTTCTGTACGCCATTCCTTTTCTCTGGCTATAAATGTCTCCTGTCTATGTGGTCAGTGTGGTGGGGGTGTGGTGGTGGAGCATCCTGAATCATTTTCTGTCCAGTCTGCTGCCTGATTTTAGATTCACAAATAGAAGCCAATTAAGGTCTGTAAAACTAAATTCATTGTGATTTTCTCTTTTAGCAAGTGTGACTTTGGGATGAGCTAGTGCAGGCATCCAACCCTCCCAGGTCTGGTAAAGAAGTCTGACAGGCTGGCCTGTGGCCCGTTCCCTGAAAGGCCTCCCTGCTTCCCCTGTGTGTCTCCTTAAACAACCACACCATCTGAAGCACACTGAATATCTCAGAACAAGGGCTCACCCTGAAGCTTCTCCAAAGCCAATTGTCTAAGTATATAACCTAGCTTTTGGCCCAGTAGGCAAACATGAGTATGGGATAAACAACTGGTACTCATCAAAAGTGCTGTATTGCATATAAATGAGGAATATACTTTTGCCAAGTTAATTCACTGGCATTTTTAGATGGTCCAATGAGGCAGTTATCAATTACCTTGATTAATAAGGAAAGCAAGTGACTCTGTCACATCACTGTCCCTTGGAGGCCAGGCTGCTGCCTTTCATGGAACAGGTGATGAGAAGAAGGGCTGAGGCCCAGAAGTCGCTTGGGCAGCCAGCCAGGGTGACAGGAAGAAGAAAGGGGCTTTGGTTAAAGGCAATTTTGTTGAAAAGAACAGAAGTTGCCTCGAGGTAGCATAAGTAAAAATAAAAGATATTTCAAGGGCAATATTTCTCAAGACCATCTAAAGACAAAGAATAAAGTTTATGTGTGTTGAACAAGAACAGACTGAAATTTGAAAACCAAAGAAGACATCATGTTCTTAGGAATCACATGGTCTCTCTCTTCTCTGTGGTTCTCTTTCTCTCTTGTACTGGCTTCACCTGCTTATATATGGCTCCACTTGGAGACACCAATCCTCACTCTACCTGGTGCTTCATGAGTGTCTGCCACAATCCCATTGGCTCAGCCTCAAACAAAATCAGTTCCAAATTCCTCTGAAAGAGGTTCAGCCAACTAGCTGCAGCTGCCCCTAAATTAGGTGCTCCGGTTTTCAGACAGTTCAGTTAGTCACAGCCATAGGGAAGAGGTCTTGTGACCCCAGAGTAGCTGCGGCCAGTAGGGGAGGCAATTTCAAGTCTGAGACTGGGCAGAGACCTTAAAACAGATCCACTACAAAAGAAAATTTCTCGGTGGCCTTATAACATAATTGCTAAAATATCTATGGGGTAGAGGAAGGAAACATTATGGATTATAGAGAGGAAAAGACAGAAGATAGGTAAAAAGATAGAAGGGGTCAGGCCAGAAGGATAAATGAATGCAGAAGTGAGCTCCAAGCAATAGTTAGATTACAGCTACAAAGGATGTCAGTCTTCTACAAACATTAAAACAGCATTGAAATATACTAGAAATATGGGGCAAGTTAACTCAGGCTTCCACATGTGGCTGATGTGAGTATAGAAATGTAGATAGGATCACCTGACACTGATCTAGACAGTGTCCTCACCAGGGTGTGTGTGTGTGTGTGTGTGTGTGTGTGTGCACTGAGCATTTCTGCTAGTTACACAGAGTAGCTGTAACCCAGACCAGCCCACTGATCTTGTGGAAGTCAACTCTCAGAGTCAGGAAATTGGAAAATGGCATCATGCCTGACATAGAACTATTTAGCAAACACAAAGAGTTTATTTTTATCTACATTTCAGATCCTTTAATGTGTCTCCAAGGGAGTCACTTCTGCATCAGGAAATCACAAAGGAGAGCTGGAAAGAGAACAGAACCACAGAAAAGTGTTTTTGCAAAATTGTTTTCACAACATTGACTCTGCTTCTGCCAGCAAAAATGATTTAGTAACAAAGTGCTTCAAGATAAAATATATGTTAATAGAAAGTCAGTTTATTGTTACTGCTATTAAATGTTTAGGGAATATCAGTTTGGAGAGGTGCCAAATTACAACTTTGTCTCAAAATATGTCTTGGCCCAGCTGTGGCTTGGGCTGTAGTAAACCAGGAAATAAATCAATGTCCAGTCCTCAGTGATCATGCAAATAATGTTGGGAAATGAAACTCACCCAAGAGAATATGACAACAAAAAATTCTAGATTCTCATTGCTATACTGTATGATATAAAAAGTCAAACTCTCACTTACCCAGAAGACCAATGCAAAAGGAAACAAAGGGATGAGGTTATTGAGATACTTGCGTGCTCCTTCCTTGCTGGCACTCACAGACTCTGGCAACAAGAAGGCTGTCACCCGATGAGGTCCCTAGACCTGGCACCTCCAGAACCCTGAGCCAACAGAAACTTTGTTTTGAAAGTGGCCTACCTCCATGCTCTGTTTTGAATAGAATATGGTACTCATGTAGGTAGTTAAATCCCATAGGCTGTAGGAAGTGGGTATTTATGCCATCACAGCATGCCCTCAGAGTTCTCTTAAAATGTTGTTATAATAGCCTCAATCGGACCCCTCTGCTCTCTCTGCTTCCAGGAACACCATGCAACCCTTTCTCCATATGACCTCCACCCTTGCCATCTCCCACCTTCACCAAAGGGCTGAGCCAATGGGATCTACTCTATCTTGGGCTGTGAACATCTGAAACCATGAACCAAAATAAACCTCTTTCCTTCATCAGTAACTTGTCTTATGTATTTCATTGTAGGAATGAAAAGCTGACTAATATACTCAGGCATTTCTTTATGGTAATAAAAAACTGATTAATGAAATAATCCTATAATCAAACTTAATTTAGGCTGAATGAGAAACAAATGAAACCATTTCTATGACATTCCTTCCTTTCTTAATCCTCACATTCTCACATGGTCATCAACATAGATCCACAGACTTCTCTACATTATAAGAACTAGTAAACTTCCACAGATGTGAAAGTGACAGTTTCTTATCCATATAGTAAATTTAAATTTCCTTTTTTCTTTTCTTGATGCAGTGAATACCAACTTCAATTAAATTCTCTGAGTATTCATTAAATCGAACCATTTATAGAGAACCTACTGTGTATAAGACAGTGCACTAGGCAGAAAGACAAATGCCACATGTTTTCATTTATATGTGAAGTCTAAAACAATCTATCTGAAAGAGTTGAAGAGTATATCTAACAGGGGTGGGGGTTGTTTAGAGGGTGCAAAGTTGCAGTTACACAGGAAGAATAAATGAACACATGCTAAGTATTTAACATGGGTATGTTACTAAGCTTGATCCAATTA
This sequence comes from Oryctolagus cuniculus, assembly GCF_051225735.1. Taxonomy (NCBI): domain Eukaryota; kingdom Metazoa; phylum Chordata; class Mammalia; order Lagomorpha; family Leporidae; genus Oryctolagus; species Oryctolagus cuniculus. The sequence goes on from NC_142867.1 coordinate 101,701,143, forward strand.
TTCCACATGGTATACATAGATTATAATGTTGCTGTGTATTCCACAATAATATACAATTATAACTTATCAAAAATAGTATTTTAAGTGAGTGTGCTAAGTATGACAGGAACCATGGTGTCAAACAAGGGTTTATCATCTAATACAGGAAATCACCTCTTGGGCGTAGCTGGGAGGGGGATTGTGACTTGGAACTAAACAAATGTATACATGGAAAATACCAATCTGTAGCCTCTGGGATGAAGTTCAGAGCAGTAAGAACACAGTACCCTAAGGAAAGGCATCAGGCAACTGATGCTGGCCAAGTTAGCACTCAAGACCAGGAAGGGCCAGTGGAAACCAAACAGCCAGCTAGACAGAGATACAGGAGCACAGAGCAATTGCACAGCAGGTGAAGGTTAGACCTAGGGAAGCTCAGAAGTCAGAGGTGGTAACTAAGGGCCTTACTCTCAGGGCCCAGACCAAGGGTAACCACCAGCAGAATTCCCTAGGCTATGGCAGCTTTAAAATGTGTCCAGAGAAGCCCTGGGAGCCTGGCATTGAGGAGAGGTAAGGACAAAGTCATAACAATGCAGCAAAGAAAGCCTGAGATGTTACAGTATCACAGAAACCAGGTGGAGGACAGACATTTTAAAGAGGAGGCTTTGGTCAGCAATGAAGTCAGGCTATGGTCCCAGAAAAAAAAAAAAAGAGCCAATCTCTACTTAGGAAGTTGTTAGAGACCTGCAGGAAAGCCCAGGAGAGGGATAGCTGAAACCCTTGGCTAAGCAGTTCTCCGCTCCTTTGCTTGCTCATCCTGCTGGGTTTGTATGAAGGGCATCTTCATGACAAACCCCACACTCATATATGATGAATCACATTTCCCCCAGAGAGTCAGCTCATGTGACTTCCAAATAGGATGAATGTAAGTCATTTTTAATTTCGACAGGTGCTCGAGTGTGTTTCCAAACAGAACAGGAATTTCTTTCTAACCTTGCTATTGTGAGAGCTCAGAGTCACTCACTGAATTTAATTCTTTTCTGTGATCAATTGTTTCATGACAGGAAGATGTCTGAATCCCGATGGGTATCAACTGCAGGAATAAGACTTACAGAACAGCAACAAAGGCAGTTGAAGACCTGCATGAAAAACGAGGGTGGTGGGCTGACCACCATGGTGTGAGAGACCCAGCCCTGAGGTCATTCCAGGTCAGTACCTCGTTCCTATCAGCACAGCTCCAGGGCAGCCTGCCTGGGTACTCAGTGGAAGGCAGAGAGCACGCCACAGTCCAGAAAGGAGTTTCACACAATGAGGAGTGAACAGTGCCCTTCTATGGGATTTTGGTGTGTTGAGCCTAAGGTGTTTTCAAAAGGGACAGTCCTTGCTTATTGCACTTCACATGGTACCTGTATTTCTTAGAAGTTAGAGATTGAAATCTTTCCCTGTATTCCAGCTGTGATTTCAGCTGATTAACCTCATCTGTGTGCCTCCGTTTCACTGTCTACATAGGACTGAGAAAATCCATCTTCCAGGCAGGGCTAATAGCCGCATGTAAAATGTCTGGCATGAGTGGAAGCTCCGTAAGTGGCCATATCCCACTGTTGCTGACAGATGGGTCCGCACCCCTCCAGCTTTAGTAAATACAACAGTCCAGTGAAGGAGTGCACCGCATGCTGGTGGAAATGGGGGCATCTAATGCTAAGCTTCTGGCATAGTCACTGCAAAAGAACAGGGCGGTGAATGAAGAAAGGGGCTGACTGTGTTGTGCTCAAAATGCCAAATCTGAAAGCCATTGTTTGTTTGGATACATCTTCCTAGGGATCAAAAATATGAAATAAAGAAAGAACAAAAGCCCTAAACTATCAAACCATTAGAGCGGAATGGGGGAAGATAATCCTACACAAACTGAAGAACACAGAAATAAAGAAGCAATTAAAGAATGAAATTCGGCCAACAGGAAAGAGAAGGGAATCTCAAGACATACCTGTTAAGGCCAAACCTGCCGAGTCACCAGGGATCAATTACGTTTGCATGTTCAGCTTTCCTAGCTAAGGTATGAGTTTCAAAGACCTAACTTAATGGAAAAATGAGAGGAAAATTAAGGTTTTTGAAAGCTGATCATGCACCCATTCTGTTGACATTTGCTTTATGGTTTTATAAACCACCACCTGAGAACCCTTTTTTTTTTTTAACCATAAATGCCAGAGTGGAAGTACTAGGTCTGCTGGCTTTGAGATCGACTTAAATTATCCAGGGTTTCAATGGGAGCCAGTGTAGACATCAGTAGTCAGCTGAATTTCAAAAGTCTGGCTTGGAGTTTAAAATGCCTTTAATCTTAACAGATGCTGGCTAAATGATCTTGAGCAAAACTAGTGACTGTCCCATGGATAAGTTAAAGAGCAAAATACATCAGGGAAGAAAGAGGAGGAGAAAGCAGAAAACATTAGTTCATGCAATCAGGTTACAAGTGAAAACACTTCGTTGGGCCAGAGGATACAGAAGTATGAGATTTCTTGGGAATGGTTACCAAAGGCCAGGGAATTTCGATTCCTGGGTCACCACATCCCAGGGTAGGCAGCATTGCAGCAGTTGTTTGTGGACTGTCCTGCTGCCAGAATGTAGCTCTCAGTGCCCAATGTCTGCACATATCAGTTTTGACTGAATCTGTCCAAGTGTTGATTTGGCGGGGGTGTAAGATAAGGGCATGTCCACCGTGAAGAGCATGGTGTATGAGGGACCTTCCCTGAGGGTAGGTCAAATAACTGCCCAATGTTTGTCCACTATGTCGAAGAGTGTACAAAGAGATGGACCAGAGAAAGAGGAATCCTCCATTGACAAAATTTCTTCATAACTAAGGAGTCCCGGGGGCATGGAATTGTATCTGCAATGGTATTTAAGTGACCAGAAAAGTGGAAACAGCCCAAATGTCCATTGGCAGAGGAACAAACAAAATGCGGTGTATACAAAAATTGGAATATTACTCAACCTCCAGAAAGAAGAAAATCCTGACACAGGCTTGGTTGAAACCTGAAGACATTATGCAAAGTGAAATAAGGCAGACCAAAAAATGACAAATACTCTCTGATTCTACTTATGTCAGGGAGTCATCAAATTCAGAGAGAGAGAAAATGAAATGGTGGTTGCCAGGGGCCCAGTCTAAGGAGGGATAAGGAACTAGTGTGTCATTGGTAGAGTCTCGGTCTTAGATGAGTAAGCTCTCAACATGGATGGTGGTGTTGGTTGCACAATAACATAAATCATTGAGTGCTCCTGTACTCTACACCTTAAATTCGTCAAGTGGTAAATGTTATATGTATTTTATTATAGTAAGAGAGAGAGAGAGAGAGTATACATATATATTATGGAGAAGGGAGCAGGCAAATAAAGAGAAAGGAGGTGTGTGGTTGCCTATATGAACTGTTTTATAAGAATTTTTTCTGTAAAGCCAGGACAGCTGTTCTTCCCAGGTCTCTTGAAATGTCACTGCACACTTGTTGAAATCCAAGCACCAGCACTTGAGCACCTGTCACATGGAAAGCCCCCAAACTGGAAAACCACAGCACAGATTAAGGCTTTTCCCCTTCTTCTTTCTTTTCCCTGTCACAATGCTAAAGTTTCAGAAGTCATGGAGCAATGGCGGGGTATACCACAGATTCCCAAGGAATGGTCAACCCTTGGAAAACAAAATATATCGTAAATTGTACTTTTGATGGAAAAGTGAGCTGAACCTAGTTTGAGATGTTTTAATGCCAAGAAATGGCAAAATGTCTATAAAATTTGAAGGCATAGGCAAGGATGTTTCAGCAGACCAGATTTAAAAAGAAATATTGAGGGGAAAAATTGCTTTGTATTTGTGCCCTACTAATTTCAGCTTGTGCAGTTGCAGAACTAAGCTCATATTTAATCTTTACAACAAACATAAGGAAATAAAGATTATTTTCCCTTTCCCAAATAAGGAGGCCAAGATTTAAAGAAATCTGTTAATGTATCCAAGGTTGTATTGTTAAAGGACCGGTGTCTGAAGCCTCAACATTTCATTCTATGCCACGCCTCCTATTTTAATAAACTTAATGTATACACACGTTCTTAATAAGCCAGTAGATGCAGATGCCGAGAACAAGAACCCTGATGCTTCCCTCTGGGATATTTGCTGGGAAGGAAGCCTGCCAGTGATGTGAACAACACTGTGCTGCCTTGGAGATAAGTTTGGCCTCCAAAATGAGCTTTTCTGTATTGCAGGGTGTACGAGACTATCAGTATTAAGCAAAGCCTCCAAGACAGTTCATTATAATTGTACTACAAGTGTTTCTAAGTTTTATCATTGAATTCCATCCTCATTTAGTGGGTAAGATAAATCATGGTTGGTGCTTTGTGAGCTCGTATGGCTAGAGTGATGGATGGCCTAAACAATCAGAGGTCTGCTCCATCCATTCATTAACTCTAAGCTACATGTTCTCCAGGATCAACTCTGAACTTAGGCATTTTAAATAGATGGCAAGTCCCCCTTATTCTCCCTACTGCCATATTTATAGCCCTAACTTCTTCAGTCCTCATTTTTCCCTCACTAGGTAGAGCTGGTGATAGCTCAAACTTCTCCAGAAAACTACAATGGAGGAGGAGGAAAATAATTGAGGCCATTATGATAATTCTTTTCTTTTTCTATTCTGTAGCTGCCTACTTTGTGTCACTCTGACTGTGCATTCAGGTAGCCTCCAACCCACTGATTCTCAGATAAAAATCCGATTTCTAAAGTCTAAGTATTCTTTTTTAATTTTTTGTTTATATAAGGTGAACAAATTTAGTGCATTTCATATATACAGATTTAGGTTTCAAGCAGCACGTAGATGTGCCTTCCCCCAACACATGTCACCTATCTCTCAGTAACTGTGTTCAGTTCCATATACTTTCCTAAGTGGCTAATAAAAGATCCAAGAAGCAAGTCTTTCAAAGGACATCTCCACCTTTGTCAGATCTCAGTGCTTTGCTGAAGTGTCAGCATCAGGAATTCATATCGTTTAGTCTTGCCACAATTGAGGCCAATATTTCTTGCCCTTGACTGTACACTTGAATCCCTGTGAAACGCTGAAACATACTGAACATTGCTCAGACTAATTAAATCAGAATCTCACTCAGGTGTTGGTAGACGGCAAAGCCCTCCAGGTGCTTCTAAAATACAGCCAGCATTGCAATCCAGTTTTTAAGGCCAGGGATTCTCAAATTGTCATTGGAGATAAGTGGTGTTCAATGAGCTTTGTTACTCATTTGAGAAAAGATCTTGAGTAACAGTGGTTTTTCTACTTACTGCTTGTTGAATTCTTTATTTAATGGAGGGTTAAACTTGTGATTATAAAGAAAATTGAAAGCATGTCATAAAAAACTAGAAGTAAAAAGAAAAGGAGGTGGAGGAAAGATGACAGTGAGGGAGGGAGGGTATGGTGGGAAGTATTATTGTGATCTTAAAACTGTTTATATGAAATATAAAAAAATATATAATTGTAAAATTTAAAGGAAAAAAGAAAGGAGGGACTTGAGGGAGGGAAGAAGGGAAGAAACTATGGTTGTGTTCTTAGAATTGTTATCTATGAAATCTGTTCTCTTTATATTAGCAAAAGTTAAAAACAAAAACTTCATGGCCAGCAATGTGGCACAGTGGGTTAAGCTGTCACTTGTGATGCCAGAATCCTGTATGGGAGCTGGTTAAAGTCCTGGCTGCTCTACTTCCAATCCAGCTTCCTGCTAATGTGCCTGGGAAAGCAGTGGATAATGGTCCAAGTGCTTGGTTTCCTATTACCCACATGGGAGACCCATGTGGAGTTTCTGGCTCCTGGTTTCAGCTTGGCCCAGACCTGGCTCCACTCTGCCTTGCAAATAAATAATCTCATGACAAAATTAAGTATGCCATCATACACAGCTGACATTTCCTTTACAGCAAGCAAAAAAGAAAGAGTGCATTGATTGACCCCCAGGACAAAGTGCCTTCTCTATCACCCATCTCTAACAAAGAGTTTGAAGGCTGCTTTCTTTGAATAGCCATTCTGTAAACCTTTTTGGCATTATCCAAAATTCTCCAAAATTTTTCCTTTTTGTAGCCTCCTTTTCTCAAATTATTATTCATTTTTTTAAATGCAGACAAAGAGGGAGACAAAGAGACAGAGAAAGAGAGGTCTACCATCAGCTGGTTCACTCCCCAAAGGCCTACAACAACTAGGGTTGGCCAGGCTGAAGCCAGGAGCTATGAACTCAACCCAGATCTCTCATATGGGGGGCAAGGACCCTAGTAATTGAGCTATAATCTTATGCCCCCCACGGTGTGCATTAGCAGACAGCTGAATTGGAAGCAAAGAAGCTAGGACTCAATCCAGGCAGTCCAATATGGAGTACTGTTTCCCAAATAGCAACTGAAACACTATAAGAAATTTTACCCTCTTTGGATGCTTTTGAGCCTAGGTATTCATGCAAATATTGATAGGTGCAATTTCTGAAAACTAATTTCAATTCAATGTCAATAGACTATTGTGTCTTCCCCTCCCTTCTTCCAACCTCTCTGTGTTATCTCATTCTATTCTCCTGTACTCATAAACAGCTTTAGTAGTAGACAGGCAAGTCATTAACCAGTTTACAAAAGAATTGGGGAACTTCAGGACAAAGCCTTGCTCTGTGCTTCCAAACCAGGCCATTGCTTTATTAGATGTTCTTTCTGCTGAATCTTAAAAGTTTTGTGGGGGTAAAGGGGGTGTATTTTAAATGTACCAGATAAGGCAGGAAACTTTACTGGAATGGGTTAAATTTAATGATGCAACCACTTAAATAAAAGATAGAAGAGAGTAAAATATTATTGGAATTGGAGTTAAGATAAACATTTTGTAGATTTAAGAGTACAAACAGATCTTTAGGTCCCTAGAAGGTAGCCTAACCAAAGGAACTCAGCAGCTGGAACAAGGTCTTACTTTGTTTCCTGGGTCTTTCTCTTTGTACTTACCTGACAGTTTTCTTAGCATATCCATGCCTTAATGTCCCCATTTGTAAATACATCACAGAGCATTTTGCCACAAGATTGTTGTGAGGTTTAAATGGGATCCTTTATGCGAAGGTATTTAGCACAGTACCTGGCACCGAGTGATTTGGTGTTCATGCGTTCATTCCATAAATGGTAATTGTCAGGAAGTTTGCAAGTTCCCAAGTATGTGATGGAGAACAAACCAGACAATGAAGTTTAGAATCCAGAGGGAGACACAGAGCCATCTCATAATGGTAGACATAAACATTTAAAAAAGCATTGTCACAAATGGAAATAAGTAGTACAATAGAGGCATCTTATTTTGTTTGGAGAGTTAGGAAGAACTTTTTTTTAAGATTTATTTTACTTGGGGCTGGTGCTGTGGTGTAGCAGGTAAAGCCGCTGCCTGCAGTGCCGGCATCCCATATGGGTGCCAGTTCAAGTCCCGGCTGCTCCACTCCCAATCCAGCTCTCTGCTAATGTGCCTGGGAAAGCAGTAGAAGATGGCCCAAGTGCTTGGGCACCTGCACCCATGTGGGAGACCCAGAAGAAGTTCCTGGCTCCTGGCTTCAGATCAGCGCAGCTCCAGCTGTTGCAGCCAATTGGGGAGTGAACCAGCAGATGAAAGACAAGACCTCTCTCTCTCTCTCTCTCTCTCTCTCTCTCTTTCTGCTTCTGCCTCTCCTTCTCTCTCTGTGTAACTCTGACTTTCAAATAAATAAATAAATAAATCTATTTTACTTATTTGAAAGGCAGACTTACAGAGAGAGAGGGAGAGATAGAGATAGAAAGACCTTCCATCCCCTGGTTCACTCTCCAAATGCCTGCAACATCTGGAGCTTGGCAGATCTGAAGCTGGGAGCTAGGAGGTTCTTCCAGATTTCCCAAATGGCTGCAAGGGCCCAAATACTTGGGTCATCTTCAGCTGCTTTCCCAGGCACATTAGCAGAGAGCTGGATTGGAAGTGGAGCAGCCATGACTCAAACCAGCATCTATATGGGTTTAGCAAATGGTGGGTTTACCTGCTACGCCACGACACCAGTCCTAGAAGTGCTTTTCTAACAGAATGATGTTTGAGCCTAAGTCTTATAGAGTTAATTTAATATGAAACAGGTGAGAAGATAGGGCTGTAGAATTTAAAAAAAAAGGGAAGCTTATACTATCAATTCAGTATAAATTAGCCTGAGTTGCAAAGGACTCAAGTGACTCATGTAAATGAGAAGTTTGAGAACTGACACTGACTTCCAGCTCTAACTCAAACAAATGTCACCAATCATCTGTGTCTTTCTTCATCTTTGGACTCAATTTTCCATTGTATTAGCTCAATTTTTAGGCTGAATTTCTCCATGTTGTAGCATAAAGTGATATAGAAGCAGTACTAAGAGCTGCTGTCTGAGAAGGCATGAAGTCCTCTTCCTCTTAGAATTACATTAATTGCCAAAGTGGGGCTCTTTCTGGTCTATACTTTGGAATAAGTCTGACTTTGAGCCAATCCCTGGACTACTCTGATGCAGCAGTTTGCATGCCACACCCCTCCAGTGAGGCAGAGATTGAGCTGAATGATAGATGGCTACCAGACTAGGGAGAAGCATTGTGGATGGTAATGATGAGAAGGTAAAGAAAGAAATGGGGAAATGACAGGTGTCAATGCAGCTACATTGATGCCAGGTTGCAAATTTTACTCTTGACTACAAAATTAGTAGGAAACAATTTTAAAACTTTAAACAATGAAGTGGTTTTAATACTTTTTACTTGATGAACATTATGGTTAGTGGTTTATTAAGCCTGTAATTATAAAGTACATTGAAAATATGCTATTGCAAAAACTAAAGGGAAGAGGCCAGCGCTGCGGCTCACTAGGCTAATCCTCCACCTAGCTGCGCCGGCACACTGGGTTCTAGTCCCGGTCGGGGCGTCGGATTCTGTCCCAGTTGCCCCTCTTCCAGGCCAGCTCTCTGCTGTGGCCTGGGAAGGCAGTGGAGGATGGCCCAAGTGCTTGGGCCCTGCACCCCATGGGAGACCAGGAGAAGTACCTGGCTCCTGGCTTCGGATCAGCGCGGTGCACCGGCTGCAGCGTGCTGGCCACGGCGGCCATTGGAGGGTGAACCAACGGCAAAGGAAGACCTTTCTTTCTGTCTCTCTCTCTCACTGTCCACTCTGCCTGTCAAAAAAAAAAAATTAAAGGGAAGAAAAGAAGGAAGGAGGGGAGATTGAGGGAGAGAAGGAAGGAAGTCCAGTTGTATTCTTAAAATTATATCTGTGAAATACATAAAATGTGTTCTTTTTGTATTAATAAAAACTTCAGAAATAATCAAGCCTGCACTTTGATACAAATCACTCAGACTTCAATATGGGAAATAAATTGGAGGGGACATGTAGACATGGAAAGAGCATTTAGGCTGTTTCAGACTGGAGATAATAATAACTTGACTTGTCATAGCAAAAACTTAGGCAAAAAAGGGATAGATTCAAAGCAGTTAGAATCAACAGTAATAAGGCAATATCTCAGCCCAGCAATTATTATACGCTGGTATAATACACTGGTATTATACGCTGGAGTGCCAGGGTTTGATTCCTTGCTATGACTTCTGATTCCAGCTTCCTGCCAATGCAGACACTGAGAAGCAGCAGTGATAGCTCAAGTGATTGGGCTCCTGCTGTCCTCTTGGGAGACATTGTGTTCTCCCTCTCCTGACCTCAGGCCCAACCTTTGCTGGCATATGTGGAGTGAACCTGTAGATGGGAGCCCATTCACTCTCTCTCCCCCCACCAACCAATAAGTAAATCATCAGTAGTTGAAGATGCGTTGAACATCCAGAAAGTAGGAAAGTTGAAGAAGGAGAAAAGAGAACCAGCTTATGGTAAAGACCATATATAAGATCTGAACATATTGAGATCAGGGTGCCTCCAATACAACCAAGAGGAAATGATTAATAGGAATAGAAATATATATGAAAATATATGTTTATATATTATATATCATATATTTCACAGAAGCTGTATAGGCTGGAGATATCATTTCAGGAGATATTAATCAATTGCTGGTGAAAGCCATGGTCTAGAAGAAATGGTCTAGGAAAAGAATATAGAGTAGTAAGAGTCATGTGACTCAATCTAGAGGAAATGCAATGCAATAATTAAATGTTCTTTGGGCTTTGGCCAAAGTCAGACTGATCTTATTCATATATTCAGATCCTCATTTTTCTCTTCTGTGTACATCTTCCTTCCATTCTATACATTCACCCAATAGCATGCCTCTTAATTTGACCCTTTTAATGGAAATGTTTTCACAGATTATTTTAAATTTCTACATAGAAAACAAATTACCAAGATTGAATATACAGGTATAGAAGTTATTGTTGTAATCAAACAAAGTTTGCACCAGAGTTAATCAGGTGCATATTTTAATTCTATGCATAATTTTATTATGCTGCATACAAATTACTCTCAAATGGTAGACAGTTCACAAAATGATTGTAATCAGTATTACTATTACATAGCCAATCTAAACCAAATTGTTTTGTCTTTCTCCTTTAGCTTGATTAGTTCTTCAGCATTTGCCATCATTGTGTCTGTTGACTTTTTTTTCTCCTGTGCATTGTTACATGTCACACATGCATTTGCTCACATGCATGCCTGCACAAACATCAGTGGCTAGAATTATCTTGTTCCTGACACTCTCTTATAAAAGTACAAAAGGTTAAGCTAGGTTGAGGAAAGACATCAAATGATTCAAAAATCATTGTAGTTTATAATAATAGGGGTTTGCTCCAATCTCTTCCTCTTTCTCTCTTATGTGTATGAATTATATGATTCATACAATTCATGTAATCATGTCCATGTATTCTGCACATGTATATCAAACTTCCCATTCATCATTTCTAGTTGACTGTCTCTAAGGCAGCCCAATATCTATAGTACATATAATCATATATTATATAGTCACTGTAGCAGATGGAAGAAAAAGAGAAGATATATTGCTGCATGCTTGTACTTAGAGTTTGTTCCCAGAACTGACATCAACCACTTCCACTCATTTCCTGGGCCAATGCAAGTTGCATGACTAGGCAGTGGAGCATAGAAAATAATACTTCCCTAGGGAGATCAGCGAATACTACTCTGAAAATATGGTAAAGTCTGTTATTGTTACTCCCTTCATAATTAATCCTTTGAGCCCTAGCCCATAGGGATTTTTGCTCCTCTGCTTACTGTCATCTCACCAGTCCTTCCCAGGATTCTCACACTAGCTAGGTTCTAAAACAACCACATCCTATTCTGCAATTCACTGCTGGATGTCCTGGACTCATGCTGGTTGTAACAGCAGAAATACTGAGCCATGAAGCTCTGGGTTCACTGTCCAGCAACCACTGTGATTTGGAGGTGGTGGTGGTAGTGACAAACCAGAGGGAAGAATAGAGAATAACGAAGAGGCTGGCACCGCGGCTCACTTGGCTAATCCTCCGCCTGCGGTGCCAGCACCCTGGGTTCTAGTCCCCGTTGGGGCACCAGATTCTAGCCTGGTTGCCCCTCTTCCAGTCCAGCTCTCTGCTGTGGCCAGGGAAGGCAGTGGAGGATGGCCCAATTGCTTGGGCCCTGCACCCGCATGGGAGACCAGGAGGAAGCACCTGGTTCCTGGCTTCAGATCAGCGCAGCACACCGGCCATGGCAGCCATTTAGGGGGTGAACCAATGGAAAGGAAGACCTTTCTCTCTGTCTCTCTCTCTCTCACTGTCTAACTCTGCCTGTCAAAAAAAAGAAAAAGAAAAAAATGAAAAAGTGAATAATGAAGACATAGATGAGAGGAGGCAATATGTTGAAAGAAAAGTTATTGTTTAGGGTCAGTGCTAAGTGACAACAGGTAGACTGATAGCCTAAAATAACTAAGTTATTTGTGTCTGAGCATCCCTAGATACAAGATGAACACAAAGATAAGAATAATATTTCTAATATTTTATATATTTTGGCAAGTATTAGAGCTAATATTCAAACTCATATAATTGACCCTATCTAACTGTAGGCTCTCTTTTTTTTCCCTCAAAGAAACCTTCTGTTTAAGGAATACAAATTTCATGTATCCCATAAGTACAACTTTAAGAATATAGTGATTCTTCTCACCATACCCATCCTCCCACCTCTCCCCCTCCTCCCTCTCCCAGTCCCAGTCCCATTCCCCATTTTTGATTAATTTTATACTCAGGAGACCAATTCTATACCAAGTAAAGAGTTCAACAATTTGCACACACACAAAAAAAGCCTGCTCCTCAACAGCCGAGACAAGGGCTGTTCAAGGTCATTGCATTTTGAAGTTAATTTCACTTTGTTTTCTTTTTAGAAATTAACTTTAAAGAAGCATTGAAGAATGATGCATCTTTTGTGAGCACTTAAACATAATTATAGTATAACTCATTGAGGACAGAAGTCCTGCATGGGAAATTAATGCACAGTGACTCCTGTTATTAATTTAACATGTAACACTCTTATGTATGACTTCAGTGACCACCTGAGGCTCTTGACATGAGCTGCCTAGGCTATGAAAGCCTTTTGAATCCACAAACTGTCAGTATTTAGACAAGGCCATAAGCAAAGTGGAGTTCTCTCCTCCCTTTAGAGAAAAGTACCTCCTTCTTTGATGACCATTTCTTCTTACTGGGATCTCACCCACCGAGGTCCTTTCATGTAGGACATGTTTTGCCCAGTGCCTTGGCTTTCCATGCCTGAAATGCTCCTGAGGGTTGTTCAGCCAGACCAGAATGCCTTAAAGGATGATTCTGAGGTCAAGGTGCTACTTAAAGTGATTGTCATTCTATGAGTCTGCAGTGTGGACTGCTTCCCATGTTGGAGCATTTACTCCTTCTTAATTCTATCTATTATTATTACCAGAAACTTAATACCATCCATATGATCACTTTAACACTTAAGATGGCATTTTTACCAACCAGCTTAAGGGGATTTGAAGTCCCATGGCAAGTTTTTAAACTGTACCCTTAGAACTAAGTCTCTAGGAATGTATACAGAACTATATAGCTTTATAGTTACAAACTTCATACACTTCATAATTACAACTTTAGGAACATGGTGATTCTTCCCATCTTGCCTGCCCTTCCACCCATAATCCCACCCCTCTTGCTCTCCCTCTCTTATTCCTACTCTTATTTTTTACTGAGATCTATTTGCAATTGATTTTATGCACATATATTTAACTCTATGTTAGGAGTTTAACAAGTGGTATTAAAAAAAAACTGTTCCTCAACAGTCAAGACAAGGGCTGTTCAAGTCATTGCTTCTCAAAGTGCATTTCATTTCTACAGATTGCCTTTTAGGTGCTCTATTAGTTATCACAGGTCGGGGAGAACATATGCTTTTGTCCCTTTGGGACTGGCTTAATGGCCAAAAGACACATGAAAAAACGCTGAAGATCACTAGCCATCAGGGATATGCAAATCAAAACCACAATGAGGTTTCACCTCACCGCAGTTAGAATGGCTTTCATACAGAAGTCAACAAACAACAAATGCTGGCGAGGATGTGGGTAAAAGGGTACCTTAATCCACTATTGGTGGGAATGTAAACTGGTAAAACCACTATGGAAGACAGTATGAAAATAGCTCAGAGATCTAAATATAGACCTACCATATGACTCAGCCATCCCACTCCTAGGTATTTACCCAAGAGAAATGAAATCAGCATATGAAATAGTTTTCTGCGCCCCTATGTTTATTGCAACTCAATTCACAATAGCTAAGAAATGGAATCAATCTCAATGCCTATAAACTGAAGACTGGATAAAGAAATTATGGGATATGTATACCATGGAGTACTACACAGCAGAAAAAAAAATCCAGTCATTTGCAACAAAATGGATGAATCTGGAAAACATCATACTTAGCAAAATAGGCTCTTTATTACTCTCCTCTACCCACCTACTCAACCCTTCCACTCCCTGCTATGCTGGCACATTCCATGCTTGCCTGGAAGACTTTTTCTCTTTGCCTATTTTCTCCATTAATTCAAGTCTTGGCTCTCTTATTTTTCTCTAATAATTTATATACAACCATCCCATGTCCATGGAGTGAAGCGTGCTTGGCAAAGAAAGATGCATTAGGTTTGGAGAAGGACCCATACCAGTAAATAGATTTCTGTTAAGTGCGATAGTGATACAGATCAATGCTTGCTCAGAAAGGCTCAGAGAAGGCTCAGGAAGTAAGGAGGTCCTGAAGGAAAGAACATCCAAGAGTGGAAGAGAGCACTTATAAAGATAAAATGAGTCTGAAAAGTAGGCTAACTAAATAATTATCTTGCTAAGTGTGTGATTTTTCTGACAGTGGCTGGTTATTTTCTGAGTATGTGTGCAGAGGAATGGGTGTGTATGAGTGGAGAGGATGCAGTGTAGTGCACAATAGTTAAGAGTATTAAATAGGAGCTGTAGGCCTCATATCCAGGGATTCACAGGATTTTAAATACCAGAGTGTCCACAGAGCATCCAACATCCTGTTGCTTGGCCAGTTTCTTACAGGGCTGTCTGGCCCAGTGTTTGACCCTCAGCAATTTCTGGGCATGCCTCTGCAGCTTATTTGAATTTCTCAATTGGCACTCTCAAGATCTGTTTCTAGGGCTGTCTGTTCCCTTGTAATTTTGATGTATTTGGTGAATACAGGATAATTATTGAAGGAATCTTGACAGCCCAATTTTGGCTTCGGTGTGATGCTGACAATCTCCAGATTTCTCTGGTATTTCTATCCAAAGCTGTTAGACCCCTGACCAATTATATTTTTATGTGCATGGTTAGATGACCTGAATTTTCCTGTCTTTAAATCCAAGAGACGGTGAAATTTAATAAATCAATTTTAGACATTTGTTGGATATGTTTCCTCTAGAGATTAGTTTATAAAAATATGATCTAGTTTATCCATCTTCAAATTAGAAAATCTTGGAATTACAGTGTCAAAATATCCCCATCCATTAGAGCAATTTCCATCAATATCAAGTCCTATTTCTCATCACCCTGAAAGTGTCCAATTAAGAACAATGTGAAACAAGTAGGGCCCAGAGATGCTGATTCTCATTTTCATTAGTAGCAAAGGTCAGCGCTCATTTCATTTAATTCCCCTTTTCTGGGTCTGAAACCTAATGTGGCTATGCAACTGAGCAATCAAGTTATACAAATGTAGTTCCTCGGCCATAAAAATCTAAAATGATCGATGTTGGATTTCCCATTAATTTTTAAAGTGCTTTGGCTGCTGTACACTATTAGAACATTGTGTCAAGTCATCTTTTTTGAGACAGACATTACCCCTCTAATTTCCCACTGGTTCTTTCATGTGTTGGTCAGCTAATCTGCTGGGTCATTTTAGGAAATCACTCGGTAGAGCAGAGCATTTTATAATAAAGCATCTGTCAGTTTTATTTCATACTGCTATTCAAAAGGTCAAACATGTTTCTTCCTCTGAATCTGACTGGATGAAGGTCTATATTCAGGGGTGCTAGCAAAGTCCCCTGAATAGCCAGAGGAGTAGAATGGCAAGAAAATCACCTTGAAAAACAGATAATTACCCATCAAAAAAAAAAAAAAGTTCACCCAAAACAACCAGGCTATGAGACTTCCTATTGTCAAAAGGTAAAGAACAAAACAGCAGAGACCTGTTCAGACTGTAGATAACTATTTCCTAATTCAACCTTCTTGGCTTCAGAAAACTCCTAATGAATAATATCCAGAATATTAACCCTCAGGAACATAGAGTGACAATAGCCAAACTACCGTGATTTCACCCGAGATGTTCACAGGAGCCTGAATCCAGTCTCATCCTTTCCCAAATGCAGAGACTGAGTCCAGGGAGATCTAAGTCTCATGCAGCTGGGGGCTGCTCAGATGGAGGTCAAAGCGTGACAGAGGAGAGAGGGCCAGTTCCAGCATCTTAAAGAGTGTGGTTCAAATCTTGGCTTATACTAGTTCTAGAATGTTTGGTAAGTTACATGATCTCCTTGAACATGCTTGCTCTTTCACCATTGGATTGGAACAAGCTGATATAAAACATGGGCACACAAGAGGTTATTTACCGTCATTGCCCTCTCTGTCTTAGGAGCCACAGGAAAGGTAAAGAACATCTCTATTTTCTTTTCTTTTCTTCTTTCTTTCTTTTTTTTTTTTTTTTTTTTTTTTTTTTTTGACAGCCAGAGTTAGACAGTGAGAGAAAGAGAGACAGAGAGAAAGGTCTTCCTTTTGCCATTGGTTTACCCCCCACCCCCCAAGTGGCCACTAAGGTGGGTGCGTTGCGGCTGGCACACTGCGTTGATCCGAAGCCAGGAGCCAGGTGCTTCCTCCTGGTCTCCCATGCGGGTGCAGGGCCCAAGCACTTGGGCCATCCTCCACTGCACTCCTGGGCCACAGCAGAGAGCTGGCCTGGAAGAGGAGCAACCAGGACGGAATCCAGCGCCCCGACCCGGACTAGAACCCGGTGTGCCAGCGCCGCTAGGTGGAGGATTAGCCTATTGAGCCACGGCTGCGGCAAACATCTCTATTTTCTTAGAGATCATCTTCTAATGAGAGACAATGACATGACCAGCCCTTGTCTAGACTGTTGAGGAACAACTTACTATTTTATTCCTTTTAGTATTTGTGTTGTTGTTGTTGTTGTTGCTCTGTTTGTTCTACATAAGACCACTGGTTGAACTCTGTAATCAATGCACAATCATTCTTAGGTGTTTAAAATTAACAGAAAAGTTATCTCTGTTAAACAAAGGAGTGGGAATAAGAGAGGGAGGAGACATATGCACATGCTCACTCGGACTTACCTCCAATGGTGGAACTAGAAATGTACTAGGGGATTTCAGCTCAATCTTACCAAAGAGGCAGTTACCAATGCCAGTGCACTTGGTAAAGTGATAAGTATAAATACTCAACCAATCAAAATGATAGGGTAAGTGTCGAAGAGATTTCACAAATAAGACCAGTGTAAGCAAACAATGAAGGATAGAATTAAAAGGGAGAGAATGATCCTGCAGGGGAAGCAGGACACACAGCAGACTCATAGAATGGCAAATGCCGAAAACAGCACTCCTGCCTCAGAATCAACCCTTGGGACATTTGGATCTGACTAAAAGGTCCATGAGAGTCTCACAGACATGGGAAGCCATAACACAGTGGCAAAAAATGATCTAAATGAAAGATCCTGGTGAACAAGACCCCAGCAGAAGGAACAGGCCATCAAGGAGGGAGGCGCCTTTCTCTGAAGGGAGGAAGGATCCTCCACTGTGATACAGCCTTGACTAAACAAGTTCAGAATTGGTGAACTCAAGGGGCTTCCATAGCCTAGACAGCTCATAGCAAGAGTCTCAGGTGATTGCTGATATCATAAATAAGAGTGCCAATTGTTAAATCAACAACGGGAGTCACTGAGTACAGGTTCCCCACGTAGGATCTTTGTCCTTAATGTGTTTTACTATGAAACTTAAAAACAACACTACTAGTCGAACAATGCCCTATACCTTGTGCAGTTGTGTGAGTGCAGCCTGTTGAAATCCTTGCTTAGTGTATACTAAGTTGATCTTCAGTATATGAAGGTAATTGAAAATGAAACTCGATGAAGGGTGGGATGGGAGAGGGAGTGGGAGAGGGGAGGGCCGTGGGAGGGAGGGAGGTTGGGGGGGGAGCCACAACAATACAAAAGTTACACTTTGTAAATTCACATTTATTAAATAAAAAAATAAATAATAAAAAAGAGATCATCTTCTATTTCTATTTCAACTTTCTATTTCATATTTCTTTTCTATTTCATATTTCCTTTCTATTTCATATGCTTATTTAAAGAGGCCAGATTTATTATTGTAATAATAACAAAATCTAAATGAGCTGGATCAATTATGGTTCAATTATTTTCCCAAAAGTTGTTCTATTAAATTTCAAACTCACCAGGATGAGAAGATGTTGTTATTTCCTACAAACGGAAGCTGTGAATAGAAATCTCTTCTCTTCTCCATAGTCATTCCCAATTCCCCTGAAATAAAATGTGATTAAGGATTTGGGGGAAAACAGAGATAGAAACTAGAAGTTTCAAGTGTTTGAAGAATATCTGAGTGAGATGCTTTAAATTCCTGGTGATTCTATGTTCCTGGGTTGGAATGGATGAAGTAAGTGTAATACTGTTAAATTTAATGGAAAATGCAGGAAGAATTAATTAATAGAAGAAGAAATCTTGGAAGAACAGACTTTGGATAGGTTCTAGGATTCTGAATCTGAGGAGAAAAGTGTAAAAAACTGGGGCTGGCATTGTGGCATAGTGGATTAAGCCACAGCCTGCAACAATGGCATCCTATATGGACACTTGGTTTTTCTTTTAAGAGTTAAAGACAGAGTTACAAAGAGAGGTAGAGACAGAGAAAGAGAGGTCTTCCATCTGCTAAGTCACTCCCCAAATGGGTGCAACTACCAGGGTTGAGCCAATCCAAAGCTAGGAGCTTCTTCCAGCTCTCCCCTGTGGGTTTAGGTGCCCAAGGACTTGGGCCATCCTCCACTACTTTCCCAGATATATTAACAGTGAGCTGGACTGGAAGTAGAGCAGCCAGGGCTAGAACCAGCACCCATATGGGATGCCAGTGCTGCAGGCCAGGGCTTTAACCCGCTGCACCATATCACCAGTTTGAGTCCTGGCTCCTTCACTTCCAATCCAGCTCCCTGCTAAAAGTACCCGAGAAAGCAGTGGAAGATGGCCCAAGTGGTTGGGCCCCTGAACCCACTTGGGAAACCCAGAAGAAGCTCCTGACTTGAACCCAGCCCAGCCCTGGGTCATTGCAGCCATCTGGGAAGTGAACTAGAGGATGCATGATTTCTCTTTCTCTCTCTGTCTCTCTGACTTCCAAATAAATAAATCAATCCTTTTAACAATTGTGTGTTGAGGGGATAGGTTTTTGGGGCAGAGCCCAAAAAGAAAGCAAGAGACATGCAAGAATAGCAGTATGGATTTGAAGTCTCAAGCAGTTGTATTAAGTCCCACAGGACATAACCATTCCCATGAGTAATCAAAAGGGGGTTGAAAAAAGCTTAACTTAGAACTATAAGGTAGGAGTTGCTTAAAGTCAGAATGAATTATTATTTATCTCTGTTCCTTCAAACCTGCTACAAACTAATCATTCAATAATTGGTAAATGAGAGAATGAATGAATGAAAGAATTAATGAAAAAATAGTTCTGAGATCCAAAGCCTATGGACTATATGTGAATATGTGTGGTAATGAGAAGGGGAGGGTAATAGTTACAAGATCTGGAAAAATCTCTGTAACTTTGTCCAACTCAAGTAAATACAAAGGAATCCTCAAAAAGTTAGAAATAGAATTAAAAGATTAACTGTATTCTGGTGCAAAAAAATGTTTTGACATCTATGCATACAAGGAATCTTTAGAAAGTTTATAAAAATGAGTGTTATCAAAAAGCTGAATGGATTTCAGTAAATTTTTTGTTTCAAAATAAATTTGTTTTAAAAGTTAATTTTCTATGAACTTTTTGAAGTATCCTTATAGTATTAAAAAAAAAAAAAAACACTGTCTTATGCTATAGTACATTTGGTTGGACATGTAGCCCATCAGTGTGATAGAGTGACCATTTCCCATCTGAAGAGCCACCTTTACCCTCAGCCCTCGTCAAACCTAAAGGCTGTACTCCATTTCTGACACCGACATTGTACTGTGCCTCAGCACTCTACAGGATGTTTTATCTCCTCCTGCCTGACACCTGCACCTTCCCTTCCATCCTTTCCACAGCACCAGTCACACCTGTGGAACAGATACACAAACCTTGGGAAAACAGCCATGGGTATCACTGTTACTTCGGGGACTGTTCTATATTTGCCCATGCACTGATCCTTGATCTTAACACACCGTTATGGATTTCCCTCTACCTTCTGCCTTCTTACATTGGTGCCCCCTGATCACTGGATTTGCTACATTTGACAG
This sequence comes from Oryctolagus cuniculus, assembly GCF_051225735.1. NCBI lineage: Eukaryota > Metazoa > Chordata > Mammalia > Lagomorpha > Leporidae > Oryctolagus > Oryctolagus cuniculus. The sequence goes on from NC_142867.1 coordinate 101,721,057, forward strand.
CCAGCCTTGGGTTTGCCTAACCAACTCAGTCTTAGGAGACAGCAGGAACATCTGTTGGGATGTACTTATTGGTTTCAGCACTAAAATCTCACCTTATTTCTTTCACCTATTTCCTTACTCCCCAAATGGGTAATAATTTAGTTAGCACCTATGAGCTCATGCTAATGAAAGAAGACATAATATCCCAACAAGTATCCCCAAATATTCTGATGGATTAAATGTTAAAGTAAAAATGTTTAAATTCACATGTATCTACATACTGTACACAATCATAAATCACGTAAGTTAAAGTTTCTACTTCGTTGGCATTCTTTTTAAATACAGAACACCCAACCCTCCCATCCTGCTAGGCTTTGAATATGGGTCTCCTATGAACTCATGGTGAAATTTGGTGGCCAGTGTCGTATTGTTAGAAAGTGTGGCCTTTAAGAATTGATTAGGTCATTAAGAAGGGTGAATGCCTTTTTCATGAGAAAGGGTTAGGTACTGCAAGAGTAGACTGTTATAAAGTGAGGTCACCCCTCACTGTGCTGTTCTGCTTCATCCTCCATGTTACAGTGCAGCACAAGAACCTCACCAAATGCGGATGGTCCAACCTTGGACTTCCAGTCTCTAGAACCACAATCCATAATAACCTGCTTATTTATAAATTGCATAGTCTCGGATATCCTGCCATAGCATTAGAAATGGCACTAAAATATATCCTGTCATTTTATTCTAATTAATTGTCCTCATATCACTTATTCTGACTTGGAAAAAATGGCATATGTATTTCTTATTGTTTATCATAGGGACTAGAAAGAAAGTTCTCTGCGAGCAGCTGTTTTGTCCATTTGGTTCATTATCATATCCCTGGCATCTGGAACAGCTTGTCACATAATGGGAATCAAATAACTATTTGTTCAAAAAACACTGAGTATACCCCAAGCCCATATACAAGTGATTCATGATTTCACAATTGGAGAAGTCAAGCTGATGGCCTGAATAGACTATATGGTTATAAAACTGGAGGATAGATAATCATTCTCTATCATAAATATACAGGATGCTATTTTTAATTATTCCTATGAACAAATATTAGGAAATATCCTATTTTCCTTTTTCCCAATTTACCCTTCCTCCATGGAGAAACCCTGGTGACAAAATTAATTAGATCAGATTTTTTACCCTGATACTTACCTGGCATACATCATCATTTGCCACAGGCAAGGAGAAATCTGGATACTTTCTTGACTGCACTAGATATAATTCTGGTTCATATGTTCAAATAAATAATAATAAACATATATACCTGCTATAGGGAATTTCAAGGTTTACAGTTTCTTGGAGTTACTGTTGTTTCCTACTTTCTTTGATCAAGTTTCCTCTCTTTGAGTGGTATTTTACCAATCATCAACCTTTGCTTTCATTGGGAGTCCATATTAGACTATGCATGTCTTCCCATGGCTCCTAGACTTGTAAGGGAATGCATCACATCAGGTGGATTCTTCCACCCCAGAGTAAAGAACTGGCCAGGTATAGGCACATGGGAAGTCTCATGGGGACCCATACACAGAGAGCGTGGATCTTTCTTCTTTGTGACTATTAAAAATAAAAGATGTATTTATGTATTTATTTATTTGAAATAGTTACAGAAAGAGAAGGGGAGACAGAGACAGAGAGCTCTTCCATACACTGAATCACTGTCCAGATGGCCTCAACGGCCAACAATGGGCCAGGACGAAGCCAGGAGCTTTATCCAGGTTTCCCACGTGGCTGGCAGAGGCACAAGCACTTCATCTAGCTTCTACTGCTTTTCCCAGGCCATTATTAGGGAGCTAGATCAGAAATGGAGCATCCAGGACACGAACCAGCACCTATACAGGATGCCAGTGTTGCAGGTGGCAGCTTTACCTGCTGTATCACAGTGCAGGACCTGGGCATTTGCTTCTGTTCATGAATTGTCTTCACCTGCCCCAAAACCATATAAGTCACTTAATCATTTAAGCTACAGAACAGCAGTAAATAACATATATAACATAAATTGTAAGCAACAAGACTAAATATACCACAGCAGTAAGTTTTCCCAACAAGGCAAAACAACTAGCAAATATATTTATTAGGACACCAAGTGCACATCTTTTGTGGAAAAATAAACTATGTCATTGATTTAAGACTCATAGAAATGACAGGGCCAGCGTTGTGGCCTAGTGGGTAAAGCTGCTGCCTGTGAACCCAGCACCCCATATGAGTACCAGTTCTTATCTACTTCCAGTCCAGCTCCCTACTAATGTGCCTGAGCAAGCAGAAGAAGATGACCCAAGTGCTTGGGCCCCTGTACCCATTGGGAGATCTGGAAGAAGCTCCTGGCTCCTGGCTCCTGGCTCCTGGTTCCTGGCTCCTGGCTCCTGGCTCCTGGCTTTGGCCAGGCCAGCTCCAGCTATTGCAGCCATCTGGGGTGTGAACCAGTGGATAGAAGATATCTTTCTGTCTCTGTCTCTGTCTCTGTCTCTCCCTCTCCCTCTTCCCCCACCCATAATCTTCCTTTCAAATAGATAAATAAATCTTTTTCTAAAATAAACATATAAACTGAAAACATCAGCATGCAAATGAAACCTAAATCTACTTCTCTGTTTTGGTAAAAAGTTTCATTTATTTACCTCAGTAACGATTTCTATTTAGATCAAAACTGAGTTGAAACAACCAATTGGTTATGGCCATCAAACATACAATGTGAAATGAACTAGACACCACTCCTTGAAAAACAGGAGGAGAAAAGCTCATGCAGTGAAGTGTGGCATTCCTGATAGTTATTCCACTCAGTCACAGCAGAGCCGTCACATCCTGGATGCTAGCAGATGCCCATGACAGAGAAAACATAGCAACAGCGTTTCAGAAGTGAACCCGCAGTTTTCTGGCCAACACACAGAATAGGCTCAAGCACTTAGCAGGTGTTTCTCTATATTCTTTCTTTGGCCCAGACCTTTCAGGCCTTGGAAGATAAATCTCCTTTAAAGGAATCCTTTGCTCCAAGTTGAAACCTTACCAAGTGTCAATGGATGATCGACATATGGTGGTTATTCTGGGAGGACTGATATTCACAAACAAATCATATTGAAGGGAATATTTAAATTATCTATCAACAGAAGCCATTATTTGTCTTCAAAAAAGACAATGAATTATGAGACTCTCTTGTTCTTGCATTTTCTGTTGGAAATGCACAGAGGCAGGAAGAATCTTAATTCTTGCAGCTGTGAGAGTGAGTTTAAACGAGTGAAAGCAGTTGCCTTTCCCTAGGGCCCGCGGATCATTTGTCCCTAAGACATGAGTGTCACCTGATAGGGACACCTGGCAGAGGCCATACCAGAGAGGAGGAGCTGGTCCTTTAGAACAATTTCTTGTTTCAAGCCCGGTTATCCAGGAGCACTTCCACCACCGGCAGCATGCACTTTCCACTTGGGCACAGGCGGTACAGAATCCAGAGAGACCCCTGCTGTGGGTGCCCCAGTGCCCCATCCCGGCCTGCTGGGCTGCCCTCACCAGAAACCTAGCAGCAGCTGTGTTGGGTTTTGTACTGCAATCTTCCCATTGAAGGCTTGGGACTCAGAAACGCTGGGCGTTACCCCAACTTCACTGAGAATCTAGTGGATAGCCCCCTCTGAGACTTGTCCTTTAATTCCATTTTCCATGACGACTTTGAAGCACCCTCTTCTAAACCAGTTAGAAAGATGCAGTATTTCTCCTACAGGTAATTGAAGCCAGGAGGGATGGTAAGGTTCATGGTGATATTTTCTTCTTTTAGAGCACAGAGTCAGTGTGACTTCTAAACTCTGGTTTGAGATGAGGGGAATGAACCTGAGCATCCTGACCACTTGTGTTGGTGTGGGTGTGTGCAGGCTGGGCTCCACAGCTGTGGACAGAGGCAGAATCATGCAGAGGGCAGGGTAAGGATTTGTTCAGGGCCTTCTGTGAAATACCTCCACAGCCCCCTTTTTCCCAACCCATGACTCCCGCAAATATTAATTATACGCAATACTTTGTCTCTTCCCTCCTCTGACCATAAGTTGCAATAACAGCAAGGGATGCATGCTCTGCTCCTAAAAACCACTGTCCCCTCCTCACCCCAAATGCTGGGACTCATCACCAGCACACAAGACAGACAAGAGCTTTCATCACTGGGCTCCGAAGACCAAACTCTACTGGCAGGGAGCTGTGGGATCTTAAAGGAATTACTCAACCCCTCTGAGCCTCCATTTCCAAATAAATAAAATGGACAATATCCGAGTGCCTAACTACATGCAAATTAATGAAGCCAGTCCCAAGAAGCCCTTAGCACAGTATCGGACACATCACATGCACTCAGTAAGTGTTCATTATTATTACAGTTTTAATGATTATCTTTCCACATCAAGGCTGTGATATTTATGGCACTGAAAAAAATAGAAACATCAAATTTGAATTCTGAGTTCCTGCTTACCACCAGAGTCATGTATTTATGTGAATATCTTAGCCTGCACCCCTCCCTCATCCTGGGCTTCTCCTTCAAGAACAGTTTGACATGAGACCAGTCTTCCCACTTAATTTGGAGGATTCATTTCTCTTTCCAAATACAACACTAATTTCTCCAGGGCAGTGTCCCGTGAGTGACAAGATTTGTGGAGGTCATCCGAGTGGGCAGCTCGCTGTGCACATTAGCAGACCCGGTTGTCCCTGGGGTTGCCCTGGTCTGTGATTTACAAGGTGCAGTATGGCCAGCAGAGGCTGAGCTCCAAACCCAGACACTCTCTGAGTTCCAGCAGAGTGGCCACAGAGCCTGAACCTCCCCTTCCCTACCCCTCAGACCAGACCACGCTGCTCTGCAGCATTCCCTCCCTCTACAGGATCATCCTCATGCACCTCCCCATTGAGCCTTGGCAGCGCTGTCTGCCCCACGCAGAAGGTGCAGCTGTCCAAGGCCTGAGATGGGCATGAGTTCAGCAAACAGAAAGCTCCCAGCTCGCCATTAACTCTGCAACACACTAATACTGGCAACCTCAAAGTGAGCACCTGCCTCTTTTGATCCTGCTCACCAAGCCCAGTTGCCACAGTTTTGGTTCTGAGCCTGCTGCACTGAAGGCTCTCTCGTCCTTTGTGTTATTGTGAAGATTTCCTGAGAAGATCCATTAAATATGAAGCAAGGGGCCTGCTATCAATTGGGTGCCACAAGAATACACACAAAGCAGAAGAATGTCTAGGCTGATTTGACTGTTAGTGGGCTGAAAACACTTGTAAAGGACTCTGTTTACCTAGCGTACATGGGAGAAATTACATGGCCATTAATCCTGCAGTATTCCAGATGTGTTCTCTGAGTCAGAACTTCCGTGGTATATTTCTGCGTGGGAATGCTCTATACAATAACTGCAAAAGGATTACTGGGGGAATGAATACATTAACTATTTCATTGCCCAAAGCTTAGACCTGATTTCTTAGATTACAATGGTTTTCAACGATGTTTGAAAATGTCATAGCCTTTGGAATTAACCCCTTTGAAATACTAGTGATATATGATATATCTATCATTAGATAATTTTTATTTTCACACAATTCCTGCTATGCGGAAAACTCTCCCATGAACCAGTTTATATGAGAGGTCTTTAAGACCTTCACAGAAAATGTGTACTATTTTTTAGTGATTTTTTATTTTAATTTTACTTAAAGAATACAAAATTCATGCATTTCATATATACAAATTTGGAAACAAGGTTATTCTTCCCACCCTACCTCCCTCCCACCCATACTCCCACCCTTTTTCCTCTTCCCTCTCCCATTCCGATTCTTATTTTTTAAAAAGATCTATTTTCAGTTAATTTTGTACTCATAAGATTAAACTACACTAAGCAGAGAGTTCACTGAATAGTATGGAGAAAAAAAAGGAAAAACAACAACAAAACATTGTTCCTCAACAACCAAGACAAGGACTGTTCAGAATCATCTTAGCACAAAGTTTCACTCCTATAGATTACCTTTACTCTATCAGTTACCACAGATCAGAGAGAACATATGGTATTTGTCTTTTTGTGACTGGCTTATTTCTCTAAGTATAATGGTTTCCAGTTGCATCCATTTTGTTGCAAATTACAGGATTTCATTTTTTTCCAGTGTCTTCCATAGTGTATATGTGTATTTACATTAATGTAATGATGAACATGTGCCCTAAATGATGAACACGTGCCCTAGTATTCCATAGTGTATATATACCATAACTTCTTTATCCAATCTTCAGTTGATAGACATCTGTGTTAAAAATGTATACTATTAAAAATGTATGCATAGATTTAAAATTGTTTTTAAATAAAAACATGTTAAAAGAAATAAAATAACCTTACTTTCTAATTCTACTTTCCCACAAACTTCTCAGAGTGCTCTCACATTTCATTCATATGTCTTAGAGGACTAAACAGAAACCTTAAGGGAGACAGGTATGGGTTTGTTGAGGGCCCTCTATGAGATGCCCTGAGATACATACCCCTGTACACTTTCCCAACCCATTTGTGTAATTAGCTATTGGAATAGTTTGCTTCCTTTCCTTTGGAAAGGAAATGATGCAGGTGTGTTAATACCCTTTTGCAGGCCTACAGCAATATCAGTAACCATGCATGGAAGTTTGGATGAGGAAATTCAATACGGGGATATTTTCCTGATTTCCATATACAGAGAAAGCATGAGTAAAGAAGTCTTCATGGATTTAAATAGAGCAATTTAATTCCAATAAATTTTAGCGTGCTGAATTTTTTTATTTTTTCCAACAGCTTATCATCCAAATTATTCCTAATAGGCCCCAGAGTAGCCTTCCCCTCGAGAGATTTCTGCATATCCTATTCCAAAATACACCCTTGTGGAAGGCATTTGGCATAGCAGTTATGACACCACAGGGGATGCCCATGTCTCATAATGGAGAGTCCTGGCAAAGACATTGAGAAGCAGCAAGTGATGGCTCAAGTATTTGGGTGTCTGTCATCCATGTGGGAGACCTGGGTGGAGTTCTGGGTTCCTGGTTTCCATCTGGCCCAATCTCACATCCCACAGTATAGATATTTAGGAAATGAACCAGAAAATGGGCTCTCTTCCTCTCTCTCTCTCTTCCTCCCTTCTCTATCTCTTTCTTCCTCTTCCTCTCTGTTTCTCCTTCAAATAAATAAAAATAAATATTTTTTTAAAAAATAGAAAATATGCCCTAGCACCCTCTTTAGCCAAATAGTCAATATGAAAAGTACCCCTTAATCAAATAAGCTTTGGGAATATCAGATATAATGTGTTTGGATATTTATAATTCATAACATAAATTAAAACACTCCAAAGTCCTTTACTGAAGAGACATGTGAATATTTTATTGGGTTATGCTTGTAATACATTACAAAACCAACTATAGCAGAACCTGTTTTAGGGCACATGCTCATCATTTACATTAATGTGAAATAATCAGCTCTCAGCATTCATGGCAAACACTTAAAGAATCACTGAAGTAAGATCATCAAGTGAGCACTTTATCTCTCTTTGATAAAGGGAATATTTGTACATTGGTCTTTTAAAAATTCAGCCTTTTGTAATGAATGTCAAATGTCCATCTCCATAGTATTTGCATGAACTTCGGGAACCATCTGCTGGGCTTACTGGTAGCCTCTCCCATCCACAGCTTCCTTTCCCAAGTAATGTGTGGTCCAGGAAATGACTCCTTGGAACATGTCGATAGTTGCCATAGCTACTCCTGAGCAGGTACTGCCTGAATATACCTGGTGCCAGTCTGTGGCTCCATAGTCAGTCCTGTAGATCACGAATGCCTTAGCTGGCTCTCTGCCTCCAGGGATATAATTGGATCCATTGCTCATCTGTCATTCCCAAAGTAGAAACAGACAATGGGCCATCTGTTCCACCTCTCTGAGTTAGATCTTCTTTCTCAGCATGAGGTCTATCTCTGCTGTTTATTGTTACCATGGTAAGGTGCACCCATGGTAACTATAAACTACGAGCCCTTGGCACTGTCCACTTAGCTGCCTGAGTGACACCCAGACTCAGCAGTAAAGCTTTCATTGGTCAGAGGGGCTGTTTGTATTAAGATCTGAGAATGAAGACCTCATGCAGATGCTTTCCTGGAGCATTTCAAATGATTTCCTGGAGGTGGTCTCATGGGACTCACTTAATGCATTTATGGACTGTGTGTCCTTTACAAATGGTAAGCCTGTTTTGATCAAATGTGAAGGATAATTAAGATAATTCCAAGCCAAATGAAGTGTTGAAACACATTGCAAGAGAACCACAAACACTGTCAAGGTCTCCTTACCTGACACTATGCAATGGGGTGTATGTTAGCTCTGTTCAGTTTCACTCAAATGCCCATGCTGATGTTTTCCTTTCCACATCAACTCCATATATCTGTGTAGAGAACTCCCTCCACAGCTTGCCATCAAGGCACCAAAAACATATCCCAAGCTGATGAGAAAGAGACTGATGCTTAAGTGGTACTCAGCAAAATCTTGAAGCACCTTCTGCCCACCCAACCATAGCTCAACAGTAAGATGCTGGTAGCTGTTGAGAGAAGACTGTTCTACCCCAGCAAGAAAGCAAAACCCAATGTGTCTTCTTCACCCAACTCAGCCTGCAAATGGTAGCAGGTGGAATGCAGTTGTTGTTATGTACTTATGATAGGCCATCACAAAACACACCAAACACTGGAGTAAGGGAAAGGGTTTACTGGGGAAACCCAGCAGGCTGGAGGGAAGGGGCGAAGAGGGAAAAGGGGAGAGAAGGAGAGTATAAGAGAGAGAGAGACAGAGAGGAGGGAAGCTAGCGAGGAGAGAAGAGAGAGCAGAGAGAAGAGAGACGAGAGGAGAGGAGAGCAGAGGAGAGGAGCCAAGAGAGCCACATGTTCAGGAACAGGCCCCTTTAAAACTTTTCTGGAGGGTGGGCAGGGAAACAGGAGCAGCGAATCCCATTAGGATGGGGGAGGAGCTTGACACTGGTGGTTGGGCCATGTGGCTACCTGGCTTGCAGCAAAGTGGGTGGGAACTGGGCATAGGATGTAAATCAGAGTGTAGATCGTGCCATAGATAAAACTGCACCAGTTTCCTAACAGTTGTGGCTGAGCCTTCTTCCTGCTTCTCCCTAGGAGAACCTGCCTGGCTCACGTGCTGTGGAAATGTTCCCCTTTATTCAGCTGAAACCAATTGATTCCGATTTAAAAATAACCACCAGCAGTCCAAGTACTTTTCTGTTTTATAATTGGAGTAGGTCTCTATTAACATGTTTTATTGAACAGAATCATTAGAAAAGACAGTGGTTTTGCAAATACGCAAATAATGACCTTGGGTTAAAAGGCCCATATTTTGGAGATACATGGTTATTCATTCCTGTAGTGGAAATTAACCTCCCAATAACCTTCAGCTACTTTATTAGAAAATCATGTATACTGGTTGTTATCTATGTCTAAATTAATGTAAATCTAAGTGTCCTCTGACAACTCCCAGATCTCCTGCTCTGGTCATCTACAAATTACCTCAAGTTGGCACTCCCTTGCTCTTACTCATGCATCTCTCCAACATCCTTTTTGCTTCCCAGAAGGCTTGTTTCAAACTATTCCTCTATGGAAATGTGTTGAATGATGCCTCTTTTGACTATTTGGAAGCTTTGTTGGGGGTTCCAACAAAGGATCACTTTCAGGTTCGATGATTTCCTAAAATATTCACAGAACTCAAAAAAATTGGTATACTGAAGTTTACAGTTTATTACAGTGATAGTATATAGATTAAACCCAGCAAAGGCAGGAATCAGTGTTGTGGCACTGCTTGCAATGCCAGCATCCCATATAGGAGCACACGCTTAAAGTCCTGGCTATTCCACTTCTAACCCAGCTCCCTACTAATGCATCTGGGAAGGCAGCAGATGATAGTTCAAGTACTTGGGCCCCTGTTACGCATGTGGGATACCAGGATGCAGTTCCTGGCTCTTGACTTTGGGCTTCCCTAGCCCCAGCTATTGAGGCCATTTGAGGAGTGTACCACCAGATGGAAGACCTCTTTCTCTATTGCTTGCTCGCTCACTCTCTCTCTCTCTGTCACTCTGCCTTTCCAATACATAAAATAAATATAAAACTAACCAGCAAATGCAGAAGGCATAAAGGTTGGGGCTCAGGAGAACTTAGGCATGAGTTCGCAGATTCCTAGTACCTCAATCAGCACATAATTCCTCCCAGAAATGATGTGTGACAACGCAGGAAATACTGTCAAACAGGAAACCTTATCTAAGAATTGGCATTCAGAGCTTTTACTTGGCATCTCAGTCACATAGGCATGGAGTTCTCATGTGTCTGACCTGAATTATTCAGTCTCCAGCACCTCCAGAGATCCACTAATACAGCATGGCTAAGGAACCCAGGGAAACAAAAGTAAGCACTCATTAACAATCACACTGTTAGCATTAACAGTCTGATGAGGCCCAAGATCTCAAGTATATAAAGACACTTTTCTCAGGCCAGATAGTCCAAAGGCTGGGAGAGTGTTCCAGGCGCCAATCCATTTTTTTCAATGTTAATGGATTGAGAACCCTAAGCATTAACTCTTCACTGAACAGAAACCTACTTACATAAATAATGGTTTAAACAACGTCTCGAGTTAGATGTATTCAGATTATCTTAATTAGTTTGAAAATGCAGTGGGCCTGTAGCAGTCTCAAAATCTTTGAATATAAAGATCATTTTTACGAGAGATTATTCAACTAGAACCTTTAAAATATTCCTAAATAGCCGGCGCTGCGGCTCACTAGGCTATCCTCCACCTTGCGGCGCCGGCACACCGGGTTCTAGTCCCGGTTGGGGCGCCGGATTCTGTCCCGGTTGCCCCTCTTCCAGGCCAGCCCTCTGCTGTGGCCAGGGAGTGCAGTGGAGGATGGCCCAGGTGCTTGGGCCCTGCACCCCATGGGAGACCAGGAAAAGCACCTGGCTCCTGGCTCCTGGCTCCTGGCTCCTGCCATCGGATCAGCGCGGTGCGCCTGCCGCAGCGCGCCAGCCGCGGCGGCCATTGGAGGGTGAACCAACGGCAAAGGAAGACCTTTCTCTCTGTCTCTCTCTCTCACTGTCCACTCTGCCTGTCAAAAAATAAAAAATAAAAAAAATTAAAATAAAAAAATGTTCCTAAATAGCCCTTCTTAATTGGGTGGGGGCTGGGGAGGGAAAAAGGAAATCACCAGAGAACTATTGTAGAATGGCTATCAAATTACAGAACACACTGACGCATTTATTGTGGGTAAATTTCATTGTTTTACAACCCAGAATGGCTTTGTGTATTTCATGTACACTTTAGAGAACAAGGAAGCCCTTTGTATAAGCAGTGTGTTCCGTTCCATTGTGTTTGATTTGATGGGGCTTTTGTGAAAGAGACAGCAGGATCCAGCAGAAAGAGCACAGCTTGAGGGGCTCTGAATCTGCCACTTAATAGCTGTGACTTGTTTGACAAAATTCACATTTCTACATTCTGCTTTCAAATGTATGAAACAATTATCTGGACTGTGGGGTTCCTAAAATCCTGGGCAGCTGTTGACGTTCACCCAGAGATCCTGGCTTCCTGCCTTCTGGGATCTGGTGGGACTGCATGCCCTTGAACTCCTCTTTCTGTCAGTGAAATATGGGTGAAAGTGACATGTGCTGCTTCTAGGTAGATGCCTGGAAAGCTAGCATGTTGTTTGCTATGTATCATACCCTCTGCTGCAGAGATCTTTAGACATGGAGAATGCATAATTCTGATGCTCCTTGCCAAGCCACATTGGATGTATGTCCTGACACAAAACAAACCTGGGTTTTTCTAAACCACTAATATAGCAGCTGTTTATTGCTGTAACGTAACATAAAATTCAACCTATCCTCATTGATATATCCCTTCAGTCCCTATCCAAATATCAGCCAACAACAGTTTAGATGAGGCCTGTTATCCACTCACTCCAACTCCCTAAAACCTAGTAGAATCTTTTCAAGAATCTTAGAGTCGGTTCATATGCCTGTTTTGTGATCTTGACTCCTCCATATTCAAGGGATGATTTCCCCAAAGGCTGCCTCAGGTATCAGCTCACCAGACTCCCATCCTCACATTCTTCTCAGGTATCTTGGCCTCAACATTCCTTCCTTACTCCCTAACACTTATCTTAGGATAAGAAGGACTTCAGCTTGAACCCCACCCAAATGGTCTTCATTACTGCCAATCCGATTTAATTAGTTTCCTAGAACTACTGTACACTACAGTACTGGGTGGCTTCAGCAACAGAAATTCGCTACTGCAAATTCTGGAAACTACAAGTCCAGGATGAAATGTCAGCAGGGTCAGTTCCTTCTGAAGGCTGGGAGAAAGAATGTTCCAAATCTCCTTACTTTCAGCAGTTTGCTAGAAATCTTTGGAGTTCTTTGGTTTGTAGACATATTCATTTCACCCAAGGATCTACCTTCTGTTTACATGGTTCTGCTTCTGTGTGTCGCTGTGCCTTAATATCCATTTATCATAGGCTAACAGTCATATAGGTTGGGGGGGGGGTCTACCTACTCCGTGTGACTGCATCTTAATTACTTCAGAAATGATCCTTTTCGCAGATAAGGTCAAATTCTGATGTGTTACAGGTTGGGGCTTCGACCTGTGAAGTTTGCAAGAGACACAATTCAACTTATAATAGCTGTTTTTCCCTAGCTTGAATGCGAACACATTTTGCTGTATGACTCAGCTCTATATCTGATCATCCTGTCATTGCAGCCCTCCACTTCTGAAGTCATGCCCCCAGCCTGCTCCCAGATTTATAGTCCTCCTTAGATGTGTATCTTGCTTAAACTAGATTGCTTTATAATTTATTATAAAGGGTAACACACTTTCTCATACAATTGACTTATATATCCAACAAACATCTATTTTAAGTTTTTATCTACTGGGAATTGGATGTATTTCCTGTTCCCTGGGACCTCACATTTTGAAGGGGAGCAAATCAATACAAGTAAGAAAAGGACTCTCCCACAGTTATTATCTCAGAGCCCTCCAACAACTCTGTGAAAGGAGCACCACCATTGTTTTATAAATGAGGAAAGGCAAGTGCAGCCAAAAGGACCCAAGTGTCCTTGTGACACAAAGATCAGAAAGCACAAAGAGGTAAGAAAGAGATGAAAGACCTAGAAAAGGTGAAATGCAGCTCAACCTTACCCGGATGGAGAAAATGGAGGAAAAATTCAGTACTGAAAGAAACCTGTTAGGAGAGCAAGCCACAGTTTCAGTGTTGTCTTTGTTTGAGGTGGACCCACCTTAAGAAACTCAGATGACACTGTGACTTCCAGGAGTACAGCACAGTCTGTACTTGGAACAGTTACTTCTGCCTTCTCTGACAATGCCAGTGAAAGATAAATGTCCCCAGAAGAATTATATTTTTATGCATGGAATAAATCAACTGATGGATAATCTTTATTTTGCATGGTGCTAGGAGCTAAATTACATCCCCTCAACAGATTAGTAAGTTGAAGTTCTAACCCTCAGCACTTCAGAATGTGACCATTTTGGAGACAGGCTCTATACAGAGGAGATTTAAATAAGCAGAGATCATTAAGATGGAGCCTTAAACATAGACCAAGAGGGAAAACATCCACCTGCAATCCAGGGAGAGGGCTCTATAATAGATTCTTCATTTGTGGCCCCCAAGAGACCCCAACTCTACAGACATCTTGATCTTGTACTTCCAGTCTCCAGGGCTGAGAGAAAATTAATTTCTAAGCTGCTCAATTTATAAAACTTTTTCATGGAGCCCTAACAAAGTAATACATTTAACTACTTCTTTTTAATAGAAAAAATTAAGAACTCTAGATTTAAAGTCAATAAAAACACCCTCAACCCACACTTTTTTCAATGTAGTAAATTTTCCACTGTTTGGTTTACTAGTGTGTTTATCTCCACTATGTCAAAAACTGACACGCATGGTTTAAATAATGCTAATTCATTTACTATATGCCCCAAAACAGAATAAGCATTTCCTTACTCTGTGACAGGCAAAACATGAAGCTGCTTTTCTAGGCTGGCAGTCATTTTGTGTTGTATTACATTAAGAAGACAAGTTGACTAAGAAAACAGAAAAAGAAATAGATGAGAAAGTACAAAGAAAAACAAAATTTGAGGAGCCTTGAGGAATGAGAGTCCCTATAATTTGAAGAAACATCCCAGGAACAGTAAGGTCATATTAATCATTATACAAAAGGTCCTTAGTTTCTTCATGGCATTCACAAAACTAATTTTAGAGATTAGTTATATTCTTCAGTGTTTACATAACATGGTATTTTGTGTTCATATCTTGTGTGATTTTAACAAAAGTTTTATGGAGTTGGTCATCAATCTTAGGTGGTGACCTAACATGCTAACAACATAAAATAAAAATACAAATGGGTATTTTCATAATTGCTCTCTGGTTAAAGACACACAATTGCCAATTTTCCCAGTTTTTAATCCTACCTCTGTATCTTTTCAGCTATGTAGCCTTGACTAAATTATTCAGCTACACTTTGCCTTGGATTCTCATCTGTGAAACAGAATAATAATATTTGTATTATCCATAAAGTTTCTAGGATCATAAGACTTACTAGACACAAAGTTCTTAGGACAATGTCTTGAATTTAATGAGAATCATATAAATGTTTGTCATCATCATCACAGTTGACATGGATTGCAAAGATCAGTAAATAATAGTCTATTGTCATGGCTGTTATTCTAAAACAGCAATATACACTGTAACATTGGTGCTAATGTTGACTAATGGACAGAGGTAGACTTGAAAAAGAACTTGAGAAAGTGTATGGGAGCTTCAATCACTTTAATAAAAATGAACATAGCAATCAGGTGAATATTTATATGGCAATAAACACCTCTCATTTTTCTTTAAAAAAAAAAATAGTCTATTGTCATGTTTGTCATTTTGGGGCAGGATGTAACCCTATGTCTTTTTAATGTCCAAATGACTTGAGGGAACAAATTTTGAGGGGGAGGTTAATTATTAAGATGAAATTGAAGAAGAGTGCAGTTGACGAAAAGCTGACTTCAGATCAATATAAAAAAGTTAACAAACAATCAAATGATTTCCCTGGCCATATATACCTGTCCCATGCTCTGAAATTACTCCTTTTCTTAAAAGTTAACTGACTTTTTCACTTTCCAATTCTTCTTGAGTATTTTCAAGTGACTCTGAACCATTATGAGCCTGGATTCTAAAAAGAAAGAAATGTGTTCTCATTTTTTAGCTTATAATTCAGTTCTCATCCTAAATGTTTTTCCCGCTCCTTTGTAATTACACTATGAACATCATCAAGATCTTGCTCATTTCTAGCAATACACTGTGGAGTTTAGCCTTTGTACATGGAAAAAATACTGATTGCTGCTCAGATCATGATTTCTACAGGAAACAGGTACTGATGTGATGATGGCTACTTCTGAGCTGACTTTATATCCAAACTCAGTCATCCATTTGCTTTGGGCCTGCCAACACCCAGGGTAACATAAACCACAAAAGCCCACAAATGCGAAGTGGGGTCCTGCTTCACTAGACTGCATGGGGAGAGATGCAGAAATGGAGTGGAACTGCTGGGGCTTATTGCTAGACCCCACAGATTCCAGATACCTTTGTCTAGGGACGGTTGCTGGACAAGTCCTCCCTGCTGCATACGAGCTGAAGGCAGGCTGGGGTCCAGGAAAGAGTCAGCACTGGGAGGAATTACCTCCTCATTGTTCTCCAAGATTGTAATAATAGCTAAAAAATCTGCTACATGCCAGATTAAAAAAAAAATCTCCTTAGCATGCATTATTGCATTTATTCCTCATAGCAATCCTATAAGGTTAAGTACTATCACCATAACCACTTTAAAAAATAGGTATAAGAGATTTTGAATACTTTTTCAAAACTACATAAATAGCAAGTGACAAAGCCAACACGTAAACCAAATCTGACTCCAGAACCATAGCTCTTATCTCTGCCCTTATTCCCCCAGGCTGCCCACCATTTCTTCCCATGCCTGGCCTTCCTTTCACTGCAGACAGTTTGCTGCTGCAGGCTCCAATCCTATCATCCCTTTGCAAAAGATACTTCAATGGCCACCTATAACATATAAAACTCCCAAACCTTTAAGTCATTTCAATTTGCCTTACAGGTACTGTTGATTCTAGCCAAGCCACATTTGCTACTTTCAGTCACAACACACAATCTCCTGACACTCTCTCTCTCTCTCTCATCTCTGCTCCATTGTCTCCACTTAAAGAGCTCTCACTGTAGCCACCAATGGCTATAGCACCCATGGCTTCCTTTTGTTGAAGCCCTGACTCTATACCAACTCTGAAACCAGGCTTCTAGAATATGAGGTGATACTATTATCATTTCAGGTTTATAAACGGGGAAGTTGAGGTTCAGCAAAGTTAAGTCCAAAGTCACACAGGAAGTAAATGGACTGGGGTGGATATGGAGCCAACTGGCTGAAGCCAGAGGCTGAGTTTCCAGGTGAATGGTGTCATTCCCAGCTGTTAAAGTCGCATGCACCGCATGCAGCCTTCCTGATTCCCTAGCCAAAAGCAGCCATCAGCCTGGCGTCCCACAGGGTCCCACACTGTGCACCTCTGTTGCAGAAATTACTCCACTCTGTTTCATTTTAGCTATGTCCCTCGCCCACAGGATCCACTCTGCTTGAGGCCATGCCATTCATCTTTGTGTTCTTCATGGACCCAGTGCCAAATCCGAAGCTCAGCTGGAGTTTCCTTGATGTGTGCTGAATTCATTCAATGCCTGTTTATTGAACTCCTACAGAAATGATCTCACCCCTGCCTGCAAGCTCCCTGGTGGAATTGTTCTTATCCTTTTCTGCTTCACACCCCCTTTGAGAATCTGATGAAAGCCTGGCATCTTTACAACAGCAAAATGCAATAACTAATAAAATTTAACATCTTTCTTTAGGTAACTCATGGATTCTGGTTTCAGAGTCTAATGGATTTGAATTCAATTATTTGAGAATTGAATGTTTCTTTTTTATTAATCATTCCTCTTTTTAAAAAATTTATTTATTGATTTGCGAGACAAAGAGAAAGAAAGCTCCCATCTGCTGGTTTACTGCCCAAATACTTACAATGAAGGTGGCTGTGCCAAGGACAGAGCCAGGAACCAGGAATGCAATCCAGGTCTCTGATATGGATGTCAAGAACTCAACCATTTGAACCATCACTGCTGCCTCCCAGGGTGAGCATTAGCAAGATGCTGGAGTCAGGAGCCAGAGCCAAGTATCAAACCCAGATACTCTGAGCTGGGACATAGGCATCCTAACTAGTGTCTTAAGTGATAAGTCAAACAGCCATCTCTAATCAATTCTGGTTTTTTCAAGTTATAGAAAGTCAACTCTAGCTGTTATAGATGGAAGAAGTTTGGAGAATAAGGTTGTTGACAGCTCCTGTGTTTCATATCTTCCCACCCTGCCTCCCTTATTCACAGTGTTTTTCTGAGAAAGGATCCTGATTGGCCAATGTGAGTCACAAGTCAAATCCCAATTGTTAGAGAAAAGCCCCACATAAAGGGGATGTTTATCTAAAAGTGAGGAGCAAAAGGTTGCAACTGCTTTGCTCACCTCCACGCCAGGGGCACATGCTTCTCACTCATAGTCATCTGTCTTCTTTTGAGCCTCAACTCAGACAGCACTTTAAGCTCATGCATTCCTGTGCTCTATCCATCTTTATTCTAGCACCATCAAAACTCTGGCATCCTTTAATGACTCAGAGCTTTGGTTTTCAAGGGGAATAGATAACTAATCTGGGGTAAGGATCTGGGCCAGACTATTTAGGCAAAACCAAATAAACAACAAGGGAAATAGTCACTTGGGCTCCCTAATCTTGGAGAAGAAATAGGGTATTTGATCACTGTCCACAAATAATCCACTTGGCCAACAACAGTTCTGATCAAGGGAAAATAGAAATGCTTTGGCCCTTTAGTGCCAGCAGAACTCTGCAACCTGATCTTTCCAACATTTGTTTTATCAATGAGGAAACTAGGACGAGAGAGCCACTTACCTAGATCACATGGCAAGTTGGCATAAGGCTCAAGCCAGAACTTACCCTAAGTATATCTCTTCTCCAGTTGTCTTGTTCTGCAGTGCACCAAAGAAAAGTTTTGATTTGTCGCAGGCCAAGGGGTCTCATCATTCACTCTACCTGGGTTGTTTCCTCAGTTACAAGTCTTGATTTCAATATTGTGCATAAAAATACAGAGAAGTAGCTCTTGTTATAGGTAGCATGTGTCATGGTGTTAGCATAGGCGCTGGAGCCAGGCTGCTTGGGGTAATTAATGCCTTAGCCTTACCACATACATGGTTGGACTACTCAGTTAATCTTTTCATGCCTTGACATCACCATCTATAAAATGGGTCCTCAATAAAGAGCTGCACGTAGTGGTGATTGTTTTCTGTGGTTAATATTACTCTGAGTATCATCAAGTTCACACCAAATAGATGCCCAATCATAGTATCTACCACATTGAGTTTTGGAAGAATAAATTGATTCACAAAAATCACTTAGAACAGTGTCTGATACATAGGAACTATTTAATGAATACAAACAACTATAATTAAAGTGAAACTGCCAGAAAAAAACATGAGAGTGTTTTAAGGGCAAAGGCAGTAAAATTTAATTTTCCAGAAGTCAAGTAATTCAAACCTCTAATTAGTTAGAATTTTCTTTTGGCCACACCTTCTTATGAGAACAGAAATAAACACTGTTACCAGGAAATTAGTTTAAAAATATTAAAACAATCCAATATAAATGCCTAAGATATTCCTGGATTCTGCCCCATCTACTAAGCAGGCTGTCTGCCTCTGCTGCCCTTTAGCATTAGAACTGACATTCAAAATAATGATTTGTGTCTCCTTAAATCATGAGTCCTCAAAGACAAAATAATTACAGTAATTGCTAGCATCTGAGTTCTGCTTGCCAAACAACAGGCATTAAACTGAGTGCTTAATGCATATTATGCTCCATGTGCACTCGCATACCCACACACACTCATGCCTTTAATCCTCTTAACTTGGCGATGGTGTTTTATTCATATTTTATAGTTAGAAGGACATTTTATAGATAAAGAAACAGAAGTCAGGAGAAAAGAAGTGAAGCTGATACAGTTGGTATGAGTGGTTAGGACTTGAACACAGTTCTTTCTGATGGTTAACAAATCTGTTTATAGTCTTCCTACAGTAGTTCCCAAGCAAGGAGAACATGGTGATTCGGTTTTTGGTTTTCAATCACAAGACAACAAAAGTTTCTCTTTGACTCTTAATTAACTAGAAGCTGCAACAAATTGGAGAACTCCATCCTGAGTCTGAGATTCACTTACAGAGAGTCTCTAGTGTGTTTGATGATCCTTGCACTGTTATCAGCAAGAAAGATAGAGGATTAATTATAACTACATAAGCACAAGGATTGTATTTTATTCATTCCTGTTTCCTCAACAGAACCAAGGACAATGAGTTACTAGTGTTGATGGGGAATCAGTGTTTATTAAGCAAACAAATGAATAAAGTGCATGTCAGCCTCTCCAGCATGGAGCTGGATTTGTACAAAGAAAAATGCTATTATCTGGAAAGACAACTGACAGAATGAAAAGAAGCACTAACTCTGGTGCTTACCAGCTGTATGATCTTATTAAGAAAGCTGCTCTGACCCCCTGACCTTTGGTTTTCATTTGGAAACTGAAGGATTGGGTATCGTTTCATTATTGGCAGAATTAAATATGGTTAAAAATCCTAAAATGTCTGTTACATAGTGGCCACTCAAAAATCCATTTCATTTTTCCTCCTCATTTTGTCATTTTTACCATAAACCTACTGTTTCCTTATGCATATCATTTGATCCATAGAATTCCCATTTGCAAAGTCCTTTGCAATTTACAAAAGAAAAATCCCATTATCTTTTTTGAACATCATAATAACCCTGAAAGATAAAAAGAACAGAATAAGCTCATTTTGTCTCAAGTTACAAATGACAAAACCTATCCTGTTCTAATTTATACAGTGAGTAAATCACAGTGCCAAGATTTAAATCTAGGTTCACTGGGATAAATTCTGAGCTTCCACAATACTTCACATTGCTTTTGGAGAGTGAGAAAACCCAAATCTTACAATCTTTCAGCACTAGTACATTATGTTCTACATGCAGGATTATATAATGTCATAATAGTCATTAAAGCTGTGTATGTTCTGCAAGTTGAACTTTTAATGCCATCTCTCCTTGTCTAGGTGCCTTCAGTTGGTTCAGATAATCAACTGCAGCAATTGTTTGTCAAGCATCACTCTATTGTTAACCCCTGGTAGTGGGAACATTGCAGCTTATAACCATAGCTATGAGCAAAGTAAGAAGCTAGTCAACTCTAGAAATAGCTTCCAAGTTTGGTTCTGTGGGTGCACTGGATATATATAAATTATAAATTAATTAGGACTGTTTTTAATAAAACCTTAGTTTTACATGTCGATCAAAAGAATTTCACCTCTCTTTCTGACCTTTCTAAGAAGAAATGGGAAAACTGACTTGTAAGATAAAGTTTATTTTAAACTGAAAGGTTAGTCCATTTTATGTGTTATGTTGAAGTGCAGCATGCTTTTTTGTACAATTATTAAATTGTTCACCACTCCACATCTTTCTGGGGTGCCATTGTACAGCCAAATAGATGTCTGCACAGAAAAACAAGTCAGCTCTGAGTCACCTCAGGGAACAAACTTTTTCAATAACAGCATATATCGCTTCTTGACATGTATTAAATATCAAGAGATGTCTGAGAATGTCTGTGAGATTTTCAAAGAACACCGAGTTATGCAAATCCTGGTTTAAAGAAAACTCGAGATCTAAACTTGACTGAAGAGGCCAGTCACTGGAAAAGAGTGAAGAATAATTATGGGCAAAGAGAGGCAGACAACTTCTTGGCTCCAGTGTCCAGTGTGTTGACCCTTCACTTTCACATAGAGCTTCCCTTTCTACTTTATTTCTCTCAAAAGAATAATTTGGGATGAGAAAATTGAGGCACAGGTGACTAACAATCTGAATGTATTTCACATTGCTGGGGAGACCAGCACAGCAGGGAAGTTTTCCCGGCCTCTGAAGCAATTTTAACTTTCCTGACTTCACCTTGCCCCAAAAGAAAGTCATTCATCTGGAGAAAAGTCCTGTGACCTACCCATTCCAAATCAGATTTTCTTATTCCCTTGAAAAGTATAATTTATCCTCATGCCACCCTGCTGACATCAGCTTAAAACGATTGTTAGGTGACTGCAAATGTTCAGGCACACGCAAACAGACATAAAAGCTGATAGGTGACTTGTCATTAATTTTTGCCACTGGTTCCTGGTGTGAGCAGAATCATAGCAATTTTATGGATCAGAAAAGTTGTTTTTCAAATAAACTGAGTCAGACTTCTCTCACTAGTCTCCCTGCGGGCCACAGAATCCTGCAGCTATTCGGCTGAGAAGTGTTGCTCAGGGTTGAGAGCATACCTAAAGTGATTAAAGCACACTGCAAAGTTATCTGCCAGAGCTGGTGAGCAAGAAAATGGAAGTCAAAGGAGGAAGTTCAAGAAGTCATATTTACAGACAAATCATCCCAGATCTCCATGATTAGGGGCCCAAGCCCTAGTGTGCATTTTAGATTTAGCCAGCCTCAGAGATTTGTATCAGCCTGACATTGAGCCTCCAACCTGGGTTACCGGAACAATAAAGCTCTCAGAAAAGAGAAGGCTATGTGTGTAGTGCAAGATGACTGAACTGTAAGCTGAATAAGTAGTTACTCAAGTGAGATGACTACAGGCATGGACCCTTAAATTTCTCTCTAGAAAAGGCAGGTACTGTTATGTATGAAATTCCATGAACTTGAGACCCACTCCAGTTTAGTCATTCTCCCTACACACAGCCTACTCCCTGCAGATGAAAAAGCACCAGGAGGTGGAAAACATGAAGTCTTAAGTAAGCTGGTGCTGTGAATAAACTAAGGACATTGTTTTATTTGCTGGTGGAGGGACTCTAACTCCCCTAATGAAGCTCTGGGCACCCCAGAGACAGAAGAGCACAAAAGGAATGAGGTGGGAAGAAAGAGAGAAGTGGGGTGATTTTTCACATAAGCAGTTCAGACCACATCAGGGGGCACCAGTTGTACTAACTCCTTGGCAGAATTCAAACAGTAGCTTAAACAATAAAATGTATAGATGCTCAGATGTAAATAAGATATTAATTTTTGGAAAATGTCAAGAAACATGATTGTGTTTGCAATCTGTTAAACCATTAAAAATATTCTCTTTGCCACAGTGTTTTGTGACTGAAGAAATAAATATCTTTCCATATAGATGGATGTGATTTTAAGACGTTTCTTTGTAACATACAGTGGCATTGTTGCAAAAAATCTCATTTTTCTTTTTTTCTTTCTTGCCTTCTATAAAACAATTGCCATCTCAGTTGTACAATTCCACTTAAATGCATTGGAACAAACATCTGACAGAGCCTCATTTGTCTCTCTGGAATCATCATTTCCATTTGTTCTGGTTCTCTGGGCTTTTTCTTAGTGCTTCAGAGCTTACTGTTTTTTAACCGAGTAAAGATCTTATCCTTTCCAGCCCCATCACTCAGACTTCCCCAGCTTCTGAGACGGCTCCATGACAATTCCAAGGCAACCTGTTTGAGGGGGCCCAGGCTGAGCCATTGTCAGGGTATCTGTGTCAGCCTGCTACTTAGCTGAGTTTACTACATGGAAAAGACCAGATCGTTCATCTGCTTTTTTTAGTTTTGAATGCTGAGCATCTGGTGTTTGATTGTGTATTTCCATGTAAGAACACAATAATTCTCAAACATTTTGATCACAAGTAGATTTGCATGTGAGGAAAAATGTCTTCCTGCTGGTAAATGTCTCCTTAGCTTTGATAAAAGGTGTGGAAGACATCACACAGCACTTCAAATTGCCAAGGAAAGCAGAGGCTCTTAGACTCTTTGGAGATTTCAGAAGCCTGTGAAATAATCTAATTGAATTTTCAATCTAATTTACCTCTTTCAATTTGCAGGTGGAAAAAGCTGATGCCCCGAGACGAAGTGAGTGCCCCTGATCACCTCTGTGGTTAGTGGTGGGTCTCATCAGGACCAGAATCAAAATTCTGATTTCAGTTGATGACTGGGAGACCAAGGTGGCCTGGCCTCCAGTGCTCAATTGGATAAAGGTGCTTTGAACTCCCCCACAGGCCAGTGTGAAGGTGAGGGACAGGGCAGATTAAAGAGGGAAGGGAATTGATTTTGCCTGAAAGCATCATCATTTTGTTTGACTTCAACATTGTGGCGGTGTGCATGGACTAGTGAATCAGCATTTCAAGTAGGTAGAATGATTCTTGATTGTTTAAATCAACATAGCCAGTCTGAAATAATAAGGAAACAAAGTGATATGTGAATCTGAAAGCTATTCAAGTAGAAATGATCCTAATTAAAACCTTGAAGTGAGGAGTCTTAGAAAGGATGATTTAGCCATTGTATTGTCATGTAGTTTTTACATAAGGGCCCAGCACCCAATTAAGTAGAGAGGGTATCCTCATGGATACACAGCTCCCCTGTGTAAGAATCTCTTCCCCAAATACCAGCCAAGGAAACTTTCATCAACATAGCCCTCATATTCCTCCTCCTGAAAGAACCATGTGCCTCGTTTGATGTGCTTGAAATGGGTGAGTACCCAGCACATGAGTACCCAACTTTCACCAGCTAAATTTCTGAAGGAATTGAGAAGAGGAAAATAGTAATATAGTGGTGTTGGTGTCGGAGCAGACAAGAGAAAATAAAAACTAGCACATTAATTACATAGCATATGTTAGGCACCAGGTGAAGGACTTCACATATATCATCTTACTTAATCTTCACAATAACCCTATGAAATGGGTATTAGACTCATGGAGGTTAAACTGCACCAGCACCATAGAACTAACAAATAGCTAAGTGATATTACAGAGATAGTAATGGTAAGGTTAAAAAAAAGTATACCCACTATGGAAAACACTATGGTAGTTCCTTAAAAAATTAAAACTAGAATATAATACAACCCAACAATTCCTGTTCTGGGTAAAGTCCCAAAAGAAAGTGGGGACATGAAGAGATATTTGTACAATCACATTCATAGTAGCATTATTCACAATAGTCAAAAGGTGTAAGGGAACCAAATGTCTGTAAGAAAGGAATAGACAAACCAAAAGAGATATATAAATTGAATGCCATGTAATTCAGCCTTAAAAACAAAAGAAATTCTGAGATACATTCCATGGATGATATTTGAAAATATTATGATAAGGAAAATAAGTCAGTGAAAACAAATCAAGTATTATATGATTTTACATGTGCATGGTACATAGATTACTCGAACTCCTAGAGACAGCAGTAGAGTGGTGGTTTGAGGGGACTGGAAGGAGCACAGCATATGACCTTACTGTGTAGTGGGTACAGAGTTTCCGTGTGGCCAGATAAAAAGCATTCTGAATACGTTTGGAAGTCATGGTTGTACAACAACATACATGTATTTAATGCCACTGAACTATAAACTCACAAGTGGCAAATTGTGTGTTATGCATATTTGTGATATGCATCACAGTAAAAAAAATATATGCTCCCCCTTCCATACTATATAGTCATTTCTGAGTGTCTTAGGCCATTCAGACTGCTCTAACAAGATATCTTAGATTGGGTAACTTATAAACAACAGAAATGCCTTACTTACAGTTCTGGAGACTGGAAAGTTGAAGATCCAGATGACTGGAAGACGCGCTGTCTGCGGCGAGTTCAGCCTCTGCCCCAGAGATGGTGCCTTGTTGCTGGGATCTAACATGGTAGAGAGTGAACGCTGCATCTTCACCTGGCGGAAAGGAGGGAAGGCAGCTCCCTTCACTCTCTTTTTTTAGCTCAATCTCACTCATAAGGGTGGATCCCTCAGGACTCTTTCTTTTTATTTTTATTTTAGTTAATTTTTAACAGACTCAAGATGATTTGTACATACAAGTCTAACAACACAACGGTATTCCCTTCCTCCTTCCCTAGAGTTAGCATGAGCACAGTGCAAGTCAAGAAACAGCAGGATAGACAGGGGGGTTGGATACTGAAACAGAGAGAGGGGCAGTCTAATCCATTTGTGCTGTGAGCAACCTTATTCAATAAAGAAGAGACCAAAATGAAATTAATTTGCAGAAATTTTAGATCTATGGGAAAAATCTAAAAAGAAGTGATTTCTTAATTCCAACAAGAAATAAGGTGATGAACCCACCAATTAGGATATTCTCTAAAAACAAATTGATAATCAATCATTAGGGACACCATAAAAATGGTGCTCAACGGGGACCCATGTAGGGTCTCCGAAGAGACTCACTCCGTTGCTGTGTATCGTCATTCTCTGATCTGTCTGGGATACAGGAAGCCCACTGGTAAAAACAGCTTAAGTCCTACTCAACTAAAGTTTTGGATATACTTAGATACAGACATATTTAGTGGGCTTA
This sequence comes from Oryctolagus cuniculus, assembly GCF_051225735.1. Classification (NCBI taxonomy): domain Eukaryota; kingdom Metazoa; phylum Chordata; class Mammalia; order Lagomorpha; family Leporidae; genus Oryctolagus; species Oryctolagus cuniculus. The sequence continues at coordinate 101,746,572 of NC_142867.1, forward strand.
GAGGGGGAATCAGAAAAAAAAATCAACTTTCAGGAATAGGATTTCAGAATGGATATGTCCCTACGTGAGGCATTAGAACTCTACTCAGCAACAGTAATGTGGAGGAAAGGAAGCGATGATGTTAGAATTGAAACGAGGCTGTCCTTGAGCCTTTTTTAATCCTCCCTGCTAGAGAAAGAAGTATGGACCTCGGAGTGGAGAAAGCTGAAAGAAGCCTCAAAGAAAGTCTTTATGGGTTATAGCTCTTGATGTTTATTCTGTTAGATAGTAAAACAAGATTGATAATTGAAGCACACGCATTCACTTAAAATAATAATTCAGTTCATTACATGTTAGCACTTAGGAAAAATAGCTATTTTACCCTATACAAAAAGTATTGTTTTACATTTTCTGCAAATCTCTTTAACGCCAGGCTTAAAAGAAGGCATCTGGATTCTCATATCCGCTTCTACATTCAATTTGTTAGGATTACGGTTTGGGTTTAAGGATTTGAAAAAAGATCTGTCTCTCTCAGATATGCACTTGGAAAATGAAAGAATATTTTAGTAGTCTTTTCAGAGAAATATTGATAGTCTGCATTCATACCACATCGAAACTCAACAAGTGGTAATTTTTTTTTAACTTTTATTTAATGAATATAAATTTCCAAAGTACAGCTAATGGATTACAATGGCTTCCCCCCCATAACGTCCCTCCCACCCGCAACCCTCCCCTTTCCCACTCCCTCTCCCCTTCCATTCACATCAAGATTCATTTTCAATTCTCTTTATATACAGAAGATCAGTTTAGCATACATTAAGTAAAGATTTCAACAGTTTGCAACAAGTGGTAATTTCTTAGAAGTTAATTTCAGGAAACTGAAAGCATATCCTTGAACTTATCATATTCTGTTACATTAAAATCTGTTGGTTTATCTTATACATGGACTGTACAATTTTCTTATGTAACATGATGTACTAATCATTTGGAAAATATGGGTTCATTTAGTTATACAAATCTTCCAATGTTGATAAGATGCCATTACTACTCTAAAAAAAAAAAAAAAAAAAAAAAAAAAAAAACTTTTTAGAGAACAACCATTTAGCCTAGTTAGTGGTGAAGATGCCCACAGCCCTTGTCAGAGTGACTGGGTTTGATGCCCAGTTTCAGCCCCTGACTCCAGCCTCCTAACAATGCATAACCTTGGAAGCAGCAGGTAATGGTTTAAGTAGTTGGGTTCCTGCCACCCACATAAGAGACCTAGATGGAGGTCTCAGCTCCTAGCTTTGGTCCTGATTTAACCCCAGACATTGTGGGCACCTGGGAAGTGAATCAACTGATGAAAACCTTATCTGTGTGTGTGTGTGTGTGTGTGTGTGTGTGTGTGTGTCTCAAGTAAATTTTTTAGAAATTTAATGACAATAACTATAGATAAAATGATATGGAAAGAAGGAAGTATATTCATACAATGTTCCATCAGCCAGGGAAGTAATGTTCACCTTAAAGCTTTCATGAATAAATTTGCAGACAATTCACTTTATACACACATACAAACATCCCTACAAAAAATGAATTGGGTTCACATATTAAAAACTGTTTTGAACTTTTTTAATTAATAATTATTTATGGATATATTTTCATACTGATAAACATAGAGTTAAATCATCATTTATAATAACCATAAAGCTTGAAATTATATGGATATATGAATTCTCCTGTTGATGGGAATTTGTTTCCAGCTTGTGTTATAAACAATGCTAAGACAAGTTTATACACACACATCTTCATATGAATAATAGTTTTCTCAGAAGTATATTCCTAGAAATAAAATTATTTGATGGGATTGTTAGGTTTTCTTCATTTCTGTTCGCTGTAATACTTAATATGGAAGTAAGCAAAAAGAAAATGCAAGCCAGAGAACTGAAGGGTAAATTCAGCCTGGCAGATAAAGTGAGTCTCCAACATACAAATATTGAATACCAAGTAGAAATGTAGATAAATCTCTCTGAGAAGGATCTATGTGTCTAAATCCAAACACTCTGTGTCTCCCAGAAAAACGTCCTTGTTTCTCACTTGAAGGAGAGTCTCTAATGTTAATGAGGAAACAGAGCAGGCTAACAATTTGTTGGTAAAGGAAAAGGAGTTGCTGTCAACTGAAATTGCTGACAGAAACCAAGAAGAGAAGATGATGGCTTTGCATTCTGATTGCAACCTGAATGTAGTTTCTACTACAAACCCTGTGATTGCTTCAAATACCAGTTCACAAAAATCGGTTTAACCTAAAAAACAACGTCAGTAATGCAGACTCAGATTCATTGCATTGTTTCTTTGGAAAATATCCATCACAACCACCTAAATTAAAAATTAACTGTGAGATAGTATAAATTGTTTTCCCTTCTCTATTCTCAGCACTCACCACAGAACACTTTTGTGACCAATTAGGTGGCACCCCAACAAGCAATTCTTCAACCCCAACTGGTTGTCATAAATATCAATTCAATCCTGACATTCTACCTGGAGCTAGCAACAGATTCTGCAAGTAAAAGGCACAGTCCCTAAGCTGCCCCCAACTTCAGATGCCAATTACAAGTCCAAGGCTTTACTGACTTGCCTAAAAATGGAAAATTCCCATGATCCTCTTTCATGTTCACTCATTTGCCAGAATAACTCACAGAACTCAGGGAAATGCTTTACTTATGCTTGTCCATCTATTATAAAAGAACCCAACTCAAGAACAATCAGATGGAAGAATGAATAATGGAAGGCATGGGGAAGCAGTGGGGTGCACTCACCCCCTCTTTGGGTGCACTATCTCCCCAGTACTCCCATGTGTTTAGCAACCCAAACGGCTTCAAGTAGACTTCTAGTAAGAAAGTTCTTTGATCCTATAAATCCTTAAGAAATAGATTTCCTGGAAAGAGCTGCTCAGTGAAGAATATTTACTCTGTGCTAGACTCAATTAGACTAAATGAAAATAGATATTAAATGACTTAGGAGGAACCCTGTGTAACCTTTGTGGCTAAGTAAATTTGTATGCTAATTTCAATTATCAGGAAGGAAAAATCACTTATCTATAATGAAATTGAATTTGAAAAGTCAATGTTTATAAATATTTTCAAAAATGAGATTATTATTGATTAAAATTAGACTTTTGTTTGTCAAAAGATGCCATTATGAGAACAAGAAGGTGAAGTACATAGAGAAACTGGCTGTGATACATTCATCCAAAAAGGATCCATACCCAAAATATGTAAGGAACTTCTGTCTTCTGCAAATATGTGAAAACTTGCATTACCTAGTTTAAAAAATGAACAAAATGTCTGAACAAAAATGCACTTCATAAAGAAGATATCCAAGTTATCAATGAGCTAATGAGAAGGTACTCAGCATCATTACCAGAAAAATTCAAACTAAAATCAATCGCTGTATCAACAAGGCTTAAGTTAAAAAGCATGCCTAGTGGAATTGTAAATTGTAACATTGTAAATTGTAAATTGGTACAAGCACTGGAAAACAATTTCCAGTATCTGCTAAGGATGTGTATATGCCTATGACCCATTATTTCCTCTCCTCAGGATAAACCCAGAGAAACAAGTGCTTATGTTCACAAAAAGACTTGAACAAGAATATTCATAACAGTGTTAGTCTTTAATATCCCAAATTAGAAATCAGCCAAGTAGTATCTGTATTAGAATAAATAAATTAAAATATAGTTTCACAATATAATAATACACACTCATACACAGAAATAAAAATAATTACCCTAACATGGAAAAACAATCTCAAAAACATTATTCTGAGTAAAAGCAGCCAGATAAGAGTATATATGATTTGGGGCTGGCACTATGGTGCAGTGGGTTAATGCCCTGGCCTGAAGCACCTGCATCCCATATGGGCACTGGTTCATGTCCCGGCTGCTCCACTTCCCATCCAGCTCTCTGCTATGGCCTGGGATAGCAGTAGAAAATGGCCCAAGTCCTTGGACTCTTGCACCCACGTGAGAGACCTGGAAAAAGTTCCGGGCTCCTGGCTTTGGATCGGCACAGTTCTGGCCATTGCGGCCAATTGGGGAGTGAACCAGCAGATGGAAAACCTTTCTCTCTCTCTCTCTCTCTCTCTCTCTCTCTCTGCCTCTCCTCTCTCTTTGTAAATCTTAAAAAAGAGAGTATATAGGATATCATGACATTTCAAAGCTTATTTATAATAATGGAGATTAGGATTAGGATGGTAGTTGATATTGTGGTGAATTATGATTGGGATGAGATACCACAGAGCCTCCTGGAGTGCTAGAAATGTCCCATAGCTTGGCCTGCCAGGTGTAAATATGGATGTAAATTTTACAATTACAAGCACATGCTATATAATGATATTTTAGTTGATGAAAGATTCTACATTTGATGGAAGCCCCATACAATTACAATAGAGCTGAAAAATTCTATCAGCTGGTGATGTCATAACCATTGTAATGTCATAGGGCAAACCATTATTCATGTGTTGTGGTGATATTGGTGTAAACAAACTTACTGCCAGTAGTATAAAATTATAGCATACACAAAAAAAATTATAGCGCATACAGTTGTGTGCAGTATGTGATACTTGATAATGATGATAAACTGGTTTGTGTATTTACTATACCACAAACATGTCAGAAAATAGTTTACATACTTTTTATCATTGTTTTAGACTCAATTCTTGTAAAAAGAAGTCTTCTGTAAAAGAGTAATGTGTTCATGCTGATAGTAGCCTCATAATTCTCATAAAATTTACATACATATAAAATTTCACTAAGCTGCACCCTAATTGTAAGTTATAACTCGAGTTTTAAAAGGCAATGTAGATGTCTGTTTGTGAAGCTCTACTGTCCTTGGAAAGAACATAAGAACACGGCACCATGCTAAGTAAGGGACAACAGATGCGACATTTCAAAAATATAGCTGAAAGTTATTTGACATCATTCCCATCCAAATGGAAATGTCTGATTCCTTCTCTGAATTTAGGTCAAAATAATAATTTGCTTCTAACAAACACACAACAGAAGGCAATGGACTATATAAGTATATGGATTATCTATATATCTATGTCGTCGCTAGGTAAATAGGAAAGATAGATGATAGATAAATAAACCTACTAGTATCCCATTGGCCACAGAACTTGGACAGCCTCAACAATGAGTTGGAATAAGCCATTTGTTTATCCTATGAAAGTGTTTAGAACATAAGTTTTAGTTTGTTGGAAGCAAGAATAATTTTTCTTTTGTTTCACAACAGATTACCAAATTTAGTGACTTAAGACACCACCTATTTATTGTCTTACACTATCCACAGGTCAGAAGTTCAGGCATAGCCTAAACCTGTTCTCTGATCATGGTTTAAATGTCTTAAGCTGTCAGATGCCACATTTCCATCTGGAGATAAAATTTTTTTTCCAATGTGATGAGTTTTTTGCAGAATTGAGTTCCTTGTAATATTAGAACTGAGCTCCCCATTTCTGTTGTAGCTTTTAGCCTGATTTGCTTTCACCATCTGGAGGCCACCCCTTGTGTCCCTGCCATGCGACAACCACCTCAATAACAGCATGTAATGTAGCTGTTTGCTTTCTTCCCTGAGGCTCCCATGGCTCTCTGACACTTTGCTTTGTTTAAGTTAAAGGGCTTACCTGATCAGGTCAAATTCTCTCAGGATAACCTCACTTTCCATTAACTCTAAGACAGCTGATCACTAACCTAATCATGAAAATGAGCTCCCATGATTGACAGTCATATTTACAGAGATGAATTTATATAGGGCAAATACACCAGAAGCTGTGAAATTTTAGAGACCTTCTTAGAATTCTGCCAGCTTTTCTAGAAATGCAGAGCCTATTGTTGTTAATGTTAATGATGGTGCCTGTGGACTGATAGATATTCTTCATGCCTAATAATCATATATTCAATTATTTATCTCAAAATTTA